>NC_090267.1:167836459-169185959 GCF_040414725.1 Anabrus simplex | reverse complement strand
CAGGTGGTCAAAACCTGTTGTTATCCAGGTGCAGCGTTGTATGTCGCCAGTGTTGCCGGATCGACCATTCTGACTTCATTCACCGAACTTTATTGTCACAGGTTGTATTTGTCCATACTTCGCGGTCAAGAGCAAGTCATCTCCACCCATGAACATGCAGTTGTCGCACATCCGCCTCTGCTTCATCCAATCATGTCTTGCGTGGTCGTCTTGCTGTCTCCTTTCCTCTATGGAATACCTGGTGTGTTTCTCGTTTTTCATCCATCCTTTACCGGTGTCCTGTCCATCGAAGTATTTCATTCCTTACTTCTACTGATATACTTGATTCTCCATACGAGCTGTATAACTTTGTTATTTCATATTCACCAGATTCCATTTTCCTAGATGGACCATAAATCTTCCTAAGAATTTTACGCTCCCACGTATCCAACGCTTCCTCACCTCTTTTGGTTAGCACAAATCTTTAACTACAATGTGTGACCACCGGTCTAATTACTGTTCGATAAATCCGCTTTTTGATGTGACGGGAAATTGTACGTGACTTGATTACTTTTAGAAGGCTAAAATAGCAACGCTTTCCTTGCGCAACTCTCTCCTTGATTTCAGCCATTTTATCATTATCATTAGTGAGATTTGATCCCAGATACTAAAAATTATTAACATTTTCGAACACTTTCCCATTGATAATTGAGTTATCTTCATTTCCCTTCTCACGTGATAGAAACATATATATTTTTTCAATATTAACATTTAGGCTGCTTTTCCTAATTCTTTTTCTAGCTCTTCATATGCTGGGGTCATGGCTCTTATCCCAATATTACTATATCATCAGCATAGGCTAAATACTGTACTGCCTTGTTATACAGCGTTTCTGTTTGATAGGGTTTCTACCATGAATAAAATGTGCCAGCGCACCTTCTCTCACATCAATGCCTCGGACGACTCGTTCCATAGTAAGGTTGTAAAGTAAGCACGATAGGGAGTAACCTTGCCGGAAGTACCTTGTTTGTTTGGAATTCATTTGAAAATTCATTTTATGCTTTGACTTTACACCTTGAGAGGTTCAGTGGCATCCATACAAACCGCGTCAGTCCTCTAGCGCTTCGTACAGGTACCTTCTATCAATTGAATCGTATGCCCTCTGAAAATCAATATAAAGTTGGTGTACAGGTTTGTTGCATTTATAAAACTTCTCTAATATGCATTGTAATGTAAATATATGATCGGTTGTCGATCGGTTGCGTCTAAATCCACTTTGATAATCCCTAAGTACCTGTTCCGCGTATGGCTCTATCCGCCTCACTAGGATTTTAGTGAATATTTTATATCCTAAATTGAGCAATGATATACCCCTATAGTTATTGCAGCGCAGCTTGTATCCCTTCTTGTGTATTGAGCACAACAGCGCTACTTTCCATTCTTCCGGCATCTGTCCTTCTTCCCATAACCTTTTCATCAATTGGTGTATTTGCCTGTGTAGAAAACTACCACCATATTCTAGCAGCTCTGCATTTATATTGTCCTCTCTGGGTGCCTCATTATTCTTCATTCCCTTGATGGCTTCTTTTATTTCATTCAAACTGAGTTCTCTAAATCAGGTCCTGGTAGATAATATTCCTCTTCTTCTTGAGTTTCTCTCTTGCCTGTTCCATTCAAAATCTCTTCAAAATATTCCTTCCAACGCTCAAGCACTCTTCGTGACTCAATAATCAGATTTCCATCTTTTATCTTCGCACATATTAGATCGGGCTTGAAATACTCTCTTCCTTCAGTAACGCATACATTTGTCTAAAATCCTTTATGCTTGCTGCCTCTTCCACTTTTTCAATTTTATCCTTTTCCCATACACTTTTCTTGTTGTATATGTGCGTTTTGCTAATCTTCTTGTCTGTATATATTGGTCTCTATTTCCTCTCGTATCCTTTTGTAACATTTTGATTCTCGCTTGGCTTCTTGTATTTATCGTTTGCTCACATACTATATCAAACAATTGGCTGTCTGTATCCTACCATCCTTTCCACAGTGTCCTTTATGGCCTCCTTAATACTCCTCCAATGTTCATTTATATATCCTGTTACATTAAGAACTGTCAATAGTTTCCTTTCTAAAGTCGTTGAGAATTCATCTGCTATCTTCTTGTCTTCGATTCATTTCTGGCCATCACATTTCTATGCTCTTCCTGTTCTGCTATTCTTAATTCTGCATATGCGTTGCTTATGGCATGCCTTAACTTGAAAGTTATCCGAGTCTATGTCGGCACTTCTATAGGTCCTTACATATTGGATATCACTCTTATGTCTCGCATCTATTACTATTTGATCAATCTGGTTCCTAGTGAAGCCATCTAGTGATCGCCACGTAGCCTTGTGTATATCCTTTCTAGGGAATCTTGTACTAGTCACTATCATTCGTCTACTCGCAGCAAAGCTTGCCAGCCGTATTCCATTCTCATTACATTTTTCTTTTAGGCTGTTGCGTCCAAAGATATACCTAAGTTCTTCTTTCCTTCCAATTTTAGCAATCATGACACCGAGTACGATTTAAACGATATATCTAGGAGCTGCATCGTATTCCTTCTCTAGTTGTTCATAGAATATGTCCTTCTGACTTTCTTCCGTCTCTTCAGCAGGGACATGTCCATATATAAATGTTGTGCTGAAAAATTTTCCCCTTAGCAGTATGGAATATAGTCTCTCATTTCCTGGCTTAAACGCATCAGTTCATCCACAATTTTCTACCCCCTGTGGGTGGGGGCGGTAGAATAACACCCAAGGTAGGTATATCCCTTGCCTGTCGTAAGAGGCGACTAAAAGGGGCCCCAGGGGCTCTCAACTAGGGAGCGTGGGTCGGCGACCACGGGACCAATAGCTGAGTCCTGGTATTGCTTCCACTTACTTGTGCCGGCTCCTCACTTTCATCTATCCTATCCGACGTTCCTTGGTCAACTCTTTTTCTTTTCTGAACCCGACGCTATTAGATTTCCGAGGGCTAGGGAGTCTTTCACTTTCACTCCCTTCGTGGCCCTTGTCCTTCTTTGTCCGATAACTTCATTTTTCGAAGTGTCGGGTCACTTCCATTATTCTTCTCTGATTAGTTTTATATAGAGGACGGTTGCTTAGTTGTACTTCCTCTTAAAACAGTAATCGGCACCATCACCACTATTTTCTTACTCACTATGAACCCTGTTCCAAATGTGTTTTTATCATGACTACTGTAAAAGATAGTATAGTCTTCTGGGGGTCTGCCCCTCTCAGCACTCCGGATTGCTGCCCATTAACACCGGAGTGGTTCCTCTACACTTCGTAGGTCCTCCTACATACAACGAGGCAGCAGTTGGTGGTCAAGGGTTCTTCCGCCTTTTCCGCCGTTGGGATGTTGCCAGCCATCCTGCTGCGCCTTCCTAGGCGTTGATGGTGAGGTTCCCGTACACTAGAACCGTACTCTAGTTGGGGGTCTATCAGAGACTTATATGCCCTCTCCTGTAATCCTTACAATAACCCCTAAATACCCTTATAACCATGTGCAGATATCTGTACCCTTTATATACAATCCCATTTATCTGATTACCCAAATGAAGATCTTTCCTTATATTAACACCTAGGTACTTACAATGACCCCCATAAGGAACTTTCACCCCATCAACGCAGTGATTGAAGCTGAGAGGACTTTTCCTATTTATGAAACTCGCAACCTGACTTTTAACCCAGTTTATCATCATACCTTTGACTACTGTCATCTTATAAAATTATCGAGGTCATCTTGCCCTTGCTCACAATCTTGTAATTTATTACTCTATACAGAATAACAAAGGCAACCATTTTTAAACAGGATTATGGGTATGGGGTGTGTTTCAAAATGCTACCACAAAAACGTCACATCATAATTATTCTCTGGAAGAGGTTGATTTGAAATGCCTCACTGTTCCCCACCTCCGAATTTTTTAAAAAGGTTCAAAATATAAAAAACAAGACTTATGTATTATTGAAATCTGAGTGACACAACCTGAAAAGTTTATATAAACTGTACAAAAATGTAAAAAGGTATCTTTTTCGTCCACAAGAGTATTAACAGCACCAGCACAGTCACTGTCCAGAAACCACCAAAGGTGATAGCAGAAACGGTAATAAAACAAGTCAATAAGGTCGCAGGCGATAAGAAAGGTGCACTTGTAACGACATGCTGCATTGTGAGTGCACCTGGCAATATCCTTCGTCCTGCTATAGCATTTCCGAGGGTATGCTTTAAGGAGCACATGATCACTGGTGCTCCACCATGTACCCTGTGATTAGCAACACCTTCGGGATGGATGAACAGTGAATTGTTCTATCATGTTATGAAACACTTCATAAAGTATTCCCACAGCTCAAAAGACAATCCTTCTCTCCTAATTTTTGATAACCATGAGAGTCATCTCTCTCTGGCAGTGCTAAATTTAGCTAAGTCCAATGATGTAACTTTGCTGACAGTGCCACCTCATTCTACGAATAAGCTGCAACCATTAGATGTTGGTGTGTTTAAGCCTTTTGCTGTGGCTTATGATAGTGCAGTAGATTCATGGATGATGCAGCATCCAGGTAAAACTTTCTCAATCTATGATTTCGCGGCGTGTGTTGGATATGCTCACCAGAAGGCATTAATTCCTAGTAGCATCATGCCAGCTTTCAAGAAGTGTGGTATATTTCCGTACGATCGAGAAGTTTTCAGTGAGCTTACTTTCTGCCTACTTCTGTTACTTTACTGACAGGCCTCAAACTATACCAAAAAACTGCAGCAACTTGACGCCTGATCCATTTCCACCAATAAGTCTTTCTGGTCCATCTTCAAGGCCTGAAGATTAAAATGTGGTAGATGTAAGGATGCAATCTTTTAATGACAGTTCACAGCAGGAAACTGAAAGTGCATCTCCTCCACCTTCTTCTGAAAGGACTGCATTTGTAAGCCCAGAACAAATAAGAGGATACCCAAAGGCTGAGCAAAGGAAACTTAAGTCAGAAAAGGCTAAAAGGAAGAAGTATGATAGCAACTAACACATCACGGAAAGATGTAACTGAAGAATGGTACAACAAAATGATGGCAAATAAAACTGAGCCAAAAAGAAATAAAGCCAAAAAAGTGTTAGCTCTTGGTGGAGATAGCAAAGAAAAAGAAATTTCTCAATTATATGATTCTTCAGATGAATCTGGAGAGGATGCAGGTTCACAAATCGATCCCTCGGCATTTGGAGCACTTGAAAGGGCACCTTCAGTATACGATTATGTTCTGATAGAATTCAGGCAAAGGAATAATAGGCTTGTTTACTACATTGGCAAGATTTTTTTTTTTGCTAGTTGCTTTACGTCGCACCGACACAGATAGGTCTTATGGCGACGACGGGACAGGGAAGGGCTGGGAGTGGGAAGGAAGCGACCGTGGCCTTAATTAAGGTACAGCCCCAGCATTTGCCTGGTGTGAAAATGGGAAACCACGGAAAACCATCTTCAGGGCTGCCGACAGTGGGGTTCGAACCTACTATCTCCCGAATACTGGATACTGGCAAGATTTTAAGTGGAAAAGATGGGAGTGGAGATTTAGAGATTAGTTTTTAAGGGAAAATAGGTAAGGGAAATTTACTATTCCAGATGTTCTTGATGTAGCTTCTGTTTCTGAAACTGACATTAAAATGATACTGCCAATGCCAAAAATGGTAGGAATAACAAAGAGACAGCAGTCTTGTTTTTCAATTCAGCTTGATTTTTCACTAATTGACATTCGTTGATGGTCGTTGAAGAGTGTCTTCGAATATATTATTGCAATTTGTTGATACAGAGTAGGATATTTGTTCTGTAAGATAACAAAGAGTAATCTTTGAAGTAAATAACTTAATTTGTTTTCCTTTTGTGATGATCCAAAATAAAAGTGTCTTACTGTTATCCACTCTCCTCTATGTAAGTTGCGTATTTAGCCCGAAGGCTGGTTTCATCCTCCGCAGCTACGCCAACAGCTGTCATAGACGGCCTATGCATCACTGAAGAGGCGTACTAGGGAAACAAGGAGTGAGGGAGTTTCCCGTTGCTATCCTCACCGAGCCAGAAGTTGCTCACATATCAGTCCGCAAGTCCACCGAAATGCACGCACCAAACGACCCTATGAGTGATATTTTCATACCATTCATAACAGGGAGTGGCTGCATAAGGAATGGTATTACTAGCATCGTTCATACCTCAGTCACTTTCATATTGTCAAAGCAAAGGATGAGACTGGGACAGGTCAATGAAAGTAACAAATTTATTCTAGCCCATATCAGAAGACATAGTGCACTGTACACACTACATCTCGCCAGCAAAGGCATTATACAATATAAAAGATTGCGATTGATTTATCCTGTGCGTTTCAGTCTTGTTTGCAAACTCTTGTTAAGTTATACTTTTAATTTCAGAAAACCTTGATGGATGGTCCTGTGTTTCCGAAGACAGAAGCAAAGAAGACTGTTTAGACAAAGCATTAGAAAGAAATACATAACATGGTGTTTAATATTGGGCACAATTAGTAGCTACTAGCTTCCCACCCAGAAGGATGATATTCGAACCCCGGTCGATCATTGGTTGAGATTTTCATCTCGAAAATCACGTGACGTCAGGAATGACACCCGTTCTTAAGGTCCGGCCAAAACTGAAATGAGCCTGGGTGGCTCCAGTAACCCCAGACATAAGTTAAGCTAAAGAAAGATGTAAATTATAATGGACATACGGTCTGAACGGATACTCATATCTCAAATATCACTTTAAAGTACCCAATAAATTGATGCTCGATATGTAATTGTTGATCGATTTACTTACGTCTGCCAACTTGCTCTTGATGAAGCCGTAAGACTGAGACAGGTCCACTGCTTCTTCAAGCGAGTCATTTTCTGATAAGGGATCTGTAGTAACTTTTACATCCACAGTCACCAGACAATATTTGCCTCGCACACGTTCGCCTTCTTCTGTCAGTAAAATTCCGGAGTCCACAGACAGACACTCGTCAAAATCTCCGAAGAGGTTTACATTACCCCGTAGGATTCCCGACGGTAGCTTTGTGGATGCATCAAACACTATAAAGGAGAAAGAAAAACTTGAAAGCATTAATCCATACATCGCTAATACGTGCAAAGTTAGTTGGAAGCAGAGGGCAGCTTGGAGGGCTAGAACAGTAAGAGCATTGATAATCAGAACAAAACCATGAAAAAAAGAACGAACATTTCATAGAACACCATAATTCTTTTCTACATTTGCAGTAAAATATAACTATAGAATTGTCCCTACCCCTTTTAACATTCGAGTGCATATCCGATGAGCCGTAGTATGTAAAACTCAAGGATATGATTTTCGAATTCTTCTGTTGGAACACGACTACAAAGTAGGGAACAACCGTGATGTGTACCGAGTGAATCAACTGCGCTTATATATTTCAACAAATGCAATCTGCTAGAAGATGTCTCTTTATCGTATCCCACGTGACATATTACATACATTTTATGTACTTGTAGTCTGATAAAGGCTTCCCCGGCCAATGTAAAAGCCGTACAAGAGACAGCAAGTGAGGGCCACTCACTTTTCCTAATATAATATGACTAAGCTTCGGTCTCCTCTTCGTGAATATAATGGCCTGAGATTTTTCCGGATTCATTTTAATTTTGTTGTTGATGCACAGTCTCCAAAATGTATCAATCCAAACTGCATCCCGTGGTCTTCACTGTGCGGTATAAACTGCGAAATCATCTGTAATTATTGAATTTCAACTCACATTTAAAGCGTAAAGTATTAGTGATATGGCTCCACCCTGAGGCACCCGCGCAAGAAGGTTCCGAGGGATGCATTTCTCACTTTCGTAAGTTACGAAACATTTCCTATTGCGGGGATATGACTGAAAAATTTTGATCAAACAGTATGGAACGAGATATAATTCCACCAATTTAACAAGAAGTTTGTCGTACCAGGTGGTATCAAAGGCCTTCTCCACATCACAAAAGACCGCTGGCACGCTATGCTTTTAGTTGAACGACCTCGTAACATGCTGGACGAGGCGTAGAATAGCTGATGGAGCACGTTTTGACCGGAAACCAAACTGTTCCGGTCGCAGTATATTACCGGGAACAAGGTGACTATTGAGTCTTTTGAGAATAAGTCTCTCAAAAATGTTATTGAGGTGTGAAAGTGGGCTGATAGGACCTGTCTTTCTCCGGCTTAGGAATGATACATACTTTGGTTAGGAAAGTAACCAAGTTTAAGACAGGCCGTGAAGGTAGCACCCAGAAAAATTATCGCCCTGTAAGGAAGGGATTTACTTTTCCTTGAGCTCACCTTATCAGCCTTTCGAGACTTATTCTCATTTAGCCCTTTGATAATCTTGCGCACCTCGGCAGGACCAATGTCAGTTCCATCGTCAGTAGTTATTGGCTTTTGTCAAAAAGCTGCGGCCTTTAGGGCTACCAATCTTTCAGTGGCGTCATTATCGTATGGCGTATCGTTGGCTCGACACTGACTTTCGATCGTATCATGGAATCAACTTTATCATAAGGGGATGATGAGTCCCCTGCTACACTGGGGCAAAACGCTGGTAAGGCCTAAATAGTTTAAAGGTTTTTATGCTTGACGATGCCGAAATATATTATATGGCAGAAAACTGAATCTTAATGAGCCTCATTATAGTTCAAGCTTCATTATGATACAGGTTCTCCATCAATCAGAGTTCAGATTTTCGTTGTGATACAGGTTATCCACCAATCAGAGTTCAGATTTTCATTATGATACAGGTTATCCACCAAACAGAGTTCAGATTTTCATTATGATAGAGGTTATCCACCAAACAGAGTTCAGATTTTCATTATGATACAGGTTCTCCACCAATCAGAGTTCAGATTTTCATTATGATAGAGGTTATCCACCAAACAGAGTTCAGATTTTCATTATGATACAGGTTATCCACCAAACAGAGTTCAGATTTTCATTATGATAGAGGTTATCCACCAAACAGAGTTCAGATTTTCATTATGATACAGGTTCTCCACCAATCAGAGTTCAGATTTTCATTATGATAGAGGTTATCCACCAAACAGAGTTCAGATTTTCATTATGATACAGGTTATCCACCAAACAGAGTTCAGATTTTCATTATGATAGAGGTTATCCACCAAACAGAGTTCAGATTTTCATTATGATACAGGTTCTCCACCAAACAGAGTTCAGATTTTCATTATGATAGAGGTTATCCACCAAACAGAGTTCAGATTTTCATTATGATACAGGTTCTCCACCAATTAGAGTTCAGATTTTCATTATGATAGAGGTTATCCACCAAACAGAATTTAGATTTTCATTATGATACAGGTTCTCCACCAATCAGAGTTCAGATTTTCATTATGATACAACTGTTTGACCAATTAGGTAAGAAGAGTAAAATCAAATATGTCGGACACACATATTAACATCAATGCACCTTCTACTTGCAATATTCCACAAATGCACGGCACATTCCCACAAATTCACTTAACCAACTGTACAATAAAGAATTTTTATTTGAAATAAAGCTAGGTTTTGATAACCGTCTATCAAACCTTTGAAAACATATGGCATTGTGAAGGTCTCTGATGCAGTCACGGAAAATAAGTAACCCAGCGCACGCGCTCTGTGCCTGTTCAGTAAATTCAACTGTCAAGCGACATCTCGACAGAATTTTATGAATATTTAAAAAATAGAATTATAATTATCGTCGAGCAACTCGTATGCAACTCGCCTATAATGTTAATTAAGAAACCCGTATGGAAATTATAAAACTCGTTTCGCTCGTTTTATAAACGTACTCGTGTCTTAATTATTGGCATTATAAGCTTGTTGCATAATATACTATTAATATTTGAAATCGATGAAATTACATTATGATTTCCTTCTGGAAACTTAATTTCCCTAATATTATAAAGCCAGAAGGCTAACTGACTGACTCACTCACTCACACACTGACATTAATGTTTGCCCACTTCCAGATGAGCTAGGAACTTGAAATTCAGCAATCCGATAGCTATTAAGCTGAAACGCATGAAAACATTCAAAAAAGTTCAAAATGTTTATATTTACCCCCCCCCAATGCCCAATCAAATTATCGGACTCAAATTTCGTGTTAGACCCTTCCAGATGAACTAGGAACTTGAAATTCGGCATTCTGATAGCTATTAGCCTGTAAGAGAAGGACAAATTCCAAAACGTTCAAGTTTTTAATATTTACCCAATCAAAATATCGGACTTACATTTCGGGTTAGACCATTCCAGATGAGCTAGGAACTTGAAATTTGGCAACATGATAGCTATTAGCCTGAAAGTTACGGAAAAATTCCTAAAAAATCAAATTTTTAATTTTTTCCCTCCTCTCTCCAAACAAAATGGCGGACGCCATGATGAATTGCCCTACAAAATTAAAATTTGGCAAAGTTCTAGCTCCTAGCCTGTAACGGACGTAGAAATTGCTAGAAGTAACATTTTTAATATTTTAACCACTAAAAAGTCGAAATATTAAGCCAAATTTAATGACGGGTCAGACTTTCGTTTCGAGCTAATTTGTGGCTGAACGGTAATTGCTATCAATGAACGGATTACACTTTCGCCCCTAAAATGAAAAGATCTACAACTTTGGTCTTATGACTTTTTGTCGTATCTCGCCCCTTCTACCTTACATTGAGCTTTAATTTCCCGGTTTTGGTCAATTTTGTTAAATTTCCATAAATTGATTTACTGATTCACACACTCATAAGACAGATAGATGTACGAAATTCAGCACGCTCCTTAGCACGATCATTGGCCATATATAGACAGACTTACACTATTCTAGCTGTCTTGAATGTATGGGAAAACGGAAGGAATATGTGGAAACACTAATCAAATTTCAGCCTAATTCAAGTTTCTTAAGCAATTTATGGTGATGCCCATGGAGGTACGGCAGAATCTCAAATAACTAAAATTCTAGGTCGTTTCATCGTCGACCTGCGTGTCAAGTTTCAAGACTGTAGTTGTCTGCTAAGTTGGCAAAAAATCTTTTAACTTGTAAAACGAGGGCGAATTTGACATGGATCGAAACGTTGACCTCTTTCTTTTTTATAAATAGTCAAGATACGGGAAAATGGCTAAGACGGTAATGTAGGCGACTAAATGGGTCGTCTGATCGCGCAATCCTTACCTCGATACGACGTATCATTTGGTCGCAATAAATTTACAAATGAAAGTCTCCACTATTTAGCGTGCACAATGCCTGGCTCTATATCCATATTATATAAAGCCAGAAGGCTAACTGACTGACTCACTCACTCACTCACTGACATTAATGTTTGTTCACTTTCAGATGAGCTAGCAACTTGAAATTCGGCAATCTGATAGCTATTAGGCTGCAACCCAAGGATGTCTGCTAAGTTGGCAAAAATAATTTTTAACTTGTGAAAAGGGGACGAAATTTGACATGGATCGAAACGTTCACCTCTTTCTATGCCATAAATAGTCGAGGTACGAGAAAATGGCTCAAAAAACCGTTTGGCTCACTGGCTGACAAATATTTACCCACTTCGGCATGAGCTAGAAACTTATTTGGCAATATGATAGCTATTAATCTCTAACATGTGGAAAGTTCCAAATGTTGATTTTTTGTTATTTTTACTTCCCTTCCCCTAAACTAAATAGTGGACGATATGTTGCAGTGCACCAGAAAATTAAAATTTAGCGCATTTACAACACATGGCCTGCAACCGACAAAGAAATTCGAAAAAGTTGCAATGTTTAACTTTTTACCTCCAGAAATTTTCGAAATGGAAGCAATTTTCATGATGGTGCTAACTATCGTTTCGAGGTTTTTGGTGGCTAAACTGTAAGTCGTACCGCCAAATGGACAACACGTTCGGATCCCATCATGAAGAGATCTACAACTTCGGTCCCGGGAATTTTAGTCGTACCTTGATCCCTTATGCCTTAGAGAGAGCTGCATTTTTCAGATTTAACGTCAATTTTTTACATTTTCTATAATTTATTTTACTGTTTTCCACAATTATAAGACCGATAGAATCATGAAATTTGTCAGGTTCATTGGAACGTTCGTGGGTCATATGTGAGCAAAATGCATGATTCTAGAACCCTGTAAAAATGGAAAAACGAAAGTAATACGTAAACACTGTATCCTACTGTAATCCAAAGTTATAAACCAATCTACGGTGAACTTGATGCAGATACGACAAAACATCAAGTAGCAGAAATGTACAGCGTTTCAACCACGATACACCTACCAAGTTTCAAGACTATAGCTCCCCGTTACGTTAGGAAAATAATTTCTTATCTTGTGAGAATTGTACGTAACTTGCATCACGCCGAAACATTTAACGCTATCTTTGCTATAAATCGTGAATATACAGTACGAGAAAATATTATGGGACTAAGTATGTACGCGAATATATGGGCCGTCTGGTGGCGCAATCCGATTTTCGTAACGAAGTACCGGTTCGTCACAGCAATTTTCCATGTGACCACTTGTAATGTAGAGGAAATGGGGGTTTGGGAGCGGAGCCTCCAACGAGCGAAAACGAGTTTTTATATAAAGGCTAAAGGCAGGAATTTATACGAGTGGAGGTAGATGCTTCCCCTAGCGCACCGTCACCGCATTGTGCTATAAAGTAGGCGAGGAGTCGTGTCTCAACGTCTTTCATCGACCTCTCCGAAATCGGACATCTCCGACCTTCGATACTTCGCCGAAGAATCTCCTCATCTTTTTTGACCGGGCAGGTGGCTCATCGTCTATACAGTGGAACCTTGGATTACGAGCAATTCGTTCCGGCAACGTGCCTGTAATCCAAAGCGCTCGTATATCGAAGCAAGTTTTCCCATAAGAAACAATTGAAACGCGGATGATTCGTCCACAACACAAAAATATTCGCATACCATTTCTAAAACAAAACATAAAAAATATAAACTGCACTTTTCCTTACAATTACTGTGTAACACGAATTTCACTAACGGAATTACTGCTGTCTGTTGGCTCACTGAAATTGTTTTCTTTTCTTGTAACTTTAACGAGAAACCTGTCCAATGACTGTTGCTTTTGCCTCTTTTTGAGGATTTCATGAAAATGTGACATTGCATTGTCATTGAACTAATTCATCGCTCGCACTGCTACGGCCTTATTCGGGTGGTGTTTTCTACAAATGTTTGCACCGTTTCCCACATTTTGCACTTCTTCTGAATCTCAGTTGAAGTGAGAGATTCCACTGACTTTTCCTCCTCCTCTTCCCCGGACGAGATCTCCATAACCTCGCCCTGTTGTTCGCGATGCAGGTCCATCAGCTCGTTGGTGGTCAATTCCCGGCGATGTTCTTCCTCCAGCTCTTGAATGTCCACGTCATTCACCTCCAGCCCCATAATCTTCCCTAAGGACACAATTTCATTGACAATCAGCGTCTCATTGTCACCAACAATTCCCTCAAAGTCACGCCGAAGAACACAGTCAGGCCACAGCCTTCCCCAAGCGGAAGTGAGAGTTCTCTTGGTGACTCCATCCCAGGCTTTATCAATGATCTTCAAGCAGTTCACGATGGGGAAATGATTTCTTCCAAACTCTCGGAGGGTATGGTTTGTTCCTTCGGTCACTTCGAAGCATCGCTGAAATAGTACTTTGGTGTATAGCTTCTTGAAGTTCGAAATGACTTGCTGATCCATAGGCTGGAGTAGTGGAGTAGTGTTAGGAGGAAGCAACTTAACTTTAACGAACTTGAATTCCTACAATAAGTCGTCCTCAAGACCTGGAGGATGAGCACTGTCCATAACCAGCAAGACACTGAGCGCCAGATTATTTTCTGAAAGGTATTTCTCCACTACAGGACCAAAGACCTCGTTCATCCATTCAACAAACAAACAGGGGAGGGGAAAACGTAGGCACACGTGATGCTCGTATTGCGGAACCTCACTCGCTTATCAAGTTAAAATTAATTTTAAGTGTTTGCACGTCTTGCAAAACACTCGTAGACCAAGTTACTCGCATTCCGAAGTTTCACTGTACTTCAAGCTCCTTCCCGGAGTTAATAAAGTAAGCGGCCGACTCCACGATTGGACGTTAGCCTCCCCAATATGTACTCACACTTTTCGTTATGACCACCACCACCACCACTACAACAACGACATCCGCCCTCACCCTTCCTTATGTTCTCATCACCGCGCTCATACTTTCTCGTCCTTTATCAGTTATGTCATCATCCCTTCCCATGCTTCCTACCCCTGAACGACCCAGTCTTCTCTACATCCCGCCCCGATACCTTCAACACCAGCAACCTGAAGACGTATCTTCCACGCCACCGGTTACGACCACCACTACCTCAGCAGAAGCTGCTCCACCACCACCGCCGTCATCACAGCAAGCAGCATCTCAACACGCAATTTTCAGTTGCGTTATCCGAGGCGTTGATCCCACCATCACTGAACGAGAATTCCTCCCCGAACTACTCACCGAAGGCATCCCAGCACGGCGGGCATTCCAGATCATGAACACCTCTGGCCTGACCTACTTAGTTCGCATCCATCTCCCAACAGAGGAAGCCGTTCATTACCTCATCACCAGTGGAGCGTACATCTATAGACATCTTCACAAAGTGGAACCCTCTCGCTCCCCTCCCCAAACATTTCCCAGACATCCCCCCACCAACACACGTCGTCGACCTCGGCCAACGCCTTCTCCACATCAATCTCGTCATCACGTCCATCCACCCCTCCCCCAACTAGTTCCTTCTTCCCACCAACCCCGATAACCGACCTCATACGACTCCTCACCACTTCCCTACGCAATATCGCGGCAACACTCCAAATCCTCATCCTTCAGCTCAACCCTTGCACTCTCGTCTGAAACCATATTCCTTCTACTCACACACACACACACACACACACACACACACACACACACACACACACACCCTCACCCTCCTTCACATCTCCCTAGCAAGGGGCCCCTTTCATACCTCCTCCACCACATAATATCTTCTTTTCTCATCTACTTCATTCAGCACGTTTCCTGCTTTCTGCCACTTCTCCTGGCCTGAGAAAGGGCGTTACCCTCTGAGGGGACCGCCCCGCCCTCCGGGCGGGGAATGAAAACGCCTCGTCGTCGTCGTCGTCGTATTTCAACCGCGAATGCAGAGAGGTCTCGACCTGCAAGTGGCCACAGATGTTCCGTGGTGCGACAGGTTTCCACTCCGATCAGTCAACCGAGTGGAGGAGGGGTCGGCATGGCTCTACGCCTCTGTATTCGGGAGACGGTAAGGAGCTGGTCCCCACCGTTGGTGCGAATGTTTTACCGTGGTTTTCCATTCCCCTGCACTAAGGCGAATGCCGAGAGAGTTCCTAGTATAGGGCGAATACTTTAATATGACAGTACCGGATAGCTTGTGGTTTTCAGCGAGAAAGTCGATAGTGCTGCTACCTACATGGATTGTTGTGACTAGCTCTTCAATAACATATTGCCACCTGTGTGATTCTTGGTGCAATTGCGTGTTGCTTATAATGTATCAGTGTTCGCCATTAAATAATCTTACAGTGCAGTTATATTTCAAGAAAAGGTTATACGCTGAATAAATTACCCAGCAAGATAATGGCATGGGAACTTATAAGGACCAAAAAAAAAAAAAGGAAAGTCATTTCCGCACAGGCCATGAAGGCCCTGGAAGTGGTGAAAGGTAAAGGCTTCCACTATTTGTAACCTCGGCACTTGATGGGGTATAGTGGTTAGCTCTATGCCGGGCCACCTTTGTCCCCAGGAATTAACCTGGTACTCATTTTTGGTGTAGGCTGAGTGAACCTCAGGGCCATATGTACCTCCGGAAGTGGAAATATCATTTCTTAAATTTTACGCCTTCCTGACGGGGATTCGAACCCACGTCCTTCTGGGCGAACCGAGCACGCCTTTATCGCCTCGGCCAGGCAGCCCCTACTGATAAGGACCGTAGGTATTAAAAAAAAGGTCCATAACCTCGCATCTGTGTTGAGGTTACATCCTATGCCCTTTATATTAAGAAATCAATCAAATACTCCTACGAAATGTTAGTGGGACGTAAAACCAATGACATTAACAAATGTGGAGCTCTAGTACACTCAAAAACCTCTGTGGCTCAGGCGGCAGCGCGCCGGCCTCTCACCGCTGGGTATCGTGGTTCAAATCCTGGTCATTCCATGTGAGATTTGTACTGGACAAAGTGGAGGCGGGACAGGTTTTTTTTCCGGGAACTCCGGTTTTTCCTGCCATCCTTCATTTCACCAACACTCTACAATATCATTTCATTTCATTAATCATTGCCCCAAAGGAGTGTGACAGGCCTCGGCAGCCGGCACAATTCCCATCCTCGCCGCTAGAAGGTCGAATGACTTTAAACAGGCTGTGGATTTTCAGTATACTCAAACTTCAGGGCCCGCATTGTTAAATAGTTCCATGAATTTCACAATTGAAAAATTGAGAGCCTGTAGCATAATGGTTATCGCGGTAGTCTTGAAATTAAAGACCATGAGTTTAGAATCCAGTAAGAAAATAATAATTATAGTGAAAATGAAAATGAAAACCTACAACCTGTTTTTCTGCCATTGACCGGGCCAGGGATGGAATGAATGAAGTCCTCATCTTGCGGCGAGGGTAGGAATTGTGCCGGCTGCCTAGGCCTGCCGCATTCCTCTGGGGCAATGATTAATGACTGACAGATGAAATGAGATTATAATGGAGAGTGTTGCTGGAATGAAAGATGACATGTGACCGGGATTTGAACCACGGACCCACCGGTGAGAGGCCGACGCGCTGCCGCCTCAGCCACGGAAGCTTCAATAAAAATAATAATAATAGTAATAATAATTTACTTTACGTCCCACTAACTACTTTTACGGTTTTCGGAGACGCCGAGCTCCCGGAATTTACTTTCGCAGGAATTCTTCTACGTGCCAGTAAATCTACCTGCACGAGGCTGACGTATTTGAGCACCTTAAAATACCATCAAACTGAGCCAGGATCGAACCTGCCAAATTCGGATCAGAAGGCTATTGCCTCAACCATCTGAGCCACTCAGCCCGGCGCGGCGTAAGAAAATTATTTCAGTTTATTATTGGCATAGGTTTGAGCACCAGTCCAACTAATTTAATACGTATGTAGGGAAATTCTGCAGCATAAATTTGTCAAAGAGACTTTAGGAAATTCAGAACTTTTCTTCCTTGTCAGGAACTTTGTAGTTCACTCATGTAACCCCAATATGTATTATATATGTACAGATTATATATTTCTGTCTTCAGAAGTAAAACAGTAAATTCAAAGTACAGCAAAAGCGAGATAGCAGCGTGAGGTGAGTTCCTCTGTAGATTTCGAGAAGTTCTGCCATACCGAAGAGGAAGAATTACAATAAGAAGTTCAACATAATGGACCAAAACTACTGTTCCTTAATTACAGCTTCTCTTTCCCGAAATCTTAATAAATCTTGCATATTGTAATGTTATCTGTCCCTTCCGGTGCTTTGGCTGAATGGTTGGCGCTTTGTGGCCCTTCTCTTTCTTTTGATGATACCTTCATTCTTCGGAATGTCGGATCTCTTCCATTCCTCTTCTGATTAGTGTTAATAGAGGATTTTTGGCCAGTTGTACTTCGTCTTAAAACAATAATCACCACCACGGAATGATCAGCGTATTGGCCTTCGGCTCAGAGGGCCCTGGTACGAATCCCGGCTGAGTCGGAGATTTTAATCGCGTATGTTAATTCTTGTAGATCGAGGGCTACGGGTTTGCGTTCTTATTCATACGCATCTTCAAATACATATGGCATATCACACGAAAAACAACCACAGAAACGCGCAATAGTGAATATAATATCGCTCCACATAGGGCTGGTGTTAGGAAAGGCATTCGGCCGCAAAATTAGGCGAAGTTCATACAAAGTGCTGCCCCAGGTAACTCGGAAAAGGCCAGAAAGAAGAGGAGAGAGTAGTTGTTAAATATTCCTCGCAGAAGCTGGGTGGATTCTCAAACAAATTCTGCTTTTAATTTTTAAGACACAGCGAAATTCACGGCTAACATATTGCTCGTTTGGAGGTTTATGAAGGAGGCATTTCATATTTTAAAATTTCATTCTTAATTATTATGACTGTTCAATTATTTTAACAAAAATATTTCCAATGAATGTAGATGCATTCCTCTCAATTGTACCATAAATAATTATGTAGTTCCTGGGCTTGTCACACCTGCACGTAGATGTCACCACCGTCGCTCTTCGCATTCCACTCAATGCTATTGAGATACAGCTGTCCGGTATTGTCACATTAAAGTATTTGTATAGGCCACGGACATCTCAAATATTATTATAATATTTATAGGTCCACCTGTTCAATACAATACAATATAATCCACTATTTCATGTGATTAAAATGTATACATATTAGACTACATAAAAGTCGATGGGGAAACCACGGAAAACCATCTTCAGGACTGTTGGCAGCCCTGAAGATGGTTTTCCGTGGTTTCCCATTTTCACACCAGGCAAATGCCGGGGCTGTACCTTAATTAAGACCACGGCCGCTTCCGTCCACTTCCTAGACCTTTCCTATCCCATCGTCGCCATAAGACATATCTGCGTCGGTGCGACGTTAAACAAAATAGCAAAAAAAAAAAGTCGAAGGTACATGTTTCACCCTTTTTTTTTACAGGCATCATCAGCCTATATCAATCTTAAAAATTAATGGATATGGAATCTTTCCAATATTATAAACTATAGAGTAAAATGTTGGACAATGATTTCATAAAATATTATACTATAACGTCTAAAATAACGATATTGCACCAAAGTATGTTAAAAAAAACCAGTGAATTAACAGTTTTTGAAGTTTAAAACCAAAATAGATCCCCTTCTTATATATCATTAAGACTGTGTGACTTGTAGGCCACGGACGCCAACTTTCTCACTTGCCCCCAACATGTCCTTCTCCGATACAAATCTCCTGGCCTGAGAGACAGCGTTCCCTTCAGGGGAGGAATGAAAACAATTTTGTAGTTGTAGTAGTGTCTCAACGGCACACTAGCTCCCAGCGTCTTGGAAAACTGTAGCAATGCAACTGATGAGCTCACTGCTACATTGGAGCGAAACGCTGGTGATTTCATGATTGAAGAGGCCTGAAGAGATTGAAAGTTTAATAATAATAATAATAATAATAATAATAATAATAATAATAATAATAATAATAATAATAATAATTGTACCGGGCGGTACACCTCCACGCCGCTAATTTAAAATTTGCGCCAGTTGAAACTCCTCTGCTGGAGGAAGTCTGAACTTTATATACGCTATTAATTCGCTACCTTCTCAAAAGATGTCACCACGTGGAAAATTTTGAGTTTTTGAACTGTGTCATTTTTGATGTGTTTTTGTTTTGCTTGAAGTAAGAAGTGTGAACTTTCTCTTCTAGAGGACACTACTGAAGATCAACAATAGTGCACCCTAGTGCGAAGTCAAAGAACTATTTTGTTGGAGAAATTTTTATTTCAAATGTTTGTCTTTGCTAAATTCTTTTTTAAGTTATTGTTTAAGTTGGCTGTATACCCCTCTCTTTCCCCTTGTTTTGCATTTAACCAATCCCGAATTTCTGTTATTAATTTCTGACCAATCGTAGGTATCTTCCCCCAACTTGAATATGTTGCTGAATCCTACCCAATAAAAAGTTTGTGGGAGGGTGTTTTCATTCCCCTGACACCTAGAACCTTCCGCGAGAGGATATAAACTGCTGATTTTAGGGTCTCTGCGCCACTTCTGATCCATCTTTCAGTGTATTAAGTACATAGCAGGAGGCGGGAAGCGCCTCTTTCCTCGGCAGCGGTCAACAACAAGGTAATGGCCGATTAATAACTTCTTTCTTTGCTTGCTCAGCAGTTTAACTCTCGGGGCGGGTTCTAAGCGTTCCACCATGTAACCTTTTCCTAAATGTAACTACTCTTTTCATATATTCTCTTTTAAAGCTACATACTGGGATAGAGAGTGCTAACCCTCTCGAGCTCCCACTCATATTGTTTTGAGGTGAACTTATGTTTTCAACCTATTCTCGTTAACGTTAAACAAATTGTTCTTTTCTTAAGTCACCTCGTTAGTATGGGATTAGCCCTGGTATTATCGGCCTAGTGCCAAGTAGGTCTTAATCAAAGTGTATTAGGAGTGCAAGTTCGCCTCCTCTCAAATTGTTCCCTTAGAGGTCATTTAATTAACCTTCTTTTAATTTTATAGACCTCAGTAGATTGGGTATTTTACCCCTGTGTTTATGTCCGTTGAGGACAACTTGAAGGTGGAGTTTGGTGTGGCCTGGGAGAGGCTTAAATTTGAGAGCGAGTGGCTCTTTTGAAAATTGAGTGTTGTATGCCTCATGGAGGCTTTTCAGTGTAATTTGGAGCTAGGGCTCCTAGGCATGAATGGGGTTTTCTGCCCCTCTGTTGAAACTTGTGTTTGGAGGCAAAACTGAGCTGATTGCCCAGGCATTGTGTTTTCAGGGCTCGAAGTCCAAATCCTGTAAATATTGTAACTACCCTTTGACTTGCTACTTTGTACCTGCCATGCTTGTTATTTCTTTGTTTTTGGAAAGAAAATATAACCTGGTTAAATTTTAATTAATTTTACTTTAGTAGCTTGAGACCCGTTCACCACCCCGCACCTTCTTTCACGCATAACTACCACAAAAACACGGTAACAATAATAATAATAATAATAGTCCGGTCTGCTTCCGCTTCGAGCGTTAGCACTGTGCCACGTCCGGGGTACCCCCTGTGGGTGGGGGCAGTAGAATAACACCCACGGTATCCCCTGCCTGTCGTAAGAGGCGACTAAAAGGGGCCCCAGGGGTTCTAAACTTTGTAGCGTGGGTTGGCGACCACGGGGCCGTTAGCTGAGTCCTGGCATTGCTTCCACTTACTTGTGCCAGGCTCCTTAATTTCATCTATCCTATCTGACCTCCCTTGGTCAACTCTTGTTCTTTTCCGACCCCGACGCTATTAGGTTTGCGAGGGCTAGTGAGTCTTTAATTTTCACGCCCTTCGTGGTCCTTGTCTTTCTTTGACCGATATCTTCATTTTTCGAAGTGTCGGATCCCTTCTATTTTTCCCTCTGATTAGTGTTATGTAGAGGATGGTTGCCTAGTTGTAATTCCTCTTAAAACAATTATCACCACCACCACGTCCGGGGAGCCATCTGGTGACGAATGAACGTACCATTTCCACTTCTATTATAACGTCGAAATTTCAAAGAGTCATTGTTTAAGAAGCCTTTCTCGTGGTCAGTCGCGATTTTCTTCTGATGACGCAGAGCACAGTTCTCTGCGAAACTTAAAGAATTTCACCTAATTTTCTTGATACGGCATAAGCCCAAAAGCCTATACAGTATCATGTCTACAATAATAGAGAAGGAAGTTCAAATGACCGGCTGGTGACTAAATATAGGCCAGCCAACTCCACCGTTATGGTGAGAGTTATAACCTGGTGGGAATAACGTAAAATTGTTACTCTGGAACAAAGGAAATACACTGGAGCAGTTGGTCACAACCAGTCAATTACTGCAGACGCAGCGTACATAATGCTCGTTTGAAGGTTTATGAAGGAGGTATTTCGTATTTTAAATTTTTCATTCCTAATTATTATGATTGTTCAATGACATGTCATGCCATCCTCCACTCGCAAACCCTGATGATATAGTTGGAAATTGCCAAAAGAAATTTCTGTCAACTTGCAAAACCTGCTAAAATTGAGATGGATGCTCCCCCTGTGGGTGGGGGCGGTAGAATAACACCCACGGTATCACCTGCGTGTCGTAAGAGGCGACTAACAGGGGCCTCAGGGGCTCTGAACTTTGGAGCGTGAGTTGGCGACCACGGGGCCCTTAGCTGAGTCCTGGCATTGCTTACACTTACTTGTGCAAGGCTCTTCACTTTCATCTATCCTATTCGACCTCTCTTGGTCAACTCTTGTTCTTTTCCGACCCCGACGCTATTAGGTTTGTGAGGGCTAGGGAGTCTTTCTTTTTCACGCCCTTCGTGGCCCTTGTCTTTCTTTGACCGATATCCTCATTTTTCGAAGTGTCGGATCCCTTCCATTGTTCCCTCCGATTAGTGTTATATAGAGGATGGTTGCCTAGTTGTACTCCCTCTTAAAACAACCCCCTGTGGGTGGGGGCGGTAGAATAACACCTACGGTATCTCCTGCCTGTCGTAAGAGGTGACTAAAAGGGGCCCCAAGGGCTCTGAACTTTGGAGCGTGGTTTGGCGACCATAGGGCCCTCAGCTGAGTCCTGGCATTGCTTCCACTTACTTGTGCCAGGCTCCTCACTTTCATCTATCGTATCCGACCTCCCTTGGTCAACACTTGTTCTTTTGCGACCCCGACGGTATTACGTATCGAGGCCTAGGGAGACTTTCATTTTCACGCCCTTCGCAGCCCTTGTCTTCCTTTGGCCGATACCTTCATTTTTCGAAGTGTCGGACCCCTTCTATTTTTTCTCTCTGATTAGTGTTATATAGAGGATGCTTGCTAATGTTGTACTTCCTCTTAAAACAATAATCACCACCACCACCACCACCTCTTAAAACAATAATCACCACCACCACCTGAGATGGATGCAGATGCAAAGACCTGCTAAAATGCATTTGCAAACCCTGCTAAATTCCATAAGCAACATGGCCGCTCGTTAGGATGAATATTCTAAACGCTTCTACTTTTTGCTTTCAGCACAGCCATAACACCACGTACAGCATCCTGATACATACCTGAAGAACATGCCAGAATGTATTGTTCGAGCTTGGAAGCACTAGTCAGACCGTACCTTGAAGGGACCGGGCAGAGGCATTTCCAGTTTCGGAAAACAAAGAAACTTTTGATGAAAGTAAGAATCCTTGCATCGTTCATGGATACTCGCTTTATAATTTCCAAGCCGAACAACCGAAGAGCTTAAACAAAAGAAGGAAGTTTGTTCGGGAAAAACTTCCTCCTAATGCCATCCCCAAGAACATCGTCCTGAACAGCCAAAAATTGAATGATACCAAAAACAATACCGAAAAAGCACTCAGAGAAAACTGGGAGGAGCTAAAAAAGTTCAAGCTTTTTTTTGACATTTCAAGGAACATGATGGCCGACTTGGCAATTAAGATAATAACGAGAATGGAGAGGTGTTTGATTAATGGACGCTGAAGTTGTTGAGAATACTGTCTTGATTGTCTTGAACATTGTCACTATGTTTTTAAAATGAAAATTTGACTGTCACAGTAACGAACGTTCTCAAATTCTTTACATTTTCAGTATTTAGCTACCTGTTTTTGTATCTTCCTTTTAGAATTTTTTACTTCTTCTTTATCTGTTTACCCTCCAGGGTCGGTTTTTCCCTCAGACTCAGCGAGGGATCCCACCTCTACCGCCTCAAGGGCAGTGCCCTGGAGCTTCAGACTTTGGGTAGGGAGATACAACTGCGGAGGATGAACAGTACCTCGCCCAGGCGGCCTCACCTGCTCTGCTGAACAGCGGCATTGCGAGGGGGGGATTGGAAGATTGGAAGGGATAGACAAGGAAGAGGGAAGAAAGTGGCCGAAGATTTAAGTTATGTACCATCCCGATATTTGCCTGGAGGAGAAGTAGGAAACCACGGAAAACCACTTCCAAGACGGCTGATGTGGGAATCGAACCCACCTCTACTCAGTTGACCTCCCGAGTTTGATTGGATCCCGTTCCAGCCCTCGTTCCACTTTCCAAATTTCGTGGTAGAGCCGAGAATCGAACCCGGGCTTCCGGGGGTGGCAGCTAATCACACTAACCACTATACCACAGAGGCGGACTCGAAATTTTACTACAATTTTTAATTAATAGATTTTGTCATCATGATGTAAAAATTACCTTTAGTATATCCTCAGAATTCTCATCAATCCCAGCTGATTTTCCAGCTTTCAGTTTTTGTATCTTTGTCTGCAATATCTTCCAAGTTGAGAGCTCCTGAGGATTTTCCGTTGTATTCACCTCTTATGACAGGGTGTATTCTACCGCTTTCACCTACAGAGGAAGCCCATATATCCAGGGTAGCTCTATTCGTGCTTTAAAGATATACTATGGCCAGAATATCTGAAATTTAGACGAAGTATAAAATCTCCGACAAAGCATGATTTTCTATTCCTTCACTGAATCGGTTACCTATTGCGACGTGTGATCGATGGTCTTACAAGATTAGTAGACCATGGATAATAGCAAGGTATCGAAATCGTATGAGCTGACCACAGACATCCAACATATTTTTATCTCTACTCGAGCCGTGTTGCAGCAGATATTACCGCCCATGGTACCATACTGATTGTTGTACATTCTGTGCGCTGGATTGGGCCATAAGTGAAATCATTTCACCCTTATAGACGTGTTTTCGTATCCCTCTAGGTGTCGCTTTGTTCAGGCACACACCCGATGAAGATCAGTTGCACGTAAAGTTTTAACTACTGGTACATACCAGCATTCCTGCCATTATTCAATAACAGTCTCTGGCTGCACCGGAAATCGAACCCATTCCCCCAAGGACGGCAGCTAATAGCACTAACTGTTACGATACGGAGGCGGACTTACTCAAAAGTCTCCATATAACAAGTAAACATGGTATTGACAAGTCTTGTCTTTCGTAGTGCTACAATTCTAATGGCCAGGGTAGTTTATTCTTGGATCATCATGAGGAAGGAGATGTTTGCGAGGCACGTTTACAGCTAAACCGTACGGAGCAGCGACATGGTAACAATGCAGAGCGACGCCAAGTCTGTGGTCTAGGTTATTTCCATCTGTTGGTCCCCTCCCTCACGCGGTAATGACCGTGTGGTGTGGATGGTTGGCAGTAATCCAGACTCGTGACGTCTATTACAACACAACACCTGCTGGTATTCTAGTTCATCACCGAAACCAATGAATGAGAAAAACGTCAATGGAATATGTTCACGGTTACTCGAAGATATCTGATGGAATTAAATGGAGTTTTGAGGCAGAATACGTTAACTCAAACTGGGGTTGTGGGTCTGTTGTGAAACACCGATATGATGCTATCCATGTAAAGAAAGTAATTACAGTCCAAAAAGTATTTCGTATACGGAAATTATTTGTATATTGTTTTCAAGTAGAATGAATGCACAAGACGTAATGCAGATGACGTCATCACAAGATGGCCACCCATTTAAGATACTGTATGTTATTGACGGCCGAAAGTCAGTTACTGCAACCGGGCTGACTGGCTTAGACGGTAGAGTGCTGGCCTCCTGACTCCAAGTTAGTAGGTTCGAACCTGACCCAGTCCGGTGGTATTTGAGTGTGCTCGAATACGTTAGACTCGTATCGATATATTTACTGGAACCTAAATGAACACCTGCAGGGAGAAATATCGGCATCACCGCAAACTTTAAAACCTCACTATTAACTGATTATTGCCAGTTTCCGCACGGTGTAGATGCTGGGCAGAAAGGAGTACCTTGTAATTTGACTCTCCTCAATGAGATCTATAAGTAAACCGAGCAATTTGACTGTGCGGTTGGGGTCGCGTAGCAGTTAGAGAGATGGCGGGTTGGTATCCCAGTGTCGGCAGCTCCAAAGATGGCTTTCTGTCGCTTCGCATTTTCACACTAGGAAAATGCTGGGGTTGTACCTTAATTAAGGGCACGGACGCTTCGTTTCCTATCCTTGGGTCGGTGGAAATCTTCTATGTGTCAGTGCGACGTTTAAACACTAGCAATTTATAAGAAAACAGAAAAATTAAAATACTGACTGTAAATTTTTAAAAGAGAGGTTTTCTTCTTCTTCTTCTTCTTCTTCTTATTATTATTCTTAGTCTGTTTACCCTCCAAGTTCGATTTTTCCCTCTGACTCAGTGAGGGATCCCACGTCTACTGCCTCAAGGGAAGTGTCCTCGAGCTTCAGAATCTGGGTCGGGGGTACAACGGGGGAGAATGACCAGTACCTCGCCCAGGCGGCCTCACCTGCTATGTTGAACAGGGGCCTCGTCAGAGGATGGGAAGATTGGAAGGGCCAGGCAAGGAAGAGGGAAGGAAGCGGCCGTGGCCTTAAGTAAGGTACCATCCCGGCATTTGCCTGGACGAAAAGTGGGAAACCACGGAAAACCACTTCCAGGATGGCTGAGGTGGGAATCGAACCCACCTCTACTCAGTTGACCTCTCGAGGCTGAGTGGATCCCGTTCCAGCCCTCGTACCACTTTTCAAATTTCGTGGCAGAGCCGCGAATCGAATCCGGGCTTCCGGGGGTGGCAGGTAATCACGCTAACCACTACACCACAGAGGCGGACAGATAGAAGGTTTTACGACTGAAAATTGACGAATTTTCGCAAACTTGATAAAAGAGTCCAAGTACATAAGACAAGTGGTTAAAAGCCTATAGAAAACATATGCAGGAGGAAACCACGCTCAGTAAGTGGATGGATGGCATGGGGCCTCCGGAGAGAGATGCCCATGGCAGATGTGCGCGTCTGCTTATGTAATGATGAATAATCATGATAATGAGGAAAGAATAAAGTGAAACCCGGTGTCAGCACGTAGCCTACTCCTGTCGAATAACAGCAGGGTGTTAGCTCAAGGCTTAACGTCTCCATCCAACGGACGATTTGGCACTGAACGCTAGATTTAGCGATTAGGAATTGTAAACCATCGTCTCTTCCACCCTGCCATGAAAAATTCTGATTGGGATTTTGCTTTTTTACTGGGTGATTGTACTGTCTTCAACATTCCTACAACTCATACATCACACACAACACTATCCTCCACTACAATAAAGCACGATTCCCATTCACGGCAGATGCCGCCCACCATCGTCGGACGGTCTGCCTTACAAGGGCTGCATGTAATTATTATACAGTGTTGAAACAAATACTAACAGGTTATTTCACCAGGCAAATGTTGGGGCTGTATCTTAAGGCCATGGTCGCTTCCTTCCTTCCTTCCCACTCCTAGACCTTTCTTATCCCATCGTCGCCATAGGACCTATCTGTGTCGGCACGACGTAAAGCAAATTATATATATAGGTTATTTGTTCTGTATCTCGAAGCGTTTAGCGGTAAAACTTCGAAAGTTATGACTTCAATTATAGGAAAACATATGTGGCAACACAGCTACGATGAAGCGAACGATGCACAAGATCGGCAGCCTCCTTGGGAGGACAGGAGCGACCTGTGACGTAATGTTTAAAACCCGGACGTGACTAAACATATTTCGAAGTAAATCGAAATATATATTTAAAAATAACCCCGGTCTAGAAAGCCAAGAATAAGGGCCGAGAGGATCCGTCGTGCTGATCACACGACACCTCGTAACCTGTAGGCATTCGGGCTGAGCAGCGGTCGCTTGGTAGACCAAGGCCCTTCAAGGGCTGTAGTGCCTTGGGGTTTGGTTTGGTTTTGGATTTAAAAATAAGAGTTTTGTCTGTACATTTCTCAGAATTTAAAAAGGATGGTATTTCTGTATCGGACGTGTCTACGGTAACAAGGAACTGCACTTTTTAATTTTCAGTAATTTCAGTCTGTCTGTCTGTCTGTCTGTCTGTCTGTCTGTACACATATCATGAGAAAACGGCTGAAGACAGTTTAATGAAAATCGGTACGCAAAGTCGGAGAATAAGTCGCTACAATCTAGGCTATAAATAATTTTATTCACGCTGAGAAAAATGGTAGTTTAGAGGAAGGATTGAATTTAATTCTCGAATATTTATGTTATTAGTGGTTCTACCTTAATGAAAATCGGTATGCAAAGTCGGGGAATAAGTCGCTGCAATCTAGTTTATAAATAATTTTATTCACGCTGAGTGTAATGGTAGTTTAGGGGAAGGCCTAAAATTTAAACCTCAAATATTTATGTTAATGGTCATATCGATGAATACTACGTAACTAAATTCACATAGTAGTAAATTTCTGATCATTTACGTCTTATACATTTTGACCGTACCGGCTATGATCATAGAGATATTGGGATCTTTGGATGGCTAGATAAAAGATTGAGAGAGATTGGTGGGCCTGTAACGATGCAAGGCCACGTACGACTTCCAGGTAAGTAAGCTACCATTTGTAAACTGAATTTGTTTATTTCATTATGTCACAATTTTATTTGTGTTTCTGTGACGCATTTTCGTCACCCTTATTAATTTCGTGGTAATATCAGAAGTGTACGACGAAAGGACATTTTATACTTCTTGGATAATCGGTAGAGCCGCGAAAATAGCGTGTGAAATGTTGTACAATAGTAGATTTAATGGTTGTAAAACGAATGTAATATGTAGAGCGGGGTATCATTTCCGTACGTTTATTCCTATATTTGTTGTTTGCCCAAGTTAAGATATTAATTTATCACGAAATTTTGTTCATTGTAAAGATGCATTTCCCGTATGTATAATCCGTGGTTTATCATTTAAAGTGATCATGTCGTAATGATGGGACGCCAGCTGTAGCGGAGCGTGCGCCGTAATGTGGTCGGAGCAGTAGAATGAGTGCGTGAGGCGAAACTGGTGTGTGATTTGTGGAAGGGAAGTGTTATTCCAAATGTGTATTAAAATATGTGTAGAAATGGTGAGGAGAAAATAACGGTAAAATTCTGTAAGTCAAGTTGTGATTTTCAGTTTTGAAATATTTTGTTATCTGACTCAGATATGCGAGGAGTGATGGTTAGTTTGCCACAGATTGTTTTATGTAACAGCATAGTGGATCGCGTAAAAGACGTATTCCGTATTATTGTCGTGTAGAGAATTTGAGGTAGCAAGTGGCTCAAGTCTTGCAGGGTTGGGAGGAAATATGGCTCAGGTGGTTGAAATCGTTTAGTGTTGAAGTGATTTCTTGCCGGGATTTTCATTGTAGGTAACCCGAGGATTTATTTGTGTATTTTAATGGTATGGGAATAGGGTAATTCCATAGTTAGGATCCCACGTGTAACCGTAGGACGTGGTGGCTAGGATCATTTCAAGTGACGTTTAAAAATGTTTCGCATATTCTGTATTGGTTGCCGACGAGGTAAGATTTCATTTTGATACAGTTCATAGATATAACGTGTTTACTTTCATAGAGGCGACGAGAGGGGTCTTCTTTCCAGGTAGAGCGACCACCTGTTTCGGCGAGCGAGCCAGTTCATTTGTCAGAACGGAATTGTAACTGAGATTTTGTCATTTATAATAAATGTTTGGAAATAGATTTCATTACTCAATAAGAGAATCGTTAGGTAGAGAACTTTAGGTTCATTATAGGTGTGACGGAAATGAGACGATGTTGTGTTATGTTGTAAATAGCCATTTTCAGGGGTGCCAAAATTAGAAAATCTATAGTAATGTTGCTTCGTGTTGTTGAGGATTGTCCAAGGGCCTGCGATTATTTTATTTGAATGTCACTATAGCTTGTCAATCCTTAGAGTTAGTGATGGATCAGGTGTTGTTTTTGTTGTTGTTGGTTTCCAAGATACAAGTCTAGGTTCGTGTGGTATGAAGTATTGCCTGTAGAGCACATGGTGGTAAAGTAGTTCATCCACCCTAGAATTTGGGTGTGGTACATTACGACACTTGAGTCTAATCAGCTGAAATCTTATCGGAAGGAGGTGCCGGAATTAGTCCAAGGGATAACCGTGGGCGTTACAAAAGTTTAACATGGGTTGTTTTATTTTGCGTTTCTTGTAATTTATGTACATTATAGGATTTAAGGTTAGGATTATCCAAGCTAGTGTCTCGATAATTATTAGTGTTATAACGTAAACGTTTTGAGTGACGTAATGAAATAAACAAATGGTACCGGTAGTTATGACCATGTCTTTCGTATTACAGTTGCGAAACAAGAAATCGTGAGAATATACAGAGATAAATATTTTCTTTTAAGGGAATGTTTCTGGTAAACATATCCAAGTGATAATGTAAATTTAATTGAAACAGTTAGGGAGTTTAAAGAAACCACTTCGTCCGGGATAGATACATTTGTTGTTAATTAGGATCATGAGATTACTTCATTTATTAATTTATTAAATACAGTGAAACCATATTTTGAGAATTAGCTTAAAATCAAGTGACTAACTTGAAAATGTGTTCTGGAAATCTTAGTTTTATTTGTTGGGAAAATTCAACTTATTAACATAACGATTAAGGGGGAAAGTCCGATAGCGAGGGACTTTACTGCCACAAGTGTGAGCGTTTGCTGTTTTTTTATTATTTTGATTTGTTGAGCAATAGATGTGCTGGGGATTTACTAATGTGGAAACCTTGTTCATCAACTACTTTAACTTAATTGTGTTCAGCCTTCAGGCTAGAAATTTGGATGGTCATGGGGTCATCAACCTCAGTGATTTAGATTAGGGCCATTTGCCATTATAGCATCATTCTTCTTGCAGTCATCATCCACAATGACTTTAACGTAAATAACAGAGCTACATGTCGGTCCATGACATAGTCATCACATCGATTCAATTAAGTGTCCATGCCGTACAACCAGTGTGGCACCTACCGATTGGACAGCCTTAATTATACCAAGAGTTCAGAGCTCGTGTTACGGGGACTGGATTATCACGAATCATTATGGTGGTACATGCAGTCTAATGCGGAAGCCGATCTCAGGGATCTCCAGACTTTCTTTATTTTATTCTTAAATTAAGACGGTGGTTTCTAATAAGTATGCCCCTCAGGTAATTGAGTTAATTTCTCCAAAGCCAGCGTCTCTCATCATCGCTGTACTATTAGTTTGTTACTAATGGACATGTATGAGTTCGTTGATCAGCTGTTGTGAAATGTCACACGTTTTTCAGATTTCGTTTCAAATGGTCAATAAACCTAAACTATTAAGTTAAACAGTCGTCAAGTTCAGTCATTGTAGACATTAGTTTTAAATTACTGAAACCCACCTCTTACCTACGCAAGTGACGAAAAATCCGTAAGCAACCCAAGAGAAAGATCTCATCCGATTGTTGATAGGTAAGGGAGGTAGGTATCCTTCGAAGGGCCTTAAAGGGTTGAATACAAGGCCCATCACATTTATCAACAATAACATTACATTGACCATTGTTTGTTGTGATGTGCTTTGTGTCTTCTGTTGCAACTCATCTCCGATAGATAGGATTACTGCTGCGTACCGAGTTTTTCATTTAGATTAAGTCGAACCGACACGGATAGGTCTTATGGCGACGATGGTATAGGAAAGGGCTAAGAGTGTGAAGGAACCAGCCTTGGCCTGAATTAAGGTACAGCCTCAGCATTTTCCTGGTGTAAAAGTGGGAAACCATGGAATACCACTTTCAGGACTGCCGAAGGTGGGGAACGAATCCACTATCTCCCGGATGCAAGCTCACAGTTGCGCGCCCCTAACCACACGGCCAACTCGCCCGGTCTTACCGAGTGTAACAGTCTGCCTGAATATTGACGGGCAGTAGATGGGGAGTTAGATAACTTTATTCTTTAGCATGCCATTCCTCTGGTTCATACATTTTCTGATACTACTGGTACGTAATACACTGGTTCATCTTAGCATTCGAGCTATTTTCATCCCTACTCTGAGGCACAGATTGGAATAAGCAGTGTGCATGTTTAACGGAAAAATGGCAGAGGGGTGTTCACGGCAATCTGCGGGTTGGTCACTCCAGCTCTGGAACTTTGGACTGTTAGATTGGCACCGTAGTACTGTTCATTAAAAGGGAGAAAATGTGCGGATTTTCATTTGATGGAATGTTTTTATGTTAGGAAAACCACAAAGGCAGTCTTTCTGAGAATTCCGCAGCGAAACACGGGTACATCAGCTAGTTAGGATATAAATGTAACATAATACAAGTTGCAGGTCATCTTTTGGGAGGAATGCACACTTTGCAACAGGAACATATTTCATTCCCTTCATATTTAGCGCGGGTACAAAATATTTTTTAACACACGTTCTCAATTTTGTTCCAGGAGTTCTGTTTTGTATTTAATCGATAGTTCATTGTCCTGCTCTATTGAACTGTGTAAACCATTCGAAACTATGTCGGGCTGCTGAGAAATTAGCGTGACTAACTTTATATATATATATATCGATATTTTTTCGATTGGGGAATCTGTGATAACACAGTAAACTATATTTTTACGTAGGTATAGTTTACAGTAGTTAAATATGCCGAACCAACAGTTGCATTGTCTGATTCTACTACACCTACTAATAGCGCGCAGGAGGCGGCTCTCAAACGCTGACATCACTCGCTCAAGCGTTGTGGCCGTTTTGATCTCCTGAATAATATAACATAATGCAATAGGATTTTCAGCACGTTGATTACAATTATGCTAGTGGTTTAACGTTGCACGTCGAAGTTTCAACCACGCGAGGATGAGAAAAGGCTAGTTAGGAAGGTAGTGAAATATACAGTTTCACCGTTGTTTGCTATAACCGGGCGAGTTGGCGTGCGGCGTGGTTTCCCATTTTCACACCAGGCAAATGCTGGGACTGTATCTTAATTAAGGCTACGGCCGCTTCCTTCCCACTCCTAGGCTTTTCCTCTCCCATCGTCGCCATAAGACCTATCTCTGTCGGTGTGACGTAAAACTAGTTGTTAAAAAAGTTTGCTATATCAAAACACTGTACAAATTCAAAGTGTGCAAAGCATAATTTTCCATCTTTTATGTTTTTGTATTTTTACTGTTCGAGGAATAATAATGGAGTTATTAGCAATTAATGCAAATGTAAACTCTATTTTTAAAGTTCACATAACGGGAGTTGAAAGGAAAAGGCATAATATAATGCTATGTTAACGGAGAACTGAATGATTTCTTTTTGATTGTTATGTCTATAAGCGGTGAGCGTCACTGACTTGTAACTATCATTTAGCCGCCATGGTAATGAGTTAAATGAAAAAGGTTATGGTTATTGTTTTCAGATAGCCTCAATAAGAGCAGCATGGTCATGAGACACTCCCGATTGGGATAATAATGTACAAGGCTATTGAAATAAACGAAAATGCAAAAATAAATAAATAAATAAATAAATAAATAAATAAATAAATAAATAAATAAATAAATAAATAAATAAATAAATAAATAAATAAATAAATAAATTACACGAAGACTTAGAAGAAAATAAATGTTAACCAAGCCAGGCAACTATGGTTGTAAGTCGTTCTATAACCCGTCATCGACGACCTGGTAACTTATTTGGTAATATTAATATGAATGTATGTTATACCACACAGCAACAACAATAAAACACTTTGTTCTATTATGAAGTTGAGTACTTACTCTGTAGAGCCCACATTCGATATCTTTTCAACTGGTGGAGAAAGATACGGCTGTGTTTCCTACATGATCCATTATGTATACTGCTCGACGTTAGGGAGAACACAGGTATTGGAGTTAGTAGATTATCATACGGTACGGCGTCGGATACCTCATGATATTTTTTGCAGTTGTCACAGCATGGTGACTTGTATACCTCTTTTGATTCACCATCCTCGATGCTTTCGTACTCTGTAAAGACAGAAACGACATTATTTATTACACAACATTTAGATTGGAAAAGAGTTGTCAATCAGCTCGATGAAATGTCTAACAAACAAATCTAAATACACTTTTACATAAAATAAGGGCATAATAGTCTATAAATCCAAAAAAAAAATTATGAACATGAAAAAGGAAAAATTAAATAGAACTGTCAAAAATGATCGATAATCATTGTTAACAACAGTTCAAACTTTTATCTGTGAAACAACACTTTCCTGAATTGACAGAGTAATGAGTTCTATGGAGAATTACATTTCATGCATATCCTACGACTTTCTACGAAATAGGTGTTATCATACAGCACTATCAAGGCAAAATGCTTTAAATACTGGAACATATACACAGAACTTAAGAGGGGACGATGGCAGGAAATTCTGTAAGAATTTGTTAAAATAATCTTTATTCGGAGTACACATTCCAACATTTCATGTTTGAACTGAAATTATTAATGGGTTAACTAATCGAAAGTTCGAGGTCTTGCATGAACCTCGCCCCGTGTTCTGTCAAATACATTTTCCTCTGTTGAGTATTCAGAAGAATTTTGACAGGCAATCTGATATGTTGCAACCAGGGCCGAATTTAACTACTGGAAAGTCCCTGAGCCCAAACAATCCCCTCACCCGCTCCTTAAAGTTGAAAAGATAAAATTACAATTACTATTATTTTTACATAATGAATAAAGTGAGACAGTATAGTGACTTCAAGGTAAAATATCAAACATTAATATCATTAAATAATAACAATAATAATAGTTCCAACTGAGAGAGCAGACGGCTGTCAATTCAGCACAATTCACTACACCGTCTTTTAAATATTACCATGTAATCACGTTGAGAGTGGAAATTATCATGCTCCATTATCCACTGATTTCCGTGTTTCCAATCATTGAAGCCAGTTGTTGCAAGTTGGGATTCCCCCCCCCCCCCACCACCACCACCAAAAAAAGTTTGCAAGGAGCACATAAACAGATCGTTGGTTGCAGCAATTAACCAGATATTCACGTTTCATCACGTCTCTGTCTTAAAGCTTGCTTTCAAACAACACTTTTGCCATAAATCTCTAATTGTTGTCTGGATAGATGCGCATAGAATTACAGAACTTGTCCTGATTCTGTTTCGCTCCACTTTCAGCAAAGTAGTCTCTAGTAAAATTATTCGGAAGCAAAAGTAAGGGTTAATCGTTTGGTTTAAAAATGACTTCCTTTACTACAGTAGATAGTCATCATAATTTTCATTTACTGTTACAACCGCAGACCAATGGAAACGCAACTAAAAGTGGGCGTACACTCATCAAAATTTTCTTTGCCGGTACGGTACTATTATTTGTACTTTCGTCATTGCGTGATAGGAAGTTTTTGAGTTGTAGTTTGGATGCTGTGGAAAAACAAGTCTAATTTTTGTATTTGAGAGAACAGTTCATATTTCCTGCTCTTCTGCTAATTTACAATAATTTGCTCCCTTAACGGTAATCATTTTCGACCATGCATGTTGTGTACGCAACACGAAAAACACTTGAACTCTCACAAAATGAATACAAATGGTTTACAAATTCACGGACTTCTCCGGAACTCTTGGTATAGTGGGAAATCAGCGGTCATGCCGATTTACTCAACACCACGTGGTTGTTTCCAAGTGGCGTAGTTTCGCCGCCCGTTTCACTAAGTTACAGCCCGAAGTCACCTTGATACTCATACGCTGAACTGAGGGGACTGTTTTTCAACATTGTAGAGGTATTTATAATATTTTTACCGGCAGCTTTCACGTAAGTGGAACGAAAATTCATATCGGGAGTTTTCGCTTTTGAATACTGTGAAAATGTCCGCATTCTAAACACTCGTTTTCAAACTATTAGATTTTTTTTTCACGTTTGCCGCCCCATAAATTTTCCGCCCTGGTCTCGGGCCCATAAGGCCCATGGCTAAGTACGTCTATGGTTGTATAATTCAGAATGGCTCTAATGTTTACTAATTCCGTACGAGTCGTGATTCGATCTGTGTAACGTGAGTGGTTGTTTGTGGATACCTAGTATTCCGTTTGCTTTTGGATACCTAGCATCCTTTTCTTGTGAAAATAGTGACATAATCTTTATTACACTAACATTGAATAGTAAGGTGGGTAGCAGGAATGGCAATTCTTGGTAAAGTATTCAAGAAAATAGAAGAAAACTAAAGGAATAATAATAATATAGTATTTGTCATTGTTGAGTAAAGAAATTATGTCATCTGGCCAGTGAAAAGTTTATGGGGTGGGAAGTTCGAATATCCTTCATACTGTAACTATATTCTTCCTCATCTTCATGATCCTCAGCACTTTTCTTCATGGTCCTTGTCCAGCTAATAAAGGTTTGATATCATAAACTACTGTATGTATGGGTACAAATTTTCGACGTGGTATCTCCTTAGGTTTAAAAAAAATTACCTGAATAGTGTGATAAATAAAACAATGAAAATTGGCTAAAAAGCTAAAATAGCAATCAAAGTCAGAAAGCATCACCAGCATTGCTTAACTCGTTATGAATTTGTGTACAAAATTTACTTCAGTTACCTCAAATATAAAACCTATGGCGATTTCAAAACTTCATAGTTATTCAGCCATAGAATTACAGTGTAGTAATGACAACTTGTAAAATAACATTTAAAATACTATCTATTTCTAAGAATTGACAAGCAAATGACATGGTATTGAGATTCGCTATTTAGTTAAACATTCGGTGAACAGCATACGGTACAAATTTCGTCCACTGTAGAGTATAAATTTCACTATATTTCTATCTGAAGTACTCCAATAATAATAATAATAATAATAATAATAATAATAATAATAATAATAATAATAATAATAATAATAATAATAATAATAATAATAATAATAATAATAATAATGTTAAAGTGCTCAATACGTCAGCCTCGTATCGGTAGATTTATTGGCACGTACAGGAATTCCTGTGGGACTAAATTCCGGCATCTCGGCGTCTCCGAAAACCGTAAAATAGTTAGTGGGACGTAAAGCCAATACAATCATTACATGTTAATCAAGGGAACCAGCTACACACTTGCCAAATAATTGGGCTTGATTGGGCAAGTATTTTTCTCGTAAATAAAAATAGATGGACAATCAAACCAACATTCAGATCTACATATTAGTAGTAATAAAATCATTTTTGCTTATAGTGTTTAGTTTGGAATTACGTATGAAATATCGTTTGAAATATTATGAACAGCTTGTGCAGCGAGCGAGTTGGCCATGCAGTTAGGGGCGCCAAGCTGTCAGCTTGCATTCGGGAAATAGTGGGTTCAAACCCCACTGTCGACAGTCCTGAAGATGGCTTTCCGAGGTTTCCAAATTTTTCGCCAGGAAAATGCTTGGGCTGTACCTTAATTAAGGCCACGGCCTCTTCCTTCCCACTCCTAGCCATCTGCTATCCCTTCGTCGTCATAAGACCTATCTGTGCCGGTGGAACGTAAAGCAACTTGTTAAGAGGAAAAGTATGCAGGATTGCAAGTATCATCTCTTCGGCCACCGGCTATCTACAGTTTCCGAAAATCCTCGCGTTTTGCGAGTGTATGAAATTAAATTCGGCCAATTTTTGTGCGGTTGAGTGCACATTTAGGTTCTCGACTCAACTAAAACACTTCTCTGCACTACATATGAAACCACAAGAAACTTTAATGCTGAAATTTCGTACTCCTTTGAAATCAATTAAGAAAAAATTAGGTGAAGAACTTATAGGAAATCTGGCACTAAAAAAAAAAAAAAAAAAAAAAAAAAAACTTGCCAAACCATTTCACCTTTCAAAAAGCAACTTTACTCATTATTCTTCTACATACCTGCCGTTCTGCATCACCTGACTTACAAAATATCTGAATGACACTGCTCGTTCCACTATTTTCGCTTCTACCAAAATATCCATAGACTCTTTCTCTGGTTCAGTTTTTATCACTCTTGCCTTGCCTATATGTAGTCACTTCATAATCCTTTGTGGCTCTCACGATATTCTCCAGCATCCTCTGCAACCTTCTTCCGTTGCTGAAACCATCACTAGGGATTCTGTAGGGAGCTTTCTATCAGCTTCTCCAGGTATAATAGTGAAGAGTTTCGGTGACATGAAGCATACCTGACGTGCAGCTCTTCCAATTCTAAACTCTTCTGCTTCTTTGCCTTCTTGTACTCTAGACCCCAACTAGAGTATGGCTCCAGTGTATGGAACCCTCACCAGGATTACCTGATTCAAGAACTGGAAAAAATCCAAAAAAACAAAAAACAAAAAAAACAGCTCGATTTGTTCTGGGTGATTTCCGACAAAACAGTAGCGTTACAAAAATGTTGCAAAGTTTGGGTTGGGAAGAATTGAGAGAAAGAAGAAGAGCTGCTCGAATAAGTGGTATGTTCCGAGCTGTCATCGGAGAGATGGCGTGGAATGACATTAGTAGACGAATAAGTTTGAGTGGCGTTTATAAAAGTAGGAAAGATCACAATATGAAGATAAAGTTGGAATTCAAGAGGACAAACTGGGGCGAATATTCATTTATAGGAAGGGGAGTTAGGGATTGGAATAACTTACCAAGGGAGACGTTCAATAAATTTCCAATTTCTTTGAAATCATTTAGGAAAAGGCTAGGAAAACAACAGATAGGGAATCTGCCACCTGGGCGACTACCGGTACCCTAAATGCAGATCAGTATTGATTGATTGACCACCACTCTCTGTCCTGTATAAGGCTCTTCTATCAATCTTCTCTCCTTCCAATCGATTCCAGTGTTTTCCAGTATTAGTATGCACCAATCCACTTTGTTGAATGATTTTTCCCAGTCCATGAAAACTCCATACATTTCCCGATGCAACTCCAAAATTCGCTCTACAATCAATCATGGAGGTCAATCACATCTCCTGTCGCAGCTCTACCCCTGAATCCAAACTAGTCTTCTCCCCTTTTAACGTCTATTATTATTATTATTATTATTATTATTATTATTATTATTATTATTACCATTATTATTATTATTATTATTATTATTATTAACAATTTCTCATGGTTTTGTATGTATTTGGTTATCATCTACTTTTATTTGTGTTTGCTTGAACTGTTTCTAATGATCGGCGTTTTACTGGGGTATGTGATGGTGCAGTAGTTTTATTTGACCGTTGATACCGTGATCATAGCCAAGGTGCATGTTATTAATTTTATTTTGGTATACTGTAGTATGGGAGCATGATCCCCCTCCCCCGGGTTTTTAATGAAGTTTATGAAATAATTTTTAAAGCATGCATGTATGTAAACTAGCAGATGTATACTCAGGATAGGAATATTGAGTACCAACATTTCGAAACCTGTCTATATTTGACTTCAATGGTAACGCATAATAACATATTATTTAAGATACTGGGTTCAATAATGGACGGTTGGACGAAAAAAAATAAGAAAAAGAAACGGCTCTGAATTCGGTTCCCTGTGTACTTTGGTTTGTAAAATTGATTTTTGAGAGCTGTATAAACTCACGTGAAAGATACCGCACCATATATGGGATCTGTAGCATTTAGACAGGTAGCGTGCATTAGTCTTCTCGAGATAGAGGAGGAGACTAAGGCCAAAGAAGTAATAAAATTTACATATGATCACAATGACATTTACAATAAGATACAAAAGTTGAAAACTAGAAAAGCGGCTGGAATTGATCAGATTTCTGGGGATTTACTAAAGACAATGGGTTGGGATATAGTACCATATCTGAAGTACTTATTTGATTATTGTTTGGTCGGAGGAGCTATACCAGATGAATGGAGAGTTGCTATAGTAGCCCCTGTGTATAAAGGAAAGGGTGACAGACATAAAGCTGAAAATTACAGGCTAGTAAGTTTGACATGCATTGTATGTAAGCTTTAGGAATGCATTCTTTCTGATTATATTAGACATGTTTGTGAAATGAATAACCGGTTCGATAGAAGGCAGTTCGGTTTTAGGAAAGGTTACTCCACTGAAGCTCAACTTGTAGGATTCCAGCAAGATATAGCAGATATCTTGGATTCTGGAGGTCAAATGGACTGTATCGCGATTGACCTGTCTAAAGCATTTGATAGGGTGGATCATGGGAGACTACTGGCAAAAATGAGTGCAATTGGACTAGACAAAAGAGTGACTAAATGAGTTGCTATATTTCTAGAAAATAGATCTCAGAGAATTAGAGTAGGTGAAGCTTTATCTGACCCTGTAATAATTAAGAGGGGAATTCCTCAGGGCAGTATTATTGGACCTTTATGTTTCCTTATATATATAAATGATATGAGTAAAGAAGTGAAATCAGAGATAAAGCTTTTTGCAGATGACGTTATTCTGTACAGAGTAATAAATAAGTTACAAGATTGTGAGCAACTGCGATGGTGACCTCGAAAATGTTGTGAGATGGACAGCAGGCAATGGTATAGTGATAAATGGGGTTAAAAGTCAGGTTGTGAGTTTCACAAATAGGAAAAGTCCTCTCAGTTTTAATTACTGCGTTGATGGGGTGAAAGTTCCTTTTGGGGATCATTGTAAGTATCTAGGTGTTAATATAACGAAAGATCTTCATTGGGGTAATCACATAAATGGGATAGTAAATAAAGGGTACAGATCTCTGCACATGGTTATGAGGGTGTTTAGGGGTTGTAGTAAGGATGTAAAGGAGAGTACATATAAGTCTCTGGTAAGACCCCAACTAGAGTATGGTTCCAATGTATGGGACCCTCACCAGGATTACCTGATTCAAGAACTGGAAAAAATCGAAAGAAAAACAGCTCGATTTGTTCTGGGTGATTTCCGACAAAAGAGTAGCGTTACAAAAATGTTGCAATGTTTGGGTTGGGAAGAATTGAGAGAAGGAAGAAGAGCTGCTCGACTAAGTGGTATGTTCCGAGCTGTCAGCGGAGAGATGGCGTGGAATGACATTAGTAGACGAATAAGTTTGAATGGCGTTTATCAAAGTATGAAAGATCACAATATGAAGATAAAGTTGGAATTCAAGAGGACAAACTGGGGCGAATATTCATTTATAGGAAGGGGAGTTAGGGACTGGAATAACTTACCAAGGGAGATGTTCAATAAATATCCAATTTCTTTGAAATCATTTAGGAAAAGGCTAGGAAAGCAACAGATAGGTAATCTGCCACCTGGGCGACTACCCTAAATGCAGATCAGTATTGATTGATTGATTGATTGATTGATTGATTGATTGACTGATTCTGCACGTTGTGACAAAACACATTTGATGACATTGTTTGGCACGACTGACCTACATATACTATTAGAAGGCGAATGGCCATTTTCAAGTTCTCGATTATGACACAGATTCCCAGGTCCAGTCTGAATGTGTGTTCGTTCTATTTACTGCGTGCCAAGAGACACAAGGTCGAAGTTTATAAAGAACGTTTGAAGTCAACTTAAGAAGTCTGTGGCTAGGTCCTGCTGTCTTGCAGCATTGCACACAGCTCATCAGTTGACTACACAAAGTGTAAAATATATTAAACCGAGTTACTTGGCTGATCGGTACGGATCTGTAGCTGTAAGCTTGCGTCAAGGAGATACTGGGTTCAAACTCCATTGTGAGCAGCACCGAAGATGGTTTCCCATTGATCTCCATGGTTTCCCATTTTGAACTATAGGAAAGGCTGGGGCTGTAGCTTAAACAAGGTCACGGTCACTTCCTTTCCTGTCCGACTCGTTGGCTGAACGGTCAGCGTACTGGCCTTCGGTTCAGAGGGTCCCGGGTTCGATTCCCGGCCGGGTCGGGGATTTTAACCTTAATTGGTTAATTCCAATGGCCCAGGGGCTGGGTGTATGTGTTGTCTTCATCATCATTTCATCCGCATCACGACGCGCAGGTCGCCTACGGGAGTCAAATAGAAAGACCTGCACCTGGCGAGCCGAACCCGTCCTGGGATATCCCGGCACTAAAAGCCATACGACATTTCATTTCATACTTCCTTTCCTGACCGAGCCCTGCCTAAGACATCATCATCTTATGCCTTGTTTGAGTCGGTGTGACGTAAAACCAATAGCAATATGGGAACCACCCACCCATTTCGCAGCCTTCTTATTCTCTTCCTTAAAACTAAATATATTAAACTACAGTTACAACCCACATTTCACCCCTTCGGTATATAGCAGGATATTTAATATCGAGGGTGCGAATGAAAAGCATAATTGCATTTCTCGAATTAGTCTAGTAACTTACATCTCATCGACTTAGCTCTTTCATATTTCATGTACAAAATTAATTTTCCTGGGGTCGAAGATAACTTTGCACAGAATAATATTTAGCTGCCCACGGTATGCGGGCCTGTTTTCGAATAGCATTTTTCATCGATAGGGTAGGTGAAATGCTCTCTGAGGAGCATATAGGTGTTGTGAAGGATTTTCTGAAGGTACTGACGTAATTTCGCAGGGTTGGACAGAAATTGTGCGAGCAATGAGCTTGCAGTAGCGATCAACAGAAAGAAGTCAGATCTCGGACGAGACTCCCTTGCAAAGGTCTGCGGAACTGAACAAGGCCACATAGCTTGTTTCAAAAAGAGGTTTGTTAATTCACAGAGGCTTGCAGACTGACCTACTGAAAGGCATAATAGAAGACAGTATCTTTGTACTAGGTTACATATCCCGTCCCCAGGTTTATGCAATTTATCGTCATCTTAGAGAGTAATTAGGGATTTATATGTGTCCTGGCCGAAAATAATTTTTTCCACAATTGACAATGAGTGTTTATTTTGATTTTTCTATAGTCTGCGGCCTCTTCCCTGCCTCAATTTGAAGTTAGATGTTGCTTGTTTCGCACATGAATTTAAAAAATAACGCGTTGTTTGTACATCAGTGTAAGTCGCACCGACACACATAGGTCTTATGGCGACGATGGGATAGGAAAGTGCTAGGATTGAGAAGGAAGCAGCCGTGGCCTTAACTAAGGGACAGCTCAAGCATTTGTTTGGTGTGAAAATGGGAAACCACGGGAAACCATCTTTAGGGCTGCCAACAGTGGTGTTCGAGCCCACTATCTCCCAAATACAAGCTCACAGCTGCGCGCCCTTAACCGCACGGCCAGCTCACTCGTTGTTTTCAATTATTTCAGTGAGCTGTTGTGCAATGAATGTCTACAAGATTCGTAAAGTGATCTCTGAAAAGTCCATCTTCAAGCCTGAATGGGAACAACAATTCTTCTTTGGTTGGCCTGAACGAACAGACGAAAAACCGACCACTCACAATGTTGCTTAGATTAAGAGTGGAGATTTAATGCGACACTTCAACTGTAAGTATTCCAGTTACGACCATCCATTTCCACTTGACAGTGATGCAAGAAACCGAAAGGTGAAACAACTCAACAGATATGTCAAGAGTGCTTGATATGAGTTACCACAGAAAAGGCGAAGGCAACACAGGCGTGCTGCTCTGGATGACTCTTCAGAAAGGATTGACTACGTTTAGCTATGGTATATATCTGTTTCTTTAATGGTATTCGATTGGTGGAAGAATTGCTTGGAATCATCTCTAATAAATTCAATCGTGCAGAATACATATATCGGACACTACGCGCCATTTTATCCGAGTATGATATGAAATGGGACAATCTCTTATCAGTGGCAACGGATGATGGGCACTCTTGTAAGGTGAGAGGTAAGAGGAAGTACAACTGGCAAATCGTCCTCTGCTAACACTGATCAGAGGGAGAAAATTGAAGGGATCCGACACTTAAAAAAATGAAGGCATCGACCAAAGAAAGATAAGGGCCACGAAGGACATGGTAATGAAAGACTCCCTGGATTAGCAAATCTAATACCGACGGGGTCGAAAAAAACAAGAGATGACCAAGGGAGGTCGGGTAGGGAAGATGCAAGTGAGGAGCCCGGCACGCCTAAGTGGAAAAAATGCCAAATCACGCTCCCAAGTCAAGACACTCTGGGAGACCATCTGGTCACCTCTTACGACAGACATGGGATACCGTTGGTAGGAGGTAGAGTAGAGCGTGTTACGTGATATTCGAGATCAAAATAGTAATGTTAAGTTTTACCACTAAATAATTCAGGAAACTGAATTGTGAAGTAAGTTGTCTGACGTTATGCGTACAGTCACTCGTATAGAGACAGATCAGAACCTACCTTGAGGAAATTGGTGCCATACACTCAGTTGTCTTGCTTTACAACAATATTCTCTGGCTTAACAAAGGAAACAGCTGCAAGCGGCACTTTCACACCATTCATTACAGGGACTAGCTGGTAAGGAATGGTGATACTAACATTGCTCATACCTCAGCCACTTTGATATTATCAAAGACAAGAATATGAATCCAATTAGAGCAACGTTTTTGTTCTTGCCAATACCAAGAGACATAGTGCACTGCAAACACTACGTCTTACCCAGATATGGATCTGAAAATCGGGTAGACGAAGAACGAGTAAACGTTAATACCCTAGCCTAATCCTTGTCTCCGCCTTGAAGAAAGAACTTTCTACCAATAACTCTCAACGCAGACTGATTGTCAACATAAGACCCTTTGACTGCCTATAACAACTAACCCCTGATACCAAGCCAACGGCCGTAGCCGTGTTGAAACACCGGATCCCGTGAGATCTCCGAAGTTAAGCAAGATTCAGCGTGGTCAAGATTTGGATGAGTTACCACGTGCTGTTGGTGGGTGTGAGGGAATGAAGGAGCGGAAAGGAACTGGCCATCCTATCGTAGGTAAACTCCAGCTCAGGTACACCTCTGCGGAGGTTCGGACCTGCCTTCGGGCAGAATACACCCTTACCTTACCTGATACCAAAATCCCACACTACGGTCAGCAGATTCTCTCATAGTAATCTTATTATATTCTGGTTTCTTATCGCCCATCTCCTCCAGCATACCACGTTTGTGAGTTAGCGAGGCCGTCCGGAATTCCTTCCCGACCAGGCCAGGGAATTTTACCGAGAAAGCTGGCTCTGTGGCTCGGTCCGTATAGTTCTTAGATTGTATTAGGGAGATTGTGGATTCGAACGCTACTATCGTAGCCCGAAGATGGTTTTTCATGGTTTCCCATTTTCACACCCGGCAAATGCAATTCTTTAAAAAATCGATACGGTCGCTTCCTTTACAATTCTAACCCTTTCCTATTCCCTCGTCGTCAAGAAGCCTGTCTGAGTTGGTACGACGTTACAATTACTTGAAAAGAATGTTTCGTTATTTTCATATAATCACAAACCCTTACACAGTCACACAAATGCACACACTAGATTTCAGAGTGCCTCACCTCTTTCTATACTTGGTATCGGAAAATCATCCTTGGGATGGTGTTGAGTCCTCTCGTCCGACAGAACACTCTCACACTTCACTACATTACTTAACTCATGCGTCAGTGCCTTGTCTTCTAACACACTTCTGAGGAGGATCTCGTCGGATATGACAACAGTATTAGTGATGATATCCCGACTGGTATCACAATCCACGCGCACAACGAAGAATAGCGCGTAACACGCGATTACACGGTAGGGGTTTAGAGATCTTACGATCTTCCGCAGGTCCTTTTGATGGACCAGCATCTTTAATGAACTGCACAACACAGGACACTGTGAGCCATCCCTGTCTCCTGGTATGGCACTGGCCAGCGCATGCCCACCTAACAACATCTTTATTTAGATGGCTCGCTGTCCAACAGTATTCTCTTTAATATATTTAAGTCTATAAAAAATCTTTACCACAGACCTACTTCACCTTTTGACGGGCAATAAACTGCATAAGCCGCCTCTGTGGTGTAGTGGTTAGCATGATTAGCTGCCACCCCGGGAGGTCCGGGTTCGAATCCCGGCTCTGCCACGAAATTTGAAAAGTGGTACGAGGGCTGGAACGGGGTCCACTCAGCCTCGGGAGGTCAACTGAGTAGAGGTGGGTTCGATTCCCACCTCAGCCATCCTGGAAGTGGTTTTCCGTGGTTTCCCACTTCTCCTCCAGGCGAATGCCGGGATGGTACCTAACGTAAGGCCACGGCCACTTCCTTCCCTCTTCCTTGCCTATCCCTTCCAACCTTCCCATCCCTCCACAAGGCCCCTGTTCAGCATAGCAGGTGAGGCCGCCTGGGCGAGGTACTGGTCATACTCCCCAGTTGTATCCCCCGACCAAGAGTCTGACGCTCCAGGACACTGCCCTTGAGGCGGTAGAGGTGGGATCCCTCGCTAAGTCCGAGGGAAAAACCGAACCTGGAGGGTAAACAGATGATGATGATGATGAATAAACTGCATAGAAGAAACATCTTACCTAATGATATGTTTATACCTATGCCCAGTGATTGACTCATTCGTGTTATTTTTCTAAACTATGCTCTTACCTTAACACCCATGTGATTTCTAAATTGGCTTTACGTCGCACCGACACAGATATGTCTTATGGCGGCGATGGGGGTAGGAAAGGGCTAGGAGTGGGAGAGAAGCAACCGTGGCCTTGATTAAGGTATAGCCCCAGCAAATGCTTGCTGTGAAAATAGGAAACCAGGGAAAATTACCTTCAGGGCTGCCGACAGTGAGGTTCGAACCCACTATCTCCCGAATGCAAGCTCACAGCTGCGCTACCCTCACCGCACGGACAACTCGTCCGGTGATTATGATGTTAGTCTAAAAGAAATTCAGATTCCCCTCCTGTTGTGAAGCTCATTTATTATTATTATTATTATTATTATTATTATTATTATTTATAGATAGCTTTACGTTGCACCGGTACAAACAGGTCTTATGGCGACGATGGGAGTAGGAAAGGGCTAAGAGTGGGAAAGAAGCATCCGTGGCCTTGATCAAGGTATAGCCCCAGCATTTTCCTGCTGTGAAAATAGAACTGAGGGAAAATTACTTTCAGGGCTGCCGACAGTGGGGTTAGAACCTACTATCTCCCCAAAGCAAGCTGACAGCTACGTGACCCAAACCGCACAGCCACTCGTTTGCTTTATGACCATGTCAACCTCTTACAGACTTGAAAGACAGGTTCAGACATCCTAGTTCATAAAATTACAATGTTAATGAGGCAGTCAATAACAAACCTGTCTTTCCTGGACTTTTCCCACATCTCGTGATCCGTGAGTGGTATTTGGCTTATATATATGGAAACTTTTCTCTTATCGGTGGATATTTTTCTTCGTCTTCCTGGTGAAACTGTGACCGATTACCAATTCAAAATTCACTATTAAAGAATGACAGAGCCTCACGGTGTCACTTATTTAATTTGATGGCACCGGAAACATAGTTTGCGAAACACCATCCCACAGGGAGTCTTCCCACTGTCCCTCACATGTAAGAAGAGTACAGGGACTACCAGACCTAAGTGGACGAATGGGAGGAAGCAGGAACACAGCCAGAAATTGAAAGCGTACTGGGCCAAGAAAAAGCGGAAGACGCTAGCTGAGAGTAAGACGAGCCCCCTAGTCCCTAGTTGACCAAAACGAACCACAAAACATTAAATAAATAAATAAATTAATTAATAAATTAATTAATTAAATAAATAAATAAATAATTTTATTCGTCATCGGTTTCGTGTCAAACTTTTCCAGCAAGGATATGGTCTGTACGTTAAAAGGAAAAGTGGTTTTACAAATGCCGTTTCGAGTGAAAAATATACAATAATGTACGAGATGTAAAATTTATGTCCGCCTCTGTGGTGTAGTGGTTAGCATGATTAGCTGCCACCCCGGGAGGTCCGGGTTCGATTCCTGGCTCTGCCACGAAAATTTGAAAAGTGGTATGAGGGCTGGAACGGGGTCCACTCAGCCTCGGGAGGTCAACTGAGTAGAGGTGGGTTCGATTCCCACCTCAGCCATCCTGGAAGTGGTTTTCCGTGGTTTCCCACTTCTCCAAGCGAATGCCGGGATGGTACCTAACTTAAGGCCACGGCCGCTTCCTTCCCTCTTCCTTGTCTATCCCTTCCATTCTTCCCATCCCTCCACAAGGCCCCTGTTCCACATAGCAGGTGAGGTCGCCTGGGCGAGGTACTGGTCATTCTCCCCAGTTGTATCCCCCGACCAAGTGTCTGAAGCTCCAGGACACTGCCCTTGAGGCGGTAGAGGTGGGATCCCTCGCTGAGTCCGAGGGAAAAACCGACCCTGGAGGGTAAACAGATGATGATGATGATGATGATGATGTAAAATTTATGTTGAAGTTACCGTTTTGAATACCGAGAATAAGTCATTTAGCATTTACTTGTTTGCTAACGAACAGATCGGGAAAAAAGACAGATATATAAGGTTAGAGCTGACAACGGCCTTAACAACGGAGAGTAGATAAGAACCAAAATGGCGAACGATCGTGCCTAGTCTTTTTCTTTTGCTAGGGGCTTTACGTTGCACCGACACAGATAGGTCTTATGGCGACGATGGGATAGGAAAGGCCTAGGAGTTGGAAGGAAGCGGCCGTGGCCTTAATTAAGGTACAGCCCTAGCATTTGCCTGGTGTGAAAATCGGAAACCACGGAAAACCATCTTCAGGGCTGTCGACAGTGGGATTCGAACCTACTATCTCCCGGATGCAGCCTAGTCTTTAGAGAGCCCAAACTATGCTGCTTACGTACTCTTTCGGAGCTACGAGTAGTGTGTTGCCAGGTCTCCAGAAATTTCAGGAGATCTCCCGATATTTTTGCAACACACCAAAATACCCGAAGAAAACAAAATTCTCCGGAAAAATTTCTTATAATCCAGATTTAAGGAAAATGATTAATAGTGATTAATGGTGCATAATATATTTGTGCCGAAAAACCCTTTCCTCGTCTCACTGCGTGACCTTTTATTGGTAACATCACTCGTTAGGTACTTCCTCACATTCAGTTTAGGCTCGAATTACGTAATCTCTCCCCTCTTACCAAACTCAAAACTGCATCATTGGAAGGGAAATCACCGACCCGCATATAGAATACAAAATCTGCATTCTTATAAGAATTCAAAACTGGCACACAATTTCTATGCCTGATGAATAACTACATCTGCAGGAAGACTGGGGAGAAAGAGAAGAAGGAGAACAGAGTGGCCAGAGAGCACGAGTCAGTGAAATTCTGTATTTTCTCATAATAACTTCAAATGACTACTGCATTCTTTAATGTATTTATATTATAACATTTCAGTGTCCGCCTCTGTGGTGTAGTGGTTAGTGTGATTAGCTGCCACCCCCGGAGGCCCGGGTTCGATTCCCGGCTCTGCCACGAAATTTGAAAAGTGGCATGAGGGCTGGAACGGGGTCCACTCAGCCTCGGGAGGTCAACTGAGTAGAGGTGGGTTCGATTCCCACCTCAGCCATCCTGGAAGTGGTTTTCCGTGGTTTCCCACTTCTCCTCCAGGCGAATGCCGGGATGGTACCTAACATAAGGCCACGGCCGCTTCCTTCCCTCTTCCTTGTCTATCCCTTCCAATCTTCCCCTCCCCCGCAAGGCCCCTGTTCAGCATAGCAGGTGAGGCCGCCTGGGCGAGGTACTGGTCATTCTCCCCAGTTGTATCCCCGACCAAGAGTCTGAAGCTCCAGGACACTGCCCTTGAGGCGGTAGAGGTGGTATCCCTCGCTGTGTCCGAGGGAAAAGCCGACCCTGGAGGGTAAACAGATGATGATGATGATGATAACATTTCAGTGCTCGAGAAACTACCGAAATTTTCATTAAAACTCCCGAAATGTTTACATACGATCTACCGATTCTTATTTATTTATTTATTTATTTAATCAGGATCAGTAACAGCATAACGCCGAATTACAAACATCCAAGCTATGTAAAATATATAGTAATCCAAAAGATATATAAAAATAAATATATGTAATATAATATATAATATATAAATATATAAAGGTATATAAGTATATAAATATAAACTGTAGAGTCCTATATAATATATATTTACATAAACAACGCCATTAACAAAGGAAAATAGATTCACAATAAATATAGGAGTAGAAACAGGTAAGAACAAGAAGGAAAATTAAGTTATATGGTAAATATCATGACAGAAGGAAGGAAACGGTACGAAGATGTCTAGGTTCTTGTTCATAGATAACGTATTAAACATTGTTGGAATACGTACAGAAATGGATCTTTAGGTGAGAAAAATCCGAGAGTAAGGAATATGGAATAGGGTCTTCATTCTGGTACTACGGGATGGGACGTGGAAACTACATCTGGAGACCTAAATAGACCATTAGCTGATTTGTATATCAGCTTTAGGTCGGCTACTTTCCTCCCATCAGAAAGAGTCTTGAATTTCATTTTCCCTAGAACTTGGATGGTGCTTAATTTGCTACATGAAGGGACCGTGGGTCTGACGATAGCACAGAAAAAAGATTGTACACGGTCAAGGTGGCTGAGATTTGAAGAAGCAGAAATGGACCAGACTGGAGAGGAGTATTCAACTATCGATAAAATACAAGAAACGTAGAATGCTCTGAGGGCACAGCACGTGAGGCGACCCTGTTTATGTGCGAGACAAACAACAATTTAGTGTCAAAATGCACTCCTAAGTTTTTTTTGATTGTCAACAATTGCAATCGGTTGATTCAGTAGGTGATATTCTTGTAGAACGGGGGATTTACGAAGTGTGAACGAAATGGTGGAATACTTGGAGGGATGAGGTTTAAGACGCCACGTAGTACACCAACCTGACAGTGAATCAAGTGCATTTTGCAACTGGATTGTATCTGTGGGAGAATCGGTCTGCGTTAAGATTTTACAATCATCTGCAAAGAGAAGGATTTCACATGAATGGTGGGAAACAATATCGATAAGGTCATGAATCATGAATAAACAGGGCAAAAAGAAGGGGACCTAGGACACTGCCCTGCGGGACACCGGAGAGGGTGGTGGTGGGAGAAGTACTGCACCCATCAAGGACCACGCGCTGTAGTCTTTCACTAAGAAAGCTATTAGTGAGAGCTAGGAGTCTCCCATGCACGTTAAACCGTTCAGAAAGTTGGTGTACAAGAAGCGTGTGATCCACGGAATCAAAGGCCTTAGCGATGTCGATATAGCGTACATAAAGTTGAGAGCCCGCGTGGATGGCAGACGTGGAATGATGGAGGAGGATAGTCAAGTTAGTTATGTAAGAGCTTCCAGGGAGGAAACCATGCTGCTGCGGGGATATATATGGAATTGTAAACGCAAGCAAACGCTGGTGTATGATCTTTTCACAAATGATTGATAAAGCAGGTAATATAGAGACCGGGCGATAATTTGCGATATCCGACCTCATTCCACCTTTGAGACAGGGTGTGATATAAGCAAGTTTCCAGGAGCTCGGAAAGTAGCCGACTGAGAAGCACCGATTGAATATCACGCTAGTAGGGTATGAAAGAGTTACTGCTGTATTCTTAAGGGAGATAGGACTGAGACCATCAGGACCAGTGGGTTTATTTTCTGACAGAGAAGAAAGTAGGGAGTACACCTCAGATTCAGTGGTAGAAATATTACTGAGGCTATGGCAAGTAACAAGTTTTATTTGAGGAAAATCAGCATACTGAACAGGTGTAACAAAGTTAGAGGTAAAATATTCATTGAATAATTCGGGTCTATCTGCTCCACTGGCTACAGAATGGTCCCAGGTTACTACTTCCGGTATTCGTCTGTTGTCTTTTCTGTTATCTATAAGTGGCCAGAATCTTTTACTGTTGCGTCTTACTTCAAGGCAGGCTCCGTTAATAAATTCTGAATAATCTCACCTTAATAAATACTTGTGGTGTTTGCGAAGGTCAGAGAATAATTTATAATATCTCTCGGAGGACGCATTCTTCCACTGTTTCCAGGCTTCCGATTTTTTAAGTTCAACACTTTTGGTATCACTCTTCTTCCTGGGGGGGCATTTTCTGGATACCGAACGAGTAGGGATGACGTCACGGATGACAGCAACCTTCCAATCATAAAATAAGTCCACCGCATCTTGAACTTCCCTCAAATGCAACAAATGCCACGGTAAAAGGAACAGGGTACGATTAACAGTCTGCCGGTCAACTTTACTCCGCACGGGCATAGAGCTCCTAAGAACAGGTAGATGACATCTCGGAGCATGGGGAGGGGTGAGAATGAAAGTTTTGTAGACCTGGAAAAACTGACTACGAGGACCGTGTAAAACGAACACCGGCGCCTCCATTCCTAAAACACGTGCAGCGTTAGCCATACGATCATTTGTTTATTCTACATTTGTATAAAATACACTAGTCATTAGAAAAGTTCTATAATATAGTATAATAAGAACGTTCAAAGTACAGATAATGAAATTCCATTTGGGAGTTTATCTCTGAGTTATCGTTTTGATCCTGAAAATGACGTACTGGATTCAACACGTTTGTAATTATAGCTATTTGAAAAAAAAAGATGTGATGGAGCTTACTAACTCCCGTTTAACCGCTTTCATATTTGTTACCTTCGGTTTATGACAAAGATATCCCGCGTCACCCAGTCACTGTTTTCAAACATTCGAACTGAACCTCTATGGACTGATTTTCAGTGTCTAGTAGTTCTGCTTGCCGGCTTTGACGGTCTGTCAGTATCTCTAGAGTCCATCAATCAGCGCTGTCTTTAGCTGGTAAAGGCCCTCTCCACCTTCTGGCTTCCGACTCCACGATAAAGCTATGACGAATTTTAACAATCCTCCTAGAACTATACAGGTCATTAATTTTATTCTTCGCAATGCCTATTTCTCAGATATATTTCTCAAACTGGAACCACCTTAACTTGGAAGCCTTTGGATTCTGAAAATTCCAGATTTTTTTCGTGAACTGTTCGTTATTCATAGGGAAGAAGTGCCCGTTCAAGAGCAATCTTCTCGTTTTGATTGCAGTTATTATTCTTTCTATATTGCTGTATACCTCTTTGTTGGACCTTAATTGAACCTGCCGGTCAACCCATTTGTTGCCTTGATCTTTAGTAGTAGCCTGCGTTCTCTTTTAACAATACACAACTGGTCGACTTGTCCTTTTCGATTCATTCAGTCTCCGAAGCATACAAACCTTCTGGCATAACAACCGTGCTGTAATTTCGTTGTAAGGCTCCTATACACAGAATATTAGTATGTTTAGTCAATTGGCACGCCGGCTCTAATTTCCAGATCCGTGAACCGTTTCCTATTCAGCCGTTCAGTTCCACGTTATTTTTGTGATCCTTCATGTATATGTTTTCTGCTTTGAGTAATCTATATACACTGACTGACAGTGACAATGCAACACCAAGGAGGAGTGGTTCGAAAGGGATGAAAGTTGGGGAAAAAACAGAGACGGCACGGATGAATAATTGATGTTTATTTCAAACCGATATGCAGGTTACACAATGCGCACGGCATCGACTCAGTAGGATGTAGGACCACCGCGAGCGGCGATGCACGCAGAAACACGTCGAGGTACAGAGTCAATAAGAGTGCAGATGGTGTCCTGAGGGATGGTTCTCCATTCTCTGTCAACCATTTGCCACAGTTGGTCGTCCGTACGAGGCTGGGGCAGAGTTTGCAAACGGCGTCCAATGAGATCCCACACGTGTTCGATTGGTGAGAGATCCGGAGAGTACGCTGGCCACGGAAGCATCTGTACACCTCGTAGAGCCTGTTGGGAGATGCGAGCAGTGTGTGGGCGGGCATTATCCTGCTGAAACAGAGCATTGGGCAGCCACTGAAGGTACGGGAGTGCTACCGGCCGCAGCACATGCTGCACGTAGCGGTGGGCATTTAACGTGCCTTGAATAGGCACTAGAGGTGACGTGGAATCATACGCAGTAGCACCCCAAACCATGATGCCGCGTTGTCTAGCGGTAGGACGCTCCACAGTTACTGCCGGATTTGACCTTTCTCCACGCCGACGCCACACTCGTCTGCGGTGACTATCACTGACAGAACAGAAGCGTGACTCATCGGAGAACACGACGTTCCGCCATTCCCTCATCCAAGTCGCTCTAGCCCGGCACCATGCCAGGCGTGCACGTCTATGCTGTGGAGTCAATGGTAGTCTTCTGAGCGGACGCCGGGAGTGCAGGCCTCCTTCAACCAATCGACGGGAAATTGTTCTGGTCGATATTGGAACAGCCAGGGTGTCTTGCACATGCTGAAGAATGGCGGTTGACGTGGCGTGCGGGGCTGCCACCGCTTGGCGGCGGATGCGCCGATCCTCGCGTGCTGACGTCACTCGGGCTGCGCCTGGACCCCTCGCACGTGCCACATGTCCCTGCGCCAACCATCTTCGCCACAGGCGCTGCACCGTGGACACATCCCTATGGGTATCGGCTGCGATTTGACGAAGCGACCAACCTGCCCTTCTCAGCCCGATCACCATACCCCTCGTAAAGTCGTCTGTCTGCTGGAAATGCCTCCGTTGACGGCGGCCTGGCATTCTTAACTATACACGTGTCCTGTGGCACACGACAACACGTTCTACAATGACTGTCGGCTGAGAAATCACGGTACGAAATGGGCCATTCGCCAACGCCGTGTCCCATTTATCGTTCGCTACGTGCGCAGCACAGCGGCGCATTTCACATCATGAGCATACCTCAGTGACGTCAGTCTACCCTGCAATTGGCATAAAGTTCTGACCACTCCTTCTTGGTGTTGCATTTGCTCTGTCAGTCAGTGTACGTAGGTCGAGTCATAAGTCATGGGAACTATTTTTTTTTCTCTCGCGAACAGGAGACAACACGGACAATCTAAGATATGCATTTGGAAACGTACGGTATGTACTTGCGTATGATGTCACTAGATGGTGTATGTAAACAACAGTATGGATCTAAGCATGCCTCCAAGTTCAGTGTGTGAGTGAGAGCATCACAAAATGGAACTCAACAAGCAGGAGCAACGATCATACATTAAAATAACAATTTTCCGCATCAGAAATGCACGCCAATGCCATGCAGAGCTGCGGGAAGCATTAGGTGTGCAAGCCATGCCCTATGAAACAGTGGCGAGGTGGGTGGAGAGGTACAAACGGGGTAGAGTATCAACTGCCGATTTGCCTCGCCCAGGCCGTCCAGTGTCCATGGAGAAAGATGTACGGATAACGGTGATCGATCCGTGATTATTTCGAAGGTCTGTAACCAGTGGAGACCTGTCCTTTGTACGTAGTCTTGTGTTTTTGCTGTCTATACCACAATAAAGCAATGTTTACCAATGGCCTGTGTTCTGTCACTTTCCTACGAGAATCTCCTGAAGTCAGAATTTGTCTTCAGGTACTGTTCATAAGTACCTGCCCTATATTTCCAAATACATATCTTAGTATTAGTTAAGTGTAAGAGAGGGCCTTGAGCCTTAAATTTGCCACCAATAAAGGCATTATCTATCTATCTATCTATCTATCTATCTATCTATCTATGTGTTGATTATCCGTGTTGTGTCCTGTTCGCGAGAAAGAAATACTTGCCATGACTTATGACTCGACCCTCGTATATAAAATAAAAGTTTTGTCTGTACATTGCTCATAATTCGAAAAGAATGATATTTCTGTACCGGTCATGTCCACAGTAACAAGGAACTATACTTTTTACTTCTCCGTAATGTCTGTCTGTCTGTCTGTCTGTCTGTCTGTCTGTCTGTACACGCATCACGAAAAAACGGCTGAAGAGAATGTAATGAAAATCGGTATGCAAAGTCGGGGAATAAGTCGCTACAATCTAGGCCACAAATAATTTTATTCACACTGACTGAAATGGTAGTTTAGGGGAATGCCTAAAATTTAATTCTCAAATATTTATGTTAGTACTGGTCGTATCTTAATGAAAATCGGTATACGAAGTCGGGGAATAAGTCTCTATAATCTAGGCCATAAATAATTTTACTCGCACTGGGTTAAATGGTAGTTTAGGTGAAGGCCAAAAATGTATTTCTCAAATATTTGTAATTAATGGTCGTATCGTAACCAAAATCGGTAGATAAAGTCAGGGAATAAATCACTACAAGCTAGGCCATAAATAATTGTATTCATGCTGAGAAAAAATTATATTTTAGGGGAAGGCCTACAATGGAATTCTCAAATATTTGTTATTAATGGTCCTCTCTTAATGAAAATCGGTATGCAAAGTCGAGGAATAAGTCGCTATAACCTAGGCCATAAATAATCTTATTGACGCTGAATGAAATGGTAGTATAGGAGAAGGCCCAAAAGTTAATTCCCAAATAATTGTTATCAGTAGTCGTATCGATAAATACAACATAACTAAAGTTATATAGTATAATATTTCCGATCATTTATGTCTCATACATTGTTACCACCGGGCGAGTTGGCCGTGCGCGTAGAGGCGCGCGGCTGTGAGCTTGCATCCGGGAGATAGTAGGTTCGAATCCCACTATCGGCAGCCCTGAAAATGGTTTTCCGTGGTTTCCCATTTTCACACCAGGCAAATGCTGGGGCTGTACCTTAATTAAGGCCACGGCCGCTTCCTTCCAACTCCTAGGCCTTTCCCATCCCATCGTCGCCATAAGACCTATCTGTGTCGGTGCGACGTAAAGCCCCTAGCAAATTAAAAACATTGTTACCATGATCAGAGATATTCAAGAATTTGGATTTTTGTTACTAAGTCCTTATCAGCGCCGAGTCACGACAAAATGGGTAAACAGGATTTAATGAAAATCGGTATGTAAAGTCGGAGAATAAGGAACTACAGTCTACGCTATAAATAATTTTATAAGACGTCATAATATCTCAGAGTCTAAAGAAAATTAAATGTGAAGGCCTACAATATAGAAAGCTCATAAAATTGATCAACAGTAACATTACATTGGCAATTGTTTGTTGTGATGTGCTTTGTCTTCTGTTGCCACTCATCTCCGATTGATAGGATTACTGCTGCGAACTGAGTATTTTTTTAAATTTGCCTTACTTCGCACCGACACAGTTACGTCTTATGGCGACGATGGGATAGGAAAGGGCTATGAGTGTGAATCAAGTGGCCTTGGCCTTAATTAAGGTTCAGTTAGGAAAACCACAAAGTCAGACTTTCTGAGAATCCCGCAGCGAAGCACGGGTACATCACCTATTCTCCGGACCACCTTTTGAGCAGACTAAAGCGGAAGTGACGTCATTGTCTCGTCACACTCGTCGTGGTTGCCAAATGAGTCACCGCACGATTCAAAGTTGTACTCCACCACTATAATACAGCACAGCTCACGGATTGAACCTCGAATGAATTTAAAATAATTAATACATTAACGTATGCGTGTTAGAATCCCATACAGTTTTTTAACGGCTTACATCTTTAAACAATTAATTTACTGAATTACATTTTAAATGTGAAAACCTACACTCTATTTTCCAGTCAATGACCGGGTCAGGGACGGAATAAATGAAGCCCCATTTTGCGGCGAGGATAGGAATTGAGCCGGCTGCCGAAGCCTGTCTCACTCCCCTGGGGCAATGATTAATGACTGACAGATGAAATTAAATGATACTGGAGAGTGATGTTGGAATGAAAGATGACAGGGAAAACCGGAGTACCCGGAGAAAAACCTGTCCCGCTTCCGCTTTGTCCAGCACAAATCTCACATGGAGTGACCGGGATTTGAACCACGGAACCCAGCGTTGAGAGGCCGACGCGCTGTCACCTGAGCCACAGAGGCTTTCACAATTTTAATGTACTAACTACAATTTCACGCTTAAAGCATTGCGAACGAATTCTTTTGACATAAACAGTAAGCATTACATTCATTAAATTATTACTCCTATTATTATCAATATCAATATCAATATATAATATTTTATTATTTATTATTCACTATTATTATCTAAATATATGGCCTGAGTCCTGATTGAAATGAGCTGCTACTCACGGGCGATTTATGAAAAAGCCAGAGAAGTGAGGATTATGTACTCGTACTAGAATTAACGTCCGCCTCTGTGGTGTAGTGGTTAGTGTGATTAGCTGCCACCCCCGGAGGTCCGGGTTCGATTCCCGGCTCTGCCACGAAATTTGAAAAGTAGTACGAGGGCTGGAACGGGGTCCACTCAACCTCGGGAGGTCAACTGAGTAGAGGGGGCTACGATTCCCTCCTCTGCCATCCTGGAAGTGGTTTTCCGTGGTATCTCACTTCTCCTCCAGGCAAATGCCGGGATGGTACCTAACTTAAGGCCACGACCGCTTCCTTCCCTCTTCCTGGTCTATCCCTTCCCATCTTCCCATCCCCTCACTAGGCCCCTGTTCAGCAGGTGAGACTGCCTGGTGAGGTACTGGTCCCCCTCGCCAGTTGTATCCCCCGACCGAAAGTCTCAAGCTCCAGGACACTGCCCTTGAGGCGGTAGAGGTGGGACCCCTCGCTGAGTCCGAGGGAAAAACCAACCCTGGAGGGTAAACGGACTACGATACGATACTGAGATTAACTTGAAACTGACAGATGAAGTTGGGGATCCAGGCGAAAACCTGTCCCACCTCCGCTTTGTCCAGCACACTTTCAATAAATTAATTATTACAAATATTTTTATAAAAAATATTATTAGGGCCTACGTATTATTATTATTATTATTATTATTATTATTATTATTATTATTATTATCATGCAGGAGGTTTCAGCGTCAGCTTACCTTGTGCCGCAGTAATTAATCTGTGTCACTATCGTGTGACTGCACACCCAAGTCGGAATCAGAGCCGGGGTCAGCACACGAGGTAAACTAAACCCACCGTCAATACTATTCGCTCGGAAATGCTTATAAACAGACAGAATCATATTTCCCTCGCCGGACGTAAAAATCTTGCGTTTCTTCTTCAACTGATAACAGTCTGGTGAATTTTTGCTCGGATCCATTGCACAATAATATCCAATAACGAGTAAGAAGAAACCTACAAACGTACAAGAGACTACAAGAATTATGAATTAGCACACAATACGCACATTCACTGTTTTTGTAAATCGAAGCACACTGATAAAATTCTCTCACTGCTGTTTTAAACAGACTATGATTAGAACTACACCCACGTGTTCAGGACATCCACTGAGTGAGTAAGTATGGCAGCTCCGCATTGACTGCACCATTGCCAAAACTCGCTTTGAGTAGCGCACCCCCCTTACCCCCTCACCTTACGTGTGACAACACCGTACGCGCTGCCCCTGTCGCCCGCGCCATCCCCTGGTCTATACACTCACTTCCGCTTTAGTCTGCTCAGAAGGTGGTCCGGAGAATAGTAAATAATAAAATTGTACTAAGATGATATACACAGATTTTATTCGGGAATACCTAGTTATCTCCCTGAAATTATGCCTATAGTTAATCTCCTTTTAAACCGAAACCTGATTGTTATTATTTCTATTTATGTCTCCATGACAATGAGAAGGTGGTGGTGACTATTGTTTTGAGAGAAAATATAACAGGGTTACCGTCAACTCTCAACACAGTTTTAGTGACGGACAAATGAGACAAAACGAAAATAGTGGTGAAATTCGTATAGCATAAGTTGTGAAGGCCTGAATGTGTCAGAAATTAACTCACTGCAACAAACAGTACGAGGCGAAGCAAAGAGGTTAATATTGACATGTCGTACTTGTGTGAAGATGTCAACACATTACAAGAAATACATACCATGCGTGTAGAGAGACGAAAGGGACTCGGAAGATTGGTACCTTCTCAGGCTGGCTTGCCACTTCAAAATAAAAACAGCCTTCAGTGTTCCGTTTCCCGAATTAAGAGGAAGTACGGGATACTATCAGCGAGATTAAAAGAAGAAGAGAGGAAAGCAATAGTGCCATGAAATTTTCCTATTTTTCTTCCACTCTTCCCACTTGTGGAGTTGGGGGTGCCAACCGTGCAGCACATGTACACTGGAGCCTGTTTTACGACTGGATACCCTTCCTAACGCCAAACCTGTGTGGAGGGATGTATTCAATATTACGAGTACCGAGCGAGTTGGCCATGTGGTTGGCGTCGCGTAGCTGTGAGCTTGCATTCGGCAGACGGTGGGTTTGATTCCCACTGTCGGTAAGCCTGAAAATAAGTTAATGTGACGTATCATTAAGCCAGTAGCAAAAAACATATTACCTGTGTTTCTATGGTGGTTGATAGTGCAGTATCGTGTGTGTGTGTGTGTGAGAGAGAGAGAGAGAGAGAGAGAGAGAGAGAGAGAAAGAGAGAGAGAGAGAGGATTAGTGCATTGGGACAAACGCAGACACCCAGTCCCCGAATTCGATAAATTAATTAGACCGAGTTAAAAAGCGACACGACTGCAAATCGAACCTATGAACTTCTGGAACGGAGGTCTTGACGCTGACCATCAAATTAAGGAGCCAATAAGAGTACTGTATTGGCTTATTGCTGGTAATGTACGGTATAACGGCTGTCATGGAGCCCAAGTTGGGGTCTGTAGAATATATCCACGGTATCGCCTGCCTGTCGTAAGAGGTGCCTGAAAGGGGTCCCAAGGGCTTTCAACTTGGGAGCGCGGGTTGGCGACCACAGGGCCCTTAGCTAAGTTCTGGCATTGCTTCCACTTACTTGTGCCAGGCTGCTCAATTTCTTCAGTCCTAACCGACCTCTCTTGGTTAACTCTTGCTCTTTCCTGGCCCCAGTGGTATTAGGTCTGTAAATGCTAGGGAGTCTTTCATTTTCACTCCCTTCGTGGCCATTGCCTTTATTTGGCCAATACCTTCATTTGTCGAAGTGCTGGAGATCTTCCTTTGGCCTGTGATCAGTGTTAAGAGTTGATGATTGCTCAGATATATTTTCTATTAAAACAATAATCATCCCCACCTTCTCACTGTCATGGAAATAGTAATGAATTTTCGGTTAAAAAGGAGTTTAACTAAAGGCATAATTTCTAGGGGGATAACTAGCTTTTCATGAATAAAATCTGTATATATCGTCTTTGTACAATTTTATTATTTACTAGCAAATGTACGCGTGCTTCGCTACGGCATTCTACATTGTATACGGATTACTACGTAAATTACTGTAAAGGCAGTTAGTAAGATTAAATATGACGTTTTCTTAGTGATATCCAAGAAACAGAAAGGACGCCATACGTTGTGTCCGATGAAAGGTAGGCATTGGGGAAGTTTTGTTGATAACGGTAGGCCACACTTCCTACTACCAATCACAATCGAGTTCGGGAGTTTCTACTATAACGGCAAGTTCACTTGGCAACTGTCATTCAAGTAGAGATGGAGAGTTTTCATTATAAAGACAGACCCCTTTTCCTAATGCCAGGCACAATCGACATGGAGAGATTTGATTATAGTCGATAAATGCAGAGCTATCAAACATATCAACAACGAGACACGATAATATGTTATAGGAACTATGTCGTAGATCTCTCCAAATTGAACCGCGATTGTGCTATCTGTTTTGTGATACCACTTACATTTAGCCACCAATTATACCGAAACGACGGCCTGCAACGTCATTATAATTTCATCCATATTTCGATACTTTCCGGGACCAGAACTTACACATTTGAACAGCTTGGAATTTTTCCTCAAAGAAAAGAATGTCCAGGTATCGGAAGTAGCACTCGAAATAAAATGAAATGGCGTATAGCTTTAAGTGCCGGGAGTGTCCGAGGACAAGTTCGGCTCGCCAGATGCAGGTCTTTTGATTTGACTCCCGTAGGCGACCTGCACGTCATTGATGATGAAGACGACACATACACTCAGCCCCCGTGCCAGCGAAATTAACCAATTATGGTTAAAATTCCCGACCTTGCCGAGAATCGAACCCGGGACCCCTGTGAACAGAGACCAGCATGCTAACCATTTAGCCATGGGGCCGGACAGTAGCACTTGCATATATGCGGAGTAATTAACGAAGAAATTTATTGAGTTAAGAAAGTTGAAATTAACATAAAACAGGATTATAACTGAGGACAGCCGGATAGGACAAATATGTAAATACAAAGTGGATCTATTGAAAAAAAATCCACTCAATAAATTGTGATAGTGTGAGTAACGGATATAAGAAGACAGTAAGAGAGGAGAAATTTATGCGCAGGGATTCTTAGGTAAACAGATAAGAAAATGACTTATGGTGTTATTACTTAAGCCTAAAGATGCAAGGCAGAGGCAAGAAATTAAAGCGGAAAGCAGAAGTAGAAAGCAAAAATCATCATCATCATCATCTGTTTATCCTCCAGGTTCGGTTTTTCCCGCGGACTTAGCGAGGGATCCCACCTCTACCGCCTCAAGGGCAGTGTCCTGGAGCTTCAGACTCTTGGTCGGGGGATACAACTGGGGAGTATGACCAGTACCTCGCCCAGGCGGCCTCACCTGCTATGCTGAACAGGGGCCTTGCGGGGGGATGGGATGATTGGAAGGGATAGGCAAGGAAGAGGGAAGGAAGCGGCCGTGGCCTTAAGTTAGGTACCATCCCGGCATTCGCCTGGAGGAGAAGTGGGAAACCACGGAAAACCACTTCCAGGATGGCTGAGGTGGGAATCGAACCCACCTCTACTCAGTTGACCTCCCGAGGCTGAGTGGACCCCGTTCCAGCCCTCGTACCACTTTTCAAATTTCGTGGCAGAGCCGGGAATCGAACCCGGGCCTCCGGGGGTGGCAGCTAATCACGCTAACCACTACACTACAGAGGCGGACAGAAAGCAAAAATAATAAATATTATAGCAAATGCCAGAAAAGACCTAATGGTCTACACACGGCGGTACTGTTCTAATATTAACAACGCCCCTTAGTGGTATTCGAGGACATTGTAACCTCCAACGGTATTCCGCCAATATTCTGCGGAATGTCCGATGAACGTCTCTTTTGCTTTCTACCCAAGAAACAACCACGAGTTTACAGGAATGCGCTATTTCCCTGCTGGCAAGCAGTTAGAGACGTTGCCATGGCAATCTGTAGGTTCGTTGTCGGCCACTCAATGCAGAGCATGAGACCCACAGTAAATAGTAATTTCCTCCGTCATTTGAACATTAAGCTAAAATATGTACATAACAAAACTTGTTTATAATGAAGGGCCGTTTCACGTAAAGTCCACGGTTTTTACAGAAAACCAATAGTGTAAGAGAAAATGGAGGGAATCATATGCATATCAAAACCTTTCCCGGAATTAGTATACTCTACAATTGAAGTTTGGTTGAGATCTATCCTGCCAATTCGCCGTGATGGTGGAACAAACAGACAAAATAGACACGAAAGATAAAAACCACTGATACGGTCTTGAGTTGATTTAAAACGAAAAAAATCTAAAAAATTGGCAAAACAAAGAAAATTACAGACAGGGGACCAACTACAACTTTACTTAAGGGGGAGTATTCGTTCTGGTGAAAGAAGAATTTTGTAAGCAACGAAAAAGTTAAAGATGACAAACATGAAATTCTAGGTGTAAGGCTCATCTCTAAAAATTATAGGCAACTTGATGACTTTGGAGTGTACAGAACGGGAAAGGGTAGCTCTGACGCTGTTTCAGAATTATTTGATAAGATAATCAGCTATGTAGGAAACGATATGGAAAGTAACGTGATTGTAGCGGGTGGTCTCAATTTACCAAATGCCACTTGGGAAGGTAATACGAACGACAGCAAGTAAGTTAATATGGGAAGGGCATCAGATTCAAAAAGTGATGGAACCAACTATAGGGAAGAATATACTGGATGTGGTTCTGGTAAAACCAGATGAGTTCTATAGAGAAACCGAAGTAATGGTTGGTATTATGGATCACGAAGCTGTTTTCGTGGTAGTTAAAATAAATGTGAAAGAAAGGAAGGTATAAAAATTACGACCATTAGGAAGTAATATATGGCTGATAAAACCTGCATGAGGGAGGTTTAAAAAGTAATTATGATCGGTGGAAAACGATACATAAAAATGTAAACAGACTCTGGAATGGGTTTAAAGCAATTGTTGAGGAATGTGAAAATAGGTTTGTACCTTTAAAGGTGTCAAGGAAAGATAAAGATCCACTATATTATGACAGAGATGTAAAGAGAGTAAGAAGGAGGTGCTGGTTGATAAGAAATAGTTAGAAATGGCTGTGGAAGTAAGGAGAAATTGAAGGAACTTATTAGTAAGTTGAATCTAACAAAGAAGTCAGCGTAACATGATGGCAAGCATAATTAGCAACCATAAAAATTGTATTGAAAAATGGAGGAGTATGTATAGGTATTTTAAGGCAGAAACATGTTCCAAGAAGGACATTCCAGGAATAATTAATGAACAGGGCAGTGTGTGTGCGAGGATCTTCAAAAGGCAGAAGTATTCAGTCATCAGTTGGTAAAGATTGTTGGTTACAAGGATAATGTCCAGAAAGAGGAGGTGACTAATACTAAAGAAGTATTTAAATTTACATATAATAACAATGACATTTACAGTAAGTTACAAAAGTTGAAAACTAGAAAAGCAGCTAGAATTGATAAGGTTTTGTGGGATATACCAAAGACAAGGAGTTGGGATATAGTACCATATCTGAAGTACTTATTTAATTATTGTTTGCATGAAGGAGCTATACCAAATGAATGGAGAGTTGCTATAGTAACCCCTGTGTGTAAAGGAAAGGGTGATAGACATAATGTTGAAAATTACAGGCCAGTCAGTTTGACATGCATTGCATGTAAGCTTTGGGAAACCATTCTTTCTTATTATATTAGACATGTTAGCGAAATTAATAACTGGTTTGATAGAAGACAGTTTGGGTTTAGGAAAAGTTATTCCACTGAAGCTCAACTTGTATCATTCGAGCGAGATATAGCAGATATCCTGGATTCAGGAGGTCAAATGGGCTGTATCGCGATTGACCTATCTAAGTCATTTGATAGGGTAGATCATGGGAGACTACTGGCAAAAAGGAGTGCAATTGGACTTGAAAAAAGAGTGACTAAATGGGTGGCTATGTTTCTAGAACCTAGAACTCAAAGAATTAGAGTATACGAAGCTTTATCTGTCCCTGTAACAATTAAGAGAGAACCTCAAGGCAGTATTATTGGACTTTTATGTTTTCTTATATATAAATGATATATGTAAAGAAGTGGAATCAGATATAAGGCTTTTTCTAGAGGATGTTATTCTGTACAGAGTAATTAATAAGTTACAAGATTGTGAGCAACTGCAAAATGGCATCGATAATGTTGTGAGATGGACAGTAGGTGATGGTACGTTGATAAACGGGGTAAAGTAAGGTTGTGAGTTTCACAAATAGGAAAAGTACCCTCAGTTTTAATTACTGCGTTTATGGGGTGAAAGTTTCGTTTGGGGATCATTGTAAGTACCTACGTGTTAATATAAGGAAATATCCTCATTGGGGTAATCACATAAATATGATTGTAAATAAAGGGTACAAATATCTGCACATGGTTATAAGGGTATTTAAGTGTTGTAGTAAGGATGTGAAGGAGAGGGCATATAAGTCTCTGGTAAGACCCCAGATAGAGTATGGTTGCAGTGTATGGGACCCGCACCAGGATTACTTGATTCAAGAAATGGAAAGAATCCAAAGAAACGCAGCTCGATTTGTTCTGGGTGGTTTCCGACAAAAGAGTAGCGTTACAAAAGTTGCAAAGTTTGGGCTGGGGGGACTTGGGAAAAAGGAAACGAGCTGCTCGTCTAAGTGGTTTGTTCCGAGCTGTCAGAGGAGGGATGGCGTGGAATGACATCAGTAGACGAATAAGTTTGAGTGGTGTCTTTAAAAATAGGAAAGATCACAATATGGAGATAAAGCTGGAATTCAAGAGAACAAATTGGGACAAATATTCATTTATAGGAAGGGAAGTTAGGCATTGGAATAACTTACTAAGGGTGATGTTCAATAAATTTCCAATTCCTTTGCAATCATTTAAGAAAATACTAGGAAAACTACAGACAGGGAATCTGCCACCTGGACGACTGCCTTAAATGCAGATCAGTCGTGACTGATTGATTTGACTGATTTTATACCGGGTGAGTCAGCCGAGCCTGGCGTTTCTGCGTGTAGGCATCCCAATGAACATCAGTGGGGTGATGGTCGATTTTCCTTTGCTGTATACCAAGCTACAGTCGCCTTTAAAGCACTTAATGCGTCATCACTGCACGATTATTGCAAAATCATATATGCGACACGTATTTACACAATACATCAAACTGTCATACGATTATGTAAAATGTACGTACCACTTATAAGCTTTCGATGGCATACTGGTAGAAAACGTGTGTGAGTTTGTGAAGAGGGACGTAGTTTTTTACGAAGTAAGCTTTCTGATAAACTGGAAGAAGCTGTCACCGTGGTGTAGTGGACTAGCCACAAACATGTTGACGCATGTTGCGTTGGTAGGTGGGTTCGAATAAGTATATTTATTCACATTTTAAACTTTGAGGATCAAATAAGAGGCCATTCGTGCTACATTCAAGCAATAGCATGCATGTTGAATGTGTAGTGGCCTGACACTTGGTGTAGCCTAGCAGTCCTGGTCATTGTATAAATATCCTGTTTTTTTTAATAAAATATCCTGCAAAAATACTGTTAAATATTATTGTATTTTAAATGGTTTCATTTCTTTTGCAGAATATGGTATATGTAATTATTAATATTTTAAACGAATGAAAGGGAACTAGAAATAACGAATATTTAATTTAAGATGGCTACAGCTTCAAATATAAACACTCCCGTTCCGGTTGTCGTTGCGGTCGTTACTTTCACGCCGGGAAGAGCAGTTTGGAGCAGTGTGGTTGTGTACTGGTGTTGTGACAACAGCTCTTTCACGGCTTTGAGTATAACGTAGGCAACGATACGGGTGATTATCCGATGATCAGGTAGTGTGGTTTAAGCTAGGCGTGGTAATCATGCCGAAAATTAATAGTAAATGTGTACTAATGCCGAATTTCAGTTTCTCCACCCGTTTATAGTACCAGATAAATCGAAAAGCGGCGTTCGCTGCATCAAATGTTCAGCTTTGTTTTCAATAGCAAATGGCGGGAAAAGCGAGATTGTACGTCATTTGGATACTAAGAAGCACAAACTCGCTGACATTTCTGCTGCATCCAGCTCATTTCTCACTACTTTCTTTGGAGGAGCTGAACTGGGGTCAGCTGAACAGAAATTGGCAGCTTCTGAAGGCAGTTTTGGATTCCATACTGTTAAACATACCAAACATTTCGCTCGGCAGACTGCACAATAAACTGCTTCAGAAGTATTTCGAACCAAAATATTCGTGTGCTAAGACACAGTATGAAGCTATTGTAAGTAATGTGATTGGTCCAATGGCTCTATCTGAAGTGGAAAAGGACTTGGAAAATGTGAACTATGTCTCGGTGTACACAGACTCTTCAAATCATAAATCTACCAAACATTTTACCCTCCTTGTTCGCTTTTTTCTTTTACAACAAGGGAGTACGGGTAAAATTGTTAGATTTTGAAGAACAGGTAGGGGAAACTACTGACATTATTTCGTCATTTGTCCTGAAAACGCTAAATGATTTTCATCTTGAAAGTAAAGTGGCTGGAATTTGTGTAGACAACACTAATACTAACTTCGGTGGCTCATCTCGGAAAAGATCTAAAAATATTTTATCCATCGTGCAGAAGTCTCTTGAGAAATCTATTTTTGGTGTTCACTGTAGTGCTCACATTGTTAACAATGCAATACAAACTGCTATGGACTGTCTTCCAGTTTGTGTTCAAAGTGTAGTGCAGAAAATCTACTCATGTTTTCACATTTACACTGTACGTGAGAACTCCTTGATTGAGTTTTGTGATTTCGTCGAAACTGAGTATTCCAAAGTTCTTGGTTTCAGTAGAACTAGGTGGCTTTCCTTGTTACCTTCCATTGAGCGAGTTCTGAAGTTGTATGCAGCCCTGAAATCATATTTTGAATCACAAAGCAGGTGTCCAACTATAATCAAACAGTTCCTTGATGATTCCTTGTCTGAGGTGTGGTTGAATTTTGTGCATACATAAGCAGCAATTTTTCACAGTGTTATTCAGTTATTAGAGGAGCAAGATGTTGTTATTTTGGATGCTTGTAAAGTAGTTGAGGATCTCTGGGAAAATCTCTCAAATAGGCTAGACTGTGCGTTTGTACCCTCAGTTGTTCAATCTAAACTAAAAAAGCCTTGAAAATGGTAGCTTAGTTAATGTTTCACATTTCAAGAAAAATGTAGAAACATTTTGCTCCACTTGCTTGGAATACTTGGACCGGTGGACTTTTCATTTTTCTGAACTCAGTGTGTTAATTTGGGCAGATCTTAATTCTGTGTTCGAATGGAGTGATGTACAAAAGTCATTAGATTTTGTACTTAAGTACAATGCTTTTTGATGAGATTGTTAATGTTAGGGAATATGTCACAGTTACTAAGGGGAAATAATGGAATTCAGCTCGTACACCAACTCATTTGAGGTGGGTGGAAATATTCACTAATTTTGAAGACAGGAATATTGCCTTCAGGAATATAGGTGATATTGTAGAATTTGTGTTAAGCTTGCCTGCTACAAATTCGCCTACAGAACGGGTATTTTCATTAATGAACAATCTTTGGACAAATTAAAAATCCAGGCTAAAGCTTGATAATGTAAAACACATGGTAATCACTAGGTGCAACTTGGATTATAACTGCGTAGAGTTTTATGACATACTGCGTGGAAACCTACAGTTGTTGAAGGCAATTCCTTCAAGTGAATAGTACGAGAGCCTGTCACAGTGACTTCACGCTGCAACGTGTTAATGTAACACTGTGTGTTGTAAGGTACATGTAATAGCGTAATAGGTTAGTAGGTAAGGGTGTTTCTGCCCGAAGGCAGGTCCGAACCTCCGCAGAGGTGTGCCTGAGCCAGAGTTTACGTACGGTAAGGTGGCCAGTTCCTTTCCGCTCCTCCATTCCCTTACCCCCACCAACAGCGCGTGGCAACCCATCCAAATCTTGACCACGCCCAATGTTTCTTAACTTCGGAGATCTCACGGGATCCGGTGTTTCAACACGGCTACAGCCGTTGGCAATAGGTTAGTAGGTTATTAAAATTTAGTAATTTTTGTTATTGGAACACATTACTTCCTTTTTTATAGCATCTAAAAATCAGAGTGTTTGTAAGTTTTATCGTGCTGTAGTGAGTAACATTGTACGATTCGTCGTATGCTTTTTACGCTTGGTATCGCTTAAAAGGAGCGAGAAAAATTGGCGATCAAGTTCGCCGCTAGATCATATTTACGATCAGGTCCTGTTTAGGAGGGTGGAGCGACGTTTGCGTCTCCGTCTGTCAGGCCAAGAGATTTGTTAGGGTGAAGAAGATGCACGGTGAACGTCAGGGTGTTGGCAGCCGAGGCCTATACTAGGAACTGTCCCGGCATTCGCCTTAGTGCAGGAGAATGGAAAACCACGGAAAAACATTGGCAGGACAGGCGACGGTGGGGACCAACCGTGAGGCCCAGCTCTATACAGAGGCGTAGAGCCGAGGTAGAGCTGTGACCACCCCTCCTCTGCTCGATTGGCCGATCAAAGTCCCCAGCTATTGGACCACGGACCAGCCGTGGCCACTTGTGGGCCGAGACCCATTCTGCATCCGACGATGAAAATCTTTCCTTCGCTTCCCGTTTATACTTCTTGTTGCAGTATCTCGTCACCGTGCTGTGAACACTGAAGAACAGTCCTTTTGTGGTAGAAACGAAAGTAGTATTCAAGTGAGTGGAGATATAACACCCTATTTATTATTCATTAAAATAATGAGCTCATACAACGGAATGAAACTGGAGCAAGTCTATTTTAGATCATACTATTTTATGAGCTTGTGAATGAAGTAAGAGTGTGCAAGGTTAGTTACAAGAATGGAGAACATGACTCACATTAGCAGACAATTGCGTAGAGTTCCTTATGGGAACAATATTCAATTACTAGCAAGCTCTTTACCAACAGATCGCGATCGTTTCTTAATCGTATTCTGTCAGTATACAGACGTAAATGATTAAAAGTGTTAGTGAAACTCGAGCAACTTGCTACACGTACACATCGCACTGCATTTTAAGAGAAAAGTTCTACAATAGAAACATATGAAGCGCTGGAAGTACCAGTCGACGAAGGCACATTATTCTAGTTTTAAGAGTGGATGGTCTGTGGTGCGGGTTACTGTAGTCACGTTCTAGTTTGTGAACCAAGGGCAACGGCTGAGTGGCCTAGTAAGTGGTCCTAAGAATCGGAGTACAGTAACTGTGGAATAGGAGTAGGCATCTCGGACATATTCTGAGTCATGACACTACTGATACTCAGGTGCCGAGTACTATCCAATCCACTGTAGTCCCTAACTAGTTAAAGGGAAGATTCTCATTGGAACTCTGTGTATAAGTAATGTAGCATTGGTTTCACATAATTTATCGAACTCAGAATATTTTAAAGAAGATTCAGACGTACGGAAGTAATGGAGTACCACTTCCATTTGACAGAGGAGGGACTCCTTGGACACAACTTGGCGAACGAAATGGACTCGATAGGGACCTATCAATATTAATGGGGGTAATAAAAGAAAGAAAGAAAGAAAGAAAGAAAGAAAGAAAGAAAGACAGAAAGAAAGAAAGAAATGGCTTAGTCAGTAAAGAGAATTCGTCTGAATATATTAGGAGTTAATGATATACGGGAGGAAGAGACAGGAGATTATGCAGTGTCCTTGACCGGTGTCAAAAAGGGGAAGGGCAGAGTGTGGGCTATAAGTTACTGTTCATATTGCACACAACTTAATTTCAGTTAGACACGTGAATGAGTGAACGGTATGGGTAAATTAAACAGTTGGAGGAATTAAGATGAGAATTGTCTTAGTCTACTCTCTATGTGCAGGGTGTGGATGTGGACGAAGTTGACAAGTTTTATGAAGCATTGAGTGATATCGATGTCTCGGACAAAAGCAAGGATATGATAATGGTAATTTAATGAGTAGGAGATGATGGGTAAATATGGAGTAAATATGGAAGCTTATGGGAATGAGAAACTTTTATAGGACTTGCGTGCTAGTGTGGGATTAGCAGATATAAATATATTCTTCAAGTATAAGGCTGTTTATGACCGCAAATGGGAGGGTAGGGGCACTAGATCCATAATAGGCTATATAATAACCAACTTCGAATCCAGGAAAACTGTTAGGAATGTGTGAATATTCCGGGAATTTTTCGATGATACAGACCACTAGCTGATCTTTAGTGAACTAAGTATCTCTCAGCTGTGTAACACACTGAATATTTGAGAATATTAGAGGGTGTCCGAGAGGGACAATTTGAAATAAATGGCACAAATTTGAGAAGAAAATAAGAGGATAATAGAACCACATTTTTTACCGTGAATAATTTTCCGTAGGCCCAACAGTACCAATAGGACCGAAAGCGTAGTGAGTACTTAGTAGACTAGCGTACTGCGAGAATTATAAAGGATGCCATGGATGGTAAAACAGATTAAAGGGACATATCGAATCCAAATAACAATACTCATGACAATATTTTTCATCATTACCGGTACCCAAATAGGAAAATGACAAGAAATAACCTCAAAGGGAACATCGTATAGCAAACAATGACTGTATTATAATACTGTCTCGAAAATAACATTTTTCCAATTAAGATATTAAATTAAAGTCATAAGGGAATGTGGTACGAGACCACCTAATTCTGCATGCTTCAATATAAAGCGGAACAACTAAAATAATTTAATGACCCAAAAATAATTCAAACACCTCAGGAATAATATTGCTCACTGTCTCCTATACAATAGCGGGACCTCGAATTTACTCAGAAAAATTAGCAAGGTTTAGACCAATGTTTGCTGAATAACATTGTAAATCCCAATTTATGAAGCTACAAAGCAGAAAACTTGCGTTATCAGTAGACATTCTAAATTACGTTCACAGGTTGTAGATGTGAGATTTCAGTATTTCGACTGAACCGCGTGTTGAAGATATGGCGATCGGGCGTGTTGGCTGTGCGGTTAGGGGCGCTCAGCTGTGAGCTTGCATCCGGGAGGTAGTGGGTTCGAATCCCACTGTCGGCAGTCCTGTATATGGTTCTCCATTGTTTCCCATTTTCACACCAGGCAAATGCTGGGGATGTACCTTAATTAAGGCCACGGACGCTTGCTTCCCATTCCTAGCCCTTTCCCGTCCCATCGTCGCCATAAGACCTCTCTGTGTTGGTGCGACGTACAGCAACTAGCAAGGAAGACCTATTTGTGTCGGTGCGACGTAAAGCCACTAGGAAGAAAACAAACAAACGATATGACGAGGTACGAAATCCTGTCCTGTGGTAAACTGAAGCGCATCCAGAATTTGATGAAGAAGGCTGGCACGATATCACGAACTCAAAGTATTAGGCCTATTACCTCGATCTCATTAAGATGGTATTCCCGTTTGTAATGAGGCATCTCTGGGTTGTACGAGTATATGTTCCCTTTCTCGGTGTTTACTTCTTTAGGCTGGCCAAGATGATGTAGCCTTGCGTTTTCTTGTAGGCAATCATGTTTTTTCGCCTGGAAATGCCATTGTTTGATATGCCGTGGACCTTTTCATGCTTATTAAAACCCAATCGAACGACGTGAGCCAGTGTTTCTTTCTCTCTGCGGCATCGCCGGCAGAGGTTAGCGTCCAAAGATCTGCTCGGAACAGTTCTGACTGCAGTAACGTTGGTTGTCTTCGCGCTACGAAGTTTTGAAAAGTCCAAGACCTTTGTACTTTTAACCAGTGTATAAGGCGTTGGAGGGAATGACAGTAGATAGCAGTAAACATTCTTTCAATGTACTTATGATTATTTTATCGGCGTCTTTAAAACAATTATTTGGTATCATAGCCAGTTCAGCAGTGTTGAAACGGATAAGTAGGAGTGGAAGAGATCACTTTATTCAGTACGACAAATTTCCGCAGCAGTGAAGTGGTATGTGAGTTTAATTTTTCATAATTGCTTTGGTACCGAAAATAATCGCTTGACCGAAAGGGACACTGAGATAATGAAACGCTGCACCCTGTTTGATTGTACGCAAGATAGTAAGGAAGTTCAGCATGCAAACGGATAATTGGTGGCATTCAGCGATGCTGTTTTAGAAACAGTAAAGGAATACTTACGAACGACACTGGGTAAAGATCGAGGAAAAGCAAACACCCAGATGGATTGATGAGGTGTGGGCAGCTTGTAAACGTACAAATAATACGTATCAGAAATTGTTCCAAACGAGGACTGATGCAGGCAGAAAATTGTACGGGTATGAAAGAAACATAGTAAAACAATTGAGGCGTATAGTTTCAAACACGACTAAGTCCATCTTTTGCACGTTCTGATGTTTTGACATCCATGTATTCCTCTTTACAAGATGAATACGACGAGAACGAAAATGGGTTTCAAATCCGGCCAGATCACATTTAAAATTACAGCAAAAATTGAGGTTTCATGTCAAAGTCGGCCAAGTCCCTGTTAACCCGCACGAGCCAATAACCCTGCGCTATCCAGTCACGCGGTGACTTCGGTAAAATGGTTGACTGAAGTTTGTTCGAGTCACATGTGGTGGTTTTGTTTGCGTGTATTTTTATAAACATTTTAAAATAATAAATATATAATTCATTGGTCGTTTTTATAGTATTCATATTTGTTGTGCAATAAAATGGAGGAAATAAATAAACGCCATTCTAGAAAGGGGCAATGTGATCCTTCCACCTGGAAGCGCACGAGGGAAAAACAGCTGAGATGAATATAATACAATCAACAACGTGTTATTATAGTGGTGATTCAATCAAGGCTCGGTGATGTGTTTCGATGGAAGAATGAAAAATGTACATTAAAGTAACTATATGAATCCACATATTTGCAACATATACACTATTTAAATGTTAATTAGCCTCTACATTGGTTACAATGTTGTGTAATTTTACACAAACATAATGTTTAAAATAATAATCTTTAAAGATTTTTCACTAAATCTTATATCATTTTTAATCGTAATTGTTCCAAATAAAGTCAAGATGAACACAGTTGGAAAATAGGTCTAATCTAGATTTCATTTTTCCTTGCGTATTTCGCGACGTCTTTACCACAGTACCCAACCTTTAATCACAGAGGAACAAAAAATTGTAGGCTACTGAAAATGAAAGATAAAAGAGACTTTCATAGTGCATACTATGCACACCCCGTTAAAGCTAAACAAGATGCTTTTATTCTAAGGTACTGTCGCATAAGCATACCTAAAAGACGGCGAAGCTGAAATAATGCATAGTAGGCCAAATTTTCTAATCTAAGTTTCAAAGATGGCCAAGTCCTCTTCGGTAAGTTTCAAAATTGGCCATGTCCTCTTAGGTAATTTTCAAAATTGGCCAAGTCCCATAGTTAGTTTCAAACATGGTCAAGTCCAAATTTTAAATACATTTTTCAAATCATGTAATACATTTAGACTGTAAAAATTGTATGGTAATGAATTATAAGCCTCTGTTAAGCGACATAAAGAATAAGGTGCCTGAATATATATGAATTAATATTCTAAACGAGTTTTTTGCTTCTCCTGAAGAAAACAGCTCAACGGACTCAAGGAGCCATTGGAAGATTTCAGTAATAACATGGAAGGGTTTGGTCAAGCGACAAAGAAATCTTCCTGGAATATAATAAAGAATTTTAGAAAGGGAGAGGAAGTGGAAATGAATATCGCCTTGATTAAATCACGTGAGCTCATTAATTGATCCCAGAGAATCACTGGACAGGTGGAAGGAATATATTGAAAAATCATCTCAGCATAAAAGAAAATCCTCCCGTTTGACGTCGTGAACAGCCGAGATTATGGCATGGATGACAATGATGTTAGTGAAATTACGCTAGAGAAAGTGGATAGGATGGTAAATAAATTCTACTGTCATTAAGCAGAAGGAAACAATGAAATTAGACCTGAAATGGTGAAATATTGTGGGAAGGCAGGGATTAAATTTCTTCACAGAGCAATAAAATTAGCATGGAATGTTAGTAGACGAAAGCGGTAATTGCACTTATCTATAAGTAAAGGATCGTGAAGTATTGCTAAATCTATTGCGGCATTTTATTGATCAGTATACCAAGCAAGGTGCTTACCGGCATTTTGGAAGCGAGGTTGCGATCAATGACAGAGTTGGTAGTATACTGTGTGCAAACCAATTACAATCTGCTTTACGTCGTACAGACACAGATAGGTCTTATGGCGACGATGGGATATGAAAATGCTTGGAGAGAAGGAAGCGATCGTGGGCTTAATTAAGGTAGGCCTCTACAGCCCCAGAATTTGCTCACACTTCGTGCCACGATCAACTCGCTCGGTAGAAGTCGAAGATATACACTGACTGACAGTGACAATGCAACACCAAGGAGGAGTGGTTCGAAAGGGATGAAAGTTGGGGAAAAAACAGAGACGGCACGGATGAATAATTGATGTTTATTTCAAACCGATATGCAGGTTACACAATGCGCACGGCATCGACTCAGTAGGATGTAGGACCACCGCGAGCGGCGATGCACGCAGAAACACGTCGAGGTACAGAGTCAATAAGAGTGCGGATGGTGTCCTGAGGGATGGTTCTCCATTCTCTGTCAACCATTTGCCACAGTTGGTCGTCCGTACGAGGCTGGGGCAGAGTTTGCAAACGGCGTCCAATGAGATCCCACACGTGTTCGATTGGTGAGAGATCCGGAGAGTACGCTGGCCACGGAAGCATCTGTACACCTCGTAGAGCCTGTTGGGAGATGCGAGCAGTGTGTGGGCGGGCATTATCCTGCTGAAACAGAGCATTGGGCAGCCCCTGAAGGTAAGGGAGTGCCACCGGCCGCAGCACATGCTGCACGTAGCGGTGGGCATTTAACGTGCCTTGAATACGCACTAGTGGTGACGTGGAATCATACGCAATAGCGCCCCAAACCATGATGCCGCGTTGTCTAGCGGTAGGGCGCTCCACAGTTACTGCCGGATTTGACCTTTCTCCACGCCGACGCCACACTCGTCTGCGGTGACTATCACTGACAGAACAGAAGCGTGACTCATCGGAGAACACGACGTTCCGCCATTCCCTCATCCAAGTCGCTCTAGCCCGGCACCATGCCAGGCGTGCACGTCTATGCTGTGGAGTCAATGGTAGTCTTCTGAGCGGACGCCGGGAGTGCAGGCCTCCTTCAACCAATCGACGGGAAATTGTTCTGGTCGATATTGGAACAGCCAGGGTGTCTTGCACATGCTGAAGAATGGCGGTTGACGTGGCGTGCGGGGCTGCCACCGCTTGGCGGCGGATGCGCCGATCCTCGCATGCTGACGTCACTCGGGCTGCGCCTGGACCCCTCGCACGTGCCACATGTCCCTGCGCCAACCATCTTCGCCACAGGCGCTGCACCGTGGACACATCCCTATGGGTATCGGCTGCGATTTGACGAAGCGACCAACCTGCCCTTCTCAGCCCGATCACCATACCCCTCGTAAAGTCGTCTGTCTGCTGGAAATGCCTCCGTTGACGGCGGCCTGGCATTCTTAGCTATACACGTGTCCTGTGGCACACGACAACACGTTCTACAATGACTGTCGGCTGAGAAATCACGGTACGAAGTGGGCCATTCGCCAACGCCGTGTCCCATTTATCGTTCGCTACGTGCGCAGCACAGCGGCGCATTTCACATCATGAGCATACCTCAGTGACGTCAGTCTACCCTGCAATTGGCATAAAGTTCTGACCACTCCTTCTTGGTGTTGCATTTGCCCTGTCAGTCAGTGTATTTGTATTACTGTCATCTGGTAGAATGAAACTGAATTCAGGCTTCCCGGACGGTGTTCGATTGAAATGCCTGCACACGGTAGTTAAGGCTATAAAATTCTTATTATTCTTCTTCTTATTATTATTATCAAGTTAGTAATCTCATAAATATGGTAAGAATAGATTTATCACGTGCATTTTCGAGAATAATGCGGCCACGTCAACATACTTGGAACCTGGCCATGTATTCTGGTAAACAGAAGTAATAACTGGGACGTAAGCTGTTTCAGAAATAGAATTGTATTTGTTTGCGACCGGGAAATAAATTGCCATAACAGCCTTGTTCCAGTGTCAGTGTTAATAACAGGAAAAATGGAGCCTGTATTCCCTTGAATTTCAAGGTTGAATCTTCTAGAATCCTGTGAAAATGAAAGAAAATCCATAGATTGTTTCCAGTCATTTGACCAGGTCAGGAATGGAATGAATGAAGCCCCCATCTAGCGGCGGCGATAGGAATTGTGCCAGTTGCCGAAGCTTGTCGCACTCCTCTGGGGCAATGATTAATGACTGACAGACGAAATGAAATAATATTGGATAGTGTTGCTGGAATGAACGATGAGAGGGAAAACCGGAGTACCCGGAGAAAAACCTGTTCCACCCCCGCTTTGTCCAGCACAAATCTCACATGGAGTGACAGGGATTTGAACCACGGAACCCAGCGGTGAGAGGCCGGCGCGCTGCCGCCTGAGCCATGGAGGCTTCTTCTAAAATCCTGTATTTTTCTATATTATATCAGGACAAATAAAATATCGAAATGCTCTCTTCGTATGTCACTAAAATTACTAATGCTCCGGTCTGACTCAGAACTTAGCCATGCTCAGTTCAGAATTTTTAAAAGTCAGCAAAAAATGAAAGTAGCAAAAATGGGGAGCATGTAACTAATGAGTGATTACGGCATGGTGGAAAACAATAGCTACAAATAAACTCGGGCAAACTTGTTTACTTGTTTTATTGTCATAAGTAGATCCCGAATTTTGTTCAGACCGTGTACGCACAATTGTGCGGGTTCGTATTTTATTTATGTCGTAGCTTATTTGACGTTTTCTTGGCCCTAGACCGGACTGCAGTGCTTGTGCGGGACACGTAGCATGTACTTCAGCTGTTTTTATTTAGTACTTGACCACCAAGAGGCAGGAAGAAGAGTTTAAAAATACAGTTCATTAGCAACATGGCGGGAAGCAGTAATGCCTAAAGTAAGTATTTATTTATTGCATTCATATTAATCTAGAAGCTTTACTGAATATCAGAATATAATCTATGAAGTGAGTAAGTTGTGTAGCCAACGTAAATTGTGAACTTACAACATCGTACGTAATACCATGAGGTTTTGAATGTTGATACGCACATATGTGCGGGCTAGGTTTCCTTACAGCCAATGTATGCAGGAATGCTGGGTGCTGTCGCGAAAAGGACCGAGAAAGAAAAACTCGTACTCTACATGAGAAATGTTATGTATAAGATTTTAACGGTTTAAAATCGCTCCACACTGTAAAATAGAACATTTGATCATGTCATCATCATCATCATCTGTTTACCCTCCAGGTTCGGTTTTTCCCTCGGACTTAGCGAGGGATCCCACCTCTACCGCCTCAAGGGCAGTGTCCTGGAGCTTCAGACTCTTGGTCGGGGGATACAACTGGGGAGTATGACCAGTACCTCGCCCAGGCGGCCTCACCTGCTATGATGAACAGGGGCCTTGTGGAGGGATGGGAAGATTGGAAGGGATAGGCAAGGAAGAGGGAAGGAAGCGGCCGTGGCCTTAAGTTAGGTACCATCCCGGCATTCGCCTGGAGGAGAAGTGGGAAACCACGGAAAACCACTTCCAGGATGGCTGAGGTGGGAATCGAACCCACCTCTACTCAGTTGACCTCCCGAGGCTGAGTGGACCCCGTTCCAGCCCTCGTACCACTTTTCAAATTTCGTGGCAGAGCCGGGAATCGAAACCGGGCCACCGGGGGTGGCAGCTAATCACGCTAACCACTACACCAGAGAGGCGGACTATTCCATCCAATTACCGTGCAATATCATGGTGGGATCCAACTCATGCTCGTTCACGCACCTAGCGGATAATTGAATGGGATCAATAATTTAACACATTAAGAAAACTTGAATCAAATGATCAAATCTCAGATAAAACGCTGATGGGAATGAACCACCTACTTTACATTTAAATTTAAAACACATCTAAAAAACCACTCTTAAATTCTTAAACAAAACTTATTTCTGCAACATGTAGTTAAATACGTACACTTCATACTGTGAATAAACAGACAACAGATCAGCTGATAGCTGTCATAATCATATCAAAACAAATACCAGAATCTCGACAACAAATATTAAAATGTGAACGCAAGTCATCAGGATATTTAAAAACTTACATGATATTTGAGAACAGGTAAAGCACTTATTATTTCACAAGTATTCTAAAACTGAAACGGCTAAGAACCGCAAACTCTACTACTTTGTGATTAAAATACACAAAACAAAATTTAAAATTTGCTTCATTTATCTCTTCTGAAGAAATAACACACTAGACTATACGCAAATATCTCATAGAAAAGAACAAATTCACTTCATTGCAGCAGGGAACCTTTTATGATAACGATTGGGCATACACATAATTATAATAATTATGGACGTGGATGATAATGACTACACAGGCCTATACTTGATGTCATAAGACACACCTTGGCAACAACATACAATATCTGCCACGTCGGGAAATGCCTAGGCAGAAAAAAGTCCATAAGGGTAGACCTCACGCTCTTTTATAAATCCGTAACCATCTTTTGATGATCCTGAATACGCCACCGAGGATTTACGTCATGTCTGAACATTACCTCGACATCCCCATAGAGGAAATATTACACTCTTTAAATTATTGCCCATCGACATTCCCATCGTGGAAATTTTACATTTAAATTATTGCCATTGAATTTATGAATGTGAAAACATGTTAAAATTCACAATAATTTATAATTTACTAGCTGATGTACCCGTGCTTCGCTACGGGATTCTCAGAAAGAATGACTTTGTGGTTTTCCTAACCTGAGATCAACATAGGTCATTACAAAAACGTAAGTATGAATGTAGCGATTAAAAGCAATAATAATAGTATTGCAACCAAATGGTCATGATATATACACGTAAATACACTTAGATGTATATCACTAATAGTGATAATATGCAGTCAATGCTTGCAAAACATGATCAGTTATTTACACAATTGTGTCAAGCTTCCTTTTCTATGGACACATTCGATAGCATGGTATGTGCCGCATCGTTGGTCACAGAAGACACATACGCAACCCGGTCCTGACTTGTGAAATTCCATGGTTCTGCACACCTTATGGTGGAACCCGTGTACGGCAAACCTGGTCACTGTATGCCTCAGGTCATATCCACCGCGCGTCCAGTCCCTGTTTAACATCGCATCAGTTGAGTAAAACTCGTCCCATATCATAGCCATCTTTGCTTGCAGTTCTTGTAGCAACTCCCTGTAACTCCTTGTCGCTGAGAGTAACAATCTAAGTCTTATGTCTTCAATGAAGTACGTCTCCTTTGCCAGAACGTATACTAGCCTTGATAATGTATATTTAGAAACTCATAGAACTCTCTTCAAGAATCTAGCCTTCAAACTTTCCAGCTCTTGCAGTTGTCTTTTTGAGAGGTGTTCCCATATTAGCGCTAGACCATATATGGCTGTTGGAACAACTTTCGTATTAAACATAGCCATGGCTGTCTCCAAAGATAGCTGTGGAAGATGTTTAATATCACTAATGCTTCGTATAGCTGCGATGATTCTCTCCTTTAGGTGTATTGTGAATGTTGTTCCTGTTACCTGTATTGTGATTCCCAGATATTTGTAGTGGTTACTAATTCGTAATTTTTGTCCTTTACATAGGATATAATCGCCTTTAGATAATTTTCCTCCCCTCCTAAAACAACCAATTCTGTTTTGTTTGCATTAAGGTCCATTTTATTATCTTCTGCCCATTCCAAGATTAAGTCCATGGCAACTTGTAGTTCCTCTTTACTCTCAGACGCAATAGCCATGTCGTCCGCATATATGTACGCGTTAACCTTTCGTGTTTGCTTCTTAATTTCTTTTATTGCATCCTGTGTGAAGATGTTAAACAGCAGAGGGCTTAGTGGGTCCCCCTGTAATACCCCGTTTGTCTGCCGAATCCATCTTGATGTGCAGAGATTGTCGCTTATTTGAATATAGTTCTCCGCAAGTATGTTGGTAACTAGTCTAGTGAGCCAGGTACGACCGATGATTTCCTCTAGTTTTCTAACTAGTTTCTGTCTATCTACTGTATCAAAAGCCTTGGAGTAGTCAATAAATATTACGAACATTTTGCCTTGCTTTTCTCTGGTTGTTTCGTGAATATCTTGGAGGAGGCATTCCACTGCCATCAGAGTCAATGCTATCATATAAAATACTCGATCAAATGGAAAGCCGCACGTTTTATCACTTTTAACGAACAGTGCTGCGGTTAGATTGCGGTGCTAATCTAATAGTCCAAAGTTCCAGAGCTGGGATGACCAGGCCGCAGATTGCCATGAACACTCATCTGCCATTATTCCGCTAAATATGCACACTGTTCATTCCAATCAGTGCCTCGGAGTAGGGGTTGAATAGCCCAAATGCTATGATGATCCAGTGTGTTACGTACCAGTAGCATCAGAAAATTTATAAACCAGGGGAATGGCATGCTAAAGAAGAAAGTTATCTAACTCCCCAGCTACTTCCCATCAATATTCAGACAGGCTGTTACACTCTGTACGACTGGGCGAGTTGACCATGTGGTTAGCGGTGCGCAGCTGTGAGCTTGCATCCGAGAGATAGTGGATTCGAAGCCCATTGTCGGCAGCGCTGAAGATGGTATTCCGTGGTTTCCCACTTTCACACCAGTCAAATGCTGGACCTGTACCTTAATTAAGGCCTAAGGCACTCCTAGCCCTTTCCTATCCCATCGTCGCCATAAAACCTATCTATGTCGGTGCAACGTAAATCAAATAAAAAAAATACTCTGTACGCAGCAGTAATCCTATCATCCGGAGATGAGGGGCAACAGAAGACACAAAGCACATCACGACAAACAATGGTCAATGTAATGTTATTGTTGATCAATGTTATGAGCTTTCTATATTGTAGGCCTTCACATTTAGTTTTCTTTCGACTCTGTGATTTGTAAAATATTTTATACCATGAACTGTAGTTTCTTATTCTCCGACTTTACATACCGATTTTCATTAAATACTGTTTACCCATTTTCTCGTTACTCGGCGCTGATATGGACTTATTAACAAAAATCCAAATTCATGAATATCTTTGTGATCATAGCCAGTACGGTAACAATGCATAAGACATGAATAATATGAAATTTAATACTATATAACCTTAGTTATGTAGCATTCATCGATTACACCTCTAATAAGAAATATTTGATAATTACATTTTAGGCCTTTCCCTAAACTACCATTTTACTCAGCGTGAATAAAATAATTTACAGCCTACTCTATAGCGACTTATTTCTTGACTTTGCATACCGATTTTCATCAAGATAGGACTACTAATAACAACAATATTTGAGAATTAAATTTTAGGCCTTCCCCTAAACTACCATTTTTCTCAGCGTGAATACAATTATTGATAGCCTAGATTATAGCAACTTATTCCCCAACTTTGCATACCCATTTTCTTTAAAATACGACCACTAATAACATAAATAGTTGAGAATTCAATTTTAGGCCTTCCCCTAAACTACCATTTTACTCAGCGTGAGTAAAATGATTTATAGCCTAGATTGTAGAGGCTCATCCCCCGACTTCACATACCGTTTTTCATTAGACCAATAATAACATAAATAGTTGAGAATTCAATTTTAGGCCTTCCCCTAAACTACCATTTCACTCAGCGTGAGCAAAATGATTTATAGCCTAGATTGTAGAGGCTCAAACCCCGACTTCACATACCGATTTTCATTAAATTCTCTTCAACCGTTTTCTCGTGATGCGTGTACATACATACAGACAGACAGACAGAAATTACGGAAAAGTAAAAAATGCATTTTCTTGTTACTATGGACATGACCGATACAGATATACCATTATTTTCAAATTCTGAGCAATGTACAGACAAAACTCTTATTTTATATATATAGATTACCATCTGGTGTCGAAATGAGATCCCGTCTTTTAGCTACGCACAACTCATCACAATCAGAATGCATGAAGAAATAAATACAATAAAAACCTTTATTAGGTGATCCACATTCATTAAGAACGTTGAAGTGAGGACTGTCAAATATTTACACATACAAATCATCGTCTTATAATATACCATAATTTACTGAAATTATACAGGACACAAGTTTCCATAAATACTAAATATTTACATCTAGGATACTCAAACCCATCGTCAAGTATCTAACTGGGTCTCTCAATAAGAAAACACACAGAAGTCACATCGTTACTCCTACAACTGTTGTCTTTAGATAACGCGTTCAAGCAATCCCAGTTAAACATTATTTACTGGTATAAAAACAATACTTCATTGCCTCAAAATCTTTACATTACGTGAATTTGAAAACATTCTAACAAATGGCAATGTCATGAAATTTGTTAAGCAAAAAAAGACCACTCGCCTATATGATTAAGTAAACATTGACAGCCTCAAAGCGGTGGCTCTAGTATATTTATATACTTACACTAGCTGATGTACCCGTGCCTCGCTACGGAATTTCCAGAAAGACTGTCTTTATGGTTTTCCCAACTGAAGTCAGCATAGATCATAGATCATGTCATCTGTAGGAATGAATGATTAAAAGCAATGTTGTCATATAAAATACTCGATCAAATGAAAACCGCACATTTTCTCACTCTCAACGAACAGTACTACGCTGCCGATCTAACAGTGGAAAGTTGCAGAGCTGGATTCACCAGGCCGCAGACAGCAGCGAACACTCCTCTGCCATTATTCCGTTAAATGTGCGCACTGCTCATTCTCATCAGTACCTCAGAGTAAGGACTGAATAGGTGGAATGCTTTGATTAACCAGTGTGTTACGTACCAGTAGTAGGCCTATCAGAAAATTTATAAACCAGAGGAAAGGAATGGCATGCTAAGAAGAGAGAGGTCTAACTCTCCAGCTACTTGTCGCCAGTATTAAGGCAGGCTGTTATACTCGGTACGCAGCAGTAATCCCGTCTATCGGAGATGAGTGGCAGGAGAAGCAACGAAGCACATCAGAACAAACAATGGTCAATGTAATGTTATTGTTGATAAATTTTATGAGCTTTCCATATTGTAGGCCTTCACATTTAGTTTTCTTCCGACTCTGTGATATTAGCGCATCTTATAAAATTATAGCGTAGACTGAGGTTCATTAATTCCCCACTTTACATACCGATTTTCATGGAAATCTGTTTATCCATTCTCTTGTGACTCGGCCCTGATGTGGACTTAGCAACAAAAATCCAAATTCGTGAATATCTCTATTATAATAGGTGGTACGGTAAAAATGTATAAGACATAAGTGATCCGAAATTTAATACTGTATAACTTTAGTTATGGAATATTTATCGATAGGGCCACTAATAACATAAGTATCCCATTTATCATCATCCCATTATCCGCTGTCAGCCTCACAACATTGTGTCTAGGTCCCCCTGCAGTCGCTCACAGTCCTGCAACTCATTTACAACGCTAGACAGTATAACATCATCCGAAAAGAGACATCTGTGATTCGAGATTTTTAAAAATATCGTGTTTAGATATAAGAAAACATGAATTTCCAAAAATACTGCCCTGTGGAACCCCCGTCTTAATCATTACAGGATCAGATAACACCTCGTCTACTTTAATTCTCGAGTTCTGTTTTCTAGTAATTTATCCATCCATTCAGCCATTCTTTTGTCTACTCCAATGGTCCTCATTTTCTTCAGTAATCTGCCATGGTCTCCCCTATCAAAAGCCATGGACAGATCAATAACGATACAGTCCATTCGACCTCCTGAATCTAAAATGTCTGCTATATCATGCTGAAATACTACAAGTTAGACTTAAAATAACTTTTCCTAAACGCTAACTACACCACACCCGTTAAAAATTTCCCTAAGGTGTTTAATATCGTCAGAAAGAATGCGTTTTCATAGCTTACAAACAACACATATCAAGCTGACTGGCCTGTAATTTACCGCTATATGTTGTCACCCTTTCCCTTATGTACTGGGACTACTATTGCAACTCCCCACGCATTTGATATACTGCACCTCTTTCATGAAAAAAGTAATCAAATAAGTATTTCAGATATGGCAATATATCCCAATCCATAGCCTTTAATATATTCCGAGAAAATCTTATCAATCCCAGCTGCTTTCCTAGCTATCAAATTTGTATCTTTTTGTAAATGTCTTTATTATCACGGGTAAATTTCAGTAACATGCCAGTATTAATCACCTCCTCTATCCGGACATTATCTTTATATCCACCTACCTTTACATACTGCTGACTGAATAATTCTGCCTGCTGTAAGTCCTCAAATATACATTCCTCTTGTTCATTAATGATCCCAGGAATGTCCTTCCTGGAAACTTTTTCTATACATATCCTTCCACTGCTCCATGAAATTCATATGACTGCCAATTGCGTTTGCCATCATATTATTCTTAGCTGGTTTTTTTTTCTCGCTTAATTAAATTTCCCAGTAAGCTCCTTCAATCTCTCCTTACTCCCGCAAGCATTCCTAACTCTGTTTCGTTTCACAACTGACAAGTGTGGGTTAATAGATCAATGAATATGCATTATTCACACGCCCAGGTATTAAATAGTCAGCATTCATGAGCAATTCACAGTAGCAGACATGGCGAGCTGGACTTGGTTTGTCCTCTTCCTCATTTACTTGAACCTATGGATCCCATATAATCAACGTGCTGTAAACTGCATGGAGAGCTTCGGAGCTAGTCAGCTCACAGTTGGCAGTGAGTATTTCATTAGATGTTTGATCAGTTTCTCATTTAGTCGGGTCATTGAAGTCCATATAAAAAACGTGATATAAATTGTGTGAGGAAATCAAGGCTAGTCTCTTATAGTTAAGTGTGAGTATTTCGTTTGATATTCGTGCATTTCGCGCGAGATATTTGTTACGTAAGTCAAAGCCGTACAGATCACTGAGGTCATTGAGAAATAATGAATGAAAAATAACTTAGTTACGTTTCCCCAGTTACAAAGTTGTAAACGTAAAAACTAACAGTCGAAATAACTACGGTAGATGCTCTAGTTACTTTCATCGCCCACTGTCTTATTTATTTATTTATTTATTTATTTATTTATTTATTTATTTATTTATTTATTTATTTATTTATTTATTTATTTTACTTATTTTTCGCACACAACAAGGCTTATTATGGGCCCCAATTACAATGCATCTGCAGTACTTATTGTTATTGGTAATATGCATTTCAAATCTATTTTCCCGATAGATACACATTACGTACATTATCAGCTTCATATGTATTTTCACTTAAGTAATTTTGTGATATAAGAGATTTTTGTCCACTGAAGACCTTACGGAAGGAGAATTCGTGTTCAAATATCTAGAACTTCATTTTAAACTCTTTCGCAGTATACAGACATAGAATCGCCACAATTATTGCTGAATGCATCATCAAGTGTTTCTGAGCCACCTTCTTCACAATAAGTAATTGCTACGTCATCATACTTACCAATATATTGTGATGATGATGATGATGATTATTATTATTATTATTATTATTATTATTATTATTATTATTATTATTATTATTATTATTATTGAATGAGGAGATGAAGGCTAAATTAGGAATGAACGCGATGGATGAAGTTGTACGCACAAAATGACTTCGATGGTAGGGTCATGTGAGGCGAATGGAGGAGGATAGGTTACCTAGGAGAATAATGGACTCTGTTATGGAGGGTACGAGAAGTAGAGGGGGACAAACACGACGATGGTTAGACTCAGTTTCTAACGATTTAAGGATAAGAGGTATAGAACTAAATGAGGCCAGATCACGAGTTGCAAATAGAGGATTGTGGCGATGTTTAATAAATTCACAGAGGCTTGCAGACTGAACACTGAAAGGCATAACAGTCAATAATGGTAATGTTTGTTATTATTATTATTATTATTATTATTATTATTATTATTATTATTAGTTTCATTTCAACCACCTGTGGGTTGCGATTACCGAGCTTCCATCATTATCTCAAGTTCTCTGTACCTTTCCTTTTCTTCGCCAGTACTCCTCCATCCGTTGTCTTACCCATGCTCATCCTTCCGCCAAGAATACTCTGTTTTTCTCGTTTTCTTGTCGGTCAAATCCTTAACCTCCGCAACCTTTCTTCTCAAAACTTCTTTGTTTAGAACGTCTTTTGCCCTAGATTCCGATGGACTTCTTTCACCCATGGGACTTGCGTTCTTCTGTTCTCCTAGAAAGTGAGAATCTTGTTGGCGAACCTTTCTGGTTCCATTGTTTTAATATATGTCCATAGAAATCCAATCCTCTTTTCATTGTAGTTGTGATATTTTCGAATATTTTGTACGGTTCTTGGTTTGGTCTTATGTGGGAAGTAAATCCATCTGTTGGTTTCCTGAATCCAAGAATCTTTCTGAGGAGCTTTCTTTCTTTTCCCCGTCTGAGAGTCCCTTGCTGGCTAGTGTTTCAGCTGCATATAAGCATTCATGTATGACTATTGTAACGCCTGAATTTGGCCTGATGGGTGAGTGATTTCGATTTGTAAGTTTTCTGGCATAATCTGAATACCGTCTCTATCTTTCTCGCCCCTTCTTTAATTGCTGCCTTTTCAATGATGATTGGAGTCAGAATCTCACCGAGGTACTCGAATTTCTTAGCCCTTTTGACGTCACCATATATGGTCTTCATTGTCCAGGATGGATCTGTGACATTTACATTTATATACTGCGTCCTTTAAAAATATATTTGTAATCCTATTCTTTCAATCTGCTTAGTTGCAATTTGTAAGTTCTCTGAAAAACACTATATGATCAGCGAATGCGAGGCCGTTATTTTGCGACATAATCTGATTCCATTTGGAAAGTTAAACTGACTAATTTATTTTCGCTATTCCCCGAAAACGCTCTCTTCTTCTTATTATTATTAATATTATTACTAACCAAATTCATAATACAATTTGAGGTATCAAAGATCTAAAATTACCATTTCACGAGGCATTTACTATCAATTCACACAACATTACTTATTATTAATTATCTACAGCACATGCATTAATTTTTATAGAAACTATTAGTCCGTATTCAGTGAAGAAATTGCCTTCAGATAATAATTTAACTTCATAAACATACTAGCGCTGCGTCAGAACGTAAAATTAAATGCATGTTTGTATGTATGTATGAACGTATGTATATATGCCCAAACCTTGTCCTGTTTCTCTGTGGGGTCAGATATAAAGTGAGATGAGTCTCGTTGCGAGTTTTTACGACCGGACGCCCTTCCTGACCTCAACCTAATCAGAGGAGTTAATGAGATGAAGTGAATGACGTGATATATGATAGTAGAAAGGGGGAGGGTGAAAATCGGTGCCGACACATAGCCTACTCTTGTCGAATACCACTAAGGGGTCTGCTCAAGGCTTTACGTCGCCATCCGACGGACGAATCACCATCACCAGCGTCATATACCCTCACTCCATACGAACACTGTGGACAGGTTCGGAATTCAATCCAGGCTTGCTTGCATGCAATCTAGTGATAAGAAATTGTATGCCACCCCACCTCCTCTACCTATCGGTGAATATTCTGGTGGTGAATTTTTTCGGCAAACGGGACTCGAACCGGCTAGCCATTGTGTTAGACCATATAGACTTCACGCCTGAACGATCATGATCACCAGGCGAGCTAATGTAAAGGTAAATCACAATTAATTTAATACATATCGTAGCAATGCAGTTGTAATTTAAATATAATGATAAAGGTTATAGCCGCCATTGTACGGGAATAAGTTATCTCGAATTAATATTCGAAAAGTTACTCGAACTCAAAAGAACCACATCATATTAAATTTCTTAAACGCTTTTAGATACCTTACAAACATATAATTACCGGCTGAGTTGGCCGTGCGGTTAGAGTTGCGCAGCTGTGAGCTTGCATTCCGAGTTATTCATTCGTTTCTTTAAGCTGAAATCAATATTCCTTGCCTTAAATAACATCTAACTAGCTAAATTCCTCCACCATACAAAATTAAGATATTCTATCAGGTGTTATATACCCAAGAACGTACGATTCTTGAATTTCAAACACCAAGTCAATTGCACGATTTGACAAGAAGTGATGGTGATTTTCACTGTCCTGTAATTGTAGTAGGATTCAGATCTCAGTGTTTTATGAGATCCTTTCTAGTTAGATTTTAAATTTAACAGCTCTAGAACGGTTCCGGAAGTAGTAAACTCTTTTCCGGTTTTCTAAATCCTTTCGTACACTAATAACTAGTTCCGTAAAAATTTTACAACAATGTATCCTTTACTCCAAGTACTACCCGTGCAATATATTTTCATCAGACTTAATCGCTCGGCTTCGAATAATATATTTTTCTTTATAACATACAGTACATACTTTCATTTGTTGGTCAAATCTCCACTTAATGGCCATTTTACCTCCACTCTCTGGACTTCTTTTCAACAAAAGTACAAAATCCACGAACTTCTTTTAAAATTTAATTTTCAATCTGATGTGTCTTGTACTGTCTGAACTATTTTGGTCGTGTTCCCTTACCTTTCATTGCTTAGAATTATCGAGTTCTCCGTTCTAAGGATTATTAAATACTATTCGTTAGTTTGTAACAATATTCGGATAAAATTATAAACTAACTTTTATTGAATTCTCGTAATTATAAACCTTCGGTTTTCTCTTTTTAGTGGACTTTAAATTCTACCAATCATCTCCACTGAAAATAAGAATAGCCACTAAACTGTTATACATCCTGGTGGGAACTTAGTTGTTAACTTCCAATTTGTTACCCTCATGAAATAATCAGCATCCTTACCATATACGACCAGTATAATCATAATATTTGTTATAAAAAATATGAAGACTAGTAGAAGTGCTGTAGGTGAAAATGCAGAGTGTGGCATTTATGTATTCATAGTGTTAATACTTGCATTCTGAATTAAGGAGAAATCTCCTCTTATCCCACTTAAACAGTGTCGATATGGATATGGATAAGGATATCGATATGGAAGCATGAGTAAGGGAGGTATATGAAATAGAAAGCAAAGCAAAGCAAAGTCATCTCCGTACAGGCCATGAAGGCCCTTGGAGTGGTGGAGGGTAAAGGCTTCCACTATTCCTAACCTTGGCACGTGATGGGGTAGAGTGGTTAGCTCTACACCCGTCCGCCTTTGCCCCCAGGAATTAACCTGGTACTCAGTTTTGGTTAGGCTGAGTGAACCTAAGGGCCGGGATTCGAAGCCACGTCCTTCCGGGCGAACCGAGCACGCCTTTACCGCCTCGGCCAGGCAGCCCCTATCTGGAATTTCAGATTATGTCTTCCTCCTAAGATGCACTGCCGAAAATTCCAGCTTATCTATCCGAGCGTTGTTATTTCATTTCTTTCTTTCTGGTTTGTTCAGAAACCATCCCCTTCAGCGTTACCTAATTAAGATTGATATACTGTAACGATTGAAGTGATAATGTAGTATTGATTATTAGTTAGTTATTGATTATTATTGCTAGTTAGAATTTTATATTTGTAGTTCAAGTTTTCGTTGTTGTTCCGACAAAAGTTATTGAGTGACTGCTTCAGATGTTTTCTCTTGAACGGCACTTTTGATACTTGGTGTTTAGTGTTTGTGGATATCAATTAGAGTAGTGGTATTTATTTAAATATTACATTGAGTAGTTACGTAGGTGTTCAGGTGTTCTAGGTTGCGTATGTTAGGTTAACGTTGTTCGCATCTGGGTTGGGTGAAATAGGAAATAATATTCCATTTTTTTTGGTTGTAATATCTATAGATCCGTTGGTAAGATACATAATTATGAAGACAGTTCATTATACGGATTTGTTCCTTCGTTGGGGCCGATGACCTAGATGTCAGGCCCCTTTAAACAACAAGCATCATCATCATCATTAAGCATGTACTTTACGCACTTTCTACATTTACATTCCTATAGGTTATGAACTATATATGATTCTTCGTAGGCACTATAACACTTACATTGAGCCTACAGAGATGGAAAAAAAAATCTTTAAATAATCAGTACAATACCGGTAGCATTGTCCAGTTAGTTAGAGAAAACAACATGACTTCAAGAAAATATAACGTATTTCGCTGAGAAGATAGATACCGGTCTTTCATTGTTAGTAATTATTGTTGCTCCTCCAATTAAAATATTCCGTTGTTGGCGTACGGTCGAGTAAATCAGATTATTAGTATAATTTTATATTTGTAGTTCAAGATTTCGTCATTGTTCCGACAAAAGTTATTGAGGGACTGCTTCAGACGTTTTCTCTGGTAAGGTACTTTCGATATTTCAACAGTTAAGGGCAATTTTAATTTCTGTTAGAGCACAGTACTAAGGCTATAATAATAATAATAATAATAATAATAATAATAATAATAATAATAATAATAATAATAATAATAATAATAATAATAATAATCTGGCTATGTAGTGTAACGAAAATATTGCAAACATTGAGTTGGGAAGACTTCGGAATAAGGTGACAAGCTGCTCGCCTAAGCGGGATGTTCCGAGCTGTCAGTGGAGAAATGGCGTGTGATTACGTTAGTGGACTAATAAGCATGAATTGAGCTTTTAAAGATAGGAAAGATTATAAAATGAAGGTAGTGCTGGATTTCAAGAGGAGACATTGGGAAAAATATTAATTTAAAGGAAGAGGAATTAGGGGATAGTATCATTTATCAAGAGAAATATCTGCTATGTTTCGAAGTGTTCAGAATAATTTAAGAAAGGACTAGGTACATTAATGAGAGAGAATTTGCCATCTGGGCCACAATACTAAATGCAGATAAATCTATAAACTCTTACTAAATCAATTTGAAGAGGGTGATATAAATTAAAACAACATAATAAGTCGTTAGATAAAAATAATACAATATTAATAATATGATTGTCTATGTAATTTGCAAAAATCTGAACTGTAAGACAAAGAGACATAAGGGAAGAAATATGTGACATATAAATGACAAGTCCCTGAAATAGCAAGACATTTATTGCAAGGTTTCTCAGTTATGTTAAAATGAGTGTGAAGTGTGATGTAGGGTTGTATAGTATTTACATGAAATCACCTTCAGAACCTGGGAAATAAGCCTTTGTCCGAACGTCTCCGGGGGAATGGAGAGCCATTCTTCCTGCAATGCCGCAGCCAGCGTAGTTAGTTTTGCAGGAGTTGGGAATATTAAGCGAAGTTGCTGTTGCAGTTCATCACACATCTGTTTGATTGGATTAAGATCGGAGATCTTGCCTGATCAGACCATCTCTGAACCTTATTGTCGACAAACAACTTATGAAGAGTGCACTTCACTTATCATGCTGAAACACACGGTAGTCACCTCGGAAAACGCATTATACCGCTAACAAATACCTGGGCAAAATGTCCTTATATTCTTTCGTCTTTAATGTGCTCTATCGTATTACAAGGCCGGCCCCGTGGTGTAGGGGTAGCGTGCCTGCCTCTCGCCCGGACGCCCCGAGTTCGATTCCCGACCAGGTCAGGGATTTTTCTCTCGACCTGAGGGCTGGTTCGAGGTCCACTCAGCCTACGTGATTTGAATTGAGGAGCTATCTGACAGTGAGATGGCGGCCTCGGTCTCGATAGCCCAGAATAACGGCCGAGAGGATGCGGCCTCTCGTAATCTGCAGGCCTTCGGGCTCAGCAGCTGTCGCTGGGCAGGCCAAAGCCCTTTGAAGGGCGTTAAGTGCAGTGGGGGGGGATCGTATTACAAGGGACAAAGACTCTTTCATAAGAAACACCCCTCAAAATGGCATCTCACTTCCACCAAATTTCACTGTGGAGGCCATACAGATATAGTTCTCCCGGCATTCGCCACACCCGAACACTCCCATCTGACTGCCAAATGGCACAAAGTGATTGATCACTAAAGATCACGAGTCTCCAGTTCTCCGCGGACTAGTGACGGTGCTTTTTATACCTTCGAACTTGGAGTATAGTGTTCTCCGGCGAAATTTGCGGTTTATGTGTGGGTGCGAATCCCAGTCCTCATGTCTTCGGGCGCACAGTCGTGGTACTAGCTGCACCATTAGTAGCATTTCTGAATTCATGGGTGATGGTGTCACACAACGTCACGTAGTTTAGCCGTACTACCTTCTTCAATGATGGACGCTCTCCCTGCCAGACAACACACGTGGTCTAGTTGTATTGCCAATGTGTCTTCCCGTTTCTACTTTAAAATCACGTCTCCAATAGTCAATGTGGGCAGTTGGAGGAAGGCGAAAGTGGCTTAATGATTTGGTATCCAGCAACCACTTTACCTTCGAAGACACTTAGCTTTCTAGCTCCACCCATCCTGCAGGTATCTCGCAGTTTTGAACAGTTTCGGTGCCTCCGCCTCCTTTTGTGGCAGTATTGGTGGTCGTGGTGACATCACGCCTCCTGTTAACCTTTACGGAGGGCTGTTTGGATACTCTTGATCAGATAGTGTATATCACAATAAGATATACCTAAGCAAGTGACCAGTATCGAACATATACTCACGTGAATTTTCGGTTCAGTCTACCATTCTGTTGCCAAATGGTTGTAGTGGAACGTCACAGACTGGACACGAGGGGAGATAAAACCATTGAATTTTTAAATGTATTGGTTAGTTAACTGTGATGACAAGCAACTTGATCTGTACTTCCGTTTTATTCTGTTCCGTTGCGCTATCCAACTGCTATATTCGGGTAAACGAGTTTTCCCAACTAGTATGTGAGGAGTTATCTCCAGAAACTCCAGACCTAAATGTACTGTAACTAGTTACCAGTGTTGACTGGTTGAAAAGTCCAAGTTATTATGATAATTTATAATAACCCATGCTAAATAGTGAATATAGCAGCAACTATTCGTCAACAGAATTACACTAGTAAGGAGATTCTATAAGAACTGTCGTAGCATTCATTTACTGTTAGTTGGTGTCTTATTTTATAATCCTAACATATTGTTTTCTTTTAACATAATGAGCACAAACCAGACTTTCTATACTGTATGTGTTTCAGATACTTCCCTGATCCATGGCAATGTGGGCAAAAATGATTTGCAGTGTCACCACGACGAGCTTCAAGGTACCAGGTTCATCTCTGATTTAGTCCAAGATGTCCATCACTTTCTACCGATATCACGAACAGTTAAAAATGAACTCTGTCGCAGTCACAGCAACATTATTCTACGACAAGCGAAGGAATTACATACGTGGGCTCTTAAAAGTAAGTCGATACAATATAATTTTGCCTATTGGGTACAAAAATTCGAGGGAAGGAGTTCATGAGAGCTGCTTTCCTCATTGCCATCGATTCAAATAAAGCCCTTGAAAACCTTTTCACATTATCAGTTATAGATTTGTTGGAAAGAAACGGTTTTTTCCCGGGCATACTGAACCCTTCAGGTCCTTATTGAGGGATACCTACCTTCCTTACCTATCAGCAAAGCTCATGAGATCTGTCTCTTGGGTCGTTTCGGGTTCTTCGTCACTTGCTGAGGTAAAGGTAGGGTTCATTAATTCTAATCTATCTACTGGAATGAAAGGTCTATTTAAAATATTCCTATTTATTCAGGGAAATGAAGTAATTTACTTTGTCAACGATGTCATAGTCAATTGTGTCCACTGGACACCACAATCATTTTTACATAAATGTCAGAACACTGGTGTGAGACTTTAACGTAACTGCCTGATGGGCAATCTTACTAGAAACCATTATCTCAATTATTAATCATTTAAGAAAGGAAAGTCTGGAAATCCTTAAATTCGGCTTCCATGTGAGACCACATGTACCATCATAGTGATTCGTTATGGTCCAGCCCTCGTAACACGAACTCTGGACTCTGGTTATAATTAAGGCCGTCCAATCGGTGTGTGCCACACAGTGGTTCTACGGCATGGACCCTTAATTGAATCGATGTGACCTGCGTCTATGTCATGGACCGACATCTAATCTTCTAAGTTACTTTAAAGTCATTGTGGATGATGACCGCAAGGAAAGGATGCTACAATGGCATATGGCCCTAATCTAAGTCACTGAGGTTGATGACCCCCTGACCATCCAAGTTTCTAGGCTGAAGGCTAAACACAATTAAGTTACATCGGTTGATGACCAAAGTTTCCACTTTACTATCCCCAGCACATTCACTGCTCAATCAATCAAAGTTCAATAATTACAACAATAGCAATGCTCACAAACTTTGTGGCAGTAAAATCCATTTCCTTCGGATATGTCCCTTTAATCTTTACTTTATTTTTAATATTCCCCAGACAACAAACTAAAATTTCCAGAATGCATCTCCAAGTTATTCGCTTGATTAAAGTTATTTCAAAATGCGGGTTCACTGAATTTAATAATTTAATAAATTTAAATGATTTAACGAAATATTAACAGACAACAAATTTTATCTCCGCGGACTCTGGTTTCCTCACAAATTTCTACGCAGCTGTGATGTAAAATTCAATATTGCGATGTTTATCTGGCTGGAAAAGAATTTGTTACATCATTCATGTCCAGCTATATATCTCATCTCGTGATATCATGCTTAAAAATCTAATCTAATCCTAACCGTTTAACACTTGGATATCCTAATAATCTACGTACAAACCAAACAACTCGCCATATAATTACGATGTCATATCTCGTCATCACTGAATTTTGCACACCCCTCGCAGACAAATCGATCATCACGACCATCGCTCTATATTTTGGACAATCCTGAAATTGGGTTACTCTGCTCCTTATACTCAAAGTTCATGGTTTCAAATGTTCATTACGTCCCCAATTACAGTATTTCACAAATTTAGATCATTACCGGCTATGAATTTTCAACTAAATCCAGCATTTTAACATATCCCCTGGCCGAGAATACAGTACAATCTCAACTCCACTCCTATTCCCGTTATTATCCCCGCTGTCCGCTTAGGTCTCTCACCCCATGCTCGCTCGGCAGTTACATAAACCACCCGGTTCGTTCTACCTGACTGACTTCTCAAAATGCTCCCTTTAAACTCTGCCGACATGATTAAACAAATACGATATTCTAACCAACAAAATGCACAGATATGCTTCAAGATGCCCACACTAATTATACGCGTCGCCAATTATACCGCTATGGATTTCTATGAATTTCTTTCCATTCTCAACATTATAAAATATTCCTCGGGTTATCATATCCCGGCTTCAATGACAGGACTCTAACCTGATTCGCACATCTCATCTCAACTCATATAAAACATTCCTCGGGCTTCCGTATCCCGGCTTCAATGACAGGTCCAACCTGATTCACAAACTAACCTCTGTTTCCCAGCTCCACAATTATCATCGACAAAGAACTGGAATAAAATCCTCACTAGAAATCCCGACGTATAATATCGCACAATGCATTAATCATGAATAACTTCGCATAAATGATATCGTATTTAATAACTTGATTTTTACGAGAAACGACTGAAACATTCTACTAGATCTTTTTATTGTCAGTCAGACACAGTTTAAAATGGGCATAGAAAAACGTTTCTCTCCGTGACCAAATTCATCACCCTAGGTTCTTATCCGACAGCGCGCTTCCACTCGATTGAAAATGAGTAACCATGGATTATTATTATTAACGTCAAATTGCAGTCAGAAGAATTTACGTCGAATGAACATCTTACTTTGACATCACAAAATATAGGCAGTACACTCACACGGATGACGATCTACATTGGACGTGATATCACTTCCGAACCCTATTCAATAACTTTTTACAACATTATATGGCACTCGCAAGACTTCAAAAATTTATCCAAGTGGAAAATAAAACAAATGACTCTTTTAGTCGTACTCTCACATTTACAAAACTTAGTAGGGCGACCACTGCGTCGTATATCCCCATGCAAATACACTTTTAGAAATCACGAGATGAGATATAAGAGGTAGTAAGATGGAAAGTCACATTACCTTATGTAGTCACACCATTGTTCGTCATAGGGCTCACCTGCGACCCTGGCATTTTATTTAGCCATTTTTACATTCATGGCTGTACATATCATTGTGTTTCTTCAGGTTTCCTGGAATAAAGCATAAAAAAAAAGAAAATACCCTTCACTTGTTTGCGGAGCGCACACGATGGATTATAGTTATTCCCGCACACGAATTACTTAATCACATTAGAATATTTCAGTACTTTGACCGTCCTATCTGATACACTTATTTCTCTCAAGAAAACTATCTCCCCATGGAGTTAGAACTTAGCCACACTGGCTAAAATCCGCAGTCGAACTCAGTCTACTTTCGTTGATTTGATTTCGCGGAGCAACTCAACAATTTCGTCCGCTTTGTATCACAAATGCCGGAGAAGGAAGCTTCGTCATGGCGTCCCTTCATATTTATAGCAGTTACCCCCTCTCTTCGGATCTCTCCCTTTGCCGCCAAGAAAATTTCTCTAAATTTTCTGACTTACCTAAACTGCAATTTCAAGAGTTTTGAAAGTGACTACATGCTTGCTACATTTCTGGCGGTAGTGTTTATGGACATTTAAAATTTTTACGGGTTCGATTTGTGAGATGATTGACCCCCTTTTATAGGCACTATATTTTTTTGACTTGGCGTGGTCACGCCGTGTACACGCGCTTTGAAATAGTTCATAAAAATTACTTGAGATTCTTCCGCCGTCGACACGTGTGGTTGACGTCACGTACCCCAGAGCGTGGGACCGAAGGTAATCACCCCCTCGTCACGTGTCAACTCCATGCTATCAAGAATCCAACTTTAAGTTTAATTGTCATATTATGCATAATGTTCTTAGGGCACAAAGGTCATGGGTTCATATTTCCCCCAAGACACGAATTCCTTTCGCACAGTGACAAGGAATTTCCTTTAAATACTCCAGATGGCGAAATTTCTAATTTTGACGTCTGATGAAACATGACCTTTGAACATAAATTCCTTTCTCCTCTCTTATGTAGTTGGTCATCTTCTGGTGTACGGATACTGGTTGATTCCTTCAGCTTCCTGGTAGTTCTTGGTTGCTTGGAGAGTTCGGGGTTGCGGGGTAGATCTCCAGTGAATTGTAGTTGACTTATTGGAGGTTAGGTGGTTTGTCCTTCCAACTTCTCGAGGAACTTGCATTCACATCAAAATGCGAAGTTTCTGGGTTCAAATCCCTGTCCTCATTACTATCGTTGTCACTGACTTTCTTCATTTTTGCAGGTGGTTTACCGTTCTTCTTCTTCATCATTCTCCTCATCTTCTTCATTTCAGCAGCTGGCTGACCCTTCTTCTTCATCATCATCCTCATCTTCATTTTAGCAGCTGGCTTACCCTTCTTCTTCATCATCATCCCCATGTTCTTCATTTTAGCAGCTGGTTCACACATCTTCTTCGCATTTGCTTTAGCCTTTCTTGACGGACTATAATCCTCATCACTGGCATCCTCGTCTGAACGTTCATCAATTCTACTTATCTTAGGCCTCTTCTTCTTATTGGCACCAAATCGTTTAGGTTTTGCTTTTTCCTCTTCAGACCCATGCCATAGAACAGAATGTCTGGATTTGTAATTATTCCACCTTCTATCGGCTTCATTTCCACAACGGCGTCTGCGTCTTTGGTAAGAATTTTCTCGACATCGACCCTGGTTCCTTCTACATGGATCACGGCGTCTATTCCACTTTCCGTACAGGTAGCTAGGCTGTTCCACGTTCTTACTATCCTGGTTTAGTATGGTTTCAAACCGTTGCTCATTATTCTCTTGTATGTCTGCCAGCGAAACATCCCTATCCGGTCCACTCTCTTGGATATGGTTTACAACATTCACTTGGTTTTCCACATGCGTAGTTACTTCTGACGCTGATTTGAGAGACTGCATGTCATCTAGCTGTCCCAGTGTAGTGTCCGGTTTAACATTTACTATTTCTAACTTCTCCTTCAATTCTTTCGCGTCCACCCTTATATTTTCACTTAGTTCCTTCAAGTCTGCTTGTACCTCCTCAATACTCCTAGCCGTTTCTTCCTGAGTTGTACCTAATTTTCTCATATCCTCTTTATTCATCTGGATTAATTTAAAGTCAATGGCCTCAATACGCTGGTCTACAGTTGCCTTGACGTCTTCGGCTACCTGGTCTACTTTGTCATTTACGACGGCTATCTCTTTACACAATATTTCCTTATGTTCATTCATTGCTGTGAAGACCTTTGACTTATCGTCTTCACGCATGATGTTGAACTTCTCTACCTCTGTCTTCAGATCGGCCTTAAGCTCAGCTTGATCTGACATCAACTGCTGATGTAGTTCCCTACTTTCGTTGACGTGCCTATCGAGGTCCCCTCTAATTATGTCCTGATTTTCACTGAGAACACGATGTAGCTCGCGAGTTTCTATGAACTGCTGATTTATTTCATGTTTAAAGTCAACCTGTGCTTTAGTGTTCTGCTCCACCTTCACATTTAAATCACCAATGTCCTTCCTAATATCAACGCTAGCTTCCTTACAACTATCCTGAGTGTCCTGCACTTTAATGTCAACATTTTGAACAACTTCCTTCATACCTTTTAATTCTACATCTGCACTATCTAATTTATTGTCCATTGTTCCTACGACTTCCTTCATACCTTTCAATTCTGCCTCTGTACTATCCAACTTCATACTCATACATTTAATATTCTCACTTAAGTCCTTCCTATCGGCCTCCATTCTCTCCATAAAGTCCTTGATCATTTGGGCCACCTGCCCTTGGGCCAATTCTCCCTCCTGCATAAACATACTGTATTTAACAGAAAACGATAGGTCATCGGTGAGCCCGAGACTTCAACGGCGTATAATAGGACTACAACGATAAACATCACAACATCCTCCTATCTAACACATCACACTGTTAATGCAACATTCTCTAAAATTTTATTTAATAAAATGTGAAATTCAATGTTCACTCGATCAAAGTGATCAGCCAAAACACTCAAACCAGTATTCAAAAATTTGGGAAATTACACTAACACACTTAAATTATACCTTTCATTCAGTAGATAAATTATTCTCATAGTGGTATCTCCTAGCCTTACTCATCGGGCGTTTATCTATTTCTTCGAGTTCACTATCAACTCTGGCGCACGATTCTATCATCCATAATGTGGCATAGCCTCAACATTATTTCTCATTTCCTCTAGTGCACGATCTTTCCAAAATATCCTTATCGTTATCGTGACTTAGGTTCCCTCATCGTTATCGTGACTAATGCCCCATCGTTGGTGCGACATTTTAATGAACCCTTCAGGTCCTTATTGAGGGATACCTACCTTCCTTACCTATCAGCAAAGCTCATGAGATCTGTCTCTTGGGTCGTTTCGGGTTCTTCGTCACTTGCTGAGGTAAAGGTAGGGTTCATTAATTCTAATCTATCTACTGGAATGAAAGGTCTATTTAAAATATTCCTATTTATTCAGGGAAATGAAGTAATTTACTTTGTCAACGATGTCATAGTCAATTGTGTCCACTGGACACCACAATCATTTTTACATAAATGTCAGAACACTGGTGTGAGACTTTAACGTAACTGCCTGATGGGCAATCTTACTAGAAACCATTATCTCAATTATTAATCATTTAAGAAAGGAAAGTCTGGAAATCCTTAAATTCGGCTTCCATGTGAGACCACATGTACCATCATAGTGATTCGTTATGGTCCAGCCCTCGTAACACGAACTCTGGACTCTGGTTATAATTAAGGCCGTCCAATCGGTGTGTGCCACACAGTGGTTCTACGGCATGGACCCTTAATTGAATCGATGTGACCTGCGTCTATGTCATGGACCGACATCTAATCTTCTAAGTTACTTTAAAGTCATTGTGGATGATGACCGCAAGGAAAGGATGCTACAATGGCATATGGCCCTAATCTAAGTCACTGAGGTTGATGACCCCCTGACCATCCAAGTTTCTAGGCTGAAGGCTAAACACAATTAAGTTACATCGGTTGATGACCAAAGTTTCCACTTTACTATCCCCAGCACATTCACTGCTCAATCAATCAAAGTTCAATAATTACAACAATAGCAATGCTCACAAACTTTGTGGCAGTAAAATCCATTTCCTTCGGATATGTCCCTTTAATCTTTACTTTATTTTTAATATTCCCCAGACAACAAACTAAAATTTCCAGAATGCATCTCCAAGTTATTCGCTTGATTAAAGTTATTTCAAAATGCGGGTTCACTGAATTTAATAATTTAATAAATTTAAATGATTTAACGAAATATTAACAGACAACAAATTTTATCTCCGCGGACTCTGGTTTCCTCACAAATTTCTACGCAGCTGTGATGTAAAATTCAATATTGCGATGTTTATCTGGCTGGAAAAGAATTTGTTACATCATTCATGTCCAGCTATATATCTCATCTCGTGATATCATGCTTAAAAATCTAATCTAATCCTAACCGTTTAACACTTGGATATCCTAATAATCTACGTACAAACCAAACAACTCGCCATATAATTACGATGTCATATCTCGTCATCACTGAATTTTGCACACCCCTCGCAGACAAATCGATCATCACGACCATCGCTCTATATTTTGGACAATCCTGAAATTGGGTTACTCTGCTCCTTATACTCAAAGTTCATGGTTTCAAATGTTCATTACGTCCCCAATTACAGTATTTCACAAATTTAGATCATTACCGGCTATGAATTTTCAACTAAATCCAGCATTTTAACATATCCCCTGGCCGAGAATACAGTACAATCTCAACTCCACTCCTATTCCCGTTATTATCCCCGCTGTCCGCTTAGGTCTCTCACCCCATGCTCGCTCGGCAGTTACATAAACCACCCGGTTCGTTCTACCTGACTGACTTCTCAAAATGCTCCCTTTAAACTCTGCCGACATGATTAAACAAATACGATATTCTAACCAACAAAATGCACAGATATGCTTCAAGATGCCCACACTAATTATACGCGTCGCCAATTATACCGCTATGGATTTCTATGAATTTCTTTCCATTCTCAACATTATAAAATATTCCTCGGGTTATCATATCCCGGCTTCAATGACAGGACTCTAACCTGATTCGCACATCTCATCTCAACTCATATAAAACATTCCTCGGGCTTCCGTATCCCGGCTTCAATGACAGGTCCAACCTGATTCACAAACTAACCTCTGTTTCCCAGCTCCACAATTATCATCGACAAAGAACTGGAATAAAATCCTCACTAGAAATCCCGACGTATAATATCGCACAATGCATTAATCATGAATAACTTCGCATAAATGATATCGTATTTAATAACTTGATTTTTACGAGAAACGACTGAAACATTCTACTAGATCTTTTTATTGTCAGTCAGACACAGTTTAAAATGGGCATAGAAAAACGTTTCTCTCCGTGACCAAATTCATCACCCTAGGTTCTTATCCGACAGCGCGCTTCCACTCGATTGAAAATGAGTAACCATGGATTATTATTATTAACGTCAAATTGCAGTCAGAAGAATTTACGTCGAATGAACATCTTACTTTGACATCACAAAATATAGGCAGTACACTCACACGGATGACGATCTACATTGGACGTGATATCACTTCCGAACCCTATTCAATAACTTTTTACAACATTATATGGCACTCGCAAGACTTCAAAAATTTATCCAAGTGGAAAATAAAACAAATGACTCTTTTAGTCGTACTCTCACATTTACAAAACTTAGTAGGGCGACCACTGCGTCGTATATCCCCATGCAAATACACTTTTAGAAATCACGAGATGAGATATAAGAGGTAGTAAGATGGAAAGTCACATTACCTTATGTAGTCACACCATTGTTCGTCATAGGGCTCACCTGCGACCCTGGCATTTTATTTAGCCATTTTTACATTCATGGCTGTACATATCATTGTGTTTCTTCAGGTTTCCTGGAATAAAGCATAAAAAAAAAAGAAAATACCCTTCACTTGTTTGCGGAGCGCACACGATGGATTATAGTTATTCCCGCACACGAATTACTTAATCACATTAGAATATTTCAGTACTTTGACCGTCCTATCTGATACACTTATTTCTCTCAAGAAAACTATCTCCCCATGGAGTTAGGACTTAGCCACACTGGCTAAAATCCGCAGTCGAACTCAGTCTACTTTCGTTGATTTGATTTCGCGGAGCAACTCAACAATTTCGTCCGCTTTGTATCACAAATGCCGGAGAAGGAAGCTTCGTCATGGCGTCCCTTCATATTTATAGCAGTTACCCCCTCTCTTCGGATCTCTCCCTTTGCCGCCAAGAAAATTTCTCTAAATTTTCTGACTTACCTAAACTGCAATTTCAAGAGTTTTGAAAGTGACTACATGCTTGCTACATTTCTGGCGGTAGTGTTTATGGACATTTAAAATTTTTACGGGTTCGATTTGTGAGATGATTGACCCCCTTTGATAGGCACTATATTTTTTTGACTTGGCGTGGTCACGCCGTGTACACGCGCTTTGAAATAGTTCATAAAAATTACTTGAGATTCTTCCGCCGTCGACACGTGTGGTTGACGTCACGTACCCCAGAGCGTGGGACCGAAGGTAATCACCCCCTCGTCACGTGTCAACTCCATGCTATCAAGAATCCAACTTTAAGTTTAATTGTCATATTATGCATAATGTTCTTAGGGCACAAAGGTCATGGGTTCAATACTTTGGAATACGACTTCTCAAATGTTATCATTTCCAGAGAGTAAAACGCCCGAATGTGCCCTCTTCCGAACATCCGGATAAGGACTTACTGTAGAAATTACAACGGAACATTTTTTTCTGAATTCACTATTTCCGAAAAGCATTATATCATAAATGAAATAATAATTCACAAATGAATAATATTTATATTCTTTCAAGTGATATGTAACAAATGGATCCCAACATTAGCATATATTCCAAGAACGACAATTATCCCCATACGCGGGATACTGAAGGACGGTATTTCGAAAGGTGGCTTTTCAACTGTCTTCCCACGGTCATTCCTATTTGGAATTAGCTAACCATGGTTGCCATGTCTCCATGTTCTTTCTGGAGTTCTTGTTGGGAGGAATAGAAAAGCGGGTTTCTCTTCCAACAATCTCTCGGGAGTAGTTGTTATGGAAGCCCTCATTAAGATTATTGTTTATGTATCGCAGCCTCATGCTGGTTACAGAATAAATGTATCTGGTGACGCGGGCGGGGACACTGCGCACCTCCTCCTTAGCTCTCTTTAGCCGGAAACGTAATTTACATCAAAGTAATCCATCCAATATAAGCATTTTCCCCCTTTGATTCCTGAAATGATTTTCGGTCCCGCCAGGTTTGTAAGGTTTAAAATCCACTTTTTTACTCAAACTTTGTAAGAAATTATGTAACTAACGTAAATTAATACCCAATATAGTTATTGGACATTAAACATTTTCCAGCCAACTCTTTCTTGGTTGTTAGGGTTTCGCCCCAGTGCACTAATCTGGAAATTCGTCCGGGAAACAAAACTATTATTTCTAAGAAGTTGTATGTAAGTAGGAAGTAATGCATTGAACTTTATGACGATTCTCTGTGTTCACAATTAGAACTTGAATCATGTCTTTCAATATTTAACCTACATTATACAAAAAGGTCTGTTTAATTAAATACTATTAGAATTAAAAATCTGAGAAAACAAAGTGATGACTTCCAACAAGCTGTTTGTTTTACGTCGCACCGACCGAGATAGGTCTTATGGCGACGAAGGGATAGGAAAGGCCTAGGAGTGGGAAGGAATCGGCCGTGGCCTTAATTAAAGTGCAGCCCCAGAATTTGCCTGGTGTGAAAATGGGAAACCACGGAAAACCATTTTCAGGGCTGCCGACAGTCGGGTTCGAACCTACTATCTCCCGGATGCAAGCTCACAGCCACGCGCCCCTACCCACACGACCACCTCGCCGGTACTTCCAACAAGAAACAAGAACAGAAATGTTACGCATAAAGGGCGAAATCGGGAAAAGACATGGATACTGTGAAAAAGCAAACGATGCCTTAGAACAGAAAATCATCCATGCAAACAACAAAACACAAGAAAAGATAAACATACTAACCGGAAGAATAAATATCCTAGGAGAACGGGAAGAACAGAGGGCAAAAGGAGAAAAGAGAAACAATATAGTGATCAAAAGCAAAGAACTATCCTATGAGGAAAACAAAAAGACGAATTGAAGGACAAAACCAAAAAAAATATTCGACAGAGTAGAAGCAGGAGTGACAGCAAGTGATACAACCTACGTCGGCAAGGGAAAAAAGCAATAGAGGACTGGTGAAAGTCAGTTTTGAACACTTCTGTGACAAATTAAAAATTGTCAAAAACAAACGCAGACTAAGGGGACAAGATATCTACATAGATGACGGCCTCACGAGGAACGAGAGAGCAATCCAAGCATCACTTAGACAGAAAGCTAAGTAAGAAAGTGATAAGGGTACCAGTTATATGAGAGTGGCTTACCAGAAAAAATTACTGAATGGGCAATGGGTACGCTGGAATGACGTGAACCTAAAAAAAAATCTGGAAAAGGAAAATGCCGAACCTCAGAGCACAAACCATCAACACGCAACCAGGACGAATTAATGCTAGCTATATTAAATATCAGAACGCAGAACAAGGAACTGGAACTCCAAAACGCACTCAATAACATAAAATACGACATACTATGCCTCATCGAAGTCAGACAATACGGCGAAAATATAACGTAAAAATAAAATGGCGACATTTTTAGCTACATATGGGAAACAAGAGGACAAAAAGGCGCAAGATTTATAATTAAAAGCTATTTAAAACAGAATATACAGGAATTAAGAGGAATCTCAGAGAGAAAAAGGTATTAACCCTAAAAATAAGAAAACAGCATAATCACAATAATCCAGGTACACGCGCTCACAAAGGCAAGAACAGAAGAAGAGATTGAATACTTCTACATACTCCTAGAGCACACACACTAACTGACTGCAAACATTCGTAACTGGTGACTTCAGCAGCAAAGTGGAGAAAAAGGAATATGAAAGAGAAGAGCCCATGGGACTGTATGGATACGCAACAAGAAATTAAAGGGGAGACAGACTCATATCTTAGTTGGCAACAGGACAAAGATTAAAAATTGTAATCACCTTTTACAAGAAAAACTCGGATAGTAAGCGGACGTTGATCGATGTGAAAGGAAAAACAAAAAATGAAATAGACTACATCCTAGCCGATAGCCTAGAAGTGGTAAAAGATATCCAAGTAATCAATGGTCTAAAATTTTATACAGACCACAGAATGGTTTGACTGCATGTGAGAATAAAGAAGGAAAAGAGGCACTATTTCAACAACAAGACCCCTAATTCCGAAAGTACAGATCGAGCAGAACACACAAAGGCACTACAACACAACCTCGGAGAACTCAACGAATAAGCATATCTAAAGGCAAAACAATATTATACAGAGTTCGTAAACTGCATATCCCTCGCAGTGAAGCAATCTTAAACACCGGGAAATAGTAGAATAAATAGAATAAAACTAAAGGATGGTACTGAAAGACTGATCGTAGGACGAGAACGTTTGAAACCACAAGACAAAGAAATCGTGGAAAACACAAAATCAATAAAGAAAATTTGGAAGGAGCTAACTCCGGACATGCATTGGATACCGGGAATGAAAGACCACAATGGTAAAAGACAAGTCACGAGAGAACAGATAATGACACAAGCGGCAGAGTTCTACATGAAATTATATACAAGTAACTTCCAAAATGGCACACGGTATCACGAACACAAGATGCAAAAAGAGGATATTGAGGAAGAAATACCACTCATTCTACCCAGTGAAGTAAGAGCGGCCGTAAGGGAAGGAAAGAATACAAAATCACCAGGAGAAGATAGAATCTACAATAAATTCCGAAAATGGGCTGAAGAAGACATAACCCCATTAATCACTACGCTACTCGAATCAGAAGACGTAGCAATGCAGCGAAAACAAAACATCATCATGCTCCTGCACAAAAAAGGATCCAAAGACGATATGAATAACTACAGACCGATCAACCTAATTGCAAATCTTCACAAACTTTTCATGGGGATCCTTACCAGGAGAATGACGAAGACACTACACGAATAACAACCAGTGACACATGCAGGATTTGGAACAAATTACAGTACATCAGACCACCTACAAGCACTGAATCAACTGATCGAAAAACACAATTCAATCTGGATGTATATATAGCATTTGTGGACTACAATAAAGCATTCGACTCTGTGGAACAGTAATACGTTTTAGAAGCATTGAGGAAACAAGGTGTCCAGAACAAATGCATCAGACTCCTGGATAAACTTTACGACGGTAGTGAGGTAATAAAAACAAAAAGAGAAGGAAATAACATCAAGATAGAAAGAGGAGTAAAGCAAGGTGATCCCCTCTCACCAAAATTATTCACGTGCTTACTGGAGAATCAGTTCAGAAATTAGATTGGGAAAACAGATTTCTTTCTTTCTTTCTTAATCTGCTTACCCTCCAGGGTTGGTTTTTCCCTCGGACTCAGCGAAGGATCCCACCTCTACCGCCTCAAGGACAGTGTCCTGGAGCGTGAGACTTTGGGTCGGGGATACAACTCGGGAGGATGACCAGTACCTCGCCCAGGCGGCCTCACCTGCTATGCTGTACAGGAGCCTTGGTGGGGGTGGGAAGATTGGAAGGAGTAGACAAGGAAGAGGGAAGGAAGCTGCCGTGGCCTTAAGTTAGGTACCAACCCCGCATTTGCCTGGAGGAGAAGTGGGAAACCACGGAAAACCACTTCCAGGATGGCTGAGGAGGGAATCGAACCCACCTCTACTCAGTTGACCTCCCAAGGCTGAGTGGACCCCGCTCCAGCCCTCGTACCACTTTTCAAATTTCGTGGCAGAGCCGGGAATCAAACCCGGGCCTCCGGGGGTGGCAGGTAATCACACTAACCACTATACTGAACCCATAATTCTACGGTGAGAAAATATTTTTCTCTCAAATATTTATTTGGCATTCAGGAACTACTGTATGTTTGAGGGCAGCCATTTTTGCGCTCCCGAGAGCCCGATGTTGCGTGGGGAGGTTCTTCCTTCCCGGCGAGCTCGTGGATTGCCGGGACACCTCGGTGGAGCTCGAGTGCCCGACAATTCTTTAAATTAATGGAATTCTGCACAACGAGGGATTTTGATAATATAGTAAATGAAGAAATAAAGAAGCAAAATTATTCATACACCCTCTGTGAAGGTAGAGACACCAGGGAAAATTTTAAGTGCAGTTAAGCCCAAGTACATGGTAGCGTGAGACCAGCGAACTAGCTACACGTGCCAAGGTCATGGGCAGAAGAAAACGCGCGAAACGCCCGGGCAGAAACAATTTATTTCTCCTGTTGTGAGTGTAGAAAAATTATAAAATTAACACCTAACATAAGTGCAAGTCTGTCCGGAGTTCTGGGACAAGTCTTATCAAAATTGGTCTATTAGAAGCAAATTTGGCAGATTTCACAACCAAGCCTCATAGAGGGGATAGCGTCCTTCCGGAAATTATAAAAGAAACCCCCCCACCGTAGATTTTTCAGTGTCGATCTGGAACTCGAAGCCGCGGGAGCTTGGGCCCGTCGTCATTAGAATTTCGCGCCAGATTGACCGACAATAATTCAATACATGTTCGTGGCTAAGGTCCATATACTTAGTTAAGAAGAAAAGTGATTGGAGAAGTTCAGAACGTTTGCAGAAGAAACTGGGAAGGTGTAGGCTGGTTGAAAAATACACAGCAGAATTTATTTTTATCATTTCGTGTACTCTTGTAAGTGAAGAAGGTCTGGGGGAAGCGATTCAAAATAGTTCTACTCCCTTATCGGCCGAACACCTGTTCTTATTGAAACAACGGGGAGAGAAACCACTCTGGGAAACGCATCAGACAGTTATAGTCGACTGCAGAACGAGGGAAGTTCGTGGTGCAAGTTACAGAGAAAGTGCATTATTTATATGGTAATTTTAATCTCGTGTGTGTGAAGGGTGGTGTTTGGATGAGTGAGTTTTTGAAAATGAAAATGTTATCTGTGAAAATGAGTGGCTAAGTACGAGGTTGCTGGTGATGATGTAATCAGAATGCTGAGAATGTCACCAATGTGCAGGTCTGTCTATTTTATATTATGTTGTAGTTAGTTAGTTAGTTAGTTACTGTCTGTCCTAAACAAAATTTCCAGATGATTGTCGGGTGATATTCGTAATTATCAGGCGAAAGGCGTTGTAAATTTTGGTCAGCGTGTGAAAATTTCAGTGTGTAAATTTCATGTCAAGAACGGTAAAATGCGACGCTTAAAATTTTGTGTTGAGATGAGATATCATTCAAAGTGCGGATTTGTGAACGTTATAAGTGTAAATTTGTCGTGGCGAATATCGTAATTTCAGGTGTCAGTTGCATTCAGAAATGTTGGTCAATAATAATAATAATAATAATAATAATAATAATAATAATAATAATAATAATAATGTTTACCGCGGGATAAGGAAATTCCTCTCTGTTAAATTACATTTAACCAGTTATTTTTACAAGGATCGTAAGCATATTTAGATAATGTCAATAAAATTTGTTAGAGTCACAGTCGTTAATGGGAAGGAAATTTTGAGACATCGTGTATACTTGAATTGCGAAAGGTCGATGTGTGCTCTTGGATTCTTGAGGTCCGAAAGTCTTAATAATAGTAAAGTAAGAGATGTGTTTAATAATGGTTGTCGTTTTCACCAGGGGATCGATGTATGAAAAAGGATCTTGAAGGAAAAGGAATTGAGAGCGATGAATTGATATGTATGTGGAGACGAGATAGACGGAAGTAATACCGCTGGAAAGCGAGGAGAAAGAGTGTTGAGACAAGCTGTATTTTTGTAGAGGAAGTATTTAGGAACAGGCTGTGTGAGGCAGGCTGTATTGTTTTCCGCAATCAATCCGAATTTGAGATGACTATGATGTGAAGCATTGTGAAATTTATAGAAAGATTCCAAGTAAAAACGACTCTTGTAAAATGTTAAAGGCTGGGTAGTACACATCCAGTGATCTATGTTACGTAAAGCCCGCATGGATGATAAGAGAATGAACGATCTCCAGGATCAAAGAGTACTTTGGACACACGGTTGGGTTATATTTAATTTGTTCATTGGAGAGGTCATGGATAAGATGGTTGGAATTGATGACAGGCGATCTGAGAATTTCGAATGCGATGGTGATGATTATTATTTTGAAGGCGTCCACTAAAAGGGTACACGTGTGTTGGGAATTTTTCATTTGCTTCCCTAATACTTCAGTGCACAGGCTGAGATTGTGTTCGAGGTGGAGAACCGTTCGTCACGTCTATTTATTTTTGAGTTTACATATTATAAGGAGGTAGACACTTACTGTATTTTTCGAGAGGTAGACACTTGCTGTATTTCGACTTGCATTCATTTGATAATAGAGACGTGGGTTCCGTCGTGCGTATTTGTTTGACGAAATCTAGTGTTAAATATCAGAGTTGTTTGAGAATTGCATTTCGCCTGATATGTTAAGGGAGACGTAGTACGACCCACTTTGACGCCCGACGATAGGATTAGGACGTCAGATGTTATTCTTGGAGTCATTGATGATGAGACGTCCTAGGTCACGCCCGACGATAGAATTTGGAAGGCATCATGTACATAATGATTAGGTTTAGGGTGTACAGATTTCAAGTGAGCCCGACGATAGGTCTGGGATGGTAGCTGTACACACTCAAGTCTCAGTATAGATTTTTTTCTTTTGTTTCTTTTGTGAAGTGGCCTGGAGAAAGGTAGCCGTTACAGTACGATTTGATTTATTGTAGAGGGTCTATGCGAAGCTCTCATTGAGATAACGGGACTGCTATCAGACGAGTTGAGGGCTGTCCAAGTGTGGGACATCGACCCGATCTAGATTAAATATTTTTACTGTGTTTCTTCGTGCGTGTTAAGCTGTATGACTTCGAGATGTTAATTTATTTTTACGGACTTTATTGTTTCCTCGTCTTGACGTCCGTTTTCGTTGATAGTGTGCATATTGACGCTCAGTGTTTTAGAATGAGACTTGAGTTGCGAATGCGGTTTCGATTCGTCAGCCAGTAATTTATATTATTTTCATCTTGTCGTATTATCATTCTTATTCATGGTTAGAGTAAGTAAGTAATCACTTTACCAGTAGTGTGTTGGGACAGACAGTAAATAGAGAGATCTGTACTGGTAGCATTGTTTTTCAAGGGAAAGAATTCCTTAAAATTGTAGTAAATTTTAGCGTGGACTGGTAAATTTATTAAGCATAATAAACCCATTTCTAACCTGAAAATCGGTTCAATAATAATATTTTCAAGTGACTTTTCACTTTTTGATTAACTTCAGTGTTTGGCATTTCTTCTAAATGCATGATTAGTAAGTGTTTCCTGCATTTCGCAGTTTTGTTCCTTTAGAACGACTTAACGTAAGATCCTCCCGGATCATGTTGTTGTTGGTTCCTTCCGAACAGCTGTTTGGGGTGATTCACGTTTAGCATCGGGATTACCTTATTACTTAAGGGTGTCATGAATGACAAATACATGGTGGAATTTTATTTCAATTGTGAATGATGCCATTAACTTGTAGTGAACACCATGCTTTCCTATAATATTTCGCAACCTATCCAAAGCAACTGATAGTCAGTTTGGTTCGATTAAGGGTCCATTCGGCGGATGTTCCGTATCCGTGAAGGGTATTTGACTGGTGGATAACCTTAATTAAGAGAAAATCAGGCGTTCTACTTGTTGAAAGTCAGATTTTCCACGGATCGTGTGGATTAACTCTCAGTTCTTGTTTGGAATAATAGGTGCCCGGTTTTCAGGTCTTCCCTTTTTCAGTTTTTCAGTTTCGCTGTCCACTAACATATTAGCTTATCCGAAGCAACTCTTCGACATTGGAAGAAACGAAGTGACGTTATGTAATGTGACTGTGTTTGGAACTTTTCAAAAATCAATAATTAAATTTTTTTATATTTTTGTGGCAAGAATGCATATTAAATTAACGATGTTATCGTGCTCTTTCAGTTTAATAAAAGTTAGTAAGCACATTTTTGCTCCTCATTTCAAGTAGTTAGGCTTTCTTCTGAACCCCATCGTTTGGTTAAGATCGTGACCGAATTTACTCCCGCAAGGACCCAAGATTTAAGAGTTCTAAATTGTTCTACTGTAGCAGCCGTGGCCGACCAACGATGGAATGGTAAGTTCAAGGGTTCAGTAGAAGTGACGCACCAACTGTGGGGCTTAATGTCACGATAACGATGAGGAGCCCAAAGTCACGATAACGATACGATGCCACGATAACGATAATGAAATTATCCATTGAAAATAAATGTTAGAAAAATATAAAATAATGTTGAGGCTTAAGCCACATTATAAATAATACAAGCGGGTGAAAATTATGGCTGAGCCACAGTTAAACGAATTATGCCCAATGAGAGTGCTAGATATTAACACGTTTAATGAGGAGCGTAACTACTTGGTAAATAATAATAATAATAACAGTCACAATGCATTTTAGGAAATCAGTATTTAAAGCTGTATTGAAGCTTATGTCATGTTGCCAATATAAATTTTGGAAGTGGTAACGCTGAATTACATTCAAAGTTTATGCGTTAACATGTTCGTTATTTACTTAATTTACGGAAGCGAAACTATTTGGGATCTTTATTCAGAGTAACTTATTAACTTCAGAATTTACTTTTTTATTAAACAATTTTGTGATACCAGCCATGTAAACAAAATTTTATAAGACAACTGTTGGAATGTTGTCAGTTTCGGTATTAAAGTATAATAGCGTTTGTATGTGAAAACGCAGTAGATAGTGAATTCTTTCCTTAGTAGTTTGGAGTATTCTGGTTGCATCAACAGCCAGCGTACTCATTATTGTATTCTTTGTGGTGTTGTGAGATGGAAGGTCAGGCGACCTTGGAGAAGTTAATGCAGATGATAGAGGACATGAAAGTCCAGAATGAGAATTTGAGTAGTAAGATGGAGGATACGAAAGGGCAAATGTTAGAGAGTTTTGAATGTAAGATGGAGGACACGAAAGTCCAGAATGAGAATTTAAATAGTAAAATGGAGGAGTTACAGTCTAGTTTGAAAGACACTAGTGACGAGTTAAAGAGTAGTATTGAGGATACCCAGGCTAGGTGTAAAGAGTCTAGTGATGAGTTGAAGGCTGGATTGAAGAACGTAGTTCAGGAGACATACACTATTTGCACCGAACTTAAAGAGGAAGTTAGGGGTGAGATAGGTAAACTCAACCAGCGTTTTGATGATAGCCGAGTGGAAATTAGGGATGAAATTGACAAACAATTTGCGGAAGTGCAGGTCAGTTTAAAGAACGATTTCGACAAACAGTTTTCCAAAATCCATGACAGTTTAAAAACCGATATGGACAAGCGTTTTGACGAAAGCCACGACATGTACAATAGGTTATGTGATAGTCAGGATGAGATGAGAAAGGAACTTGACAAGCATTTACTGGAGAGCCAGGCGGCGCATAAACAGCTGATTGACAGTCAGGTTGAATTTAAGGACGACATTACACAACAGGTCGTAGAGATGCGGATCTCCAGTGATAAGGAAAAGGGGAAAACGCTAACCATAATAGAGGAACAACGTCAAATATTATCTGCGGACATTCAGTCACTGAACAACAAGGTAGATAAAATTAGTGTGGAATTGGAGAGTCAGGTATTGTCAAAAACCGAAACCATGGAGAAGAAACTGTTGCAAGTTAATGAGGAAGCAATTAGTAAACTCCAAGCGGCTAATGAGGACTCCGAAATTTTAATTAAAGAAATTCAAGAGGAGCTAGTTGAAATGAAAACTGAACATACCAGGGAATTCAATGACAGGCAAATTAGTATAGAACAGGATTTAAGGGAAATCACGTCAGCCCAGGAAGAGACAGACAAGAAAGTTGGGTTCATTAAGAGCGAAGTGAGCAGATGGATTAGCAGCGTGGTAGATATGCAGTCCAAGGTGGACAAAGTATTAAGTCAAACCTCGACAGCTGTTAACTCTGACCTCAGTGGTCAATTGCCAAATATCAGTCATGTGAATAGCAACGGTCAGAGCTCAAATGTAGATACCAGTCGATCTCAAAGCTCAGGGGTCACCAACGTTATTAACATGATCAAGTTACATGAGGACCAGCCTAAGAAATTTAATGGAGGTCCACATACCACGCCGAAGGGGTTTCTTAAGGATCTCAGGGAGTACATCCGGGACGCCAAGATTCCTGAGGAACGTCAGTTGAGGGTAGCTGAAAGATATTTAGAGGGGGCACCACTTTTATGGTTTAAAGGCTTCCGATACCACTTTGATACCTTTGATGAATTCCAGAGGGCGTTTCTCAATAAATTTTGGAGTACGGAAATTCAGCAGAGTCTTAGATTAGAGCTATGCTCACGTCGGTATACTGCAATAGGCCCTACAAAGTTCAGTGAATACTTTATTGCACAAATGGTAAAGTTCAGAGAACTTGAGGCGCCGCCCTCGGAGCAAGAGTTGGTACAGGCCATCCAGAAGCAGTTACCTCCCGAAGTACAAAGGATGCTCATTGCATCAAAGGTAGAGACCCCCATGCAGGCAGAAATGATCCTTAGGCAATTGGATCATACCCATAATCAAATAGCACCCAGAGGGGGGCGATCGCACGAGCAACATGTAAACACTGTTAGCCAGGTTCCAGAGGGAAGTCCAGAGGCACCTGAGCAGGGGAAACCACAGCCGACTGAGCGGAGGCGTGAGTTTCGCAATAACTGGGAACCCTCGCATCCACGAAATGAGGATTGGAAAAGACGTAGGGGTAATTGGAATTATCCACAAAGGAGGAACCCTTACTGGAGGCGATACGATGGGGACAGAGAAAACCAGAGGAATTTCAGGAATGGACTTAATAACCGCAGGGACTGGGGAAATAATCGAACCCAGAACTTCCGCCGTGATGAGGATGAACGGTACCGTGAACGTGTTCAGTGCACCGACGGGTTAAGGAAGGACCACGAAAGGAAAAAATGGCAGGGGGCTATACAGCGCCAGGACGTCAACACCGATTGTTTCGGGGCTGAAAGTTTGGAATTCCAGAAGGCACATAGGCAAGACCAACGAAACTCCGGTCTGAACCCGTTTGCGCCAGATTTTGAGCAGGAGTCAATGTCTACTCTTGATAGAAGAAAAACAACTTCAAATTCCCAGTAGGAAAAGGTTCAGAGTCTTTCATCCCAGATTCTGAAGGAGAGACAACCAAATGACACCCGTAACATCAATAACAAATTGGAAACGGACTTCGAGTAACTCCCAATTCCATGATGACCGCAATCCAACAAGAAACTTAAAGGTTTATCATAGAGCCGAAGAAAGAATTCCACCACAGGATGACGCAGCCTTACCAGCTGGGGAAATGGACACCGAAGGAGAAGAAGAAGAAGTACAACCCGTAAATATGATCGTCACGTCGAGAGGAAGACAGGTCGAGGCACCACTCCAAGGAGAGGCAAGCAGTGGGAGTAAAGAAGAGGAAGACGCTGAATGTTTACAATGTTCATTCTTAAGAGAAGACTTTGTTGATGACATCTGTAACGCAATCCTATTGTTGGAAGAAGAAAACAGGGAAATACGTGAAAGTAACAAAGCCCTACGTCAAGAGTGAGATCGGCTGGGAAATTTTACGTAGAATCATGGTTCATTTGTATCAAAATTCCCATGTACAATTCAGAATTTTGAAGGAATATATCTGTTTAAATATTTCCCCTTTCTGGGTAAACATTTCGTCGTTGTAGGTGGATTATGAACCCATAATTCTACGGTGAGAAAATTTTTTTCTCTCAAATATTTATTTGGCATTCAGGAACTACTGTATGTTTGAGGGCAGCCATTTTTGCGCTCCCAAGAGCCCGATGTTGCGTGGGGAGGTTCTTCCTTCCCGGCGAGCTCGTGGATTGCCGGGACACCTCGGTGGAGCTCGAGTGCCCGACAATTCTTTAAATTAATGGAATTCTGCACAACGAGGGATTTTGATAATATAGTAAATGAAGAAATAAAGAAGCAAAATTATTCATACACCCTCTGTGAAGGTAGAGACACCAGGGAAAATTTTAAGTGCAGTTAAGCCCAAGTACATGGTAGCGTGAGACCAGCGAACTAGCTACACGTGCCAAGGTCATGGGCAGAAGAAAACGCCCGAAACGCCCGGGCATAAACAATTTATTTCTCCTGTTGTGAGTGTAGAAAAATTATAAAATTAACACCTAACATAAGTGCAAGTCTGTCCGGAGTTCTGGGACAAGTCTTATCAAAATTGGTCTATTAGAAGCAAATTTGGCAGATTTCACAACCAAGCCTCATAGAGGGGATAGCGTCCTTCCGGAAATTATAAAAGAAACCCCCCACCGTAGATTTTTCAGTGTCGATCTGGAACTCGAAGCCGCGGGAGCTTGGGCCCGTCGTCATTAGAATTTCGCGCCAGATTGACCGACAATAATTCAATACATGTTCGTGGCTAAGGTCCATATACTTAGTTAAGAAGAAAAGTGATTGGAGAAGTTCAGAACGTTTGCAGACGAACTGGGAAGGTGTAGGCTGGTTGAAAAATACACAGCAGAATTTATTTTTATCATTTCGTGTACTCTTGTAAGTGAAGAAGGTCTGGGGGAAGCGATTCAAAATAGTTCTACTCCCTTATCGGCCGAACACCTGTTCTTATTGAAACAACGGGGAGAGAAACCACTCTGGGAAACGCATCAGACAGTTATAGTCGACTGCAGAACGAGGGAAGTTCGTGGTGCAAGTTACAGAGAAAGTGCATTATTTATATGGTAATTTTAATCTCGTGTGTGTGAAGGGTGGTGTTTGGATGAGTGAGTTTTTGAAAATGAAAATGTTATCTGTGAAAATGAGTGGCTAAGTACGAGGTTGCTGGTGATGATGTAATCAGAATGCTGAGAATGTCACCAATGTGCAGGTCTGTCTATTTTATATTATGTTGTAGTTAGTTAGTTAGTTACTGTCTGTCCTAAACAAAATTTCCAGATGATTGTCGGGTGATATTCGTAATTATCAGGCGAAAGGCGTTGTAAATTTTGGTCAGCGTGTGAAAATTTCAGTGTGTAAATTTCATGTCAAGAACGGTAAAATGCGACGCTTAAAATTTTGTGTTGAGATGAGATATCATTCAAAGTGCGGATTTGTGAACGTTATAAGTGTAAATTTGTCGTGGCGAATATCGTAATTTCAGGTGTCAGTTGCATTCAGAAATGTTGGTCAATAATAATAATAATAATAATAATAATAATAATAATAATAATAATAATGTTTACCACGGGATAAGGAAATTCCTCTCTGTTAAATTACATTTAACCAGTTATTTTTACAAGGATCGTAAGCATATTTAGATAATGTCAATAAAATTTGTTAGAGTCACAGTCGTTAATGGGAAGGAAATTTTGAGACATCGTGTATACTTGAATTGCGAAAGGTCGATGTGTGCTCTTGGATTCTTGAGGTCCGAAAGTCTTAATAATAGTAAAGTAAGAGATGTGTTTAATAATGGTTGTCGTTTTCACCAGGGGATCGATGTATGAAAAAGGATCTTGAAGGAAAAGGAATTGAGAGCGATGAATTGATATGTATGTGGAGACGAGATAGACGGAAGTAATACCGCTGGAAAGCGAGGAGAAAGAGTGTTGAGACAAGCTGTATTTTTGTAGAGGAAGTATTTAGGAACAGGCTGTGTGAGGCAGGCTGTATTGTTTTCCGCAATCAATCCGAATTTGAGATGACTATGATGTGAAGCATTGTGAAATTTATAGAAAGATTCCAAGTAAAAACGACTCTTGTAAAATGTTAAAGGCTGGGTAGTACACATCCAGTGATCTATGTTACGTAAAGCCCGCATGGATGATAAGAGAATGAACGATCTCCAGGATCAAAGAGTACTTTGGACACACGGTTGGGTTATATTTAATTTGTTCATTGGAGAGGTCATGGATAAGATGGTTGGAATTGATGACAGGCGATCTGAGAATTTCGAATGCGATGGTGATGATTATTATTTTGAAGGCGTCCACTAAAAGGGTACACGTGTGTTGGGAATTTTTCATTTGCTTCCCTAATACTTCAGTGCACAGGCTGAGATTGTGTTCGAGGTGGAGAACCGTTCGTCACGTCTATTTATTTTTGAGTTTACATATTATAAGGAGGTAGACACTTACTGTATTTTTCGAGAGGTAGACACTTGCTGTATTTCGACTTGCATTCATTTGATAATAGAGACGTGGGTTCCGTCGTGCGTATTTGTTTGACGAAATCTAGTGTTAAATATCAGAGTTGTTTGAGAATTGCATTTCGCCTGATATGTTAAGGGAGACGTAGTACGACCCACTTTGACGCCCGACGATAGGATTAGGACGTCAGATGTTATTCTTGGAGTCATTGATGATGAGACGTCCTAGGTCACGCCCGACGATAGAATTTGGAAGGCATCATGTACATAATGATTAGGTTTAGGGTGTACAGATTTCAAGTGAGCCCGACGATAGGTCTGGGATGGTAGCTGTACACACTCAAGTCTCAGTATAGATTTTTTTCTTTTGTTTCTTTTGTGAAGTGGCCTGGAGAAAGGTAGCCGTTACAGTACGATTTGATTTATTGTAGAGGGTCTATGCGAAGCTCTCATTGAGATAACGGGACTGCTATCAGACGAGTTGAGGGCTGTCCAAGTGTGGGACATCGACCCGATCTAGATTAAATATTTTTACTGTGTTTCTTCGTGCGTGTTAAGCTGTATGACTTCGAGATGTTAATTTATTTTTACGGACTTTATTGTTTCCTCGTCTTGACGTCCGTTTTCGTTGATAGTGTGCATATTGACGCTCAGTGTTTTAGAATGAGACTTGAGTTGCGAATGCGGTTTCGATTCGTCAGCCAGTAATTTATATTATTTTCATCTTGTCGTATTATCATTCTTATTCATGGTTAGAGTAAGTAAGTAATCACTTTACCAGTAGTGTGTTGGGACAGACAGTAAATAGAGAGATCTGTACTGGTAGCATTGTTTTTCAAGGGAAAGAATTCCTTAAAATTGTAGTAAATTTTAGCGTGGACTGGTAAATTTATTAAGCATAATAAACCCATTTCTAACCTGAAAATCGGTTCAATAATAATATTTTCAAGTGACTTTTCACTTTTTGATTAACTTCAGTGTTTGGCATTTCTTCTAAATGCATGATTAGTAAGTGTTTCCTGCATTTCGCAGTTTTGTTCCTTTAGAACGACTTAACGTAAGATCCTCCCGGATCATGTTGTTGTTGGTTCCTTCCGAACAGCTGTTTGGGGTGATTCACGTTTAGCATCGGGATTACCTTATTACTTAAGGGTGTCATGAATGACAAATACATGGTGGAATTTTATTTCAATTGTGAATGATGCCATTAACTTGTAGTGAACACCATGCTTTCCTATAATATTTCGCAACCTATCCAAAGCAACTGATAGTCAGTTTGGTTCGATTAAGGGTCCATTCGGCGGATGTTCCGTATCCGTGAAGGGTATTTGACTGGTGGATAACCTTAATTAAGAGAAAATCAGGCGTTCTACTTGTTGAAAGTCAGATTTTCCACGGATCGTGTGGATTAACTCTCAGTTCTTGTTTGGAATAATAGGTGCCCGGTTTTCAGGTCTTCCCTTTTTCAGTTTTTCAGTTTCGCTGTCCACTAACATATTAGCTTATCCGAAGCAACTCTTCGACATTGGAAGAAACGAAGTGACGTTATGTAATGTGACTGTGTTTGGAACTTTTCAAAAATCAATAATTAAATTTTTTTATATTTTTGTGGCAAGAATGCATATTAAATTAACGATGTTATCGTGCTCTTTCAGTTTAATAAAAGTTAGTAAGCACATTTTTGCTCCTCATTTCAAGTAGTTAGGCTTTCTTCTGAACCCCATCGTTTGGTTAAGATCGTGACCGAATTTACTCCCGCAAGGACCCAAGATTTAAGAGTTCTAAATTGTTCTACTGTAGCAGCCGTGGCCGACCAACGATGGAATGGTAAGTTCAAGGGTTCAGTAGAAGTGACGCACCAACTGTGGGGCTTAATGTCACGATAACGATGAGGAGCCCAAAGTCACGATAACGATACGATGCCACGATAACGATAATGAAATTATCCATTGAAAATAAATGTTAGAAAAATATAAAATAATGTTGAGGCTTAAGCCACATTATAAATAATACAAGCGGGTGAAAATTATGGCTGAGCCACAGTTAAACGAATTATGCCCAATGAGAGTGCTAGATATTAACACGTTTAATGAGGAGCGTAACTACTTGGTAAATAATAATAATAATAACAGTCACAATGCATTTTAGGAAATCAGTATTTAAAGCTGTATTGAAGCTTATGTCATGTTGCCAATATAAATTTTGGAAGTGGTAACGCTGAATTACATTCAAAGTTTATGCGTTAACATGTTCGTTATTTACTTAATTTACGGAAGCGAAACTATTTGGGATCTTTATTCAGAGTAACTTATTAACTTCAGAATTTACTTTTTTATTAAACAATTTTGTGATACCAGCCATGTAAACAAAATTTTATAAGACAACTGTTGGAATGTTGTCAGTTTCGGTATTAAAGTATAATAGCGTTTGTATGTGAAAACGCAGTAGATAGTGAATTCTTTCCTTAGTAGTTTGGAGTATTCTGGTTGCATCAACAGCCAGCGTACTCATTATTGTATTCTTTGTGGTGTTGTGAGATGGAAGGTCAGGCGACCTTGGAGAAGTTAATGCAGATGATAGAGGACATGAAAGTCCAGAATGAGAATTTGAGTAGTAAGATGGAGGATACGAAAGGGCAAATGTTAGAGAGTTTTGAATGTAAGATGGAGGACACGAAAGTCCAGAATGAGAATTTAAATAGTAAAATGGAGGAGTTACAGTCTAGTTTGAAAGACACTAGTGACGAGTTAAAGAGTAGTATTGAGGATACCCAGGCTAGGTGTAAAGAGTCTAGTGATGAGTTGAAGGCTGGATTGAAGAACGTAGTTCAGGAGACATACACTATTTGCACCGAACTTAAAGAGGAAGTTAGGGGTGAGATAGGTAAACTCAACCAGCGTTTTGATGATAGCCGAGTGGAAATTAGGGATGAAATTGACAAACAATTTGCGGAAGTGCAGGTCAGTTTAAAGAACGATTTCGACAAACAGTTTTCCAAAATCCATGACAGTTTAAAAACCGATATGGACAAGCGTTTTGACGAAAGCCACGACATGTACAATAGGTTATGTGATAGTCAGGATGAGATGAGAAAGGAACTTGACAAGCATTTACTGGAGAGCCAGGCGGCGCATAAACAGCTGATTGACAGTCAGGTTGAATTTAAGGACGACATTACACAACAGGTCGTAGAGATGCGGATCTCCAGTGATAAGGAAAAGGGGAAAACGCTAACCATAATAGAGGAACAACGTCAAATATTATCTGCGGACATTCAGTCACTGAACAACAAGGTAGATAAAATTAGTGTGGAATTGGAGAGTCAGGTATTGTCAAAAACCGAAACCATGGAGAAGAAACTGTTGCAAGTTAATGAGGAAGCAATTAGTAAACTCCAAGCGGCTAATGAGGACTCCGAAATTTTAATTAAAGAAATTCAAGAGGAGCTAGTTGAAATGAAAACTGAACATACCAGGGAATTCAATGACAGGCAAATTAGTATAGAACAGGATTTAAGGGAAATCACGTCAGCCCAGGAAGAGACAGACAAGAAAGTTGGGTTCATTAAGAGCGAAGTGAGCAGATGGATTAGCAGCGTGGTAGATATGCAGTCCAAGGTGGACAAAGTATTAAGTCAAACCTCGACAGCTGTTAACTCTGACCTCAGTGGTCAATTGCCAAATATCAGTCATGTGAATAGCAACGGTCAGAGCTCAAATGTAGATACCAGTCGATCTCAAAGCTCAGGGGTCACCAACGTTATTAACATGATCAAGTTACATGAGGACCAGCCTAAGAAATTTAATGGAGGTCCACATACCACGCCGAAGGGGTTTCTTAAGGATCTCAGGGAGTACATCCGGGACGCCAAGATTCCTGAGGAACGTCAGTTGAGGGTAGCTGAAAGATATTTAGAGGGGGCACCACTTTTATGGTTTAAAGGCTTCCGATACCACTTTGATACCTTTGATGAATTCCAGAGGGCGTTTCTCAATAAATTTTGGAGTACGGAAATTCAGCAGAGTCTTAGATTAGAGCTATGCTCACGTCGGTATACTGCAATAGGCCCTACAAAGTTCAGTGAATACTTTATTGCACAAATGGTAAAGTTCAGAGAACTTGAGGCGCCGCCCTCGGAGCAAGAGTTGGTACAGGCCATCCAGAAGCAGTTACCTCCCGAAGTACAAAGGATGCTCATTGCATCAAAGGTAGAGACCCCCATGCAGGCAGAAATGATCCTTAGGCAATTGGATCATACCCATAATCAAATAGCACCCAGAGGGGGGCGATCGCACGAGCAACATGTAAACACTGTTAGCCAGGTTCCAGAGGGAAGTCCAGAGGCACCTGAGCAGGGGAAACCACAGCCGACTGAGCGGAGGCGTGAGTTTCGCAATAACTGGGAACCCTCGCATCCACGAAATGAGGATTGGAAAAGACGTAGGGGTAATTGGAATTATCCACAAAGGAGGAACCCTTACTGGAGGCGATACGATGGGGACAGAGAAAACCAGAGGAATTTCAGGAATGGACTTAATAACCGCAGGGACTGGGGAAATAATCGAACCCAGAACTTCCGCCGTGATGAGGATGAACGGTACCGTGAACGTGTTCAGTGCACCGACGGGTTAAGGAAGGACCACGAAAGGAAAAAATGGCAGGGGGCTATACAGCGCCAGGACGTCAACACCGATTGTTTCGGGGCTGAAAGTTTGGAATTCCAGAAGGCACATAGGCAAGACCAACGAAACTCCGGTCTGAACCCGTTTGCGCCAGATTTTGAGCAGGAGTCAATGTCTACTCTTGATAGAAGAAAAACAACTTCAAATTCCCAGTAGGAAAAGGTTCAGAGTCTTTCATCCCAGATTCTGAAGGAGAGACAACCAAATGACACCCGTAACATCAATAACAAATTGGAAACGGACTTCGAGTAACTCCCAATTCCATGATGACCGCAATCCAACAAGAAACTTAAAGGTTTATCATAGAGCCGAAGAAAGAATTCCACCACAGGATGACGCAGCCTTACCAGCTGGGGAAATGGACACCGAAGGAGAAGAAGAAGAAGTACAACCCGTAAATATGATCGTCACGTCGAGAGGAAGACAGGTCGAGGCACCACTCCAAGGAGAGGCAAGCAGTGGGAGTAAAGAAGAGGAAGACGCTGAATGTTTACAATGTTCATTCTTAAGAGAAGACTTTGTTGATGACATCTGTAACGCAATCCTATTGTTGGAAGAAGAAAACAGGGAAATACGTGAAAGTAACAAAGCCCTACGTCAAGAGTGAGATCGGCTGGGAAATTTTACGTAGAATCATGGTTCATTTGTATCAAAATTCCCATGTACAATTCAGAATTTTGAAGGAATATATCTGTTTAAATATTTCCCCTTTCTGGGTAAACATTTCGTCGTTGTAGGTGGATTATGAACCCATAATTCTACGGTGAGAAAATTTTTTTCTCTCAAATATTTATTTGGCATTCAGGAACTACTGTATGTTTGAGGGCAGCCATTTTTGCGCTCCCAAGAGCCCGATGTTGCGTGGGGAGGTTCTTCCTTCCCGGCGAGCTCGTGGATTGCCGGGACACCTCGGTGGAGCTCGAGTGCCCGACAATTCTTTAAATTAATGGAATTCTGCACAACGAGGGATTTTGATAATATAGTAAATGAAGAAATAAAGAAGCAAAATTATTCATACACCCTCTGTGAAGGTAGAGACACCAGGGAAAATTTTAAGTGCAGTTAAGCCCAAGTACATGGTAGCGTGAGACCAGCGAACTAGCTACACGTGCCAAGGTCATGGGCAGAAGAAAACGCCCGAAACGCCCGGGCATAAACAATTTATTTCTCCTGTTGTGAGTGTAGAAAAATTATAAAATTAACACCTAACATAAGTGCAAGTCTGTCCGGAGTTCTGGGACAAGTCTTATCAAAATTGGTCTATTAGAAGCAAATTTGGCAGATTTCACAACCAAGCCTCATAGAGGGGATAGCGTCCTTCCGGAAATTATAAAAGAAACCCCCCACCGTAGATTTTTCAGTGTCGATCTGGAACTCGAAGCCGCGGGAGCTTGGGCCCGTCGTCATTAGAATTTCGCGCCAGATTGACCGACAATAATTCAATACATGTTCGTGGCTAAGGTCCATATACTTAGTTAAGAAGAAAAGTGATTGGAGAAGTTCAGAACGTTTGCAGACGAACTGGGAAGGTGTAGGCTGGTTGAAAAATACACAGCAGAATTTATTTTTATCATTTCGTGTACTCTTGTAAGTGAAGAAGGTCTGGGGGAAGCGATTCAAAATAGTTCTACTCCCTTATCGGCCGAACACCTGTTCTTATTGAAACAACGGGGAGAGAAACCACTCTGGGAAACGCATCAGACAGTTATAGTCGACTGCAGAACGAGGGAAGTTCGTGGTGCAAGTTACAGAGAAAGTGCATTATTTATATGGTAATTTTAATCTCGTGTGTGTGAAGGGTGGTGTTTGGATGAGTGAGTTTTTGAAAATGAAAATGTTATCTGTGAAAATGAGTGGCTAAGTACGAGGTTGCTGGTGATGATGTAATCAGAATGCTGAGAATGTCACCAATGTGCAGGTCTGTCTATTTTATATTATGTTGTAGTTAGTTAGTTAGTTACTGTCTGTCCTAAACAAAATTTCCAGATGATTGTCGGGTGATATTCGTAATTATCAGGCGAAAGGCGTTGTAAATTTTGGTCAGCGTGTGAAAATTTCAGTGTGTAAATTTCATGTCAAGAACGGTAAAATGCGACGCTTAAAATTTTGTGTTGAGATGAGATATCATTCAAAGTGCGGATTTGTGAACGTTATAAGTGTAAATTTGTCGTGGCGAATATCGTAATTTCAGGTGTCAGTTGCATTCAGAAATGTTGGTCAATAATAATAATAATAATAATAATAATAATAATAATAATAATAATAATGTTTACCACGGGATAAGGAAATTCCTCTCTGTTAAATTACATTTAACCAGTTATTTTTACAAGGATCGTAAGCATATTTAGATAATGTCAATAAAATTTGTTAGAGTCACAGTCGTTAATGGGAAGGAAATTTTGAGACATCGTGTATACTTGAATTGCGAAAGGTCGATGTGTGCTCTTGGATTCTTGAGGTCCGAAAGTCTTAATAATAGTAAAGTAAGAGATGTGTTTAATAATGGTTGTCGTTTTCACCAGGGGATCGATGTATGAAAAAGGATCTTGAAGGAAAAGGAATTGAGAGCGATGAATTGATATGTATGTGGAGACGAGATAGACGGAAGTAATACCGCTGGAAAGCGAGGAGAAAGAGTGTTGAGACAAGCTGTATTTTTGTAGAGGAAGTATTTAGGAACAGGCTGTGTGAGGCAGGCTGTATTGTTTTCCGCAATCAATCCGAATTTGAGATGACTATGATGTGAAGCATTGTGAAATTTATAGAAAGATTCCAAGTAAAAACGACTCTTGTAAAATGTTAAAGGCTGGGTAGTACACATCCAGTGATCTATGTTACGTAAAGCCCGCATGGATGATAAGAGAATGAACGATCTCCAGGATCAAAGAGTACTTTGGACACACGGTTGGGTTATATTTAATTTGTTCATTGGAGAGGTCATGGATAAGATGGTTGGAATTGATGATAGGCGATCTGAGAATTTCGAATGCGATGGTGATGATTATTATTTTGAAGGCGTCCACTAAAAGGGTACACGTGTGTTGGGAATTTTTCATTTGCTTCCCTAATACTTCAGTGCACAGGCTGAGATTGTGTTCGAGGTGGAGAACCGTTCGTCACGTCTATTTATTTTTGAGTTTACATATTATAAGGAGGTAGACACTTACTGTATTTTTCGAGAGGTAGACACTTGCTGTATTTCGACTTGCATTCATTTGATAATAGAGACGTGGGTTCCGTCGTGCGTATTTGTTTGACGAAATCTAGTGTTAAATATCAGAGTTGTTTGAGAATTGCATTTCGCCTGATATGTTAAGGGAGACGTAGTACGACCCACTTTGACGCCCGACGATAGGATTAGGACGTCAGATGTTATTCTTGGAGTCATTGATGATGAGACGTCCTAGGTCACGCCCGACGATAGAATTTGGAAGGCATCATGTACATAATGATTAGGTTTAGGGTGTACAGATTTCAAGTGAGCCCGACGATAGGTCTGGGATGGTAGCTGTACACACTCAAGTCTCAGTATAGATTTTTTTCCTTTTGTTTCTTTTGTGAAGTGGCCTGGAGAAAGGTAGCCGTTACAGTACGATTTGATTTATTGTAGAGGGTCTATGCGAAGCTCTCATTGAGATAACGGGACTGCTATCAGACGAGTTGAGGGCTGTCCAAGTGTGGGACATCGACCCGATCTAGATTAAATATTTTTACTGTGTTTCTTCGTGCGTGTTAAGCTGTATGACTTCGAGATGTTAATTTATTTTTACGGACTTTATTGTTTCCTCGTCTTGACGTCCGTTTTCGTTGATAGTGTGCATATTGACGCTCAGTGTTTTAGAATGAGACTTGAGTTGCGAATGCGGTTTCGATTCGTCAGCCAGTAATTTATATTATTTTCATCTTGTCGTATTTTCATTCTTATTCATGGTTAGAGTAAGTAAGTAATCACTTTACCAGTAGTGTGTTGGGACAGACAGTAAATAGAGAGATCTGTACTGGTAGCATTGTTTTTCAAGGGAAAGAATTCCTTAAAATTGTAGTAAATTTTAGCGTGGACTGGTAAATTTATTAAGCATAATAAACCCATTTCTAACCTGAAAATCGGTTCAATAATAATATTTTCAAGTGACTTTTCACTTTTTGATTAACTTCAGTGTTTGGCATTTCTTCTAAATGCATGATTAGTAAGTGTTTCCTGCATTTCGCAGTTTTGTTCCTTTAGAACGACTTAACGTAAGATCCTCCCGGATCATGTTGTTGTTGGTTCCTTCCGAACAGCTGTTTGGGGTGATTCACGTTTAGCATCGGGATTACCTTATTACTTAAGGGTGTCATGAATGACAAATACATGGTGGAATTTTATTTCAATTGTGAATGATGCCATTAACTTGTAGTGAACACCATGCTTTCCTATAATATTTCGCAACCTATCCAAAGCAACTGATAGTCAGTTTGGTTCGATTAAGGGTCCATTCGGCGGATGTTCCGTATCCGTGAAGGGTATTTGACTGGTGGATAACCTTAATTAAGAGAAAATCAGGCGTTCTACTTGTTGAAAGTCAGATTTTCCACGGATCGTGTGGATTAACTCTCAGTTCTTGTTTGGAATAATAGGTGCCCGGTTTTCAGGTCTTCCCTTTTTCAGTTTTTCAGTTTCGCTGTCCACTAACATATTAGCTTATCCGAAGCAACTCTTCGACATTGGAAGAAACGAAGTGACGTTATGTAATGTGACTGTGTTTGGAACTTTTCAAAAATCAATAATTAAATTTTTTTATATTTTTGTGGCAAGAATGCATATTAAATTAACGATGTTATCGTGCTCTTTCAGTTTAATAAAAGTTAGTAAGCACATTTTTGCTCCTCATTTCAAGTAGTTAGGCTTTCTTCTGAACCCCATCGTTTGGTTAAGATCGTGACCGAATTTACTCCCGCAAAGACCCAAGATTTAAGAGTTCTAAATTGTTCTACTGTAGCAGCCGTGGCCGACCAACGATGGAATGGTAAGTTCAAGGGTTCAATACCACAGAGACGGACGGAAATCAAATACGGAATAAAAATAGACGGAGTAAGACTAACGCGCTTACGGTTTGCAGACGACATCGTATTGCTGGTAGAGTCGGTAACGTACCTAGAACAAATGATAATAGACAACACCAGTTAAGAAGTGCCAACGGCAGTATCCGTGTTGAAACACCGAATCCCGTAAGATCTCTGAAGTTAAGCAACATTGGGCCTGGTCGAGAAGTTGTTGGGTTGCCACGTGCTGTTGGTGTGGGGTAAGGGAATGGAGGAGCGGAAAGGAACTGGCCGCCCTACCGCACGTAAACTCCGGCTCAGGCACACCTCTGCGGAGGTTCGGACTTGCCTTCGGGCAGAACACACCCTAGTTAAGAAGTGGCGCTGACAATTAACCCAAGGAAAACAAAGATAATGACCAATGCATCGGAAACCCCAGTCAGCGTAAATGGAAAAGTTAATGACCAATGCTTCGGAAACCCCAGTCAGCGCAAATGGAAATCCACTGGAACGCGTGTCCGGCTCCATGGCTAAATGGTTAGTGTGCTGGCCTTTGGTCACAGAGGTCCCGGGTTCGATTCCCGGCAGTGTCGTTATTTTTGCTGACTTAGGGGCTCGGTGAAAGTGTCGTCCGCATCAACATTTCATCCTCATCACGACGCGCAGGTCGCATACGGACCTCAATTCAAAATACCTGTACCTGGCGAGCCGAACTTGTCCTCGGACACTCCCGACACTAAAAGCCATACGCCATTTTTTACTGGAATACGTAGAGGAATATATAGACTGTACCTTGGCCAGAACGTTTCTCAAACTGTTCAGAGAAAGAGGTAAACCGGCGGATAGTATAAGCGTGGAAAAGGTTTATGTCTCAAAAGTTAATACTGGCTGACAAGACTCAGAAACTCACCCTTAAGTCTGAAGTCCTAGAAAAATGTGTTATACCGGTCCTGCTATATCGATGCCAAACCTGGACACTAACACTAAAACAAAGGCAAATGATACAGATATGCCAGCGTAAAATGGAAAGAAAAATACTCGAGGTATCATTGAGAGACAGAATACGGAACGAAGATATACGAAGGAGAACCTGCAAGAAAAACGCTTTGACGACAGCCGATCAGCTAAAATGGAAATGGGGAGGACACGTAGCGAGACTGGACCAAAATTGGTGGACTCACAAAATGACGATGTGGGATCCCAGAGAAGGAAGACGGAACGTGGGAAGGCAAAGAACTAGATGGGCAGACTGGTTTGTGAGATGGGAAGTAAAACAATGGACAAGATCAGCAAAGATAAGGCAAGTGTGGAAAGACCTAGGAAAAATATTGTGTAGAGGTCATTAACCTTGCGGGATACATATTTGGTTCAAGCCCTGTGATAAGCTCGGTCTATTAAAATACATATTATAGAAATTGTAAGCCTCCGTGGCTCAGACGGCAGCGCGTCGGCCTCTCACCGCTGGGTTCCGTGGTTCAAATCCCGGTCACTCCATGTGAGGTTTGTGCTGGACAAAGCGGAGGTGGGAGAGGTTTTTCTCCGGGTACTACGGTTTTCCCTGTCATGTTTCATTCTAGCAACACTCTCCAATATCATTTCATTCCATCTGTCACATATTAATCGTGGCCCCAGAGAAATGCGACTGGCCTTGGCAGCCGGCACAATTCCTATCCTCGCCGCAATATGGGGCTTCATTCCTTCCATCCCTGACCCGGTCACTGACTGGAAAACAGGTTTTAGGTTTACATTTAGTAATAGAAATATACAACAGTGTGCTTCCACAAAGAGGGAAACATGAAAGTCACCTTCCTGATCACTCCAGGATAAAACGATAAAAGTGCCAAGAATACAACAAGAGGTTTTTATGAAGTGGTGAACATAAAAAATCTTCAACGGGTACGCTGAGGAAGGAAGCTGCGCAGGTAAAGTATGCTGAAGTATGTTCTCAGGACAGGGGCGAAATATACATCATACAATAGTACGCCTCCACAAAGAGGGAACAGTGATGGTGATCTTCTGATCACTCGGGAAAGTAGGCAAGACTGTTATCAAAGAGACATCAAGACGTTCGCATGAAGTAGTGATCTGATAAGTCATCACGGAACACATAGTGAAAGGAGGAAATGCACATGTAAAGTATGTAATAGAGAAATTCCAAGGAAGATATGTCGTGTACCGACCTCCCAGGGACTCGAACCGACGGACTGCCAGATGGACGGCAGCCGGGTTCACAGCCGAGACTCGAACTCAAGGTGCCCAGGGAAATAAATTAGTATTGGAATAATAGTTATCGATATGAGACACCTTGTAGTATCTGAGTGATTGTATAATAAGTATAATAATTATAGTTAGATTTAATAATTGGAAAGCAGAAGGAAGCTTTCAGTTAAGTATTGGAGAGCAGTTTGTGAAACGCGCTCGCTTACGAAAGATTCCGAAAGCCTGTCGACCACAACAGGATATTTACTGTGTACAACAAACAAAGTTGGTATGCGAGCTAGGCGGCCCGCCGACGTTACGACAAAGGAACAAAGCAGGGTACATGGCCAGTCAGGGCCAGTACAGATGTACTTTAGGAAAACAAGGAAAGATGAGGACAAAGTAAGACAGAAGACAGTAGTGCCTAAATAGCAGCACTTACTGTGACAATTATTGAGAATAGTTACTTGAGGGCGCTACTGACAAGGTGAGCAGTTTGGTAATGCCCGTAGGACCCAACCACTTGGTAGTGGGTGGGGAGCGAACTTTGAGTTCAGGAGCGGAGATATAACCCCTGGCCAAGATGGCGCGGGCCTTCTCCCAACCAGTAGTTCGTACTTGTCAGAACGAGATTCTTTTCAAGCATAGCCCAAGTACCGCAGGGCAACATTTAGAGATACGCGCAATAGAAAAGTAGGCGCTTGTAGCAAGCTCGCTCTCTCTACAGATCATCACATTCAGACTTGTAAATATACTGTACATAGTAGTTTAGTAGTCCTCAGTAATAAAGGACAGGGAAATAACATCATCTTTTATTTCGGGAGTTGCGGGACGAGTCATACCTACAAATTACCTCCCTACATTCCGCTCGGCAGGACAGGTAATACTTCAACATCCAACGGCCTGGTGACCAACCTACGAAATCGCCTCACTGGACAGGTAGGTCACGACAGATAAGCTCATGAAATTAAAAGACACGTCTACAAAATTCTGAGGAAAAGCTATGGAAGAACGAAATGTGCAGGGGTACGCTTTCACCAAGAAGGAATCTCAACCCTCCCTGGGGAGAAACTGTACAAGTGTCAATAATGTAACTGTTACGGAGTTATTGTGGATTTTAGAGGTGTAAGAAGGTGCCGGGGTGAATGGGTGGACAGAGGAAAGATCAACGCATAATTTAAAACACTAAAATTTTAAATTTTACTTCTTTCCATTATTTCTGCCTTAATTTTTTTGTAAATGATCTGAATGAAAAACAACAAATAACAGTTAAATGGAAGAACGATGAGCTCAACAATGACTTAAAGTCAAAAATGGAGAAGGTTCATGATACAATAGTTTACAGGTGACTGAGCATGGTGGCTCTAAAGGTACATCGCTTCAAAAAGAGAACGGTTTTTCTCCACTCAATTACATTCTAGGAGACTGAGCTCCACAATTTACAACAGTCCAGCCTCTCAAAGGCACACTCATCCGAATGTTACACTATTTAACTTACACAACCGTATTTACTGTCATTTCTGCTAGACAGTCTGACCCACACTTGTCTATGAATAACTATAATTTAAACAGGGGCAACGAGTACCCATTCTAAATGGCCTAAGGCTGATGGCACACGGAGCGGTTTTCGCCGAGTCGGCAGCCGAGTCGACCGCCGAGTCGGTGCATGTTTCTATTGTATCAGATGGGATGAAACAGACACAGCGGTGCTCGCCGACAGGCGGCAGATTTGCCGACTCGGCCTGTCGTTTAGCTGGCGGTGCGGCGAGCGGTTTGAAGACTTTGGGCGCGCTCTAGCGTCATTGATTTAATACATTCAGCTGAATCACGGCCGACTTGATGCGTCGCTCTAGCGATAGATCCAGTCGGCCGTGGCTGAATTTACGCGGCGATTGCATCATTGGTAGGTATTCCTGTATTAGATATCATGAAGTATCTTTGAAATTCAATAATATACACGTAAAAGGACATATAGAGTAAGGAGACTGTTGGAATAAGACCAATAATTTATTTTTATATAATGTTAGCTAACTTCCTCACCTAATGTCGCGCTCGCTAATGTGTTTTGTCCACTGCCAGCTCGATATGCACCCGATGACTGCTTATAAGCAGTCATTTTAGGTGCAGATTGAGCAGGCAGTGGTTTCGTCACAGTCGGCAAAAACCGCTCTGTGTATCAATCACAGTCGGCGGCCGACGCAGCTGCCGACTCGGCGAAAACCGCTCCGTGTGTCATCAGCCTAAATGTACGAAAGAATAGGTTTAAGACGATCGCCCATGAACAAAATGCTAGGAGCCGAAACACTTGCACTCCTTTTGGCATACACTTTGAAAAACACCTAAAATGCTATATGGACTTAGGGTCCAAAGTCACAGAGGCTAAGCCTATACTACAGAGGATGACTAGATGGCGAAAATATTAAGTTCCAAAAAGGTTTTGAAACATTTACAGTGTTAGAAAATCCGAGTCACTCCCATACAAAGTTGACTGGGAATCAATAGACGGTAAACACTCTTTATTCCTTGTGTTACATCTTTTCCAGCAGGAATTTGAATAGAGTCCTTAGACTTGCCTGAAAATTTACATTTAAATGGTGATATTAAACTTTAGAAATTAACATTAAGAAATAATTTTAAAATCTTCTCCTTAAGTTAACTTTCTGGAGCTATCACATATTACCTTGTGCTGGGGGGCCCTTCTGACGACGGGCAAGACCTCCCCTGCCTCCACTAACACCGTATGCACTCTAGAATGGAGCGATGGAAAAGACAAAATGGCCCATAAACGTCCAGATTATAAAGCAGAGGGGAAAGTTTCAGAACTCTCTGGACAGAATGCCTGTACACATCCCCAATTTTAATTGGCTACCAAAATACAAAAATTTCTGACTGGCTAATAATTTAAGCAAGAAGGAAGCAGTAGTAACACTGACTTCATCACAAACAAAACAATCTACAAACACTTCAGTTTAATAAACGTTAGAAATAGAGTTTTCCCTTGAAAATTAAATGTCCGACCTCCCACCAGAGGGGGCACATAAGTCGATAGTAGCGACATTTGAAGATAAAAGGTACAAACTTCTTCCAATACATGGTTTCAGATTGATAACACAGATGGCCTTCTGAAAGGCGCTCAGTTCAAATGCACAAAGAAGGTGTACCTAAGGTAAGTAACAATACGTTTTCGCGAATTGTTGAGCTAGAAAAACACAATTGCATCCACTCGGAGGTGAGACTACACAAGTGTACAACATGCAGTAATACGTTCTCACGAAACAAACTAGGAAATAACTAATATAATAATGCTCTTCAGGCTCTGCTCACCTGATGGGTTAAACTGCATTGCAGAAGTCCATAGCCCTTAGGGGATTCACAAGGCTATTATTTTTTATTTTATTTATTTATACAAAAATCTTAATATTGTGGAGTCGTTAAATTATTCCTACAAAAGAGCGGTGACATATCTTATATGTTAATTTTGTAGTGCTTTGCCTCTATGAAAGTTATACCATCTATCATCAATTATAAACAAGCAAAAGGAAGCAAACGTGTAGTTTTATATGACAGTTGACATTGTAATAATCTTGATTATCAATTAGTGATCGACTTTTGGAACAAAAGTTTATTAGTATGTATGGGTTTATACTCTCTCTTTTTATTAATGATGTTACTACAATCAAATCATAAATGATTTCTTTCTTTCTTCACTGCACGTTTGCGAAATTGCTGACCTCTTTTATTTATACGTCGTCCGGATCCATGGCTAAATGGTTAGCGTTCTGGCCTTTGGTCACAGTGGTCCCGGGTTCGATTCCCGGTAGGATCTGGAATTTTAACCATCTTTGGTTAATTTCGCAGGCACGGGGGCTGGGTGTATGTGTCGTCTTCATCATCATTTCATCCTCATCGTGACGTGCAGGTCAAATCAAAAGACCTGCACCTCGCGAGCCGAGCATGTCCTCGGACACTCTCGGTACTAAAAGCCATTCGCCGTTTAATTTATTTTTATTTATACGTTATACTACGTTATTTACTTATTTTATTTCTATACTTACTGATTTACTTGTTTATGTTTTTAATGTCTTTAACATTTTCAAACTTCTTATGATTTTCTTTTTGTCATGTGCTGTAATCAGATCTCCTGTCCGGCCCCATGGCTAAATGGTTAGCGTCCTGGCCTTTGGTCCAGAGGGTGTGATAATTCATATTACCGATTTAAAGTGAGTCTTCTGGAACCAGGCCTGAGGTACAAAGCTGAGGATCTAAAGAGTTCCAAGTAATGATAGCATTGATGATGATGATGATGATGCTTCTTGTTTTAAGGGGCCTAACATCGCAGTTCATCGGACCCTATGATAGCATTATGTGAAAGTATATTATTAATGGAATTATATTTTAACTAATGTGAAATGGGTTATTTCTTATAAGTACATAGCAGTCACTACTATTGAGTTATTACAACGTCCCTACATTCCTCAAACCTCATGAATTAATTGAATATATTTTTAATACTTTCAAATAGGTTTGTTTATTTTGTTTCATTAGGACGTGGTCCGACTCGTTGGCTGAATGGTCAGCGTACTGGCCTTCGGTTCAGAGGGTCCCGGGTTCGATTCCCGGCCGGGTCGGGGATTTTAACCTTCATTGGTTAATTCCAATGGCCCGGGGGCTGGGTGTTTGTGCTGTCCCCAACATCCCTGCAACTCACACACCACACATAACACTATCCTCCACCACAATAACACGCAGTTACCTACACACGGCAGATGCCGCCCACCCTCATCGGAGGGTCTGCCTTACAAGGGCTGCACTCGGCTAGAAACAGCCGCACGAAATTATTATAAGGACGTGTTCCCATGAACATTGTGTTCTTAAGTGAATTCCATTTGATAGGCTGATTTAATTGTGATAGTTTAAAGTAAAATTTCAATTTTATACGACTTTTCATTCAGAAGTCCCTCATACATTGTTCAAAATTTAAGCCTGTTCTTATTCTTATTGTTTCCTTGGTGAGAAACTAGTGACTACATCACTGAACTATCACGTCTATTGTGATAGAAATGTAATGGAATTTGTATTTTATTCCCTAGGCCTTATGGCAGAAACATAGTCGAGAATATAGAGGATAAATGTTGAAAAAATGGCAGGTACACGCGGCCTCAATAAGTATCTGGCAGAAGCAAGTGAAAGAAATACCTAATTAAGATGAGGTGGTGGTGGAGTGGTTGGTGGTTGTGCTGGTGTTTGGAGAGCAAGTACAACTGGTCTACCATCCTCAGTTAAGACGATGCCGCATGCCCATCACGAGTTTGGACTTCTGTGGGGCATTATGCAATATTTATTCTGTTGGACAGAAAACACCTCTGTACTAAAATATTGATGTATAGTTCAGTACGTGACCGACAGCCGAATCTGAACTGGATATCTTGGCAACAGACATGAAACTAAATAGTATAGATGACAGCTAGCACTTTTGAGTTTATGGCGCGTTAAAAGTACCAATCTACAGGGTTTCGTAACGGCCCTGTTCCATTTCTCAGAGTAAACCGCATTAGTCATTCAGAAAATGCCGAAGGATTTGATTTCAATTTCACCGTTCCCCCGACTGATGAAGTGATACGTCTCACTCGTCACAGATGGCTCACTGTGTGTCATTATGTACGGATGGTGGTGGTGGTGGTGATTATTGCTTTAAGAGGAAGTACAACTAGGCAACCATCCTCTATATAACACTAATCAGAGGGAAAAATGGAAGGGGTCCGACACTTCGAAAAATGAAGGTATCGGCCAAAGGAAGACAAGGGCCGCGAAGGGCATGAAAATGAAAGACTCCCTAGCCCTCGTAAACCTAATAGCGTCGGGGTCGGAAAAGAACAAGAGTTGACCAAGGGAGGTCGGATAGGATAGATGAAAGTGAGGACCCTGACACAAGTAAGTGGAAGCAATGCCAAGACTCAGCTAAGGGTCCCGTGGTCGCCAACCCACGCTCCAAAGCTCAGATCCCTTGGGGCCCCTTTTAGTCGCCTCTTACGACAGGCAGGGGATACCGTGGGTGTTATTCTACTGCCCCCACCCACAGGGGGTCATTATGTATGGAGAAGTATGTTACCATATTTTGAATGGAAGTCACAAGTTTTCTTGGTACTGAGTTAGATAGTTAACACAATCATCAGACCAGTAAAAATGGGACCGAGCTCGATAGCTGCAGTCGCTTAAGTGCGGCCAGTATCCAGTAATCGGGAGATAGTGGTTTCGAGCCCCACTGTCGGCAGCCCTGAAGACGGTTTTCCGTGGTTTCCCATTTTCATACCAGGCAAATGCCGGGGCTGTACCTTAATTAAGGCCATGGCCGCTTCCTTTCAATTCCTAGGCCTTTCCCGTCCCATCGTCGCCGTAAGACATATCTGTCGGTGCGACGTAAAGCAAATAGCAAAAAAAAAAAAAAAACAAAAAAAAAAAACGTAAAAATGGGAAGATATTTTATGAGACCAGAACTACGAAAAGCAGGTAAATAACAACAAAGAAGAAAGTGAATAGGGATGCGGATATTTAGCTTTCACAACAGCATTGTACTTGAAATAAATTTCCAGCTTATTAGGTCGTGGTGAGTACATGTACAGTAGTACTGTAGGCTACGTGCCAAGCCCATAACAAAAATGGCCTATTGGGCGCCAGTGGGAACCTAATATCAATCCTCCTATTTCGCGTTGCTACTACTACTACTACTACTACTACTACTACTACTACGAAACGTTTTCATTCCTCCCCTGAAGGGGAAGGCGGGCCTCTTAGACGGTTACGCCGTCTCTCAGGCCGTGAGATTTGTTACGGTGAAGGAGATGTGCGGAGAAGGTGAGGGGGTTGGCTGCCGTGGCCTATACTACGCACTGTCCCGCCATTCGCCTTAGTGCAGGAGAATGGAAAAACCACGGAAAACCATTCTCAGGACACCCGACGGGCGAGGCCAGGCGAGAAATGCAGCATTGTGCCTCAGGCCCGACTCCCGAATGCAGAGGCGTAGAGCCACGGTAGAGCCATGACCACCTCTCCTCTGCTCGGTTGGCCGGTCGGAGTACAAAGCCTATGGGACAACAACCTACTCTGCATCTACCGACCTTTCGCGTTGGATGACCCGCGTAGATCATGAATGCTGTATTGTAAATTATCTAAGGAGATTTTGAGAGAGAACGTTGCATTTAAACATGGGAGTGGAAAAGTGAACGGTGAAAAGATGGAATTTAGGAGCTACAAAGTTAATATTTTGTAATGAAGAACGGTAGAAATCATAAGAATTAATAATTTAGGGCAATTTTTATACAAGTATCTCTAAATATACATAATCATTGAACTGAGACGTTGAAAAGCAGATACGTAGTAAATGATTACTTGATTTATCCTAACTACGAATAGTCAATGGAAGTGATGTCTAGTTCATACTATGGAACGTGAAAAAAATTTTAATGTGCAGGACAATAAGAATGTAAAGTGGAAACCTATAGTGACCGGCATCTCTTTCAGCCTCGCCTATAGCAAGGTACGTATACAAAAACTGAACACTGTGGGACCAATATTTGTAACGAAATAGGCTATATTTAAATCATACAACAAACTATTTTTTATAATACAGAACAGCCTCCATGGACATCATCATAGTTAAAGTCCGACTCGTTGGCTGAACGGTCAGCGTACTGGCCTTCGGTTCAGAGGTTCTCGGGTCCGATATCCGGCCGGGTCGGGGATTTTAACCTTAATTCGTTAATTCTTACGGCACGGGGTATGGGTTTATGTGTTGTCTTCATCATCATTGCATCCTCATCACGACGCTCAGGTTGCCTACGGGTGTCAAATAGAAAGACCTGGCGAGCCGAACCCGTCCTGGGATATCCTGCCACTAAAAGCCATACGACATTTTTATCATAGTTAAAAACAAAATACATTTAGAAACATGAAAGAAAGAGTGAACACTGTATACTATCAATAGCGAAATGTTACTGTTCGAAAATCTCCGCTAGTGACACGCCATTACGGGCAGCGCATGCATGCACTGTTCCGGCTCACTCCAAGCCAACCACTCTGTATGTATTTGCACTTCTTGATGCAAAATTTAGGTAAATGTCAATAGGCCTACTTCGTACCGTGCTGTGATATTTTGCAATAAGAGTATTTCTTCTCTAACTGAGTAAAACACATTTGTCTAATAAACACTATTCCAATAAATGTGCGTAATTCTGTTATATTAAGGAAGTGTTAATGAGCGTTTAGAGCAATTAATAGTGAATGTTATAATTTAAATTTGTCTTAAAAACATAGAAATGCATCCCTTTATTGGTAAAGTGCAGATGAACTCCCATGAATTAACTACACAAGAAATCTCTATAATAATATGCTCCTTCTGATCGGTCGTAATCGTTATCTTGGATTTAGAATTTTCAGCCGATCATATTTTGCATCAATTCAGACAGAAAAATGAATTACGTTATCTGTCTTCATGTTCACTACAAATGCACGTGGCTTCTAATAAATATGTCCTTAGTACATTTCATGAAGCAACTTAAACAATGACGACGACTTTTTGTATTGATCATCGATGATCATAGAATATAATAAGGAGATAATTTTCCCGTTACCAAGTCGTTCTTGTTTGTAGGTGCATAATCTATTTAATGTTAATTATACAAGTATCCAATAGTGTGTCAGAGACTGTCTTGAGGTTACTATCAGTTTAATTCAAAGTCATTCTTAATCAATCTACAAAAATTATCTTGATGTAATTTCAACTTGTTGGATTCTTATTTAAAAGTAAATTATCACCATAAGAGGAGGTGAAATATCTTCAATCAACGATGAGACATTCAATAACTCTTAATATAAATCGTTCTATGTTTGTTTTGTCTTGACCAAAAGTTCCGTGGGGTCTGCAGGCACTTGTAAGAAGAAATAGAATATGCCGTAATTTTTTGTTGTATTCGAGATAAAACAGAGCGTGTGATAAGAAAAAGAAAGAAGATGTAAATTCAGGGATTAGACTCTAAAATCTTAGAGAAATTCTCTTCTACGGGATATTTCGTCTAAATATCAGGAGAAATTGCTCCTAAGTTTATCTTCAGCGTTGTTAAGTAACATTTGGAACAATTGTACTTGCAGCTATGGGAGTATTTCCCGGTGACGTATAAAGTGGCATGTGGATAACGAATCCATTTGCTGATGGTATATCAACCAAACTCTCCTTTATGTTCAAGAAGAAGATTCTTTGCAAGTTCATTAACATCACAGTTTTCACAGTACAAGTTGTGGACTTTTGGTTATTATGTCATGACTGACTATCCTAAACTCTCAAGAGAAACTTTGAATTGAGTAATTGTGTCTCCACTAATTATTTTTGTAAAACCATATCCTCCCATCTATTGTTCAAATGCAGGCTCATTGTTCAAATTAAAGGGTGTCTGAAATTATTCGTATTACAATTTTGATATATTATTTTAAATATAAGTTTGTAACATATTTACTATTTCTTTTACAAAATTCAGAAGGAATCTGTGAAAATCTTGTCAATGAGTCTGTGGACTGGAAAGTCTGGGAATCACTATTAAAGAGATTGCATTACATTATTTTAATGTTTTTTAAACTTTTGTTCACAGTTCTAGATTCATCGGCAAAAGTACCTTCCGGATTGCTTAGTGGAAATGTTAACCAATTTGGGGATTTCGATCAGTGCCTTTCGGTATCGAAGACACTGATTGACAGTGCTTACAACCTGGGCACATCTACCATCAAGGGGAAGTACTGTCTCACCAGTATGAAAGTGCAAGTGAAACATCATCAGGAGATAAATTTACTTATCAACTCTCATTTCTCCATCACTAGCAGTTTTACAGATGTAAGTTGCTGATATCTTTGGATTAAATATTTCTAAGTGATCTGTTAAATATTATGTGATGGAAAATACATTTGTTGTGATTTCACGTACCTTCTCAAAGATTTCACGGTATCGGACGACGATACAACGAATACATTTTGGTTTTATCCAGGGAGATTTTATAGTTAACAGTTCTACTCCAGAAAAGTAATATTAAAGTACGGAATTAGCTAGTAGCACATATATATTTAAAATTAGCTTTACGTCGCGCCTACACGGATAGGTCTTATGGCGTCGATACGATAGGAAAAGGCTAGGAGTTGGAAGGAAGTGGCCGTGGCCTTAATTAAGATACAGTCCCAGCATTTGCCTGGTGTGAAAATTTATAATACCGGGCTAAGTGGCTCGGACGGTTAAGGAGCTAGTCTTCTTACCCCAACTAGGTAGGTTCGATCCTGGATCAGTCCGGTGGTATTTGAAGGTGTTGAAGTACATCAGCCTCGTGTACTGGCACGTAAAAGAATCCTGTGGGACTAAATTCCGGCTCCTCGTAGTCTCCGAAAACCGTAAAAATTGTTAGTGGGACGTAAAGCCATTATCATTGTTATTATTATTAAAATTGGAAACCAGGGAAAACCCCTCTTCAGGGCTGCCGACGGTGGGGTTCGAACCTACTGTCTTCCGAATGCAAGTTCACAGCTACGCGCCCCTAACCGCACGACCAACTCACTCGATGATAATAATAATAATAATAATAATAATAATAATAATAATAATGCTACTATTTCCACACCAGTGGTGTTACACATGTGGATGTGGCCGGATGCCTTTCCTGACGCCAATCCTATGTGGAGTGATGTAATCACTCTTGCCTGTTTCTGCGGTGGTTGGTAGTGTGGTGTGTTGTCTGAATATGAAGAGAAGAGTATTGGACAAATATCCAGTCCCCGAGCCAGAAGAATTAATCAGGTACTATTTAAATCCCCGACCCGGCCTGGAATCAAACCCACGACCCTCTGAACCGACGGCCTCTACGCTGACTATTCAGCCTAGGAGCCGGACGAAAATAATAATAATAATAATAATAATAATAATAATAATAATAATAATAATAATAATAATATTAATAATAATAATAATAATCATCATCATCATAGTTATCAAGCGAAAACTGAGTAAACGCCAGAATGTATATTGAAGCTTATCGTTGTCCCTAGTTGGCCGATTAGGGAATAATAAATAAATAAATAAATAAATAAATAAATAAATAAATAAATAAATAAATAATATCAACTAGATTCTCTCGATCCTCTGATACTTTTTCTGGATAAGTCATCATTTACATTTACTAACTCACCTCTTTCATATATTCTTCAGCGTCTTTAATGACTATTATTCCTATTGACCTGACTACTAACGTAACCCCACATATAGCTTGTTAATTTGATACCTTTGCTTAACAGGCTGGGCATCGCATCGCCAAACTGGACGAGATTCGTTGGGGAGTATGTATGCCCGAGTCTTGTTCTACTGACGACCTAGAACGACAGATGATTAATTCCCTGTCCCCGTACAACGGGTCAGGACTGCAGATTGCTGTGAAGGTGCCCCCGAACATGTGCTACGTCCAGGAACAAACTTTGCTTTCTGGGGCTTCAAAATTAACCATGTAAGTTTACAATCAGAATTCTTTGTCTACATGCAAAAAAATATATCGATGTTACATTAAATCAGGAGAATTTAAAGTGTACAGAGTAGGTAAATGTTACGAGGGTTGCTACTTTAATAGTGGCAATCAGTTTTTATATAGACCTGGAAACACACCCAGTGCCTTTCGCTTGTATCACATGTTAGGTCGTTACCTAATCTACGCGTATCTCATAGTAGGCTACATAGACTCACTAATGTATGTGCCGTCCTGCGTCGAAGAAGAGCGTCGCCTGTGAACTGGCGGTCTAAAGGTAAGTAGCCACGGTGTCTTTAAAAGAGGAACAGAATAGTTGGATAAAGTTTAAATGTGCCAGTGGCAGTACAGGTTGGCAGTGTCATCAAGGTCTTCGTAAAGCTCGTGAGGAATCGGAGTTGCCTTCCAGAACAGTGGCGCGGTTGGCAAAAGCCTTCAGTGACGGACGCCAACGTGCAGCCGACATACCGAGGCTGGCCGTCCTGGTATAAGAGAAGAGGACATGCATGTTGTTGGCACGCTGTTACCGATGGATGCCAACGCTATGATTCGTGAATTACTTCGAGAAACAACAATATCGCCTCACTTCATATCCTGCGTAAACTGACTTTGATCGTAGTGAGCGCTAAGGGGAGGCTTTCCTACCATTACGTTTGATGAAACAGGGGCCCGATCGTAGGAGATAACAATTACACGCGAATCAAAGGAATAGCGTCATTATGAACTGCACGATAATCAGCAGTTCACCAGAACTAAACATGATGTTGATTCTGGTTAACGACTGTGATGGCGTTATCATAACACATACCATATACAAAAGACAGACTATGCATGCGTAGTATTGCTGTTCAATCTCCGACCAGCGTTGCGAAAGAAGCGGCACTCTTTCTGTAGAATCCTCCCATTATTATTATTATTATTATTATTATTATTATTATTATTATTATTATTATTATTATTATTATTATTATTATTATTTCGTATGGCAAAACAAGGATACATTATAAATACATATTTCTTAAATAAGTATGTAATTTACAGGCCAGCATTCAAAACTTAATGTCCAGACTTTTCAGCCAGTCCTCCCATCATTTTGTAGGATAATGCTCGGACGCATGTGACGGAACCAATGGCTGATGGTGGTTGTGATTGTTGCTGTAAGAGGAAGTAAATCGTACACTCGATGGGGCTGTACTTCCGTAACTTAAGCCCATGTGATTTGATTCAGAGGACGAAGGAACTGCTTCGTAGCATCCACTTATTAACTCTTCCAGATATATTTCAGGTGGTAGACCACTCTACGACATGCATACTGCGGCTTCCACATATCTGGCAATGAGTTCTGCACAATGCTGGTGACTACATCGATGAACTGTACAACTTCCAGGAAGGTATCTCTTTGGTATTTTTTTTTTTTTTGCTATGGGCTTTACGTCGCACCGACACAGATAGGTCTTATGGCGACGATGGGATAGGAAAGGCCTAAGAGTTGTAAGGAAGCTGCCGTGGCCTTAATTAAGGTACAGCCCCAGCATTTGCCTGGTGTGAAAATGGGAAACCACGGAAAACCATTTTCAGGGCTGCCGATAGTGGGATTCGAACCTACTATCTCCCGTATGCAAGCTTCACAGCCGCGCGCCTCTACGCGCACGGCCAACTCGCCCGGTCTCTCTTTGGTATAGGTTGTAACAAAATACAGAGGTTGCCACTATTAACGTATTAATGTTGTATAGGGTATAATTCATGTCCTCAACATAGGTCTTGTTTAGTATCTTTCATGCTTATGTGTTAGCACATATTTCATTAATTCAAAGATTTAATTTGTACAGGATTATATAATTACTATTAACCCTATAAGTGGAGGGAGCAGCCAACCCGAGGCGGTAAAGGCTTGCTCATTTCACCCAGAATGTCCATTACCCGTCAGGAAGCGAAGTGTTTTAGAAATGAGAGTTCTACTTCTGATTGGGTGCATGATCCTTGAGTTCACTAAGTTAATTCGTGTGTACAAAGGCAGTCGAGTAGGCTAACCACATTATTCTACTTACCGGCAGTGTCGAAATTTATAATAATGACAACCTTTATCTTCCCTTTCAAAGATCTTATGAAGCTAGTACCGAGATATAAGCAAATCTTAGAAGGGATCTACATGGGAAAAGAGTTGCTTGAAACTATGCATGAAATGTTGCGCAAGATATGTTCACATGTCCTTCAGGGACAATAGGTTACTGAATATGGCAAAAAATGTCAATCAAGCCTTCTGGAACTTGTAGTATGTTGCTGATGACTGTGAGGAAACAAACTTAGACTATTATAAGTTTCAATACACTTAAATGTTTCAGAACAGAAGTCAAAATTTTTAATGTCATAATTTCTTAGATTATTAATTCTGTTTATCGTTTTCTAATTCATTCATATATATAGCCCATATATTTTAGTAATGTGAATGTGTGGCCTACTCGGCAATTTCTCCTTTTGGATAAGGTACTCATTTAGCCACAAGTTTTACGAACAAAATAAAATCGCAAAATTTTCGGGAAATATGTATTCGAGAAATGAAAATTTAGAAAAACCGATTCGAATGAGAGGTAGGAATTAACTATAATAGTAGCATGTACCAGGTTTATCTCTTTTGCCTGTTCTGTCCGACTTCTATTCTTTGCGAACCTCACTTGTATTAGATTTATAAAGCGTACAAAATATCCACATCCCCACATTCGAAAGGCCATTTGAATCAACAGACGAATTTTAGATATATAAGAGTACCTTTGACCTTCAGTGTGTACCTCGTAATAGAAAATATCCTGAGGTTTTTGAACATCACCAGCGCATTTTATTTGTATATCTCTTGTTTCCAAGGCTAAAATAAATGCATCGTTCATGTGACGTTTATAACTACTAATACAGTGCCTTACTTTCTTTGCAGCACAATATTCGTCTCGATATTCGCCTTAACTCTAGTAGCTACGTGGGTCGACAGAAATGATGGTGCTAATTCAGGTAAGAAAATATTTCTGAAATCTGTGCATAACATAATGTGACTGAGCGCTGAAACATTCTGTAATGAAAATAGAGTCTGCAATTAATAATGAATATTACAAGAATCACACAAGTTATGCTAGGCGTATTTTCTAGGCAATTCTCTTCCGTTATAAATGATAATAATTGTGATAATAATAGCAATAGTAATCTTAATATATTAATGATGATAATAATAATTATTAATTATTATTAATATATTATTATTAATTATTGAACTGCATTAAAACAAGCTTAGAATATAAAACGTTCGTCTCAGTAACAGTGATGTGATTCATTCCCATGCTAAATAGTGCATTCTACCACAAGAATATAATAATAATATTAATAATAATAACAATTATTATTATTATTATTAATCTAATGGTTGTTTCGTTCTTCTACACAAACAAGGAATACCGTTCACAGCGAATGCTTTGAACCGCATTAAAACAAGCTTAGAATATAAAACGTTCGTCACAGTAACAGTGATGTGATTAATTCCCAAGCAAAACGGTGCATTCTACCTCAAGAAACATCTCACTAATTATCTATTCAAATTCGAAGAGAGGTACTCGGTTAACGCAATGGAACAGCAATGTAATTAATAATATAATACGAGTAAGAACATACATAAGTCAATGACGTCAATATATTGTTACATTTCCCATCGGCAGTATCACAAACCCTCTGCTTAAAGTAATTATGATACGCAAAAAAATTGTCCTTCTGACGTAATAGTGATACTAGTAGCCTTCAAAGTTTAGATGTGGGATTTCAGTGAAGAGGTTAAAGCAAAGTGGAAGGTAACAATATGTACACTGACAAAAGCCACATTTTTACATTCAATGCAAATTTATCATTGAAAAGTTTAAGTCCAATGGCATATTACATAGTGAATTCTAACGATGAAATGCCGATCATTTATTTTAGTTATGGATTTTCACCTTGTAGTCTTACAAAGTCAGTGATCCTTCTTATAATCCTTTTATCACCGAAATAATTTCCATCAGGAGGTTGGCATTATTATATTGCATTCGTTGACAATATCTTAAATATAACGTCCTTGTTTGGAAAACTTGCGTCTAAAAGTGTACAATATGTATGACCTGAACAGGAGTCACACAAAAGTAAGCTCTTTTCACTTACATGTTCACTAAGGACAGGAGTTAGGAAACGTCTTATATGCTCTTTCGTCACTTTTCCTTTTTTTCTTGTCTCCGCGTGCATGATTTGCGGGCATATTGCTTCATGTTTCTTTCAAAAAGTTATGCCGAAGGTACCTTGTACCTCTTGAAAATATATGTAGAGCTTATTTGATAATCTGCCGTTCATCGATAAAGCCACAACAATTGTATAGCTGTGTGTAGAGCTATGTACAGACTGCAACACACGAGTTGTAGTTTTCTCCCCTCCGTGAGATAGTGTTGACACTGAAGGCATTTCATTATGAAATTGACTTGGAATGGGAATGGGAGTGGGCATATCGGACATATTCCGAGTCATGGCCCTCCTTGTGCTCAGGTGGCTAGGACTCTACAATCCACCGGTGGTCATGACCCGTTAGAGGAGAGATCCTCACTTGGACTATGTGTAAGTAGGGTAGCATCCTGCTTCATGAATTTACTGAGCTCAGAACATTTTTTTAAGCAAGCTTCGGACCTATGGGAGTAACGGAGTCCCACTCCCATTTGACAGGCGAGGGACTCCTTGGAAACAACTTGGCGAACGAAATGGACTTCGATGGGGAGCTATCAATATTAATGGGCCTAATGGAAGAAAGAAAGTAGAATTGGCTGAGTCAGCTAAGAGGATGCATCTGCATGTGCTAGGAGTAAGTGATATTCGGGTAAGGGGAGATAACGAGGAAGAGAAAGGAGATTATAAAGTGTACTTGACGGGTGTAGGAAAGGGAGGGGCAGAGTATGGGGTAGGGTTCTTTATCAGGAATACCATTGCACGCAACATAGTTTCTGTTAGGCACGTAAATGAGCGAATGATGTGGGTAGATTTGGCAGTTGTAGGAATTAGGACGAGAATTGTCTCAATGTATTCACCATGCGAGGGTGCAGATGAGGATGAAGTTGATAAGTTTTACGAAGCATTGAGTGACATCGTGGTCAGGGTCAACAGCAAGGATAGAATAGTGCTAATGGGAGATTTCAATGCGTGAGTTGGAAATAAAACTGAAGGATATGAAAGGGCGATTGGTAAATGTGCGGAAGATATGGAAGCTAATGAGAATAGGAAGCGTTTGCTGGACTTCTGTGCTAGTACGGGTTTAGCAGTTACAAATACATTATTCATGCATAAGGCTGTTCACCGCTACACATGGAAGGCTGGGGGTACCAGATCCATAACAGACTATATCTAACCGACTTCGAATTCAGGAAATCTGTTAGGAATATACGAGTTTTCCGGGGATTTTATGATGATACATACCATTATCTGATCTGTAGTGAACTAAGTATCTCTAGGCCTAGGGTAGAGAAAGTAAAATTTGTCTGCAAACGAATAAGGGTAGAAAATCTCCAGGACGAGGAAATTAGACAGAAGTAGATGGATATGATTAGTCAGAAGTTTCGAACAGTATATAGTAAGCAGGTTCAGGATATAGAGAGAGAATGGGTGGCATACTGGGATGCTGTAGTAGAAACAGCAAGGGAATGCCTAGGAACAACTGTGTGTAAAGATAGGTAAAGGCGAACATCTTGGTGCAAAGATGTAGTGAGAGCAGTTTGTTAACGAAAAAAGAAGGCTTATCAGAAATGGCTCCTAACAAGGGCCGAGGCAGAAAGGTATTTGTACGTAGATGAAACAGAGCGAAACAAATAGTTGTTGAATCCAAAAAGAAGTCGTGGGAAGATTTTGGTAATAACCTGGAAAGGATAGGTCAAGCAGGAAGGAAACCTTTCTGGACAGTAATAAAGATTCTTAGGAAGGGAGGGAAAAAGGAAATGAACAGTGTTTTGAGTAATTCAGGTGAACTCATAATAGATCCCAGGGAATCATTGGACAGGTGGAGGGAATATTTTGAACATCATCTCAACGTAAAAGGAAATCTTCCTGGTGGTGTTGCGAACAGCCAAGCTCATGAGGAGGAGGAAAATGATGTTGGTGAAATTACGCTTGAGGAAGTGGAAAGGATGGTAAATAAACTCCATTGTCATAAAGCAGCCAGTATAGATGAAATTAGACCTGAAATGGTGTAGTGGGAAGGCAGGAATGAAATGGCTTCATAGAGTAGTAAAATTAGCATGGAGTATTGATAAGGTACCTTCAGACTGGACAAAAGCAGTAATTGCACCTATCTATAAGCAAGGGAACAGGAAGGATTGCAACAATTATCGAGGTATCTCATTGATTAGTATACCAGGCAAAGTATTCACTGGCGTCTTGGAAGGGAGGGTGCGATCAATCGTTGAGAGGAAGTTGGATGAAAACCAGTGTGGTTTTAGATCACAGGGAGGCTGTCAGGATCAGATTTTCAGTATGCGCCAGGTAATTGAAAAATGCTACTAGAGGGATAGGCAGTTGTGTTTCTGTTTCGTAGATCTAGAGAAAGCATAAGTCAGGGTCAGGGAAAAGATGTTCGCCATACTGGGGGACTATGGAATTAGCGGTAGATTATTAAAATCAATCAAAGGCATTTATGCTGACAATTGGTCTGCAGTGAGAATTAATGGTAGAATGAGTTCTTTGTTCAGGGTACTTACAGGAGTTAGACAAAGCTGTAATCTTTCACCTTTGCTGTTCGTAGTTTACATGGATCATCTGCTGAAAGGTATAAAATGGCAGGGAGGGATTCAGATAGGCGGAAATGTAGTAAGCAGTCTTGCCTATGCTGATGATTTGGTCCTAATGGCAGATTGTGCCGAAAGCCTACAGTCTAATATCTGGGAACTAGAAAATAGGTGCAATGAGTATGGTATGAAAAATTAGCCTCTCGAAGACTAAATTGATGCCAGTAGGTAAGAAATTCAACAGAATTGAATGTCAGATTGGTGATACAAAACTAGAACAGGTCGATAATTTCGAGTATTTAGGTTGTGTGTTCCCCCCGAGTGGTAATATAGTAAGTGAGATTGAATCAAGGTGTAGTAAAGCTAATGCAGTGAGCTCGCAGTTGCGATCAACATTATTCTGTAAGAAGGAAGTCAGCTCCCAGACGAAACTATCTTTACATCGGTCTGTTTTCAGACCAACTTTGCTTTACGGTAGCGAAATCTGGGTGGACTCAGGATATGTTATTTATAAGTTAGAAGTAACAGACATGAAAGTATCGAGAATGATTTCTGGTAGAAACAGGTGGGAACAATGGCAGGAGGGTACTCGGAATGAGGAGATAAAGGCTAATTTAGGAATGAACTCGATGGGTGAAGCTGTCCGCATAAACTGGTTCGGTGGTGGGGTCATGTGAGGCGAATGGAGGAGGATAGGTTACCTAGGAGAATAATGGACTCTGTTATGGAGAGTAAGAGAAGTAGAGGTTGATCAAGACGACGATGGTTAGACTCAGTTTCTAACGATTTAAAGATAAGATGTATAGAAGTAAATGAGGCCACAGCACTAGTTGCAAATAAAGGATTGTGGTGACGTTTAGTAAATTCACAGAGGATTGCAGACTGAACGCTGAAAGGCATAACAGTCTATAATGATAATGATAATGTATAATGTATGTATGTATGTATGTATGTATGTATGTATGTATGTATGTATGTATGTATGTATGTATGTATGCATTGACTTCAGTCACTACTAGCTGATGTAGGGCCTACCCGTGCTTCGCCACGGAATTTTACATTGTATGCAGTATTCTAGGTTAGGTAGTGTACACCTTGTGAGCAAGATTTTATTAAATTGCATAGCTCTTAACGTTACCCTAGAAACGCGTCGGGGAAGTCACCAAACGTCTTTTCTCATATGAAGACTGAGTTAGGGAATTTTCATTGCAATGGTAGGCCCGCTTGGCTACCAGAAGTCCCAATCAGGTTGGGGAGTTTTCATTATAATGGCAGACACTCACTGTCTCCATCTGTTTTTTCATATCCTCAGAAAGACTGTCTTAGTGATTTTCCCAAGTGAAATGAACATAGGTCATTACAATGACGTCAGTAGGAATGCCGCGATTAAAAGCAATATGAAATACTCGATCAAATGAAAAACCACACATTTTCTCACTTTTAAGGAACAGTACTACGCTGCTGATCTAACAGTCCAAAATTCCAAAGCTGGAATGACCAAGCCGCAGATAGCCGCGATCCGTGAACACTCTTCGTCTTTTTCGGCGGGGGGGGGGGGGGGGTGAATAGTGGAGAGTCCCAGGGCAAATTTATGCCCTTTTACTAATCTGTTTCCTAGGAGTACCCGATGAGTCGGAAAATCTCATTTCACTACATTGACGGCGGAAAAATTTATGTGACTTGGAGGCAAATTTTTCCTACAAGCCAGAGGAGAAAACCCCCTCTTGACTATTAATTTGGAATAAAACGAATGTAGAATGTAATAAAAGTGAAGAGGAAGACGCTTTTCTTAAGAAATGGCTCTTTTCAGGTTTGAATTTTTAATTATGTCGTGGATTGTGGTGCTATAATTTGGAATGGGCCTAAATTGTAATTCTAGACCAGGTAATACTACTATTACTAGTGAGCTTCTGCCAAATGTGCACACTGCTCATTCAAAACATCGCTTCAGAGTAGGGATCAAATAGCTGGAATACTATGATGAACCAGTGTGTTACGTACCAGCAGTATCAGACAATGTATGAACCAGAGGAATGGCATGGTAAAGAAAAGAGTTTTCTAACTCCCCAGCTATTTCCCGCCAATATTCAGTCAGGCTCTTATACTCAGTAAGTAACAGTAATCCCATCTATCGGAGTTGAGGGCACCATAAGAGGCAAAGAACATCACAACAAACAATGGTCAATGTAATGTTTTTGTTGATCAATGTTATGCGCTTTCGATATTGTTGGCCTTCACATTTAGTTTTCTTCCGACTCTAAAATACTACTCTTATCATAGCCGGTACGGTAAAACTGAATAAAACATAAATGAACGGAAATTGTATGCTCTATAACTTTTGTTTTGCAGTACTTTTCTATAAAAACAATAACATAGGCATTTAAAAATTACATTTTAGGCGCCTTCCCCTAAACTACAATTCTATCCAGGATGAATAAAATTGTTTATAGCTTAGATTGTAGCTTCTTATTCCCCGACTCTATGTACTGATTTTCATTAAATTCTGTTAACCCATTTTCTGGTGGCTTGGCGTTGATATAGACTTAGCAACAAAAATACAAATTCATGAATATCTGTGTTATCATAGCCGGTACGGTAAAAATTTATAAAACATAGATGATTGGAAATTTAATTCTATGTAACTTTAGTTATGTAGTATTTATCAATAGGATTACTAATAATAAAAATATTTGAGAATTGAATTTTAGGCCTTCCCCTAAACTACCATTTTTCTCAGCGTGAAAAAAATGATCTATATCCTAGATTGTAGTGGCTCATTCCCCGACTTTACATACCGATTTTCATGACATTCTCTTCAGTCGTTTTCTCGTGATTCGTGTACAGACAGACAGACAGACAGACAGACAGACAGACAGACAGACAGACAGACAGACAGACAGACAGACAGACAGACAGACAGACAGACAGACAGACAGACAGACAGACAGACAGACAGACAGACAGACATTACGGAAAATAAAAAGTGCATTTCCTTGTTACAGTGGACATGACCGATACAGAAATACCATTCTTCTCTCTGTTATAAATCTCTTCAGTTCCTCCAAAATCTCTTGTGCCTTCCGATGTATGCTATTATCTTGTTCTATGTCCTTACGTGTGACTAATGCAGTTATATGACTGGATGAAATGCCATATTCAGTTTTCAAGTTGTCGATGACAGCAATAGTAAACTGTAGATCCATCTTGATCTTCACGTTACAGACTCTTACAAATGTTGTAATTGTGGCGGCCTGTTTCTTGCGAAGTGAGCGTATTCTGTAGTAGTTTGTTACTTACATAAATCCTCATATAACTATTGTGTAAAAGCTGTAGAGGAGGATATCGCTGATAACACCTAAACTTTTTGTACGTGGGTGAAGGATAAAAGAAAAACCATCAATAATTGCAAGACCTATGAATACGACTCCAAAGTATTAGAGAATGATAGGAATATTACGGAAGGGTTCGCAACGTACTCTCAGTCTGTATATTCACGAGAAAGAGCTCAATACAACATTCCAAAGTTCGATCGGGAGCCACTGGCAATATCCACATTGACAGCATTATTGTAGAGGGTGTTGAACTAGTGTTAAAAATGCTCAAGCCAAAGCCTTCCACGGGACCAGATCAGATACCGCCGTATGTTATAACAAGTTGCAAAGATGTATTGAAATATCCTCTCCTCTTCGTTTATAACTTAATTCTTAAAGCATCCGTATTGCCCACAGTATGGAAACTGTAACGAATATGTCCTGTGTTTAAATCGGATAATCCAATGATAATAAAATACTACCGACCATTATCAATTCTTTCAGCTATAGCCAAGGTTTTCGAATTTATATAATGTCATAGACTCACAGGCTATACAATACCTTTAATATCAGAACAGCAACATGGTTTTATTTCAGGACGATCTACAGTAACAAATCTCATATTTTTACGCAATCAATATCTGCAGAACTTGATAGAGGTGGCCAGATAGATGCAATATTTACTGACTTCGAAAAGGCCTCTGACAAAATTGACGGCGACATACTCCTAAAAATATAAATATGCTTGGATTATCTTTCCCACTACTATGTCTTTTCAGCTCCTTCTTAAGAGATAGAAAGCAGTATGTAATTTATCAAAGAAGCTCATCCAGAGAATACCCTGTAAATTCAGGAATAGTCCATGGCTCTAATATAGAGCCGTGGATGTTCCTTATTCAGATCCATTGTCACCATTAACAACGGCGAACTTCTCGAAGCTGACTTAAATAATTTACTACAATGGACGACTGAAAATCAACTATATCTAAGTGTAGAGAAATGTGTATCAATGTAGTTCACCCGAAATAAAAGGTGTATTTCCTTTAACTATAATCTGGGTTACGATGACCTGAAACCAGTAAATGAGGTTAATGACCTCGGGATATTAATTATACCGAGAACTCACCTTCACCCCACATATACAGAAGGTAGTTGCTGAGCTATACAGGACATTAGGATTTGTGATGAGGAATGTCAAACCCTTTAAACGCCCAAAAACCTGTATACACCTCCATATCTCTCTCGTCAGGCCCAAAGTAGAATACGCAAGCGTTATATGGAATCCAGCAAACAAAACATATATTGCATAGATCGAAAAAATCCAAAAGTGATATTTAAAAAACTTACATTAAAAAACGGTAATTATCCACATACAGCACACAACGAACTTCTCCTAAATTTTGAAATAGATAGCTTGGAAACGAGGAGATGATATGAAGTTTCTGTACAAAACTGTAAATTCTATTATTGACAACCCTGACTTTTTATGCCTCTTGAGCTTCCACGTACCCTGCTTAACGCGAGGACAAATGTAACTTTTCATAATAAAAATGTCAGAACAATCGCTCACAAAAATTCCCCACTCTACAGGCTATGCAATATCTAAAACAGTGCAGTTCATAAACATAATTTTTTAGACTTCTGTCTACCTCTAGACCTGTTTTTACAACAATTCATCATCTCCGTGAAAACTCTCTAAATAATGTTTTATGCTGATTTGAACCACGAAATGTATTACAAATATTATATATTAAGCCCTATCACATAAATGTAATTATAAGTGTTATAACTGGAAGAAAATAATAGTTTAGATATGAAATTACGATTTTATTTTTTTATTTTACTTTTTCTTGCAAAGATGAAATTAGATTAGATATGAAATATTGTTCCTTTCTCATTTGAAAATTTAAAATTAGAATAGTTCAGATATTATGCTATTAGACTAGTTTAGATACGAAATTATGTTTTTATCTGCTTGTTTCTTGTAAGGATTAGATATGTAAATATAATATTCGAATATGTTAGGTAGATTGATTTCAAACATTAAGAAAACGCATGTAAACATTTGCCACTGTAATTGGGGTTAGAAATACTGTAGTGCGCAATAAATAAATAAATAAATAAATAAATAAATAAATAAATAAATAAATAAATAAATAAATAAATAAATAAATAAATAAATAAATAAATAAATAAATAAATAAATAAATAATTAAATAAATAAATAAATAATTAAATAAATAAATAAATAAATAAATAAATAAATAAATAAATAAATATTCATTTTACCCATGTGTGGCAGAGCATCTCCATTGAAACGATAAAACTACGTTTTATTAAGCATGTATGCTGCCTGAACTCCGGATCTGTGAAAGAAAGGGTACATTACAAAGCTTGTTCATTCACTTATCTAGTGGAAGTGAACATACTGTCTCGTGACAAGTACGTTGATATATTGCTAATCCATAGAGAAACATGGCAGTAGCTACCACAGTCTCAACACATGTATCACTAGTGACTTTCTGAGAGAATAAAACCGACATTCAGTACTGTCCGGAGCCTTGTAGGACGTATGTGTGGAACTGAGCACTTGGATAGAAATCTCCTTTTAGAGATAACGTCTGGTCAAAATAAAGAGATTGTCTAAGGCGTTTGGAATTCCCTTTATATTGACACACAGGCCAACAACAGGCGGTCACCTGTTATGCGAGTATTATACGACAATAAATTTTACCTGTACTATCGTCAATTATGTCACGACCTCCATGATCAGACTTCGACTGTCCTAACATAATTGTTATTCGCAGGTGTGTTCGTTTCATGAATTCGTTAAGGTTTTTGTCATTTAATTACCATTGGCACTAAAGATTTTGTTTGTATTGTCAAGGTGAAACCGAAACATATCGTTATACAAGTCCTGGACGGGAACTGTGACCAATAATTTTTGGTTGCCGACCAACTACGGATTCCATAAAACTAAATTATAGAGGACCGGTGAGCTACTCTGTACATTAGTATATCCATACATACTGTAAATGAAATGAGGCTTGTTTGTCTATAACCAAAACTCAACATTCCATGGCACTACAGCCCCGAAGGGCCATGGCCTACCAAGAGACCGCTGCTCAGCTCGAAGGCATGCAGATTACGAGGTGTCATGTGATCGCCACGACGAATCCTTTCGGCCATTTTTCTTGGCTTTCTAGACCAGGGCTGCACTCTCAGCGTTCAGATAGCTCCTCAATTGCAATCGCGTAAGCTCAATGGACCTCGAACCAGCTCACAGAACCCGGCCAGGAAAAATGCACTGACCTGGCCGGGAATTGAACCCGGGACCTCCGGGTAAAGGGCGTGCTCGCTGCGCCTACACCGCGGGCCAGGCCTCTCTGTCTGTCTGTATGTCTGTCTGTCTTGCGAAAACACACGAGATCTAAACCACTGGCTGGAATTTCATTAAATTTTTCACAAATATTCTCCTAGATTTCTGCTACATGACTAATTACGTTTTGTTTCAAAATATAAAACTGAACATGTAATATTTATTAAATTATTTGAGAAAAATAGCTTACTTCAAAATAAGTACCATGGCTATGTGAGTATAGCAATGTGGATAGTTTATTGATATGAAGTCTTTAGCCGACATATTGATAGTCTGTGTTCAGTCGAGAGCGCTGAAAGTGCGTCGGCCTGTGTAGAGGTTTCCTAAATATAATATTTACGAAATTATTTTTCGAAGTTCCCTTGAAGAATTGAAAATGAGATGGTGTCTCGCTCAATCACGCCTAAGCTGGGGGATCAGTCGAGTAAATTATCCTTCCTAATTGAGCTCTTATTTCTAACAGGGCAACTTCAACAGCTCTAAAAGCTTCAAAGCTACTCAAATTTCTGGGGAAATGAAATTGGAATTTACGATTTCCATTATAATTTTAGTTTGTCTTTTCAAAACACAATAGGAATTTGAAATTCGTTCCGTAGTAAATTAGACTTGGATAAATTTGGAAAATAATGATACTATTCGCATACCTGTTGAATTTAAAACAAGGTCAATTTAAAGCTTTACAGAAACGTTACTGGTTTTGGCTTATTCTTTTATATCCCCATATAGCAAAGGAGTTGCTGCCGGACTATCGGACCGAACTAGGTATATTTTGATCGGTTTACTTTCAGACCGTCTTTGTTATACGAGAGTAAAATCTGAATATCTTAATCATACGTTAGAAGTAACAGACATGAAAGAATCGAGAATTATTGCTGGTAAAAGCAGACTGGAGGAAGTTAGGAGGGTACTCAAAATTAGGGTATAAAAGCTAAGTTAAGAATAAACTCGATGGATGTAGCTGTGGGTATCAATCAGCTTCGGCGGGGATGGGGTCATACGAGGCGAATGGAGGAGGATCGGTTGCCTTTGGCGTTGGGGGTAAGTGAAGTAGGGGGAGACCAAGGGGACGATGGTTACATTGAAGTTTAAATATACAGTAAGAGGAGGGAAACTAAACGGCGGGCACATTATGTTATGTTTTGTTTCGAGGGTATTGACTCGAAAATATCATATTTATTGATTTTTTAAAATCGCTTAAAGATTTGAAAAACTGAAGTTGTCTCTATTTCTCGCTCAATCACGCTTAAGCTACTGGACCAATTGATCTGAAATTTGGTATTGATATGACCCATATTTCAGTTTAAATATAAGACTATTCTTGTTTATTATTAATTTAGCATTTTCTAAATGGCGGTCGTTACTGCATTGACTGGACCTGCGAATGTTTCATCCACTAAAATTAAATATCTATCTCCAAATAAATCACAGCATATGTACTTAATATTCAGTTATAAATAAAAAATATAGGCATTTTCTTTGTAACTCTAATGGTTCTTCAGAAAATCGGCTTTTATGTATGCCTGAGTTTTAATTTTTTGGGGTGAACACTAAATCTGTTACAGGACATGTCGACATCGTACGACGTGGAGTGTCTAATGGAACATTTTCCACCCTTCAAACATTTGACTAAATCTGCTGGGTTTTAACCCAGGATCTTGGAGTCCAGATGGCGACACACTGCTACTAATACACATGGGGAGCTATATAGATGACATTCAGATATGTAACTCGCTTGGGAGCGAACACACCCACTGTAGGACGTAATCCGCAATTTTTGCTAGTTGCTTTACGTCGCACCGACACAGATAGGTCTTATGGCGACAATGGGACAGGGAAGGGCTAGGAGTGGGAAGAAAGCGGCCGTGGCCTTAATTAAGGTACAGCCCCAGCATTTGCCTGGTGTGAAAATGGGAAACCACGGAAAACCATTTTCAGGGCTGCCGACAGTGGGGTTCGAACCTACTATCTCCCGAATACTGGATACTGATCGCACTTAAGCGACTACAGCTATAGAGCTCGGTAAATTCGCAATTAGTGTATTTTATAAACAACTGTGGCTGAAATAATACGTTCGTACCTTCCTTGGTTACCGCTCGACATAGATCTGAATTGTTTCAATAGAAACAAGCTTTTATGAACACGGGTAATTTATTTACTTAGCCTGTACCAAATATTTGTCAGAGAGGTAATTTCTTGGCATTAGTGCGTAGAATTACCTTTTAATAATAACAACATATCTACAGAGTTGGAGTATTCACGTAGTCAAAGTTGTGGTAGTTTTGAATTACTTGCAGAAGACCTCGAACCGCTCGAAAACTGCTTAGAATACAGATCATTCATCACAATTGCTTAGCAATTGCTTGCTAACGCCATTAGACTGTGACATGATGTATCTGCACTGACAAGTACAGCTACAGTACGAGTATGTCTCTTGGAGTGTTCGGCTGACGATTACGGCGTAAACTGTGTACATTGGCATCATGAGGAGAATTAATCCCATGAATGTTATCAAAATATTAGAGACTTATTTTCGACGTGTTGAATATGGAAACGCATTTGGAGTCGAGGATATGGAGTTTGTGAATATGTTATTTAGCATAATAAGGCATAAATATAATTGGGATGAAACAGAAATGTATTAAGTTACATTGGATAGTGTAACGGTTCAAATCCCGTTACAAGGTGATATATGTATTTTTATTATTGTATGATTTTATCTGTATTTTATTATTATTATTATTATTATTATTATTATTATTATTATTATTATGTCAGTATTATTATTATTTTATCTGTGATATTGTACTATTATTGTAATTATCCGTTTTATTCAATTTTGCAATTGCCTGTTGCTTGCAAGATTGCACTTAGATGTATACATATATACGTATGTGTAGTATAACACTCAATACCTGTACAGTGAGAATTGTTGTATACATCAGAGATTGGAAGTGACGTTGTTATATTGCGACACCACTGGCGATTCTGCCAAGTCATCGCCGCGCCTTGGCTATGTCATCGTATTTATTTAGATATGCGCGCATCGACTCAATCGCCGCGGGGCTATTTCACCACTGTATGTAATATCTGTCGCGTAGGTGGGAGTATGTCATTGTTATTTCTGGAGATTACGTAGTTGTGTCAACCAAAGTCTATAAGGTGGGTGCACATTGTAGCGTCAGTCATTACTTATACGGATGCAGTACAGTGAAGTAGTCTACTAGATCAAGAGGCCTTAGGTGGTCAGCCAACGAGTGTGAACGAGAGATGGAGAAGACTCAGTGAGCCATTAATTATTGGTCATTGAGAGAGTGAGACCAAATGGTTGGTCGGTCACTTAGTGGAAGACGCGGACGCAAGGCTTACCAAGGAGTCAGAGAGGGCAACCCTGGACCTGCCAAGAGGTCATACCATATTGACTTACAAAGAAGTCAGATGATATGGAGAAGAAGCAGTCGCAAGGATGTATCACCACGTTAGGCGTGACACATCTACAGTAAACACCAGAGCAATGGATTACGTCGTAATTACACTCAAAGTGTTAAAGGTACAGTCAAGTGAATCAGTGAGGGAAATATTTCGTATAAATTGTTAAATGTCCGGTCAAGAAGAATTCAAATTCATGCCTAGTTTCTGTCAGTTGCAATGTCATAATTTCATATTCTCATCTGTTTTATCGCAACAAGACTCACTATTTTTTGATATATTATTTAAAGAATATATATTGTTCTATCAAACGAATTCATAGTTTCATTTCTTTGACAGTAAAATCTCTTAACCTCAAAATTAATGGGGAAACCGAACGCCAATCTCCTTTTCCCAGAACTTATATGGTATGTTGTCAAAAGTAAGCTTATTACCCCACACCCTAGAGATGGTCAAGAGTCTCATTCTATTATTGCTGTACTGAGTGACAGCTGGCGCCCTTCAAATAACGTATGTGTAAGTAAGAAGGTAACAAGTAAGTGTGAGTACAAGGTTCGACGAGTGTGTATTTTATTTAATGAATGTTAATTTTCAGATTTCCATATTAAATGTAGTTTTATATATGTTTGTAAATTTAGTAAAACAGTTAGGAAAATCTCAATGTGGCGCCCAACGTGGGGCTCGAATAAATTCAGAATTTGTTCTGAATGACAGCATATCATAGGTTCATTTGGGAAGAGTATGCACATTTCAGCCAACGGAATTATTACCGGTAAATTTCAGGACTATAATTTTGTGATATATATTTGTATTTTGGGGATATGTCAAGGGATTTGAAGAGGGAAATTAATTTGAGATCACGTACTATCAATAGTGAACCAAAGATGGACAAGGAAGACAATAACAAGTCATGTGACGACGAGGTCATTGCTTCGGCGGACATCCAAGGTGAAATTCAGAGTAGGGAGCAGGTGAATACGATGGAAGGTTCTGGGATAATTCAGGAAAGTGCAGAAATTGAGAAGCACACTGAAACCCAAAAGGAAATCGTGGGGGGAATGAACCAAGATTTTCTAAATTTGCTGATGGCCAAATTTACCGAGATCAGTAATGAAAATCAGAAACGTATGGAGGAAAAGATTGATACTAATAGTGAAAATAATAAGAAAGAGATGAAAGAATTTTTTAGTAGTAGTAGTAGTGAAAATAATAAAGAGATAAAAGAATTAATTAATACTAATAATGAAAATTGTAAGAAACTGATTGAAAATAGTAAGGAAGAGATGAAAGAGATGAAAGAATTATTTAGTAGTAGTAGTGAAAATAATAAGAAAGAGATGAAAGAATTAATTAGTACTAATAATGAAAATTGTAATAAACAGATTAACTCTCTAAGTAATAAAATGGAAGAGTTAATTGGCAGTAATAAAGAAAATTTTAAAGTGACCAATGAGAAAATAGATGGGTTAAGTGAATCACTAAATTCTAAAATAGATACTAAGATAGTAGAGGTAACTAGTCAAATATCTAAGTTAGAAAATAAGGTACATAAAGAGTGTGTTGACCTTAGAGGTGAAATGGAGTTGAATCGGAGCGATCTTCATACTCAAATTGAACATGTCAAAGGAACTTGTACAGAGAATATCTTAGAGTTAAGTAATAAGATTTCGAGTAATCGGGAAGAAATTCATGAGGTAGTCGAGAAAAGACTGGATAAAATTTACAATGCAGTTAGGGAAGATACGAGGGAACAGATTAGTAGAATTGAACAAATTGAAAGCAAACTTGTAGAGGTCACTGAACTACGGAACGAACAGGAAATGCTATCACAGCAGGTGAGAGAGAGAGAGGAAGAATTGCAGGAAGACGTGAGAATAGTGGAAGAGAATTCTGAGAGTGTAGCGGAAGAAGAAGAAGAAGAAGAAGAAATTTTGAGTTGCCAGGAAGTAATACGGCAGGAAGGTAGAGGTGAGACGGCGGGAGAAGTGGTAATAGCGAGTGGTTTGTTCAGTAGGGATTGTGATTTAACCAAGTTTTCTGGAAAACAGTTCAGTACTACAGAATTTGTAAAAGTAGTCGAGAAAAGATTTGCAAGTAAGGTGAGGAATAATGTTATTGAATGGGAATACGTGTTGGAGATTTTGTCTAATGTTTTGGTCGGTGAAAGTAAAATATGGTTTCGTGTATACTGGAATAATATGTCTAATTTAGGAGAATTTAAAGACAAGTTCATTGATAGGCTTTGGGAGGAATGTGTGCTAGGGCGCGCGCGTGAGAGAGAACGCATGATGTCTGGGGAAAGTAGTATAGCAGAGAGAAAGGGAAAAATGTTAGCCGTGTATCAGAGGAGAGGGGGTGATCATGATCCGCAGAGGATTAATAGTTGTGTTGATGGTGATAGTGGTCAGAAGAGTAACGGGAGAGAATCGGAAGATGGGAGGCGTATGGATCTGAGTTGTGAGAGAGAGGATCAGAAGAGTAATCAGAGAGAATCGGAAGATGGGAGGCGTATGTATTTGAGTTATGAGAGAGAAGGTCAGAAGAGTAACCAGAGAGAATCGGAAGATGGGAGGCGTATGGATTTGAGTTGTGAGAGAGAGGATCAGAAGAGTAATCAGAGAGAATCGGAAGATGGGAGGCGTATGTATTTGAGTTATGAGAGAAAATGTCAGAAGAGTAATCAGAGAAAATCGGAAGATGGGAGGCGTACGGGTTTGAGTTATCAGAGAGACTATGATAGTCTTAATATGAATGTTATCAAGGTGTCGTTATCGAGCCAGAGTATTTCAGATTCACAGGGAATCGGGTAAGTTAAGTGGACAGGCCGAAGGTAGAAGATGAATAGGTATATAGTATAAGTAGTTATGTAGTGAAAGTAGATTTAAGAGTATAGTGTGATTGTGACCTAAGTAATGTTAAGTGAGATATTTAAGTAATGACGTAGTCGTAGATAATGAAGTAATTAATAGTAGTAGTAAGGTAGACGTAAGAAGTGTTCTGTTAAGTGATGTAAGTACTTGTAATGCCGAGAATATGACGTAAGTAGTGAGGTAGTAACTCCGATGATGGAAATTGTGATATAATGAAGGTACTATTAGATATTATAACAGCCGTTGGGTGAGTCAAAGTGAGTAAATAAAATGACAGCGGTACCGATCATAAGTAAAGATAATTGTAAGTTTCAGACTATGCCTTGTTTGTACCAAAGCTTGTGTATTCAGTTGTTTTAGGAGCTGACTTGGTTGCAAATCATGGAAGTAGAGTAGACTTTGATTTAGGTAGTGTGTGTCTGTTCTATGAGGAAACTAGCAAAGAAGTGCGTGTTAATTATGATGGTCTGAGGTAAGTGTGTTGGTGACGTGTGTTCTTTGAAATATATGAGAGGTAAGTGAAGTTGTTCCTAGTGAGAGGAAATGTTGTTGGGTGTGTTACGTGCCTGTACGACCAGTATCCGAGGGATAGTCGGTATGAGGCAGTGACGTGAGGTAATTTGAGTGAATTACAGGAGGAGTAATTTATTGTGTTCGATGTTAGGTAAGCATCGAGATGTATTTAGTGGTTAAGTGAGGAACACGTATATGAACATAAATTTATAGTAGATGACCATTCATCATTTGTGGGAGGTAAGTACCCCAGTCAACTTAAAAATGCTAGTGACGTCTAGGAACAAATAAACATTATGCTGGATTACGGAATAATTGAACCATCTTGTAGCCATTGTATTGACTCTTTAATTATTGTTGCCAAGAAGGATGTGATTTATTGAGAGATGTAAGTTAATAAGGGCAAAATTGAGTCGTTTGAGTGACAGAGTGCTACTCAGAGTTCCATTTCATCATCTGCAGAGGCGGGAAATATGTTGAAGTTATTATTTTGTATCAGGGGTATTTCACTATTGTGAACCGTATCGGGAAGTGTGCATATTCTTATAAATTCAGGAAGGGGATATTGTCGGTATTTATAGTATTATATAACTTAAAGAAGTATTTCACGTGAGATTTGTTGAAATAAGAGTAAGATGATTAAATTTTGTGAGAAACTGGCAAAATAAAACTAACATCTACGATATGCGTGTGAACCAAGTGTCGTATTGGTGTATTGGAAGAATAAGTGCTACATTGTCATGTTCTGTATGGCAAAAGGCGGAGAACAGGACATTGGACAGTTATCTACGATAACAATATGCGAGAAAAGTTCTCATATAAGTGAATTTTCACAAAATATTTTGATATGTTAAAAAAAAAAGGAGAAGAATGTTGTATATTGATTGAAATTATTTGTGTGTGTTAAATTAAGGGCTATGCTCTTGTGTATTGTATGAGAATGGGACACTGAACAGTTATCTACGATGGCAATGTGCGAGAAGAATTCTCATATATGTGATGTATTATAAAATGTATGGATGCTGAAAAAGAAAATTGTTGTTGTATACTCATTTAAAGTGTTTATCTGTGTCAGTGTTATATATATAATTTTGTTCATAAATCAATCGATTCTTTGTTCTTCGATTTATTTATGAGGGAGGCGAATTGTAACGGTTCAAATCCCGTTACAAGGTGATATATGTATTTTTATTATTGTATGATTTTATCTGTATTTTATTATTATTATTATTATTATTATTATCATTATTATTATGTCAGTATTATTATTATTTTATCTGTGATATTGTACTATTATTGTAATTATCCGTTTTATTCAATTTTGCAATTGCCTGTTGCTTGCAAGATTGCACTTAGATGTATACATATATACGTATGTGTAGTATAACACTCAATACCTGTACAGTGAGAATTGTTGTATACATCAGAGATTGGAAGTGACGTTGTTATATTGCGACACCACTGGCGATTCTGCCAAGTCATCGCCGCGCCTTGGCTATGTCATCGTATTTATTTAGATATGCGCGCATCGACTCAATCGCCGCGGGGCTATTTCACCACTGTATGTAATATCTGTCGCGTAGGTGGGAGTATGTCATTGTTATTTCTGGAGATTACGTAGTTGTGTCAACCAAAGTCTATAAGGTGGGTGCACATTGTAGCGTCAGTCATTACTTATACGGATGCAGTACAGTGAAGTAGTCTACTAGATCAAGAGGCCTTAGGTGGTCAGCCAACGAGTGTGAACGAGAGATGGAGAAGACTCAGTGAGCCATTAATTATTGGTCATTGAGAGAGTGAGACCAAATGGTTGGTCCGTCACTTAGTGGAAGACGCGGACGCAAGGCTTACCAAGGAGTCAGAGAGGGCAACCCTGGACCTGCCAAGAGGTCATACCATATTGACTTACAAAGAAGTCAGATGATATGGAGAAGAAGCAGTCGCAAGGATGTATCACCACGTTAGGCGTGACACATCTACAGTAAACACCAGAGCAATGGATTACGTCGTAATTACACTCAAAGTGTTAAAGGTACAGTCAAGTGAATCAGTGAGGGAAATATTTCGTATAAATTGTTAAATGTCCGGTCAAGAAGAATTCAAATTCATGCCTAGTTTCTGTCAGTTGCAATGTCATAATTTCATATTCTCATCTGTTTTATCGCAACAAGACTCACTATTTTTTGATATATTATTTAAAGAATATATATTGTTCTATCAAACGAATTCATAGTTTCATTTCTTTGACAGTAAAATCTCTTAACCTCAAAATTAATGGGGAAACCGAACGCCAATCTCCTTTTCCCAGAACTTATATGGTATGTTGTCAAAAGTAAGCTTATTACCCCACACCCTAGAGATGGTCAAGAGTCTCATTCTATTATTGCTGTACTGAGTGACAGCTGGCGCCCTTCAAATAACGTATGTGTAAGTAAGAAGGTAACAAGTAAGTGTGAGTACAAGGTTCGACGAGTGTGTATTTTATTTAATGAATGTTAATTTTCAGATTTCCATATTAAATGTAGTTTTATATATGTTTGTAAATTTAGTAAAACAGTTAGGAAAATCTCAATGTTTTTTTTTTTCGTTTGATAGGCCAAAGTACGAATATAACAAGCAGATTAGAGCAGATGAGGGTTGTAGTAGTTATGTAGAAATGAAAAGGTTAGCACAGGATAGGGTGTTATGGAGAGCTGCATCAAACCAGTATGTGGACTGATGACTTAAACAACAACAACAACAACATTAATACTTATCTGTACGTTTTAAAATCTAAATATATACAGTGTGGAATTTTTATAAATTGAGAATCTCTGAACATTAATCAACGTTCAAATTTTTCTTTGTAACAATTACGGAAAATAATAATAATAATAATAATAATAATAATAATAATAATAATAATAATAATAATAATAATAATAATTTTGACTCGGTTGTACTCAACCAGATGGCGGAATAAACCAGATCTCTGATAGGCGATTTATGGCTGAGTATTTAGTTTTAGTTTTATAGGCTAAACAACAAATGTGTCACCAGAGACAAGTACGACAAAGGGTATCGAATGGATTTCTTTCTGTTCTTCGATATCAGACTACCTCTGCCATGTGTTATCCCAGGATTTTCGAATTTCTACCACTGATCAAAAAGAGGAAGCTAAGAATTATGATAAAAGAAAAAATGTCAGTGAATCTCTATTGTTTGTTACATTTACAGGGAAACCTTTGAAAATGCTCAGCGCCTTTTCTCTTCGCAAGAACATCCGCACCTTACTGAGCACCAACTCCAGTTCAGACGATATCAAATCTATACATGGTGTAAGAGCATTGAATGCAGTGGCCCTGCTCATCTTTCATAAAAAAGTTGCTTCCATGTTTAATCCATACATCAACAGGACTTCAACGACAGAGGTAAGTACAACCTAGTTATTCTCCAAGAATATATATTACCAATGAAGTAACTTTCTGTACACATATTCCATCACACGACACAAGACTGATCCGACTTTCAAAGGATGACACACAGAGCAGCACTCAGAGACTGAAGAAAAAAATATAATGGAGGATATGACTTTGCGAACCTCTAACTAAACACATATAAAAACATCAACATACTACTGAAAATTCCTCCCAACAACTCTTTAGAACACGTCTTTTTAGGAGGTTCTACTTGGTCAAAAGCGATACACGGAAAGCGTTATCGACAATCGCACAGCTCATGCGTATATTCTGCCCTGATCATACCGTATGCTGCAAATATGGCGATCTCCAAAGTGTCGTTGCAGAAGGTTAAGTGATTCCTCCGCGGTGTGGACTGCAACTCCATCTTGCTGCATCTATTGTCGTTGGAGGGTTAAATTTCTGGCGCGACAAAAAACAGCGCAAGTCTCGCATGAATGAGGTAATAATGAGTTCTCTGTAGAATACCTGGTCTATTTTAGAATTCGGTGCAGCAACCTTGACGAAATAAGAAACGAATATTTATTGACCGGATTCGGCGCACCAAATCGTAACCCACGCACTGTGTAATTGTTTGTACTGTATATAACATCAGGCCATTTAATCGAAATTTTTGTTGGTTGATGTAGCCACGAAAGTGAAGATTTTAATCTGAAAACCATATGTTACAGAAGAAATCTGGAACCTTATACGTCATGGAAAACACTCGGCTGCAATACAGTAATCAGGCTAGCTCATCTCATTCTGATAGAAACTGAGTTTCAGCTATGTTTGTCGTAGACTACGATTTTGGGGCAGTAACACCTGTTAGAGAAGTCGTCCATGATTCTGGTTTGAGTCGATAGTTCGTAGGTGCCCTGTTGCCCCCTTTCGTTTTCATAAGACCGATCCCGGATGGTGGAACTTGTGTTATTATGAAATGACTCCCCGTACTGTTATTAAACTCGGCCCATTCTCACGCCCCTCTCCGTATGACCGGAAATAATGTTCCACGATAAACACCTATGTTGCGGGAATCCTGATTGCAGAAACCAACACAACACTGAGTTCACGATATCGTAGTTGCTGTGCCAAAACTGCGAGAGTGTGACAGTGCTCTTCTTATCCATTTTATCCCTTAAACCTACAGAACTAACACTACTCTAAAACAATAAGCAAACTCCACATTGTCTCCAGAACTAATATAATTATTATTTAAGAATTACGAAGTACAGTTTGCATTATGCATTTAGTAAAGAATATTTCAAACCACCTACGTGGATCACCTTCTACGTTCGACGCAGGTCCTATTATGTTCATATTTGGGTATTTTCCTGTGTTTGAATCAGCTGGTTTCCATATATGCCCATGCTTACCAAAGAGTGTATCCAGATCACAGTCAACAAAAAAACTGTTCTAGAGGTTCAGAGTCTGAAGCTGAGCTGTTTGAAGTTAATCTCATCCTAGTTCCTTTTTGAGATTTCCCTTTCGATGGCTGGTCAATTTAAATTTCAACAGAAGCTTGTGAATCTGGATCACAGTCGAGATTACCTTAGAACCACCGGAATACTTCGGATCGTCATCGGAGATTCTTTGTGCTCAGATTCAGGATTCGCTCCTCACACATGCATTACAGGCCGTACTGTAGCTCAGATGACGTCACGCTTTGTGTGGAACTTGGAGGCGATACGCGTCCGTTCCGCTTGAATAATACACTCATTTAAATTACTTAAGAAACCGTTAACACCTTATAAAACCAAAAATTATTCATAAATATCTGTTCGTCCTGACATACAATGCATATCCTTCCCCGTAACGTTCTATTGCTTGCGTATGTCCGTTCGTTTCCGTGAGTACAGGCTAACACTTTGAGACATATTCTTGCGATTTCTATCCACTTTCTGGTCAACTCGAACGTTCACATCATACACACTAATAGAAAACAAGCAACCAATTACCAATACAATTTACTACAAATGTAAATTATATCTGTACCACCAGTTCAGTAGGCTACCTACAAGAAATATTACGAGTAAGCTAACCTGCAACAATAACAAAACATTTACTGTCACTGTCATGAAATTCAGTTACTGTTTAAAAATAGGTAGATTTTTAACAGCAAATAATTCCTATATAATTATTTTTATATTCAATTTTCGTGGAATGACCTTGTTCCATTGCCTATGTTATAAAATTTGATAGGAAAAATCTGAGCAAATGTTATTTCACAATACATTTCTACCTAAAATGGTAAAATGCATAAATTGGACTTGAATTTTCAGATACACCGAATTCAAATAAGCCGTAAGTCTGATTACATAAAAATATATCTAATGTTACCCATGTTTTTGACATAATAAGAAATGATAACTCACCATCTGGGCGAGACAATCTTATTTCCTTCAGGATTTAGTCTTCAGGAAATTGGTTGATACACACTACTCTGTGGTGATTAACTATTAATTTCTCCCTAGAAATAGCCTTCTTCTATAACCTAACTCTTTCTTTATCAGAAGGAAACACAAATACTGGAGTGTACTCTGCTCGTTTATAATTAACTTTGCAGCCAGGCACACAGCAACTCTTAGCATGTTGATTTTTCTCACTGATAATATTAATTCAGTTCAGTGTGTATATACACATTGTGGTTGATAATAAAACGCTGAATGCACTAACTCAATTAATTATACACCATGGATACAACATTACACACATTAACTACAAAATTAAAACACTGCACAACGATGTTCTTAACCTATAGCCTCATATGAATACACACTCACACGAAGTTTTCTTAACTAATTGAGGACTTTTCACTTAATAATGCAGTCGATAATGACTCGGTCTGATATATATCTGAGTAAACATGCGGCCAACATTAACAATTTTAATAAAACAGCGAAGAATTCACATGTAACTCAACTAACTAACGTGCTAAATTTACGCCTAACGATCAGCTGATTGCTTTCCCGCGGTTGCTACGGTACGGCCTGTGCTTCACGAAGGCAGTGGCACTGCATGGAGGTGGTCTGTTGGGGGACACGCGGCAAGGAACAGAGCGCAGTTATGTGACACATACACACTAATTTTACGTATGTTAATATTCTAGGATTAAGACTGGTCACGCCTCCCAGCCACATGTTGACATTTAGTCCTTCAGAACAATTTTCGTTGATTTCATTTTCACATGCGCGTGTGTAAAGGAAAATGAACCTTGCTGTACCGTACTGTAGGAATGTATGTTTGCATGACACTTACCCACTCCTAGAGTATGATGGGATATCTCCGTACTACTGAGAACAACAATAGGAACATGTAACTAATACGGTTCTCTACAAAAGAGTATGCATTTTATATATTTAAAGAAACAATATAGATTATGCTAGTTTGGGCTTTCTAAAAGACTCGTCAATAATTAATTAACTCTCATTAATTAAAAATTTTGCTGAGTTTGTCACTAGTTGACCACTTTGAACTTACTAAAACACACACATCTTAGGCGCTGTACAAAAGGCATATCGCATTTTCCTCATGCCTTTCATTCCTTGTTGTTTAGTTCTTCGCCTTACCTTGGTCTGTGATTGGAAGGACGTCAGTAATCTACACAGACACGTTCTTGCTCATCAGTGGCCTGCTTACGTCTTACATATTTATTAAAGAACTGGAACGGAAAGGGAAACTTGACATCAAGGATAAAATCATTTCACGAATCATAAGGTAAGGTATTATCTATTACCATTTGTAGGTCTAGAAGGAATAAGCACGTTTGTCTGTCTCATTTCCTGTGGAGCGTAGTGATCAGTCGTTGTTCACAGTATATAACATTTTTATACTATTATACTTTCTTCAGATTTCTTTGCCCTCGAGGGGTCCTAGACGGGTTTCATTCAAGATTAATTGCTATAAATTTTAACGTAGTCTCATTATCATTGAAAGAATACATCCAGGGTTTACAGCCAACATTTTTGTTATTTGTCCTTTTATTCACTGCCCCTCAAATACACTGTATCTTTTAGATCGCGTTTAGATTCCTCAAGATGTTCAATGTTTCAATCCATTCTAGCATACTTGTTCTAACAAAGAACTGGAATTTTCTGCTCTGTATGCATATCAGTGTAGTAATCCGTTGAATATTAACGAGAAATTGGAAGAGCTATTTGTAGAAGAATATAAACATAAGGTGATAATTATGATATTTTGTTTTATTCAGTGAAGAAGAGCTATCATTGATCAAGAAATTCACCCCTACTTCAGTTTATTTAACTCTTATGTATATAAATCTGTCCCCATCTTACGCCCATGAACCTATAAATGCCTAGTATGTCTGAAAAATATATCATTCAGGAAAGATTACTTCAAGTCAATCTTCATGAGCTTTACAGTTTTCAGGGGGATGACTAGCCGAGTGATTCGTTAACTCGATAGGATGTAGACTGGATTCCCCATCTAGAGAACAAAACATTTAAAAATGAGACTTCTACATGGCTCTGAGCTTCAGTCACCCATCACCAGAAATGAGCACCATACCAGGTTAAATCCTGGGTACCGAGGTTACAGATAGTGGAAATCTTTACCTTTACCTCCCTCTCTTCCATGGGTTTTCTTGGTCTGTAGATTGATGACTTTACTTTGCTATTCCTTTTCCCTACCTTTTACTGCAAATACCACCTTTGAGAATTGCCAATCTAGTTACTAAACAAAAAACTTCATAGCAATTAGATAAAATTTCAAAAGGAAACATGAATGATAGAAGAAACACGCCACCCATAGACCTACGATGAAAGAGGTAATAAAATAGTTCAACCGACTTAATCCGGGGGGGGGGGATGTCAGCATTGTAGAATTCTGATATGTTAGTGCGGGGTATATTCACAGATCTGTTAACATACATGAGTAGTTCTAAGGCATTTAAACTCGGTTAAAATTGAATGAAATATGGATTACTATCTCACTCTCGCCCATGTTCTAAGCGTTTTCTCATTGCTTCTTCTGTTCGGCTCCCTGTAAAACATAACGTACAGGATTTGGTACTTTATTTTGCAATTCTACTACCATTCCTTAAAAATACACGCACTTCTACCGGCCCTGCATAGTAACAGACATTCGAGAATATCTTCAGTAACAAGCCAATGAATTTCTAAACACACATCTTTGGGTGTTACACTTCATTTGACGTTAACCCAGATAACCCTGACGTCCTTCCAGAAGTATGAATGGGTAGTATGATTTCAACACCATCTAGCGGTAAACACAATTAGTTTGTGGCGCGAATTACTTCGTTTACAGGACGATCCGTATCCTCTCATCAGTTAACAATCGGCTTCATTACAAGGCAGAGTGTTTCTTAAGTGAAATAACGTTCAAAGTGAAGCAGTGTTTTTGCAATGGAAGAACTGACTGATGTCATTGTAGAAGTGTGAGTATTATTTACCTAGATATTTTCAGATCATTCAAAACATAGTTTGATACTATACTAGATATGTCGTTTTGAGATGAGCCTTTAGGGGGCTTCATCAGTGCTACCGGGCGAGTTGGCCGTGCGCGTAGAGGCGCGCGGCTGTGAGCTTGCATCCGGGAGATAGTAGGTTCGAATCCCACTATCGGCAGCCCTGAAAATGGTTTTCCGTGGTTTCCCATTTTCACACCAGGCAAATGCTGGGGCTGTACCTTAATTAAGGCCACGGCCGCTTCCTTCCAACTCCTAGGCCTTTCCTATCCCATCGTCGCCATAAGACCTATCTGTGTCGGCGCAACGTAAAGCCCCTAGTAAAAAAAAAAAAAAACATCAGTGCTCGCCTACATAATTATGACCTAAAGTTGCGTATCCTTCCTGAAGGACATCAGGGAAATACAGTTACTTTTGTTTCAGGAAAGCCCTTACTCTGAACGAACTATTAGGGATTCTCGAAGGGAATGCAGTTCCCGACACTGAGTCACTTAACATAATAACTTTCCCTCCTGTTGTAGATCTCATGATGAAGACACAGGAGCAGAATATTTCCCTACAATTTAGCACCTTCCAGGTTCACAGTTGCAATCAGAGTTATAGCAGCAACTAACTTTGACCCACTGAACCCTTTTGAGAATAAGGTTCTCCGCTTTTCACGTGTGCAAAGATGAATTATCTCAGTGACACAACCGCATTTGTTTTCACGTTACAACAAAGAAATGGGTGGGATCGATCGGGCTGATGAGAATATTTCACTCTACAAGGTGTCGATCAGTGGAAAGAAATGGTATTTCCCCCTGATAGCACACATGATAGATTTAGCAAAACAAAATGCCTGGAAATTCTATCGGAAACACGGTGGAAAACTAGATCATTTGAATTTTAGAAAACGTGTGGACACATCTATTTTTAAATCCAATAAAAGAGTGATTTCTGGTAAAGGTAAAGTGAGGCCATCTAAGAAACGTAAAGTGGATGCACGTTTTTACGGAGTGGAGCATTACGTGGCAGATCTTTCAATTGACACTCACACTAAGAAAAAAAAAAAAGAAAAAAAAAAGCAGCTTCATTGAAAACATTGCTCAAAGAAGTGTACTACAATGTGTATCAAATGTAACTATGCTTTGCACGTTTCATGCATTGTACCATTCCACACAAAGGTGTAATGCTTAGAAAATGATATGTGATGAGAAATAAATTACTTCAGTAATGAAAAATTAATAAATAAATGAATGTTCTGGAAACGGTTAAAATTTATTTCAACAGTAGTGGATGATATAGTAAATAGTGTATTTCCTTGACGTCCTTTTGGAAGGATGCTCAGAGAGTAGGTATCCCTGACGTCCTTCTGGAAGGATGCTCAATTTCCGGCATACTAAGCAAAGAATTTCGGTAAACCTTTTTCTTTCGCTTCATTTACAACCTTAATGATAGATTTTCATGGAAAAGTTCCTCATTACAAACAAAAAATAATTCAGGGTTATCTGGGTTAAAGTATGATACCTCCAAACAGACCTTCACCATGTCGTGGGTAAAGCAGCTTATGAAACAGCCTTGACAACACAGCAGGCTACTCCTTTGGTTACTGGCTGCAGCTCGAGACGCTTAAGGCTTAACGTTCACTAAACCGACTATCGAAAAGAGGTAACCCAAGACTGGTGGTAGCCCACGTCTTGATCCCAACATACGCCACTGGCTTTTAGTTATTTTTGTTTCTGCCTCCGTGGATCACTGCTAGTTTCCTATTCATGATTCCAGTTTTGCTGCATTAGATCTTGGCTGTGATACCGTGATCTTTGATGGACAGTCAAAATTCTTGGCATTCCTTATCATTGTTCTTGGAATGTTAAAGAACTCTATTGGCGTGCTCAGTATTATTGGACAAACTAAATTAACTCAGCTAAACGAACCGTCCAGTAGAATTAAACTTTCATTGCTATGTAGGTAGCAGCACAATCAGTGTGTCAAAACTGCCATCCGGATGGCATGACTTGTCGGTAGCTGAGGCCATGCGATTTTCATTTATGTTTAGTTATTTTTTAATATTATTCGTAACAGCATTGTAACAGCAACTGGTCTTGGAAGAACCGTACACTGAGCGGAATGGCTACGGCTTAAAAGCTCTGTAGTCGGGAGGCGGTGTGTTTAAATCCCCACTACGGGCTCTCCTGCGAATAGTTTTCTGTGGTTTCCTATTCGCAGGGGCTGCCTGGCCAAGGCGGTAAAGGCGTGCTCGGTTTGCCCGGAAGGACGTGGGGTTCGAATCCCCGTCAGGAAGTTGTAAAAATTAAGAAACGAGATTTCCACTTCCGGAGGTGCATATGGCCCTGAGGTTCACTCAGCCTACACCAAAAATGAGTACCAGGTTAATTCCTGGGGGCAAAGGCGGCCGGCCATAGAGCTAACCACTCTACCCCATCACGTGTCGAGATTAACAATGGTGGGAGCCTTTACCTTCCACTCCTCCAAGGGCCTTCATGGCCTGTACGGAGGTGACTTTGCTTTGCTTTGCTTTCCCATTCGCACTTCCAGGCAAATTCCGGACCATTTCCTATTTATAGGCCACAACCGATCCATTCTCCTTTGTCCTTTACTGCGCTTAAGATTCCACATCTCCTGGCCAAAGAGAGGGCGTTGCCCTCTAAGTGGTCCGTCGTACTACTTCAGGGTACAGGATGAAAGGAATAAAGTATTACTGTAGATGGAACTGCGAGCTGTCAGTAGCACGAACAATTGCTGTATTACACCTTTATTTATTTTTTAAAATTTGCTTTACGTCGCACCGACACAGATAGGGCTTATGGCGACGATGGGATAGGAAAGGCCTAAGAAGTGGAAGGAAGCGGCCGTAGCCTTAATTAAAGTACAGCCCCGGCATTTGCCTGGTTGCCTTGTGTGAAAATGGGAAACCACGGAAACCATCTTCAGGGCTGCCGACAGTGGGGCTCGAACCCACTATCTCCCGATTACTGGATACTGGCCACCCTTAAGGAGCCCATTCACAGTCGAGCGGGTTGGCGAGCGGGTTCGTGACCTTGGTCGCACTGACCGGCTCGAAGGTTTATAGGGGGTTGTTGAGGGTTGTTGAGGGTTGGGCTCGAGGTTGGGTCCGTGTTGGCAGTTCGACAGCTAAGCCGGCGAACCCGACTGGTTCGCCAACCCGTCAGTGTGTGTATGTCCACTACCTGACCGGCTCACTGTGGTTTCGTCTGTAGCTTAATTTGGTTTCTGTGTGAGTTAATTAGGCCTACCTCGAATAACAATGACTTTTGAGGAGAATAAGCAGTTCCGGGAAGAATTTATTGAAATGTACCGGGCGAGTCCTGGAGCTTTCCCATCCTTGCGTCACGCAATACCTTCCATGTGTTAGTGCGACATTCAAACACTAATAATAATAACAATAACAACAAGAAAATCGTTGTTTATCTCTCAACCATTCCTTCATCCACACACGTTTCTTCTTCTTTTCTTCATCAATGCACAAAATGCTGCAATAGCTACAGCCACTTTGGAATGTTTTCGTTGGGCCATAACAAAAACATTTTTTTTTTTTTGCTAGTGGCTTTACGTCGCACCGACACAGCTAGGTCTTATGGCGACGATGGGATAGGAAAGGCCTGGGAGTTGGAAGGAAGAGGCAGTGGCCTTAATTAAGGTACAGTCACAGCATTTGCCTCGTGTGGAAATGGGAAACCAAGAAAAACCATCTTCAGGGCTGCCGACAGTGGGATTCGAACCCACTATCTCTATAACAAAAACTAGGCAATGCACATACTATTTGCAATACAGACTGGCGGACTGGTCCGCCAACGGGTTCGCCAGTGTATGGTCACCGTCGAGCCAGTCGGGTTCGGGGTGTGGGTTTTATACACGGACGGGCTCGCCAACCGGCTCGACTGTGAATGGACCCCTTAAGCGACTGCAGCTATCGAGCTCGGTCATAAATTTGTAATGCACAGTGCACACAAATTTAATTAGACTCAAACTGACATGATGTAAAAGTACATGTAATCATTATTTATTTATTTCTACTAAAATCTTATATTTTAGGATTCAAAAACATCCATATGTGTCCCCCCATGGTCTCTGCATTGCTGTATACGCCGCCATGTTCTGATGTTCATATTAAGCAACATCCTTGAGGTCATGCTCTGGAAAGCTTCGCACACCGCATTTTTTTAGGTCGTCATTTCCAACATACTGCTGATTCCTCACCTGTTCCTTGATGTAATCCCAGAGTGCGTTATCGGATGTTGTTATATCAGGGCTCTTTGATGGCCATGGAAGAGGAGCTGGATCATTGTCCGATCCTCGACCGATCCAGCGATTCCCAAAGACTGCGTTCAGACATTGTCGAACAACCACTGCGAAGTGAGCCGGCGCCCCATCGTGTTGAAACCAAACAACGTCTAAGATTCCCACATTTTGCAGCTGCGGGATGAGCCAGTCATTAATCATCTGGGGGTAACTGTTCTGATTAACAGAACGATAAAATAAAATATGAGTCAAACAGATTCATTTGTGTCATTCCGGCCCAGATCATGACGTGAGGTGGGTTGCACTTGTTTTCTTGAAAAAAAATGTGGATTTTCCTTTTCCCAAAAGTAAACATTGCGACTACGGGAGCTGCGATAAATCGCACATTAGTCAGTGAAAATGCCTTTTGAGCCATTTTTTTTGGAATTGTTACAGCATCCGACCACAAGCATCAACTCGTCTCTCCCAATCATCATCTGATAATTCACTGACATTCAATGGACGCCAACACCTCATTTTCAGATCCACTTTGTAGTGTTTCCACATGGTTGATTCCGGTATCTCAATTCTGTCGCACTTTTCCGTATGGATTTGACCGGAGATTGTTCGATAGATATTTCCACGGCAGATATGGACAGACGACTTGTTCGGTACATATCTGGCATGCCATGGCCTGTTTGTTGCCGTGAGTATTTGCATACGAAGGCAAGAGAATATAAATATTAAAATGCATCAACAAGAAAATTGGTGCCAACGAAAATTATACCAAAGAAGAAAAGAATCGTTATAGTAAGGTACAGGACGAGAACAAGGCCTCTGCTCTTTCGTCGATCCAGGCGGGGATACGAATAATAACAGCACATGTACAGTATCTAAATGACAAAATTGTGGAAATGGTTTGAAAAGAATATCTTGGCTTGTGGAAGAAAGCTATAAATGGAAATACTCCTCAACATTATTCTGTGCGATTTCTATTGTGCATTTAACTATAGCTAAGTTTGCACCTCCTACAGGTACAACATATCAATGTACATGGAAGAGAAAATCAAGACAATGACATTGGAAAAGGATGCTCTTGACGTCGAAAATATGAAAAAGGAAGGAACAGAAGAAAGAAAGAAAGAATGAAAGAAAGAAATTACTGGAGGGGAAATGAAATACGGGCAGAACGAAAATAGAAAGGAGAGAAAGAATAAAATTAACCAGAAAGATTCTGGTATTTAGTATATTAGAGGAAGTACAAATATACAACCATCCTCCAATGAGAGGAACAATGAAATAACTCCAACACTTCGAAGAATGAATGTACGTATCGACAAAAGAATTGGAAGATCAATGACAGCCATGGCAATGAGAGCTCTAAAGGCCCCGCAAACCATCTGGGTTGGAAGAGAATAAGTGTAGACCAAAAGAGATCGAACACAAAATGTGAAAGTGAATAACCTGACACAATTAAGTGGAAGCAAAGTCACTCTTGGCTAGAGACCCCATGGTCTCTAACCCATGCTCTCAAATTGACAGCCGGTAGGGTTCCCTTTTATTCGTCTCTTATGGTGGGCAAGGGATACCGTGGATGAATTTTTAACGAACTCATCTATGGTGGGGGAGGCGTAGGTAACAAGAAAATAAGTAAGAAAGAGATAATGAAAGAAAGAAGAATAATGGAAGACGGAATTGCGAAACTAAATATCCATAAAATAATGTAGCGTGTGTAACTTGAGATTCAAGAAGATTTCGAAAGCGCATGGAGCATTGTTTGATAGATAGGAACATTAATCTTCCATTTCCCTTTTAGTTTTACCTAAAAGTAGTGAAATTCTAAAGTAATTGCGTTATCAACTTCAAACTAGTCGGCAACACCTCGCTTGAACCATCGACAGTAAGTATGAGTGGATAAATTCAAGTATGCATATTAGTAGTGGATCCTTTAAATGAGTTGCAGATCTATTTTTACATACGTGTCGGTCTCTGTGAAAATGTTTCTTAGTCTGAAGTGAATGTCCGCACATAAGTATTTCATTCTATTTAAAGTATCATAATGCGGTAAGAATTCTCTTTGTATTCAGGAAGACATTTCAGTCGCTCCATATACATCCCAGGGCTCAGCCGATTTAATTATAAATTAGTGAAGCCAGGCAAATGTCATACATACTTGGCAGCCAATAGCACTGACTATGTGTAAGGCAGATGGTGACGACTGCGAGGATTCATTCCTATTTCAGGAATTTCCAGAATCGGTTTTACTTTCCGCTACAATCAAATAGAATACTTCGTTTATTTTAGTTAAAACACAGAAAATCTGTCTGTGATAGTGTGTGTTCATTACCAAAGTACGAGAAATGAGAATATAAGTCATGGAAACGATGTTTTGTGATAACACGATTATGAATGGAACCTTTGAAAATACAAGTGAAAGGATATGGACAGGGTGGAGTATGTGAGTACGGTTCATCTATAATTACTTATCAACAACATTGTCTATTACTCATGTTTGTTATTGTTGCTGGAATAAAATTACTGCTTTAGTGTTACAGTAGCATTACAGCTCGCATATCCGTTCTAAAGACGAAGAAAGCAGTCCCCCACTGAGTAGTACAGAACTCGCTACCCACAATATGGGTAGCGGGGAAAACCATCTGCTTCGCCATGTGTGAACTGGATCACCTGTTGTCGTACAGTATTTTCAATGTCCTCTCGTATCCAAGACAGTCTACCACGTAATGGTTCCTTTACTTTTGGTATTACGTCTATATCATACCAAGAAAAGTCAGGCGAGCATGGTGGGTGCTCCATAACTTCCCATCCCCAGTTTTGCAGTAATCTTTCTACTCGTCAGTCGATTCACAGAGCCATCTACTGATATGCACACGTACTATATCTACCAGGTTTGCCTCAGATATATGTTACACTCCATGTGAAATCGAATAACAAAAATGTGTATTTATTTTATAAGTTTTGAAGTAATATTTCAGAAAAAATGGAGTCAAGTCTGCACAATGTCAGCTTTCGCTGTTCAACAGTCTTCATTATATTATATTTTTAATACCTATAGTACATTCCTTTTGACACAACTTATTGCTGAAATATTATGAACAAATTACTTATATTTGTGAACATAATACAATACAGAATACAGTAAAAACTCTTAACAGAATTTAATTTTTTACTGACATGTTCTGAAATTTATTTATTAAATGTTACCGACTTCCCCATATTTAAAACGTGTTAAAAGTCACGACGGTTTCCTCATCAAAGTAGAAGACGAACTACGTTTTTGGAAGTTTTCATATAATTGCATTAATATACAGTTACTTGCTAAGATTTCGAAACACGTATCTAAATTGACTCAAGCCTGCACGAACTGCAACCTCTGGGAACTTCAGATGAACATGCGCTGCATCGCTACCGGCTTGTTGAACAACTACGTGCTTCTTGTTCGAGTTCAACCGCACCATGGCAATTCTTTACTGATCGTGTAATTAATATATCATTCACGGCCTCGTAATTTGAACAACGCAATTTTATTCAAACGCAGTGTTGCCAGATACCTCGAGAAGGAATTCCCGTCACATTGCCGAAATTTCACTCGTCTACCGGATTTTTCCCACAACACTTAACAGTTCATAATCCTGATGGTTACATACAGGCACGATATATTGAAATACGACAGACCAATAAAAAATTCTTCAATTAGGGGAGCAAGATGATCAACAACTTTAAGCGCAACGTTGTGTTCAGAAAAGAAAGCGGATAACTTAATTACAGCTTCCTTAAATTGAAGATATTTTATTAGACTGCCGTATATCAATGTATCGTGCTGAAATTCGGCGTTACCTGTTATACATTTAAGCATATAATAATTTCCGGCTCCGGGCACTTGCTTCGAACACCCCTTAAACTTTTCATCACTAACCCATTCTCCTTAAAACCTCTTTTTTCTCCTTGGTTCCGACATTTCTGAAGATAACTCACACAAGAACTTACGTTTATTTTTAGGAATACCGTTTCCTTCATTCATTGTGACACTAAGGAAAACAAATCCACCCTTTTATGAAATGGTTCTATGAAAAATAAACACCACAATCAAAAATACTAGTAACCACCTCTCTACAATCACGCCGAACATGCGAAGGGCATTCATGTCATGATGTAACAGGAGATAATACCCACGCGCAACAATTACGGTGCATGTCCGGTAAACTTCTTGGGTTTGAACCAAAACAGGATTCATCAAAATAAGTTAAAGAACGACCATGATATTTACAGGCCAGAACATTTTTTCTGAACATGTAAAGAAATGATGCATTATTTAAAATACCTTCATAAGCTTTTTTTATAAGTAAGGCGGGGTGACGTTGATATATCCCATGGTTTTTAGACGTTTTATGATTTTTTTTACCTTTTTCCCATATTTTCGAAACTTTGTAGACTTTACCCTCGTCCTTGGGAAATTTCCCTCAATCTGACAACGCTATACACTATATCAACCACCGAAAGTAAAAGCATTGATGTATTCAGATATTTTTCCATTGTGGAACAAAAATAAAATCGACATTTTAATTTTCAATAATAATGTAAACAACACACCCCTAGTTATTCGTATAGGCATCAAATATAATATGAACCCGTTAGCAGTTGCTATAAGAACTAAAGCTCAACAAAACCGTCAAATCTGCAGTTCTTGAATTCGTGGACACACCGGATCCACTGGAAATGAGAGAGCTGATCAACTAGCAAAAGCTGCTGCTCAAACAAATCTGGAAGTCATGTACGACAGTACTCCTTTATGTTTGTTAAGTACAATTTTGGAAAATGTCATGAAGTTACACACTAGTGGCCTGAGCTTACCAATCCCCTTTTAGAAGATATAAAAAATGAAAGGTCGATTCCACTATATCGCCGAGTGTTAATAGAAACGGCTTTCGCAAGTGTCAACTCAATATCGATTCGTAAGAGGCAGAATGCTCCAGTAGACAAGTTATGACCCACAAGGCAATAAACTCAGCAGAGCGAAGCGCAGAGGAAGGTAATATACACAAGCCGTGTTTCGGAACATTAAAAAAAACATTAATGGTGGGCCATACCCAAGAGGAGTTATCGTGGTAAGTGCATGTTAAATCGTAGGAAAGGAATACCAGAAAAGAGAACTCCCAAAACACAGAATTCCTTTTTTTTTTAGATAACACATATATTGAATAAAGTTTTCAAAACAACAGCTTAGACAATATAGGGAAACATTTGTAAGGGTTGATTAGAAACCGAAAGACATCGAAGGGAAGATGGGAGATATTCCAAATGAGGATTGTGGTGAAGTAAATCTTTATAAAATTGGGAACTAATAAGTGACACTGCCGCCCCAGAATCGAGGAGGGCGACAGAGGGAAGGTTATTAACAGTAAGCAAAACATGACAACTCGGGGGTAAAAGAGAAACAGAATTAAGAATGGATTGGGAAGATGCTGATACGGAGGTAAGCTGCGAAGAATGAGGCAGATTTTCCCCATGTGAACGCCTACTGCCTAAGGACGCGGGTGAAAGGCGTTTCCCGAAGGCAAATTAGTGCATTGACGGGCAATGTGGCCCGGTAATTTACAGCGATAGCAGGTTGTGGGAGGACGAACACTAAGGGGGGTACTGCAGGCAAAGAAGAACGTAAGGGAGGAGCAGTAATAGGTGGAGGAGAGACGGAAACATAGTAGGAACGATCCCCTAAAGAATTTATGGTACGTTGTTGAGCGACATTGTAGAGTTGAAAGAGGGAAACAGGGGGAGCAAGAACATTAAAAAGCATGCGGAATGATGGGGCGGCATAAAACTGAATAATAGAGATCAGTTCGGAAGTATTATATGAAATATTTAAAACATCACTATAAGTGATAATAGAGTCCAAATAGTCGTGCGCCGGTTCGTTGGGTATCTGGTGGCGTCTGATGAACTCGGTACTTAGTTTGTGACGGACTTCTATGGGTAAGAAATAATTGTGTATCGCATGTCTCAATTCTACCAATTTGTAAAGTTTGACATATTATCCAGCCAAAAGGTGGAAAAAAAACCGTAGTTTTGGTGGAAAGGAGGCCAATTAATTGGGGAAAGGAGGCAACTTTTATGTTTAAGAACTTGCGAACCGAAAACAGCCAAATGGTAAGATTTTGGGGATCTGTCGCTAATAGTTGGGGAACTTGTAATAACGACTGCTTAATAATTTGTACATTAAGTGCACTATCAACAGAGGGGGTAGTAGGTACTGGTGGTTGAGAATAAGGGGGAGGGGGGGCATGTGATGTAGTGAAACGGAAGGTTTGGTATCATCAGATTGAAAATCAGATGTGTGGTTGGATGAAGACGGGTATAGGGAGGGAGAAGACGGAGCAGAAGAAAAGGAAATTAAATTCGGTACAGGAGGGTTGGGCAATGATAAATTTGGTGGTAGTGGAGAAGATAATAATGAAGAGTCTTCCCCTAAAGGGAAGTTATCGGAGAAGCAAGCCATAAATACGACCAGGAAGAAGAAAGAAAAAGGAAGAATGAAGATAATCAAAATAGAGGGTAATCTGCTACCATATGTTAAGTACAATTTTGGAAAATTTCATGAAGTTACACACTAGTGGCCTGAGCTTACCAATCCCCTTTTTGAAGAGATAAAAAATGAAAGGTCGATTCCACTATATCGCCGAGTGTTAATAGAAACGGCTTTCGCAAGTGTCAACTCAATATCGATGCGTAAGAGGCAGAATGCTCCAGTAGACAAGTTTTGACTCACAAGGCAATAAACTCAGCAGAGCGGAGCGCAGAGGAAGGTAATATACACAAGCCGTGCTTCGGAACATTAAAAAATAATCATTAATGGTGGGCCATACCCAAGAGGAGTTATCGTGGTAAGTGCATGTTAAATCGTAGGAAAGGAATACCAGAAAAGAGAACTCCCAAAACACAGAATTCCTTTTTTTTAGATGACACATATATTGAATAAAGTTTGCAAAACAACAAGATATAGATCCACAAAAGAGAGATAAACAATTCACGGGGTCTATTTCAATGGTCAATAATCTAGTTTAGATAGGGACACACAGTTACAACAAAGGGTAAAAATGACCCGTAAAAATCAACATTATCTTTGGTTACAATAAGGGATAAAAGCCCCGAGAATTACCACTGTCTTTGAGGTACAACCAAAGGGGTAAATGCCCCGTGAATTATAAATATCTTGACTCGTACAAATTCCAGTGAAAAGGTTAAACCTGAGCAAATCAATGTTCTTGTTTACATACTAGCTCCCATAAGAGGCCAATTTTATGAACCGGAACAAGATAGTTCAAAAAAACAATTGGCAGTAATATTGATTGAAAAGAGATTTACAATACAAAAAAGGGGTACTTTGTAAGATACTACCACAATCCCCCAGATTCGTGGTTCAGCTTAGACAATATAGGGAAACATATGAACATCGAACATACCCAGTGTAGATACATCATAAAAGGGTTAGCAGACCGCGATACACCATCATAAATAACAAAGGTAAACAAAAGGATAAAAATAATAAAGGAAGGGAAAAGCAAAGGTGGGCAATGAGGCGAAGAGAGAAGAAAAATCAGGAGGGATAAGGAGACAAAGTGCTGATCAGGAGCGAAGCTCCCACATCACATGAATGGAAGGCAAAGTTCACACATTACACATCGCGAGTCCAGTCCACATTCTCGATTCACTTTTCTATCTCGAGTTCGGAGTTTGAATTTTACCACAGTGTCAATTTCGTAATGCCCTTAAAAAGGACTAAAGTTCGGATTCCAATTAACAAGCTGAAGAAAAAAGGGCAAAATAGAGTGAATGTTAATATGTGGAGAAATATGAAGTCTGCTCACCCAGTACGTAGAACGGAGAAATTTAAAACGGGCCAGCCGTGCACACTTCCAGAGCTTCCACTGCCTATTACAACATTTGATCTACACCTGAACATCGAACAAGCACACGGAGCTCGTATATATACGGAACCGAGGTCGCCGTGGAACATGCTAGAAGCGATGACGTCAGAGGGCCTCGCGTGGAGCGATGAAACTGTCCAAGCAGTCAAGCGGCAGGCGTGAAGGCAGACAGTTCGTGTAGCGAGACGGTGCGTTGGGTTTGAGCGTAGAAGAAAAATTAGGTAAGCGATTTGAATACGTTACATATTCCGCCCACCCGAAGAAATCCGAAGGATTAGAGTGGCTAATGACGAAACGGTGATGAGGAGTAGAGATGACGAAGGCGGTCCAGGAGATGCCAAGCGATGTGGGCGTAGATGAAGAGTAGAGAATCCGATGACAGCATAGGCGAGGGCAGGCGGAGAAGCAGATCCGAAGAATGATGAAAGGGAAGACAGAGAGCTGCAGGTCCGACGAAGTCACAGCGCGGCGCCAACTCGAGGATAGGGCAGGCAGAAGCAGCAGGGCGAAAAGAAAAGAAAACGGAGAGCATGAGTGACCAGATAAAAGATAAAAGAAGGAAAAAAGAAAGGGGGAAGGACGGCGGGGGGAACGGGAGGAGGGCAAGGGAACGATGCGGATCGACAGGGTAAAGGAATATAATTAATTAAAAGGTCTGCATAACACGTTAAGCATAGAAACGTACAGATTATAAAAACAAATACACAAAAAAGACCACATTAAATGTAAAAAGGGGGAGGATCAGGCATAAAAATATATTTTTAGGCAGTGGGAGATGGAGCTGGGTGAGCAGACAAAAGGAGAGAAAAAAGGGGAGAAAGGGAGAACAAGAAATGTGAAGGGTAGAAGGTGATGGACACCGAATTAAAGAGGCAAAAGAACAAGCCAAAAAAAGAGAGTAATAACCGACCTGAGCAATACTCATCTCCCCCCCCCTGGGAGAAAAAGAGAAAGAGTAAGGGAGAAAAAGAAAAGGAGGTGGGGGAAGAAGGAGGAAGGGATTAAGTATGAAACTGCTTTAGAAGAGAAAAATGAGCCTTTCGGAGGTCAGTCGGGGATTCCACAGACTGGAGCTGAGCGGTATTAGGCGAGGGAAAAGAAAGGATACGGAAGGGACCCAACCAACGAGGGGAGAGTTTAGGAGAAATATTCTGAGGTGCAGAGCTGAGGGGGTGGTTTTTAAGAAGAACTAAATCAAACAATTTAAATTTAGAAGGTAAGACACGAGAATTACACAGTTTCTTGTGAACTTCCCTGGCCTGAAGGAGCTTTTGATAAGCGGAATGCAATTGGGAATGATTAAGACGATCAGAGGGGGTGTCCAAAAGCGAGGGTAGATCCCACGTTAGAGCAAGAGGGGTATTCAACTCACGGCCGAGAAAGAGTTTAGCCGGAGCGCAACCGGTAGAGGAATTAATGGTGGAGTTGAGGGCCAGAACGATAGAAGGAAGTTCGGTGTCCCATGATTTCTGGTTTTGAGAGTGGAAAATAGATAGAAACGTTTTCAGGTTACGGTGATAGCGTTCAATGGTATTTGCCCGAGGATGATACGGGGAAGTGCAAACTTTTTTTATGCCGAGAGAAAAACAAAAATTATAGAACTGTCTAGAGGTGAAAATCGAAGCATTATCAGAAATGAGAACTTTAGGGAGACCAGTGATAGGAAAGATGTAATTAAACAAAAGATTGATAACAATTTGTGAGGAGATATTTCTCAAAGGACGAACAATAAGAAATTTAGGAAAGCCATCTAACAGAGTGAAAATATATGAATTGGATTTAGAGGATTTGGCAATAGGCCCAACAATGTCAATGTAAAACTTTTCAGACGAATAAGTAGCAGGAGAAGCGGCATAGGAGCCGTAAGGAAGGTGATTTAACGGTTTATGTCTCTGACAAGAAGGGCAAGATCGAACCCACGAAAAAATGTCTTTACGTATTTGCGGCCAAAAAAATTGGGAGGCAAGGCGAGTGTAGGTCTTAGCTCTCCCAAAGTGGCCGCCCATAGGCGAATCATGAAAATATTGAAATACCATAGATCGGAGAGTGGAAGGAAGAACGAGGCGCGGAGTAGCTTTAGGGGTAGGTTTAAAAAGAAGGAGTTGGTGGTGGACCCGAAATGGGCCAGAATAATTAGGAGAAGTAATTTCTTGAGAAATTTGTTGACAGTACGGGTCAAGCTGTTGATGGTGCAAGCAAGATTGAAAAGAGAGGGGAAAGTTAGTTAAATAAGAGACGGAAATAACAGAATTAACGGGAAGGGAATCATGTTCGGAGGGTTGAAGGTGGTGGTCATCAAAGAGACGGGAAAGAGCATCGGCGACAGAATTATTATAATCGGAAACGAATTTTAAGGAGAATTTGAAACTAGACAGGCGGAGTAACCAACGACCAGTACGACCAATTTTTGGGGCATTATGTAGTAGCCAAGAAAGAGCCTGCTTATCAGTGCTGACAATGAATTCACGATGGTCGAGGTATTCAGAAAAGTGTTCTATTGAGAGAATAAGAGCCAGGGCTTCTTTTTCGTAAGTAGAATACTTTTGTTTAACAGGGGATAACAGGCGGCTAAAATAGGCAACAGGAAGCGTACGGTCATTAACAGTTTGTTAAAGGACTTCGCCAATGGCAATGTCCGAGGCATCAGTGGATAGTTCAAAGGTAAGATTAGAGTCCGGAATTTGTAAGAGGGGAGCGTGGGATAATTTAGATTTGAGAAGATCAAAGGTCATTTGTTGCTGAGTGGACCAGTGAAATTTCACCCCTTTCCTTTTGAGTTTATTCAATGGATGAGCAATGGATGAAAAATTAGGGATGTACTTGGCGTAGAAGCCGACCATTCCCAAAAAGGATCGTAAATGTTCCAAGTTTGTAGGAGGGGTATCTTATTAATGGCGGAGACACGGTCAGGGTCAACAGCAATACCATCAGAACTCAATATGTGGCCAAGAAATTTAATCGAGGTTTTGGCGATCAAAACTTTAGAGGGATTAACGGTGAGACAGACATTGCGAAGAAGAGTAAGGACTTCGCGTACATGAGACAAATGCGATTCAAAATCAGGAGAAAAAACTAAGATATCATCAACGAAAGGAAAGATATTTATACTTAATGTCAGTAAAAAGGGAGTCCACAAAACGCTGCATTATTTGGGAGCCTAGATTAAGGCCAAAGGGAACTTTTTTAAATTGATAGAGCCCATTAGGAGTAATGAACGCCGTATACCGAGAACTGAGGTCATCTAATGGAAGCTGATTGTAGGCAGAACTGAGGTCGAAAATTGAAAAAAATTAGGAACCGGAAAAATATTGGAATGCCGAGTTTAATTTAGGCATCGGATAGGCGTCATAGACGATTTTCTCATTGAGCTTCCTGTAATCAACAATGAACCTCGCAGAACCATCAGGCTTATCCACCACAAAGGCGGGGGAGGCATAATCGGATGATGATGGAATAATAGTATTGTCTTTAAGCATTTTCTGAAGCAACTGATTTAAAACTTTCAAACGAGGAGAGATAAGAAAATAAAGCGAAGAGCGAACCGGAGTAGAATCCACTAAATCGATATGTGCAAAAAAATTCTTAACTGTTTCCAAATCCGAGGTAATAACATCAGAAAATTCGGTAAGTAAGGCTTGAACCTGGTCAGAATACATGGAGTTAATAGTAGGAAGTAGGGAATGTGAACGAAAAGGAAAATCAGAGATGCTAATCAACGGAACAAACTTGTCCGAAAAGGAAACAAAACCTTAGACTGGGCGGAATCGAGAAGGAGACCAGTATGCGAAAAAAGTAATCTCCTAAGATAACCGGGAATGACAAGTCCTCAACAATCTGAAAAGTGAAAGGCCAAGAAAAGTGCTGTAGTTTAATATGTAACAAGATACTACCCAAAATTTGTAAGGGTTGATTAGAAACCGAAAGACATCGAAGGGAAGATGGAAGATATTCCAAATGAGGATTATGGTGAAGTAAATCTTTATAAAATTGGGAACTAATAAGTGACACTGCCGCCCCAGAATCGAGGAGGGCGACAGAGGGAAGTTTATTAACAGTAAGCAAAACATGACAACTCGGGGGTAAAAGGGAAACAGAATTAAGAATGGATTGGGAAGATGCTGATACGGAGGTAAGCTGCGAAGAATGAGGCAGATTTTCCCCATGTGAACGCCTACTGCCTAAGGACGCGGGTGAAAGGCGTTTCCCGAAGGCAAATTAGTGCATTGACGGGCAACGTGGCCCGGTAATTGACAGCGATAGCAGGTTGTGGGAGGACGAACACTAAGGGGGGTACTGCAGGCAAAGAAGAACGTAAGGGAGGAGCAGTAATAGGTGGAGGAGAGACGGAAACATAGTAGGAACGATCCTCTAAAGAATTTATGGTACGTTGTTGAGCGAGATTGTAGAGTTGAAAGAGGCAAACAGGGGGAGCAAGAACATTAAAAAGCATGCGGAATGATGGGGCGGCATAAAACTGAATAATAGAGATCAGTTCGGAAGTATTATATGAAATATTTAAAACATCACTATAAGTGATAATAGAGTCCAAATAGTCGTGCGCCGGTTCGTTGGGTATCTGGTGGCGTCTGATGAACTCGGTACTTAGTTTGTGACGGACTTCTATGGGTAAGAAATAATTGTGTATCGCATGTCTCAATTCTACCAATTTGTAAAGTTTGACATATTATCCAGCCAAAAGGTGGAAAAAACCGTAGTTTTGGTGGAAAGGAGGCCAATTAATTGGGGAAAGGAGGCAACTTTTATGTTTAAGAACTTGCGAACCGAAAACAGCCAAATGGTAAGATTTTGGGGATCTGTCGCTAATAGTTGGGGAACTTGTAATAACGACTGCTTAATAATTTGTACATTAAGTGCACTATCAACAGAGGGGGTAGTAGGTACTGGTGGTTGAGAATAAGGGGGAGGGGGGCATGTGATGTAGTGAAACGGAAGGTTTGGTATCATCAGATTGAAAATCAGATGTGTGGTTGGATGAAGACGGGTATAGGGAGAGAGAAGACGGAGCAGAAGAAAAGGAAATTAAATTCGGTACAGGAGGGTTGGGCAATGATAAATTTGGTGGTAACGGAGAAGATAATAATGAAGAGTCTTCCCCTAAAGGGAAGTTATCGGAGAAGCAAGCCATAAATACGACCAGGAAGAAGAAAGAAAAAAGGAAGAATGAAGATAATCAAAATAGAGGGTAATCTGCTACCATATGTTAAGTACAATTTTGGAAAATTTCATGAAGTTACACACTAGTGGCCTGAGCTTACCAATCCCCTTTTTGAAGAGATAAAAAATGAAAGGTCGATTCCACTATATCGCCGAGCGTTAATAGAAACGGCTTTCGCAAGTGTCAACTCAATATCGATGCGTAAGAGGCAGAATACTCCAGTAGACAAGTTTTGACTCACAAGGCAATAAACTCAGCAGAGCGGAGCGCAGAGGAAGGTAATATACACAAGCCGTGCTTCGGAACATTAAAAAATAATCATTAATGGTGGGCCATACCCAAGAGGAGTTATCGTGGTAAGTGCATGTTAAATCGTAGGAAAGGAATACCAGAAAAGAGAACTCCCAAAACACAGAATTCCTTTTTTTTAGATGACACATATATTGAATAAAGTTTGCAAAACAACAAGATATAGATCCACAAAAGAGAGATAAACAATTCACGGGGTCTATTTCAATGGTCAATAATCTAGTTTAGATAGGGACACACAGTTACAACAAAGGGTAAAAATGACCCGTAAAAATCAACATTATCTTTGGTTACAATAAGGGATAAAAGCCCCGAGAATTACCACTGTCTTTGAGGTACAACCAAAGGGGTAAATGCCCCGTGAATTATAAATATCTTGACTCGTACAAATTCCAGTGAAAAGGTTAAACCTGAGCAAATCAATGTTCTTGTTTACATACTAGCTCCCATAAGAGGCCAATTTTATGAACCGGAACAAGATAGTTCAAAAAAACAATTGGCAGTAATATTGATTGAAAAGAGATTTACAATACAAAAAAGGGGTACTTTGTAAGATACTACCACAATCCCCCAGATTCGTGGTTCAGCTTAGACAATATAGGGAAACATATGAACATCGAACATACCCAGTGTAGATACATCATAAAAGGGTTAGCAGACCGCGATACACCATCATAAATAACAAAGGTAAACAAAAGGATAAAAATAATAAAGGAAGGGAAAAGCAAAGGTGGGCAATGAGGCGAAGAGAGAAGAAAAATCAGGAGGGATAAGGAGACAAAGTGCTGATCAGGAGCGAAGCTCCCACATCACATGAATGGAAGGCAAAGTTCACACATTACACATCGCGAGTCCAGTCCACATTCTCGATTCACTTTTCTATCTCGAGTTCGGAGTTTGAATTTTACCACAGTGTCAATTTCGTAATGCCCTTAAAAAGGACTAAAGTTCGGATTCCAATTAACAAGCTGAAGAAAACGGGCAAAATAGAATGTATGTTAATATGTGGAGAAATATGAAGTCTGCTCACCCAGTACGTAGAACGGAGAAATTTAAAACGGGCCAGCCGTGCACACTTCCAGAGCTTCCACTGCCTATTACAACATTTGATCCACACCTGAACATCGAACAAGCACACGGAGCTCGTATATATACGGAACCGTGGTCGCCGTGGAACATGCTAGAAGCGATGACGTCAGAGGGCCTCGCGTGGAGCGATGAAACTGTCCAAGCAGTCAAGCGGCAGGCGTGAAGGCAGACAGTTCGTGTAGCGAGACGGTGCGTTGGGTTTGAGCGTAGAAGAAAACTTAGGTAAGCGATTTTAACACGTTACATGTTATGCAAGAAGACGAATCAGAGAACATATTTTGAATTAGTGGTACCTCCTTTGGACATCTGCTTCAAATGTATCCGTTACTAGAAAACTATATTTTCCTACAGTTTACAACCGAATTCAGTGCAAAATTCTGGTGCCAAATTTTGAGTTAACACCATTTATGACAGTCCATGGAAATTTCAAATCATATTTTGAACTTTTAAAAATTATTTTGAGAGGTGACTAATCTTGCTTTTGTGGGTCTCCTCAAACAATTGATCATTTGATGTTTTATTGTCATGTGTTTGATTTGGACTCTCATTTGTACTGCTGTAATATATTCAACTTTCACAACCACTATAGGCTATCAAATTTTCATACAGAAATGCTGTTACAAACATTTCCTCATTTTCAATCATCGCACCTTTCGTAAACTGGTTCTGTAAATCACCATCATTATGTTATGTATGTATGTAGGTATGTTTCAACCATAACCCTAAAATCTTATGAATAAAGTTGTAGGGGGTCCGCTGTCTGTAATTCCTCTTGTTTTGCCAAATTTTCAAATATTTATCCGTTTTAGGTCATCTCAAGACCGAATCGGTGGTTTTTACTTTTCGTGTCTGTCTGTTTGTCTGTTTGTCTGTTCCACCATCACGTCGAAATGGCTGGATAGATCTCAACCAAACTTCATATTTAGAGTATACTCATCCCGGGGAAGATTTCGATATACATATCATTTTAAAATCTTTTAAAAGACGGGGGTTTTATAGGAAAACCAGAACGGTTTTCCTCCATTTTCTCTTATACTATTGATTTTCTGTAAACTCTGTGGATCGTGTGTGAAAGGTCTCTTCATTATAAACAACTTTCGTTATGTTCATAATTTACCTTACTCTTCAAACGACGGAGAAATTAACTATTTTGTGCCAATACCATGCTCTGCATTGAGTGACCGACAGACCGACAATGAATATATGGGTTACCATGGCAACGTCTCTGACTACTTGCCAGCAGGGAAGTAACGTATTGCCATTTTCCTCATCATTCCTTTAAATTCGTGGTTGTTCATTTGTAGAATGCAAGAGAGTCGTCAATCGGCCATTCTGCGGGATATTGGCGGAATATCATTGGAGGTTATAACCGTCCTCGAATAGCTTAAGTAATAACACAAATATTCATCTTCTTATCTGATTACCTAAGAATCCCTGCGCCTAAATTTCTCTCCGATTACCGCTTTCTTATATCCATAACTCACACCGGAATAATTTATTGAGGAGCATTTGATTTTCCAATACATTCACTTGGTATTTACATATTTGGCGTCATCCGGATGCCCTCAGTTATAATCCATTTTCTATTTTCAAATTACTAAACAGTATTTTTTTCCTTAATTACCACGTATGTATGCGAGTGCTAATCCCGAATGCTGCACACTCTTTTCTTTGAGGAAATATTCTAAGCTATCCAAATGTATAACGTTTGGCCCAGGAAAATTCCGAAATATGGAGGCAATTTTAACGACGGTGCAGACCTTCGTTTCGGGGTAATTGGTGGCTAATCAGTAAGTCGTATCACAAGTCAGAAAGCAAACGGCGTTTCATTTTGGAGAGATCTACAACTTTTGTCCTATGACGTTTCGTCGTATTTCTATCCCTAATACGTTAAATACAGCTGTATTTCTCGATTACAAGTTGATTTTGTACTTTTACACGTATATGTTATGATTTGGCACACTTATAGGAAAGGTGGAATCATGACATTCGGCACGCACATTGACATGACCATTGGCCATATCATAACCAAATTTTATGATTCTAGCTGTCACATGAGTATCAAAAATATTAATTAGTATGTGAAAACTGTACAAAATTTCACCCCATTCAATGACTCTAACTCAATCTAACCCATAAATATAGGAGATACGAGAAGATGTCATAGGACCAACCATGTAGAGCACTGAAAGGGGCGTCTGATGGTGAAGTCCGTTTGTAGATACATCGTACAGTTTCAAAGCAATAACTATCGAAATAAAGGTCTGCACTTCTAGAGTGTGTCTCTACATTGACAATTTTGGCGAAATTTCCGTACAGTTATCCATTTAAGGTGTAATAATGACCATCTGCATATATTCAGTTTTGGTGTCTGTCAGTTTGTTTGTCTGTTTGTCTATAACTTGGAAACTACTGGATATATTTCCACCAAACTTGATATTTAGAATCCACCTGTCCTTTGGTAGATTTTAGGGCAAATATTGTTTCTAAATCCCTCAATTGACTGGGGGATTATACGAAACCGAAACCGTGATTTTGCATTCACACAAAATATACACAACCAAACTTAATGTAAATTTACCTGCCTTAATGGAAATTAATACCTAAACCTTTTTCCTCATGTGCATCATTTCAATACGAGGATTAATACGGGAGATATCATTAACGGGCCGTTTTCCTGTACAAGTCCCACCGGACTTAACTCAAGAGCGGGTGCGTGTAAAGCGTACTTTTTACAACTTGAAAACTACTGAAGATATTTGAGTCAAACTTTACATTAACATCCACCTGTCCAACGGTAGGTGTTAATCGTCAATAACGTTTCATGCTCCCGGAATGGACTGACGTTCATAGGGAACCGAAATGGTGATTTTATTCTTACACAGTATATACAGTACAAGACCAACCTGACTGGAAATCGACCAAACATGATGGAATTCCATCTCTAAAACTTTTTTCATGTGAATTTTTTCGACAGGAGGATTAATAAGGGGGATATCATAAACGGTCCGTTTTTCAGGTTAAGTCCAGCGGATATAGCCCAAAAGATGTTTTACGTGGAGCAGGTTTCTTATCTATCTATGTAAATAAAATCGTAACGACTGTGTGCCTGTACATTGACTATTTTGGCGAAATTTTCGTACAGCTACACGTTTAAGGGGTAATAATGACAATCTGCATATTTTTGGTTTAGTTTCTTGAAAGTCCTAATTTTTACATTCCTCACCGAAAACCCAGATTGCGGCATAATCTGCCAGTCGAAGAAGGATATTGAAATTTGGCAAAATTATACTTTTAGCCTGTAACGGACGGAAAACTTCCAAGATCTTTAAATTTTTCCCTTTTTATCCCGAAGAATATCGAAATATGGAGGCAATTTTAATGATGGTGCAGACCTTCGGGAAGTATTATCACATAACGGATGGCACAATCCCCGGTCAATATGGAGTGATCTACAACCTTGTTCTTACGACTTTTTGTCGTATTTCTATCCCTCTTACTTTTGATTTTTCTCTGTTTCTCGATTTTAAGTAAATTTGGACATTTCACATATATAATTCATACTTTCCATCACTTATAGGAAAGATAGAATAATCAAACTCTACACGAAAATTGGTCCACTCAGTAGCCATATGTGAGCCAAATGATATGTAGCTGTCACTTAATTATCCGAAAAGCAATGCAATGTGAGATATTCTTACAAAAATTTTACCCTATTCCACGTTTCTAACTCAATCTGACCCATGAATAGATGAGATATCATAAGACCAGCAATTTAGGCTGCTAAATCCGGCGTCTTATGGTACAATCCTTTCTCGATATGATGTACCGTTTAGCAGCAGTTAATCTGTAAATGAAGGTCTGCAATATTGTAAACAAGCACATACTTTCGTATGTCGAACTATATATATTCACTGATCTCGATTTTGTAGCGATCGAGAAAGGGTGTGTCTGCTATTGTAATCAGTACTCCCCACACCGACTTTGACTGGCAGTAGGAATGGGGTCCTTCTCCAATTCCTGTGTAACTGGCATTAATAAGAAAGGCCTACCATTGTAATGAATAATTCACTTCTCGATTTGACTTGCAGAAGGCTAGGGAGCATGCAGTTTTGTTCAAAACTCCCCTTACCCGATTGTGTTTGGATGTAGGCGAGCGCTGCCGCAGTTATAAACAGATGTACCCATCTAAAATGTGACTGGCATTAGGCATACTGGCCTGCTATTTTGATGGAAACTCATCAACTTGGTGTGACTGGCAGTAAGCTGGCTGGCAGTTGGAAAAGGGGCCTGTCATTATAATGATAACTGCACAACTCAATTTTGACTGGTTGTAGGGAAGTTTCCTGCCATTATAATAAAAACTACTCAATTTGTAATATGTCTGGAACTAGGAAAGGGGACTGCCATTGTAACGGAAACTCCCTAAATCGATTGTGACCGCGCAGTAGGCAATGGGGCCTGCAATTATAATGTAAACTTCCCAACTCGATTATGAATGACAGTAGGCAAGTGAGCCTGCCGTTACCATCACAAATCCGTAACAAGCACTTTATATTGGAAACAACGTATGGGGACCTCTCCATGCTGTTTCTCGGATAACGCTCAGAGACATGCTATTTTGAAACAATCTTATTTACTGCATGTACAGTATTTACTTCAATATTCGTATACAATGCAGAATATCGTAGCGAAGCACGGGTACATTTGCTCGTACTTTATAAAATAGGGTTCATTTGTATTGGATATTCATAATAATAATATTCGTATGTGCCACCTATCTCCGGAGAGCTAGGTGGTTTGTGTGGTACCGATACCGGTGCGTCCATTGGTGCTCCTCTGTCGTTCTGTAATGAGTATGCTAAAGTTTTTGATTTTTATCGTTTAAATTATTTATTTTTGTTATTTAGATTTTATGTGTATTTGTGTGTTAGTGTCTTTGTACAATATGTGTGTGTGTGTGTGTGTGTGTGTGTGTGTGTGTGTGTGTGTGTGTGTGTGACCAAGGTCGACGGTCATTCTTGTGTTGGCTGACACAGTGATTTAATTATATGGTGTGGTTTACCCTGTATGGTTACCCATTTAGGGTTTAGCCTGGCTAAATGTTGCTTCAAGTTTTGCAACGCTGCACCGTATATTGTTAACGCTAACTTACTTATAAATAAGTATGTGCGAATGGATTGAATTGAAGTTTTAGCAGCAATTTTGGCAGCTATAGTTAATTGCAGGCAATCAAGAAGTGCTTCTCATAAGAAGGGGGAGATGTGGAGGGTGGCGCAGAATATGCAAAAACGGGCCTTATCGTTGTGTTGTTGTTGTGGTCTACATGAGGATTTATTATTGTTTATGGTGTGCGTTAAAGTTAGTGGTTTCTTTTGTTTGGTACCGTTCGTATGTAGTCTGCGTTTATTCACGGTTTGTTAGAATGTCTTTAACTATTAATATGTATTTGGGTCGTCGGTGATATTTGTCTTTTCAGTCTGGGTCGTATTGGCCCCGGGTGTTAATTAGTGGGTTGTCATGTAGTTGGGTAGTATTATAAAGATATTTTTTAGTGTTATGCACCATCCTGAGGGGGGTTACTTTCTTGCACCATATTGGGCGACCTAACAATTGCTCCGGCTATTTCTCCCCTCAACCATCCATCACTTCTACAGATCATTAAATGGATGAATGCATATAATAAAATAGATGCTAAGTGTCGGTAGCTATGTTCAGTTTAAATCCTCATCGTATAATCAGTTATCGCCTCATAGAATTTTAGCGATGTCGAAATCTTCATTTTTCCTATCACGTTATTTGTTATGATAATCCTTGAATTGCCACGCAACACCTCTCAGGGATTATTGAATTGCATCTACGAACCATACTATTTTACGTGAGATCAACTGAGATACCACATTTCCTTTTCAATAAGTTACTATCGATACCATTCATCCTCTAGAATCAATATCAAGTTTTCCCAAGTCCATTCATTCGAATAAAAGTGAAGAAAATAAATAAAATATTTTTATATGAATTAGTTCAAAATTATTTATATCCTAATGATATTAGCCTATCTCCTAAAATAATAACATCTAAATTGGATAATCTATAATTTATTTCATGATTCTAGAATCATAAAAGGAAAATCTGAAAATAATTGTCAACATCAACTAACTTCCTCCTCTCTATAAAAGAAAAATTAAATTTGAATCTATCTTCGATTTGTTTCAATTCTTCTTCATGCATCCATTATGCGTATCACAGAAATAAAGGTTAAATTCTCTTAATTACATAATCATAATAATAATCAACTTCATAATAAATATATATATAATCTGTGTCCATCAGTTCTTGTTTCTTTCTTTTATAAAAAAATGCTTATTTTCATCATTATCACATTAATCTTCGGTCACTATCATTCACTTATTTCGATGTTATAACGTTAGCAATCACAAGTAAGTTCCAAATATAATTCAGCTTAAAATAGCTATTTCAAATATATATATAGTTCATTAAATAAGAAATATTGGTCATCTTGACCATGTCATTTGTTTAAAATATTCAAATAATACCTTAAAATTAAATGTAGGTATCGTGTAAAGAATAATTATAATCGTAGCTCAAATAGGAATTTTTAACATGATTTATGGTTTACCAATCTTTAATCAGACATCAAGAATTCCGTAGGAATGCATTTGGTAACCTATTTTATTTAATTACGGTAGAGATTTAAATTATGGGATTGTTCTATGAATTAAATTCATTCTCGACACCAAATTTCAAATAATATTCAGTACAACGTTGATATATATTATCTATGAAGACAACAAGTTTCCCTTCTTTTATTTCCTTCATGGATATTTACTATGAAGACAGTTTACGGTAACCCATGTACGAAATCTGCGATGTATTTTATTATATTCGTGTACCACTAACCCAATATATCTCGCATTACCATATTAATATTTTGCCGCATATGTCAAACATCACCATCGGCCAATAATATGCCGTATTTACCGCCACAATTATCCATAAACATATCTATCTCTCCATTTATCAATATTAATTACCATACTATATCATTATTCATTCCCGCAAACGTATATTAGCGAATAATTATTCGTAAATCCACATCAACATGCCGCTCAAATCATAACTTCCCTACGTAAACATTTATCATTTCCAACATGACGGCAAATCATTTTAACATCTCATAAATGTACTGCAACGGTACTCTTTTGGGTTAGATTACATATATAATACACATAAACACATTAACTTGCAAATGAAACACATATATAAGCCAAACAAGTTAATATGTACTCACATTTCATCGCGTCGTACCAGCAAACAGATATTGGTTATTCAGAAATCAACTATCTTCTTTACAAATATTAAATTAGGGTTACGTCTCTTTATATACGATGTTCTGATCCCATAATGGTTGAAAATCACATTCTAAATCTCTCCTTGCTCATATTATAAACATTCCTATATTATGTCATTGATTGTAAATTCTGGAAGACGTATAATACCTATTCCCACAATATTAAGTCAACAAGGACAATCACATTGCAAAGATGGCAACGACTGAGATTTTATCACGAAGAACTACGTAAACACAACACACCAATGTTCACTACAAATATAACTACTATATTTACTGCATATTAATTTCAAGAAAATAAAGTAACTCTTTGGAACTTATCTTGCGATCACTGACGTTAGATGACTGGCTATAGCTTCGATGTTGTCATCTTAGGACTGCGTAGAACGACTCCATCCTCCGTTACGTCACCATCAGGTTGCAGTTTTGGGACCCGGGATAGTAGAAACAGCTGGGCGGTCTTCGTCGGACAGCCGGCTCCATCTCCGATTTAGCCTCTCATGTTGTAGCCGTCAGTCATATGCGAAAGAAACGTTTCCAAAACAGGGATTAATTTCTCGTCCATACTCTTGGGAATGAGTATCAAGTTTGTATCTAAGATTCAGAATATTAGGACAGTAATTCAAGGTTAATTCTTTGCAGCAGTTTAACAGGGAAAATTTATCAAGTTAGCTTTCTAAAAATTTCTTTTGTCCAGCTAATCAACCTATACTGTGTTAAACTCGACTTGACTTCTCGTACGGCCTTCAGTCTATACTCCGACTACTGTTCGGGTATTTTCCAACTTGTTCTGACTTTCCGTCACGATATTCGTTCGAATATATGTGATATCCAAATATTCCTTCGCTTTGCAGGTTCTCCAGCCGGTAATAACTGCAATATCTCCCTTTTTTTATGCAAGGATTTATTTTTCTTCTCGTTAATAAATTTACGTCGTTTTGCGTATCAGATTTTTTTTATTGTTCACCTACTTCTTCTTTTTTAACAATTTTGAAAACCTTCTATTATTTTATCACGGCCGCATGGATCCTTTATAATTTTCCGTCTCAGTCCGTGATCTAGGCATATTTAATTCATCAAATAAATATCTTTGCCGTCACGTGCATGGCCTTCTTGAATATATACGTTCGTATAATGTATACACTCCGAAATCACGGCCTATTTTAGCATTCTTTTCTGACGTATGGCCCAATTACGTATTCTTCGCGATCTCATTACCGTGCATGGCAAACTTATAATGTCGTATGACAACCTTTATTCCGATATCAGGACGATGAAAACGGTACATTTATCCTCCTGCCATAGACAAATAAATATGCTGCTCGCAGTATATTTATTTCAATTTTTGTTGTTCTAAACTGATGTAGCTTTTCATCGGCCTGACTTCGTTTATTTGTATCATATGTTTTGGATTTTAGTTAGTACTCTATTCTTGATCTTCCTTATAATATGGTTTCATGTTTGATGCATTGTATACGTTTTGATATGTCCCATCTAGACTCTCTATCATATAGGCGTTGTTCCCAAAAACCTTCTTTACTAAATATGGACCATCATATAAATGAACGAATTTGGCGAATATTCTTTCTGAAACATTAGAGATTGGCACTTTCTTTATCATTACCAGGTCATCAACCCGGAATGGTGGGTGGAACTTCTTATTTCGGACTCTTCTTCGGCGTTTGTTTGCCTGTTCTTCTAACTTGGCACTTACTATTTGATTAATCTCCTCGCAACTAGGTTTTGGTTCTTCGTCTTTTCCTATAATTTCATCCCATGGTCGAGCTGATCGTTCGTTCAAATGTACGAGTCTCGGTATCTGGCTCGTTGATTCATGGACAGTGTCGTTCATACATGCCTCGATTATTTTTATCACTTCAATCCATTTCCAATGACTTTGGGAGCAATATATCCTACAATATTTAGAGATCTCTCGCATGCAGCGCTCCACTGGATTGGCTGACGGATGTCTTACTGAACAATATATATGTTTGATTTTCTGAAATTTGCATTGCGTCCCGGAATTCACCCGATGTAAACTGTGTTCCTCTATCAGTCAAGATTTTTTTCGGTTTTCCCATCTGAGGTATAACGTTTTTGTTTATAGCTCTCAATATTTGCTTTGTTGTTGCCCTCTGTATAGGCTGTAAGACTGTGAATTTTGAGAAGATGTCCATCGTAACAACTATGTACCTATTCCCTTTAACAGCCGTTGGTAATCTTCCATATAGATCTGTTGCAAAGATCTCACGAGGAGCTGTTGGTATTATTGCAATTGGTTCCTGCTTAGTAAGGAAAGGGCTATATTTTGTCCTTTGGCATGTATCACAGGTCTTGATCACATCTCTAACTATTTGTCTCATTCCTGTCCATGTAAATCTTTCCATTATCGTCCTCACCGCCTTTTCTATTCCCCCATGTCCAATTATCCTATGGGAATGCCAAATTATCCCTTTCTGCAAAGATCTGGGTACTACTATTTTGGTCCTTTTCAAATCCTTGCCAACATATTGCTTCAATATTCCATGTTCCATTGTATATTTATCATCTCTATTACTTTTCCTCTTGCCATCGAAATTACTTTGTTCAATCCTTGCTATTTCTAGCATTAATTTCTCATCTGCTCTTTGCCACGCCGATATATCCCTTAGTTTTTCTAAAAATTCTTCATCCTGTCTTACTAATTCAATCTGATTTATAGTTTCTTCTTTTGCCACAGGATTTCTGCTTAATGCATCAGCGAGGATATTGTCTTTCCCGCTACAATGCTCAATTCTGATATTAAACTGTTGGGCGAATAAAATCCTTCGTGTGACTCTTTCACTTAGCATTGCTGCCTTAAGACCGAATTCCAAAGCTTTATGGTCCGTACGGATGGTAACTGGGAATCCTTATACAATCTTTTTCCACTGTTGCAGGGCATAAATAATTGCTAGTAACTCCTGCTCAGTTGTTGTATAATTTACTTCATGGCTGCGTGACTTGCGACTTGCAAATGCGAAGTATACTCGATCCTCATCATTTTCTGGTGCCTCTTGGTATAAATATGCACCTATACCGACATTTGATGCATCCGTTTGTATGATAAATTCTCTAGTATAATCCGGATATCCTAACTTGATACTATTTGCCATTAATCTTTTCATTGCCACGAAAGCTTCTTCTGTTTGAGTATTCCATTTCCATTTGTTGTTTAATTTTAATAAATCCTGCAATGGCGCTGCGATTTCTGTATACCCTTTACAGTGATTTGCAAAGAACTGGGTCATCCCCAAAAATTGTCTAACTTGCTTTATTCGCGTTGGCGTAGGAAATTCGCAAATTGCTTGAATTTTAACTGGATTAGGTTTTACCCCATTTCCGTCAATCACATGTCCGACAAATAATATCTCATTTTGACAAAATTTTGATTTGGCCAGATTAATTTTGAATCCTGCAGTTTCCAAATTATCTAATAATTGCTTCAGCTTACTACAATGTTGGTCAAATGTTTCTGTTGCAAAAACCATGTCATCAACATAACATGTCACATACTCTTTCACGTCAGGTAGTAGGTTCCTATCTAATGCCCTTATTAATACGGCACAACTGTTCTTTAATCCAAAGGGCAACCTACAATAAGCATATGTTTGGTTGTCAAACATAAATCCAGTTAGAAGTCTATATTTTTCTTCTAAAAGTATGTGATGAAATGAAGATGTAAAGTCTAAACTTGAAAAATACTTCTTGCCCTTAAATTTCTTTATTATCTCCTTAATTTTTGGAACCTGGTTATATTCTGGTATTAATTTTTCATTTAGCTTTCTACAATTGAGGCAAATTCTTAGTTTTCCGTTACTTTTCTTTACAATGACTAATGGATTCAAATAAGGTGTAGTAGTCTTTACGATTATAACTTCAGCTACCATCTCTTGGATGATCTTTCTCACTTCCTGGAAATATTTTTCAGGTATGTCATATAACCTTCCTTTGTATGGTGTCCAGTCATTTACGATGATTTTATATTTAAAATTCGGAATCTTTCCCGGTTTACCCTTAAATATTCCTGAATACTTTTCTATAATCGAATATAATTTCTGTTTCTCTTTAGGACCCAATTTCGTTTCTGCAATCTCTCTCCAAATGTCTGATTCTTCCTTTTCTTCATCTTTTATCAATATCTTCTCCAAGCTATGTATAATTTCTTCCATTTCCTCAGTCTCATTTAACGGTATTTCTCCTTCCATTAACTTTTGAGTCTCAATAGCCTCAAATTTCATATGCTCCGTGTCTTCTGCCTTTCCCTCTAACTTTTTCCTTTCCTTGGTTATCTTTCCATCTTCCTTAACGATTGGGAATCTTACTTCCTGATTTTTCAAGTCTATTATCATTTCCGTTGTTATTATAAAATCCACCCCAAGAATCACATTGTACTTAATTCTGTTCATAATTATGAATGGGTGCTCAAATATAAATTTACCAATCCTGACATTTAAATAAGTTTGTATTTTACATTCAACAGATTTATCTGGTATAATCCCTCTTATTTTCATATGTGCAACTGGTATAATTGGCAATTTTCCTTCCTGATTTACCTCAACAAATAACGCCTTTGATATAACAATTATACTCGCCCCTGAATCAATCAAACAAAGTGTTTTCAGGCCATTTATTTGTGCGGTAATAATGGGAAAGTACGATTTATTTTTTTGTTAATTTCTTGTGACTCATCTAGTAAATCATCCGGATCGATATCCCAAGCCTCAATTTGTAGTACATACCAACTTTTAATTTTTATACCTAATTTTTCCAAAATATTATCTCTCTTATTCTCTACATCGAAATTGGCGTATTTTTACTCTGGGAGCCCGTTTGATATGATTGAGCTTCTGGATTCAGTTTTTGCCCTTCTCTGTCTTTTCTTTTATATTCCTGAAGCTCTAGACTCTCGGCTCCCTCTATGTCTCCATTGATGTCTCGATCCCTGATCGCTTCTTCCCATCTTTTCTTTTCTCTAGTTTCTTTTCTCAGTTCCTGAATATACTGTCTGTTCCTATTTTCCCTATTATTGTACCTGTTCATCGGTGCTCCATGATACATTGGCCTCTGTCTGTAACTTTCTCTTTCTCTATCATTTCTAAATCTGCTAGGCTGTCGATGATATGGCAAAAATCGTCTCTCTTCATTATGCCTTCCACCATCATGCCCATTTTGCCTGCATCTGCATCGGTTTCGATCACTTGTCCTCTCCTCATCATCACGAATATCTCTTTTCCTTGAGCTTCTATCATTTTCTCTTTTCTCGGATACCGATTTCTTCGGAGTGTTTTCCCAATTTATTACGTTCACTTCTTCTTGATTGTTTGTGTTCCTATGGATTCTTGCTGTCGGGTGACTCGATGTCATATCCAACTGCCTTAAAATGCTTTCCATTTCGATTGCGGAAGTCACATTTGCAGCAGCTAATAATCTTTGAGTTTCTGGAGGGAATTGCTTTTGAATTGTCTTTATCGCCTCTAATTCGCTGGGTGCGGAATCTAGATCCTGGGACCTATGGAACTGGTACGAAAAGTAGTCACTAAATCTCGTTGGTCCTACTGACGAATATCTTTTCGAATACAACTCCAATCTAAGGTTTTGTTGAATTTCAGGATTCCAAAATCGTTTGAGAAATGCGACCTTGAACTCATCGTAATCGTGGAAAGTATACTTAAATGCCTGATACCACAAATTCGGATTTGCATCTAAGTGTTTTTCTACTCTCCTGAGTTTCTTTTCGTCAGGTATTCTATTTTCTTTAAAATATTCCTCCATTTCTCGCAAGAACCTCTTTGGTGACATTGCCGCAGTATTGCTAAAATTTTTGGGCCTGTCATCGTATGTTTTTACAATATTTATAATGGCTGGGCTTCAATTTCCAATATTTCCAACTATAACGTCCTTACTGCTCTGATCGGTTTCACCCGAAATTGTCGGTGTTCCTTCCCTGTCATTTATATTTATATCTACGATTCTATGTTCATTCAACTGTTTTGACATTTCTAGTTTTGTCGTTTGAATTTCACCTCTAATATTCTGAATTTCTTTCTTTATCTCATCGATTCCCTGCTCCGTTCTAATTATTCTTTTCTCCGTTTCATTCTTGTTCTTCTTCATCTCTTCATTCATAATTTTCATCTCATCTCCAATATGGTCACGTGCTAATATTAAATTATCTCCCAGTGTTTTATTTGCTGTTATTACGCTCTCATTTATGTCCTTTAACTTCTCTTCATATTGATTCCATTTTTCTTGGGAATCTACCCTCATCGACTCCATGTTTCCCTTTAGCTTCTTAATTTCATCCTCTTTCAATTCCTGGATATAATTTCTATTTTCTGCTAATTCTCCTCTAATTTTATTCATTTCGTTATGGATCTCTTTGTTCTTATCCTCCATCTTTTCCATCATTTCAGTTCGAAGTTCGCTTATCCCGGTTTTCATCTGGGAAACTTCTTCTTCAATCTTGCCAATTCCTGTTCTAATCATCTCCTCTTGCCTCTTCTCCATTCTTCTCATCTCCTCAATCTGGCTTCGATGCCTTTCTTCTTGTTTTATTTGGTATTCCTCTTGTTTCTGATTACACTCTTCTTGTTTTTGTCGGTACTCTTCTCTCTTTTTCTCATTTCCTCCATCTGGTTTTTCTCCATGTTTCCTATTTTCTCCATCTGGTTTTTCTGGTTTTTCTCCATGTTTCCTATTTTGTCCATCTGGTTTTTCTGGTTTTTCTCCATGTTTCCTATTTTCTCCATCATTTCTTTTAATATTTCCATTATTCCCTTCTGTTCGTCTTTTGTCTTGTCTAACTTTTCGGTTATCTGGTTTATCTGCTCATCCTTCTCCTTAAATTTCTGTTCCTGTTCTTTTTTTGTCTTTTCTGCATCCTCTATCATTCTATTTATCTCCTCATCCTGTCCTTGCAGTTTCTCTCCCTGCTCCTTCTGATAATCCTCAAATTGTAAACGAAGCTGGTTCAGACTCGTCATATTTGCATTTACTACTATCCAACCTTCTTAAAATTTCAATTTCTCTAAATTTATGACTTAAATTCACTAAAAATTATATCAATTGCTCAATCAATATGGAAACCGACTATCCGACTTCCCCCGCTAATCAGCCATCCTACCATCCCAGTCATCTAAAACATCGAAAATAAGCATTTTTTACCTTACTACCCTATTATCTACTCTTATCTTGACATAATACAATATAATGATTGAAAACAACATTATAAATTATCTTAACCAATTAATTTTATAAATTATTAATACAATCTATTTTAAAATTTTTTATCCATCTCTTCTTCCGCCTTTCTTCCATAGCCTTGAATTGTTTATCTATCCTCTCAACTTCTTCTTTCCTTCTTGGTATCTTCTGTAAATATACGATCTCAAATAATCATCTATTCTTCGCCTCATCTCCGGTTATTATCTTTTTCAGCCATCCTTCCTCATTATTTTCTAAAATACTCCCACATCGAGTATCCTCAATCATGACCCAACAGTGAATGCCAATTCAATGTTTGGGTTAATTCATCTTCAATCTTACTTTACTATTGGGCATCAATTTACTGTGTCCTACAATTATCTTGTTGCTGCCCATAGGTATCCTCAATCTAAATGTTATGACAACTTAATGTACGCCGCTTTAAGTATCCTCAGTTTTGCTTCATATTACGGCGTCATTTTTAATTATGGCAGATTGGGTATCCTCAGTTTTGCACCACCGTTGGGCGTCATTTTTAATATGCACCATCCTGATGGGGGTTACTTTCTTGCACCATATTGGGCGACCTAACAATTGCTCCGGCTATTTCTCCCCTCAACCATCCATCACTTCTACAGATCATTAAATGGATGAATGCATATAATAAAATAGATGCTAAGTGTCGGTAGCTATGTTCAGTTTAAATCCTCATCGTATAATCAGTTATCGCCTCATAGAATTTTAGCGATGTCGAAATCTTCATTTTTCCTATCACGTTATTTGTTATGATAATCCTTGAATTGCCACGCAACACCTCTCAGGGATTATTGAATTGCATCTACGAACCATACTATTTTACGTGAGATCAACTGAGACACCAATTTCCTTTTCAATAAGTTACTATCGATACCATTCATCCTCTAGAATCAATATCAAGTTTTCCCAAGTCCATTCATTCGAATAAAAGTGAAAAAAATAAATAAAATATTTTTTATATGAATTAGTTCAAAATTATTTATATCCTAATGATATTAGCCTATCTCCTAAAATAATAACATCTAAATTGGATAATCTATAATTTATTTCATGATTCTAGAATCATAAAAGGAAAATCTGAAAATAATTGTCAACATCAACTCACTTCCTCCTCTCTATAAAAGAAAAATTAAATTTGAATCTATCTTCGATTTGTTTCAATTCTTCATGCATCCATTATGCGTATCACAGAAATAAAGGTTAAATTCTCTTAATTACATAATCCAAAAATACATATCTTAACTGTTGAAAACGTAGTATAACATTTTTGAGTTAAAATAAATCTAAGTCCCTAAGCCTAATTAAACTTCATAATAAATATATATATAATCTGAGTCCATCAGTTCTTGTTTCTTTCTTTTATAAAAAATGCTTATTTTCATCATTATCACATTAATCTTCGGTCACTATAATTCACTTATTTCGATGTTATAACGTTAGCAATCACAAGTAAGTTCCAAATATAATTCAGCTTAAAATAGCTATTTCAAATATATATAGTTCATTAAATAAGAAATATTGGTCATCTTGACCATGTCATTTGGTTAAAATATTCAAATAATACCTTAAAATTAAATGTAGGTATCGTGTAAAGAATAATTATAATCGTAGCTCAAATAGGAATTTTTAACATGATTTATGGTTTACCAATCTTTAATCAGACATCAAGAATTCCGTAGGAATGCATTTGGTAACCTATTTTATTTAATTACGGTAGAGATTTAAATTATGGGATTGTTCTATGAATTAAATTCATTCTCGACACCAAATTTCAAATAATATTCAGTACAACGTTGATATATATTATCAATGAAGACAACAAGTTTCCCTTCTTTTATTTCCTTCATGGATATTTACTATGAAGACAGTTTACGGTAACCCATGTACGAAATCTGCGATATATTTTATTATATTCGTGTACCACTAACCCAATATATCTCGCATTACCATATTAATATTTTGCCGCATATGTCAAACATCACCATCGGCCAATAATATGCCGTATTTACCGCCACAATTACCCATAAACGTATCTATCTCTCCATTTATCAATATTAATTACCATACTATATCATTATTCATTCCCGCAAACGTATATTAGCGAATAATTATTCGTAAATCCACATCAACATGCCGCTCAAATCATAACTTCCCTACGTAAACATTTATCATTTCCAACATGACGGCAAATCATTTTAACATCTCATAAATGTACTGCAACGGTACTCTTTTGGGTTAGATTACATATATAATACACATAAACACATTAACTTGCAAATGAAACACATATATAAGCCAAACAAGTTAATATGTACTCACATTTCATCGCGTCGTACCAGCAAACAGATATTGGTTATTCAGAAATCAACTATCTTCTTTACAAATATTAAATTAGGGTTACGTCTCTTTATATACGATGTTCTGATCCCATAATGGTTGAAAATCACATTCTAAATCTCTCCTTGCTCATATTATAAACATTCCTATATTATGTCATTGATTGTAAATTCTGGAAGACGTATAATACCTATTCCCACAATATTAAGTCAACAAGGACAATCACATTGCAAAGATGGCAACGACTGAGATTTTATCACGAAGAACTACGTAAACACAACACACCGATGTTCACTACAAATATAACTACTATATTTACTGCATATTAATTTCAAGAAAATAAAGTAACTCTTTGGAACTTATCTTGCGATCACTGACGTTAGATGACTGGCTATAGCTTCGATGTTGTCATCTTAGGACTGCGTAGAACGACTTCATCCTCCGTTACGTCACCATCAGGTTGCAGGTATGGGACCCGGGATAGTAGAAACAGCTGGGCGGTCTTCGTCGGACAGCCGGCTCCATCTCCGATTTAACCTCTCATGTTGTAGCCGTCAGTCATATGCGAAAGAAACGTTTCCAAAACAGGGATTAATTTCTCGTCCATACTCTTGGGAATGAGTATCAAGTTTGTATCTAAGATTCAGAATATTAGGACAGTAATTCAAGGTTAATTCTTTGCAGCAGTTTAACAGGGAAAATTTATCAAGGTAGCTTTCTAAATCTTTAACGGGTAGGTGTAGTAACCAGTTTTGTGTTTTCTGTAACTTTTGTTATGGATATGGAGCCTATGTCTGGGTATGCGTATGTAAGGACAGGTCGTATAAGTGTGATGTGTATGGGTTTTACGTTTTTCTGTGATAGTGTGCTCTTTTTGTGTATTAGTGGGTAAAGCATTAGTGTGTGTTATTTTACGCGTTGTATGGTATTGGTTATGTTCTTGTAGGTTGAGTCTAGAGTCTAACGTTATTCCTAAGTATATGTAACTATCGACTCTGTATTGTAGTGTAAGTTGTTGTGGTTGTTTGCGCCGCCGTGTGAAATGTACTGCTTTTTCTTTTTTGTACATTAACTTGTATTTTCCACTTGGTGAGCCAGGGTTTGAGTCCGTGTAAGTGTTCTTGCATGCGTTGTGTGGCTGTGTCTGCGTTCCTTCTTCTCACCATAATGGCTATGTCATCTGCGTATATTGCTGTTACGGTGTTATTAGTGCGGGGGATATCATTGATATACTGGAGAAAGAGGATTGGTCCCAAAAACTGCCTTGGGATACGCCGGCATGTATGTTTCTTGGAGTGGAAATTATACCATTTATTGTGATGTAAAATGTGCGGTTTAGTAGATAGTTGTGTCTGAGTTTACTGCAAGATGGATGTAGCTGCAATTTAATTAGTTTGTAGATAGGACTGGTGTGGTGTACTCGGTCAAAGGCTTGTTTGTAGTCTAAAATTATTGCTAATGTTCCTTGTTTATGTTGAAAGCTTTGTTATGTTTTCGATGACGCGGAGTAATTGATGTGTGGTAGGATGTGTATGTCTGAACCCGAACTGTTCGTATATTAGATTGTTATTTATTGTGTTTTTAATGCGTGAGTGGAGTATTTTTTCATAAATTTTAAGTATGATACCTAATAAACTGATTGGTTTGTAGTTAGCTGGGTTTTTAGGGTATTTTCCGGGGTTGGGGAAACATATGATTTTAGCTCCTTTCCATTGTTGGAGAAAGTATTCTAGTTTTAATATAGCATTAAATATCTGAGTTAGGAAGTTAATTTCTAGATTTAGATGTTTTAGCAAAGGTGCTTGGATCTCATCTTTACCTGGAGCTTTATTATTTAATATTTTTTAAATTACATTTTTAATTTCCATTGGTTTAAATGAGGGGATTGCTGGGCGAATTATGGCCATGTTCAAAATACAGATCACAAATGCCTTATGTTATTTATTGTCATGTTGGGTATTTAGTAGATTATTAGTAGGTTTAATATTTTATTTTAATGTGTCTGCTAATAGTTCAGAATTTTCTCCATTATATGTGATCGTTGAGCCGTCAGGTTTAGTTAGTATGGGGGTCTGATTTAGTAAATATTTTAGTGGTTTTCCAAAGGTTATTTTTATTATTATTATTATTATTATTATTATTATTATTATTATTATTATTATTATTATTATTATTATTATTATTATTATTATTATTATTATTATTTGTGGTTATATTTCAGAGTTTTTTAGTCCAGTTATTGTTTGCGTGATTAATTAATTCTCTTTCTGTTTTAGAGTGTAGTCGGTTAAATTTTTTTTGGAGTGTTCGTATTCTTGGTTCGGGCTCTTTTTTTTCTCTTGAATTAGTTGTATAGGTTGTGGGAGGAGTGTGTTTGGGATTGAGTATCGTGGGATGAAGCTGCGGTGAGTAGAATGTTTCTATCATTTACAGATATTTATATATCACTAAGCTGCCTATAAAATGTGTGTGACCTTTTCTGTGAGCTTTATAACAGTTAGGAAGATATTATTTACATACTATCTATCTGTTTTAAAATGTTCAGAATTTTTAAAAAAGAAGTTTATATCCTGTTCTTTTTTTCGATTTGATGTATTATGTAATGTGGAATGCCATCTGATGTTACAATCATGAAACTGTGAAAAGACGAAATAGATGCCATGACTTATATAGCCCAATCCTCATAAATCCGATCAACTTGTTTCGTACACAGGAGTAGTTATCGTATAAGCGTCGTCTTCATTAATCTTTTAATAAGAAATACGTTGAAGTGCCTGAGGTTTACATCAGTTTTACTACTATATTTCAGTTTAGTACTTAATGTAAATGATAAGGAACTTAAAATAATTAATTTAATATACTCTTTAGTATGCAAATAATCCACGTCAAATATGTTGAAAGTTTTCCGGCTCCCTGGCTGAATGGTCAGCGTATTGGCCTTCGATTTAGATTTCACCGGGTTCGATTCTCCACCCGGTCGAGGATTTTAGTTAATTTCTCTGACTCGTGGTCTGGGTATCTACGTGCGTCTTCAAACACTTCTCTGCATCCTCATACATACAACACACAATGCTACCATCCACCAGCAATTAACACAATAGTGAATACATCCCCACAGCTAGGGTTTGTGTCAGGAAGGGCATCGGGCCGCAAGACTGGGTCAAATCCACATCAAGCACGGACCCTAATCAAATTGGGGAGAAAATCAGGAAGAGGAAGAAATATTTTATCTAAACTACTCCAGTGTTTACTATTTTGAACCGACTGATATGATGGTGACAAAAGTTCAGGCAAACAAAGCAAGAACATTAATGACACGATCATAGCCACTAGGTCTATATTTATTACATGAAATCCTAACCATAAGTACGTGACTAGTAAGTGCAAATATTCTACATTCATTGACCAGGATTCGATCATCAGCCGCTTTGACGAGAATACAGTGAAAATATCACGCAGTTTTTATCCGATTCCTGTCGTCTAAGCAAAAAATTCAGAATTTATGGTTTTGGTGACTATGTGAGTGGAGGTTTCAGATTCGACCATCCTCAGGCAAATTAACGGTGTACTGAATGATTGATTTTTTCAATTTATGATTGATCTGAGCCTGCAGTATTTGGTCAGGGTAGCTACACGTTCTATTACTAGCGACAGCTTTCACTGTTTACTTAATACCGGTGCCAGACCTTTGTATAATATGTAATACCAGAATACCTATCATAATGCTGGGTATGATTACAGTAGTTAAAGTTTCACATACCTCAATAAATTCTATTAAATTAATACAGATATTAACGAAAATTGTTACGAACTCGTAGTATGAATACATAACACGAAATTAAGCAAGAAGTATTATCAGCTGCCTCTGTGGATCAGTGGTAGAGTGTCGGCCTCCGGATCCCAAGATAGCGGGTTCAAACCCGGCAGAGGTAGTCGGATTTTTGAAGGGTGGAAAAATGTCCATTCTACACTGTCCATTCTACACTCCATGCCGTACGATGTCGGCATGTAAAAGATCTCTGGTGACACATTTTGTGTTTACCCGACAAAATTCATTAAATCTCAGCCGTAGACACCCAAGAGAGTTTCGGTTTACTCCGTCTGCCATCTAGTGGGCCTAGAGTAAAACGGAACGTCGAAATTGACGAGCAGACAGCCAGATAGCGTCAATTGAAATGTCTGCACACCGTAGCTGAGGCCATACGATTATTATTATTATTATTATTATTATTATTATTTTATCAGATTCATGATTCCCATGCAGTCTTCTCCTTCAGGGTTATATTTCGAGCTGTCAGTGGAGAGATGGCGTGGAATGATGTTAGTAGACGAATAAGCTTGAGAGTAAAGATAAGAAAGATCATAATATGATGGTAACTGGAATTCAAGAGGTCGAAGTATATAGATATTCAGATTCTGTATTCTTTGCAAGAGGTGCCCGACGGGGTAGCTGACGGATAGGGGTTGCGTCGCAGCTATTAGTATGGCAGAACACACCCGTAGTAGTCACCTCCCGTTATTTAGAAGATATCCCTAAACTCTAAGAGAGAAGTCGGCGGATGGAGAGTGGGTCTCGGCTGGTCCGTGCTCCGACAGCTCTGCACTACAACCGGTCAACCGAGCAGAGGGAGGGTAACAGTGGCTCTACACCTATGTTCGGGAGGCAGAGAGGGGCTGGTCCCCACCGTCGGCTGAACTGAGAATGGTTTTCTGTGGTTTTCCATTCTCCTACACTAAGGCAAATGCCGGTACAGTTCTTAGTATAGGCCTCGGCCGCCAACCTTCTCACCTTCTCCGCACATCTCCTTCACCGTAACAAATCTCGTGGCCTGAGAGATGGCGTCACCGTCTAGCAGGCCCGCCTCCTCCTTCAGGAGAGGAATTAAATCATTTTGTAGTAGTAGTAACACCAAGATTAGCCTATGGAGCTTCTCGAACTCGTCTGCCTCCAGGTTTCTTCCTGAGCTTGTCGTCCGCTTGCCTAGTGTCCGGTGCATGTGTTTTCGTCGATTGTTGGTATCACGCAATCGACCGGTTCACACGTTCTAAGTTGGGGCCCGCTAGGCATCCGTCGTTGGTCCCACGATGTCGCATTGAGAATTCGTACAGGCACGCAGCTTCGTATGAGCACGAGCGTCCTGGCCAGGTAAAGTACACGTTCGGTATCTGCCAGTCCTGGTTCCAATACTCAACTCGTCGTATGTCGCGTAATCAAGACAGTCTTGATTCACCACAGTACTCGCCGACGCGTGGGACTCCCTACTCTCTCGTAACTCACTCGCGATTGTCTTAACACTGAATCACTCAAGACTGACTAACCTTTTGATCACCACAGAGGGATCATCACAGACCCATCACCATTACGAGGAGTAACAATACAGGATCACTTCACTTTCTTGCCTGGCTGGGTGCCGCTTCATCTCTAACTACCACCTCGCCAGCGCCAACAAGCATATCGGCCTGACACCACGAAGAAAGTCGGCCTTCCCATCATGTACACCTGCATCGCCCGTGATATTCCTCTTACTATCTCCGAATATGACATCGAAATGGAACTCCGTCTATTGGACGTCCATAGTGTTTCAAGACTTCTCGCTGGCCTTGAACTTTCCTCGGCATGCAAAACAGCGCATTCTGTTCTTATTGTTATCTCAAAAAGTAACTGTCCTATTTTGAAAATACTTAGATATATGAACTTGTATGCAGTTGAACTTTTAGGCCAGCTGTATGCATTCCTGCCGTTCCATTTAATAATATGGAGTTAGTATCAAGTTATTTATTTATTTACTTATGAGAATAAGTAGCACGTTATTTTACAAGATCCTGGGTACCATTTACTAATATGAAAACAGAATACCGGTATCTTTAATGGTTTAGAAGTTATTTCCGTGTAACAACTTAGGTGCCTTGCCTAAGCCACGGACGAGTGAGGTCGCATTGAGTGGAGGGTCCCGGGAGTGGGAGGTGTGGGTGAAAGACCCGAGAGCTGGAAGGTTGTGGAGAAGTGTGCCGACAATGATTAGTGTAGAGCAGTACAGGGCGACGGTAGGAAGATGGTAGGGAAGAATGAAGAAAGAAGAAATGAAATTAGGAAGGTGTTATATGGATTTGGAAAGAAAAGGTGAATTACTGCTATCAGCGGCGGTGATTATAATTTTGCTATGTATTGGGGGGGTCGAGTTGAACCCAGGCCCGACCCCTAGTAGAAATGAAGAAAGGGAAAATATGGACGCATTCAAAAGAGCCGTAAAAGAGGTGGTGGAAGAAGCCGGCCCTTTTGAGCAAATAAAAAATATGATTAAGGAGCAAACCAGGGAATTTGGAAAAATGGAGGTATGATTAAGAGAAAAAACGGAAGATATAACAGCACAAGTGAGACATAACACCGGAGAAGTTGTAACTTTTATGACTACCATAAATAAGAAATAAATATATATAAATAAAATTACTCAAAAACTTAATAAAATTAATAAGCATAATTAACCGAGATGTCCGTAGTATGGGCGCCAGAGTTCAGCAGAATGGATCCCTCGAATTTAGATAAGAGCATGATAAACTTTATATCCCAGGGCGTGTACATAATGCTGCGTACTGGTACATATGCTGCAGGCCTTACCTAACCTCCTGAAAACGACTAAATAGGTAGGAACTGCACCTAGGTTCATCAATAACACTGATTCTAAAATAGCTAACTATATTCTTAACAAATTCCGTGCATGAGCACCTCATCAACATACAACATTATACATATAATACACACATAAAATATTGCTGGAAGACTCCATATTTACAACAACAACAATAATGAAAACCGTGGGAAAACGAAAGTGAGAACTAAGCTACCATTTGTAGATGGTCCGATGAACAATGTACATGTATGAAGATAAACACCCTTCACTGTCTCTATATCAATTCGATTTACCAATTCTCATAATCGGCAGTTATCACATCACACAGATACTGTACCTTGTACTACTGTGTTCACATATTTTAACACTTGTTGTAAAGATATATACACACGTCTGTCGATCCTCAACATAAATTTATGGAAAGTCTGAGATAGCTTTCACCAACATATAATGCTAGGCCGCCACAAGTGCTACAATACTTAATGCGCAAGCACTCTCCACAATCAGCCACTTTCCACGAACATAACACGACTACGCTCCACGAACGTTTGAAGTCCAGTCCATTGCAGCCATGTCACTCCAGTACCGTGTATCAGCACCACTTCCTTCTCGTACAGTGTGTCAGTTGTAGTTGTAGTTATCTTCCTTCTCGTTCCTTTACCATCACCTTTACAATCACCCTTACACTGTTCCTTACAATCTCTTCTAATGTCTTGGTTGCCGCCGTATCATCAACCTTTATAGACATCAATATCCCCCTCCTCTCAGATGATACTTCTGGATTGGTGCTTGCCCGCCAATCATGAGTGATCTCTAGTCAAGACCTTGCTCTGAACTTCTCCTTTCTCCCAAGAGATAAACAAACACTCGGGAGTTTTACACGAATCATCAAATTTCCCTGGTACAACAACAAGCTCATCTCATCAGGCTGGGATATATACATGACTAACGGAATTTCCTGACACAAGTACATCACAACAGACACTGGGGTAGCCATATGACTCATTCAAATTACCAGAGTTATCACAGCAATGTTTTCCCACTCGTGCAAAACAAATTACTCATACCTGCATATGTGGATATCTTCCAGCTTACCAATATAAATGGCAAAGTATACAAATGAAATAATAATAATAATAATAATAATAATAATAATAATAAAAATAGAATACTGACAATAATATCTCTAACTTCTACATATAATTCTGGGGTGTGATATATGTACTATCACAAAGTCGTAGCATTAAGGGAAAAAATAGGACGATTAGAAAAGGAGAACTTGAAGCTGAAAGTAGAAGTGGAAGCCAATACTTTATATCGAAGAAAGAAGTGCTTATTTATCTATGGTGTGCCTGAAGAGTTGAGAGAAGACAAAGAACTGACAACTTACAAAGTTGTGGACTTAATACAGGGGAATTTGAAACTTAATTTTAGTGAAGTAGATATAGATGATGTGCAGAGGGTGGGAAAAATTAGGGGCAAAAGGCCTATCAAACTAGAACTGTTTTCTACGTTGATGGCTGATGCTGTTATAAGAAATGCGAGTAATATGCAGAGAGAGAAAATATGGATCAAGAGAGACATGGGATGGGAGACGATTAGGAACGAGAAAATACTTAGAAAACACAAGATTCGTGCAATAAATCAAGGTTTGAGAGCGACTATTAAAGGGCAAGAGCTAGTGGTAGCAGGCAGAAATTGGAAGAAAATCTGGACTGTAAATGGACTGATTGACTTAGACAGGAGGATAAAAGAAGACGAAAAAGTGAGTAGTGCAACGAAAGGTGGGGAAGTGAGGAGAGATATCAGTATCAGTGTGCAGTGTGAAGAGGGTCAGGGAGAGACGCTAAGTGAAAATGTGATCATAAACAGGGAAGAAGCCCAAGTTCAGGAAGAGAGGACAAGTGAAAAGGTGACCATAAGAAGTGAGGAAGAAAGGCAGGGGAGGGAAAGCAGTGAAGAGGGCAGGCAAGGAAGGGAAAGCAGTGAAGTAAGGGAAACGCAAAGACTGGGAAGTGAAAACAGTAGAGTAAGGCAAGATCAGGGTAAACAAGTAAGGACAGAGGTAACCCGGCAGAGGCGCGGGCAGAATTTCGATCTGAGCAGGGGCGGACAGAGAGATATAGACTTTAGGGCCATGTTGGCAGCTATTTATAGCAAGAAGAAATAACAATAGTAAAGCGAGTAAGTAATTAAGAGCATGATTGTCGAAGAAGTAAGAGATGTAGGTGGTGTTGTGGAGTTGGAAGTTATGATGGTATTATATGTGAAGGCTGAAATGTGGTGATGGAGAAGTGGTATGTGTTATGACGTGTTATGGGGATGAAATGAGGTATTGGAGAAGTGGTGGTATAAGATGGTGGAGGGCAGAAGGAGAGTGTAAAGAAGTAGAGGTGGCTTTTGAGGTGGAGTTGGTGTTATATTGCTGAAATGTGGTGTTGGAAGTTTTTGAGGGCTTGGTATGTATGAGTGTGTGTTATGATTAAATTAGAAGGTGCTATATAATAGGGACAATAGGTATAGGGAAATAATGGAGTAAGTTGAAGTTATTTGCATGTGAATCTGTGCTGGTATGATATAGGAACAAAAGTCGAATGTAAGATACAAAGAAAATTGGTAAAGTAACGAGTGTATTGCTATAATATGTGAAAGGTGGTGTTAGAGAGGCGGTAGATATGAGTGTTTGGTATTTATAGGTGAAATTTTGGTTTGGTGGCGTAATGTGGAAGAAAGCTTGGTAGGTAAATCTGATCATTTAATTATGATTACAGGAGAGTAAGATGAGGTGCTATTTTGAAGGACGAGATGGTATATAGTGTGGAGGCAATAGTATTTGTGAGTGGTAGGGAATTTTTGGAGGTGGTGAGGTGATTTTAATGCTGGTTGGTAGAGATGGTTTTATCTATTGCTGAAACTTTTGGATTTGGGAGGTGATATTATGGCCTTTGTGTTTGGTATGCAAGTGCTGAAATGATGATTGATTAGTTGTATAGTGATGTAAGTGTTGAGTGAAATAAGGACAACTGAAGAGTATGGGAGTAAGTATGTGTAAAATGTATGTGAGTTTGTTTGTAAGAGTGAATACGGGTTGGCAAATGGTGAGTCATTGATGTATTGTGTAATATACAAATCTATTGGTGGCGAAATTGTGGAGACGGAGGGGTGTAGGAGATATGCATTGCTAAAGGACAAAGTTACAACAGGTGAGGTGTGAGATAAACACAGTTATGGCTAGCGAGGCAAGGTCTGCCTGAGCACAGCAATGCAGAGTGGGTCAGTTAGAAACACAATGGCGGTGTGGAATGTGCAGGGTCAACAAGGACACTTGGTAGAAGGAGTTGTCTGGCTCCGGGATCGCGCATGTGATATTATATGTTTATATTGGCAAACGGTTCATAGAGGGAATCAACCGTTGGCCAGCTGATTATTAATAGTATTATTATTATTATTATTATTATTATTATTATTATTATTATTATTTAGCTACTCATTTGTTTATTTGATAGTTGTAGGGTGGCTTAGGTAGAACTCTATTGTGAACATGTATTGGGGCTAAACGCCTCTGTTGTTCATTAATAAATTAAATTGTTCATTAATAAATTAAATTAACTTAGGTGAATAACCCCGTATATTTATGTACGTAGGTATCCGTTCGCAGTTGTACAAATTGAGGTTTTTTTTCCTGTGGACCATTGAACTACAGCATAAGGAAGTGAGTGACATGTTTCAGAATTGTTCCCAATATGCTGGCCGTGGTATTGTTCTATACATTCATCATGGTTCACCTTGGATCGGGACCTCAATGGAATTTGGTGGTGAAGCACCACTCCGATGTCTGCCTGCGACATATGTGGAAGAACTTCTTATTCATCCACAACCTCTTTGGATTTGAGAACGTGGTAAGTTATTTATTTATTTATTTATTTATTTATTTATTTATTTATTTATTTATTTATTTATTTATTTATTTATTTATTTATTTATTTATTTCATGCCTTCATTTGTGGCTAAGATAGGGCTTACGGCCCCCTCCTACACTACATAAAGGTTTTTTGGCCAAATTTTCAGATATTTTTCCGTTGTAAGTCAACTCAAGACTATATCAATGGTTTTCATTTTTCGTGTCTGTTTGACTGTTTAGCAATGGATGGATCTTGACCAAACTTCACATTTAAAGTATACTTATCCTGGAGAAGGTCTTGATATGCGTACGATTTAAAAATCTCTGAATAGACGGGGAGTTTATAAGAAAGCCAGAATAGTTTTCTTCCATTTTCTCTTATACTTTTGATTTTATGTAATATCCCTGGACTATATGTGAAACGTCCCGTTATTATAAACAACTTTTGTAATGTACATAATTTACAATTTTGTGCGGATTCATGTTCTGCATTGAGTGACCGACAGACCGACAACGAACCTAAGGTTATAGTGGCAATGTCTCTGACTGCTTGCCAGCAGGGAAGTAACGTATTGCCATTTTCGTCATCGTCCCGTCAACTCGTGGTTCTTCCTTGGGTAGAAAGCAAGAGAGACGTCAATCGGCCTTTCTGCGGGATATTGGCGGAATACCGTTGGAGGTTACAATCGTTCTCGAATGGTACTAAGGGGCGCTGTTAATATTTGAACAGAACCGCAGAGTGTAGCACATTATTTCACACCGCAAGGTGTTATAATTTTTAAGGTATTTCTATTCTACTTCTGTTTTCCGCTTACATGTCTTGCCTCTGTCTTGCCTCTTTAGGCTTAAGTAATAACACCATACGTCATCTTCTTATCCTTTTACCTAAGAATTCCTGCTCCTAAATTTCTCTCCTGTTGCCGCCTTCTTATATCCGTAACTCATACCATCACAATTTATTGAGGGGCATTTTATTTTCCAATACTTGGTATTTGCATATTTGTCCTATCCGGCTGTCCTCAGTTATAATCCCATTTGCTATTAATTTCACCTTCCTTAACTGTATCATTTTCTTCCTTAATTACTCCGTACATATGCGAGTTCTAATCCCCAAACCTGGACACTCTTTTCTTTGAGAAAAAATTCTAAGCTGTTCAAATGTATAACTTTTGGCTCCATAAAGTATAGAAATATGGATGCAATTTTAATGACGGTGCAGGCCTTCGTTTCGGGATAATTGGTGGCTAAACGGTAAGTCGTATCACAAAATAGATAGCACAGTCGCGTTTCAATTTGGAGAGACCTACAACTTTGGTCCTATAAATGTTTGTCGTATCTCTGTCCATTATACGTTAAATAGAGCTGTATTTCTCGATTTCAAGTTAACTTTGTACTTTTTACGCGTATATGTTATCGTTTGACACACTTATAGGAATGATAGAATCATCACATTTTGCACGCGCATTGACACGACCATGGACCATACATTAGCCAAAATTTGATTCCAGCTGTCACATGAGTATCAAAAAAGTAGAGTTATATGTGAAAACTATACTAAATATTCCACCCTATTCAATGATAATACCGCAATTGGTCCTAGGACCAACCAAGTAGAACATTAGAAGAGGCGTCTGATGGTTAAATCCGCTAGTCGATGTATTTCAAGGCAGTAACTCTTGATATAAAGGTCTGAACTTATAAACGTCTATAAAATAAAGTTGTAGGTGGTCCGCTGTCTGTAATTTCGTTTGTTTTGCCACATTTTCTTATATTTATCCGTTTTAGGTCAACTCAAGACCGTATCTGTATTTGTCTGTTTGTTCCACCATCACGACGAAATGGCTGGATAGATCTCAACGAAAGTTCACACTTAAAGTATACTTATCTTGGAGAAAGTTTTGACATGCATTTGATTTATAAATATCAGAATTACACGAAAACCAAAACAGTTTTCTTCCATTTTCTCTTATACTATTGATTTTCTGTAATATCCGTGGACTATATGTGAAACGTCCCTTTATTATAAGCAACTTGTGTAATGTACGTAATTTCGTTTACTCTTCAAATGACGGATGATATTACTGTTTTCTGCGGGTATCATGCTCTGCATTGAGTGACTGACAAACCGACAACGAACCTACAGGTTACCATGACAATGTCTCTGACTGCTTGCCAGCAGCGAAGTAACGTATTGCAATTTTCGATCTGTTAAGTGTTTTCCAATGTCCATATTGAAGATGATGTCCTGCAGCCGGGTTCTCTTTCACTTCCTATAATCTTACAGGCGTTTTCCTTCTCCAGACTTCCTATCGCCGAAATTCGGCTGATGATGGTATTGATATTGTTGTTTGTAGGAAGCTCTTCCTCGATTTCAATCTTGATGGGTGGGCGTGAAGTCCAAACGTTGGGTGTCTTGGATCTGTTTCTTGCTTCTTCTTCTCAATCTCTGCTACAACTTGCCTTCTAACATCTAGAGAGGATACTCCCACAAGTGGAAAGAATCTATTAACAGGAGTTGGTCGTAAGCAGCCTCTAACAATGCAAACTGTCTCATGGATGGCAACATCCACTTGGTTCTTACGAGCGGAATTCCTCCAGACTGGAGCAGCATACACTGCAGCAGAGAAACACAGGGAAAGGGCAGATGTATGGAGGACGTTAGGCTGTGCTCCCCATGTTGTGTGTGTGAGTTTGCGAATGAGATTATTCCTGCTGCATACCTTCTGTTTGGTATCTATACAGTGCTGTTTATAAGTTAGGGCACGGTCCAAATTTACCCCTAGATATTTGGGTTGATCACAATGGTTTAATTCGTGTCCTTTCTAGGTTACGCTCAACTCCTGTCTTGCTTCTTTGTTGCGAAGATGGAATGCACATACCTGAGTTTTATCAGGATTGAGTTTCAGGTGATTCTTGTCAGAGTAGACAGCTAGTTCTTCAAGAGCAGATGTCAGTTTTAATTCTACTACTTCAAATGTCACTCCTTGAGCAGCAACAGTCATGTCATCTGCGTAGATGAAAGCACTATTTCCGGTGTTATGTGGCTGATCGTTGTTATAGATGTTATCAAATACAGTAGAGACAATACGCGACACTCTGCGAGATATCGAGGGACAGCGATTAGAGCTCTGTCTAGTGAAGTAACCTGAGAGCTACTGATTCTGTCGTAAGAGCACGTGTATTTGTTTGTGAAGTTTTTTGGGTTATTTGTGCATTTGCATTGAGTTGACATAATTAAATAGTAGCGTGTGTCATTTCTTTATATCTCCAGTCAATATGAGTGGAAAGATATGTGCTGCATTTGGCTGCAATAACTATGAAGTGCAGAAGGATTCACGTTTTTCCGTTTCCCTCGTGATAAGAAAATGCAAGTAAATACTGTGTTTGCATATATATATATAATTCCAGTTACAAAGATACTTTTATAGATACTTCCTAAACTTCTGACCTGCACGACCCATATTTTAACTGGCTTAAAATATAATAAGCTTATTTTATTGTTTTTAGTGCAGAAGTTAACCTTCAATACCGATGTGTTGATGTAGGTATGATCTGTGGGCTTTGATTTAATTCAGGAAAATGCATATGCATATGTGTGTGGCTGGTTGTGTTCCAAGTTAGCCCATTTGGAATGCCGTAATGCGTTGTCAAGCACTGAAGAAAATATGGGTGATTTAAGAAATGTGATGATGATGATGATGATAAAAATTTGCTTTACCCTAATGTAATGGCAAGTATTGCTTATAGGGAAATTTTGAATGTTTTTGCAGCTAAATTCATAAATTTTCTTTCTGTTAGTAGGCTTCAAGTTAAAAGGAAAATTGTCCAGCTCTTAAATGTAAATTCATTGAATCATGTGTGTAAGGAATGTGCCGATATTTTTATTGACAAGTGTGGTAATGTGATGAGAAAAAAAGAAAAATCTAGCCGTAAAAGTTTAGGCAGGTATGCTAAAGTCAAAAAAGTAATGCATAAATGAAAGATCAAGCCCTTTCACAGCAGTCCATTTCACATCTTGATTATATGTCTAATTTCAGTCTTTAAATAATATCCTGTTAAATAATTCTTCCTTCATGTACCCAGAATTGCATCAGCAACTTTAAAGTTAATATTTTAGCAACACTTTCTTTCTAGACGTAATTTATTTATCCATTTCCGTATATACGTTTCCATTGATATTTTAATTTAGCGCGAATTTTCAGGTCACGCCACTAGGAGCGCCACTTGCGAATTGTCTCCCATTTTAACAAGGCTAAATCCGGAAGTGTCGCGTATTGTCTCTACTGTATTTGATGTTATATAATATTGGAGCCAACGCACTTCCTTGGGGGAGGCCATTCTTTTGACATATCCGTCGGCTTTTCTTGTCCTTCATAGTGACATAAAATGTCTGTTATGGAGCAGGCATTGAATAAACTCTGTCAGTCGATAGTCTCGGGTTGTTGAATTCAGCTTCATTGTCATACTCTTATGATTCACTGTATCATAAGCAGCCGTGAGATCAATAATAGCAACTCCTCTTATTATTTGTTTCCTCTCATATTCATCCTCGATATGCTGGATTAGATTAAGTATCTGACCAGAACATGACTTCCCCGGTCTGGTACCTGATTGTTCCTTTAGAGTATTTCTATCGACAAAATCAGAAATACGATTCAATATCATCCTATCCAGAATTTTGAAAAGATGCCAGAGAGGAGATACAGGTCTGAAGATATTGGGGTCATTTGGCTCTTTTCCTGGTTTAAGCAAGGCCAGAACTTTTGCTCTCCACCAGATCTTTGGAATCAACATTCTAGTCACACACGTGTTCACCAGTGTCAAAACCCAGTTGACAGTTTTGGTCCAAAATATTTTATTTGCTCTGATCTTATGTCATCAAAGCCGGCAGCTTTGTTATTTTTCATACATTTGATAGCAGTTCGCACTTCTTCCGTGAATGGTGTGCCGTGGTGGTCATTCTCCTCTTCATATCGTTGGATTTTTATTTCTCTGTATCTTTTCGTGGTTTTGCCATTCAGCAATAGTTGATGGACTATTTGATCAGGAGTAAATTTACTCAACCCAGGGCGAGACTAAAGGATCACCGTTAAGATTTTTTAGAAATTTACAGGCTTGTTGACTTGAGCGTTTCATATCCAAACTTTCGAGAAGTTTACGCCATTTTTCTGTTCTTGATGTCGATATAGCTTCGAGGAGTTACTCTCCTGTTTGTATTGTATCCTCTGCGAAGGGATCAATTTCAAATAGCTTTTCATATTTATTAAGGAGGGCTTTTGAGTCCTTATCAAGTCCAGGTATGTACCCCTAGGGATGTCTTTACGTGAGATGCTTTTTTCTAATTTCACAAAATCTGGGTAATTTTCTGGATCAGACTTGATTTTTGCCCCTTCATCGTCCAGATTTTGAGAGAAGGTATTCCACTGATCTTTTTCGAAGTTGAACTGCCTTTTAAAAATAACTTTCTCTGGTTTAACAACTGCCTGTGCGGTACATATAAGGGCTAGATGCTGTGTTCTTGGAAATGGTGGTGCAATGTATTTCTTGGTTTGGTGAGCAATGTGTTCAGTTACAAAAATGTTGTCTGGGTTGTAACCTCGCCTCCATCGATCACTGTTAAAGGGTCATGTATTAGTTTAGGAACCATACAATCGGCCCATTCTCCTAAGTTTTCACCATTTGTGTCAGTCTTTTTGTACCCCCAACACGTACTACAGTATGACAATTATAGTCACCGATGACTAGCTTTGTTGGTTGAGAATAGAAATTGCAAGTTTCTGTAAATTTATATTCCTTATTTGGTGGCTTATAGACAGATGTTATAGTGAAGGATTGAATTTCTACTGTCAGTATTTCAGTGTCATCCACACAGGTCAAGTTTGCAAATAAAATGTTGGTGCCCTGTTTAATGAAAACTGCACTCCCATATTGTCCATTAGGTCTTTCCAGGACAAGTTTCATTCCGTTCACCTTTGATCGGCGATCATTTGATCCTCTATGTGTTTTCTGAACCAGTAGGATATCACAGTTATATTTTGTGCAAATGTCAGATAATAAAGCTTCCTTCACTGGTGAAATTCCCTCTATATTAATTGATATTGTTACTAAAGGTTGCATTGACTAATGTCGTTTGAAGTTCATAATTACTAATAAGTTAGTGTTCAGATGATGGAAGAATCAGCCGCTGAGCTTTCCTCAACGTAGCCCAGGGTACGCCCGATTGTCTTTACAATCTTCGTGGAGGCATCCTCCGTGTACCCCATGATGATAATACTAATAATTAGTATTATAATTATTACAGTTACTTTTATTTGATATTCAGGAAGAACAGTTTGTTATTTCTGGTATAATCGCATTATACTCGTATTTCGGGGGTACGAAGGTAAAACAATTGGATTTTGGGGGTACGTCATCCAAAAAGTTTGAATACCACTGCTCTAGGTATTAAGGTGTTGTAAGGACAGAATCGGGATGCAGAAACAGTGATTCTTTGATTTTAAATTTGTATTTTTTTCATTCTTAGTAATAATTTTATTTGAATTAAACTTAAAACTTTAAAAGTGGCAACGATATTTGGATTATAAATATGCTTTAAGTTGCCATGATTCATTGAAGACAATTAACAAATGCGCTGCGATGGTCCAATTCTACGAACTTGAGGGTTCTGAAAAGAACCACACATCTCCTTGTTCGCTGTTTGACCGAGAGGTCGTTACCGACAGTTCGGTCTCATCTTATCACCACCCGGGGGACACGTATATGGCAGAGTGGTGCAAATGGGGTTGGACTAGCTCTACAAATAATGATTTTGGTACCCCTTCTCAGTCAATCCACCACATTGTTGCTGACTGCCCAATCCGAGCTTTCAAAGGAAAGCTAATTGACATTCACAGCACATCGGATGAAGCAGTTGATTGGGTCAAAAAACTAGACCTAGAGTTGTAGTATTGTACGGACTTGTGACTACGCACATATATCCTGAAACTATATATATGTGTGTACATACATTCATCATAGATAAATAATAATAATAATAATAATAATAATAATAATAATAATAATAATAATAATAATAATAATAATAATAATAATAATAATAATAATAATAATTGAACACAATACGCACACATGAGCTTTCAAAATATAAACTGACTAGCAAGATACCCGTGCTTCGCTACGGTATTATACTGAAATTTATAATTGAATGCTTATTTTTTTATATATAATCCGCCGAAATTCGCGATCTGACAGGTTCTCTGAAAGAATCCGCCAAAATTCGCGATCTGACTCGTTTTCTAATAGATTACGGCAAGTTCCCTCCCATTTTACAATCTTTCTTTCCAGCAATCGATTTCGTACTTCCCGGGCGGGGTCCAGGTATTCCACCCGGTCAGTTGGGTCCCTAAATCTTTGCCATATTTTCCTATAAGAATTAATATGGATCAAATCCTTGAGGAGATCCGGCGTGGTGTCCTCTTGGGTGCCTCGGCGGTACTGAATCCGCGGCTGGACTGCATTCTTAGTCATTTCCCGTCCAGGACCCGTTTCCAGCGCAGTCTGCACATTTGACGACGGTCCAGAACATTAACATCATTATTATTATTATTATTATTATTATTATTATTATTATTATTATTATTATTATTATTATTATTATAGATGTTCTGGACCCCACAGCAAGATGCAATACCGCTACTTGGCGGTAAATTACATCTGCTGCCACTGTCATTGTTGTGACCAGCACCATTGTCGCGCGTAGCCGAGTGTGCGGGATTTCTGGTGATACGAATGACATATTCCGTGCATTAAGACCTTATTATAAAGGTGAACAATTGGACGGTCAATCTCATTCCTATCGTTTGTTTCAACGTTGTTTAAATTTTTATTTATATGCCATGAGAATGTACTGTAATCTAAGAACGTTCTCCGAAGAATAAGATGGCTCTTGAAAACGAACCCAGGAAAGATAAAAAATGATCGGTTTATGATCAGAATAAGTACATCGGAAATCTACAGCCTGTTTCCAGTCATTCGACAGGGTCAGGAATGGAATGAATAAAGCCCCCACCTGGCGGCGGCAATAGGAACTGTGCCGGCTGCCGAAGCCTGTCGCACTCCTCTGGGGCAATGGATAATGAAATGATATTGGACAGTGTTGCTGGAATGAATGATGACAGGGTAAACCGGAGTATCCGGAGAAATCCCTGTCCCGCCTCCGTTTTGTCCAGCACGAATGTCTCATGGAGTGACCGGGATTTGAACCACATAACCCAGCTGTGAGAGGCAGGCGCGCTGCCACCTGAGCAACGGAGGCTCCTTATAAGTACATTATGAACAGTAAAATCAACTATTCTCACCTCCTTTTACACCCCACCGCCGTTAAGTTTATTTACCCCCCCCCCCCAAAAAAATAACAGAAAGGCATGTTTCTTTATGTTTAAAGGGGATTCCAAATACCAATGTTCACGTCTGTTACCTTCACTTTGGAGATATAAGTATCCCCATAAAAATAATTCACTTTCTTCACTTCCTTTCACACTCCTACCCCCACCCCCCTAAAGAAAATGCGTTTTCTTTGTTTTTAAAGGAGATCCAAATACCAATTTTCACGTCTGTAACAACTTTAGTTTTTATTAGACGTAAGTATTCTCATAAAATTAAGTCAATTAATTTTTCAATTCTTTCACCCCCCCCCCCTTCATTGGATTTTTCGAGAATACGTGTTTCTTTACTTTAAAGCAGAATCCAAATATCAAATTTCACGTCTGTAACATCTTCACTTTTGAGATATCAGTAGCTAAATTAAAATAATGGCATTCACCCATTATTCACCCTTTTACACCCCTCCTATTGGGATTTTCCGAAAACAAAACATACATGTTTCTTTATTTTTAAAGGAGGTTTCGAATACCATTTTTTACATCTGTAAACTTTTCAAGTTTTAAGATGTAGATACACTCATTTTAAAAATTCACCCCCCTTTTCACCCCCAATTTGGATTTTCCAAAAACGAGAAAATACCTGTTTCTTTATTTTTAAAGTAGATCCCAAATACCAATTTTCAGGTCTGTAATATGTTCAGTTTCTGAGATATAAGTATCCTCATTAAATGCATTCAACCCATTTTTCACCCCTTTCCACCTTTCCTGTTGTGATTTTCCGAAAACAAAAAAAATACGTGTTTCTTTATTTTTAATGAAGATTCTAAATACCAATTTTTACATCTGTAAACTTTCAAAGTTTTGAGATATAGATACAATGATTTTAAAAATTCACCCCCCTTTTCACACTCCCATCAATTGGATTTTCCAAAAACAAAAAAATACGTGTTTCTTTATTTTTAAAAGAGATCAAAAGTACCAATTTTCAGGTCTGTAATACCTTCAGTTTCTGAGATATAAGTACCGGTATCCTGATTAAAGGCATTCAACCGCTTTTTCACCCCTTTTCACCCCTCCTATTGGGATTTTCTGAAAACAAAAAAATACGTATTTCCTTATTTTTAAAGAAGATTCTAAATACCAATTTTTACATTTGTAAACTTTTAAAGTTTTGAGAAATAGATTCACTCATTTTAAATTTTCACCCCCCTTTTCACCCCCTTAGCGACGGAATATCCAAAAATCCTCTCTTAGCGAGCACCTACATCTTAATATGAATGCATCCCCAAACTTTCATTTCATTATGTCCAGTAGTTTTGGCTCGGCGATGATGAATCAGTCAGTCAGTCAGTCAGTCAGGACAAGCTATCTATATATATAAAATAACTTGTCCTGACTGACTGACTGACTGACTGACTGACTGATTCATCATCGCCGAGCCAAAACTACTGGACATAAAGTAATGAAATTTTGGGGATATATTCATATTAAGATGTAGGTGCTCGCTAAGAGAGGATTTTTGGATATTCCGTCGCTAAGGGGGTGAAAAGGGGGGTGAAATTTTAAAATGAGTGTATCTATATCTCAAAACTTTAAAAGTTTACAGATGTAAAAATTGGTATTTAGAATCTTCTTTAAAAATAAGGAAACACGTATTTTTTTGTTTTCAGAAAATCCCAATAGGAGGGGTGAAATAGGGTGAAAATGGGGGAAAATGGGTTGAATGCTTTTAATCAGGATACCGGTACTTATATCTCAGAAAATGAAGATATTACAGACCTGAAAATTGGTATTTTTGATCTCTTTTAAAAATAAAGGAACACGTATTTTTTTGTTTTTGGAAAATCCAGTTAATGGGAGGGTGAAAAGGGGGTGAATTTTTAAAATGAGTGAATATTTATCTCCAAACTTTTAAAGTTTGCAGATGTAAAAATTGGTATTTAGAATCTTCATTAAAAATAAAGAAACACGTTTTTTTTTCGAAAAATCGCAATAGGAGGAGTGAAAAGGGGTGAAAAAGGGGGTTGAATACCTTTAATGACGCTACTTATATATCAGAAACTAAAGATATTACAGACCTGAAAATTGGTGTTTGGGATCTCCTTTAAAAATAAAGAAACACGTATTTTTTTGTTTGTGGAAAATCCAATTAATGGGGGGAGTGAAAAGGGGGTGATTTTTTAAAATGGGTGTATCTATATCTCAAAACATTTAAAGTTTATAGATATAAAAATTGGTATTTAGAATTTCCTTTAAGGATAAAGAAACACGTATTCTTTTGTTTTCGGAAAATCCCAATAGGAAGGGTGTAAAAGGGTTAATAATGGGTTGAATGCCTTTAATGAGGCTACTTATATTTCAGAACCTGAAGATATTACAGACCTGAAAATTGGTATTTTGGATCTACTTTAAAAGTAAAGAAACACGTATTTTTTCGTTTTTGGAAAATCCAAATATTGGGGGGTGAAAAAGGGGGGTGAATTTTTTAAAATGAGTGTGTCTACATCTTAAAACTTTAAAATTTACAAATGTAAAAAGTGGTAGTTAGAATCTCCTCTAAAAATAAAGGAACACGTATTTTTTAGTTTCCTGTAAATCCTAATAGGAGGGGTGTAAAAGGGTGAAAAATGGGTTGAATGCCTTTAATGAGGATACATATATCTCAGAAACGAAAGATATTACAGAACTGAAAATTTGTATATGGGATCTCCTTTAAAAGTAAAGGAACACGCATTTTTTAGTTTTTGGAAAATCCAATTAATGGCGGTTAAACAGGAGTGACAATTTGGGGTGAATTTTTTGAAAGACTATATCTACAAAATATCTGAGAAACGTAAAATGTTGCAGACGTAAAAAGTGGGTGTTTGGAATCTCCTGTAAATGTAAAGAAGCATAGGTGATTTGTTTTTGGAAACTCCACTTAAGGGGAACTCAAAAGGGGTGACATTTTAAAATGAAGTTTTACAGTGTATCTAAAAAAACTTAACATGTTACAGAAGTGAAAAATGGTATTTTTTATCTCTATTAAACATAAAGAAACGTGTATTTTTAGTTTTCGGAAATACCACTTGGGCTGGGGGGGGGGGTAAAAGTGACTGAAAATGGTGTTGGTTTCTTTTAATTAGGCTACTGATATCTCAAGAATGAAGATGTTACAAACGTGAAATTTGATATTTGCAATCTGCTTTAAAAGTAAAGAAACACGTATTCTCGGAAAATCCAATGAAGGGGGAGGGGGGAGGTGAAAGAATTGAAAAATTAATTGACTTAATTGTATGAGAATACATACATCTAATAAAAGCTAAAGTTGTTACAGACGTGAAAATTCGTTTTTGGATCTCCTAAAAACAAGGAAAAACGCGTTTTGGTGGGGAAACCATCTTGGAGGGCGGGAGTGTAAAGGAGTTGATTTCCTTTCATGAGGACACATAAATCAAAAACTGAAGAAGTTAGAGTCGTGATAATTGGCATCTAGAAGATCCTTTACTATTAAAGAAACAAGTATGTTTTGCGGGAAAATTCACTTGGGGGGGGGGTTATTGTGAAATGAAGTGAAAAAAGTAAATTTTTTTATGGGGATACTTATATCTCGAAACTGAAGGTAATAGACGTGAACATTGGTGTTTGGAATCTCCCTTAAACATAAAGAAACAAGCATTCTTTTAATTTTTTTGGTGCGGGGGGGGGTGGCCGTAAATAAACTTATCGGCGGTGGGGTGTAGAAGGAGGTGAGACCAATTGATTTTACTGTTATTAATGTACTTATAAGGATCCTCTGTTGCTCAGGCGGCAGCGCGCCGGCCTCTCACAGCTGGGTTCCGTGGTTCAAATCCCGGTCACTCCATGTGACATTCGTGCTGGACAAAACGGAGGCGGGACAGTTTTTTCTCCTGATACTCCGGTTTTCCCTGTCATCAGTCATTCCAACAACACATAATAATAATAATATTCCGGACCATCGTCAAATGTGCGGACCGCGCTGGAAACGGCTCCTGGACGGGTAATGACTAAGAATGCAGTCCGGCCGCGGGTTCAGTGCCGCCAAGGCACCCAATATGACACCACGCCGGATCTCCTGAAGGATTTTATCGATATTAAAAATGACTATAGGAAAAGATGGCAAAGATTTACGGACCCAACTGACCGGGAGGAATACCTGAGCCTAGCCCGGGAAATACGAAATCGATTGCTGGAAAGGAAGATTGAAAAAATGGGAGGAAACGTGCCGTAAAATAATAGAAAACCAGTCAGTTCGGGAACTTTGGTGGATTCTCGCAGAAAAGGAGTCAGATCGCTAATTTCGGCGGATTATGTATCTAAAACAATAAGCATTCAATTATAAATTTCAGTATAATACCGTAGCGAAGCACGGGTATCGTGCTAGTTTTATATATATAGACTAGCAAGATACCCGTGCTTCGTTACGGTATTATACTGAAATTTATAATTGAATGCTTATTGTTTTAGATATATAATCCGCCGAAATTCGCGATCTGACTCGTTTTAGGCGAGAATCCACCAAAATTCCCGATCTGACTCGTTTTCTATTAAATTTCGGCATGTTTCCTCCCATTTTTCAATCTTCCTTTCCAGCAATCGATTTCGTACTTCCCGGGCTAGGCTCAGGTATTTCTCCCGGTCAGTTGGGTCCCTAAATCTTTGTTATATTTTCCTATAATCATTTTTAATATGGATAAAATCCTTCAGGAGAACCGGCGTGGTGTCATATTGGGTGCCTTGGTGGCACTAAACCCGCGGCCGGACTGCATTCTTAGTCATTACCAGTCCAGGAGCCGTTTCCAGCGCAGTCCGCACATCTGACGACGGTCCGGAACATTATTATGATTATTATTATTATTATTATTATTATGTGTTGCTGTAATAGCTGATGACAGGGAAAACCGGAGTATCCGGAGAAAAACCTGTCCCGCCTCCGTTTTGTCCACCACGAATGACACATGTAGTGACCGGGATTTGAACCACGGAACCCAGCTGTAAGAGGCCGGCGCGCTGCCGCCTGAGCAACGGAGGATCCTTATAAGTACATTAAGAACAGTAAAATCAATAGGTTTCACCTCCTTCTACACCCCACCACCGTTAAGTTTATTTACCGCCACCCACTCCCCTCCCAAAAAAATTAAAAGAAGGCTTGTTTCTTTATGTTTAAAGGAGATTCCAAACACCGATGTTCACGTCTATTACCTTCAGTTTTGAGATATAAGTATCCCATAAAAATAATTTATTTTTTCACTTCATTTCACACTACTCCCCCCCACCCCCACAAGTGAATATTCCCGCAAAAAATACGTGTTTCTTTAATAGTAAAGGATCTTCTAAATACCAATTATCACGACTCTAACTTCTTCAGTTTTTATTTATGTGTCCTCATGAAAGGAATTCAACTCCTTTACACTCCCGCCCTCCAAGATGGTTTCCTCCCAAAAACGCGTTTTTCTTTGTTTTTAAAGGAGATCCAAATACGAATTTTCACGTCTGTAACAGCTTTAGTTTGTATTAGATGTATGTATTCTCATACAATTAAGTCAATTAAATTTTCAATTATTTCACACACACACACACATACACACACACACCCTCATTGGATTTTCCGAGAATACGTGTTTGTTTACTTTTAAAGCAGAATGCAAATATCAAATTTCACGTCTGTAATTCCTTCATTTTTGAGATATCAGTAGCGTAATTAAAAGAATTCAACATCATTTTCAGTCACATTTACCCCCCCTCCTCCCAAGTGGCATTTCCGAAAACTAAAAATACACGTTTCTTTATGTTTAATAGAGATAAAGATACCATTTTTCTCTTCTGTAACATGCTAAGTTTTTTTAGATATACTGTAAAAATTCTCATTTTAAAATTTCTCCCATTTTGAGTTCCCCTTAAGTGGAGTTTCCAAAAACAAATCACCTATGTTTCTTTACATTTACAGGAGATTCCAAACACCCACTTTTTACGTCTGTAACATTTTACGTTTCCAAGATATTCTGTAGATATAGTCTTTCAAAAAATTCACCCCAATTTGTCACTCCTGTTTAACCGCCATTAATTGGATTTTCCAAAAACTAAAAAAATACGTGTTTCTTTATTTATAAAGGAGATCCCATATACAAATTTTCAGTTCTGTAATATCTTTCGTTTCTGAGATATATGTATCCTCATTAAAGTCATTCAACCCATTTTTCACCCTTTTCGATTTACAGCTAACAAAAAAATACGTGTTCCTTTATTTTTAGAGGAGATTCTAACTACCAATTTTTACATCTGTATATTTTAAAGTTCTAAGATGTAGACACATTCATTTTAAAAAATTCACCCCCCCCCCCTTTTCATCCTCCAATATTTGGAATTTTCAAAAAAGAAAAAATACGTGTTTCTTTACTTTTAAAGTAGATCCCAAATACCAATTTTCAGGTCTGTAATATCTTCAGGTTCTGAAATATAAGTAGCCTCATTTAAGACATTCAACCCATTATTCACCTTTTTACACCCTTCCTATTGGGATTTTCCGAAAACAAAATAATACGTGTTTCTTTATTTTTGAAAGAGATTCTAAATACCAATTTTTACATCTATAAACTTTAAAAGTTTTGAGATAAAGATACACTCATTTTAAAAAATCACCCCCCTTTTCAACCCCCATTAATTGGATTTTCCAAAAACAAAAAAATACGTGTTTCTTTATTTTAAAGGAGATACCAAACACCAATTTTCAGATCTGTAATATATTCAGGTTCTGAAATATAAGTAGACTCATGAAAGGCGTTGGACAACTTTTTCAGACTTTTCCACCCTTCCTATTATGATTTTCCGAAAACAAAATATACATGTTTCTTTATTTTTAAAGGAGATTCTAAATACTAATTTTCACATCTATAACCTTTACAAGTTTTGAGATATAGATACACTCATTTTAAAAATTCAGCCCCTTTTCACCCCCTCTTAATTGGATTTTCCAGAAACAAAAAAATACGTGTTTCTCTATTTTTAAAGGAGATCCCAAACACCAATTTTCAGGACTGTAATATCTTCAGTTTTTGAGATATAAGTAGCCTCATTAAAGGCATTCAATCCCTTTTTCACCCCTTTTCACTCCCCCTATTGCGATTTTCCGAAAACAAAAAAATACGTATTTCTTTATTTTTAATGAAGATTCTAAATACCAATGTTTACATCTGCACACTTTAAAAGTTTGGAGATATTGATTCACTCGTTTTAAAAATTCACCCTCTTTTCACCCTCCGATTAATTGGATTTTCCAAAAACAAAAATATACGTGTTTCTTTATTTTTTAAAGAGATCAAATGTACCAATTTTCAGGTCTGTAATGTCTTCAGTTTCTGAGATATAAGTAGCGGTATCCTGATTAAAGGCATTCAACCCATTTTTCCCCATTTTCACCCTTTTTCACCCCTCCTGTTGGGATTTTCTGAAAACAAAAAAATACGTGTTTCCTTATTTTTAAAGAAGATTCTAAATAGCAATTTTTACATCTGTACACTTTTAAAGTTTTGAGATATAGGTACACTCATTTTAAAATTTCACCCCCCTTTTCACCCCCTTAACGACGGAATATCCAAAAATCCTCTCTTAGCGGGCACCCACATCTTAATATGAATGTATCCACAAAATTTCATTCCTTTATGTCCAGTAGTTTTGGCTCGGCGATGATGAATCAGTCAGTCAGTCAGTCAGTCAGTCAGGACAAGTTATTTTATATATATAGATAGACTAGCAAGATACCCGTGCTTCGCTACGGTATTATACTGAAATTTATAATTGAATGCTTATTGTTTTAGATATATAATCCGCCGAAATTCGCGATCTGAATCGTTTTCTGCGAGAATCCACCAAAATTCCCGATCTGACTCGTTTTCTATTAGATTACGGCACGTTTCCTCCCATTTTTCAATCTTCCTTTCCAGGAATAGATTTCGTACTTCCCGGGCTAGTCTCAGGTATTCCTCCCGGTCAGTTGGGTCCGTAAATCTTTGCCATCTATTCCTATAATCAATTTAATATGTATAAAATCCTTCAGAAGGTCCGGCGTGGTGTCATATTGGGTGCTTTGGCGGCATTGAACCCGCGGCCGGACAGCATTCTTGGTCATTACCCGTCCAGGAGCCGTTTCCAGCGCGGTCCACACATTTGACGACGGTCCGGAACATTATTATTATTATTATGTGTTGCTGGAATGGCTGATGACAGGGAAAACCGAAGTATCCGGAGAAAAATCTGTCCCGCCTCCGTTTTTTCCAGCACGAATGTCACATGGAGTGACCGGGATTTGAACCACGGAACCCAGCTGTGAGAGGCCGGCGCGGTGCCGCCTGAGCAACGGAGGATACTTATAAGTACATTAAGAACAGTAAAATCAATAGGTCTCACCTCCTTCTACACCCCACCGCCGTTAAGTTTATTTACCGCCACCCCCCCCCCCGCAAAAAAATTAAAAGAAGGCTTGTTTCTTTATGTTTAAGGGAGATTCCAAACACCAATGTTCACGTCTATTACCTTCAGTTTTGAGATATAAGTATCCCCATAAAAGTAATTTACTTTTTTCACTTCATTTCACACTACTCCCCCCCCCCTCCCAAGTGAACTTTCCCGAAAAAAAAAATACTTGTTTCTTTAATAGTAAAGGATCTTCACGACTCTAACTTCTTCAGTTTTTGATTTATGTGTCCTCATGAAAGGAATTCAACTCCTTTACACTCCCACCCTCCATGATGGTTTCCCCACCAAAACGCGTTTTTCTTTGTTTTTAAAGGAGATCGAATTCGAATTTTCACGTCTGTAACAACTTTAGTTTTTATTAGATGTATGCATTCTCATACAATTAAGTCAATTAAATTTTCAATTCTTTCACCCCCCCCCCCCTTCATTGGATTTTCCGAGAATACGTCTTTCTTTACTTTTAAAGCAGATTGCAAATATCAAATTTCACGTCTGCAATATCTTCATTTTTGAGATATCAGTAGCCTAATTAAAATAATTCAACACCATTTTCAGTCACTTTTACCCACCCCCCACCACCCAAGTGGTATTGCCGAAAACTAAAAATACACGATTCGTTATGTTTAATAGAGATAAAAAAATACCATTTTTCACTTCTGTAACATGTTAAGTTTTTTAGATATACTGTAAAAATTCTCATTTTAAAATTTCACCCCTTTTGAGTTCCCCTTAAGTGGAGTTTCCAAAAACAAATCACCTATGTTTCCTTACATTTACAGGAGATTCCAAACACCCACTTTTTACGTCTGTAACATTTTACGTTTCCAAGATATTCTGTAGATATAGTCTTTCAAAAAATTCACCCCAATTTGTCACTCCTGTTTAACAGCCATTAATTGGATTTTCCAAAAACAAAAAGCACGTGTTTCTTTATTTTTAAAAGAGATCCCAAACACCAATTTTCAGGTCTGTAATATCATCAGGTTCTGAGATATAAGTAGCCTCATTAAAGGCATTCAACCCCTTTTTCACCCCTTTTCACGATTCCTATTGCGATTTTCCGAAAACAAAAAATAGGTGTTTCTTTATTTTTAATGAAGATTTTAAATACCAATTTTTACATCTGCAGACTTTAAAAGTTTGGAGATATAGATTCACTCATTTTAAAAATTCACCCCCTTTTCACCCTCCCATTAATTGGATTTTCCAAAAACAAAAAAAAATACGTGTTTCTTTATTTTTAAAAGAGATCAAAAGTACCAATTTTCAGGTCTGTAATATCTTCAGTTTCTGAGATATAAGTACCAGTATCCTGATTAAAGGCATTCAACCCATTTTCCCCCATTTTCACCCTGTTTCACCCCTCCTATTGGGATTTTCTGAAAACAAAAAATACGTGTTTCCTTATTTTTAAAGAAGATTCTAAATACCAATTTTTACATCTGTAAACATTTAAAGTTTTGAGATATAGATACACTCATTTTAAAATTTCACCCCCCTTTTCACCCCCTTAGCGAAGGAATATCCAAAAATCCTCTCTTAGCGAGCACCTACATCTTAATATGAATAATCCCCAAAATGTCACTTCTTTATGTCCAGTAGTTTTGGCTCGGCGATGATGAATCAGTCAGTCAGTCAGTCAGTCAGTCAGGACAAGTTATTTTATATATATAGATTACGGCAAAAATTGTATTGAATGTAAAGTCCCTCTGGAACATACAAATTTTTTAAGACTTCTTAATATGTGTGATAGTAGTGTGTCTGCGCCTAATCTGAAAGTTTCAGGTTCGATTCCAGGTTCATCTACGGATTTTAGTGCGGGACTGAGAATGTTTAAAGTCATAGTTTCAAACGTAAATTGATGACCCACCAATTAGACATATCATGAAGTGAAGACACTTGAAATGCTGAACCAATTATTTTTATCTAAATTCCTACTAAAAAGCTCAAATTATAATACACTAGTCTCGAAAAGTTGAACATAATCACTAAACGAGGCCATACCGCCTGATAGGAATGTCAGACGGATTCCTGAACAAACAGAAGCTGATTCACACACCATATATCACACAACGTGTCCAAAAAACAGTGTCAGAAAGGTTCTGATAGCTAAGGTACACCTCTGACAACAACTAACAAAACTTGGCAATGTCTTCCACAACAAGATATGCTGTTAATAGGGTGTACGGTTACTCCTAACGGCCACACATGCTTCGCAGCGACGTGGCATGCTCTCTATCAGATGGTCCAAGAGCTCTTGTGGCAGTCGATCCCATTCCTTCGAAAGGGCAGTGCGAAGGTCTTGGGTCTCTGTGCTGGAGTGAGCGGGACGCACACCGCTGGACGACGGGCAAACAGCCCTGCTGTTCCTGGGCCTCCGGTACACAGGTTGCAACCCCTGAGACGGCTGCAAGCTCCGCCGACAATTGTCTTGCAGGTACACTCCGATTTCGTCGGGCGGTTAACGCCAGATATCGGTCCTGCAGTGGGGTGGTTACCCTTGGTCGACCTGGTACTGGCCTACGACTAACGTCTCCTGTGTCTCGAAACCGTCTCCAAAGCCTGGAAATGACACCTTGTGGCACATTCAAGGATACGGCGACTTCGGTCTGAGTCTGGCCTGCTTCCAGGCGGCCGAGTATTCTACCCTGCAAAACGGGGTCCAAATGGCGTCGTTGTGCCATTTTGTTGTCACGTTCACCACGAGGCTACACTCCGCACACTATAACAGGGCAAACACTACTGAGGGAATATGGGGCGCAGGCACTGGCTGTGTTTATCTCGCGGTTACGCCGCTAGTCAAAGCATGGAACACTCCTTTCCTATACAGAGCGAACACGTAAGATTGGTAGGTACATATGTCGTGCGATTTGCAGTCTGTTTCCTGTTGCCCTGCTTACTCGTCACTTATGCTTAACTTTTTGACACTAGTGTATTGAAACTTTCTCTTCTTAAAATTAATATATATATATATATATATATATATATATATATATTACGAGGTAGCACTCCCTCAATTTAGAGGTTACCTAAAAGACAAAGTACAGTTAATACCAACTGATATTGTGTAACAGAGAAAAATACATACATAAAAGTCTATTGAACGTTAAAGCAAATCACCGAAAGTAGTTTCTTAAAATACTTCAGATTGTTGCTCTTTTAATTTCCTTCACTACGTTTAATGTCTATGTATCGTGAGATTTCACGTGTGTTTTTAATATCAGAAATAAAAAATCTCTGAAATTTCTTCGAATTGTCCCTGTTTTACTTTTCCTCACTTTGTTTCAAATTTACATTTGTTGAGATTTCATAGTCGCTGGGTATAGACTGGGTGTAATTACAAATCTCCGTTAATACTTCTCTGGGTTTTTCTCTTTTAAATCCCGTCACCGTTTTTGTATTTACTGTATGTTTGTTGAGAAACCACACGTGTTGATCCTATCAGTAAAATTTAGAAACGTTCTATAGTCGATTAAAGTAGCATATTTACATTTTAGGATGATTTGCAGACTACACCTCATGTCATATCACATTTATAAATCTTGAGGTCAGCGTATACTTCAATATCTTGTTGATGTTGTTTGGGTCATTGGTCCATAGATTGGTTTGTTATAGCTTGCCTTGCCGCTTTATCCAGTGCTATCGTATTCATTTACATGTAACAACTTCATCCCGCAGGTACACTAATAGGACCGCGGCTGTGAGCTTACGTCAGGGAGATAGTGGGTTCGAATCCCACTGTCGGTAGCCCTGAAGATGGTTTTCCGTGGTATCCCATTTTCACGCCAGACAAATGCTTGGGCTGTACCTTAAGTAGGGCCACAGCTGCTTCCTTCCAACTCCTAAGCCTTTCCTATCCCATCGTCGCCATAAGACCTATCTGTGTCGGTGCGACATAAAGCCACTAGCAAAAAAATAAACGCTCAATAGGATTATAAAACTCATGCCTTCGTCTACCTCTAGTATTTTTATCCCTTACAATTCCCTCAAAACCTAACAGAACAAGTCCTGGGTGCCACAAGATGTGTCCTATAAATCTCTTTCTCTTTCTTTCCAGATTTCCAAATATCTCTCCTCCCACCAATTCCATTCGGTATATCTTCATTTGTGATCCGATTTTCTCACCTCACCTTCTGAATATCCGGTTCCATGGCTAAATGGTTAGCGTGCTGGCCTTTGGTCCAGAGGGTCAGGGTTCGATTCTTAGCCGGGTCTGGGATTTTAACCTTCATTCGTCAATTCCGATAGCTCGGGGGCTGTATGTGTGTGGCGTCTTCATAATTAGAATTCATCATAGGCAGGACCCCATCCTCATAGACGTGCAAGTCGCCTTTACGGCGTTAACTCGTTAAGACCTGCACTAGGCCTCTTAGCAGGCCACACGACATTATTATTATCTTCTGAATTTTGGTAACACCACATTTCAAACGCTTCTGTATTTTCTACGCTAGTTATTACTCAGATTCACTCTTACTGTGTCACAGTCAAAACAAAAGTCTTCAAAAACATTTCTTGTAAGCATAACTACGTTTGAAGTGAGCGCATTTGTTTTCTTAAGAAATACCGTCCTTGTTTGACTTAAGACTGCGTATTATGGCCTTATTACATCTGCGTTTGACATTCAACGACCTAAGTAACAATATTCATTTACTTCCATAAAGATTTCATTTCCTAGTGTAATATTTCCTGGAAATGTTGGTTTTAGTTTTGTTTTGGATTAATGTATTTTTAACTTCTAATTTATCTGCAAGACTTGTGTTCAAACCACTGAGCAATTTCAATTAACAATAACAAGTGCAAATCTTAGAGTTTTGACTTCCTTTCCTTGAACTGCCATTCGTTTCGAATTGGCTTCTTGGACTTTGTTAACCACTTGATCTATGTAAACATTGAAAAGATGGGCCTTACTACGCCCTAGATAGTTGCTCCTCTTTCCTATCCCTTGATTCCTGGTACTGTAGTGACCTAAAATCTTCCTAGGTATAGTATGAACTGTTAAAATTGAGAGAGAAACTGTTACATAACGATAGTGATATTTTTCCACAGTGTTTGACCCATACTCATCACGTGGGCATCGATATGCAGCTCTTTCTCGTCTCTCCGTTCATCGTCACCTTGCTCTGGAGGAATTCTCGTTCGTTCATGGCAGTGTTAGCGGCGCTAGGTCTGGCATCAACTCTGCTACGGTTCTTGGTGACTTATCACTGGGAGCTCACTACTGTCATCTACTCTGGAATACCGTGAGTGAGATTCGTATATGAATGATGTTCTGTTCCTGACATTCCTTAATCCTCTTTGGTGGACCGTTCCATAGGATAATTTATTTTAGTTTTTAACTGTACATGAAGTTAATCATTGCAGATGATTTTCACAAATACGTAGAATAAAATGAAATAGATTAGAATAGAATAAAATAGAACAAAATGGAGTTGAGTAGAATAAATAGAAGAGAATATCATGGAACATTATAGGCTGTACGAATTAGAATAGTGTAGGATAGAATAAAATAGAATAGAGTAGACTGGAAGAAAATAATAATAATAGTAATGATAATAATAATAATATAAAGTAGAATGGATTGTAATAATACCGAGAAATCTTCTTCTCGGTCATGAACAACGAGCTATTTTATCTTCAGGACAAGACATGTTCCTGACAAATCAAAATTTTAAAGAAATTAACGAAACTAAACTGCATATATTCTATAATCCATCTGATAACCATTCTAGAATTTCAGCGGGGTAGTTACATACTATCATTTCTGGAAATACTTCGTGAAAATTAACTTTACCTTTTAAAGTACTGGAATTAACTAGTCTTCAGTCAAGTTATAATGTAGAGAATAACTCTTCATCTATATCCTTTCAACTTAGTACAGGGAACAAGCGTTCTTTTATTTTATTTAGATTTTCTTCCCCATATTGCTCGATATTATCGTTGTCAATAGATCTGAGGTCTCCGGGTAAGAGACAAGCACGTTACCTGTACACTACGGTGCTGACTACATGAGTTGTAGAAACTCACAAGAATCAAAAGTAGCGAGCTTGTAGTTTTATGAGGCTCTTCAGTGAATTCAAACCACCGACGTGATTTTTCGTTTCTAAAATTTCACATGCACTGGACGTGATTCGAACTGTGTCCGTCTTGGTGAGAAGCCAGTGATGATGACAAGGAATTGGACTTCATGCACGAGATTATTCCTGTTGGTTTGAAAGTGACAAAAATATAGCTTGTCGTCAGGTTGTTAACCGTACCGCAGTGAATGCTAGTTCCTGCAAGAAGCGGAGTATATCTATAATACAATGCTACCTTCATTTCTAGCCTGCCTCAACTTTGTCCTGGCAGCGTGCCTCCTTACGATGCGCCCGTTTAATGTGATCTATTTATACATAGTCAGCGCGCACTTTGCACGTCACTAGTGGCACTTGAGTGAAGTATAACACATTATATTTCACAGACACAATACCCTTGACCTTATTTAATTGTGTAAATCTCACCCTTGCAGTCGGTTCTAATATTAATATGAGACTTAAACACTCACATTTATAAAAATACCAGCACTGCGAAGAAGTGGCAAGAACAGACATCAATTTATTTTAAATTATATTGACAATAATAAATTATGAAAATATGAGTATTTTGTGAAACCTTCATGAGCTGTTACACATCGCGGCACTGAATCAAAATGACTTCGGATGTCTTCCTGTGGATATGACTGTCAGACTGCCTGTATGCTAGTTCAGAGTTCATTTGATACTGGCTGATATAGGACCTTCGATGGGCTAGTTGTCGACCGACCACATTCTGTATGTTTTCAGTAGGAAAACATGTCTGACGAGCAGGCAGGCCAAGGAAGGACCAATATATACTTGTCCTTTCCTAATCATTTTCTAATCATTTACTTGTCATACGCTGCTCTGTGTTTGCTGTAAGTTTAACATGTGTTGCGATCATTAGGTTCGTGTCAAAATCGTTACGCTTATGCAGCATGCAATCTGCCTCGAACCATCTCAGAGAGAGAGGTCTCCTAACTCGTTGCTATTTGCTTTACGTCGCACCGACACAGATAGGTCTTATGGCGACGGCGGATAGGAAAGGCCTTTTGAATGGGAAGGAAGCGGGCGTGGTCTTAATTAAGGTACAACCCCAGAATTGCCTGTTGTGAAAATGAAGCCTTTTCTTCGGAAGGAGCACTTATAGCCGTGTTTTCTAGTTTAGGCCTGGAAAAGGCTTACGACACTGTCTGGCGGTGTGGGATTATCTCAGCCGGCCCCGTGGTGTACGGGTAGCGTACTCGCCTCTTACACGGAGGCTCGAGGTTCGATTCCCGGCTTTTATATGTATCTGAGGGCTGGTTCGAGGTCCACTCAGCCTACGTGATTACAATTGTGGAGATATCTGACTGTGAGATAGCGGTACCGGTCCACAAAGCAGAGAAAAACGGCCTAGAGGATTCGTCGTGTCGACTGCACGACACCCCATTATCTACAGGCTTGGTAGACCATAGATCTTTGGGGCTGTTACGCCAAGGTTTTTGGTTTTGGTTTTATGGGATTATCTCCATCCTGCACCAATGGGGATTTCGGGGAAACCTGACGATGTTTATTGAGAATTTTATGCCGCTCCGCATATTAAAAGTTCGAATAGAGAGGGCATACTATCAATATTACGTTCAAGGATCTTTACTGAATGCCACACTGATTCACAGCCTACTCGCTGAATCGGGAGTTCCATCTTTACGAAAAAGCCTGCAGCAGATTCTCCTAACGTAGACTGCCAAAATTCATGAAATGCCTTTACATCTAAGCTTCCAATGACTCTAATATACCCAGCACCAGCAGAGATACGAAAATCGGCCGAGTCCCACACGATTGGTTTGATTCGAATTGATAGCTTGCGTCGAGAGTTGGATGTGACTGTCGACGGTTGTTTTCAGCTGACCCCTTAGCAAGATATCCCCATGGTGAATTCCGAGATGGGGTGTATGGCTAGATCTACTCCGTGAACCTAAGGAAAACACGGCTGCCTCTGTTCATCGGAGGCATTTCGAGGACTGCGTTCACCAGTATCCGAACGCACGACATGTCTTCGCGGACGGTTCTGAGATACGAGAAAATGTTGGATGCTCATTCATCCCCAATGATGATACAACCAGGCTATCATTTTCTAGTAACTGTAGCTTGTATACTGCGGACCTCTTCATCATCTTAAGAGCTTTGCAGTTTGCACTGAATCACGAACAAGGCCACTTTCTCATTGTACCGACTTGTTACTTTCAATCTACAGATATCTGTATCCCGTAACACCCACTGGTGCAGCGTATTCATGACGTTCTCGCCAGATTGTGCACCTAACAATTTTAAGACCAAAATTACTAGCATCACCATCACTACTACCACCATCTGTTTGTACCAGCGACTATATGTTATACCCTCATATCTGATGCTGTCTGGTTTCGAAGTCACATGGGCATTACGGGGAACGAACTTGCCGATCACCATGCAAAATAAGCGGTCATTTTAACTCCTAAATCTGTTTGTTCTCTGCTACGTCAAACCATCTTGGCGTCCTGAGAATCGGAGTTGTTAGCTACCCTAATTTCCAACAAGGTGAGAGCAATTAAAAAGACAACTGCCGTGTGGCGGTCCTCCTTCCGGTCTTCACGGAGAGAGGCAGTAGTTTTGAACAGTCCATGAAATATCTACGTATTTTTACATCCTACAGAGGGAAATCCGTCCCCTCCCTTTTCAGTGTGTCCTTGTAGTGCCGAATTCACCGTGGCCTACATCCTCACCGAATGCAACACTCTCTCTTGCCTAAGTCGGAACTTCTCCTACATGACACACTCGAATTCATTACAGCGCATCTCGTCTGATCTCGTCATTCAGTTTATTCATGAGGGTGATTTAATCAAGCACATTTAGGCCTAGGCCCACATTTTAAGTGTGTCGTTACTCAGAGAACGTACTTTGATGTGTTTGTGTCCATTTCGGCTTAGTAAAATAATTATTTTAAAAACATTTTTTATCAAATTCCTTCGTTGAATAAATAGTTTTCGTTCATTTTCTTATTTCCATTCTAGTTGTTCAGAGAGGAGGGTTAACTAGTGAGACTTTCCTAAGTCGCTGACTAACTTTTGAAACATATAAAACTGCATTTAACTCGTAAAATCTGAATATCTGCATTTAAGATGAAAAATCTGAAAATTAACATTTATTAAATAAAATACACACTCGTCGGACCTTGTGATCACACTTACTTGTTACCTGCTTACTTACACATACGTTATTTGAAGGGCGCCAGCTACCACTCAGTGCAGCAATAATAGAATGAGACTCTTGACTATCTCTAGGGTGTGGGGTAATAAGCTTACTTTTGACAACTTACCATATAAGTTCTGGGAAAAGGAGATTGGCGTTCGGTTCCCCCATTAATATTGAGGTTAAGATATTTTACTGTCATTGAAATAAAACTATGAATTCGTTTGATAGAACAAAATATATTCTTTAAATAATATATAAAAAAATAGTGAGTCTTGTTGCAATAAAACAGATGAGAATATGAAATTATGACATTGCAACTGAAAGAAACTAGGCATGAATTTGAATTCTTCTTGACCGGACATTTAACAATTTATACGAAATATTTCCCTCACTGATTCACTTGACTGTACCTTCAACACTTTGAGTGTAAATACGACGTATTCCTTTGATTTGGTGTTTACTGTAGATGTGTCACGCCTAACTTGGTGATACATCCTTGTGACTGCTTCTTCTCCATATCATCTGACTTCTTTGTAAGTCAATATGGTATTACCTCTTGGCAGGTCCAGGGTTGCCCTCTCTGACTCCTTGCGTCCGTGTCTTCCACTAAGTGACGGACCAACTTTGGCCTCACTCTCCCAATGACCATTGATTAATGGCTCACTGAGTCTTCTCCATCTCTCGTTCACACTCGTTGACTGACCGACTGAGGCCTCTTCATCTAGTAGACTACTTCACTGTTCAGCTTCCGTTTAACTAATGACTTATGACCGACTGAGGCCTCTCCTTCCCGTAGACTGACGCTCTAAGGCGCTGGTCCTCGTATTTATAACCACTGGTTGACACACCTACGCAATCTCCAGAAATAACAATGACATACTCCCACAACGCGGCAAATATTACATACAGTTGTGAAATAGCCCGGGGCGGCCGACCGTCTGAGCGCATTGCTAAATAAATACGATGACGTAGCCTTGAAGTGGCGATGACTTGGCAGAATCCCCAGTGGTATAGCAATATAACAACGTCACTTCCACATCTGATACATCGAAACTCTCACTGTACAGGTATTTAATGATAATCTACATATACGTATATATGCATACATCTAAGTACAATCTTGCAAGCAACAGGCATTGCAAAATAGAATTGAATAAGTCTGATAATTACAATAATAGTAATAATATCACAGATAAAATAATAATAATACTGACATAACAATAATAATAATAATAATAATAATAAAATACAGATAAAATCATACAATAATAAAAATACAGATATCACCTTGTAACGGGATTTGAACCGTTACAATTCGCCTCCGTCATAAATAAATCGAAGAACAAAGAATCGATTGATTTATGAACAACATAATATAAATATAACACTGACACATATAAACACTTTAAATGAGTATACAACAATAATTTTCTTTTTCAACATCCATACATTTTATAAACTATCAAAGGTATGAGAATTTTCTCGCACATTGTCATCGCAGATAACTGTCCAGTGTCCCATTCTCATACAATACACAAGAGCATAGCCCTTAATTTAACACACACAAATAATTTTCAATCAATATACAACATTATTCTCCTTTTTTTAACATATCAAAATATTTTGTGAAAATTCACTTATATGAGAACTTTTCACGCATATTGTTATCGCAGATAACTGTTCAATGTCTTGTTCTCCGCCTTTTGCCACACAACACATGACAATGTAGCACTTATTCTTCCAATACACCAATACGACACTTGGTTCACACGCAAATCGCAGATGTTAGTTTTATTTTGCCAGTTTCTTACAAAAATTAATCATCTTATTCTTATCTCAACAAATCTCACGTGAAGTACTTCTTTAAATTCTTAATGTTGTAAGTACCGACAATCTTCCCTTCCTGATCTTTTAAGGAATATGCACACTTCCCGATACGGTTCAGAATAGTGAAATACCCCTGATACAAAAGAAAGAATTTAGACATATTTCCCGCCTCTGCAGATGATGGGAATGGAACTCTGAGTAGCACCTTGTCACCCAAATTGAATTCGTCCAATTTTGCCCTTTTCTGCTGGCGAATACGTTTATTGCCTGCTTTGATTAAATTTTCCCTGGCCAGCTGGATATAATAATCCTTAGATCTTCCCTCTCTCAAGTCTAAGCCTAGAATACTTGCAATATGATCGGTTGGTTTCCTACCAAAATGAATTTCATACGGCGTACATCCCGTAGACTCGTGTACAGTAGTGTTACACTATCGTTCTACATCACCCAGTCGTGAAAACCACGAACTGTGCTTATCATGTACGTATGCTCTGAATATTCTCCCGATCTCTCTGATGACCCGCTCGACCATATTACCTTGTGGGTATCGAATAGACGAATATATGGCCTTAACACCCAGTTCTTTCAACTTGGTAGTCCATACCTTTGAACTGAACTGACTGCCGTGATCTAATAATATTCTGAGTGGCAACCCCTTCCCGTAGCTTTTCTCAGGGGATACATTTTGACATATTTGCTGAAGGCATCAATCAAAACGAACACATACCGGTATCCATACCGAGATTCTACTAGTTGCCCGAACAGATCTACGCATATAAGTTGGCCGGGCTTGTCTACAATGACGGCTTGCCGTGGGCCCTCTAACGTCCTGTTAGGATGCTTACTACGTTGACATAGATCACAGGTCGCAAGTAATTTCCTAATACTCCTTTCCATATTCTTCCACACAAAATTCCCTTGAATAGCATAAAGAACCGTGTTTGCCCCAAAATGACCGAGTTCTTTGTGATAATACCAAATCATGTCTTCCTGTAATGACTTTGGTACACAAACTTTAACGTATGAATAGTAAGAATTGGTTCAAGATGGTTGTTAGTATTAAATTAATTAAGGTCAAGGTGCAGCTTATGATCAAGTAAGAGATGGATTACAATAAAAAAAATTAAATGGATCTTGCATTGAAAAAGTAGTGCGTTTGAAGGTGGATTTGAAAGTAATATTGTTATATTATGATAATATGATTTTAGCTCTAAAACATGTACAAATCGCCCGTCGCTCGAATAGTAATTATTAATATTGCTCAGAATGACACTTCCTTGACAGAAAACCACTACTTAGTTTGTACTCATGTTTACCTTTCTTCACAACAACATCTGCCTCCTTATCTCTTAACCAGGTCAGTATAGCATTCATCTCATCGTCCATCTCCTGTTCCACCATGAGATGACGTAACCGATCTCGTTCTGTCATGTTGTCCGTCACATTACCCACACATACCAGTATTCCTTCTCTTATATCTACATACCTTGACCCAGTATTACCTGATAAATTCCTACTGAGGAAATCGGCTAAGACATTATCTTTACCTTTAATATGTCGAATAGTGAAGTCATATTCACTGATAGCTAAAATCGACCTTGTTATTCTATTACTTGTTAACTTACATGTTTTAATAAATACTAATGCCTGATGATCTGTCCATATCTCAAACTTATTCCCTAATACATACATCCTAAATTTGCTTAATGAATAGATAATAGCCAAGAACTCAATTTCCGTGATGGTATACTTTTTTCAGTCAAGTTGAGTCCCCGACTCGCCAAAGAAACAATACCCAAATTTCCTTCGTCATCCCTCTGACACAAACATCCGGAAATGTCCTTTTCCGATGCATCGGTCATGAGTACGAACTCGCGATCAGGCATAGGGTATTTTAACATAACGGCATCATTAAAACCTTCCTTCAGCCTAAGAAATGCCTCATCATGTTCAACTGTCCACTTCCATTTAGCTCCACCTCTCAATAAGCCTCTGAATGGCTCTAACAACGCTGCATATTGGATGACAAAACGTCTAAAATAATTACAAACCCCTAAAAATGATTTTAACTATTTACCATTATGTGGAGTGCTCGTGTTTTTAATCTTCTCTAATCTCGTTTGTTCTGGTTTTACCCCCTGTGCAGATACAGTGTGCCCCAAAAATGTAATCTGTTGTGTGCAAAATGTTGACTTATCCAGTTTTAATGTGAAGCATCCCTCTCTAACTTTCTGTAAGACTATGTTCAAATGTTCCATGTGTTCTTCAAAAGTGTGAGATGCTATTACTACGTCATCAATGTACATTGTAACAAAATCCCCTGTATCCCGACCTAAAACTCTAGACATAGCACGAATCAACGCTGCCGAAGACGTTTTTGTACCAAAAGGGACTCTTGCAAATTGATACAAACAGTTCTTATATGCGAAAGCAGTGAGAGGTCTATCCTCTCTTCTGAGGGGAATTTGCCAAAATGAAGAAGACAAATCCATGATAGAAAACCATGTTTTCCCTTCAAAACGCTGAATGAGTTCTTCCACTGTTTCAGGCCTCTGTTGGTCTGCCTCAATCCTCTGATTCATAAGCCTGGCGTCAATACACAGCCTGACTGACCCATCCTTCTTGGCAACGATAATTAAAGGATTAATACTATGGCTACAAGATGGTTCAATTATTCCGTAATCCAGCATAACGTTTATCTGTTCTTCGACAGCACTAGCATATTTAAGTGGAATGGGGTACTTAGGTCCCACAAATGATGAATGGTCATGTACAACAAACTTGTGTTCATATACATGTGTTCTTCCTGGCTTATCACTAAATACATCTCGATGCTCACCTAACATCGAACACAACTGCTCCTCCTGTAATTCACTCAAATTACTTCTCGCCACTGTCTCATACAGACTATCCCTTGGATCCTGTCTTATGCACAAGTGACACACGTCAAAACATCTCCTCTCACTAGGAACACCTTCACTCACCTCCCTAATACCTTTACCAGAACACACGTTATCAACACTTACCTCAGACCCTCCATACTTCACAAATACTTGTTTGCTAGTTTTCCCCCAGGACAAACACACACTACCCGAATCAAAGTCTAATCTAGCCCCATGATTTGTACGCCAGTCAGCTCCTAAAATAACTGAATACACCAGATTTGGCACAACAAGGCATGGTTGAAAGTTACATTCATTTTCAATCGTAATTGGTACCGCTATCGTTTTATTTACTCTCTGTGACTTGCTACCCACCGCTGTTATAATGAAGGTTTGCCTCACAGGAATCTCTGTTATATTCTGACTTTCTTTCAGAATTTCCTCGTAAAGCTTGGAGCTAATACATGACCTTTCACTACCAGAGTCTAATAATTCCCTTCACTTTTCTTCTCCATATAATAATTTCTATCGTCGGAGTCACTACCTCACTACTTATATCCTCAGTATCATAACTACTTACATCACTTAATAGATCACTCCTTATATCTAGATTAATACTACTATTTCTTACTTTATTATCTATGACTATGTCATCACTTAAAACATTTGACTTATCACTACTTAGGTCACAATCACGTTGTTCTCTTAAATCTACTTTTACTACACAATTATCTACACTACCTATCTGTTTTTGACAACTTTTACCTTCGGACTGTTCACGTGACCTGTTTATGCAGTCCGCTGAGAGTTTAAAGTGCGCCGGCTCAATGATGGATCCTGAATAACACTCGTGATAGGCCTATTTTCATCTCTATGACTAAAATCCCCACGCCTCCCATTGTCGGATTGTCTCGGGTAACTCTGCTGACCTCTATCACTATTGAAATTCCTATTAGCCCTCGTCTGATCATAATTGTTACCTCTCCTCTGACAATTATCTGACCTGTTTCCCACTCCCTCTACTGTTCTACTTTGCGGTCGACTACCACCTATGCTACTATTCAGAGAATCAAAACTATCTAACAATACCTCCATTTCTTTGATAGTACTGACTTCCTGCATGCACGCAGCTTCCCTAATCCTATCAGAATAATGTTTTAACATAATCCTTACGATATCAACTTCTGAACCAATACTATTAAGATTTTTCCAGATGAGCACGTGTGCCAGAAAGTATTCTGTCATAGACACTCCCTCCTGGTGTCTATATTTACCAAACATAATCCGTTCTCTCTCACGACCCTGGACATTCTCATCCCAAAACTTATTAATGAACTTCTTTTTAAATTCTTCAAAATTACACATATTATTGCGGTACACTTGAAACCAGGTTTTACTTTCACCGATGAAGGAATTAGACAAGATCTCTAACACGTATTCCCATTCGATAATATTATCCCTCAACTTATTTGCAAACCTTTTCTCAACTAATGTTACAAATTCCATAGGATTAAATTGTTTTCCAGTAAACTTAGGCAAATCTTGGTCCCTATTGTATAAACCACTCGTTACTATTATTTCTCTGGTAATCTGACCTTCTCTCATTTCTTGCCGTAGTACCTTCTGGCAATTCAAAACTTTTTCTTTGCCACTCTCTCCGCATTCTCTTTCATTATTCTCAATTCTTCCTGTAATTTTTCCTCTTTCTCTGTAACCTTCTGCGACAAAGTTTCTTGTTTGTTCTTTAGTTCTCTGACCTGCCCAAGCTCTTTTTCAAACGTTTCTACCTTACTGACACATTCCCTCGTATCTTGCACCACCGCATTATGGATCTTGTCCAATCGTTTTTCAACCATCTCACTGATTTCTTCCCGATTACTAAACACCTTATTACTTAACTCTTTGATATTCTCTGTACATGTTTCTTTGACATGCTCAATTTGAGTATGAAGATCGCTCCGATTCGACTCCATTTCACCTCTAAGGTCAACACACTCTTTATTTACCTTATTTTCTAAATTAGATATCTGATTAGTTACCTCTATTATCTTAGTATCTATTTTAGAATTTAGTGATTCACTTAACCCATCTATTTTCTCATTGATCACATTAAAATTTTCTTTATTACTGCCAATTAATTCTTCCATCTGTTTCTTATTATTTTCATTACTAATACCAATCATTTCTTCTATTTTATTACTTATCTCTTTCTTACTATTTTCGTTACTACTAATTATTTGTTCCATTTTACTACTTAGAGAGTTAATCTGTTTATTACAATTTTCATTATTAGTACTAATTAATTCTTTTATCTCTTTATTATTTTCACTACTACTACTACTACTAAAAAATTCTTTCATCTCTTTCTTATTATCATTACTGATCTCGGTAAATTTGGCCATCAGCAAATTTAGAATATCTTGGTTCATTCCCCCCGCGATTTCTTTTTGAGTTCCAGTGTGCTTCTCAATTTCTGCACTTTCCTGAATTACCTCAGAAGCTTCCATCGTATTCACCAGCTCCCTACTCTGAATTTCACTTTGGATGTTGGCAGAAGCAATGACCTCGTCGTCACATGACTTGTTATTGTCTTCCTTGTCCATCTTTGGTTCACTAGTGATAGTACGCGATCTTAAATTAATTTCCCTCTTCAAATCTCTTGACATATCCCCAAAATACAAATATATATCACAAACTTACACTCCTAATATTTACCGGTAATAATTTCCGTTGGCTTAAATATGCATACTCTTCTCAAAATGAACATATGATATGCTGTCATTCAGAACAAATTCTGAATTTTTTCGTGTCCCACTTTGCGTCGACACTTTGAGACTTTCCTAAGTCGCTGACTAACTTTTGAAACATATAAAACTGTATTTAACTCGTAAAATCTGAATATCTGCATTTAAGATGAAAAATCTGAAAATTAACATTTATTAAATAAAATACACACTCGTCGGACCTTGTACTCACACTTACTTGTTTCCTGCTTACTTACACATAAGTTATTTGAAGGGCGCCAGCTACCACTCAGTGCAGCAATAATAGAATGAGACTCTTGACTATCTCTAGGGTGTGGGAGGAGGGGAAGGAGAAGGTGGTAGTGTTTCACGTTGGTACCAACAACGTAAGGCAAGCTGATATAAGTACCAACAGAGTTGGAGATGTGTGGGATCTGGTAAATGCAGCACGGGTGAAATTTAAGAAAGCGGAGATTGTTATTAGTGGAATACTGTGTAGGAGGGATACTGACTGGAGGGTGATTGGGGATTTAAATGAGACTATGGAGTGGGTATGTGGGAAACTGGAAGTGAAATTTCTAGATCCTAATGGGTGGTTAGGAGATAGGGATCTGCGCTCGGATGGCCTTCATTTAAACCGCAGTGGTACGTATAAGTTAGGAAATTTGTTTGGAAGGGTAATAGGGAGGTACATTCAGGGAAACGGGATGGCCTAGGGAGCGGTGATAAGGGAACAGGGAACTGGAAATCAAGTAGGGATGACGTAAAATTGTTAGTGTTGAACTGTAGAAGTATTGTAAAGAAAGGAACAGAATTAGGTAATTTAATAGATATATATTTACCAGATATTGTAATAGGAGTTGAATCATGGCTGAGAAATGATATAATGGATGCAGAAATTTTCTCACGGCACTGGAGTGTGTATCGTAGAGATAGGATAGGAAAGGTGGGAGGGGGAGTTTTCATTCTGGTGAAAGAAGAATTTGTAAGCTACGAAAAAGTTAAAGATGAGACACATGAAATTCTAGGTGTAAGGCTCATTTCTAAGGATAATAGGCAACTTGATATATTTGGAGTGTACAGATCGGGAAAGGGTAGCACTGATGCGGATTCGGAATTATTTGATAGGATAGTCAGCTATGTTGGAAACGACATGGAAAGAAATGTGATTGTAGCGGGAGATCTGAATTTGCCAGATGTCAATTGGGAAGAAAATGCGAACGACAGGAAGCATGACCAACAAATGGCAAATAAGTTAATATGGGAAGGACAGCTGATTCAGAAAGCGATGGAACCAACCAGACGGAAAAATATCCTGGATGTGGTGCTAATAAAACCAGATGAGCTCTATAGGGAAACTGAAGTAATAGATGGTATTAGTGATCATGAAGCTGTTTTTGTGGTAGTTAAAAATAAATGTGATAGAAAGGAAGGTCTTAAAAGTAAGACTGTTAGGCAGTACCATATGGCTGATAAAGCAGAAATGAGGCAGTTTCTAAAAAGTAACTATGATCGGTGGAAAACGGTAAATAAAGGTGTAAACAGACTCTGGGATGGGTTTAAGGAAATTGTTGAGGAATGCGAAAACAAGTTTGTACCTTTAAGGGTGGTAAGGAATGGTAAAAACCCACCTTATTATAATAGAGAAATAAAGAGACTAAGAAGGAGGTGCAGACTGGAAAGAAATAGAGTTAGAAATGGCTATGGAAGTAAGGAGAAATTGAAGGAACTTACCAGAAAATTGAATCTAGCAAAGAAGGCAGCTAAGGACAACATGATGGCAAGCATAATTGGCAGTCATACAAATTTTAGTGAAAAATGGAAGGGTATGTATAGGTATTTTAAGGCAGAAACAGGTTCCAAGAAGGACATTCGAGGAATAATTAATGAACAAGGGGAGTGTGTATGTGAGGATCTTCAAAAGGCAGAAGTATTCAGTCAGCAGTATGTAAAGATTGTTGGTTACAAGGATAATGTCGAGATAGAAGAAGAGACTAAGGCCAAAGAAGTAATAAAATTTACATATGATAACAATGACATTTACAATAAGATACAAAAGTTGAAAACTAGAAAAGCGGCTGGAATTGATCAGATTTCTGGGGATATACCAATGACAATGGGTTGGGATATAGTACCATATCTGAAGTACTTATTTGATTATTGTTTGGCCGAAGGATCTATACCAGATGAATGGAGAGTTGCTATAGTAGCCCCTGTGTATAAAGGAAAGGGTGATAGACATAAAGCTGAAAATTACAGGCCAGTAAGTTTGACATGCATTGTATGTAAGCTTTGGGAAGGCATTCTTTCTGATTATATTAGACATGTTTGTGAAATTAATAACTGGTTCGATAGAAGGCAATTCGGTTTTAGGAAAGGTTATTCCACTGAAGCTCAACTTGTAGGATTCCAGCAAGATTCTGGAGGTCAAATGGACTGTATCGCGATTGACCTGTCTAAAGCATTTGATAGGGTGGATCATGGGGGACTACTGGCAAAAATGAGTACAATTGGACTAGACAAAAGAGTGACTGAATGGGTTGCTATATTTCTAGAAAATAGATCTCAGAGAGTTAGAGTAGGTGAAGCTTTGTCTGACCCTGTAATAGTTGAGAGGGGAGTTCCTCAGGGCAGTGTTATCGGACCTTTATGTTTTCATATATATAAATGATATGAGTAAAGGAGTGGAATCGGAGGTAAGGCTTTTAGCGGATGATGTTATTCTCTATAGAGTGATAAATAAGTTACAAGATTGTGAGCAACTGCAACGTGACCTCGAAAATGTTGTGAGATGGACAGCAGGCGATGGTATGTTGATAAACGGGGCTAAAAGTCAGGTTGTGAGTTTCACAAATAGGAAAAGTCCTCTCAGTTTTAATTACTGCGTTGATGGGGTGAAAGTTCCTTTTGGGGATCATTGTAAGTATCTAGGTGTTAATACAAGGAAAGATCTTCACTGGGGTAATCACATAAATGGGATTGTAAATAAAGGGTACCGATCTCTGCACATGGTTATGAGGGTGTTTAGGGGTTGTAGTAAGGATGTAAAGGAGAGTGCATATAAGTCTCTGGTAAGACCCCAACTAGAGTATGGTTCCAGTGTATGGGACCCTCACCAGGATTACCTGATTCAAGAACTGGAAAAAATCCAAAGAAAAGCAGCTCGATTTGTTCTGGGTGATTTCCGACAAAAGAGTAGCGTTACAAAAATGTTGCAATGTTTGGGTTGGGAAGAATTGAGAGAAAGAAGAAGAGCTGCTCGACTAAGTGGTATGTTCCGAGCTGTCAGCGGAGAGATGGCGTGGAATGACATTAGTAGACGAATAGGTTTGAATGGCGTCTATAAAAGTAGGAAAGATCACAATATGAAGATAAAGTTGGAATTCAAGAGGACAAACTGGGACAAATATTCATTTATAGGAAGGGGAGTTAGGGATTGGAATAACTTACCAAGGGAGATGTTCAATAAATTTCCAATTTCTTTGAAATCATTTCGGAAAAGGCTAGGAAAGCAACAGATAGGGAATCTGCCACCTGGGCGACTGCCCTAAATGCAGATCAGTATTGATTGATGATTGATATTTTTGACAACATACCATATAAGTTCTGGGAAAAGGAGATTGGCGTTCGGTTTCCCCATTAATATTGAGGTTAAGATATTTTACTGTCATTGAAATAAAACTATGAATTCGTTTGATAGAACAAATATATTCTTTAAATAATATATTAAAAAATAGTGAGTCTTGTTGCAATAAAACAGATGAGAATATGAAATTATGACATTTCAACTGAAAGAAACTAGGCATGAATTTGAATTCTTCTTGACCGGACATTTAACAATTTATACGAAATATTTCCCTCACTGATTCACTTGACTGTACCTTCAACACTTTGAGTGTAATTACGACGTATTCCTTTGATTTGGTGTTTACTGTAGATGTGTCACGCCTAACTTGGTGATACATCCTTGTGACTGCTTCTTCTCCATATCATCTGACTTCTTTGTAAGTCAATATGTTTGAAAACAAAAATGACTATCATCAGAACCATTATCTGTTTGTATACGCTCATGTCTGTTACTTTCTACTTATGAATAAGAAACCCTCAGTCTATCTCGCTTTTAAAAACGTGATCACAACTGCGAGCTCACTGCATTGGCTTTGCTACACCTTAATTCGTTTTCATTTATTATACTACCTTCCTGGCAGAAGAAACATCTAAACAGTTAAAATGACCCACTGGTTACAGTTTATTGGCTATGTGAAAAGAGGTTCCTCTGGGTTTCTTCCGAATTGACATCAATTTAGTCTTCAAGATGTTAATTTTCATATCATACTCCCAGCACCTATTTTCTAGCTCCAAGGTTGCATGCATTCTTCACAGTGTACCATGAAGACCAAGTCGTCCGCCAGTACATTTCCAGCCAGCTGTGTCCCAATCAGCCATTTTATACGTTACTAGCAAATGTACCGTGCTTCGCTACGGTATTCTACATTGTATTCGAATATCGAAGTAAATACTCTTCATGCAGTAAACGAGATTCTTTTAAAATTGCACGTCTCTTAGCGTTATCCGAGAAACAGCATGGGGAGGTCCCCATACGTTGTTTCCAGTGTAAAGTGTTTCTTACGTATTTGTGATGGTAACGGCAGACTCACTTGCCTACTGCCATTCACAATCGAGTTGGCAAGTTTACATTATAATTGCAGGACCCATTGCCTACTGCGCGGTCACAATCGATTTGGGGAGTTTTCGTTACAATGGCAGCCCCCTTCCCTACTTCCAGACAGATAACAGTTTCTATTATAATAGCAGGCAACTACCCTACTATCAGTCTAAATTTAGTTGTGCAGTTATCATTATAATGTCAGGCCACTTTTCCTACTGCCAGCCAGCTTACTGCCATTCACACCAAGTTGGCGAGATTCCATCAAAATAGCAAGCCACTATGTCTGATGCCAGTCATATTTTAGATGGGTACATTTGTTTATAATCGCGGGCACCCTGGCCTACAGCCAAATACAATCGGGTAGGGGAGTTTTAAACAAAATTGCATGCTCCCTTGCCTTCTGCAAGTCAAATCGAGAAGTGAACTATTCATTACAATGGTTGGCCTTCCTTACTAATGCTAGTTACACAGGAGTTGGAGAAGGACCCCATTCCTACTGCCAGTCAAAGTCGGTGGTGGGAGTACTGATTACAATAGCAGACACACCCTTTCTCGGTCGCTACAAAGTGTATATATATAGATCGACATACGAAAGTATATGCGTGTTTACAATATTGCAGACCTTCATTTACAGAGTAACTGCTGCTAAACGTGCGTCATATCGACAAAGGATTGTACCATAAGACGCCGGATTTAGTGGCCTAAATGGCTGGTCCTATGATATCTATTCTTGGGTCAGACTGAGTTAGAAACGTTGAACAGGGTAAAGATTTTGTAAGATTATCTCACATTGCATTACTTTTCGGATAATTATATGACAGCTATATACATAGCATTTGGCTCGCATATTTTCGTGAAGAGGTTGATGATTCTATATTTCCTATAAGTGATTGAAAGTATGAATTATGCATTTGAAAAGTCCAAATTTACTTAACATCGATTAATAGAGAAAAATCAAACGTAAAAGGGATACAGATACGACAAAAATTCATAAGACCAAGGTTGTAGATCATTCCAAATTGAACGGAGATTGTGCAATCCGTTATGTGATAGGACTTCCCGAAGGTCTGTACCACCATTAAAATTGCCTCCATATTTCGATATTCTTCGGGGTAAAAAGGGAAAAATTTAAAGATCTTGGAAGTTTTCCGTCCGTTACACGCTAAAACGTATAATTTTGTCAAATTTCAATTTTCTTTTTCGTCTGGCAGATTATGCCGCAATCTGGATTTGGGGCGAGGAGGGTAACAATTAGGACTTTCAGGAAACTGAACCAAAACAAATATGCAGATGGTCATTATTACCCCTTAAACGGGTAGCTGTGCGAAAATTTCGCCAAAATAGTTAAGGTAGAGGCACACAGTCGTTACAATTTTATTTATATGGATAGATAAGGAATCTGCTCCACGTACAACACCTTTTGGGCTATGTCCGCTGGACTTAACCTGCAAACCTGATCATTCATGATATCTCAGTTATTAATCCTCTTGACGAAGGAATGCACATGAAAACAAAGTTTTAGAGATGGAATTCCATCATGTTTGGTCGATTTCCAGTCAGGTTGGTCTTGTACTGTATATATTGTGGAAGAGTAAAATCACCATTTCGATTCCGTATAAACCACCAGTCCATTTCGGGATCATGAAATGTTATTGACCTTTAAAACCTACCTTTGTACAGGTGGATGCTAAATACAAAGTTTGGTTCGAATATCTTCAGTAGTTTTCAAGTTGTAAGAAATACGCTTTACACACACACGCTCTTGAGTTAAGTCCGATGGGACTTGTACCGAAAAACGGTCCGTTAATGATATCTTCCTTATTAATCCTCGTTGTCGCGGATTGACATTGGTTACGTCAACATCGAAATATCTATGTATTCTTTGTATATGTATAGTTGCCTTCTTTACTCTGTGATGTGTGTGTATTGTTGATAATAATAAAACGTGATATTGTGAACACGACGGTGAAGTCCTCTTATAATTCAGTAGTTACGATTTATAACACACAAAATCTTGGGGCCGAAACCTCCGGGTTATTACGAGTTCAACGCGACACGAGAGAAGAGGATTTTCACATCACGGACACGGATGTTGAGCGACTTAAATCTCGACATATCTACGCATCTCTGAGGAGAAGAAAGGATCACCAACGCAGAACTAGCTACAACTTCAAACCAACAGATAAGACGAAACACAATTACAGTATACGTAGTGTTGACCGTAGATTGGTAATTTTTTCTGAACATTTAATGCATAGAAGTTTGAAGGAATTTCAATATTACTCGTAACAAGAAATATAACCCCACCTACGTCAAAATATCCGTAATGGCTTCTATTCCAAAGAGATCTATGCACGCAACACTCGAGTAGAACACTAGCGCCGTCTGTTGTAAAAAGGGAGTAACTAAGCTATGATCTTTAACTTTTAATAAGACATCTCTGGCAACCATTCATTGACAATAGTGTATGACGTAACGTTGAGCCGCAATCATTTCACATGTTTATTTTTTTGTCTGAATATTTCAAGGAGTAATACTTTTCAGATCAGTGAAGAATTAATTTACTAGTAGGAGACATTATGGAAGGCAGTATAGCGAATCAGCTCACGAAATTGAAACGTAGACGAGTAACTCAACGTTCGAACACTACGCGTTTTATTAATCAGATTCATTCGTTCAATCAATCCACGGACTTAGATGAAATAGAGCATATCCGCGAGCGTCTACAGGAAACGTTAGCGTCCTTAAATGCGTTAAATGACAGTATCCAAGATTTACTCGATGACGCGGAGTACGAAGACGACGTGGTAGCCTGTGAAGAATATCTGGACAACTCCAAACGGGCGATTAGAAAGGCCACGGGCCTCATAAAACAGAAAAGCGCGAGGAATGAGGCCGACTCTACCACTACGTATCCGAGTGTCCTTGTTCAACCCACGACTACAGCGGAGATAAAGCTTCCTACCATTAAACTGCAGTCATTCTCAGGAAACGTGGAAGAATGGCCGGGATTCTGGGAGCAGTTCGAGTCCTCCATTGACAAACATTTGTCGGTGTCCGTCGTAAACAAACACGTATTTCTCCGTGGGTACTTAGAGGGAGAACCAAGGCGTCTTGTAGACGGTATATCTATAACGGCAGACACATACGAACAAAACAAATTCTGATAGCACGATATGGTGATAAGAACAGGATTATTCAGTCTCACCTCGATTACTTGGAAAATCTCGAAGTTGCAGTTTCGGAGGCCCCTGAAGTATTAAACACGACCTACATTGAATGCCATCGCCGGATACAATCATTGAGAGCACTAGGGGAAGACGTCTACGCATATGGTCGAATTTTAGCACCCAAACTATTACGAGCCTTTCCAGAGGACATCTGTCGCCGTTGGCTCGTCCACGCTAAAATACTAGGCATACAAGAAGGGGACACTACCCGACTAATGGCGTTCCTTAACGAAGAAGTGGAAGGAGCTCTTAACGCTCAAAAGATACGGGGTGACGCCCCATTAACGACCTCTTCATTACCCACAGCAGCCACTCTTCACGTAAACACAAAACCAAACGAACAAAAGGGGAAGCAGACACCTCAACCAGACCCATTCTGTGTGTACTGCGAAAACCGAGGTCACTGGGGTCAGGATTGTCAACAGATGAAGGATCCCCAGGTGAGAGTCGAGAGACTGAAAGCCACAAACCGGTGCTTACTTTGCCTACGCCGTGGGCACAACAAGACACACTGTTTTAAGAAGGGGAAGGCATCCTGCAACAAATGTCGAAGGTCACACCATGTATCCATTTGTACCGAGGGCAGCAGTCAACACACTTCCGTTTGCAAGATAGGGGTCATCACGTCCGATTTCACACACCTGCAAACGGCCCGTGTGTGGATCAAGGGGCCGACAGGCCGAAACAAGCTAACTCGTTGTATCCTGGATGCAGGGAGTCAATCGAGCTTCATCCACAATTCTCTGATTGATTCACTGCAGCTTAAGGTTACTGATCGCAAGACTCTTGAGATAAGCACGTTCGAATCGCCGTCCACTATGTATGATATTAGACGGAAGGTTTGTTTCGACATTATGGGCTACTCAACCAGAGCTCAAGTATCGATTATCGCCTTTGAAAGTCACAGCTCCTACACTTTTCAACCAACTGCACCCCAAGACATAACAGCGCTAGCATCGCTAAAGAAGATGAAGCTGGCTGATCCGAGTGACGACCTTGACAAAGATCTTCCGATCGAGGTACTTATAGGTGCGGATTCATACTGGAAGATAGTAACAATGAAGGAACCTATCAGAGTAACAACATCACTGGTTCTTCTTCCTACTATCTTCGGTTACATTCTCAGCGGAAGTAGATCTGGCACTACGATCAACCAAATAATGGTCCATCATGTCTCACTCACAACGGATCAGATAACTGATGAAAGCGTGCGACGGTTCTGGGACTTAGAAACTATTGAAATTGTGGATAACCAAGAGCGAAAATTATCCATTAAAGATAACACTATTTTTCAAGAGTTTCACGACTCTTACCGCACCGAACATGGACGGAGAGTTGTATCATTACCTCGAAAGGTGGGCATTACGGGACCAGGACATGAACCAGAGCTTCACATCTTCTGTGGTGCTTCGGAGAGAGCATACGGAGCTGTCGTCTACACGAAGTCAACGCTTAACGACACTCCGGTCACAAAACTTGTCTGCAGCAAAAACAGACTAGCACCCGTGAAGAAGTTAACTCTACCAAGACTAGAGCTGCTAGCCGCACTTGCTGGTACACGCCTTCTTCACTACTTCTGTCAAGAGACTGGCTGTGACATCAAGAATACTCAGCTGTGGAGCGATTCTACTGTTGCACTTGGATGGATTCGCAACGATCCGAATAAGTGGAAGACCTTTGTCTGCAACCGCGTGACAGAAATACATAATCACGTAAACCCCAGTCAATGGAGACACTGTCCTGGAGATCAGAACCCTGCAGATCACCTCACTCGAGGAGTATACACAGACCAGCTAGCCTCCTTAGCAACATGGTGGCATGGTACTCGCTGGCTCATCAAAGACAGAGGCGCATGGCCACGTGACCCAACACCCACCTGCGCGCAGTTGCCAGAAGTCAGGAAGACGCAACAAGTTCTCACGATCACTATAGCGGAACCCCTACTGGATATCTCGAGGTATAGCTCATACTGGAAATTGCTACATGTCACAGCTTGGGTACTTCGTTTCGTCAGTATGTTGAGCAAGAACACAAAACACCCCAATGCACTAACGGCTGAAGAGCTACATGCGTCACGCACATACTGGATCAAAAGGGTTCAAGAGGAACGGTTCACTATTGAACTAGCTGCATTGCTAAATGGTGAACAATTACCAGGCACTTCACAGATTGCTAGATTTAACCCATTTCTACATGAAGGTATCATCCGACTTGGTGGCAGACTACAATTCTCAAATTTGTCTCAAACTGAGAAACACCCAACAATTCTGGACGGCCGTCACAGGTTCACCGAGTTAATCATTCAAGAGACCCACATCAAACTTCACCATCTTGGAGTACGCATAGTACTGGCAGAACTACGTGAAGAATTCTGGATTCTGCGAGCTCGACAAATAACTAAGAAGATTCTGCATTCTTGTCTACCGTGCAAATTAGCGCTCAACAGCAGACCAGTGGTGATTGAGGCGCCATTACCAGTAGACCGCCTACAGTTGACACAACCCTTCTCTGTGATTGGGATCGACTTCGCTGGACCCCTGTACGTTAGATGTGGCAGCAATGTTAACAAATCGTACATCATTCTTTTCACTTGTGCCACCACCCGTGCTATCCATCTCGAGCTATCTACGGACATGTCTACGGATAGATTCTTGATGGCCATGCAGAGGTTTGTCAGCAGACGAGGTGTGCCGCACACCATATATTCTGACAACGCTCAGACCTTCCTCACTGCTCATAACGAACTTATAGAACTCAATAAGATTATGACAGACACCAAGGTGCACCACCACTGTGCTCACAATGGTATTCGTTGGAAGTTTATCGCACCAAGGGCGGCTTGGTGGGGAGGCTTTTGGGAGAGAATGGTTGGCTCTGTAAAAAGATGTCTAAGAAAGGTACTCGGCCATTCCCAGCTGAACGAAGAAAGTCTCAATACAGTATTGACAAGTGTTGAAGCCACCCTCAATAGCAGGCCAATCACCCAGGCCACAGACACGGGAGATCTCCTGACACCATCCCATTTTTTAGTTGGAAGAAAACTAACGTCCATCCCAGAAGGGCCAGAACCGAGCACGAGGAAAAATCTCGTAAAGGAATACAGATTACAACAAAAGGTCTTGGGGGACTTTTCACGGCGCTGGAAAAAGGAGTATCTGCTTCAACTGAGAAGTCACCATGAGGTCAAAAATCAAAAGACCAATACACATTTGCCCAATATCGGAGACATCGTACTCCTCCAAGAAGACGTCAGACCTCGCCACATGTGGAAGAAAGCGAGGATAGAAGAGATGCGCCCAGGAAGAGACGGACATGCAAGACGGTCGTTCTGCGGCAGCCTGACAACACGCTCATTACTCGGCCAGTGCAGCTGGTCATCCCTTTGGAGATAGACCAGGGTGGGGAGGATGTCGCGGATTGACATTGGTTACGTCAACATCGAAATATCTATGTATTATTTGTATATGTATAGTTGCCTTCTTTACTCTGTGATGTGTGTGTATTGTTGATAATAATAAAACGTGATATTGTGAACACGACGGTGAAGTCCTCTTATAATTCAGTAGTTACGATTTATAACACTCGTATCGAAATGATGCACATGAGAAAAACGGTTTAGAAATTAATTTCCATTAAGGCAGGTAGATTTCCATTAAGTTTGGTTGTGTATATATTGTGGGAGTGCAAAATCGCGGTTTCGGTTTCGTATAAACCCCCAACCAGTTCAGGGATTTAAAAACATTATTTACCCTAAAACCAACCCAAGGACAGGTGGATTCTAAATATGAAGTTTAGTGGAAATATATCCAGTAGATTCTAGTACTCGCGTACAAACGGAATAATTAAGGAAGAAAATAATACAGTTAAGAAAAATGAAATTAATTCAAAATGGATTATAACTGAGGACAGCCGGATAACAACAAATATGTAAATGCCAAGTGAATGTATTGGAAAATCAAATGCCCTTCAATAAATTGTGCTGGTGTGAGTTATGGATATAATAAAGCGGTAAAAGAGGAGACATTTAGGCGCAGTGATTCTTAAGTAAACAGATAAGAAGATGACTAATGGTGTTATTACTTAATCTATTCGAGGGTGGTTATAACCTCCAATGATATTCCGCCAATATCCGCCAGATAGGCCGATTGACGCCACTCTTGCCTTCTACCCAAGGAACAACCACAAATTTAAAAGCATGATGAGGAAAATGGCAATATGTTACTTCCCTGCTGGCAAGCAGTCAGAGACGTTGCCATGGTAACCTGTAGGTTCGTTGTCGATCTGTCGGTCACTCAATGCAGAGCATGATACCCGCAGAAAATAGTAAATTTCTCCGTCAAGTTAAGGGTAATGTAAATTATGAACATAACGAAAGTTGTTTATAATGAAGAAGCGTTTCACGTACGGTCCACGGAGTTTACAGAAAATCAATAGTATAAGCGAAAATGGAGGAAAACCGTTCTGGTTTTCCTATAAACCCTTCGTCTGTTCAAAGATTTTAAAATGATATGCATATCAAAACCTTCCCCGGGATGAGTATACTCTAAATATGAAGTTTGGTTGAGATCTATCCAGCCGTTTCGACGTGGTGGTGGAACAGACAGACAGACAGACAGACAGACAGACAGACAGACAGACAGACAGACAGACAGACAGACAGACAGACAGACAGACAGACACGAAAAGTAAAAACCACCGATTCGGTCTTGAGTTGACCTAAAACGCATAAATATCAGAAGAATTTGCGAAACAAAAGAAATTACAGACAGCGGACCCCCTACAACTTTATTTATATAGATAGTAATAATGAAGCATTTGAATTGTGAACGTTAAGGGTGAAGGATTACAGCCTTATTTAAACCTTGTAATTATCTTGAACCAAGACCTCATTTTACCATCAGTTCTCAATGTGACGCGATTTTCAATATAATTGCCTTTGATGACTTAAAATAACTAACCCCACTCCCGTAATCCCTCAGTATGTTCACATACCCTCTCTAGATGAACGTAAGATAATCATAACTGTTTATTTTCCTCATGGTATAGGCCTATTCAATTACTTGACGCATACTGACAATCTGATCCTGAAAGCACTTCTGTGGTCTGAAATCACTCTGATTTTCATCCAAGTTATTATTATACACCATTCAACACAATCTCTTTTCGGAAAATGCCCTTGAATACCTTGCCTGTTATACTGATCAAAGAAATATTTTCTTAGCTACTGCAGCCTTTCCTATTCCTTTCGTTATAGAGATGCACTTACTGCTTTCGTCCACTGAAAAGTTACCTACCTTAATACAATTTATTGTTATTCCTTTTCCTGTCTGAAACCATGCCCTCAATATTTTTTTTATTTTTTTGCAAGTTGCTTTACGTCGCACTGACACAGATAGGTCTTATGGCGACGATGGGACAGGAAGCGGCCATGGCCTTAATTAAGGTACAGCCCCAGCATTTGCCTGGTGTGAAAATGGGAAACCACGGAAAACCATCTTCAGGGCTGCCGACGGTGGGATTCGAACCCACTATCTTCCGAATACTGGACACTGGCCGCACTTAAGCGATTGCAGCTATCGAGCTCGGTCCCTCAATAATTAATGCATACAGAACATTATATGGTTGCTCGTTCAATTTTGTAGCATCCTAATTATTGAACACATTTTCAGTAGTTATAGCATGCACAGTCCGCGTCTGTGGTTTAGTGGTTAGTGTTATTAGCTGCCCCCCCTCCCGAAGCACGGGTTCGATTCCCGGCTCTGCCACGAAATTTGAAGAGCCGATGACCTTCGATATTAGGCCCCTTAAAACAACAAGCATCATCATCATCATCATCATCATCATCATCATCACGAAATCTGAAAAGTGGTACGATGGCTGGAACGGGGTACACTCAACCTCAGGAGGTCAACTGAGTAGAGGAAGAATCACCGGGCGAGTTGGCCGTGCGCGTAGAGGCACGCGGCTGTGAGCTTGCATCCGGGAGATAGTAGGTTCGAATCCCACTATCGGCAGCCCTGAAAATGGTTTTCCGTGGTTTCCCATTTTCACACCAGGCAAATGCTGGGGCTGTACCTTAATTAAGGCCACGGCCGCTTCCTTCCAACTCCTAGGCCTTTCCTATCCCATCGTCGCCATAAGACCTATCTGTGTCGGTGCGACGTAAAGCCCATAGCAAAAAAAAAAAAGAGGAAGAATCAATTCCCACCTCAGCCAGCCTGGAAGTAGTTTTCCGTGGTTTCCCACTTCTCCTCCAGGCAAATACCGGGATGGTACCTAACTTAAGGCCACGGCCGTTTCCTTCCTTCTTCCTTGTCTATCCCTTCAGAACTTTCCATCCCTCGCAAGGACCCTGTTCAGCATAGTAGGTGAGGCCACCTGGGCAATGTAATGGCCCCCCTTCCCAGTTGTATCCCGATCCATTCTCATGATCCTTGAGGCAGTGGAGGTGGGATCCCTCGCTGAGTCCGAGGGAAAAACCAACCCTGGACGATAAATGGATTAAGAAAGGAAAAGGAATATCATGCACAGTGTCCGTATGATACGGATTACAACACCAGAAATTTGAACTTTGGAGGTTATCGCCCTTATATATCGGAATATAAGAGTACTAGGAGCAGCAAAATCATCTTAGGATGGTAAAATTAAATTAATAGGTAAGCATATATGCACTTACAGACTCAAGAAGTTAACTGCGTGCCATATAGTGTTGGAATGAAATTTTTCTCTGCACGAATTGATCTTTAGAGCAAATCCACCACTCCCAGGTGTCTCAAACATATACATTCTTGTTACGACGAATGCAGCATGCTACTTACATTTTAAGAAAGCTGTTGGCTTATTTCATTAGTCTCATGGTTTATTTTCAGACTGTCGCAGTTGTTCCGATCATTCAACCTTACCTACACTCTCGCGCCTCATCGTGCAACTGTCTACTTGATGGGGATGGCGATGGGTTACTATCTCAAACGTGTCCAGCGCTCTCATATCTCAATCACCAAGGTGAGTTAAGGAACCAATCAAATATTTCTCAAATTAGATGCAAATGACTGAAGTTCATAGCATCAATATGCCTGTATAATGGCGAGCCTGTTTGATATCAGTGGATTCTTAAGGACAAGTAGAATCCATAGCACACCATGTCGTTCACGTCGGCATGTAAAATATTCTGACAAATATCACAGGTGTTCATTTTTCAAAAAAATCTGGTTGTCTAATTTATCTAAATAAATTTAATCGAATTATTACGAGGAGCACTACCTGGAGAAGAGAACTCTATCAGTTTTAATCGATGGTCTAAAGAGACACAACGTATTTCGGTCACAAGTTCCGAAATGTCAAATACAGCCTGATACAACTGACTATAGAAGGCAGGAGTTATTATTAATTGTTCTTTATGTCCAGCCCTTGTCCCGTCTCTTTACAGGGTTGGGTATGAGGTGAGATGAATCTGTTGTGACGGGTTTTTGTGACCGGACGCCCTTCCTGACGTCAACATCATCAGTAGAGTTAATGAGATGAAATGATTAATTTTTTGCTAATTGCTTTACGTCGCACCGACACAGATAGCTTTTGTGGCGATGATGGAATACGAAAGGCCTAGGAATGGGGAGGAAGCGGCCGTGGCCTTACTTAATGTACAGCCCCATCATTTGCCTGGTGTAAAAATGGGAAACCACGGAAAACCATCATCAGGACTGCCGACAGTGGGGTTCGAACCCATTATCTCCCGGGTGCAGCTGCGCACCCTTAACCGCATGGTCAGTTCACCCGCTAATAGGGATGAACAGCGAGGACATGGATGGAGAAGTAAGTAAGTAAGTAAGTAATTCGTCTTTATTCGTGGCGAAGTTAGAGCTCACTATCCTCTCTTTCACTTAACCACAACAATAAAATTATATTATGTAAGAGAAATAGTAAAAATTCCAACAATCCGCTTAATATTAAATAACATTGTAGTACTAATAGTAAATATGGGAGGAATAATAGAAATATTATCGAATGTACAACATGACATTAAAATAATAATAATTGTAATAATTTATTATTATTATTATTATTATTATTATTATTATTATTATTATTATCATTATTATATAATAACGAAAAGAAGAAGAAAATGTCGTAAAATACTATAACTAGCAAATACATTTCTAAACTTCAAGAAGCCGGGCTGAGTGGCTCAGACGGTTAAGGCGCTGGCCTTCTAACCCCAACTTGGCAGGTTCGATCCTGGCTCAGTCCGGTGGTATTTGAAGGTGCTCAAATACGACAGCCCCGTGTCGGTAGATTTACTGGCACGTAAAAAGAACTCCTGCGGGACTAAATTCCGGCACCTCGGCGTCTCCGAAGACCTTAAAAAGTAGTTAGTGGGACGTAAAGCAAGTAACATTATTAAACTTCAAGAAAACATTCTCATTCACGCCCTCATTCACACTTCACTCATCGTTCAAATCCAGCTGAATGCAATCAGCAACTGATTTCGGCAACCCATGTTAAATTTCCTACGAGAATGCAAACCTCTAACGGCGGCAGGGAGGGTATTCCACAGCTTAGCGGGAGTGACTACGAAGGAACAAGTTGTAAGCCCTGGAATAACTGAGAGATAACCGAGCTCGATAGCTGCAGTCGGTAAGTGTGGCCATTATCCAGTAATCGGGAGATAGTGGGTTCGAACCCCACTGTCGGCAGCCCTGAAAATGGTTTTCCGTGGTTTCCCATTTTCACACCAGGCGAATGCTGGGGCTGTACCTTAAATAAGGCCACGGCCGCTTCCTTCCCACTCCTAGGCCTTTCGCATCCAATCGTCGCCATAAGACCTATCTGTGTCGGTGCGACGTAAAGCAAATAGAAAAAAAACTGAGAGGTATAATTCAAGAGGACCGAGATCGTGTACCGTGGTTGTAGGAGGAGAGATAATTAAAGTTTGGTGAAACGGAAAGTGAATCGGCACTTACAACTTCGTAAATACGTTCTCAACGTACACAAATCTGATTCTCATCAAACAATATCGTGTAAATCTCAAGAGATTTGGGATTGCCAGGGTGTTCATGGGCTCGTGTGATCTTTAAGACGAGATTCCCCTGCAGGTGTTTAAACTCTGTTCGAGCATCTTATTACTGTCTTGGGATATGTCCGTAAGCACTGTGCTGCAGTTGGTGAGATTAGGGACTGTATTAGAAGATTATCAAATAATCTTGGGTGCATACACTCCGACAGTGGTTCAATATTCATGGTACGACAATCCTAATACGGTTGGTACAGGAGGGGCATGATGGGTTTCAACCTTCTGTGAGGAGAAGGCTCTGAAAGGAGAAGAACATCTAGGTATCGTAAACTTATGGACTTAGATTTGGGCTGCCCGACCCACACGCCTACAACAAAATGGTAAACTAATTATATTTCCTTAGACAAATGCGGGACACAATATGTGCAAGGAACTTAACCATTCACAAACTTGTATATGAGTAAGGTACCTTCTGATCTACCGATTGGACGAAAGCAGTAAATACATCAAACTGTATTAAAAGGAATAGAAACGACTGCAAGAACTTCCGAGGTATTTCTTTTATCATTACAAGACAAAGTGTTCACAAGCACTGTAGATTAGAGGATGCGACCAGTGGTGTAGAGTAAATTGACTGGAACCAAGTGAAGTGTCAGACCATAGCGAGGCTGTGAGGACCAGATTTTCGTTTTGCGACAAATAGTCGAAAAATTCCAATAGAACAATAGATCAGGGCTGTCGAACCTTTTCATGTACTGGGGCATACGTGACTCCTTGTTATGGAGGTATGGGCGCCGTTCGATAATAATAACAATAATACAGAAAATTGTAGGCTAATATAGACTATATAGACTATATAGACTAACATTTCTAAACACATCGTACTTACGTATTTAGCCCGAAATCTGTCATCGCATGTTCGCTCACGTTAAGAAACAGGATTTCTCCTCACATTCACTATTAAACTGTAGGTTTGTAACCATTTAGTCATGATTCTAATCACTGTATAAAATAATAATGAGAATTAATAACTGATGTATACTTTTCGCAGTCAATATAAATAAAAATTGAGGTTATGAAAATTCCGTTCTTCATTGAATATAACTAAAGTTTAAACCTAAGTCAAAGAAAATAAGAAATGAAATACACTTATAGTTAAATATCACACAGATTCTTGTCATGATACAATTTAAATTCAACTGAGGATTCCGTGAAACTGTTCCACGGCCGTGAACAGCAGATGGTTTGAAAGAATTTTGGGAAGGAGAAATTTAAGAAACATTCACAATGCGATCGTTTCCTGAAAGGTGTTCTAACTGGGAAACGCCAAGTGCCAACATATTCACTTCATCCCCCAGCCTTCTTCCAAAACGCCTAGCACACAACAAAAAGCAGGGATTATAATGTACAGAGTTGTTTCAATACCCTGTGTACTTCAAAATCACACAGCACCTGAGAATATCTTCTGAAATGACGGAGGTATGGTCTGTAGAATGAATACTGCTTAAACTAAGAAGAGAAAGAGGTCAGTTAGAATGGCGGGAATGCCAAGGAAAAACTAATAATTATTTGTATGTTTAAACATAATCCAAAACGTTCAGCTACGGATAATCTTGGTACAATTAAATCAGCGTTTGTAGTGCGCTAAAGAAGTATACCAGGGGTGCCATAGCGCCCGCGGGCGCCGCGTTGGACAGGCCTACAATAAATTTTTATGTTTAGTAGATCTAAGGAAGGCGTGTGGCAGAGTACCAAATGGAGCTAGGGCCAGGATTAAGATATACTCAAAACACATGAAAATAAAGTGTCTCAGAAAAGGAGGAAGCTACGACGTGGTAAGAAGATTCAAGAATAACGGCAGAATATAAACTGAAATAATATTGTTAATAATCAATAAAAGATAGAACAGAATATGGTGTCATTTTAGTAAACATATTTTATATCACGAAATATATTTTCAAGAAACATAAAGCAGTACAACGAACTGATATGGTTGAAGCTGAGGCCTCATGCAGAAGGAGAGAAACGATCATTAATTTTAGGAATAATATAAGTCAGTATATATTTTAATTATTTAACAAAGAATTTTTGGTAAATGAAGTCTTGTATTCAGTTACAGATGCTTACTGGCTGGAGTGCAGCTATACTCTGCGGAATGGTGGCAATGTTTGGGCCCTACAAGATGGTCCTAATGGAATATCGGTACAGCCCAATGCATGCTGCAGTCTATAATGCTTTCTCTCCGGTACTTTGGGGCATCTTCATCAGCTGGGTAATTTTTACAGCCAACATCGGCAGGGCAGGTGTGTACATCAAACGTGATTCTTCTTCTTCTCTTCCAAAGTACTCACGGTCGGCATTACATTTGGGTTTGGCTCAGTTTTGTGTCACGACGCCCTTTGTGATGCCAACGTTATACAGTATAGGTTAATAACACCATTTAACAAAGATTGACAAAGTTTTTGTTTATCTCATTTTTGTGTGTGTTTATTGATTAATTTAGTGATGTTGATTATGATTATGCAAGTTTCCTTAAGTACCAATATTTTGAATGTGATAATGAATTTTTCAGTTTTATTAAAAGCTACTAACAATACATGTTTACATAATACAACTACAGTTCTACAGAGGAAGTGTAACAAACTTCATGAATTGGAAGGGATAAGTGCAAAATTGACACTGAAACTTACACAACAACGGTGTCATTAAAAATATGTACATTAGAATGGCTTTTTCCTTTTATGTTTTACAAACCCCTGTGCATGTACCGTACTATATCACATACATACTGTAGTCTCCCATTACAGCACATTACCAACGACCCTGATACATTCTTTTCATGCAGTGAATGTCTTGGTGAAAGCGTTCACCATTTTCCTCACTTACAGCTCCTCAATTTAGCCAAAAGAAATCAATGTGGGAAAACAAACAGTGCGTTTTCACTGACAATATCTTATCTTACTCTATATAAAAATGGATGTATGTGTGTGTGTAAATGACACATCTCCTCCTAAACTAAGGGATCAATTTCAACCAAACTTGGTTCACTTATGACTTAGTATCAGGAGACAAACCGCGTGGGGGTAAGACACCCCGAACACCCATAGGGGTGGGGGGCGGGGGTCAGATATAAAAATAAACGAAATAGTGTCGAATCCATACTTTTCGAGGTCGCTGAAATGAATAGTGACACTACGGATATTTTTAAAATCCAAGTTCAGCCCCCTTTAGGCTGGGGGACGAGGGGGGAGTGATATATAAAATTAAACGAAAATAGTGTCGAATACGTAGTTTTCGGGGTAGCCGAGTTGAAGAGTACCATCCGAATTTTTAGCATCAGGAGACAAACCACGTGGGTGTAAGACAGCCCAGGAAATCTTAGGGGCGGGGGGGGGGGCAACGGGGGTCAGATATACAAATTATCGAAAATAGTGTGGAATCCATACTTTTCGGTGTCGCTGAGATGAGTAGTGACACTCCGGATATTTTTTAAAGTCCAAGTTCATTCCCCTTCTGGGTGAGGGGCGAGGGGGGAATGGTATATAAAATTAAACGAAAATAGTGTCGAATATGTAGCTTCCGGGGTCGCCGAGGCTAATTGTACACTCTGGATTTTTAGTAACAGGAGACAAACCACGTGGGAGTAAGACAGCCCAGCAAACCTTAGGGGCGGGGGCGAGGGGGTCAGGTATACAAATTAACGAAAATAGTGTCGAATCCATACTTTTCGGGCTCGCTGAAATGAATAGTGGCACTCCGGAATTTTTAATGTCCAAATTCAGCCCCATTCGGGGTGGGGGGTGGGGCGATGGGGGAGTAATATATAAAATAATAGAAAATAGTGTCGAATCCATAGTTTTCGGGGTCGCTGAAATGAATAGTGATACTCCGTATATTTAGTATAAGGAGACAAACTACGTGGGGGTAATACACCCTGGAAACCCTTAGAGGAAGGGGGGCGAGGGGACTGAGATATAAAAATCATCGAAAGTAGTGTCGAATCCATACTTTCGGGGTCGCTGAAATGAATAGTGACACTGCGAAATTTTTTAAAGCCCAAGTTCAGCCCCCTTCGTGGAGGGGGGCGATTTGAGAGTGATATATAAAAATAATCGAAAATAGTGTCGAATACATAGTTTTCGGGGTCGCCGAGGTGAATTGTACACGTCGGATTTTTAGTATCAGGAGACAAACCACGTGGGGACAGGGCACCCCAGGTACGCTTAGGGGCGGCGGGGGCGAGTGGGTGAGATATAAATATCATCGAAAGTAGTGTCGAATCCATACTTTTCGGGCTCGCTGAAATGAATAGCAATACTCCGGAATTTTTTAATGTCCATTTTCAGCCCTCTTCGTGATGGGGGGCGATGGGAGAGTGATATAAAGAAATAATGCAAAATAGTGTCGAATACATAGTTTTTTTTTTTTGCTATTGGCTTTACGTCGAACCGACACAGATATGTCTTATGGCGACGATGGGACAGGAAAGAGCTAGGACTGGGAAGGAAGCGGCCGTGGCCTTAATTCAGGTACAGCCCAAGCATTTGCCTGGTGTGAAAATGGGAAACCACGGAAAACCATCTTCAGGGCTGCCGACAGTGGGGTTCGAACCCACTATCTCCCGAATACTGGATACTGGCTGCACTTAAGCGACTGCAGCTATCGAGCTCGGTGCATAGTTTTCGGGGTCGCTGATATGAATAGTGACATTCCGGATTTTTAGTATCAGGAGACAAACCACGTGGGGGTAATACACCCTGGAAACCCTTAGGGGCAGGGGGGCGAGGGGGCTGAGATATAAAAATAATCGAAATTAGTGTCGAACCATACTTTCGGGGTGGCTGAGATGAAGAGTGACACTCCGGAATTTTTTAAAGTCCAAGTTCAGCCCCCTTCATGGTGGGGATGATGGGAGAGTGATATATAAAAATAATCGAAAATAGTGTCGAATCCATAGTTGTCGGGGTCGCTGAAATGAATAGTGACAGTCCGGATACCGTATTTAATAGGTCCAAGTTCACCGGCCCTTTTGGTGGGGGGCGAGGGGGAATTGAGATTTAAAAATAAACGAAAATAGTGTCCAATCCATAGTTTTCGGAGTCGGTGAGATGAATAGTAACATTCCGGATTTTTTAAAGTCCGAGTTCAGCCCCCTTTGGCATAGGGGCTGAGAAAGGATGAAAAATAAAAAAATAAATTGACCAAATTGACCGAGATAGTGGACGTGTGTATGTTCCAGTATGACTTACAAGTATGACTTACTACCTGGAGAATACACTGTGGGAGTAAGACGCCCCTAGAACCACTAGGAAGGGGGTGAAATGTAATCCATATTAACAAATGTAAGTCAGTACGTAGCGATCTATATATACTGTACTGTATATATATATGGCATAAAAATGAAAACAGGCGTGAATTAATGAGACCATTCTATGCATCTTAGAAACTTAAAACTTGGTACCAGACAAGCTGATGCCTTCAGGATCCCTAGAAAAACCATAATTTCTCAAATTTCTCTGAGGGGGGACATGCTGGGAGTTTCAAATATGCATAACAACACAGTCGGTGATATTTATCCAGAACTATAACCCATTCATGGGCTTAAGAGTTTCCTGAAAGTCCTAATTTTTAACCCCCTCCTCATATCAAGATGGCAGCACAATCTCCCAGACGAGTTAGAAAATTGAAATTTGGAAAAATTATAGCTTTTAGCCTGTAACCGACGGAAAATTTACGAGATGTTTAAACATTTTATTTTTTACCCCCGAAAAATATCGAAATATGGAGGCAATTTTAATGACGGTGCAGACTTTCCTTTCGAGGTATTTTGTAGCTAAACGGTAAGTCGTATCACAAACAGATGGCACAATCTCAGTTCAATTTGGAATGATCTACAACTTTGGTCCTATGACCTTTTGTCGTATCTCTATCCCTTATACGTGAAATTTTGGCTACATTTCTGGATTTACCTAAATGTTGCACTTTGTACACGTATAATTGATGGTTTGATTCACTTATAGGAAAGATGGGATAATCAAATTCTACACGAATATTGGCCCACCCAGTAGCCATATGTCAGCTAAATTCTATGTTTGAACCTGTCACATAAATATCTGAAAAGTAATTCACTGTGTGAAAACCTTACACAAATTTCACCTATTCAACGTTTCTAAAACTATCTTACCTTTAAATAGATGAGATACGAGGAAATATCATAGGGTTAGCCATTTAGTTCGCTAAATGAGGCCAGAGGCGTCTTTTCGTACAAACCGTTTTTCGATATGATGCACCGTTTAGCAGCAGTTATTCTGTAAATGAAGATGAACATTCATATACTTCCGTATGTCGATCTACATTTATTAATTTAAGCCGATTTGTAGCAATCTAGACATTGTAATTAATACTTTACAAATCAATAGTGACTGTCAACAGGAGGGCGTCTGCTGTTCTGTTCAATACTCTTTAACTGGCAGTAGGAATAGGGCCCTCCTCCAATGCCTGTGTACCATAGTAATGAATAATTCCCTTCTCGATTTGACTAGCAGAAGGCAAGGGAGCGTGCACTTTTTCAAAACTCTTTTACCTGATTCTATTTATCATTAGGTATAGGTGCCCTCTTGCAAGGGTGCCCCCGATTGTAAACAAATTTACCCATGAAAATGTGACTGACGTTACGCATAGTGAATTGCGGTAGACAAGTGGACCTGACGTTATCATCACAACTCCGCAACTCACACTTTACATTGGAAACAACGTCTGTGGACCTCCCTATGCTTTTCATCGGTTGACGCCAAGAGACATGCAATTTAAAAATTCTTATTAACTTCATGTACAGTTATTTACTTCGATATCCGTATACAATGTAGAACACCGTAGCGAAGCACGGGTACATTTGCTAGTATATTATATCAGTAAAGAACTGGAATCAGAGATAAGGATTTTTGCGGATTACGTTACATTGTCTACAGTAATAAATAAGTTGCAAGACTGCAAGAAGACCTCGACGATGTTGTGAGATGGACAGCGGGCAATGGTATGATGATAAATGGGATTAAAAGTCAGGTTGTGAGTTTCACTAATAGGAGAAGTCTTCTCGGTTTTATTTACTGCGTTGATGGGGTGAAAGTTCCTTATGGGGATCACTATAAGGAAAGATCTTCATTGAGGTAATCACATACAAAGTATTGTAAATAAAGGGTACAGGTCTCCGCACATGATTACAAGGGCATTTAGGGGTTGTAGTAATGATGTAAAGGAAAGGGCATATAAGTCTCTGGTAAGACCTAATATTCATGGTTTCAGCGCATTGGACCCTCACCAGGATTATTTGATTCGAGAGTTAGAGAAATAATCCAAAGAAAAGCATCTCGATTTGTTCTGGGTAATTTCCGACAAAAGAGTATCGTTGCGAAAAGTTCGCAAAGTTTGGGCTTGGAAGCCTTGAGGGAAAGGAAGCGAGCTGCTCGACTAAATGGTATCTTCCGAGTTGTGCGTTGAGAGATGGCGTGGAATGACTTTAGTAGACGAAGTTTTGAGTGGTGTTTTTAAAATCAGGAAAGATCACAAAATGAACATACATTTGGTATTCAAGGGAACAAATTGGGGCAAATATTCGTTTATAGAAAGAAAGTTAGTAATCTGAACAATTTACCAATGGTTTGCAATTATTTAAGAAAAGTCTAGGTAATCAACAGATAGGGAATCTGTTACCAGGGCTACGGCCTTTCATGCATATCAGTGGTGATTGATTGCCTGCCTTATGGTGAAGGGGTAGCGTGTCTGCCTCTTACGCGAAGGCCCCGGGTTCAATTCCTGGCCAGATCAGGGATTTTCCTCTGGATTTGAGGGCTGGTTCGAGATCCACTCAGCCTTCGTGATTACGATTGAGGAGCTATCTGACGGTGAGATATGGACCTCGGTCAAGAAAGCCAAGAATAACGGCCGAGGAGATTTGTCGTGCTGACCACATGACACCTCTTAATCTGCAGGCCTTCGGGCTTAGCAGCGGTCGCTTGGTAGGCCAAGTTCCTTTGGGGCTGTAGTGCCATGGGGTAAGGTTAGTTTAGGTGATTGATAGACATTCTACATCCAAGTAAATGGTAACTCTGTATCACATGCTCTATCAGTTGCATATAATTCTCACTTCTGCTATCCCACAGGCAGGTGAAGTAAGAATATTTGGTGTAGCCAATTTGAAGCCCCAGAAGAAATTCCAGCACTTTAAAATCACCATAAACATTCATATTTTAGTTGTTCCAAGAGCAGCTTGTGTCTTTAAGTGTCTTTAAGTTGTGCAGATGAAGCTGCTGTGGATCAGTGGTAGAGTGTCCGCCTCCGGACCCCAAGATAGCGGGTTCAAACCCGGCAGAGGTAGTCGGATTTTTGAAGGGCGGAGAAATGTCCATTCGACACTCCATGTCGTGCGATGTCGGCATGTAAAATATCTCTGGTGACACCTTTGGCGTTTACCCGACAAAATTAATTAAATCTCATCCATAGACGCCCAAGAGAGTTTCAGTTTACTAGGGTCTGCCATCTAGTGGGCCTAGAGTAAAATGGAACGTTGAAATTGACGAGCAGACAGCCAGATGGCGTCAAATTGAAATGTCTGCACACGGTAGCTGAGGCCATACGATTATTATTATTATTATTAGTTGTGCAGAATGAGCTACTCGTATGGAAGGAAACTGTTCCCATTGTGCATAAAGACAGCTTTGAGACTTCTGTTTGAGCTACCTATAAACATATATCACTGTCGTCACTTGAATTCCTCTCTACTTCCTCTTCACTAGTAAACTATTTCGGCGGTGATGGAACTGGCAGCTCTTCATTAAAATGGTACTGGAGCTACCAACCGTACAACTACATTTTCGGATTTCGGAACACCGAGGTGCCTGAATTTTGTCCCACAGGGGTTCTTTTAGGTTCCAGTAACACGAGACTGGCATATTTGAGCTCCTTCAAATATCATCAGGCTGAGCCAAGTCCATTGTTGGTGGTTAATAGTGTAGTGTGTGTGTGTGTGTGTGTGTGTGTGTGTGTGTGAAGAGATATATATTAAGTCCAGCACAAATGACAAGTCCGAGTGCCAAAGGAATCGACCAGATGGGTCTGAAATCACCAACGCGACCCGGAATTGCACCTGGGATCCTCTGAATCGAACACTGCTGCGCTGATCATTTATCCAAAGACTGGACGTACATACATAAACTTGATTGCAAAATAATTAAAACAATACCCCTTCAACTAAATGGCTATTAATAATCAATTACTTCTTCACTATCGAGTATAATCGCAGAGTTATAATGTTTCAGAGCGATGCAAGTAAATCGTCAATCTCAGTTCAGTTAGACGTGGTTTGGTCGCAGTTCAAGGCAGTATTCTCACTAGGACGAGCAACCACAGGACGAGTTTCGGTCTTTAATCGCTCGGGTCAAACCTGCCCACCGCTACTTTTATAATGCCGAGAGAGTTTTCTGCCACAAAGTTAAATATTATTGCGATTGTGTTGACGAGAAGGAAAAGAAATGCAGTAGGTAGATAGGTAGATAGATAGATAAATAGATAGATGAAGATCTTTTCAGATACTTCATCCCGTGGTGTAGGGTTAATGTGCTTGTGCCTTACCTGAAGGCCATGAGTTCGATTCCCGGCAAGGTGAGGGATTGTTACCCTTATCTGGGGTCTGATTCGAGGTTCACCCAGTCTATGTGATTGCATTTAAGGAGTTATTTGGCGTTGATATAGCGCCTTGGTCTAGAAAGCCACGAATAACAGCTGGCAAGTGGCCACGGCTGGTTCGTGGTCCGACACCGCTGCACTCCGACCGGCCAATCGAGCAGAAGAGGAGTGGCCACGGCTTAACGTGGCTCTACGCCTCTGTACTCGGGTGACGGAGAGGGGCTGGTCCCCACCGTCGGCTGTCCTGAGAATGATTTTCCGTGGTTTTCCATTTTCCTGCACCATGGCGAATGCCGGGATATTTCCTAGTATATGCTACGGCCGCCAAACCTCTTACCTTCTACACGCCGGGCTGAATGGCTCAGACGTTCGAAGCGCTGGCCTACTGACCCCATCTTGGCAAGTTCAATCCTGGCTCAGTCCGGTGGTATCTGAAGGTTCTCAAATACGTCAGCCTTGTGTATATAGATTTACTGGAACGTAAAAGAGCTCCTGCGGGACTAAATTCCTGCTCCTCGGCGTCACCGAAAACCGTAAAAGTAGTTAGTGGGTCGTAAAATAAATAACATTATTATTACCTTCTCCGCACACCTCCTTCTCCAATACAAATCTCCTGGCCTTAGAGACGGCTTCACCGTTTAGGAGGCCCGCCTCCCCTTTCAGGGAGGAATGAAAACATTTAAACATTTAGTAGTAGTAGCTGTGTGTGAAGGTTGACACTACGTGAGTAATGGCTGCGTCATAACATGTGGATGAATCAGACGGGTTTTTCTACTCTACGTAAAAGTTTTTATTCTCTGTGGGATGATTTATTTCTCGACATGGTTTCGGACAAAGGCATTATGAAATAAAACATAAAGTAGGTATAATAATAATAATAATAATAATAATAATAATAATAATAATAATAATAATAATAATAATAATAATAATAATAATCTAATAATAATAATAATAATAATAATAATAATAATAATAATAATAATAATAATTCACCGAGCTCGATAGCTGTAGTCGCTTAAGTGCGGCCAGTATCCAGTATTCGGGAGATAGTAGGTTCGAATCCCACTATCGGCAGCCCTGAAAATGGTTTTCCGTGGTTTCCCATTTTCACACCAGGCCACCAGTACCTTACTTAAGGCCACGGCCGCTTCCTTCCCACTCATAGCCATTTCCTGTCCCATCGTCGCCATAAGACCTATCTGTGTCGGTGCGACGTAAAGCAACTAGCAACTAATAATAATAATAATAATAATAATAATAATAATAATAATAATAATAATACTGTAGTGACGTCCAAGTTCGTGAACCGTGGGCAACGACTTAGTTTAGTTTAGTTTATTGCCTTTCTTATATAGCGGGGCTCAGGCTATGAAGCCTGCTATTATGCCAAACCATATTATACAACAGCTTTATACAATTTACAGAATAATGTACATAAAATCATTTTTACATATATTTCTAAAAATCACTAAAATTAATTTACTTAACCTCTATAATATTGCATCCTTATTGATAATTAAGAGCTAATTATTAAATTCTTACGTTAGTAAAATCTACTTTTTACATATTTGTGTACCACATTAAACATTTCCTTTTAAATAACTTCGGATTGCCTATGCCTCTAATTTCAGCTGGGATTGAGTTCCAGGAACGTGTGGTAGCAGGTATGAATGAGTTGTTGTACGAGTTACTGTGGTGAATGGGAATGGACAAGAGGGAACGTGTGGATGACCTTGAGGGAGCTCTATCTGAAGGGGAGAGGTATTTAAAGTCTGTTCTAAGATAGTCTGGTTTGTTTGTTTGCAGAATACTGTGGAGAAGGGAAACAGCGTGGTATTTACGTCGTTCAGTCAATCTTAGCCACGACAGCTGAGAGAGGAAAGGGCTAATATGAGTTTGGATTGGGATATTTAATACGAATCGAGCACAAGCATTGTAGGCTCGCTGTAGTCGACATGAAAGTGTTTTACTCATACTATTATAAACTACATCTCCGTAGTCAAATATTGGAAATATTAGACTCTGTACTAATAATTTCCTTGTGTTTCTTGGAAGGAAGTCCCTCATCCTTTTTGCAGAATGTAATGAGTAGAATACTCTTTGACAAATTTTTGTGATGTGTTCCGACCAACTTAAATATTTATCGAATACTACTCCTAGATTCTTTACATGATCGCTAAATGTTACTGGTATTCCACTGAGCATAACACTGGGTATAGACGTGTTTTGTATTTTAGCATGAGATTTATACGTGCCAATTATAATGGCCTGTGATTTTGATGGGTTCACTTTCAGGCCATGTCTGCTAGTCCAGTCATTAACATTTGCTAGGTCTTGGTTTAACTTAGTGATTGAATTGTTGTCCGCCTCTGTGGTGTAGTGGTTAGCGTGATTAGCTGCCACCGCCGGAGGCCCGGGTTCGATTCCCGGCTCTGCCACGAAATTTGAAAAGTGGTACGAGGGCTGGAACGGGGTCCACTCAGCCTCGGGAGGTCAACTGAGTAGAGGTGGGTTCGATTCCCACCTCAGCCATCCTGGAAGTGGTTTTCCATGGTTTCCCACTTCTCCTCCAGGCGAATGCCGGGATGGTACCTAACTTAAGGCCACGGCCGCTTCCTTCCCTCTTCCTTGCCTATCCCTTCCAATCTTCCCATCCTTCCACAAGGCCCCTGTTCAGCATAGCAGGTGAGGCCGCCTGGGCGAGGTACTGGTCATACTCCCCAGTTGTATCCCCCGACCAATAGTCTGAAGCTCCAGGACACTGCCCTTGAGGCGGTAGAGGTGGGATCCCTCGCTAAGTCCGAGGGAAAACCGAACCTGGAGGGTAAACAGATGATGATGATGATTGAATTGTTGAAGTCATTAGGCTTTGTGTGAATATATAACTGTATATCATCTGCATACAGGTGATATTTACAATTGGTCAGCGTCTCAGATAAGTCGTTCATGTACAGTGAGAACAAAAGTGGTGACAATACTCCTCCCTGAGCCACGCCCATCTTAGTGGTTTGCCACGAAGATGTATCGTTTCCCACTGAAACGCGCTGCTGGCGATCACAAGATAGGAGTGTACTCAGGTTAAAGTGCTGTAAGAAAATTTCAGCGCCTTAATTTTAGCGAGTAATATGTCTCTATCTACACAATCGAAGGCTTTGCTTAAGTCCAAGAGAACAAGTATAGTCATTTGTCCTTTATCTATCGCTAGTTGCATGTCATTTGTCACTTTAACTAATGCAGTGGCAGTACTGTGGTTTTGTCTGAATCCCGATTGATATTTGTCAAGTAAGTTGTACTGGATAAGATATTCAGTCATTTGTTTATGTACTATTTTCTCCAACAATTTTCCTAATATAGGAAGGATACTTACAGGACGGTAATCTTCGGGACTGTTGGGGTTGTTGTATTTAGGGAAAGGTCGGATTATTGCATGTTTCCAATTCGAAGGAAATACTCCAGTCATGAGTGAGTTATTAATGATATGTGTGACCGTTGGAAGTATGATGTCAATGATTCTTTTTAAAAGAGACAGGTTGATTCCATCATGGCCAGTGGACCCTGACTTTATTTCACTGAAGACTTCCCTAACGTCACTGGGGGTCACATGAGAAAAGTAGAACTGCTCGCCATCATGTCTTGTTTTTGAGGATATTCTGTTAATTACTGCTGCTTTGGTCTGATCGTCAATATGAGAGGATACTGAGAGTCCTGCTATGGAATAGCAGTAGACATCTTGGATAAATTCTGTGTCACGGCCCTCCTTGTGCTCAGACGGTGGTCTGTAACCCATTAGAGGAGAGATTCTGTCACTATGTGTAAGGCAATATTCAGCTTCACAGAATTTACCGAGCTAAGAATATGTTAGGCAAGCCTCGGACCTATGAGAGTAACGGAGTCCCACTTCCACTTGACTCCTTAGAAACAACTTGGCGAATGAAATGGAATTCGAATGGGAGCTACTAATTATGTTATTATTATGACTTACGTAAGAAGGAAAGTAGAGCTGGCTGAGTCAGCAAAAAGGATGCGTCTTGCTTCTGTCCTTTATCTCGTTATCCTATAATTACTTTTATAGAATACAAACAGTTGTAAGGGAATCCAACTATACTTTGCCTCTACGCGCTTAGCATTCTGATGCATTTGAGCTTGCCATAACTGGTGTAGTGTGGTTTATAACTAATTTTAAAATGAAACAGAATTAAAATATTCATGAAATAAAATATGCAATCGTCGGACTATGTTCTCGCACTTAGTACTTACGTAATTACTTACACATACAATTGGTGATGGGTGCCAGCTACAAATAAATGTAACGATAGTCTGATAAAATGAGAATCTTGAAAATCTCTAAGGTGTGAGGTCATAAACTTACTTTAACAGCATAACATATAGGTTCTGGGAAAACGACAATGAAGTTTGGTTTCCCTACTAAAATTTCAGGAGGGGCCGGTGACCTTAGATGTTAGGCCCCTTTAAACAACAAGCATCATCCATCATCAAAATTAGAGGTTATCTCATCTACCATTGGTATAAAACAATTAATTGTATTTGATACTAAGCAAAATATATTCTAAAAATTTATAATTGGAATGGTAAGGTTTGCTGCGTTATTTCAGATGATAATACAAAATTCTTACATTACAAATGGAAGAAACTCTAGGCATTAAATCTGAAATCTTCTTGACCGGACATTTAAAAGTTGTACAAGAAATTTATCCCTAACTACTTCACTTGACAGTACCTTAAACACTTTGAGTGTTATTATGACGTATTCCTTTGAATTGGTATCAGCTGTAGGTATCTCAAACCTAATTTGGTGAAGTATCATTTTAGTTTCACCATCGAGATATAGCATGGCTTGAAATTATATTCACACTTCACAATAAACTTTGCAGGTAATTCACTGATAACTGTTAGTCTGCATTACGATGACGCAATATTCAACTGTCACCGAACTGATACAAGAACTCGACCGAACAGATGCACGAAACACACTCCGAACATATAATCCATTTGGACACTGACGACTACATATCCACGTCTCAGTAGTACTCCTGATGGCAAGGTACTGTATCCAACTCACTGTTCACCATCCGTCTCACTGACCGACTCACTGAGAGTTCACTTCCATCTGACTACAACACTCCATGGCAAAACTCTCCAATCAACTGCTAACCGCTATAGGATACTGCTGCTTATATAGACACTATCTGTCACATCGTATAACACCCACGTCAAAGTTAAAAGAGTACATGATGTCACTCCCACCTAGCTCCAAACTATTACAGGTTGTGTTGAAATAGCCTCAGGAAAGGTAGGAACTCCCTGATTTATCTCATATCGAAATGCATAAAATGACAGAGCGATGACTCGACAGTTACTGTAACAGTATTACACCATGTGTTGCAATGCTTTAAAGTTATTTCACAAAATATATCCACATCTGATATTAGGCAGCAACTCTCACTCTACACAAAATATATACATAATAAATTAAATACAATAAAGCAAGCGATAATTAATTAATACATAACAAAATCAGATTACAGAATTGAATAAAAAAATAATAATATCAATCAATCAATAGCCTACTGATCTGCATTTAGGGCAGTCGTCCAGGTGGTAGATTCCCTATCTGTTGTTTTCCTAGCCATTTCTTAAATGATTGCAAAGAAACTGGAAATTTATTGAACATCTCCCTTGGTAAGTTATTCCAATCCCTAACTCCCCTTCCTATAAATGAATATTTGCCCCAGTTTGTCCTCTTGAATTTCAACTTTATCTTCATATTGTGATCTTTCGTACTTTTAAAGACGCCACTCAGACTAATTCGTCTACTAATGTCATTCCACGCCATCTGTCCGCTGACAGCTCGGAACGTACCACTTAGTCGAGCAGCTCGTCTTCTTTCTCCCAATTCTCCCCAGCCCAAACTTTGCAACATTTTTGTAACGCTACTCTTTTGTCGGAAATCACCCAGAACAAATCGAGCTGCTTTTCTTTGGATTTTTTTTCCAGTTCTTGAATCAGGTAATCCTGGTGAAGGATCCATACACTGGAACCATACTCTAGTTGGGGTCTTACCAGAGATATATATGCCCTCTCCTTTACATCCTTACTACAACCCCTAAACACCCTCATAACCGTGTGCAGAGATCTGTACCCTTTATTTATAATCCCATTTATGTGATTACCCCAACGAAGATATTTCCTTATATTAACACCTAGATACTTACAATGATCCCCAAAAGGAACTTTCACCCCGTCAACGCAGTTATTAAAACTGAGAGAACTTTTCCTATTTGTGAAAATCACAACCTGACTTTTAACCCCGTTTATCAACATACCATTGCCTGCTGTCCATCTCACAACATTATCGAGGTCACGTTGCAGTTGCTCACAATCTTTTAACTTATTTATTACTCTATACAGAATAACATCATCCAACAGTAATAATGATAATAATAATAATATAGATACATATTTGTAACGGGATTTGAACCGCTACAGTAGTCGCACTGACGATACAGTCATTTTGTCAGTAGATCGTTCGCTGCATGTATCCGTACGGCGACTGTCAGCTTATACAGTTCATGATATTAATTCAGTGCAACAGTCTATAACTTAGAATTGAAACTTGGGCCTTGAGCTCTTTGATCTCTATTTCCCTACTTAAGGAAATAAACATAGGCCTACTTATTTTGATTTCAGGCCTTCGTTTCTGTAAGTGTATGCTACTGGGTAAACGTATATTCTAGTCCACTGAGAAAATATAATCAAAGCTGTCTGCTTCTAAGAACAATATACTGACACTTAAGCACTGTGTAAGATCACAGTTTATTGACTTGAGCGTTAAGAATAGAGTTCATGCTTTAAAAGAAACTAGCTGCTCTCACACCAGCTTCCTACTAATAAACTCACCGAGTTGCAAATAGATTTACAGCAGAGAGATCTTACATTATGAATCACTGTCCCAATGTTATATTGTTCCTGTTCCGGGGTTGTGTCGCGGTCACTACCGCACGTCTTCACGTAAAATACGTACCACGTGATAGAAGACTTGTCTAGTCAGTATGGGTTTGACAAATTTTTTTTGCTGATATTTCAATTCTTAATTCTAAACAAACGCAAAGGTTTTCAAGGTAAAGACGGTCAGAGCAGGGTGAACACTACTACATTCATGAGTTCCAAATCATTTTCCACCACTGGGGCAGTGGATGTGCTCGTCAGAGTCTGCGGCGCGCGGCGGCGCGAAACTCGCCTCAAGCGGCGCTCGGCTGCCGAGACGATCCTGGCAAGCCCTTTGACGCTCGACATTTATTTTGGCCTTTTTGTAATTCTGAAAAGCCACTTTGTACTCTGGAATTCATTTTCGATTACGTTTAAACAATTTCTAGTTCACATGTCGCGACCTTTTACGAAGGAAGTTAAGTTTTAGCACATTTTTCACCACAACTTTCTTGAATGTTCACTGTGTGATTTTTCCCCGGCATACTTGTAGAGCTCACTAAGAAAAATACAAGCACGACATGCTTTCACTCCAGAATCCAGAGCTACACTAACTGCTAGAAGCGTGACACAGAGAGTTTAGTACTTCAAGATGGCGACACTAACACGTCATCCCCACTGACACCATGCAGAAGTCCCAGGGGTTCAAAACTTGGGAACGTAGTTGGCGACCACAAGGCCCTTAGCTGAGTCCTGGCATTGCTTCCACTTGTGCCAAGCTCCACACTCATCTTTCCTGTCCGAGCTCCCTTGGTCATCAGAGCACTCGAGGCCCAGGGAGTTTTCATTTTCACGCTCTTTGTAGCCCTTGCCTTTCTTTGGCAGATACGGTACCTTCATTTTTCGAAGTGTTGGATACCTTCGACTTTCCCCTCTATTTATCTGTTTATTTATTTTAGTCCCGGGAATGTCTAAGGACAGGTTCGGCTCCCTTCGTTCAGTCCTTGTAAGGTAGACCCTCCAACGTGGGTGATCGGTATGGGAACTGCGTGTTCTTCAGTGGAAGACAGTGTTGTGTGGTGTGTGAATCGCAGGAATGCTGGGGACAGTATAAACGCCCTGACCCCGAGCTAGGGTAAATAACCATTTAAGGTTAACATCTCCATCCTGGCCGGGAATCGAACCCGGAGCTCTCTGAATCGAAGGCGACTACACAGACCATTCCCGTAAGGAGCGGGACTTTTTCCCTCTGATTAGTGTTAATATAGGATGGTTACCTAATCGTACTTCCTCTTAAAACAATAATCACCACCACCACCACACTGAGGTCATGAGTGGCTGCGTGATTTAGGTCACGTAGTTGTCAGCTTGCATGCGGGAGATAGTGGGTTCGAACGCCACTATTGACAGCCCTAAAGGTGGTTTCCTGTGGTTTCCCATTTTCACACCAGGCAAATGCTGGGCCTGCGCGGTCGCATCTTTCCCACTCCCAGCCCTTTCCTGGTCCATCGTTGCCGTAACACCTATCTGTGCCGGTGCGACGTAAAAAAAGTATACTGAGGTCAAACTTCTGTTACTAGGTACATGGATCTCCTTCCTCTGCCATTACAAGTGTTGTCTGGACTTTATTTCAATTTTACAACTTTCATGTTTCTGTAATGCTCACCAATCACAGTAGGGTTCTCAATCTATAGGAAAGAAATCATTCTACAACTACTGCTAAACACGTATGTTGTTAGTGCTTATATCACGTATGCCCATTTTATCTGAATGGAGAAGTGGAAAATGGTCTTCTGTGGAGTCTAGGGATGTAGAGGAGCCATGTAAAGGAAATACGTTAGCTGAGAAGCACATACAACTGGAAGATGAAAATCCGAAACTGTTCAATCGCTTTTAAAATAGTTTATAATGATCGTCTCTTTGTACGGACACGTTGTAAGGAGATGCACAGACTAACACCTAATGGACAGGCCATGAATTGAAGGTAAAATTCTTAAAATCATTTTACTGTTGCTGGTGCAGTGATTATTACTTAAGAGGTTCACGACTGATTTTGTGGTTTAATCTTGCGGGATGGATACCTCTCACAATCATTTTGTATCTGGGGAGTGCTTCAGTACCAGATAACAGGATGGTATATTCATTGTTAAGACTCTTCTTCTTCTACCTCCATCACTTTTTCCACACCTCGATTGCGTCGCGTGTGCGAACTGTGTCATACATCTGGACTAAGCCCGGTTTTTCGTTCTGATGTTCTCCCTGACGCCCATGTAGAAGGATGCATTTACCATTGCCTGTTTCTGTGGTGGCTGGTAGTGTATTGTATTGTGTTGTGTGTATATGAAGAGGCGTGTACTGAAACATGAACGTCCAGTCCCTGATGGAGGTGATGATGATTACTGTTTTAAGAGGAAGTACATTTGGGCAACTATCCTTTATTAACACTAATCAGCATCAGAGGAAAAAAAGGCAAAGGATTCAATACTTCGAAAAATAAAGGTAACGGGCAATGGAAGAAAAGGGCCACGAAGGACGTGAACATGAAAACTCCCTAGGCCTCTATACGTGATACCATCGGGGTTGGAAAAGAACAAGAGTTAACCAAGGGAGGTCAGACAGGATAGATGAAGGTAAGAAGACTGGCATAAGTAAGTGGAAGCAATGATAGACTCACCTAAGGGCCCCGTGGTTACCAATTCACGCTCCCAAGTTAAAGAGTCCATGGGGCCCCTTTTAGTCACCTCTCACGAACAGCAGGGGAAGCCTTAGGTGTTATTCTAATACCGAAGTTGTCCCTTAATTAAGGCTGTGACTGCGATGTCCAGTGTCCTTGCCGTTTTCCATCCCACCGATGCCGAAAAATGAAGCTCCTTTTTCTAGATATTCTGGTGAACCTTCGGGGGAGGGGGGTGTTTGACGTGCAGTGAAATTATCGCCTAAGATTAGAATTGCCACACTATCCGTTTTTATGGAGATAATTTCACAAATTGTTTTAAAATATACCCCCACCCACAGGGTCCCTGAACCTGGGAAATTAACCAGACCTAGCTAAATTTCATTACCTTGGTGGGGATCAAACGTGGGACTCCCTGAACCGAAGATTGCGACGCTGGCCTTTCAACTACGGAGCTGGATAATAATAATAATAATAATAATAATAATAATAATAATAATAATAATAATAATAATAATAATAATAATAATAATAATAATAATAATAATAATACGAAGAAGAATAAGATTAAGAATTGCCATTATTATTATTATTATTATTATTATTATTATTATTATTATTATTATTATTATTATTATTATTACATGTTGCCTAGGTGGAACGTTTATAGATGACCTCGGTTTAAACGGATGGGTGTGGGTACTGGGTTCAATTCCCCTCCAAGAATTCGAAAAATGTAGAAATGGGACTTTGCCTTTAAGAGGGCCAAATGATCCTGAGGTGTAATCAGCCTGGTCCAATAAAGATTCATCATCATCATCATCATCTGTTTACCCTCCAGGGTCGGCTTTTCCCGCGGACACAGCGAGGGATCCCACCTCTACCGCCTCAAGGGCAGTGTCCTGGAGCTTCAGACACTTGGTCGGGGATACAACAGGGGAGAATGACCAGTACCTCGCCCAGGCGGCCTCACCTGCTATGCTGAACAGGGGCCTTGTGGAGGGATGGGAAGATTGGAAGGGATAGGCAAGGAAGAGGGAAGGAAGCGGCCGTGGCCTTATGTAAGGTACCATCCCGGCATTCGCCTGGAGGAGAAGTGGGAAACCACGGAAAACCACTTCCAGGATGGCTGAGGTGGGAATCGAACCCACCTCTACTCAGATGACCTCCCGAGGCTGAGTGGACCCCGTTCCAGCCCTCGTACCACTTTTCAAATTTCGTGGCAGAGCCGGGAATCGAACCCGGGCTTCCGGGGGTGGCAGCTAATCACGCTAACCACTACACCACAGAGGCGGACCCAATAAAGATTACCAGGTTAATTCCTGATGGCAAAGGCGGGCACGATAGTGCTAACCACTCTATTCCAGTTAGTGCTGAAATCACAAATAGCGAAATCCCTTTTCTTCTTCTTCTGGTTCTAATAGTGCAGTAGAAGTACTACAATTTATAACAGCGGATATTTTGCATGAATGAGGTGAATACCAATGTTCTCCAGAAAACTTGCGGTTTTCCTTCATATACATTTCCATACGAAGCAGGGATTTCAAACAAGAATCCTATGATGGATTAATATGGGATAAGATGCCGTATTCCTACTCTCATTCCTTACCCTGACGGGGTACGGCGGGCCTCCTTGAGGGTGACAGACCCTTTCAGGGCAGATTTGTTACCGTGATTTGAGGTGTGGAGAAGGGTATTAGTGGAATGGTCGTAGCATATAAAAGAAACTGTACTGGCACTCGCCCTAGGGAGGAGAACGGAAAATACGGAAAAACCTTTCTCAGGACAGTTGACGATGGTACCAGTCCACCGCCTCCCGAATGCAGAGGCCATTCCGTGGCCACTGTTAGCCGAAGTTACTCCGCTCGGCGTAAGAAGCCGTAAGGATTCATAGAAGAAGTTTGACATCTAATGCATTGATGCCTATCAATCTGTTCTGAAATAACTCAATTCAAAAATTTGTATGCCGGGCTGAGTAGCTCAGACTGTTGAGGCACTGGCTTTCTGACCATAACTTGGCAGGTTCGATCCTGGTTCAGTCTGGCGGTATTTGAATGGCGGTAGATTTACTAGCCCGTAAAACAACTCCTGCTGAACTAAATTCCGGCACCTCGGCTTCTCAACCGTAAGAGCAGGTAGTTGGACTTAAAAACCAATACAATTATTATTATAAACATTTCTAACGGTAAGAACTCATTAAAATAAGATTCATATGGTGAAGTGCTTCAAGAACGCTACGCAAACCCATGTTCTTCTGTCAATCAGTTTCTGACGAAAGGACTGTACTTTGTCTTCGGATAGGTTGCCTGTTTCAAGATCGAAATTCTAGCATGCAGTGCCATCTGCAGTTGAAAATCAGAACACATTTGGTATGCTAACTAGAGTTAGTTCACGCACTCGTCAACAGAGCTGACTGCTGTGAAAGAGGAACAACGAGAGGAAGTAAGTTGTTTACTTCTGCAAGGACCAGCCTGCACTATCTAGCGAATGTAAGGTTCAACTACACGTATCGGCTTTCTTGCTCGCAGCCACCATTCTATAACAAAATATTAGGCCCTCGTTTAGGGAGGAAAGTTGTGGGGGGACCATTTTGTATAAATCTAATATTAGCCTCTCTAGTTGGTTGTAGGTAACAATAACTGGTATTTGTGCATTTTCATATGCCACTCTACTGAGTTGGGATCGATCTCGTCAACTTCAGCAGAGAAGGCCTTCTCTAACCGATTAACACAGAAAATTATGGATAAATTAACGATAGGCTTGTATGACAAATAAAGACATTTGCTTTAGATCTTACGGAGATAAATTCATTCAAAGTAGAAAATTGTCACAATTACCCAATTTTGTTATGTTCGTTGGGAGGTAGACTATTCTTTCTTTTCCACAGCCACTGTCTCCTTCCTTGTGGTGTTTCAATACCCGTTAAAATCTACTTCTCATAGTAGACCTTGTTAAATCTGAACATAAACATATTAACGACTTCACTAAACTGCATCAACCGACCCTATGAGCAACATTTTCACACCATTCATAGTAGGGACTGGCTGCATAAGGAATGGCATTACTAGCATCGCTCATACCTCATTCAGTTTCATATCGTCAAAGCCAGGGATAAGACAGAAACAGGTCTACGAAAGTAACAAACTTGCTCTTGCCTATACCAGAAGGCATAGTGCACTGTAAACACTAGGACCCGCCAGAAAACAACAACAACAACAATAATAATAATAATAATAATAATAATAATAATAATAATAATAATAATAATAATAATAATCCAAAAATATAAAAGATTCTGATGTTTTACGGACCATCTATTTTTTTGAAGTAATTTCTGAAATTGTCTCCATAAAAACGGAAAGTGTGGCAATTCTAATCTTAGAATAACTAGAAAAGGAGCTTGATTTTTCGGCATCGGTGGGATGGAAAACGGCAAGGACACGAGCATAGCAGCCGCAGCCTTAATTAAGGGACAACTTCGGCATTTGTCAGGAGTGCAAAATAGGAAACCGTGGAGATTCTACATTTAGGGTTACATGTAGTAGGGTTCGAATCCACTATCTTGACCAGTAGACTACTGCGTAGTGAAGCCTGTCGGTAATAATTATAACATATTAGAACTATTGAGAGATGAGGGAATCGGTAGAGTATTTGATGTCAGTATTGCATCTTATCGATTCTTACACATGTACAAAGTATGAAAGATAGAATAACTTCACCAAAGTCATTAGTTTAATAATCTTGTAAAGGAATGGAGATAACTTATTAGAAGGAGATACCAATATCGATTCTATAGTGCGTGCGATTAAAAGAGCAGAGAATAAACAATAAAAATAAATATGCAACTAATTCAGTACAATGAATATAAATAATAGGATTTCTCATACGAAACTCTCCTTACATCACTTTCATTTTGTGACCAACTTTGCTGTATGGTAATGAAAACTGAGTAGACGCGCGACATCACATTCATAATCTTGGTATATAAGCAAGTAAAATGATTTCCAGAAGAAGTAATTGTGGACAATGGCAGGAAACATGAAACGCCTGTGGTATTGCGAAGAAGTTGTAATGAATGACAGGTGATACGTCAGCTAGAAGAATAATGGAATCGTCCATGGAAGATATGAGACTGTGATAAGAATATTCTTTTACTTATTCGGTTATTTTGATTATGTTTGATTATTTCAAGCTACAGTAAGAGGCATAAAAGGAGAAGGGATCTCATTGTTAGCAGTAAGCAGATGTTTATAGAGGTGTTCTGTTTATTCACAGAGCCTTGTTGATTGAATAGAGCAGGTTATGCACGTATGTGTATTTGAAGTAATTCCTTTTTGTAGGTTTTCTGGGGGACATAGTGTGCTGGCGAGGATTCGTCATCTTCACTCGACTGGCCTATGCTCTTTACCTCACACAGTACCCTGTCTTCCTGTACAACGTGGGAGTTACTCGCCACGCAGGATATTATACTACAAGCATGCTGGTAAGTTTAGACAAAAACGTGTTTTTATATTCAGTGAGTAATTTCCTTTTCCATATTGTTAAACGTAGCACTAACACAGATAAGATTTCGGTAACTCTGGGAGAGGAAAGGGTTAAAATGAGAAGGTATCGGACGAGACTTTGATCATTGTAGAATCCTGGCATTTACTCAGTGGGAGAAGAGTATGCTCAGAAATTCATCTTCAACACAGTCAACCATCCTCCGACTGCAAACTGACTGCTATACAGTCCGATTATATTACCAATGTTTCGTAGCAGAGGATCAGAAGAAGTGGCTGAACATCTCTGATATGGTCTAGAAGAAGAAATGTGAGTTGAAATAAATAAATAAATAAATAAATAAATAAATAAATAAATAAATAAATAAATAAATAAATAAATAAATAAATAAATAACATACATACATTATCATTATAGACTGTTATGCCTTTCAGCGTTCAGTCTGCAAGCCTCTGTGAATTTACTAAACGTCGCCACAATCCTCGATTTGCAACTAGTGTTGTGGCCTCATTTAGTTCTATACCTCTTATCTTTAAATCGTTAGAAACCGAGTCTAACCATCGTCGTCTTGGTCTACCTCTACTTCTCTTACCCTCCATAGCAGAGTCCATTATTCTCCTAGGTAACCTATCCTCCTCCATTCGCCTCACATGACCCCACCACCGAAGCCGGTTTATGCGTACAGCTTCATCCATCGAGTTCATTCCTAAATTAGCCTTTATCTCCTCATTCCGAGTACCCTCCTGCCATTGTTCCCATCTGTTTGTACCAGCAATCATTCTTGCTACTTTCATGTCTGTTACTTCTAACTTATGAATAAGATATCCTGAGTCCACCCAGCTTTCGCTCCCGTAAAGCAAAGTTGGTCTGAAAACAGACCTGTGTAAAGATAGTTTCGTCTGGGAGCTGACTTCCTTCTTACAGAATACAGTCGATCGCAGCTGCGAGCTCACTGCATTAGCTTTACGGCATCTTGATTCAATCTCACTTACTATATTACCATCCTGGGAGAACACACAACCTAAATACTTGAAATTATTGACCTGTTCTAGCTTTGTATCACCAATCTGACATTCAATTCTGTTGAATTTCTTACTTACTGACATCAGTTTAGTCTTCGAGAGGCTAATTTTCATACCATACTCATTGCACCTATTTTCAAGTTCCACGATATTAGACTGTAGGCTTTCGGCACAATCTGCCATTAAGACCAGGTCGTCAGCATAGGCCAGACTACTTACTACATTTCCACCTAATTGAATCCCTCCCTGCCATTTTATACCTTTCAGCAGATGATCCATGTAAACTACAAACAGCAAAGGTGAAAGATTACAGCCTTGTCTAACCCCTGTAAGTACCCTGAACCAAGAACTCATTCTGCCGTCAATTCTCACTGAAGCCCAATTGTCAACATAAATGCCTTTGATTGCTTTTAATAATCTGCCTTTAATTCCATAGTCCCCCAGTATGGCGAACATCTTTTCCCTCTGTACCCTGTCATATGCTTTCTCTAGATCTACGAAACATAAACACAACTGCCTATTCCTCTCGTAGCATTTTTCAATTACCTGGCGCATACTGAAAATCTGATCCTGACAGCCTCTCTGTGGTCTGAAACCACACTGGTTTTCAGCCAACTTCCTCTCAACGACTGATCGCACCCTCCCTTCCAAGATGCCAGCGAATACTTTGCCTGGTATACTAATCAGTGAGATACCTCGATAGTTGTTGCAATCCTTCCTGTTCCCTTGCTTATAGATAGGGGCAATTACTGCTTTTGTCCAATCTGAAGGTACCTTACCAACACTCCACGCTAATTATACTACTCTATGAAGCCATTTCATCCCTGCCTTCTCACTATACTTCACCATTTCAGGTCTAATTTCATCTATTCCTGCTGCCTTATGACAATGGAGTTTATTTACCATCCTTTCCACTTCCTCAAGCATAATTTCACCAACATCATTTTCCTCCTCCCCTGGAGCTTCGCTGTTCACAACACCACCAGGATGATTTCCTTTTACATTGAGAAGATGTTCAAAATATTCCCTCCACCTCTCCAGTGATTTCCTGGGATCTATTATGAGTTCACCTGAATTACTCAAAACACTGTTCATTTCCTTTTTCCCTCCCTTCCTAAGATTCTTTATTACTGTCCAGAAAGGTTTCCCTGCTGCTTGACCTAGCCTTTCCAGGTTGTTACCAAAATCTTCCCATGACTTCTTTTGGGATTCAACAATTATTTGTTTCGCTCTGTTTCTTTCATCTACATACAACTCCCTATCTGACTCGGCCCTTGTTTGGAGCCATTTCTTATAAGCCTTCTTTTTACGTTTACAAGCTGCTCTCACTTCATCATTCCACCATGATGTTCGCCTTTTCCCATCTTTACACACAGTTGTTCCTAGGCATTCCCTTGCTGTTTCTACTATGCCACCCATTAACTTTCTATATCCTGAACCTGCTTAATGTCTACTGTTCGAAACTTCTCACTAATCATATCCATGTACTTCCGTCTAATTTCCTCGTCCTGGAGATTTTCTACCCTTATTCGTTTGCAGACAGATTTCACTTTCTCTACCTTAGGCCTGGAGATACTTAGTTCACTACAGATCAGATAGTGGTCTGTATCATCGAAAAATCCCCGGAAAACTCGTACATTCCTAACAGATTTCCTGAATTCGAAGTCTGTTAAGATATAGTCTATTATGGATCTGGTACCCCTAGCCTCCCATGTGTAGCGGTGAATAGCCTTATGCTTGAAGAATGTATTCGTAACAGCTAAACCCATACTAGCACAGAAGTCCAGCAAACGCTTCCCATTCCCATTAGCTTCCATATCTTCCCCACATTTACCAATCACCCTTTCGTATCCTTCAGTTCTATTCCCAACTCTCGCATTGAAATCGCCCATTAACACTATTCTATCCTTGCTGTTTACCCTGACTACGATGTCACTCAATGCTTCATAAAACTTGTCAACTTCATCCTCATCTGCACCCTCACATGGTGAATACACGGACACAATTCTAGTCCTAGTTCCTCCAACTGACAAATCTACCCACATCATTCGCTCATTTACGTGCCTAACGGAAACTATGTTGCGTGCAATGGTATTCCTGATAAAGAGCCCTACCCCAGACTCTGCCCTTCCCTTTCTAACACCCGTCAAGTACACTTTATAATCTCCTATCTCTTCCTCGTTATCTCCCCTTACCCGAATATCACTTACTCCTAGCACATCCAGATTCATCCTCTTTGCTGACTCAGCCAGTTCTACTTTCTTTCTTCCATAAGCCCCATTAATATTGATAGCTCCCCATCGAATTCCATTTCGTTCGCCAAGTTGTTTCCAAGGAGTCCCTCGCCTGTCAAATGGGAGTGGGACTCCGTTACTTCCATAGGTCCGAGGCTTGCTTAAAATGTTCTGAGCTCGGTCGATTCATGAAGCAGGATGCTGCCCTACTTGCACATAGTCCAAGTGAGGATCTCTCCTCTAACGGGTTATGGATAAATAAATAAATAAATAAATAAATAAAATAAATAAATAAATACGTGTTAAACAATAATAATGGAATAGACTGAAAACACGTGTTGCGAGAAATATGAGATTACAAAAATAAATCTTAAGGAAGTAGATGGATATTGCTACTTAGGTAGCAAAGTAACCACTAATTGCGATAAATTGCCCCAAGTATGGAAGTATTTTTAGAAGAAGGGAAATGAGTCCATTTCGCTCACCGATATACGGATTAAAATACGTTTCTGAATACATTTGTATGGAGCGTGCTGTAGTGGATATTACCTGACAGCGAAATAAAGCGGTTATGGGAGAGTTTTCAAATGAGGTGTTAATGAAGTTGAAGATGAAATGGGAGGGTCGTTTGATAGGTACATGTTCAGATATGAAAAGCTTAGGTCGTATTTTTAGAGAGAGTTATGTGATTTGCAGTACCGGTAACGAATTACCTAGTATGAGTAAATGAAGATTGCAATAATTGCATCATAGGCTAGCACGGAATGAGACATCATCAAAGCAGTCTAACTCGACGTAAGTCGCATGCTGGAGGTTTCCTCCGAATGATGAATTGTTTTGGAGCAATGGATGTTTATGTTTTTGGGGCTTAAAATCCATTAAATCTCCTGGGGGTGATGTTAATTCTTACTTTCTCTTTCTTAACGTCTATGACATAACTGAATATCCATTGTGTGTGATGTCAAATTTGTGCACCGAATGGTTTCGGAGGAATAATTATTTTGGTTTTCGTGGTTTAACAGTTTCATCCCCTTGCCGGTAGATGTTTTTCAAATTTTCTTTAGTGAACACTTAACACATAACGGCAACCGCGGCGCAAAATTTGAACTTCCTATATTAAGCGATATCGGTGATACAATGATCATTCAGTGAGTGAGTCTGTTTCCGCTTTTGAACTATTGCAAATGATATGTTTAATTCTATAGCCTAATGTTTAAGCGGTTTCGTGAAAACCAAGTACAGTATTTTTCACCACATAGAAGGGATTGATACATTCATTTTCAACAAATTTTTTTACCCAACCACTTGTCATATAATTAAATGAACGTACATGATTAATTCTGAATATTGGTTGAGGTTTTCAGCCTATCAAATTGCAACTTGATCGCATAGCTATCTTGATCTTGTTAGGCTTGTTAAACAGATAAGGGTAGGCTGCAATTCAGCACAATGGAATTGCTAAAACAAGGTAAAATGATACTCCTGGATGGTTCAGAGGCGTTGTAACATGCCATACAGCTATAAACCACTGTTTTTAATCGGCAAGATTCCTTGCACTCGATTGTATATTCACGTGTTAGTAAATATACCGGGACGAGGGTGTCGTATTTCAGCACCTTTAAATACTAACGCACTAAGCGTGGATCGAACGCGCTAAATTGGGAACACGCAGATTAAGTTGTTAGGATAGTTCACCTACTCTAATTTAGTATTTCCTATCTGACAATTGTTCTCTAGTGATTTCTCATTTGACATTTCCGTTTTATATATATTTAGGACTTATTCAGCCTACACATTCCAGATATTTGGGTTGCCTATCAGACAACGTATACTTATGAAAGTTTTAGGTGGTTAAAATTTTGAGCGTTCATCTTATTTTGTGTCTGTTGCTATTGCTTCTCAGTAGCAGTGATTGCTAAAGATGAACTTATCTCTCTAGCTGAGCTTCTCTATAGATTTTTGAATTTCATTACGCACTTATAATTCATATTGAATATTATGTATGTTTATTAGAATGTTTAATACCACATTTATTCCTTTCCAGTTCAGTCTTGGAGAGATCTTCTGCATTGTGGTGTCGGCGATAGTGCTCACCCTGCTTGTAGACCTGCCCGCTCAGCGCCTGCGGAAGATTCTTTGGAATGAGAATGGTAGGTTATGCTGAAGTTGTTCCTGACATATAGAAAACCATTGCCTAAGGACATTGGGAATGTAGCTAATTTTCCCAAGGAACTACACCGTGGACAGCTATTGAACATTTCTTTAGCCTTCGTCGAAGAACTTCCAGAATTGATCCCAAATTTCTGAAACAATTAGGTTAGACTTGTTTCCTAGAGTGAATTCCATAATGGGTTTTCGTTGTAATAATGAATGTCCAATTGTCCATGAACATGATAACTATGCTTGATTCCTTAGATCTCGAGAATGGCTCTTATCGTATGACGATCACGACCTGACACACTCTAGATATTTCTTGCTAAAAACAAGCTGACAGCTATTTTATATAAATCATTTTCTTTAGATATGCCTCCGTACAATTTATTCCTACCGAGTGAATTAACTATCCGGTATGTGCCAATTAGCTATAAGAACAAATGCCGAAGCTGAACCTTAATTAAGATCATGACTTTTACGTTCCCAGTCCTAATCACTTCCCTTACAAGAATAACTGAAAACCGAAACAATAATACTAATACTAATACTAATAATAAGGATGGTCCCTAGAAGCACCCTGCTTTAGGGACGGAGTCTCATTCCCGTTTGTAAGACTAGAGAATCCTTGGAGACAAGTCAATGAACGTAATGGGATCGATATTGACGGGGTTTGTGATAGAATTGGGTGAATCAGCGAAGGGAATGCGTCTGAATGATCTTCAACTAAAGGGATATGACGAGGAAATAGGAAGTTATAAGATGTTATTAATATGTATTAAAAGGTGTAGGATGCAGTGTGGTATAGGACTGTTCATCAAGAACACCATAGTTCATTACATGGTTTATGTTAGAAATGTAAATAAACGAATGATGTGGATAGATCTTGCTGTCGTAGATATTAGGACGAGAAATTGTCTAAGTGTATTCACCATGTGAAGTAGCGGAGGAGGATAAACCGAAGCCTCAGTGTCACTTGCACCTGTGACGGTATGAACATTGCTGATGTATGGGTGGTGCCGAGTAATCATATTCAGAGTATAAGTAGATGAAAAGTGCTGCAATAGCATTTGCTCGTTCAATAAGGAAAATAATAGCAAACTACCTCACTCTTCATTGTGCTTAGCTTACCTCATTTTGGCGCCGCTATCGGTTTTTGTTGTTTCTTCTACAACCACCTAGCCTTTGGTGATGCCATTTGAGGATCCTACCAGCCTTCAGGCTGATGACAAGACAGACAGACAGACAGACAGACAGACAGACAGACAGACAGACAGACAGACAGACAGACAGACAGACAGACCATTCCCTTATTCCTGGGGCTATATGTAGAGTCCTGCGCGGATATAAAAAATAATATCCGTATCCGCGAATGGTCATCCGAGGATACTGCAAATATTAACTACAGTATATTACACCCAAGCTATTGAAACGGATAGATCTGTTAACATAATACAATAGGCCTGACACCTAGTACCAGAACACCTACAGTCACAGGTTCGTGAGGGATTTTCTCTTGCTACAGCTACCGACATATTTACCTTTGTTCCTTCCTTTTACTAATTGCGGGCAGGAGCCACTTAGGCTTATGGTCTTTATGGTCTCAAGGCTGTTTATATATCACCATTCTCCCATACCACTGTCAAGGGTCGCCTAACCTCCGAGAACAAATAAAAGTATACTTGAGTGAATGTCAATAAACGTCGTTATTTTGAAAGTGTCAGCAAAATTATCCGCACTACCATACAGTTTGTACCCGCCAAGACACTAACTTGTCGGATATCCGCGGATAAATCGGCTTTATAGTCAATAATGACATTAGACTGCAATCCAAAAGGAGTAGGCAAACTATTAAGGCTTAAAGATTTTTGTCTTTATTTATAGCTTTGAAGGCTTGGGAGGATTGCGAGCTGTTGCTCAGACAATTTCCTATGAAGTGAGATTAGCATTGATTTTGTTATATCCGCATCCGTGCAGGGCTCGCTATAGGCTATCATCCACACCGTAAACGTTTGGACCAGCTACTGATCTCTTCTCTCATGGAAAACTTATATATTCAAAGAACTGGTTCTGGTAAGCATGACGCTAATCCTTAACGGGCAAGTTCGTCAGTTTATTCATTTCCCTCGTTTCTTCTGTGATGCGGAACCCACAACAGATTTACATCATTATGTTCTTTCAGGTTTGATAGTGCACTGAAGCATCCTTCTACCTGCTTGGAAGTCATTTGGGACACACGAAAATATTCTCGACGTGCCTGACTGATGGTGCTCTTGTTAGGTTGGTGGAAGTTTGTTAACAATATGTGGAACGCACAATGTCACACATCCTTCCCATATCCGAGGCATTGGGAAAAAACCAATGCCCCACCACGCACAATCCATGCATTTTCGGGCATGATTTGCCGTTTGAAAAATGATCAATTTGCCGTCTCGCACAACATATTAAGCACTGTCGGTGTTGTTTGGTTCACGTAAGACAATAAGAAGTGGAGAGAGGTTTACCTTCCATGGAATACAATGGGCTGATTTGTGTACGAATGTGATATTCCAGACGCTGATTTCACTCCGATAGTCGTGTCACTTTCACCGATGCTAGATAGTGTGCGGTCCCTGATAATTTAATAATTAAGTCCTGATTGGTCGGTATTTGTAGTTTCAGTCGATGAATAATTAGGAACAATCTTATCAGTGAATTGGAGGCTAAATGCATTCTCAAAATCTTTTTGTGATTGAACATGTTTCCAAGTTACAAAGTGCGTAACTTTGTGACAAACCATCTTGTGAATTGTCTTTAAATTCCTAACTCAGGTTGACGGGAACATGATAGACCCCCTAGGACTTACAAATTCAATACTGTAGTGCGTTAGACGAGAATACACTTTTATCAAGAGAGGTTGAGAAGGAAAGAATATAGAAAACAGTCTGTCAGAAATACTAGTTGAGTCAAAAAGTAACTGAACTTTAAAATCCAGGGAACTTATTTGCTGCCCATCTCACAACTTAGTCGAGTTATTTGTACAGCCGCTGATAATCCTGTAACTTATGCATTACTCCATCCAGTATATTACAGTAAAAATGGCTGAGCAGAAGTAGAAGCTACAAGCTTCGGACTGTCGGATTCGTGATCCTCAAGTTCACTGGTTTGATCTCGGCTGAGGTCAAAATATTGGCGCTCCATGTCATTGTTGTTGATATGTTAAAGATCTCCGGTGACGCAGTATATATTAGCTGTCAAAATTATATTAACTCAGTTCTACGAACCATTCAGCAGAATTTCTCTCTCACTGCTAGACAGCAGCACAATCACAATTCCGAAACTGGTAGCCAGGCCACCTAGATGGCACCATGTCAGAAAGCCGAAACCTGATGACTGAGACTGTATGATGATGATGATGATGATGATGATTATTATTATTATTATTATTATTATTATTTTCAACATTCGTTACGGTATAGGGCAAATTTAAATAGGTAAATAATGAACTAAAAGACGTAAAGGTATATACAGGCCTACATTAAGAAAATATTGTTAACAAAAATAAAGTACCGTAAATACTACATAATTCTAAAAATATTTTGAGAATAATGAAATAATATTGCTCTACATTAGATAGAGCATTAGATAGCTTAGTGTATAAATTAACTAGTGATGAGTGGGAGTCGCAGCTGTGAGCTTGCATCAGGGCGATAGTGGGCTCGAACCCCACATCAGCAGCCCTGAAGATGGTTTTCCGTGGTTTCCCACTTTTACTTCAGGCAAATACGGGGGCTCTACCTTAATTAAGGCCACAGCTGATTCCTTCCCACTCACAGGCCTTTTCTATCGCACCGTTGCCGTAAGAGCTATCTGTGTTGGTGCGACGTAAAACAAATTGTAAACAAATATTGAAAATTAATGTCTTAATAGAATATGAGTCATAAAAATAAATTGAAATTTTATATCTGTCTATTGTATTGAATACGTGACAAAATTTTAGCTAACGTAGTGATAAATGGAAGAAACACAAAGTGCATGAAAAAAATGCAAGCATTAATTCTAAGTCTTTGTAATGTTTGAAATGAAATGGCGTATGGCTTTTAGTGCCTGAAGTGTCCGAAGACATGTTCGGCTCGCCAGGTACAGGTCTTTCGATTTGACTCCCGTAGGTGACCTGCGCGTCGTGATGAGGATGAAATGATGTTGAAGACAACACATATACCCAGTCCCCGTGCCAGAGAAATTAACCAATGATGGTTAAAATTCCCGATCCTGCCGGGAATCGAACCCGGGACCTCTGTGACCAAAGGCCAGCACGCTAACCATTTAGCCATGAAGCCGACTTTGTAATGTATAATAGTTATTGATTGCATTCACGCGTCATTCACAAACATAGATTCATTCATGTCAACTGTATGTAGGCCTACTCTGGAATAAGTTACACAGGTTCCATAGTCTTGAAGCAGTCACCGGCAAGCAATGGCAAGAGGTATTTGTTTCATGCGTATCAGTTTCAAGCAATGAGCCAGAACGGATATTAATTTTATGAAGTGATCAAATAATTCCGCACTCCCGGAGGCCCGGGTTCGATTCTTGGCTCTGCCACGAAATTTGAAAAGTGGTACGAGGGCTGGAACGGGGTCCACTCAGCCTCGGGTGGTCAACTGAGTAGAGATGGGTTCGATTTCCACCTCAGCCATCTTGGAAGTAGTTTTCCGTGGTTTCAAACTTCTCCTCCAGGCAAATGCCGGGGTGGTACCTAACTTAAGGCCACGGCCGTTTCCTTCCCTCTTCCTCGTCTATCCCCCGCAAGGTTCCATGTTCAGCATAGCATATGAGGCTGCCTGGGCGAGGTACTGGTCAACTTCCCCAGTTGTATTTCCCGACCCAGAGCCTGAAGCTCCAGGACACTGCCCTTAAGGCGGTAGAGGTGGGATCCCTCGCTGAGTCCGAGGGAAAAACCGATCCTGGAGGGTAAACCGATAAAGAAGAAGAAGATACAAATAAATCCAAAACTGTACGACAGATGTTCGTAGAAAGCTACTGGTAGATGAGGATTATTGATAGATTTATCTCCTAAATTTCCTAAGCCTTCCTATGTCTATAGTCCACGCCTTTACTGTGTTGAATTTGTCCTCGATAAAAGTGTCTATAGCCACCACAATTAATCAACATATTGCTTTGATTGTGTTTCAGGTGAAGTTTATAAAGCGCCTGTTCATACTCTTTCATCGCAAGTTCCTGCGAATATGTTGTCAGAGATGTCACCATCTGCAAGACGTCGTCGAAGAGGTTAAGTTAAGGAAAGGTGGAACACATAAAGTTTAGAAAACACGCATCACAATCAAATTAGAGCAGTTCAGTTAATTTTTATTTTACTGTAATTCTTTATGCTGCGAACAAAGAGCTAAAAGCTGAAAGTAAACCTTATTCAACGTATTCCAAAAAATCCTCAGCTTTGTTATTGAATCGGTTTTTTTTCATATATCTATAGGGGAGAGCCTTATTGACCATAAGGAGAAATGTTAATTTATTTGGTGTTCTTCTTCTCTGGGGCAATTATAAATGACTGATAGATGAAGTGTTAATGGAGAGTGTTGCTGGAATGAAATATGACAGGGAAAACCGAGTACACGGAGGAAAGCCTGCCCTGCCTCCGCTTTGTCCAACACAAATCTTACATGGACTGACCGGGATTTGAACGACGTTATTCAGCGGTGAGGGGCCGGCGCACTGCCCCCTGAGCCACGGAGGCTTCTATTCTTAGAATTACGGGATAGAATGCTGGCCCTGTCACATGTCTTTTAAGATTCCCTAAAATGAAAAAACCATGTCGGTAGAGTTAAAGAAAAATGTCGAGGCAAAATATTTCTCGTTGTCACTTATAACGTCTGTGGCAATGGTAGAACATTAAAGACATACATTTAAAAGAATTAATAAATAATCAAAATGAATATAACAACTCCACAAATGTATTTATGAAGAATTAAGAATATCAATAATAGGATAGGATGCAATCCTTCACACAAAATGGCTCTCTCCACATCATCCGAATACAAGCTCAAATTGATGGATAATATGTTTAAAAAATGTGGATTCTAGTAAAAGAGGGCTCTGGTAGAACTTTATCTGTTTCCTATAAGAGAGCTTATTTAAGGCAAATAAGGCACGATGTGTCAACTACTGGTGAGGTGTCATTTACCAAAGCTTCTACCTTGATCTATGTAATATAATTTATTTTGATGATAATAAGTTAAAAAATATTCATACGGTACTTCATACTGAATAAATAACAAATGCTTAATATTAAGTTGTTATGAACATGCTCAGAATTTCTAAGAATAGTTTTAGGTTTACACTGTGTATTGCAGGTGTCAAGGAGAGGAGTTATGATGAATAATAATGCTATTGTTTCTTTTATGCCTTTGCTGGTAGGACCTAGTGTTTACAGTTAACTATGTCTTCTGGTATAGGCTAGAGCAATTTTGTTACTTTCATTGATATGTCTCTGTCTTATCCTTGGCTTTGACAATATGACAATGACTGAGGTATGAGCGATGTTAGTAATGCCATTCCTTATGCAGCCAGTCTCTGCTCTGAATGGTGTGAAAATGTTGCTCATAGGGTCGGTTGATGTATGCATTTCAGTGGGCTTGGCAGACTGATATGTAATAGCAAAGATGGCTCAGTGAGGAAAGCAACGGGAAACTACCTCACTCCTCATTTCCTTAGTACGCCTCTTCAGTGGTGCCTAGGCCATCTTTGACAGCTGATGGCAGAGCTGTTGAGGATCCAACCAGCCTTAGGGCTGAACACTGAACATACATACAAATCTACAGACACAAGGCTGACGTACTTGAACATCTTCAAATACAAACGGACTGAGTTAGGATACAACCTGACAAGTTAGGGTCAGAAGGCCAGCCCCTCAATCGTCTGATCCACTCAGCCCTTCATAACAGGTTACCTGCTTGTAAGATAATAGTGCATTGTTACCATGAACATCATCATGATTGTAATAACCTATAACTATTTTACTTTTGTTATTATTCAGGAACGATATGTGTTATTCTGTAATAAAATAAACTAATATTGTAAATAGTAGTGCGCAGTTATTCGAAAAAGACTGAAAATTATATGTTAAAATTGGTTCAATTTTTATTACGTCTATGTAGGCCTATACGAAACTTAACAGCAAATATATGTATTGATTTAGTTTTTATCACAGTGTTAAAAAATGGGTACAATCAGTAAATACCTAGTATTGTATTGACTATTTTCTTGTCGTACACCCTTTCATGTCTTCTGTACTTTTTTAAATAAATAAAATACTTTATAACACTGATGTTTATTTATTTTATATTTAGTATAACACAAAGACGGTCATATTACGATAACGCAGTTTTAATCATCAAAAGATTTTGAACGTATATGTATTATATTATCAACTAGCAAATATACCCGTGCTTCTCTACGGTATTCTACATTGTATACGGATTTCTCCGTAAATTACCAAAGACAATGAGTAAGATCATATTAAATTGCTTGTTTCCGATGTAAGCAACTTAAAGGTATTCAAAAGAATGTGCTGGAACGTTTATCTACAATCAGAATAATTTACTCCAAGAAGTACCCTCAAATGTTAGATTAAGTCAAATGAATAAAATATAAATGTAAGATTACTAACATTGACAATTTTCGAGGTATAGTTTTAATAATAGAAAATACTATAAATTCATTTTAAAATGTTAAAAACAAATTATGATACTTTACATTTTCACTTAAATTACATTTCACGTTAATTTTAAATTATATTAAACTTATTTTTAATTTTAAGTAGTTATAATGTTCTGTTTACAGAGGTGTACAATTATATGGTTTGGCATAATAGCAGGCTTCATAGCCTGAGCCCCGCCATGTACAGAAAGACATTGATAAATAAATAAGTAAATAAATAAGGTACGCACTGGGGAAATTTTGAGGATAATGGCAGGCCAAATTTCCTACTGAAAATCACAATCGAGTTCGGCAATTCCTGCTATAACGGCAGGCTCACTTGGCACCTGCCATTTACAATAGAGATGGAGATTTATCATTACATTCATTTCATTAATGCAAGTCAAAATCCAGTTCGAAAGATTTGATTTTAATGGAGAATTGCAGCGCTATCTAACGTATCAACAATCGTATCAACAATGGAACGGCGATTGTGCTATTGTTTTGTGATCGACTTACCGTTTAGCCACCAATTATCCCAAAACGAAGGTCCGCACCGTCATTAAAATGCATTCATATTTCGATATTTTCCGGGACCATGAGTTATACATTTGAACAGCGTGGAATTTTTCCTCAAAGAAAAGAGTGTCCAGGTATTGGGATTGGCACTGGCATTCATGCGGAGAAAAATTAAGGAAGAAAGTGGTACGTTAAGAAAGTTGAAATTAAAAGAAAATGGGATTATAACAGAGGACAGTCGGATAGGACAAATATGTAAATACCAAATGGATGTATTGGAAAATCAAATGTCCGTCAATAAATTATGATGGTATGAGTTACGGATATAAGAAAGCTGTAACAGAGAAGAAATTTACGCGCAGAGATTCTTGGGTAAACAGATAAGAAGATGACTTAAGGTGTTATTACTTAAGCTATTCGAGTACGGTTATAACCTCCAACGATATTCCTCCAATATCCCGCAGAATGGCTGATTGACGTTTCTCTTGCTTTCTACCCAAGGAACAATCACGAGTTTACAGGAATGATGGCGAAAATGGCAATACCTTACTTCCCTGCTGGCAAGTAGTCAGAGACGTTGCCATGGAAACCTGTAGGTTCGTTGTCGATCTGTTGGTCACTCAATGCAAAGCATCTTACCCGCAGAAAATAATATTTTTCCTTCATTTGAAGAGTAAGCTAAATTATGAACATAACAAAAGCTGTTTTTAATGAAGAGAGGTTTCACATACAGTCCACGGTTTTTACTGAAAATCAATAGTATAAGAGAAAATAGAGGAAAACCGTTGTGGTTTTCTTATAAAACCCCGTCTATTCAAATATTTTTAAATCATATGGATATCAAAACCTTCCCCGGGATGAATATAGTAAAGATACGACGTTTGGTCGAGATCTATTCAGCCGTTCCGCCATGATGGTGGAACAAACAGACACGAAAAATAAAAACCATCGATTCGAACTTGAGTTGACCTAAAACGGCTAAATATCTGAAAAATTGGCAAAGCAAACGAAATATTACCCCGAAACGAAGGTCTGCACCGTCGTTAAAATAATTGCATCCATATTTCGGAACTTTCCTGAGCCTAAAGTTATACATTTGCATAGCTTAGAGTATTTCCTCGAAGAAAAGAGTGTCCAGCATTCGAGATTAGCACTCCCATACATACGTGGTAGTTAAGGAAGAAAATAATACAGTTTAGTAAGTTGAAATTAATAGAAAATGGATTATAACTGAGGACATCCGGATGACGACAAATATGTAAATACCAAGTGAATGTATTGGAAAATCAAATGCTCCTCAATAAATTATGCCGGTGTGAGTTATGGATATAAGAAACCGGTAATCGGAGAGAAATTTAGGCGTAGGGATTCTTAGGTAATCAGATAAGAAGGTGAATATTTGTGTTATTACTTAAGCTATTCGAGGACGGTTATAACCTCCAATTATATTCCGCCAATATCGCGCAGAATGGCCGATTGACGACTCTCTTGCTTTCTACCCAAGGAACAACTACGAATTTAAAGGAATGATGAGGAAAATGGCAATACGTTACTTCCCTGCTGGCAAGCAGTCAGAGACGTTGTCATGGTCACCCATATATTCGTTGTTGGTCTGTCGGTCACTCAATGCACAGCATGGTATCGACAGAAAGTAGTAAATTTCTCGGTCATTTGACAAGTAAGGTAAATTATGAACATAACAAAAGTTGTTTATAATGAAGAGACCTTTCACATACGGTCCACAGAGCTTAGAGAAAATCAATAGTATATAAGAGAAAATGGAGGAAAACCGTTGTGGTTTTCCTATAAAACCCCCTTCTTTTCAAAGATTTTAAAATGATACGCATATCGAAACCTTCCCCGGGATGAGTATACTCTAAATATGAAGTTTGGTTGAGATCTATCCAGCCGTTTCGACGTGATGGTGGAACATACAAACAGACAAACAAACAGACAAACAGGCAAACAGACAAACAGACACGAAAAGTAAAAACCACCGATTCGGACTTGAGTTGACCTAAAACGGATAAATATTTGAAAATTTGGCAAAACAAAAGTAATTACAGACAGCGGACCCCCTACAAATTTATTTATAAGAAGATTATGTAAATACCAAGTGGATGTATTGAAAAACCAAATATCCCTCAATAAATTATGATGGTAGGAGTTTCGGATATAAGAAAGTGGAAACAGGGGAGAAATTTAGGCTCAGGAATTCTTAGGTAAACAGATAAGAAGGTGAATTATGGTGTTATTAATTAAGCTATTCGAGGACGGTTATAACCTCCAACGATATTCCACCAATATCCCGCAAAATGGCCGATTGACGTCTCTCTTGCTTTCTACCCAAGGAACAACCACGATTTTACAGGAATGATGACGAAAATTGCAATACGATAGTTCCCTGCTGGCAAGCAGTCAGAGACGTTGCCATGGAAACCTGTAGATTCGTTGTAGGTCCGTTGGTCACTCAATGAGAACATGGTACCCGCAGAAGACAGTAATTTTCTCGGTCATTTGAAGAGTAAGCTAAATTATGAAAATTTAAAAAAAGTTGTGTATAATGAAGGGACATTTGACATTTACAGTCCACGGATTTTACAGAAAATCAATAGTATAAGAGAAAATAGAGGGAAACCATGTTGGTTTTCCTATAAAACTCTCGTCTATTCAATTATGTTTATACCATATGCATATCAAAATCTTTCCGGGGATAAGCATACTCTAAATGACGTTTGGTCGAGATCTATTCAGCCTTTTCGCCGTGATGGTGAAACAAACAACACACACGAAAAATAAAAACCACCGATTCGGTCTAGATTTGACCTAAAACGAATAAATATATACAAATATTCAAAACAAACGAAATTACAGACAGCGGACTCCCTACAACTTTATATAAATAAAGGATTTTTTGTGGTTTTAATTTTTCACTTAATTTCTTTACGTGTTAGCCTAAAATGTTTTGCTTTAAAAAATGTTTGTTTTACATCCAAAGTAATTATCATATTCTTCATAATAATAATTTTATTTCCCACTAACTTTTTGAGACACCTCTTCGATACCACTTACCCATTTTAGGAGGTAGTAGCTCTGGCAAGTAGTTCAAAAAACCATTCTTCAACAAGGTAACCGTTATTTCAATTTCATTTCAAACCGTCAGTGATTTACCTAATTAGGAGAAGAAAAAAGAAAAGATAAAAATTTTACGCAAGCCTCGGACCTATGGGAGTAACGGAGTCCCACTCCCATTTGACAGACGAGGGACTCCTTGGAAACAACTCGGCGAACTAAATGGAATTCGATGGGGAGCTATCAATATTAATGGGGCTTATGGAAGAAAGAAAGTAGAACTGGCAGAGTCAGCAAAGAGGATGCATCTGTATGTGCAAGGAGTAAGTGATATTCGGGTAAGGGGAGATAATGAGGAAGAGATAGGAGATTATAAAGTGTACTTGACGGGTATTAGAAAGGTCAGGGCAGAGTCTGGGGCAGGGCTCTTTATCAGGAATACCATTGCACGCAACATAGTTTCTGTTAGGTACGTCAATGAGCGAATGATGTGGGTAGATTTGGCAGTCGGAGGAATTAGGACTAGAATTGTGCCCGTGTATTCACCATGTGAGGGTGCAGATGAGGATGAAGTTGACAAGTTTTATGAAGCATTGAGTGACATCGTGGTCAGGGTCAACAGCAAGGATAGAATAGTGCTAATGGGCGATTTCAATGCGAGAGTTGGGAATAGAACTGAAGGATACGAAAGGGTGATTGGTAAATGTGGGGAGGATATGGAAGCTAATGGGAATGGGAAGCGTTTGCTGGACTTCTGTGCTAGTATGGGTTTAGCTGTTACGAATACATTCTTCAAGCATAAGGCTATTCACCGCTACACATGGGAGGCTAGGGGCACCAGATCCATAATAGACTATATCTTAACAGACTTCGAATTCAGGAAATCTGTTAGGAATGTACGAGTTTTCCGCGGATTTTTCGATGATACAGACCACTATTTGATCTGTAGTGAACTAAGTATCTCTAGGCCTAGGGTAGAGAAAGTGAAATCTGTCTGCAAACGAGTAAGCGTAGAAAATCTCCAGGACGAGGAAATTAAACAGAAGTACATGGATATGATTAGTGAGAAGTTTCAAACAGTAGACAGTAAGCTGGTTCAGGATATAGAAAGTTAATGGGTGGCATAGTAGAAACAGCAAGGGAATGCCTAGGAACAACTGTGTGTAAAGATGGGAAAAGGCGAACATCATGGTGGAATGATGAAGTGAGAGCAGCTTGTAAACGTAAAAAAAGGCTTATCAGAAATGGCTCCAAACAAGGGCAGAGGCAGACAGGGATTTGTACGTAGATGAAAGAAACGGAGCGAAACAAATAGTTGTTGAATTCAAAAAGAAGCCAAGGGAAGATTTTGGTAACAACCTGAAAAGGCTAAGTCAAGCAGCAGGGAAAGCTTTCTGGACAGTAATAAATGTTAGGGAGGGAAAAAGAAATGAACAGTGTCTTGGGTAATTCAGATGAACACATAATAGATCCCAGAGAATCACTGGAAAGGTGGAGGGAATATAACATCTTCTCAATGTTAAAGGAAATCATCCTGGTGGCGTTGCGAACAGCCAAGCTCATGGGGAGGAGGAAAATGATGTTGGTGAAATTATGCTTGAGGAAGTGGAAAGGATGGTAAATAAACTCCATTGTCATAAGGCAGCAGGAATAGATGAAATTAGACCTGAAATGGTGAAGTATAGTGGGAAGGCAGGGATGAAATGGCTTCATAGAGTAGTATAATTAGCATGTAGTGTTGTAAGGTACCTTCAGATTGGACAAAAGCAGTAATTGCACCCATCTATAAGCAAGGGAACAGGAAGGATTGCAACAACTATCGAGGTATCTCATTGATTAGTATACCAGGCAAAATATTCACTGGCGTCTTGGAAGGGAGGGTGTGATCAGTCGTTGAGAGGAAGTTGGATGAAACCCAGTGTGGTTTCAGACCACAGAGAGGCTGTCAGGATCAGGTTTTCCGTATGCACCAGGTAATTGAAAAATGATACGAGAGGAATAGGAAGTTGTTTTTATGTTTTGTAGATCTGGAGAAAGCATATGACAGGGTACCAAGGGAAAATATGTTCGCTATACTGGGGGACTATAGAATTAAAGGTAGATTATTAAAATCAATGAAAGGCATTTATGTTGACAATTGTGCTTCCGTGAGAATCGATGGTAGAATGAGTTCTTGGTTCAGGGTACTTACAGGGGTTAGACAAGGCTGTAATCTTTCACCTTTGCTGTTCGTAGTTTACCTGGATCATCTGCTGAAAGGTATAAAATGGCAGGGAGGGATTCAGTTAGGTGGAAATGTAGTAAGCAGTCTGGCCTATGCTGACGACTTGGTCTTAATGGCAGATTTTGCCGAAAGCCTGCAGTCTAATATCTTGGAACTTGAGAATAGGTACAATGAGTATGGTATGAAAATTAGCCTCTCGAAGACTAAATTGATGTCAGTAGGTAAGAAATTCAATGTCAGATTGGTGATACAAAGCTAGAACAGGTAGATAATTTCAAGTGTTTAGGTTGTGTGTTCTCCCAGGATGGTAATATGGTAAGTGAGATTGAATCAAGGTGTCGTAAAGCTAATGCAGTGAGCTCGCAGTTGCGATCAACAGTATTCAGTAAGAAGGAGGTCAGCTCCCAGACGAAACTATCTTTACATCGGTCTGTTTTCAGACCAACTTTGCTTTACGGGAGCGAAAGCTGGGTGGACTCAGGATATCATATTCATAAATTAGAAGTAACAGACATGAAAGTAGCAAGATTGATTGCTGGTACAAACACGTGGGAACAATGGCAGGAGGGTACTCGAAATGAGGAGATAAAGGCTAATTTAGGAATGAACTCGATGGATGAAGCTGTACGCATAAACCGGGATATATAAATACTGCATATCGTAACACATGCACTTCAGTTTGCAACCCTCTGTGATTTAACTAAAGTCTCCACGATCCCGTATTTGCAATTAGCTATGTAACCCCGTTTAGAGCCAAAACTCTCCTAATTTTGTCATTATAAACCTAGTGTAACCATCGTCCCTTTTGTCTCCCTCTACTTCTCGTATCCTTCATACCCGAATCTAATATTTACCCAGATAACCTATCTTCCTCCATTCGCCTCCCATGACCCCACCACCAAATCCTCTGTATAAGTACAGCTTCATCCACAGAACTTATTCTTAACTTATAGTTTTCCTCCGGTCATTGTTTCCATCTCTTTGCACCAACAATCCTGTTCGCAACTTGTATGTCTTATATTTAAACAACGTTCACTCTTATAAAACAAAGATGGAATGATAAGAAGAGCGATGTAAAGACAGTTTCGTCCGAGAAGGAAATACCGTTGATTGACACTGTGAGCTCACTGCATTTGGTTTGCAGCACCTTCATTCAATTTCACTTAGTACACTACCGTCCTGGAGAATACACATCGTAAGAACTTTTTTTTTGCTAGTTGTTTTACGTCGCACCGACACAGATAGGTCTTACGGCGACGATGGGACAGGAAAGGGCTAGGAGTGGGAAGGAAGCGGCCGTGGTCTTAATTAATGTACAGCCCCAGCATTTGCCTGGTGTGAAAATGGGAAACCACGGAAAACCATTTTCAGGGCTGCCGACAGTGGGGTTCGAACCTACTATCTCCCGAATACTGGATACTGACCGCACTTAAGCGACTGTAGCTATGGAGCTCGGTCGTAAGAACTTGAAACGATCCACCTGTTCCAGTTTCGTATTCCCTATCTGGCATTCATTCATCTTAGATTTCTTTCCTACTGCCTTTACTCTCGTTATTCTCCTTCCCATGAACTTGATTGTTCGGGATTTCAGCAAGAAATCACTCTTTTCCGCTGAGAAAATTTTCAATTTTTTTTTAGAAGTACGGCGTGGTTATACATTTAAAAGTCATTTAGTATTTGACTACATAATAAGAAACTAGCAAAAACTAAGGTGACTGCCAGACTGACGGATGCGCGCGGCAAGCGGGTGAATCATACCTCCAGTGTCAATGACCTTGGCAAAAAAATATACCCCTTTTACACTTCCTCACAGCACATGCAAAGTGACAGCTGTGGCGCTATTCAAATCTCTTAGCCGCGACGAACGACATTTTCTGCTTATTTCAGCTAATAATTTTGTTAAAAACAAAATAAAGGAAATAACTAGCTGATACGGCTTGTACAAATGCTTTTCTTTTTGTTTATGTATTTGTTCAGTAAGTAGAGCTGAAGAGCTTGTTTAGATATGAACATAACACAGGGTCCAATAAGGGACGAAACTCTGTATAGACTCTCATTAAATAAATAATTTAATCATCGCCCCAGAGGAGTGCGACTGGCTTCGGCAGCCGGCACAATTCCTATCCTTGCCGCCAGATGGGGGCTTCATTCATTACATTCCTGACCCGGTCGAATGCCTGGAAACAGGCTGTGGATTTTAATTTTTTCATGATAAATAATGACAAATTTCTTCTTCTTGCAATTTATTGAAGACAGATTTTCTTCCCATCTGTGGTCCTCCACCTACACCCTTTTTAAGCCTCTTACGTAATGCAGCATCGTGAATATTAAATCGGTGGTCTACAACTCGCACTTTCCCGCCTCCCTTAATATATTGCAACTATAGCAGCCTGAAATTATTCATCTGTCCTAGAAGCCTTGGCGTTAGTTCTAATGTGAGTCCTCGGCATCTGTAATGGATGTAGGTATGCTCAGACAATGCTTATAAAGAATAACATCCTATATTATTATTTATATTGTTCCATATGTATATGGGGTATTGTGACTCAGACCGCATGCAATTACCCTCGCTGATGCCATTACTTCGCTGAGAAGTTAAGATGTAGAAGGTAGGTCCGCCTCTGTGGTGTAGTGGTTAGCGTGATTAGCTGCCACCCCCGGAGGTCCGGGTTCGATTCCCGGCTCTGCCACGAAATTTGAAAAGTGGTACGAGGGCTGGAACGGGGTCCACTCAGCCTCGGGAGGTCAACTGAGTAGAGGTGGGTTCGATTCCCACCTCAGCCATCCTCGAAGTGGTTTTCCGTGGTTTCCCACTTCTCCTCCAGGCGAATGCCGGGATGGTACCTAACTTAAGGCCACGGCCGCTTCCTTCCCTCTTCCTTGCCTATCCATTGCCTATGCCTATCAGCATAGCAGGTGAGGCCACCTGGGCGAGGTACTGGTCATTCTCCCCAGTTGTATCCCCCGACCAAGAGTCTGAAGCTCCAGGACACTGCCCTTGAGGCGGTAGAGGTGGGATCCCTCGCTGAGTCCGAGGGAAAAACCGAACCTGGAGGGTAAACAGATGATGAATGAATGAATGAAGATGTAGAAGGTTATGGAAGCAGAAAATAGAAGTTCTCTAAACTGAAATTAGCACCCAATTAGTTGTACTTCAAGGCCATACCACTTCAGTCCCAAACAAATCAGCTGCTTCGTACTTACTTCGAGATAAATGAAGCCTCACATTAGTACGAAAACTCGGGATTGAATGTATAGCACTGTAGAAACGAACGCAACATCACCACAACGACAAGACTCGACAGAATCGAATATATCGATATCACCGCTAGGCTAAGGCAGCGAACGGAGCCATACAGTACTGCCAGTACTGCCCTCCTTCCCCTACATTACATAGTATGTATTTACAGTGGCTGTCGTGAGCCGGCTCGTGAGAACAGCTCAGCTATTCCGAAATACTTGAAAAGACTTACTCTTGTGAGCAGCCACCACCTACGTAGACTAGAAAACTCTCGGACATGACGGCATTTATTAGTGTAGTGTAGTCATGTTTGAGCCAAAGAATTTATTCCTCCTATCGGTAAATATAATTTAAAAGAGGTGACCGAGCAAGTTGGCAGTGATGTTAGGGCACACAGTTGTGAGCTTGCATTTGGGAGATGGTGAGTTCGAGCCCCACTGTCGGAAGCCCTGAAGATGGTTTTCCGTTGTTTCCTCATTTTCATACCAGGATAACGCTGGGGCTGTACCTTAATAAAGGCCACAGTCGCTTCCTTCCCATAAGACCTATATGTGTCGGTGCGACGTAAAGCAGATTGTAACTAAAAAGCAACTGACGATCTTGTGTTCATCCTATAATTTGTTCTAGATTAGGAAAAGGGTAATTTTACACTCTGTTTCATAAGCTAAGAACGCATTCTTCAATTATTCCAGTATGTCCATGTCTTCTTTTGATGAATTATGCATCAGTTTGATGTATTCATTTCATCAGAGAGACACTAACATGAGAAGATATATTTTTACAGTGGAGAGGATAGCAGTGCAATTAAGATAGGGAAACCAATCTAGATTCTATGCATAATGTATTTATTTTCATCATCATCTGTTTACCCTCCAGGGTCGGTTTTTCCCTCGGACACAGCGAGGGATCCCACCTCTACCGCCTCAAGGGCAGTGTCCTGGAGCTTCAGACTCTTGGTCAGGGATACAACTGGGGAGAATGGACAGGGGCCTTGTGGAGGGATGGTGAGATTGGAAGGGATAAGCAAGGAAGAGGGAAGGAAGCGGCCGTGGCCTTATGTTAGGTACCATCCCGGCATTCGCCTGGAGAAGAAGTGGGAAACCACGGAAAACCATTTCCAGGATGGCTGAGGTGGGAATCGAACCAACCTCTACTCAGTTGACCTCCCGAGGCTGAGTGGACCCCGTTCCAGCCCTCATACCACTTTTCAAATTTCGTAGCAGAGCCGGGAATCGAACCCGGGCCTCCGGGGGTGGTAGCTAATCACGCTAACCACTACACCACAGAGGAGGACAGTATTTATTTTTCTGAATACAATTTGTATGTCTTTGACACCATCGTGCCAAAAGGTCATTTTCGTCGAGAGTTAACTTGCCCTTTAGAACAAAATAAAATGTAATTTAAATAAGTTAATGCGAAACGAATGGGCTAACAGACTGCTGTAGTTCTATAAAGTAAAATTAATATCATCTATCCAAACCATTAGATTTATAAGAACCTGGGAATGGACTTTCATCTTTCTCTCAAACATTAAGCTGTAGGACGTGGAGGAAATGCATCTAAGCAGGGGATCAGAAAAATTGTGAGAAGCAGGATACTGGATGAAAGGGTGTCTTAGAGTGTGAAGGGCCAGCACAGCATAACATTCATCAGAAGGTACAGGTTGAGTATGATACACAGTTTGATAGGGATGGGTACATGGAATGGGTAATTGAATGGGAGATACAATTCATAACCACTTTCATAATTGCTGCCCTCATATGCATTTTCATATTTTCTGGACTTTTTCTCCAAGGATAAGAGGGAGAGTAGAAAATGTCTGTCTTCGACACCACCAAGCTACCCGGCTCCATGGCTAAATGGCTAGCGTGCTGGCCTTTGGTCACAGCAGTCCCGGGTTCGATTCTCGGTGGGGTCGGGAATTTTAACCATCATTAGTTAATTTCGCTGCCACGGGGGCTGGGTGTATGTGCCGTCTTCATCATCATTTCATCCTCATCACGACGCGCAGGTCGCCTACGGGAGTCAAATCGAAACACCTGCACCTGGCGAGCCGAACATATCCTCGGACATTTCCGGCACTAAAAGCCATACGACACTTAATATCATTTACCACCAAGCTCTTCTTGTATGCTTTGCTCCTTAAGTGTTCTTCTCTGAAGACTCTCGGTTATAACTACAGCCCTGCGCGGATATACAAAATATTATACGTATCCGCACTTCCTTCATCCTCACCCGCATCCGCGAATGGTTATCCACGGACTTTGCAACTATTTAATTTATTACATCCAAGGTATTGGAACGGATTGATCTGTTAACACGATGCAGGCCTGAAGGATTTCCTCTTGCGACAGCTACCAACATATTGAGCGGTTCTCTTTCGAAACATTTGTTCTTTTCTTCCACTAATTGCGGGCAGGAGCCAGTTAGGCTTAGGTCAGATTTACGGCTTATCAAGTCTCTTAATATACTGTATCACCATTCTCCCGTTCAAGGGTCGTATCACCACAAGCATAATTGTATGAAATGCATGTAAAACTGGCTTGTTGAGATTTCTAGAGTATACATGGGTGACAATAACATATTTAGTAATTATCAGCAAGTCCGCCTCTGTGGTGTAGTGGTTAGCGTGATTAGCTGCCACCCCCGGAGGCTCGGGTTCGATTCCCGGCTCTGCTACGAAATTTGAAAAGTGGTATGAGGGCTGGAACGGGGTCCACTCAGCCTTGGTAGGTCAACTGTGTAGAGGTGGGTTCGATTCCCACCTCAGCCATCCTGGAAGTGGTTTTCCGTGGTTCCCACTTCACCTCCAGGCGAATGCCGGGATGGTACCTAACATAAGGCCACGGCCGCTCCCTTCCCTCTTCCTTGCCTATCCCTTCCAGTCTTCCCATCCCTCCACAAGGCCCCTGTTCAGCATAGCAGGTGAGGCCGCCTGGGCGAGGTACTGGTCATTATCCCCAGTTGTATCCCCGACCAAGAGTCTGAAGCTCCAGGACACTGGCCTTGAGGCGGTAGAGGTGGGATCCCTCGCTGTGTCCGAGGGAAAAGCCCACCCTGGAGGGTAAACAGATGATGATGATGATGATGATGATGATGATGATGAATTATCAGCAAAATTACCCTCCATTTGGTCTGCTTCTTTTAATCGGGAGAGAGTTCATCGCAGATCTCTAGACGTATCCTCTTCACTTTCATATGCTTCTTTCTCAAAATGTTAGTACATGTTTCTTTCAATTACGATAACAAAGACAAAGACACCTCCGTACAGGCCATGAAGGCCTTTGGAGGAGTGGAAGGTAAAGGGTTCCACCACTGTTAACCGCGGCACGTGATGGGGTAGAGTGGTTAGCTCTACGCCCGGCCGCCTTTGCCCCCAGGAATTAACCTGGTACTCATTTTTGGTGTAGGCTGAGTGAACCTCAGGGCCATATGCACCTCCGGAAGTGGAAATCTCGTTTCTTAAATTTTACTACTTCCTGACGGGGATTCGTACCCACGTCCTTCCGGGCGAACCGAGCACGCCTTTACCGTCTCAGCCAGGCAGCCCCTTTTCAATAACGATACCACGTCAAAATCGTATACATTTTGATTTCAGCTCTCTTCTGGAACCAGACTTCTACCCTTCGTTTTTTGTTTGGATTTCTCAGACAGAAACAAGCCTTAACTTCTTCCAATTTCTTTGTAGATATGCCCATGAAGATGAATTAAACATTTTACTTATTTACATTAGGCAATGTCGATAGTATATTATAATACTTTATTTCAGGTATCTTGCAGAGATTCCGTAGTTCAAGCGGCAGGGCACCGGCCTCTCACCGCCGAGTCTCATGGTTCAAATCCCGGTCACTCTATGTGAGATTTGTGCTGGACAAAGCGGAGACGGGACAGCGGTTTCCCTAGGTACTCTGGATTTCCCTGTCAGCTATCATTCCAGCAACACACTCCAATATCATTTCAATTCATCTGTCAGTCATTAATCATCGCCCCAGAGGAGTGCAACAGGCTTCGGCAGACGGCACAGTTCCTAACCTCGCCGCTAGATGGAGTTTCATTCATTCCGTTCCTGACCCGGTCGAATGACTGGAAACCGGCCATAGATTTTCATTTACATGCAAAATGTTCATACTTAATTTTAATTTTGCTACAGGATTGGTATATCAACATTACGCTTAATTATCCATGACGTTTCCAACAAGATTTGGAGTAATTTAAGGATAGGTGCATGCCAAAGAAAACTGGCTTCAGATCGCTCAAGATGTTCACAGGCATGCACATTTTCCTATTTGATTAGCGAAAATTGATGGAGAGCGTATTCGGATAATAAAACAACCAGGGTAAAGTGTTTCGTTGTTCAATAACTAACTTATAACCATTTTTTCTATCGTTCTACTAGTTATTTGTGATTTTCATCAATAGATACTTGCGGTTTTTGGAAAGGTTTGGATTTATCAGTTTTCAAGCCACTACTATCTGGAAGAAGGCTACACAAGGACAGCTCGAAATTCCCAAAGGGGTTCCGATATTTGGAACAACTGGTCCTAAAATTCCTCATTGTAGCCAGTGGCGTATCCTGGATTGTCCACGGAGGCATGCAACTAATAACCATGCAGTAGCACAAAACTATTTAGTAAATTCCAATCCTACTCACCCTAATTACATGTATGTGAACTCGACCCCGAGGTTCTTTTCATCAGAATTCCTTGGTGGCGTCACTGTACAAGTCCTCACGTACTTTCAACTCAACAAGATGAACCTTCTCTATTATTATTATTATTATTATTATTATTATTATTATTATTATTATTATTATTATTATTATTTGCTATTGGCTTTACGTCGCACCGACACAGATAGGTTTTATGGCGACGATGGGACAGGGAAGGGCTAGGACTGGGAAGGAAGCGGCCGTGGCCTTAATTAAGGTACAGCCCCAGAATTTGCCTGGTGTGAAAATGAGAAACCACGGAAAACTATTTTCAGGGCTGCCGATGGTGGGGTTCGAACCCACTATCTCCCGAATACTGGATACTGGCCGCACATAAGTGACTGCAGCTATCGAGCTCGGTATTATTATTATTATTATTATTATTATTATTATGATTATTATTATTACTTTTTTTCTTTCTTTCTTAATCCGTCTAGCCTCCAGGGTTGGTTTTTCCATCGGACCCAGCGAAGGATACAACCTCTACAGCCCCAAGGGCAGTGTCCTGAAGCGTGCGATTTTCGGTAGGGGGAATAGAACTAGGAAGGAGGACAAGTACCTCGCCCAGGCAGCCTCACCTGCTAAGCTAAACAGGGACCTTGTGGGAGGGATGGGAAGATTGGGAGGGATAGGCGAGGAAGAGGGAAGGAAGCGCCGTGGCCATACGTTAGGTACCATCCCGGCATTTGCGTGGAGGAGAAGTGGGATACTACGAGCTAAGGAGGGAATCGAACCCCCTTCTACTTATTTGACCTCCAGAGGCTGAGTGGACCCTGTTCCAGCAATCTTACCACTTTTCAAATTTTGTGACAGAGCCGGGAATCGAACCCGGGTCTTCTGGTCTGGCAGCTAATCACACTAACCACTACACCACAGGGGTGGTCATTATTATGATTATTACCGTTTTATTATTTATTTATTTCCCACAAATTGTAGATACAATTCAGGGGTGGTGAATGGAGAAAGGGCATAGCACCACATATATTTTCACACCAGGCAAATGCTGGGGCTGACCCTTAATTAATGCCATGGCTGCTTCCCTCACACTCCTAGCCCTTTCTGCCCCATCGTCACCGTAAGACCTGTCTGTGTTCACGCGATATAAAGCAAATTGGAAACGAATTTATTTCAGATCAATGGCCTCAATAAACATGTCTGTAGGGTAGGTAAGGAAAGGCAGGGGGTGGGGGTTGGGGCCAACCCCCCTTAGTGGCGATAGTAATGAAATGAAATGAAATGAAAATGAAGTGAAATGACGTATGTATTTTAATGCCGGGAGTGTCCGAAGTCAAGTTCGGCTCCTCAAATGGAGATCTGTCGATTTGACTCCAGTAGGCGACCTGCGCATCGTGATGAGGATCAAATGATGATGAGGACGACACTACACCCAGTCCCCGTGCCAGCGGAATGAAACAATTTAGGTTAAAATTCCCAACCCTGCCGGGAAACGAACCCGCAACCCCTGTGACCAAAGGCCAGCATGCTAACCATTTAATCACGGAGCGGGATGGTGACGACAGAGAAGTGCTATAGTTCGTCTTTACGTGTATTAGAAAATGAATGCGTCATTATTATTTTTAGAAGAAATAAATGCGCATTAAAGAGTACTTAGCATGAGTTCATCCTTTGTGATAAATAATAGCCTGCAAAACGGCCCCGAATGGTGATCCGCTGTCTAAAATCTTTTGAGGTTTGAGTTCACCCGCTGTGACCTGCCGTAAGCCAGTGGTTGTTGATAGTTTACAGTATTCCCGGTAGATCGCAAAGATGTCGATGCGGAGTGTGCTGCTCTTGGGGAGCAGCGAATATTGTGTGAAACTCGTCTCCTTGTAAATAACGCTGTTGCTTCTATACTACTTTTGTTCTTCTTAGAGCCTGTACTACGACAGCTAGATAAAAGTGCGAATTAAATTTATTTCACAGTTTGGACATTTATCTGGAAGTTCGGTTGAAATCGCGTACTACGACTTTCGTTTATGTGCAATCTGGGAATTTTTTTTTTACCTTCTAAATGATAGTCGGTGGGGTACTAGAGGTGATAGTACACATTTCCTAATCATTAACATGCGTGTCAAAAGCGTGGGTTCTATTCCAAATCTATCCGCGACGCACATATGGAGTAAAGGTATACGACGTTGTTCACGGCGATTCGTCCGTTGAATGAGGATGTTAAGGAGGTTATATTTCTTTCACTTCATAACAACTTGCTACAAAAGTATTTACGCTAAAGTGAGATAAATGCTTGCCAGTTACTATTCTCACATTGTATTGAAAAGAAAGAAACTAACTACTTATTCAATGAGCAAACCTTGGAAGAGTGGAAGGTAAACGCTTCCACCATTGTTAATCTCAGCACGTGATGGGGTAGAGTGGTTAGCTCTACGCCCGGCCTCCTGTGCCCCCAGGAATTAACCTGGAACTCATTTTTGGTGTAGGCTGAGTGAACTTCAGGGCCATATGCACCTGCGGAAGTGGAAATCTCCTTTCTTAAATTTTACGATTTCCTGACGGTGATTCGAACCCACCTCCCTCCGGGCGAACCGAGCACGCCTTTACCGCCTTGGCCAGCAGCCCCTGAGCAAACAATAAATTGAATTAATAATAAAATTAATGATCCTACGCTGGATCAGTGGCATTAATCACGATTATAAACTTTACTTTCGGCGTAACGCGCATCCTCGTAAATAGTACTAGAGAAAAAAAGATACATAACCTGAATCTTAACTTTTGTGTCCAGGCTACATTTTCAGTGTTTTTATTTTCTATAACAGTTTCAGTTTTGTTATACAGTTAATTAATTTTAACATTTCTTCGTATGTGTGTATTTAAGTTCTAATTCTGTTTTTGTCCTGAACTTCCACATTAGAGCTTAATAAGAGTCTGATACTGGATTCTAGCAATACAATTTCTAAAGGAATAGAGCTAAACAAACGAAAACACCAGGGAACACGTATACCACCGCGCTAAATTTCACTATACTTTCAGTAACCTTATTACCAACCCAATAAAAATGTTACTACATCTTCCGCATTTACAATACCATCGTTAAAATCCGTTGGGGTCTCCCTCTGTGGTGTAGTGGTTAGCGTGATTAGCTGCCACCCCCGGAGGTCCGGGTTCGATTCCCGGCTCTGCCACGAAATTTGAAAAGTGGTATGAGGGCTGGAACGGGGTCCACTCAGCCTCGGGAGGTCAACTGAGTAGAGGTGGGTTCGATTCCCACCTCAGACATCCTCGAAGTAGTTTTCCGTGGTTTCCCACTTCACCTCCAGGCGAATGCCGGGATGGTACCTAACTTAAGGCCACGGCCGCTTCCTTCCCCCATCCTTGCCTATCCCTTCCAATCTTCCCATCCCCCTACAAGGCCCCTGTTCACCATAGCAGGTGTGGCCGCCTGGGCGAGGTACTGGTCATACTCCCCAGTTGTATCCCCGACCAAGAGTCTGAAGCTCCAGGACACTGCCCTTGAGGCGGTAGAAGTGGGATCCCTCGCTGAGTCCGAGGGAAAAGCCGAACCTGGAGGGTAAACAGATGATGATGATGATGAAAATCCGTTGGTAGTACGCAAGAAAATATTTAACTTCTAGTTTGCAAAAGTTCAGCCTACGTATCTGGCTGTTTACCTGACAGTCGTAGTACAGGCCCTTAATCGACTGTTTCCCATGCTTAATTTCGTGGTGTGATAAACTTTATCTTGGCCTAAGTTTCTTGTCTGCCCGGCTGAGTGGCTCACATGGGTGAGGCGCTGCCCGTTTGACTCCAGCTTGGCAGGTTCGATTCTGGCTCAGTCTGGTGGTATTTGATGGTTCTCAAATAAGTCAGCCTCATATCGGTAGATTTACTGGCACATAAAAGGACTCCTGCGGGGCTAAATTCCAGCACCTTGGCGTCTCCGAAAACAGTAAAAGTAGTTAATGGGACGTAAAGCCAATAACATTATTTTTCATTTAGTTTCTTGCCTGCTGATCATTTATAATTTATTATATATATTGATAATCTCGAGTAAGTACATCGTTTCAGGATAAATTACCTTGATAAAAAAAGTTGTTTTTGTTTGGGTCGTTAGCCAGTGGATTGGTTTGACGCAACCTTCCATGCCACCCCATTCTGTGATCACCTTTTATTTTCTATGTAACTACTACATCCTATATCTGCTCTAACTTGCCTGTCATATTCGTACCTTGGTCTACCTCTACCATTCTTAACGCCTAAACTTCCCTCAAAAACCAACTGAACAAGTCCCCGGTGTCTTAAGCTGTGTCCTATCATTCTATCACTTTTTCTTGTCAAGTTTTGCCAAGTCGATCTTCTCTCACCAATTCGATTCACTGATTCGTGATTCGATTGACCCATATCACATCCAGCATTCTTCTGTAACGCCACATTTCAATAGCTCCCATTCACTTTCTTTCTGAGCTAAGTTAGTTATCTTCCATGTTTTTCTGTTTTCGCTATTTGCTTTACGTCGCACCCAGGTCCCGATTTCAAGCAGTTAGCGCCCTGGGCAAAAAAATCTTTAACCTCCCCCTCCCCCCATCCGCTCCCGCCGCTCGTTTTTCTGTTCCTCTAAAAAATTGTTTGCCGGGCTGAGTGGCTCAGACGGTTAAGGCGCTGGCCTTCTAACCCCAACTTGGCAGGTTCGATCCTGGCTCAGTTCGGTGGTATTTGAAGGTGCTCAAATACGACAGCCCCGTGTCGGTAAATTTACTGGCACGTAAAAGGAACTCCTGCGGGACTAAATTCCGGCACCTCGGCGTCTCCGAAGACCTTAAAAAGTAGTTAGTGGGACGTAAAGCAAGTAACATTATTATTATTAAAAATTGTTTACAAATTAAAAATTAGAGTTTTCAAGAATATGAGTTTTAAAACAATATCAAAGGAAACGTTATGTAACTAACACTATTTGAGTTAGAATCATGAAACTTCGCACACTGATTTAAAATACATTGTTCTTAGCTATAAACATTAATCAGTTAATTTACATAAAATGATTTGTAAAAAAAGATTTTTCCATACAGAATAGTTTCCCAGTTGACTGTGAATACAATAACGAATCTCTTAAAACAACGCTTCCATTAGGAAGAGTACCCTTATACATGTTTTGAGACAATGTACTTTTACCATCATTGGAACTTCGCAGAGATTTTGAAAAGTCCACCATTACGTTTTTGTTTTGGACGATGTTTAATAATATTCTCAACTACTGAATTTAATTTGACCTTCCAAGTAGCAGTATCATCTATAGAAGATTACCCTCAGGTTGTGATTATGAAATAGTTCCAAACGGCTGCTGGACAACTTCAGGCTCATCGCTCAATTTAATACTAACACAGGGCTGATCAGTCTGTATACCTAGGCCTTGTAAGTATTCTTGTGTGAAGTTAAATGGGTTTTGTTAAGTCGTCTTGGCATTCCGATTCCGAGGTTGGAGTTGAACGAGTCAAAGTAAGGAACTTTCCCATTTTAGGCACTTTCTTAAGTACAAGTTCGTCACTCTGCTTTTTAGCAGCCCGTTTTCTATATTCAGCACCACTTAACATTTTACTCTTAGTTAAATACTAAAAAACATCTAAGAATTACACGAGACAATGAGTTGGCTAGGTGAGGTTATCTGGTTGATGGTGAGCGGATGTAAACAACAACACGCACACGAACCATCACGAGCCAATGGCAGACAGGGCTGTCTAGACTAACAGGGTTACCAAGCCACCAATTACAACTGCCCACCCAGCACCCGCACGAGTTAATTAACACCTTTCTTATTGTTTGCAGTTATTCATTTTTTCATAAAATATAAATATATAGATTAAATTCCGATTTTAAAGTTAGAATAGTTTAAATTGTTTATATACGTTAATAAAATAATTGAAATAATTTGTGGAAAATAAAAGTAATTTGAGTGTAATGAATTTAAGACGTAATTCACGCAGGCTATAATTACTCGATCCGCCGGCCGCCGCCCCTCAAAAACTGGCGCCCTGGGCAAATGCCCAGCCCGCCCATTTGTAAATCGGGGCCTGGTCGCACCGACACAGATAGGTCTTATGGCGACGATGGGACAGGGAAGGCCTAGGAATGTGAAGGAAGCGGCCGTGGTCTTAATTAAGGTACAGCCTCAGCATTTGCCTGGTGTGAACATGGGAAACCACGGAAAACCACCTTCAGGGCTGCCGACAGTGGGATTCGAACCCACTAGCTCTTCCATGTTTTATCAGACGAAATTAATTAAAACATCCCTATTAAGAATATTTTATTGTGACTGAAACGTCGACATTTTAATGTGTATCGAACTACAATTCAACTTCTAGCACCGTAGAGGCCGATCAGATGAGTACAGAATCTTTTCTCAAAATGTCTAAAGTGTTAACAGAGGACTTCTATTCATAATTCATCTCACTTATAATATCACCACTTCACTATCATTTACAATCATTGACAATCGTTTGCACAACGTAAATAACATTTTATTTACCGGTATGTATGGTTGAATGTATTTTGATAGAATCTGAGGATGTTCCTGTAGAACGAAACATGTCATTCGACTTTTAATTGCCCATTATTATTTTTACAGGTGTGTTATAGTGTTCTAAATACACAAAATAACAAAATCTTCTAGTCAACGTTTTTTGAAGCAGTCAGCCACAACTTTTCTTGCTATGAATCATAAAATGATAAGGTTTGACGCTCATTAAAACATGAATAGAAGTAGCAGATCTGTAATGAAGTGAAATATACAAATTCAAGCTATGTTCATATGCCAGGCCGTAACAAGAATCGTACACTTCCTCAGCGAGATATAAAAAAACTGCAATATCCTTATTCCTAGATTCAAGTCATTTTGTCACATATTTTCGTCAATAGGAATCATCACTGTCGGTCATCAATACTGTTTCACTGTCATGGAAAGTTGTATTTGTGCTAACATTTTTGGCAATGTTCTTGAGTTTTGCTTCATGTTATTCCTTAAGGTACAGTACTTCAACAGTGACATCATGTATTTCTCTTTTGTAGGTTTCAAAACAGGTCATTGATGTTTTTCCAGCTTTAATTCATGCTTTCTTGATCAGAGGATAAGACCGTAATGCTAATGCTCCTGAATATGTAGGTGATATACTGGAGCGGTGTCGTCGAAAAGATGGAATAACAGACTTCTGTATGCTGAACTGGTCATCTTTTTGCTTTTGGTTTCTATCTATCAAATGCTTTCATTCCCCACCCCGAAGGGGTGGGGCGGGCCACCTAGAGGGTGTCGCCCTATCTCTGGCCAAGAGATGCGGGCAGGTTGGGGAGATGTGACGGAAGAAGGAGGTGGACAAAGGATGTGAATATATAGGAGATGAGAGAAGACTTGTGCCTATGCCTAGGTGTTGAATTTCGTTAAGGGAGTTTATTAGCAAGGGTGGTTACAAAGTAGTACAAAAGATATTACACAGATTTAAAAGTACGTAGTAGGATGATATAAAGGCTGTTGGGCGAAGGTGGGGTTAGTGCTAGAGGTAAGGGAAAGGGCTAAGATGTCGTTTGATGGTGCAGAACCTTCATGTAGTCTAGTGGCGCTGTATACTCCAGACTTGCGGAGTTCAGATAGGATGGTGTCTTCAGTGATGGATTGTTGGACGTCCAGGACAATACAGGTGTACATATTGGGAGGCCGACTTCCGATTTGGTGTCTGGCCTATATGCTTTGTTGGGTCGGCTGGGTGCGATGGTAGAGTTGCGGCGACACCCGGCCGAATCAAAAATGAGGAGATAAGGATGTACAGAGTCAACTGTTGTGACAGACAGCAAAAAGCCGAAGTCCCATATGTCCGTGTTTTGGTTTCTTCTCAAGATACAAGTCTAAAGCTCCAGACCACTCTTCATTTGAGGGTGCTGCGTGTAACATTTCAAAATGCATGAGAGTTTTCCTGCAGGTTCTAAGGATGTTAAAATGCTGTTCATGAACTTCAGTATTCTCCATCTTCTTCAGGGCATTATCGATCAATCAATCAATCAATCAATCAATCAATCAATCAATCAATCAATCAATGAATCAATCAATCAATACTGAGCTGCATTTAGGACAGTCGCCCAGGTGGCAGATTCCCTATCGGTTGTTTTCCTAGCTTTTTCTTAAATGATTTCAAAGAAATTAGAAATTCATCAAACATCTCACTTGGTAAGTTATTCCAATCAATTAACTCTCCTTCCTTTGCTTTGCTGACTGCCTATAGCCATTTTCTATTACATTCTCCTTTTAACTCCTGAGACACACAAGGGCCAGTCATAGTTTTTGTGTAACAAGCATGATTTTGTTTCTTAAAAAGTAAAATAATGCAGCATTATGTTGCTAGGAAATACAATCTATTTAGTAATCCTCATAAACCTGAATGGCAAAAAAAAGCAAAGTCACCTCCGTACAGGCCATGAAGGCCTTTGGAGGAGTGGAAGGTAAAGGCTTCCACCATTGTTAACCTCGGCACGTAATGGGGTAGAGTGGTTAGCTCTATGCCCGGCCACCTTTGCCCCCAGGAATTAATCTGGTACTCATTTTTGGTGTAGGCTGAGTGAACCTCAGGGCCATATGCACCTCCGGAAGTGGAAATTTCGTTTCTTAAATTTTACTACTTCCTGACGGGGATTCGATCCCACGTCCTTCCGGGCGAACCGAGTACGCCTTTATCGCCTCGGTCAGGCAGCCCCTAAACCTAAATGGCACTTGTTTGTATTTAATACAGTGCACACTAAAAACTAATATGCACACTATACCACGTATATTAAGAAATGTCAATTTTAACACTTTATCATAGTTGCTTTTTTGCTGCCATGTAGATGACTTCATGCAAAGAATTGGAACAACTATAAAGTGAGAGAGTCATGCAAGAAAGTCCCCAAGCAAACTGTGTAATATAGTGGAATAAAAAGGTATCTACAAAGTAACCTCACTCAGGACCCTTCTTCCACTGCAATGATGGAGATGTGATGTCAAAATTACTTCCATTTTTGTGCCATTCAAATAAATATACAGTGCATTTGATTTGCATCTTTAATTAAATAATTCTTCTCTACTGTACTTAGCTTAACTAAAATAAAATATTCATATGACATCTAAAATGCATGAAGAATAGTTGAAAACAGCAAAGTCAATACTTTAGCAAATTAAATTATGAGATAAAATATAATGCGAGTATTTAAAATAATATCAAAAGGTCAATTATTAATTTTGGAAAGTTATGTGATGACAGTCCCTAAAACAAAAGTTAGAGCAGTAACATATTGAAAAGAAATGAGAGGTGAAGGAATTGACACTGGAATGCTACTTGGTGAATATAATGATGTTTGCCCATCCTCAGAAGACCTGCACCAGCTCTCTCCGGAGGCCACACACACCACTCACTATTATTATTATTATTATTAACTAGCCATTTCAGTTGGAATCAAATCAGTGAACTTAGAATCATGAAACGGATTATCTTTAATTCAAAGAGGCTGATGACATTGTGATTTGGGTAAAGAATATGAGAGCAGTTCAAGAATAGTTACATGCAGTACATGGGACAACTACCGTAAAGACCAACATTTCCGTCGCGCTGGTTGTACGAGTAGCTTCTTACAGGAAACATTTGTTTTAATGTGACGTAATATGTTTTTGAAAACCATGAATACAATCTTACAACTCTCATGTTCTGATTTTGTCTCTCCGCATGAATCGCATACTAGTACTACCTTCTTGATACTTGTCAATTTCTGCAGTTTCTCGCATAAATAGCCACGTAGAAATGGAACTGGGGTCTTTTCTTGCCTCAATTTTGTAAAAACAGTAACATTTACTACTGTCATCATTACATTTTCCGGAGGTGCCCATGGTTCTCAGGTTCATTCAGCCTACACCAAAATTGAGTACCAGGTTTATTGCTGGGAGCGAAGGCGGCCAGGCGTAGAGTTAACCACTCTACCCCATCAAGTGCAGAGGTTACGGATAGTGGAAGTCCTTACCTTCCACCCCTCCAAGGGCCTTTATGTCCTGTACAGGAACGACTTTGCTTTTCTTTCTTTTTTTGGTGTCATTACATTGAATATGAAAAGCTGCAAAACTCGCTTGTAGAACTGGGCAGCGATATTCATTCGAGGCAAAACATTTTGCATTGCTGAGTCCATCATTCTCCCAGGTAACCCATCCTTCTCCATTTGCCTCACATGATCCCACCACTAAAGCGGATTTATACGTTCACCTTCATCCATCAAGTTATTCCTAACATCCTTTATCTTCTCATTGGAGTGACCTTCTTTCCACTTGTTTGTGCCAGCAAACATTCTCACTACTTTCTTTTCTGCTACATAACTTATGAACAAAATACCCTGAGTCCACCCAACTCTTATTGTGTGTGAAAATGAAACACAAAATTAATTGTTATCGCCCCTGTTTTGTAATGACTTTTTTATTATTGCGATTTGGCCTTTTAGAGTGGGAGGCTAAGCTGTGTATTGGCTAAGCTGCTGGCTTTCCACTCAGAAGGCTAAAGTGCGAGTCCCAGTCGATGCTGGATTGAGACATTCATACCAAAAAATCACAAGGTGTTAGGAAGGGCATCCGAACTTAAACACCCGGTCTAAACCAAAAGGAGTCTGGATGGCTCCAGAGACTCCTGAAATAACTGGGATAAGCTGAAGACATTTATAATTTTTTAAAAATTATTTCTATTCGGCCAGTTATGGGTAACGTCATTTAACCTTTGTCCAGTATTCTCGCAGTTCATCTTCTGTGAATTTCCTTTCTCTCTTGGACAAGTTTTGCCTCAGTTTGTGCTTTCCTGCAAACCACGGTATTCTCCAATTTTCACTTGACCAGAATGACGTTTCAGGATGTCATCACATGTGATCCCCACATTTGAAAGTCCTTTTCCAGCTCAATGAACCAGGTCTCTTCGGCATTCTTATCCAGAAATTAGGCAAGCATCCGACAGAACTATCTATCTCAACCCATTCGTGTCAGGTGACTAGAGAAAATCATCCTGTTTAATAATAATACGTTATTTGCTTTACGTCCCGCAACTACCTTTTACGGTTTTCGGAGACGCCGAGTTGCCGAAATTTAGTCCCGCAGGAGTTATTTTACGTGCCAGCAAATCTACCGACACGAGGCTGACATATTTGAGCACCTTCAAATACCAGCGGACTAAGCCAGGTTCGAACCTGCCAAGTTGGGGTCAGAAGGCCAGCGCCTCAACCGTCTGAGCCACTCACCCCGGCTCCAATATATTTTCCACGTGTGAGTATAACTCACAGTGGTGCCTTTTTCTGTATAGCCTACACCACTTTCTTTGACTGAACCTAAGACTGTCCTTGGTTTCTAGCTATTTTACCAAACCTTTCTTACTCGCCGTGAAGCATTCTACTGTGTACAAGACCTCTGGTTGAAAGATTGTACAATAGTGGCCGAGCGTGGTGTTGAAGCACACTGATGTCTGTATGCCATTCCCATCCTGTTGATCTTTGATACGAAGGATTCAGTCTCACAAGGGGGCATTCCCTACTCGTCACCACCGATTTCGCTCAAATTTATAGAACATGAAGTGCTTGGCTAGAAATGAAAGTACCCGAAGTGGGAACTTCAGATGGCCAAGCGTATAAAAAATAAAAATATAAATGTTGCCGCGGCTCTCGTACCGTATAAGCCACTTACGTTAGTTCGCACGCCGAGCAGTTGTTGGCGTAGAGGTTAGAGCTCGAACTGGTAATTCGATGGTCGTGGGCTCGACTCCCCGTGTGGAGAATGTTTTTTTCGTCTGTCAACTTTTATATTATTAATTTTCCAATTAAGCAAAGAGGTGAATAATTCATTTTATTTATTTATTTATTTATTTATTTATTTATTTGTTTATTTATACGCAAAAGGCATAGAAAAGGAAAAAAATTGGGATTTCATTGACAGACTCTTTTCTACCTGTGCCGAGAATCTATTGTTTGTGTACAGCCGCCAGGAGCAACCTACACTTGTCAGGTGAAAACGAATCTTACAGCGAAACAACTATTCACGTTTAAGGGCACATTCCCCAAGGAGGGGAGATAGCCAATAAAGGAGAAAAAAGAAGAATTTCTGTTTGAACACGTCGGGAAAGTTCGCAACTCCAAATTTTCTACAATTGTGCGCTCATTAAGAGAAAAGTTGTCCTATATGCCTTTTGCATATAAATAAATAAATAAATAAATAAATAAATAAATAAATAAATAAATTAAGTCCGCCTCTGTGGTGTAGTGGTTAGCGTGATTAGCTGCCACCCTCGGAGGCCCGGGTTCGATTCGCGGCTCTGCCACGAAATTTGAAAAGTGGTACGAGGGCTGGAACGGGGTCCACTCAGCCTCGGGAGGTCAACTGAGTAGAGGTGGGTTCGATTCCCACCTCAGCCATCCTCGAAGTGGTTTTCCGTGGTTTCCCACTTCTCCTCCAGGCGAATGCCGGGATGGTTCCTAACTTAAGGCCACGGCCGCTTCCTTCCCTCTTCCTTGCCTATCCCTTCCAATCTTCCCATCCCTCCACAAGGCCCCTGTTCACCATAGCAGGTGAGGCCGCCTGGGCGAGGTACTGGTCATACTCCCCAGTTGTATCCCCCGACCAAGAGTCTGAAGCTCCAGGACACTGCCCTTGAGGCGGTAGAGGTGGGATCCCTCGCTAAGTCCGAGGGAAAAACCGAACCTGGAGGGTAAACAGATGATGATGATGATGATGAATAAATTAAAATACGTGAGTAATATAAAAATTGAGAACAAAGAAAGTACTCCACACGGGCAGTCGAACCCACGACCATCGAATTACCAGTCCGAGCTCTTACCTCTACGCCAACAACTGCTCAGCGTGCGAACTAACGTAAGTAGCTTATACGGTACGAGAGCCGCGGCAACATTTATATTTTTATTTTCTATACGCTTGGCCATCTGAAGTTCCCACTTCGGGTACTTTCATTTCTAGCCAAGCCCTTCATGTTCTATAAATTTGAGCGAAATCGGTGGTGACGAGTAGGGAATGCCCCCTTGTCAGATATAGTAGGTTCTAGGTTTAATTTACTCTCCTCAGGCGGTTGAGGCGCTGGCCTTCTGACCCCAACTTGGCAGGTTCGATCCTGGCTCAGTCCGGTGGTATTTGAAGGTGCTCAAATACGACAGCCTCGTGTCAGTAGATTTACTGGCACGTAAAAGAACTCCTGCGGGACTAAATTCCGGCACCTTGGCGTCTCCGAAAACCGTAAAAGTAGTTAGTGGGACGTAATGCAAATAACATTATTATTAATTTACTCTCGCCTGCTCCACCGCTAGCTGTCTGGGTGCTGGCACGATGTTCATTATGAAAATAGATCAGGAAACCGGCGTTTGGCATTAGTGCCTTTATTTGGCTTGTTTGTTTTTCAACTATGCCAATGAAATTCGAGAAAAATCATAAAACCACCTGTACATGCCAGACTATTTTATTATTATTGTTATTATTATTATTATTATTATTATTATTATTATTCCAGCAGTAATGTAAAACAAGTCGCCTTTAGCTATGTGAAACCCAAATACGCATCCATTATTCATTCGGTGTCATCCTCCATTCTCAACTGTTTTACGATAATTGATGTCTCAAGAGGACTGGCCTTCGACTTCGAAACATGAAGAGCTTTGGCACAGGCCTGTAGCAAACCGCGAGCGAAAACCACCAGTGTCAGATTTTCATAACGCTATTTTAGTGCACTCGCATAGAAGAAAAACAAAAATCCCCTTGTAAACAAAAAGGACAGGAGCTGAACTTGTACTGCGCAGTCTAAAAGGCGAGCGATAATCACTACATCTGTTGATAGAAAATAAAATTACAAACTCAACTCTTTCCACTGTTCCCTTCTCTTCTCTTTCTTCCGTAACACGGAAAGAAGAAGTATTTAAGTGTCAATTTATTCTTGCAATGCTTTCCATTAGGAGGAGCTTGTTTTAAGCGGAAATCTGCAGCTGACGTGTTTGCTTGTGGAGCCATCAATAGCAACAACTTTTAGGGCAAAACCTTTAGCCTTGGAGGGAGTTAAATTGTGCGCAATAACATGACACCCGATGTATCAATCAAAGTTGTCGGCCACACGCCTCTCCCTGACGGGAAACATCCCTCCAAATGAGCATGCGTTTTGTCACACATTTTCGTATTTTAGTCAGAAACGTAAATCAGCGTGCACTGACAGGAAACATTTTCGGTTCAATTGAATGAGATTTTAGAAATTATACCGCATATTTCAGAAATTGAGCATGGTAGTTCAGTGATTCTGAGCACAGTCCATGGAGACTGCTATCTTATTTTGGTTAAGGTTGAATTAAGATTCAACAGTCAATCTTCAGTCCACTAGTGTCTTTTGAACAGTGAATTTTGGGACTGAAGACCGTGGAACATGCTAATCTTATTTCTCATGAATACTCCGGGCGCGTCGAACCCAACAGGACCACATCCCAGAAACCTGGAAGTATACTGAAATTGGTCTGTCAACACAGAATATGGTCTAGAAACTCACAGTCTCGGAGCCTGGAGTTCCTTCTTAGTCTGGCATTGCTTCAGGACTAGTTTTTCCTTTCTTATTTCTCTTGGTCAACTCTTGCTCTCATCAGTACCTTTGCGGCATAAGGTTCATGATGATGCTCGTTGTTTAAAGAGGCTCAACATCTAGGTCATCGGCCCTAATGGTACGAGATGGAACGAAATGTAATGATATTACAATTTTAAATGATCCATCGACCAGATTTCAAAACAAATAAATATGAAGAAAGGAATATGAATTTAAAATAATCAGTGGATCTAATTCGCAATGCCCTATTTTCTGATCAAATGATAGAAAATATAGATTTCAGTAGAAGAAGGCATTGCTTGAAGTAAAGTCATATAGAATTCAAATTATAAGTTAAGATAGGGGCGGACAACTGTTAGCTCGCATCCGGGAGATAGTCGGTTCGAAACCGACTGTCGGCAGCCCTGAAGATGGTTTTCCGCGGTTTCCCATTTTCACACCTGGCAAATGCTTGGGCTGTACCTTAATTAAGGCCACGGCCGCTTCCTTCTCATTTCTAGGCCTTTCCTATCCCATCGTCGCCATAAGACCTATCTGTGTCGGTGCGACGTAAAGCAAATAGGAAGATAACACATTATTTCTTTTTTGCTAGTTGTTTTACGTCGCACCGACACAGGTAGGTCTTACGGCGACGATGGGACAGGAAAGGGCTCTTCCCATGTATACCTTGAATTTAAATTTGGTTTGAGGATTATTCCCTCACCCTAGTCTTAATGAATTGTAATTACATACATTCGAAACAAAGAGCACTCGAACATCAGTTATCAGAATTTTTATATACAACGTTGTATATATACTAAGTACTCGCCGCTGCTTACTACAATATCCAAAAACTAGGTAACGAAAATATTTCATTTGCAAGATTTATTAAAAAGTAAATCATTCGTCCCCTGAGGGTGACCGTAAAATTCCGGATTATATAACTTACAGTATGTAATTATAATAATTAGATAATCGTAAGGAGAGTATGATTTAAGGTATAAATGCAACTGTATAATTTGCAGAGAATCTTTTATGATCTGTAATAAGATTTTGTGTATGTTATAAAAAAGGAAATTTTAAAGTTAGAGGGATAGTGACTGTGTTCTTCGGCGGATATCTTTGGATCCAAACAGGAGGCCTCTGAAAACCCATTGACTAAGAGGAATATTATATTTGACTGATAAATATGACAGGCGTGGCGTATAAATTGCCTGATTTTCTAGATTAACATCCTGAGCTTGTTGCAGATCCCTCTCGAAGCGGATAGTAGGATCTAACACCATACATTTATTCCCTTTCTTAGCTCCAAATTTCTAGGAAGTTATCCGGCTCCATTGCTAAATGTTTAGCGTGCTGGCATTTGGTCACAGGAGTCCCGGGTTCGATTCCCGACAGGATCGGGAATTTTAACCATAATTGGTTAATTTCGCTGACACGAGGGCTTGATGTATGTATCGTCTTCATCATCGTTTCATCCTCATCACGACGCGTAGATCATCTACGGGCGTCAAATCAAAAGACCTGCATCTGGCGGGCCGAACTTGTCCTCGGACAATCCCGGCACTAAAAGCCATACGCAATTTCTTTTCTAGGATGTTTGGGTGAATTACACATTTATAAAGGGACAATATCGAAGATGTCCTTTATTATTACTCAGTAATTTCTCGTATATTTACATACAGATTTCCATGATTAAGGAAAGTTAGGGAATGACTGATGAGAGCGAAGACTGTAACTTACATCATTTGTAAACCTGGGAACAAAGCTAATTTCATCGTTGTGTTGAGTGCTTCGTCCACAGCGCTACCTGTCTGGCTCTGGATTGCTAATCAGAGAGCCAAAGAGGGAGGGACGAATTGTTTGAGTTTGTACTCGACACCGTTATATTGTGTGCACTGTAGAGTCCCACGCCCAGCGAAAATTAAAGGATACTCTCCAGCAAGTCCTCTTCATATCCACGCCACATCTCAGTTGTCAGTGTTTGCCATTCGTATACCAACCGCATTCAAACAAAGAAACGAAGTAGGCAATGAACATCGAGCACTCGCACTGGACACCTTTACTAGTGGAAAATGGTTGATTCGAACTTACGATTTAAAATCTAAATATGAAAACAAAAGTTGTGTATATGTGTATCTACGCCTTAGTCCCGATTTTTGATACGGGGTCAGGGATGTGGTGAGATGAATTTATATGACATGATTTTTATGGACGGATACCCTGGATGCCCTTCCTGACGGCAACGTCAGTTGAGAAACAAATGGAGGTGAGTAAGAATGTGGAAGGAATCGGCTGCGGCCTATGCATAGGAGTTATCCCAGCATTTGCCTGGAAGTAAATATGAAAACCCCAGAAAATCATCCTCAGGACGAGGAGGGCGGGGGGGGGGGGGCTCGAACCCATGCGTGTACCGAATGCAGAGCTTGGCTCCATAGCCGCAGCGCATTAACACGCGCGGCCACTCCATTCGATGAATTTGAAAACTGAAATACCAACCTGTACTTTGTAGGCCTATATATGCAAGTAATTTTCCATAGTAACACCACGCAAAACTGAAAGGGTGTCCGCCTCAGCGGTGTAGTGGTTAATGTGATTAGTTGACATCTCCAGAGGCTCGAGTTTGATTCCTGGCTCTGCCACGATATTTGAAAGGTGGTACGAGGACAAGAACGGGGTTCACTTAGTCTCGGGAGGTCAACTGAGTACAGGCTGTTTCGATTCCCACCTCAACCCTACTCGAAGTGTTTTCCGTGGTTTCCTACTTCTTTTCAAGGCAAATGCTGGGAAGGTAAAGGCCACGACCGCTTTCCTTGCCTATCCCTTCCATTCTTCCCATCCCCCACCAAGGCTTCTGTTCAGCATAGCAGGTGAGGCCGCCTGGGCGAGGTATTGGTCATCCTTCCCACTTGTATCCCCGAGTCTGAAGCTCCAGAATACTGCCTTGAGGCGGTAGAGGTGGGATCCCTCGCTGAGTCCGAGGGAAAACCCAACCCTGGAGGGTAAGTAGATTAAGAGATCTACACAAAATTACTCATAAAGTTCTACCCATTGGATTTCATTCAAACCACTAAATGGTTTCAGCAGTCTTCTTCTTCCACCGCTTTTCCCACATCTGTGGGGTCGCGGGTGCGGACTGTGCCGCACATGTGGATTTGGACATATTTTACGGCCGGATGCCCTTCATGACGCCAACCCTACATGGAGGGGTGTAATTTCTATTGCGTGTTTCTGCGGTGGTTGATAGTGGGATGTGTTGTCTGAATATGAAGAGGAAAGTGTTGGGACAAACACAAACATCCAGTCCCCGGGACAGAAGAATTAACCAGACGAGATTAAAATCCCCGACCTGGCCGGGAATTGAACCCGGGACCCTCTGAACCAAAGGCCAGCACGCGAACCATTTATCCATGGAGCCGGAATTCAGGAGTAATAAGAAAATACTGTGAAATTTTCAGCGAAATCGTTCCAGTAGTTTCGGAATCCATGCGAGACAAACACACACACACAGTTTAACTTTTATATAGATAGAGTGGTAGAAGAAGAAGAAGAAGAAGAAGGTAACTATTTGGCTCATGTGGCTAGCGTTTATTTTTTCTTTAGTTTTCCAACTTGCTTTAAGTTGCACCGACACAGGTAGATCTTATGGCGGTGGGACAGGAAAGGGTTAGGAGTAGGAAGAAATCAACAGTGGCCTTGAATAACATACAGCCCCAGCATTTGCCTGGTGTGAAAATGGGAAACCACAGAACACCATCTACAGGAGGGGGGGGGTGTTTCGAACCCATTTTATCCTGAATGCAAGCCGATGACTACCTAATCCAAACCACGCAGCCATTCTCTTGGTGCGATCCTTTATAAGTGCAACCAGGTGTATTGTTAGCACCTTTTTCTTTCTTTCGTTCTTAATCTGTTTACCCTCCAGGGTTGGTTTTTCCCTCGGACTCAGCGAGGGATTCTCACCTCTACCGAGTCAAGGACAGTGTCCTGGAGCGTGAGACATTGGGTCGGGGATACAACTGGGGAGAATGACCAGTACCTCGCTCAGACGGAATCACCTGCTATGCTGAACAGGGGCCTTGTGTGGTAATGGGAAGTTTGGATGGGATAGACAAGGAAGTTTTTTGCTAGTTGCTTTACGTCGCACCGACTCAGATAGGTCTTATGGCGACGATGGGACAGGAAAAATGGCTAGGAGTGGGAAGGAATCGGCCGTGGCCTTAATTAAGGTACAGCCCCAGCATTTGCCTGGTGTAGAAATGGAAAATCACGGAAAACCATCTTCAGGGCTGCCGATAGTGGGGTTCGAACCTACTATCTCCCAAATACTGGACACTGGCCGCAATTAAGCGACTGCAGCTATCGAGCTCGGTAGGCAAGGAAGAGGGAAGAAAGTGGCCGTAGCCTTAAATTAGGTACCATCCCGACATTTGCCTGGAGGAGAAGTAGAAAACCACGGAAAACCACTTCCAGGATGGTTGAGGTGGAAATCGAATCACCCTCTACTCAGCTGACTTCCCGAGGCTGAGTGGATCCCGTTCCAGCCCTCGTACCACTTTTCAAATTTCGTGACAGAGCTGGGAATCGAACCCGGGCCTCTGAGGATGGCAGCTTCTTCTTCTTCTTCTTTTCTTCATGGGGCCTCTAAATATTAGTTCCTAATTAGCGTCGACATCTAAGATCTTTTGCAACCATGTTTTTCCTTCATTCGCACCTAGATATACGTGCTCCCTTCACAAAGCTGCAGGTTCTTCTTATTGGGTCTTCTTGGATTTTTTCTCTCTCTTCACCTGGTAGTCTTAGTGTGGAGAGTCTGATTCTACCCAGCGCCTCACATTCGAAAAGTATGTGTTCAGCTGATTCCTCTGCTTCATTGCATTTCCTACATATATTGTTTCTTATTACTCGAATTCTATGTAGGTGTTTTTCAGATTGCAGTGTCCTGTCAACAGTCCTACTACCCATCTTATATTTTCGCTGCTGAGTTTCAACCGTTCTTTAGTATGCTTCTTGTTTGGTCCTTTTATCCGCTCCTTTGCAAGGCTGCATCCTGGAGTATTTTTCCAGTTCTCGTTTGTTTCTTTTGTACCCAATTTCCTATGTAGTGTCGGGTTTGTCATAGGAAATCCCTTATACAGGTTCTGGGCCTACAAAATGGGTGCCGTGTCGATTGCGGACACAGTCTCGATTTCGGATAAAATGTACTTGCACTACTTGGGAAGTGTGGCAGCTCGTTCCAGGGTTTTCCACCCATCTTACCAATCCAGTTCTGCTCTAGTTGTCATACAGAACGTTAGCACTACCACTGTGTTGGGTTTTTAGTTCGTTTGCTTGTTACCGCTAATTAATCGTTGTGCTTTTATGGAATTTATTGAGACGGAGATAGGTAAGCCAGGTGCGTTATTGCATGATTATAATTTGACAGTTTAGAATGAGTAAAAATGGTGTTACACATACTGTAGATTTGTTTGAAGGAGGAAACGAAGAAGTGCAAAGGAAAACTATTTTCTAAAGGTATGTAACAGTGTCCGCCTCTGTGGTGTAGTGATTAGAGGCCCGAGTTCGATTCCCGGCTCTGCCACAATAATTTATGGTCAACTGAGCAGAGGTGGGTTTGATACCCACTTCCGCCATCCTCGAAGTGGTTTTCCGTGGTTTCCCATTCCTCCTCCAGGTAAATGCTGGATTGGTACCTAACTTAATGCCACGGTCGCTTCTTTCCCTCTTCCTTGTCTATCCCTTCCAATCTTCCCATCCCCCACAAGGCCCCTGTTCAGCATAGCAGGTTAGGCTGCCTGGGCGATGTACTGGTCATCCTTCCCAGTTGTATCCCCCGACCCAAAGTCTCACGCTCCAGGACACTGCCTTTGAGGTGGTAGAGGTGGGATCCCTCGCTGAGTCCGAGGGAGAAACAAACAGTGGAGGGTAAACAGATTAAGTAAGGATGGAAGAGAACTTAATCTTAACAGATTTTAATATCTATACCTCTCTATTCTGATTCATTTAAATTTTAGTTGAAAATATAATAAATCACATTTACTATTTGTGGTCCTAATTCATTTTTTCCAGATTGACAAACTTAAAGTCTCTCTGCACGTGTTATGAAGCGTGTAGACATTTTAAACTTAATTTGGTTGTATTTATTAGCAACCAAAGTAACTGTTTTTTATTATTATTATCATCATCATCATCATCATCTGTTTACCCTCCAGGTTCGGTTTTTCCCTCGGACTTAGCGAGGGATCCCTCCTCTACCGCCTCAAGGGCAGTGTCCTGGAGCTTCAGACTCTTGGTCGGGGGATACAACTGGGGAGTATGACCAGTACCTCGCCCAGGCGGCCGCACCTGCTATGCTGAACAGGGGCCTTGTGGAGGGATGGGAAGATCGGAAGGGATAGGCAAGGAAGAGGGAAGGAAGCGGCCGTGGCCTTAAGTTAGGTACCATCCCGGCATTCGCCTGTAGGAGAAGTGGGAAACCACGGAAAACCACTTCCAGGATGGCTGAGGTGGGAATCGAACCCACCTCTACTCAGTTGACCTCCCGAGTCTGAGTGGAACCCGTTCCAGCCCTCGTAACACATTTCAAATTTCGTGGCAGAGCCGGGAATCGAACCCGGGCCTCCGGGGGTGGCAGCTAATCACGCTAACCACTACACCACAGAGGCGGACTTTTTATTATTAAATATTCGTTATTCATTTTTATTAATATTTAATTACTATTTATTTTTTATTTGCTTATTTATTTTAGGTAATAAAGTCGTGAGAATTGTAAATCATGATTGCATACCTGATGAGACTCAATTGGATCTAAAACAAGCAATATTTCGAGGAAAGGAACGGGCTAGAGAAGAGCCTAGTTCTTCTATACCTCTTATTTATTCTGAAGAATTTCAAAATTTGCATAATAAAGGATATGAACTTGTAACACACAACCCTCACTTTGCAAATATTAAACATTCAATGTAGTATGGAAGGAATAAGGTTCATTGAGTGCAGAAAGAACCGATGTTAACGTCAAAAATCATCCTCAGTGAAGAATTGTTGAAAATGTTTGACGAAAAGGGCTTTTCCATTTCAGATGACGGCACTGATGAGAGAATGTTAAATTTCGCCACTTCATTAGCTAAGGAAATGTTGCTATACAAAACGATGTTTTTCGTTGACGGTACATTTAAGGGTGTAAGCAGCCAGTTTTCCCAACTATACACAATACATGTGGACCTGGGAAGTAGTGAAAGTGCAACTAATATCACTTCTGTAGTATTTGCAGTTCTTCATGACAAGAAAAAGGGAACATATAAATATTCGGATGCTCGAAAACATTGTGCAAGCTGTTCCAGAATGGAAACTAGAGAAATTCGCAGTAGACTTTGAGACTGGTGCTATTTTTGCTCTAAGAGAAACATTCCCTCAATCTGAGATTCACGGATGCTTTTTTTCATTTCACGCAATGTCTGTGGAGGAAGGTTCAGGAAAGAGGACTGACGACTCTTTACAAGGAAAACGAAGAAATCAGACGAAATGTAAGAAAACGTGCCGAACTTGATTGGAGTGGATGGTTTCTAATTCACCATCAAGCTCCACCGAATGTGAAATTAACGGAATTCTTTGACTATTTAGTTGATCAATGGCTGCTGAATGAATCTATTCCGGTGGAGATGTGGAACTGTTTTAACATTAGACATAGAACAAACAATACAATTGAAGGGTTGAATTACAAAATCAGTAGGAGAATTGGAAGGCCTCACCAAAGAATAAGAGATCTCATCACCTGTCTCTGGGCACAGAGAATTCAGATCATTTAGTTATGCGGACGGATTTAAATTTGGATGGAACTAAAATAAAAAGAAATTACTGTAAACTGGATGAAAGAATTACTCGAAGCACGAGGAAGTACAATGCGCATGGCGAATTGGAAAGGTTTCTGGATGTAGTGCCATTTGTCCTCAGAATAAGCGTGTCGTTCGTTCAGAAAACGTATGTTGTAAATAAGAGTGTATTATTAATAGTATGTATGTAAAAATATGACGAATCTTATAGATGAGAAATAATTATAAGGTCAAATTAATACGCAAATAATTAGCAGTAAAAACGACAAACTTCTTAAAAAATGCAAACAGTTATTCTGACAAAGGAAAGAAAGCAGTTAATTATGGGATCAGGTCTTTATTATTTTAAAGGCCGAGTAAGGTTAACCGTGCGGGTTCATGGCGTCCGAGGGTTTTCCGACCCCCTGCCGTTAACTTCATGTGCGGAGCTACACGGCAGGCCTACTTCGAAAACAAGCGAGGTGCTCTAAAAAGAAAAAAAGGTTCCCGCAGTCCCGGTTAGCGCTAACAATGAATCTTTATGCACTTGCACTTGTAATAAAAGTACAATATAGATACATTATTTCACGAAAGCTTATCTGTAGGAAATAGACACATCGAGACTACTAATGGTGTGTCTGCAATGGAGACTGTTCGCAATAGCGATGGCACCTACAAAATGTGTTTCTGCCCCTTTCCTGGCCAGTTTATCTGCCTTTTCATTTCCTTCTATACCTGCATGCCCTGGTTCCCATATTACTTTGACAATGTTCAGCAGAAATGAATGGCAGTACCAGACAATTCTGGATATTATCCGGACTGCTTCTAGTGGCTTAATGGCCGCTTGGCTGTCCGCAAAGGAGTTGGCAGCTAATCACACTAATCACTACACAACAAAGGCGGACTTGTTGGCACCTGATGTAGGAAAATGACTTAAATACTAACTTGAAGTAGCGTTGAGTAGGTCGCCCTGTCGGGATTTGGGCGTGTGCCAATTTTTTCATCATGAATATCTTGTTATTATGGTATAGAGGAACATGGAAGAACGCAGGCAACTAACAGTTGGCGCCGTGGCTTAGTTGGTTAAAGCGCCTGTCTAGTAAACAGGAGATCGAGGGTTCGAATCCCTCCGGTGCCTGAGTGGATATTTTTTACTTGATAGGGAGTCTTAATTCAATCCACGGTCAAACTCTGTTCATGTTCTTAACATAATTAATACAATACGAGAGTGTGTTTTTCACGTCAGTGTATCAACACTGGATAGTGTTATTGCCTACCACTCCTGGAGGCCTGGGTTCGATTCCCGGCTCTGCGACGAAATTTGAAAAGTGGTACGAGGGTTGGAACGTGGTCCACTCACACTCGGAAGGTCAAATGAGTAGCGAAGGGTTCGATTCCCTCCTCAGCCATCTTCGACATGGCTTTCCGTGGTTTCCCAATTCTCCTCCAAGCAAATGCTGATTCCTTCTCTCTTCCTTGTGTATCCTTTCCAATTTTTCCATCCCCCCACTACGCCCCTGTTCAGCATAGAAGGTGAGGCTGACTGGTCGAAGTACCGGTCCTCCTCCCCTGTGTATTCCCAGACCCAAAGTCCCACGCTCCAGGACCCTGCAGATGAGGCGGTAGAGTTGGGATCCCTCGCTGAGTCCGAGGGAAAAACCAACCCTGGAAAGAAAGAAAGTGCCAGTGTCCAGTATTCGGAAGATAGTAGGTTCGAACCCCACTGTCGGCAGCCCTGAAGATGGTTTTCCGTGGCTTCCCATTTTCACACCAGGCAAATGCTGGGGTTGTACCTTAATTAAAGCCACGGCCGCTTCCTTAGCAGTCCTAGCTCTTCCCTGTCCCATCGTCGCCATAAGCCCTATCTGCGTCGGTGCGACGCAAAAAAAATTAGTGTATCTGCACTTTCATTATGTTAGGAAACATTCAAATAAGCTAACCAGTCTTTTTTCAAACATTGATTTAGGGATAAGTAGGACTTCTGTTTCATGAAACTTGAACTATATAATTGAATAGCAATTCACAATGTTATAACAGCATACGTATATCATTCACTCAGATAATTGTCCCTAGTTTAGGATGGACTACTGAGAACGAGCTGTGAAATATCTGGACACTGATTCCGTAATAACGTCACAATAATTGTAAATGGCGAATATGATTGATAAAACTCAACCCTTACTTACCAATGCTTACGATTAATCCCTCTTGTCATGTCTTTGACTACACTTCTCCTTTGAATATTATGGAATATTTTAATCACAGCATTACCTAGTCGTCATAGCGTTAGACAGATCTGATAAACAGCTGTGTTGACGCAGATTGATATAGGAATTTGAATTTTTTAAAAAAAGTGTTTTCGCCCGGGATCGAACCGGGGACCTTCCGCGTGTTAGGCGGATGTGATAACCACTACACCACGAAAACACGCACTGCTTCGTGAATGTCATTGTCTTACATCTGGAGCAAGTCGAAGTATAATAACCGGTTCGTTATTTGTGCACAATCTAGGCCACACCTTACGTTACCTGTTCTCATGAAGCTGTGTGAAAAAGACTAGGATTTTACATGGAAGTTTATATCTTTTTTTCTTAATCCGTTTACCCGCGTGACTTTGAATCGGGGAGATACAACTGGAAAAAAGTACCAGTACCTCGCCTGCTGTGCTGAACAGAGGCCGAATGGGGTAAAACCACTTCAAGGATGGCTGAGGATTGAATCGAATCCACCTCTACTCAGTTGACCTACCGAGGCTCAGTGGAGCTCGTTCCACCCCTCATACCACTTTCAAATTTCGTGACAGAGCCGGGAAACGAACCCGGGACTCTGGGAGTGGCAGCTAATCACGCTAACCACTACACCCTAGAGGTAAACTAGAAGGTTACCTAAGGGTGTAAATGTGCTCGGGACCCGTTCAGCCTCACGATGAATACTGTGCAGAGAAGTAAATGGAATTCATTTACTACAGATTTCGTAAGATATTTTTTCTCCTGCTTCATCTCCAAGTGAATAATTGAATAGTTATGTGCTTGTAATATGAAATTCAAAAATTCCCTGTCCGCCTCTGTGGTGTAGTGGTTAGCGTGATTAGCTGCCACCCCCGGAGATCCGGGTTCGATTCCCGGCTCTGCCACGAAATTTGAAACGTGGTACGAGGGCTGGAACGGGGTCCACTCAGCCTCGGGAGGTCAACTGAGTAGAGGTGGGTTCGATTCCCACCTCAGCCATCCTGGAAGTGGTTTTCCGTGGTTTCCCACTTCTCCTCCAGGCAAATGCCGGGATGGTACCTAACTTAAGGCCACGGCCACTTCCTTCCCACTTCCTTGTCTATCCCTTCCAATCTTCCCCATCCCTCGCAAGGCCCCTGTTCAGCATAGCAGGTGAGGCCGCCTGGGCGAGGTACTGGTCATTCTCCCCAGTTGTATCCCCCGACCAAGAGTCTGAAGCTCCAGGACACTGCCCTTGAGGCAGTAGAGGTGGTATCCCTCGCTGAGTCCGAGGGAAAAACCGAACCTGGAGGGTAAACAGATGATGATGATGATGATGAAAAATTCCCTTCTCAGCTAAAACGCCAGTTAATCTTGAATACACATGGTATCACATCACTTTTTAACTAATTAGAAGGGGAGAAAAATCAAGGTAACGGAGGAAAAAGGAAGAGCTACGAGGAGTGGGAAAACTGAAGGCACCCTAGGTCTCGTAAACCTAACACAATAGGGGTCGGAAGAGTGGGATTGTATAGGAAGGATGAACAGAGGAACCTGGCATAAGTCATTGAAAAATATTCAGTATCTGCTAGGGGCTCCGTGTTCGCCAGCCAACGCTCCCAAATTGAGCGCAGCAAGTGTATCTTCCTTATAGTCACCTTTTACGATAGCGGATACCGTGAATGTGTTCAATCCTTCCACCCACAATGGGAATTAAAACAAAATAGTACAAGGCTGCTGATAAATGTAAGAAGTCTCTGAAGTGATTCTGCAACGGTAAATAGGTAACCAGTCAAGTTACTTCTGTTTGTTGAGTCCTCAGCCTGAGGACTGGTTGGATCCCCTGCAGTTTCACCCATGTACTGTCGCACAAAACTCTAAGACGTCCTTGAAGAATTCAGGAGGTTCAAGAGGGCTGCTACTGGATTTTACTGAGTTACTAGCTGTAGTAGCCGGCGTTACCCGGATAGTTTTACCTTTCGGATTCGTATCATCCTTATTTGTGAAGTCAATTTTTGTAGAATTCCTTACTGAGACTATGATAGATATTTTACGATATACTGTATTATGTAGTTTTATTGTTTATATGTGTTCCAGTTTTAGATTACTGTACTTCATTTTCGAATAAACCTTTTTCCTCGTGGAAGCCCGAATTGACTGGTAAATATTTGATCTATTAAAAGAAGAAAATGTTTGCATGTACAGTATTTACCCATCGTGCTGAAGATATGGTGCACACGATACCAACCGTCATTAAGACTGCCACCGATCAGTGTTGCGACCCCCAAAAACTGTGGATTCAATACTAATAGGCCTACAGTATATGTCATTTTAGACTATTTACTTTCAACCCCCATCTCAGCCCTCGTTCCAATGGAGGCTGAACATGGGCTTAAACGGTATCTAAAGCGTCACAATTCATCTCAGAGGCACATAAACAAGGGATTGGACATTAACATAGGTTTTCTTCTTCTTCTTCTTCTCTTCTTAATCCTTTTTCCCTCGGACTCAGCGAGGGATCCCACCTCTAATGCCTCAAGGGCAGTGTCCTGGAGCATGAGACATTGGGTCGGAGATAAAACTGGGGAGGAGGACCAGTACCTCGCCCAGGCGTCCTCATTTTCTATGCTGAACAGGAGTCTATTGAGGGGGGGGGAGGGAGGATGGGAATATTAGAAGGGATGGACAAGGAAGGAGGAAGGAAGTGCCGTGGCCTTAAGTCAGGTACCATCCCAGCATTTGCCTGGAGGAGAAGTGGGGAACCACGGAAAAACAGCTTCGAGGACGGCTAAAGGGAGAATCGAGCCCCCTTCTAGTCAGTTGACCTCTCGAGGCTGAGTGGACCCTGCCCCAGCCCTCGTACCACTTTCCAAATTTCGTGACAGTGCCAGGAATCGAACCCGGGCCTCCGGGGTTGACAGATAATCACACTAACTGCTACACCATGGAGGCGGACTTCGTGTTTTTTCATTATTTTTATATCTCAAACCCTCCCATTCCTCACCCCTAGCGGGGGTAGGAATTTCTCATCTCCATAGTATTTTTTTTCTTTTGATCAAACAGTAAATCATATGTCTACCAAGTTTGATTTAGAGCTATTTTGGAATAAATATCCATAACCTTGATCACTTTTGATGCTTTCTGTCTCATCACTTCTCACTCGCTATTGCGATGGGATTATAGCCTATTTGGACTTATACGGTATCCGGAATATCACTGTTCATCCCAACGACCACGAAAAATACGGATTCGAAAAAAATATTGACCGTTTTCGATTATTCTTACATGTCATCCCCTCCCAATCCTCACACATAGGTGTGCTATGGATGTGAAACAGCCATAGTAATTTTTTTCGTGGTGTAGTGGTTAGTGTGATTAGCTGCCACCTCCGGAGGCCTGGCTTCGATTCCCGGCTCTGCCACTAAATTTGAAAAGTGGTACGAGGGCTGGAACGGGGTCCTCTCAGCCTCGGGAGGTCAACTGAGTAGAAGTGGGTTCGATTCCCATCTCAGCCATCCTGGAAGTGGTTTTCCGTGGTTTCCCACTTCTCCTCCAGGCAAATGCCGGGATGGTACCTAACGTAAGGCCACGGCCGCTTCCTTCCCTCTTCCTCGCCTATACCTTCCAATCTTTCCATCCCCTCGCAAGGCCCCTGTTCATCATAGCAGGTGAGGCCGCCTGGGCGAGGTACTGCTCATCCTCCCCAGTTTCATCCCCCGACCCAGAGTCTGAAGCTCGAGGACACTGCCCTTGAGGCGGTAGAGGTGGGATCCCTGGCCGAGTCCGAGGGAAAAACCAACCCTGGAGGGTAAACAAATTAAGAAAGAAAGTATTTTGTTCTAGATATTAAATAAAAAATGTGTAAGTTAGGTTGAAAGCTTTGCTGGAACAAACACACACACATCTTCTTCTCAACCCCCATGCCTTTGGAGACTGAGTTTTGACTTAAACGGTAAATGGAGTGTCACTATTCATCTCAGCAATCACGGCAACTATGGATTCGACACTGATATAGGTCGTTTTTTTATTATTTTTACATTGAACTCCCACCCTTAGGGGCGCTAGGGGGGTCTAACGTCCACCGTATTTGTTTCCAGATAGTAAGTCATAGCTAGTGAACCAAGTTTGGTTAAGAGGTATACCGGAATACACCCTCACACATCCACAATCTCGATTATATTTACATTCATTTTCACCCCTTCTCAACCTCCATTCCCACTGTGGCTGAAAGTAGGACTTACCCGGCATCCAGAGTGTCACTGTTCAACCCAGTGACGTCGAAAACTATGGATTCGACGTTAATATATGTCTCTATGTCTCTTTCGATTATTTTTATATTTCACCCAGCCCGTAAGGGGTGTCTTACCCCACAGTTTTCTTTCCCAAATAATAAGTACATGTATACCATGTTTGGTTGAGAGCTATGCTGGAACAGGCACACAGACATTCATAATCTCGGTCATTTTTACATTATTTTTCATCCCTTCTAACCTCATCCCGAATGGAAATGAACTTTGACTTAAACGGCATCCAGAGTGTCGCAGTTCATCTTAGCTACCCCAGAACTATTAATTCGACACAAATATCGGTCATTTTCGGATATTTTTTACATTTTAGCCATTCCCTTAGGGCTGCTAGTGGTTTATTGCCCCTACAGTACTTTTTCCAGACAATAAGTTATACAGTATGTGTATTGTGATAGTACATATATCACACCCTCGCACTATATGTAGAAGTGAGAGATATTATTGTCAGTGTTCGATTTATTATTATTATTATTATTATTATTATTATTATTATTATTATTATTATTATTGTTATTATTATTATTATTACCAGTATTCCAGTTGTATATTTTGTCATTAATATTTATAAGCTGGGAAGTCTCCATATGTGGTATGAGTAATTTGTTTTGTACAACGGCTGGGGAAACATTTATATATTGAACTTGGAAAATATGGATGAGTCATGTGTATATCCCAGTGTTTGATGAGATGGACTTGTGTTGTAGTCGGAAAGTTCTATGACTCATGTGAAACACCCCAGAGTTTGTTCTTGTCTTGGGACCAAGAAGAAGTTCAGGGCGTGGTCTTGACTAGAAGATCTACTCATGATTGGCTGGCCAGGATGAATCCAGACGGATCATGTGAGAGGAAGGGGAATGCTGATGTCTATTTAACATGTGATCAAACGGCGGAAAGAAAAAACAAACTGCAGGGAATGAAGTAGTGCTGACACAGGATACCGGAGTAAAACTGGATGTACGGTACTGGAGTGACACTTCTAAACACACTGGACTGGACTTCAAACGTTTGTAGAACATAGTCCTATTATGTTTGTAGAAAGTGACTGATCTACAATTGTGGAGTGCTTAGGCACTGGGTATTGTATCACTTGTGGCGGTCTGGTATTGCATGTTACTGAAAGCTGAGAGGTGCTGTTTCTCAGACTTTCCATAATTTATGTTCAGGAACGACAAGCGCGTGTTGATCAAATGCATATATCTTTAAAACAAGTGTTAAAGTCAGTGAACACAGTATTATGAGATACAGTATCTTTGTGAAATAATAATTGCCGATTATGAAAATCGGCAAGTCGTGCTGATACAGAGACAGTGAAGGGTTCTTATCTACATATATGTAAATTGTTCAGCGGACTGACTACAAATGCTAGCTTAGTTCTCGCTTTCGTTTTCCCACTGTTTTTGTTGTTGTTGTTGTTGTTGTAAATATGGAGTCTTGTTCAACGGACTGACTAAAAATTTTAGCTTAGTTCTCGCTTTCGTTTTCCCACTGTTTTTTGTTGTTGTTGGAAATATGGAGTCTTCTAGTAAGATTTTGTTTGTGTATTATAAGTGTATTTTGGTGTGTTGATGAGGTGCTCTTGCACGAATTTTATTAGGAATATAGTTAATTTTAGAATCAGTGGAGTTATTGATGAACCTAGGTGCAGTTCCTACCTATTTAGTCGTTTTCAGAAGGTTAGGTAAGGCCTGAAGCAGATATACCAGTACGCAGCATAATGTACATGTCCTGGTAGATAAAGAATTATTATGCTCTATCTAAATTCGAGGGATCCATTCTGGTGAACTCTGGCGCCCATATCACGGACATTTCGATTAATTATGGTTATTAATGTATGTTAATTCATGTTATTTCAATTATTTTAGCAAGTTTGTGTTATTTTATCTTATTATTATTAACAGTAAAGTTACAAATTGCACCCAAGTGTGGGGCAATCATGATAGTTAATTATTATTATTATTATTATTATTATTATTATTATTATTATTATTATTATTATTATTATTATTATTTATTGATAAATATACCATATTAAAGTATCTAGTTTGGTTAAGAGCTATGCTGGAACAGACTCGCGTTCATCCATAATCTCTGTCATTTCCGACATTCTCTTTGTTCACCCCTTCTCACCACCTACGCCAATGGGGACTGGACTTGGATTTAAACGACATCCGGAGTGCCACTGTTAGTCTCGGCGACCCTAAAATCTGTAGATTCGATTATTTTTATATGCCACACCCTACCAAGCCCCATCCCTAGCGGTGCTTAGCGGTGGCTTACCCCCATCGTGTTCGTCTCCAGATAGTAAATCATAACTGTACAAGGTTGCTTTAAATTGTTGCTGTGGTTTAGGAGAAGATGTTAAAATTGTACTCATAGCCTACATACTTACATTTTTATATTTTTTTTAATTATAGAATGCTCGTTGCCGTTCGTTAGAAGTGGATGATAACTCGTGTCATTCCACTGTTGATATCCTACATTATTCACAGTTTCTTAAATATTCGTTCACCGGGCGAGTTAGCAGTGCGGTTAGGGCCGCGCAGCTGCGAGCTTGCATCCGGGAGATAGTGGGTTCGAACCCCACTGTCGGCAGCCCTGAATATATTTTTCCGTGGTTTCCAATTTTCACACCAGGCAAATGCTGGGGCTATACCTTAATTAAGGCCACGGCCGCTTCTTTTCCACTCCTAGGCCGTTCCTATCCAATCGTTGCCATAAGACCTTGTCGGTGCGACGTAAAAGCCAATTGTAAAAAAAAATGTTCTCATCTAATACTCTACTACATTCTTTAAACTTGGAAGAAGTATCAAAGTTGGTCCTGTGACATGAAAATACATTTTGAACATGGCATGTTGGATGGCCATTTCCAAATAATAGGCATGGTCATGAACCTTATAGTAAGAAAGATACTTTATAAAACATGGTGGCGTGTTCCCATCCTCTTATATACATCATTTCCTGCCAGTCTATCATGATACAGCCTAAGTTTGATGTCGCCTATCGACAACCTGCCCATCATGTCGATTCAATCTTGTTGCGGCTTTGCAATTAAATTAATTACATAACTCATAAAAACTACCCATCGGATTTCGTTCAAACCACTTTCTAAACCGTCTTAGGAGTAATAAGAACAAATTGTGCAATTTTCAGCGAAATCGGTCCAGTAGTTTTGGAGTCCATGCGAGACAAAATACCCACACTTATTTTCACTTATACATATTGTACCCGTGCAGTTTGGGCCATCTCATCATGATTTGACATGATGGATATGATATTGAAATACAGGGATACTTAAAGCGAAGCTGGTTGCTCACTTGGGGAATATTGCCACACCTGCAAGTACATATAGACAGCCCTGTCGCCAGGAGGATTATATATCCAATAGAAATGAACATTTCCGTTGCGAAAAGGCAGTCTAGTTAACCCATTTCTGCTGTTTATTTCGCAGAAATCGCACGGAATGCCCGCTCCCGTAACTACGAGAGTGGAAAGGGGAGAGATAATGACTAAATCACTAATTGCTTCAAGGAAAAGTATACCGATATTCATGTTCAGTACGAAGTGGCACGTATGCCAAATGTTCTTAGAAATGGGAAAACTAATTTTGATGATGATGATGCTTGTTGTTTTAAGGGACCTAACATTGAAGGTCATCGGCCCGAAAACTAATTTTCACAGCCTACGGGCGTATATTCGTAAGGTTGGCTACGGGGAAAGCTTTAAAAGACCCGCTTTACTTTCTAGGTCAATGGCAAAATTCTGGTTACTATGTTAACCATTTGCAGGGGTGCCAGCTTTGAATATGTGAATATGAAATCCGGCTATCTTTCCAATTAATAATAAATAACATATTCTAATCACAGAACTTCAACGGTGAGGATTTTAGAAGATCTCCATCATGATCATATGCAATAACTTTAATAATTGCAGGTATCAAATTCTAGGAATTGACCCCAGCTGGACTGCTATTGGCCAGAGCTACACCATGCCAATAGCGACAGTAGAAACCCGTGAAACATGGAAGACGGAGATCTATTGATATCTTATCAATCCATAATCGATTCTTGATAAAATTACGACATGTGAGTTAAAATTATCGGACCGTTCAGTGGTGAAAATTTGAACAGCCAAGCCAGTCTCCAAATACCTATTCAAGGAAACCACCTCCCTCTCTCTGGGATGACCTCAGATGAACCAAAGGAAGAGGACAGCAGACTCGACGGACAACACTTGAACAGTTAGCCGAGGGCGGAAGTTCTTCCGCTCAACGCAAAATGATCCGCGTCGCACTCAAGCTATCTACAGTGTAAAACCCGAGTACTTTGAGTTCTTATCCGTTAAAACAACAGTGATAAGTTCAGTTTGACTCTTATTATGATTCTCGTCACGTAAGAAGTAATTGAATTAAGTATAACGTACCTGCATACTCCGGAAGCACTTGTAATTTATCAATATTTAGACTCTAAATAGACATGCGAAGGGACATTTTCATCATTCGCTTGGAAGGGAAGTAGGCTATAGTTTTAGTAACGACAATCTAGCCATAATATTTGAGACGGTAAGACTTCGTCATCTATGGAGGAAAACTGAGTCAGCGTACCGAACACTAGGAGGCCTAGACAATGACAATTTTCAGGAGTGCCGCGTTCGATACTCGTGAAGCGCGTCGTGTCGCACAATGTGTTACTTCAATCAATCAATACTGATCTGCATTTAGGGCAGTCGCCCAGGTGGCAGATTCCCTATCTGTTGCTTTCCTAGCCTTTTCCGAAATGATTTCAAAGAAATTGGAAATTTATTGAACATCTCCCTTGGTAAGTTATTCCAATCCCTAACTCCCCTTCCTATAAATGAATATTTGCCCCAGTTTGTCCTCTTGAATTCCAACTTTATCTTCATATTGTGATCTTTCCTACTTTTATAAACGCCATTCAAACCTATTCGTCTACTAATGTCATTCCACGCCATCTCTCCGCTGACAGCTCGGAACATACCACTTAGTCGAGCAGCTCTTCTTCTTTCTCTCAATTCTTCCCAACCCAAACATTGCAACATTTTGTAACGCTACTCTTTTGTCGGAAATCACCCAGAACAAATCGAGCTGCTTTTCTTTGGATTTTTTCCAGTTCTTGAATCAGGTAATCCTGGTGAGGGTCCCATACACTGGAACCATACTCTAGTTGGGGTCTTACCAGAGACTTATATGCACTTTCCTTTACATCCTTACTACAACCCCTAAACACCCTCATAACCATGTGTAGAGATCGGTACCCTTTATTTACAATCCCATTTATGTGATTACCCCAGTGAAGATCTTTCCTTATATTAACACCTAGATACTTACAATGATCCCCAAAAGGAACTTTCACCCCATCAACGCAGTAATTAAAACTGAGAGGACTTTTCCTATTTGTGAAACTCACAACCTGACTTTTAGCCCCGTTTATCAACATACCATTGCCTGCTGTCCATCTCACAACATTTTCGAGGTCACGTTGCAGTTGCTCACAATCTTGTAACTTATTTATCACTCTATAGAGAATAACATCATCCGCAAAAAGCCTTACCTCCGATTCCACTCCTTTACTCATATCATTTATATATATAAGAAAACATATAGGTCCGATAACACTGCCCTGAGGAACTCCCCTCTCAACTATTACAGGGTCAGACAAAGCTTCACCTACTCTAACTCTCTGAGACCTATTTTCTAGAAATATAGCAACCCATTCAGTCACTCTTTTGTCTAGTCCAATTGCACTCATTTTTGCCAGTAGTCTCCCATGATCCACCCTATCAAATGCTTTAGACATGTCAATCGCGATACAGTCCATTTGACCTCCAGAATCCAAGATATCTGCTATATCTTGCTGGAATCCTACAAGTTGAGTTTCAGTGGAATAACCTTTCCTAAAACCGAATTGCCTTCTATCGAACCAGTTATTAATTTCACAAAACATGTCTAATATAATCAGAAAGAATGCCTTCCCAAAGCTTACATACAATGCATGTCAAACTTACTGGCTTGTAATTTTCAGCTTTATGTCTATCACCCTTTCCCTTATACACAGGGGCTACTATAGCAACTCTCCATTCATCTGGTATAGCTCCTCCGACCAAACAATAATCAAATAAGTACTTCAGATATGGTACTACATTCCAACCCATTGTCTTTAGTATATCCCCAGAAATCTGATCAATTCCAGCCGCTTTTCTAGTATTCAACTTTTGTATCTTATTGTAAATGTCATTGTTATCATATGTAAATTTTATTACTTCTTTGGCCTTAGTCTCTTCCTCTATCTCGACATTATCCTTGTAACCAACAATCTTTACATACTGCTGACTGAATACTTCTGCCTTTTGAAGATCCTCACATACACACTCCCCTTGTTCATTAATTATTCCTGGAATGTCCTTCTTGGAACCTGTTTGTGCCTTAAAATACCTATACATACCCTTCCATTTTTCACTAAAATTTGTATGACTGCCAATTATGCTTGCCATCATGTTATCCTTAGCTGCCTTCTTTGCTAGATTCAATTTTCTAGTAAGTTCCTTCAATTTCTCCTTACTTCCACAGCCATTTCTAACTCTATTTCTTTCCAGTCTGCACCTCCTTCTTAGTCTCTTTATTTCTCTATTATAATAAGGTGGGTCTTTACCACTCCTTACCACCCTTAAAGGTACAAACCTGTTTTCGCATTCCTCAACAATTTCTTTAAACCCATCCCAGAGTCTGTTTACATTTTTATTTACCGTTTTCCACCGATCATAGTTACTTTTTAGAAACTGCCTCATACCTGCTTTATCAGCCATATGGTACTGCCTAACAGTCCTACTTTTAAGACCTTCCTTTCTATCGCATTTATTTTTAACTACCACAAAAACAGCTTCATGATCACTAATACCATCTATTACTTCAGTTTCCCTATAGAGCTCATCTGGTTTTATCAGCACCACATCCAGGATATTTTTCCCTCTGGTTGGTTCCATCACTTTCTGAATCAGCTGTCCTTCCCATATTAACTTATTTGCCATTTGTTGGTCATGCTTCCTGTCGTTCGCATTTCCTTCCCAATTTACATCTGGCAAATTCAGATCTCCCGCTACAATCACATTTCTTTCCATGTCGTTTCCCACATAGCTGACTATCCTATCAAATAATTCCGAATCCGCATCAGTGCTACCCTTTCCCGATCTGTACACTCCAAATATATCAAGTTGCCTATTATCTTTAGAAATGAGCCTTACACCTAGAATTTCATGTGTCTCATCTTTAACTTTTTCGTAGCTTACAAATTCTTCTTTCACCAGAATGAAAACTCCCCCTCCCACCTTTCCTATCCTATCTCTACGATACACACTCCAGTGCCGTGAGAAAATTTCTGCATCCATTATATAATTTCTCAGCCATGATTCAACTCCTATTACAATATCTGGTAAATATATATCTATTAAATTACTTAATTATATTCCTTTCTTTACAATACTTCTACAGTTCAGCACTAACAATTTTATGTCATCCCTACTTGATTTCCAGTTCCCTGTTCCCTTATCACCGCTCCCTAGGCCATCCCGTTTCCCTGAATGTACCTCCCTATTACCCTTCCAAACAAATTTCCTAACTTATACGTACCACTGCGGTTGAAATGAAGGCCATCCGAGCGCAGATCCCTATCTCCTACCCACCCATTAGGATCTAGAAATTTCACTCCCAGTTTCCCACATACCCACTCCATAGTCTCGTTTAAATCCCCAATCACCCTCCAATCAGTATCCCTCCTACACAGTATTCCACTAATAACAATCTCCGCTTTCTTAAACTTCACCCGTGCTGCATTTACCAGATCCCACACATCTCCAACTATGTTGGTACTTATGTCAGCTTGCCTTACGTTGTTGGTACCAACGTGAAACACTACCACCTTCTCCTTCCCCTCCTCCCTCTCTTCTACTTTCCTCAACATCTGCCTCAACCTAATTCCTGGATAACATTCTACCCTGGTTCCCTTTCCTCCACACACTTTCCCCACGTGTCTAACGATGGAATCCCCCATGACCAGAGCCTCAACCCTACCCACCTCATTTGATCCCCTCCCCTCATGGTCAGCCCTATCTTTCCTGATAGCTGCAGAAGCTACTTCCTCCTCCCTTTTCTCCTTCCCATGACCCTGTTCCACCTGTCTTTTCCTATCCTCTACTCTACATTTCCCTTTCCTACCTTTTCCCTTCCTCCTACTTCCATGCATCTCAGCAACAGTTCCCTGTCCCTCATCTTCCCTCTGTTGTTCTACCTGGAGTGACTCGTACCGATTTCGCACAGACACCTGTCCTGAATTCTGATCCTGAATAGAGCCCTTGGCCTGCAATCTCCTTCCCCTTAGAACATTAGACCACCTGTCTTCTACAACTCCTCCTTTTCCTTCCCCTCCCTCTTGTACACCTACTGTAACCTGTACATTGTTTGAGGGAGTCCTATCTTCCTTCCTGTCTTCTGTGAGAATCCTAATTATCTCCCTCAAACTTTCCAACTCCTCCCTCATACCCCTCAACGCCTCACCACACCCACAATAAGTACACTCGCGCTCCTTAGCCATTCTTTACGGGGGAAAAATTATAAATAAATAAAATAAAGTAACTTATTTGCAAAAAAAATAAATGAACGGAGGGATATATTGTCTGGGATAGTACACAACAATAAGTTAATTAATTTACGACTACACTACAATACTACTTAGTCGTGCTCTATTTTTTTTTTATCCTACAACCCCTAACAGGATAAAAACTGCTGTTAATTACTGAATATCGAAAGTAATACACAAGAACTACACAATTCCAAACTGCAATTAAGCCTATCCTAATTTCAACAATATTTTAGTAAGAGTTTCTACGGATACCTCTACTACACCAGTACTACACAAATATTTACACTAATAAAATAAGCACATTAAATTCTAATAGGATATTACTCGTATACTACTGTACAGTACACTACAGTAATTTTTAAACTACTTTCAGACGTATCCTAATTACGATACCGGTACCGTACCGTATGTCACTACTAAGCACAACAGAAATGAAATTTGCAAGAACTACTGTACTCAGAGATTACCAACGAAGCTAAATGCTTAGACAAATTATTATTAGTATTAGGGTGTAATAGATACACACGAAAGATAACACACGAATATAGCAGGCAAGATACGGCACTATCTAAATGTACCGTACTGTATCTATACTACAATGTATCTACACTACACTATACTGCGTTTGGTTAAATGCTTAAGTATCAAAGGGATTGCCGTACACGAAGAAAAACACGAATATAACTGGCAAGATACTATCTAATATATTATACCTTATCTTCACTACAATTCTACTGAAATGTGGTTATGTGATTATTACAGCTGGTGGATTACTATTATTTTCCCTACTCCACGGGGCGGAGAAAAAAAAAGTGTCCTTAATTAGGCCTACTGAAAAATACGAGGTTGTCTACAATAATTTCTCAAATATTTCTGTCAAAACTACTACTACTATTACTCTAGGGACTTGAACTGCAATTACTGGGATATATGAACTTTATTATTATTAGCTAACCGCTCATAAATACTTCGTCGCTTAGTATCAATAGTTCCCACTTCGGACAGGAACGAAGAAAATTCAGTGAATTTGCAGATAGTTTTAGGCACTTAGAAGTCAGAATACTTGTGTATTCTCATGCAAAATTTAGTTTAAGATGTGTGTGATGTATAAGAATATAGGACTAGGTCAGCTCCATGTCCTGAAGGCCACTATCATGTCATAGCAAGGCGAATGGGGGCCTGAGTCCTTTATCCGTTCAACGCCAAGAAACCTACAAAACCTACCATAATTTGAATACTTATGTGGGAATGTTATCGCATTAAAATGGGGAAATAAATATATTAATAAGGGTTACTTAACGTAACACATGGACCGCTTCTCGGTACCATGATACAGCTTAGGTAAGATGGAGGGACATTATTAAAATAACTGTAAATATGGGTTAAATCATTTCATTACATTTTGTTTTGTTGTATATAAATTTACTATGGGTTTATCATTTGTTTACTGTTGTATTTCGGAGGGTGTTACGCTCACCCATGTATTTAAATGAATTCCTCGACCACTTTGGTCAGTTTTATATTTTTATGTTAGGAATAAGGCATGTTATTACATTAAATCCAGAGATATGAAATTGCCAGTGAATTTAAATGTGTGGTTTACGTACGGAAGATCGGATAATATTGATTATTGATTAATACAACTTCCCTTATGAGGAGGCTGCCACAAGAACAAAGTACGTCGACTACACAGTATTTTGTCTTCTAAGTTATTGGTGAGTTTGCTGGTGTGTGCCAGATAGGAATAACCATCACAAGTTTCGAGTACTAGTGGAAAGTCAGCCACTGTATATTTCTTCAAAATTCACCTTTTTATCATAATTTCACAACTTAAATACACGTTCCAGATCCTCTCTTTCTATTCCAGTGCACCGCACAAATAAAATTAATAGATCGTTTGTAGAGACCGGCGCCACATTATGGAATTTCCTGCCAGCTCAGGTCAGAGAAACTAGCTCTTTACAAAGATTTAAGGTCACCTGCCGAGACAACCTGCTGAGGACAGCTAACTGAATGGCTGAAGTATGAATGTGTGCGCGCGCCTGTGGATTAGTCATTATTAAGTGTTTTTACTATTAATTAGTTTTATTATTAACTTACGATTAGTAATGTATTTAAATTTGTTCTCAATTCTATTAATTTTTTGTTTGGTTTTAACTATTTTAAATATCTCAGTATTTTATTTATGATTTTGATTAGTATGTGGTTAAGTGGAAGAGAGGGCATCGAGCCCTAACTTCGCCACTGGAAAAAGGCATTAATAAATAAATAAATAAATAATAAATTTGGAATGTGGCATGATGTATGGCTCTTCAGATATTATGTAGATGATTGCGAAGTATGGCTACTGACGCTCGTATTGTGGCTATAGCGATGTCGTGAAGTCGTGTCCGGTTGAGACCGAGAGAATCCCATATCCGTATTGAGATGCCGAGATTTTGACGGTGGTTATAAATCGATTAAATTGTCGGAATTTAAAATACGATATTCAGAAGTAAACTTTGAACCTGAAATGGATAAAATACTAGGATGACTAGGAACGACTAGTGGCATACTAAAAATTTTGATTGGGTTCCAAATGTTGTGTTAATTAAATTTGGGTTTACTAATGAGTCAGAATATTGCCACCGGTTCTTAAGAATTCTGAATAATGGACTAAATTCATTGTTTAAATCGAGGTTCTAATAAATTATAAATGGAGGTTTGGAACCACGGAATAATTACATATTCACGGTTGCTAAAATGTGTGGAAATATACATTTTTGGAGACTGACCTCAGAAAACAAATCAAGTGTAAAGGGGGAAATTAGGAATAACATGCAGTTAATGAATAAATAGATCGTACCTTGTCGTCGATTGAATATAACAGTTGTGAATAATAAATTAGGAATATTACTCTGATTTATGAGGAAAGAAGAATTTCTGTGTCAGGGATATTTATAATGAAGCTACGATGAAATGTAATGTGAAACAACAATGAAATATATAAAGAAACACAGAGAATATTAGTGACCGGGTACTGGAAAATGGAATTATCAGCCCGTGGGATGTAGGTAGAGTAAGACTGAGTTACGGAGAATGCAGGGATCGCACCCCGTTGTAGTACGTACGAGGAGGATAGGCTGCATGCGTAGTTATTTGAAGTACTACGGCCCCAGATATCAGAGAGGTTAATAGACCACATGAGTGACCGTAAGGTGGAATGATTAATCATGACAGATTTAACGAATTTAAATGGGACCCATAATAATAATTGTAGTCGCCATGAGTCGGGTTGGTTTTGACGAACAAGTTAGGCTTCCCTTATATGCCTAAGTTGATAACTCTGTGAGTGAGACCACGGCTGTTAAATGTCAGGATTATATGAGATTTTTACAGGCACCTTCCAATACTTTTGTATGTTGCCTTGACAAAGGTAAATATTAATTTGAGGCTCAATTTCGCGAGCTATTACTGGCATGCTCGTGACTCGTGGTAGTTAGGCTAGGGTCCTTCCGTCTAATTTCCCCTTTGTTACGATAACATTTCTAGGATAGGATTCCGGGCTATCTCATATGTGAATAACACGGAGGTAACTTATCTAAAGAAATGTGGAGGCGACCGTAAGGCAGGTTGTGCTCGTGCCCGCGTCTCCTCAAATGGTTTCAGGTTTACGTGTCTAAGTACACGAGTCAGTGCTTCGATCCAAATGGATCAGGTGTTCGACAGATTCACGTTTACATGTACAAGTATACGGGTCGCTGTTCGACCTCATATAATATTATTCCCCCCATCAAGGTGGTAGGATGGTGAAAACACAGGTTGTAATTTTTCAGGTTTGTTTAGTGTCGTTTTTGAAATTCTGTCATAACATAATATTGCATAATTAAATAAATTGCTCCTTTTTGCAATTTCAAGAGGAAAAAGGTACATTATCTTTTATTGTAGATATTTTGTCATGCCCATGGTAATAAATTCTGTGATTTCCTAGTTCTATTGTGGAGTCTTCATTTGTAGTTACTTGAGCGCCTTATTTTAATATATTAGTTTGTTTTAGACATTTATTGAAGAACCGATCACCCCTGAAATAAAGGCTAGTCTGGGGCTCAGGTGGGAGCGGGTCAAATATGTACGTAAGTTTTACAAATAATCTATATATTTGACATAACATATATATGTATGTAGTGTATGTATGCTGAGTATTTATCCCGAAGGCTGGTTTGATCCCAAACAGCTCTGCCATCAGCTGTCATTGTCTGGTTTCAGAATATATCCTATACCTGAGGCCATAGCGCACTGTACACACTAGGTCTAAGCTGTAAAGGCACAGTAGTGTATGGAAAACACAAATTAGCTGGTTTGGTTACTCTAACCGATTTTGAAATCACACTTACCGTCTTCAGGAGAGGAAACTCTAACCGAGCAAGTTGGCTTAGCCACGTGGTTAATGTCGCGTAGCTGTGAGCTTGTATTCGGGATATGATGTGTTCGAAACATACTTTCGGCAGCCCTGAAGATGGCTTTCCGTGGTTTTCTGTTTTCATACTAGGCAAATACTGAGACTATTCCTTATTCCTTACTTAAGCTTACAGCCCCTTCGTTCCCAATCCCAGCCTTTCCCCCATCTATTCGTCGCCGAAAATCTTCGATGTGTTTATATGAAGTTAAACCAACAGAAAAAAAAAAATCTGAAGTATTGTCGATAGAATTTAAGCCACTTGCCCGTGGTGGTTCAACGGATAGACACACAAGGAAAAAGACTTCACACTCTTAAACATTTTCTCCGCTAGTAGTATAGAACCACGAATATGTTTTTGGGATTAGAAGACGAGAGAATAAGTACAGATTCTTTGGCTGTTCCCCTCTTAGTAGCCCCTTACGACATGCAGGGGATACAGATAATACATCCTTTGACTGTATCCACTGGGGAGATAAAGTGCTCTGATAAATCGAAAGAAGAATGAGTGTATCCACAAATGTATGGTAAGGCTCATGAACCGAGGACTATCTGTTCAAAAGGCGCTATTTCCACTCGAAAAAAGTCGTGGTGTGTCCGCCTCTGTGGTGTAGTGATTAGTGTGATTAGCTGCCACCCCCGGAGGCCCGGGTTCGATTCCCAGCTCTGCCACGAAATTTGAAGAGTGGTACGAGGGCTGGAACGGGGTCCACTCAGCCTCGGGAGGTAAACTGAGTAGAGGTGTGTTCGATTCCAACCTCAGAGATCCTGGAAGTGGTTTTCCGTGGTTTACCACTTCTCCTCCAGGCAAATGCTGGGATGGCACCTAACTGAAGGGCACGGCCGCTTCCTTCCCTCTTCCTTGCCTTTCCCTTACAGTACTCCCATTCTCCACAAGGCCCCTGTTCAGCATAGCAGGTGAGGCCGCCTGGGCGAGGTACTGGTCACCCTCCTCAGTTGTATCCTCCCACCCAGAGTCTGAAGCTCCAGGACACTGCCTTTGAGGCGGTAGAGGTGGGATCCCTCGCCAAATCCGAGGGAAAAACCAACCCTGGATGGTAAACAGATTAAGAAGAAGAAGAAAGCCGTGGTAAAACGCAAGGAAATGTTTAATAAAGGGCTCTTGGAACGTTACTCATTATCGCGTATGTACTACTTTTAAGGAATTACATGTTTCTGGTCTCGACCGCTCATGGCATGTGTTGTCCGGCTTCATGGCTAAATGGTTAGCATGATGGTTTTCGGTCACAGGGGTCCCGGGTTTGATTCCCAGCAGGGTCTGGAATTTTAACACTCAATGGTTAATTTCGCTGGCACGGGGGCTGGGTGTATGTGTCGTGTTCATCATCATTTTATCCTCATCACGGCGTGCAGGTTGTCTACGGGAGTCAGATCAAAAGACCTGCACCTGGTGAGCCGAAGATATCCTCGGACACTCCCGGCACTAAAAGCCATTTCATTTTCATGTCATGTGTTGGTATTAAACTACTACAATGCGTGCGGACGAAGTAAAAGAAAGAAAATTGAAGTGAACGGACACTACTCAGCTGTGAGAATTGAAAGGCTTTCTAGACCTCGCAATTATAACACTAATTCATTATTATTATTATTATTATTGTTCCGGGGTATCTGTGGAATGCGGAGGTGATGAAAGAATGTGCGGGCTTGAATGGGTCTAACTACAATATCAAAATTAATTTAAAACTTAAACTGACGGTTATATTTTCAGAACTTCAAACTTAACTATTTTTCATAATAATGATGCATCAGGTAAAATGACAATCATAAAACAAGGCAAGGAAAAATACAAGATTAGTGAACGTGACAGATTTTGAGCTTCAAACCCCTCGTTTTACAATTCTTGAGCTCCCGCTCAAATTAACAATTCAAAAAAAGACGAACTTTAGTAAAGGGCAGAAATCCCCTAATTCACAGAACACTTGCTCCCTAAATACAGTATCTAGCCTTCCAGAGGCACTCTTTACAGTTACAAAACTTGAAAAAGAGCTAACAGGCTCTCCGTTTACTTTCAGAATCCTCGAGGCAACATCAAAAATCTTACGCTCTCTGGCCTTCCATGGCCCAACTTATAATTTGAAACAGGGGTATCTTGTACCCAACCTATAGGGCCTTTGCGGGAAAGAACAGGTTAAGTAAATGGCCCGAAACACAAACTGAATGGAGGCGTACTGCTCTCCCAGATAAGAACACTATAAAAACCTAAGGGGCTCTAGGCCGATGAAACAGGGCTATTCCCAAACTACTGAGGTGACTCGTATCAAAATTACTTTACCACTTGTCCGCCTCTGTAGCGTAACTGTTAGTGTTGTTAGTTGCCGTCCTCGGAGGCGTGGGCTCGATTCCCGGTACTGCCAGAAATTTAAGAATGGCGGGAGGGCTGGTATGTGGTTCAAATGGTACACGCAGCACACCTCCAATGGGGGTGGGCCTGAAAAGAGCTGCACCACCTCGGGATGAGGACACGAGTTTACTTTTTTTACCACATTACAGAATGAAAAAACAGTTATAAAACGTAGCCACCTCAAACCAAGATGAAGGGGAACTCGAGCGGGTAATTCACTCTCTATCCTCGATTTACAGTTAAATATTTTATTAAGGTTTTACATTAGCCAGAAGAAAGTGTGTTACATAACTAAAGACCTTTCCCTCGGGTTAAACTGCGCAGGTAGGAAGTAAGAATAAAGTTAAGTGGCCATTACCTTGTAGATGTTCTAGCTGCCGAAGAAAGAGGCCGCCTGCCTCCTGCTTAACACACACATTCAGATAGACGTCAACCAACTGGCCAAGAAACGTGAAAAGCCGCAGTTTATAAACCCTCAGGGAAGATTCGAGATCATTCAAGACTAAACTAGCCACACCCTCTCAATTTTATTGGTAGATTTCAAAAGTAACACTCAGAATCGAACAAGAAGCCTGTGATAGGTGGAAAATTAATTACAGAAATTAGGAATTGGCTAGATTCAAAATTGGCGGAAAGAAAAAGGAAATATTGCCAACCCAAAAATAAATGAACATCAATCATTTACAAACCCTATAAATACAAAACTTCTTTAAATTATAAGTTCTTTCACTTTGCACCAGGGTGCATGATCATAGTTTTTTTGTGGTGACATCTGTGGAAAAATGTCCAAACTTCTTGATGAATGGTAAACAAAATAAGGAGAAATTCACTCAGTTTAGGCAACTGCACAGTAACAAAATTACATGATATTTCTGTGGTGACATCTTCTGAGTAAAGTTCTAAGTTGGTGTAGTTTCAGTTTCACTGTTTAACCAATAGAGGAGTTCATTTAGGCGCTAAATTTGAATGCGCGGCTTTGGGGTGTACCTCCCGATACAATTATTATTATTATTATTATTATTATTATTATTATTATTATTATTATTATTATTATTATTATTATTATTATTATTATATAATTCGCTGGGGCCATCAAGGACCACGTTAAGTCTTGTTGCATTCGACACTGAACTTGGCCTTCTTTAGAGCCCAAATTTCCCTCATTCTTTGTGAGTGGGCCTGCTTACGCTCCTCTGTCCAAGTTGCTCGTCTCGGTTTAGCCAGTTCGTCAATATTTTCTTGCGGAAGAGAAATCTGTTAAGGGCGTCTTCATCTGAGATATGTAGCATTTTCAGGTCTTCTTTGGTATTTCTAAACCAGGGAATTGTGGTTTTGGGGGTTGAATCAAAAAAGTGAAAGATTTCTTTAGTTAACATTCTTCCGTCCATTCTTTTCAGATGACCGTAAAATCGTGCCCGTCTTTTTCTGATTGTGTCGGTAATTTTCTCTATTTTGCTGTAGACTTCCTTGTTGGATCTCTTTTGATGGGTTCCATTTCTGTACTTTGATCCCAAGATTCCTCTCACAATTTTGCGTTCTCTTTTCTCCAGTTTTCAAGGAGTCCTTTGTTGGCATTTAGAGACAGGGTTTCGGGTGCATATAGAACTACTGGCTTCAGAACTGTTTCATAGTGACGTATCTTGGTGTTTTGGGAAAGGCATTTTTTGCTGTAGATTGTGCGGGATGTTTGGTAGGCTATTTCCAGTTTGCGTACTCGCTCCTGAAGTGCTTCTTTGTCCAGTCCATTTTTCATGATGATCTCACCCGGGTATTTGAATTTGTCTACTCGGGTGATGTCCCCGTATTTTGTATGGTGTTTTGGTGGAGCTTCTTTGATGTTAGTCATTACTTCTGTTTTCTCAAACGATATCTGCAAACCAGTTTGTTCGGCAATGTCCTTTAAAATTTCAACTTGAGTTCTAGCGGTTTCTATGTCGTTTGAGAGAATTATTATTATTATTATTATTATTATTATTATTATTATTATTATTATTATTATTATTATTATTATTATTAACGTCTAAGTTGTGTAGTGGTTAGTATAATTAGCTGCCACCTCCGGAGTCCCGGGTTCAATTCCCGGTTCTCTGCCACGAAATTTGAAAAGTGGTACGAGGGCTGGAATTGGGTCTACTCAGCTTCGGGAGGTCAGGTGAGTAGAGAGGGGTTCGATTCCCTCCTCAGCCATCCTCGAAGTGGTTTTCCGTGGTTTCCCACTTCGCCGCCAGGTACCTAACTTAAGGCCATGGTGCTTCCTTCCCCTCTAATTGTCTATACCTTCCAATATTTTCATTCTCCACAAGGCCCCTGTTCAGCATAGCAGGTGAGGTACTGGTCCTCTTTCCTTGTTGTATCCCCCGACCCAAAGTCCCATGTTTCAGGACACTGCCCTTGAGGCGATAGAGATGGGATCCCTCGCTGACTCCGACGGAAAAATTCTCTTGACGGTTTTCTGTTTTCATACGAGGCAAATAGTCTACTGAGGCTATTCCTTAATTAAGCTTACAGCCTCTTCCTTCCCATTCCCAGCCTTTCCCCATCCATTCGTCGCCGAAAGGAAGGAAAGAAAAATTATTATTATTATTATTATTATTATTATTATTATTATTATTATTATTATTATTATTATTATTATTATTATTATTGGCGTCGAAGCGGGGAGCCATCTAGTGGCGAATGAACGTACCATTTCCACTTCTATTATAACGTCTAAATTTAAAGAGTCATTGTTTAATAAGCCTTTCTCGTGAACAGTCGAGATTTCTTCTGATGATGCAGAGCACAGTTCTCTTCGAAATGTTAAGAATTTGACCTTATTTTCTGGACACGGCATAAGCCCAGAAGCCTTTACAGTATCATGTTTATTTCGTATTGCTTAATGGACAGTGTAATATTTTAATTCCTTTACAAATGTGAATCAAAGTGATATCGTGTGTGTTAGCATAAAGCAATTCTACGTAATTATAACGTAATATATCTGCACAAAAGTGTGGTTAAGTGTAAGAGAGGGCCATGCACCCTAACTTGCCACTTGAAGGTAGACAAATAAGTACATAACTAAAAATAAACAACTAAATAAACAAATAGATTAATTGAATAAATAAATAAATAAATAAATAAATAAATAAATAAATAAATTTATTAATTAATTAAAAGTACCGTTTTTCATTAGCCAATAATTCAGCTATCCTAATATGATTGTCGTGGATACATGCAGGCATTCGACAAACCGATGGTTAGCAAACAATATATCTAGGAGGGATAATCTTGGCAAAACAGTGAATTTTTCGTGGGATTGCACACAAGTCTAGGTTAAAAAAGCTTCGCGTATTTCAGGTGTCATTTAAACATTTCCGTTCAACTACTGTAATAAACTACTCTCTCTGAAATTTTCTCAATATGCCACAAACTCTAGCCACTAGACCGATTTAAACTAGCTGGCTGCCTTGGAAAATCCCAATGTGCGTGTTACAAAATAACATTTACTATTTTCAGAAAAGAATCATTTCAGTTCCTCATGTAAATCATTTAGGAAAACATGTTATAAATATAAGGAAAAATGTTTGTTTTTTAAACCTTTGTTAATAAAATGAACATTCCTTTTCCTATTCCAAAAGCGCAATTTTTTACTTTTATTTTTAAATAGAGGATGAATATATTTTATTTCTAATTTAATTCAATGAATATTATTTTGCACCATTTCCTCTTTTCTTTTACCAAATGAGTCGTGTGTGTAAATACGTATTTTATGTCCACAATTAAATAAACTAAATAACAAAAATATTGTGTTTGGCATTTCTGTATTTGCATTTCTTTATTATTCTTTACTCTACTATATGCCCGTTCACTGTCCATTATCCTTGAGGCGTCAAAGCGTCACCATCATTAGCCGGTTTGAGTCCCGTTGGTGGAAAATGTTCACCATTAGAATCTCGGCTGGTAGGGTAGATGAGGTGGTGGTATACGATTTCTAATTACTAGACTGCGTGCCAAAAGCCTGGATTCAATTCCAAACATTTCCGCAGTGTTCATATCGAGTGGGGTTTATGGCGCTATTGATGGTGATTCTTTCGTCGGATAGCGACGTTAAGCCTGGAACCTTGGTGCTATTCCACAAAAGTAGTGCCGGCAGCGGGTTTCCCCCTCTCCCTTCGTACTATCATATGTCATGTTATTCATTTCATCTCATTAACTTCTCTGATGAGGCTGACGTCAGGAAGGGCGTTCGGTCGTAAAAACTCGTTACGAACTTTCATTTCACTTCATACCCGACCGCATTTAGAAACGGGCCGAAGGTTGGGCACATACTTACTTACTCCATTAAGCAAACACGAAATCCCTAAAATTCTATTTTTTTAGTAACTTCCGAATCATCCGTTGTATGATCACTCAGTTAAAGTTAACGCTTTGTTTAGTCATGCTCAGATATCTTGAGCGCCGTTAGTCGTAGCTTTCCGGGAATGGTTCCATTCGATTCAGCTCAACAATACAAGAGAGCGCATTATTGTCTGCTTCTTCTAAAAATAGTATTTACCTGTCGAAAATGTTTTCCACAAAACAGACGTTTGACCCTGGATCAGTTCCGATATTTGCTGGTAAGAAAAAAATAAAATGAAATGGCGTAGGGTTTTTTTAGTGGCGGGAGTGTCCAAGGACAAGTTCGGCTCGCCAGATGCACGTCTTTCGATTTGTCTCCCGTAGGCGACCTGCGCGTCGTAATGAGGATGAAATGGTGTTGAAGGCGACAAATACACCCGGCCTCCGTGCCAGCAAAATTAACCAATTATGGTTAAAATTCTCGATCCTGCATGGAATCGAACCCGGGACCCCGGTGACCAAAGGTCAGCACGCTAACCATTTAGCCATGGAATTTGCCCGGTGTGAAAATGGGAGGGCTGCCGACGATGGGTCTCGAACCCACTAGGCCCTCTCTCCTGAATTTAAACTCACAGCCACGAGACGCGATTCGCGTACTCAACTCCCTGTGTATGTATGTATGTATGTATGCATGTGTGTACGTATGTATGTATCTATCCTATATGAGTGTAATATTTAATGATAGTTAGAGAGATCCTCTACAGGCGAGCAATCAGCGGCTTAGAATGTGCAAATTTACTTTAATATTTAAAATTGGAGACTTAATGACACAGCAGTAAGAAACAGATCATAATAAGTTATAAGCACAGTATCTAATCCCTTTGAGCATGTAGATTTAGCCCTGACACAGGAGTGCTGACCTTGCAGTATCCATTACTGATATCCCCGCGGGGTGGGCTAAGTATTCACAACCTCTGCAAGCTGAACACAGTAGTAGAGTGGAGTAGCTGATGGAAGGCCGAGAACAAATATTTGGTCAACCTCGACAAGGGTTTGCGAGAGGTTTGATGGAATAGAATATTGAAGTTGCCCTCATCAGAGAGACACAATCAAAGCTCGCTAAATGGAGAAATGAGGTTGACTCTTTTGAGTGTGCGTGTGTGCGCGTAGGAGGGACAGAACGGTATAACGAGGTGTTGAAACACTCTGGCTGGCTTCAGGGTGATAGATTCTCTCAGCCAATACTGCAGAACACGCATTTATTAAAGGAAGTAGAAAATAACAAACGTTTTGAATATCACCTATTATCGATGGACAAGTAGATACTTTAAGCCAGTTCTTCTGATTGTAGGCTAATTATAATTTAACTGAGAGAGAATGGACACATACTCAATATATACAGTATATATATATTTTTTTACAAGTCGCTTTACGTCGCACCGGCACAGAAAGGTCTTATGGCGACGGAGGGACAGGAAAGGGCTAGGAGTGGGAAGGAAGCGGACGTGGCTTAATAAGGTACAGCCCCAGTATTTGCCTGGTGTGAAAATGGGAAACCGCGGAAAACCAAATTCAGGGCTACAGACTGTAGGGGTCGAACCCACTATCTCCCCAATACTGGATACTGGCCGCACTTAAGCGACTGCAGCTATCAAGCTCATTATTATTATTATTATTATTATTATTATTATTATTATTATTATTATTGAAAGTTAAATTTATTATCAGCCAAGCTAGGTGTCTCACACAGTATTGTAGGTGGGTATGATCTCAGTCCGGGTAGTATTTGAAGGTACCCAAATATGGCAGCTAGAAAACAAAGGAAAACGACCTAGAGTATTCGTCGTGCCGACCACGCGGTACCTCGTAATCTGCAGGCCTTCTGGCTGAGCAGCGGTCGCTAGGTAGGCCAAGGCTCATGAGGGCTGTTGTGCAATGGATTTATTTGTTCAAATACTCCAGCTTTATGTTGGTAGATTTACTACCACGCAAAAGAATTCCTCCGAGGCAAAATTCGGTCATTTCAGTGTCCCTGAAATCCGCAAGAAATTAGTTACCGTACTGGATCCTAAAGCCAATATTAAATGAATACAACACATTCTCTCGGAATGTTTCATCAGTTCTGTTTCAAAGATTACAGCATCACATGCTCCATCAGATTGAGATTTCTATTTTTTTCTTTCGTAATTTCGTTATGAGTATCACTTCATTTTAGATAGTGTTTTCTTTTGAGTCCACCTCTTTGGTGTAGTGGTAAGTGTGATTAGCTGCCAGCCGCGGAGGCCCGGGTTCGATTCCCGTCTCTGCCAAGAAATTTGATAAATGGTACTGTACCCTGATGAGATAGGCTCTATCTTTCATGATTTGATTTTGATACGAGAAATACAGATATATAGGAATATTAAATTAATACAGTGTCAGTTTTGTGTGGACGGGATAATTTCAACATAGCTAGACATATCGCGACTCTCAGTCGCCACAGTAAGCTTGTAATTAGGGGGAGAATGTTTCTTGGCCAGAAGGTAAGAGGATTAAAGCTAGAGCTCACAACAACGAAGTAATGACTTCGAGGAAGTGAAAGAGTATATATTTCGGACCAAGGGCGAGCGGATGTATCACCAATACCGAGAATGTGACGTGCCAGTTTTTCCACGCCCGAGGCATTTGGTGTTGTCAACGTTACAAGGAAGAGATTTCAAACTAACCGAAGTGGTGTTGACCAATGAGAAAATTTATCATAGGCCCGCAGATAAACCAACATAAGAAAAACTCGGAGTGAACTCCAGTTAGCTTCTCCGATAACAATAATTAAATTATTCCAACCACATAATTGAATAGAGGGGATTTTTGTGATATCATTCCCATGTTGATTAAATGTAATCGTAATAAATTCAAGTAATGAATTCGTGGAAATGACCCACGCTATCTCGCCATTGGTCGAGATGAGCACGCCATCAGGGACGCCGAGTTAGCGCGCGAAAGGTGGAGGACAGAAATTAAGTGATATTTCCATGATCACCGAACGATAGGAGTTCAGAATACGACACATGAATGTGTATCGCCAGTGTATTAAGTAGGATAAAGCAAGAGATCCAAATCCGCCTGCATATGCCGATTTAGGATAACCAACCCCCCTCTCCAGGAGTTGACCGCGGATGACCCCGGGGGGAAATCATATCGTCCATAAAAGTCCAGTAGCGAACCTCACATCACTCAGTTCTTACCAGTCACCAGTCGTTATCGGTCACCAGTCGTGTCAGTCGTATGAAGTAGTTGAGACTCTGACACGTTGACTCTGTAAGTCAGTACCTCGGGACGCATTCGAAGTCAGTTAAAGCTGAAAGTGCGTGAATTATTAGGAGAATGAATACGAACAGTGAAATTATCCATAGTACCGAGTGTAACTAATCAGTACAACTGTATGTTGAATTTAATCAATGTCATGTGATTAAATAATAAATAACTAACGGAACGCCGATAGTACCTTTGGAAGGCAGTGTGCGGAGCCTGAAGTAAACACCTCAAGATAGACGGTGAATATCCGAGCAGGGAACCATAGGAGCTAGGTGATTATCAAGACGGCTTAGAAATAAACCAGGAAGTGCCGGTTGAAGACGCGATACGCGCCGGTTCAAATGAACGACATTTCGTCGTAATGTGCCACGACGTGTGTTTCGGGCGTATATGAAGATTATATTGTGCGAGTGTCAGGGGTCTAGGAGCACCTATAAGTGTTTTTTTTTGTTAGTAGTATTCCTGTGTAAAATAGTGTAATAAGGTATTAATCATGGGTAGTCACCCAGAAGTGTTTTATTGTGTTAAATTTGTATTGTGCGACATGATGGACGAGTAGATCACCATGGGGCCGTAAGGCCTATATCTCATCTGCTACGAGACAATGGAATTCTACATAGGAATGAGTACACAATTTTGATATTGGGGGATGTTATCGCGACTAAACGGGGTTCAGTGTAAATTAATTATGGTTACTTAACATGGTCCGCTTCCCGAGTCCATGATTTTATTTTTTTGTTAGACGGACGAACTAATTTATATTAACGTAATAATGGGTTAGATTAATTAATTTGAGTATTTGTTTGTTGTATATAATGTAAATATGGGATATATTTCTTTCAATTAATGCATGCTGTTTGTAATACTTTGAATTAAGTTCATTACAAGTGTTAATTTCCCTTTTTTTGTGCTAACCCATTTATTTGAATTTCATTCACTGCGGTGATCATTTGTATTTTAATTAGGAATAATTTCTATTAGACAGCCAAATTATGAAAGAGCCAGAGTATGTAAGATTTGTCTTGCGTACGGAAGGTCATTAAAATACTAATAATAATCATGTTTGTGAGTCGACAAAGGAAAGTAAAATAATAATAATAATAATAATAATAATATTTGGGCGTGTGCAAGTTAAAGTATAATAATAATAATGACGGTGCTTCGCGAGTTAGCCAGTGCAAATATAATAATCAATGTGGAGATGACATGTAGCGTTAAAGACTTTCATTCGCGTAATCAGTTTGATTTTACGTAAATTTTTGATTTTACGTTTTTGGACTTTATTTTAACCATTAAAATTTTGTTTAAAAGCGATATAGGCACGTGAATTAGAATGGTCACGATATGTTAAAAGCCCAGAATGATTTGAGCCCATATTTAGAGTTGGAAGTCATGAGGGACGAATATCCGGCGTGAAATAAATTGAGCCGTATTGTTTGTAATGATGAAATAGATGAATCTCAAGGCCTAAGATGATATAAAATACAGATGCCGGTGTTATTAGTGGTAGAATCCACGCACCGAGGATTAATTTATGAATTAAATGTTTGAAGAGTTCCGATGAAAGGAAATGGACTTCAAATTGGAAGGAATAGTTTAGCAATCGCCGGCATTGGAGGTATTTGCCCAGCCGCGATGTGCCATAGGTTGTGAGATGTGTCTTTGGAGGACAGGTGTCCCCATATAAAATTAACGGCAGTACGAAAGTGAAGGTACGGTCCCGAATACCGTGTTGTCCCGACCGATTAATTTTTGATGAAAATAATAAGAGCGAGAAGTTGAAGTATTATAGCAAGGATGATTACGGGTTACGATAATCACGATTTCCATTAATAATAATAATAATGAAAAGTTGAAGGAGCAGAAGATAAAGAACTTGCAATAGTCATTTGAGAATAATACTTATGATGAAAGGAAATTAAGTTATTTAATGGGCGATGATTCATTGTTACGAATATAATAATAATAATAATAATAATAATAATAATAATAATAATAATAATAATAATAATAATAATAATAATAAAATATTTATGAGGAAGCTGATCATTATATTGTGCGGATAAATTAGGAGGAAGAACGACCCTTCGTCTGAAACGTCGGCAAGGGTTGGCATATAATCATCCCGGATGACAAATGATAATAATCAAATACAGGATTATAATTGAAATTAATGATAATAATAAAATTAATTGATGGTAGTCAAAGAATATGATAATGATCAGATAAAGAATGGTAATGATATTATTTAATAATCATAAGAGGATATGCTAGGGACAGTCATCCTGTGTCGAACTGCTCTGAACCAGATGTTGAGTTTTCACGGGGAGATTGTTAGCAGTAGATACGTAAATAACCCACGGACGGCACAGGTTTTCATGGTCAGAGCATAGTAATGAACCTTTCCGTACGTCTTGTCGTATTGACAAGTGTAAATATTGAAATAGGCTTTGAGTTAATGAACTCTACCTGGCGTGTTTGTGAATCTGGAAATAATAGGCTAGAGTTTGTCCGTATTATAAATTCCCGTTTTTTTTTTTGAGGCGATAACATTTTCCAAGGTGGGTGTCCGGCTCACCAGAATGTACATACCGGAAGTGTCTCATGTCCAAACGGAACGAGGAGACGACAGTAAAAAGTTACTGTCGTGCCTTCGTCTCCGAAAGAAGATCTCTAGCGGTGAAACGTCCAATCATACGGATGTGAATTCGATCCCCAGTAACCAATTGGGGCGAATTCACCAAATGTTTTACACTACCAGAGTAGTGAGGTAAAATCCAAGTATTATGTCATTTATTTTCAGGATTAAAGTGTCCCGATGTAAAATTGTCATCAGGTGTAGTATGCAAAATAAGTGAATAAATTGCTCCTCATTGCAATTTCAATAGGAAACAGTTTCCATATCTTTTCATTGTAGTTAGTCCAGTATGCCCATGGAATTTAAGTTGTCACTTCCCAGTCCTATTGTGGAGTCAAAAATTTGTATCCATGAATGAGTCGTCCCCCGTAACCTTAAATTTGCATGCCCCGTTCATCCCTGTGTTCATTTGATGCGCCGATATATATTTTTTTGATTTTCTTTATATAATTTTTTTATCGTTTTCGAACTGATCACCCCTGAGATAAATGCTAGTCTGGGACTCAGGAGGTGGGCGGGTGCAGTACGAAGGCTGGAACGAGGTTCACTCAGCCTCGGGAGGTAAATTGAGTAGAGCGGGGGTTCGATACCCACATCAGCTATCCTCAATGTGGTTTTCCGTGGTTTATCACTTCTCCTCCAGGTAAATTCCGGGATGGTACGTAACTTTTAAGGCCATTTCCGCTTCCATCCGTCCTACTTGTCTATCCATTTCAGTCTTTCCATCTCCTCCTCCCCACAAGACCCTTGTTTAGCATAGGCGGTAAGACTGCCCGGGCGAGGTAATGATCTTCCTTTCCAGTTGTATCACCCCGACACCAATTCTCACGCTCCAGGACACTGTCCTTGAGGCGGTAGGGGTGGGGTCTCTCGCTGATCCCAAGGAAGAAACCAACTCTGGAGGGTAAACGGTTTAAAAAAGAAAGCCAGAAAGGAAGAAAGAAAGAAAGAAAGAAAGAAAGAAAGAAAGAAAGAAAGAAAGAAAGAATTTCTCTGGTTCACTCAAAATAAATAAAATTATTCTCCTGTAGCCAGACATTTGTTGATTTTTCTTCTAACATATTTCAATGTCTTTTCACTACTGCCATTCCTAAGTGAAATGTCTGGACTGATTTAGTTAATATAAAATGTTCATAGAATTACATAGTACAATGCAGTCGCTCCAAAAGGGAAAGAGCGTATGGTGTTATGTAAGCGTCTCCCAGGTACAATTAGGAACAATAAAATTAGACTTATAGAGATAATGTTAATTTTGGGTATCCACCGGTTTTGTATCTGCATGGGAGGTGAATTACGAACTATTTTGATCATAACTAAGTCTGATAAAGTATTACATGTGAAGAACGTACTATAGCATGCGCTCGTTATCTTTCTTGAGCGATACAATTAGTAACAGTCCGTTATAGGAAAATCCTTCATACATCATATTCATCCTTTTGGCTATCTGTTCAATTCAAATATATTTCTTATGAGAGACAGTTAAATTTTTTGACGTATTCTTGCAAACTCTTCTGTTCTCAATGAATGAGCAGCAAGAAATTTAAATGTTTGAATGAATTCGCCAGATAATTTCTAGCTCAAGTAGGGGAAGAGTATTTGTTAGATATCTTCGAATAACGGCATATATATTTTGCACGTTTTAAGAGTACAACTAGATGTACCATGTTTAGTTGCATGAACGAATTAAAATATAAATATTGATTCTCTGAACTTCGCCTTCTTAACAAAGTTAGCATTCAGCGATGTTTTCCTCTTCTACTTTGTCCACGTGGATGTAGCCATATCGATGTCAATGCTGTAAAAAAAGCAGAACGATAAAATCACTTTCTGAAATCAAACCACAACATGTGATTTGTACCACATACATGACAACACATGCGTTTTATTCTGGAACAGCGTTCTCACATTTCCAGCATTGTGACCTGCTATGAAGACGGCCATGGTATGGTTTAATGCAAACTATACGTAAGTACTTAAACGTGAAGTCTAGTCTATGCAAGGTTATATCCATTTCATTGAAGCCGATTTCCTGCAGCCTGAATGTGATTTATGAACCTTTTTCGTCTTCGCCAATACTGATCGTAGCGTCTCAACCTGTTTTACTTCTTCCATCGTTCTTTCCTCCTTTCACGTCTCTCTCTAAGAATGTTATTGCTATTGTCTTGGAATTTATTCCTTCAAAATGTTCATTCCTTCTCGGTCTTGACTTTTCTATGTGAGATTTATAGCCGGAAGGTATAATCACTAGTTTTTCACCCAGGTAACTGCGGTTCAAATCCTGGCCGTTGCACGTAAGATTTTAGATGTGATTCTTTTCCGCGTAACAGTGGAGGTCCTGTGACTTTTATCACGAGACGACAGTCAGTTAAAACAACAAACTTACTTACTCACTTTTGATCTTTCTACAATTCTCAATTCAGTATTCCTCAATAACGGTATTTTCCTTTTTGTTTTCGTTTCTGAATCGATCCCATTCTCCTTTCTAGGCGACTGTCTTTCAATATTTGATCTCTTCAATTTTAATTTACTACTGATTTGTTTTGATTAGGATATATACACTCTTCCTATTCGTAAATGGTAACAGGAATAAAATAGTCCAGTACAGGACTTGGCTAATTTTAAATTGTATCTTGTTATTCTGGCCCGGATTTGATTCTCGGCTCTGCCACGAAATTTGAAAAGTGGTACGAGGAGTGGAATGTGGTCCTCTCAGCCTCGGGAGGTCAACTGGGTAGAGAGGGAATCGATTCCCGCCTCAACCATCCTCGAAGTGATTTTCCGTGGTTTCCCACTTCACCTCCAGTCACGGCCGCTTCCTTCCCTCTTCCCTGTCTACCCCTTCCAATCTCCCCTACCCCCTCTTACAAGGTGCCTCTGTTCAGCATAGCAGGTGAGGCCACTTGGGCGGATTACTGGTTCTCCTCCACAGTTGTGTCCCTTTGACGCAAAGGCTCCCGCTCCAGGACACTGCCCTTGAAGCGGTAGAGGGGGGATCCCTCGCTGAGTCCGAGCGAAAAGAAACCCTGGACATTTAAAGGAATGAAGAAAGAAAGAAAGAAATAAATAAAGAAAGGAATATCTTTTTTAATGCACAGGGCATTTCCCAATTGGCGATAAAACTACGCTCTGTTCTAAATTGTTTATGATTTCCTTTCGTGGACAGTATACTCAGACAGCATGCCTTCAAGGTACGTATTTGAAATATCCCACACACTCCAGTTCAATTCTTATGCCTGGAGGTGAAAATTGTTACCTGTGGTAGCGTAGCAATTGTTATTGAAAGGGCAAAACTATCAATCAACACTGATCTCCATTTAGGGCAGTCGCCCAGGTGGCAGATTTCCTATCTGTTGTTTTCCTAGCATTCTCTTTAATGACTTCAAAGACATTGGAAATTTATTGAACATTTCCCTTGGTAAGTTATTCCAATCCCTAACTCCCCTTCGTATGAATGAATATTTGCCTCAATTTGTCCTCTTGAATTCCAACTTTATCTTCATATTGTGAACTTTCGTACTTTTGAAGACACCACTCAAACTTATTCGTCTACTAATGTCATTCCACGCCATCTCTCCGCTGACAGCTGGAGCATACCACTTAGTCGAGCAGCTCGTCTTCTTTAACCCAATTCTCCCCAGCCCAAACTTTGCAACATTTTTGTAACGCTGCTCTTTTATCGGAAATCACCCCGAACAAATCGAGCTGATTTTCTTTGGACATTTTCCAGTTCTTGAGTCAGGTAATCCTGGTGAGGGTCCCATACACTGGAACCATACTCTAGTTGGAGTCTTACCAGAGACTTATATGCCCTCTCCTTTACATCCTTACTACAACCCCTAAACACCCTCATAACCATGTACAGAGATTTACTTACAATGATCCCCAAAAGGAACTTTCACCCCATCAACGCAGTAATTAAAACTGAGAGGACTTTTCCTATTTGTGAAACTCACAACCTGACTTTTAATCCAGTTTATCAACATGCTATTGCCTGCTGTCCATCTCACAACATTATCGAGTTCACGTTGCAGTTGCTAACAATCTTGTAAGTTATTTATTACTCTATACAGAATAACATCATCCGCAAAAAGCCTTACCTCTGATTCCACTTATTTACTCAAATCATTTACATATATAGGAAAACATAAAGGTCCAATAATACTGCCTTGAGTAATTCCCCTCTTAATTTTTACAAGAGTCAGATAAAGCTTCGCTCACTCTAATTCTCTGAGATCTATTTTCTAGAAATATAGCAACCCATTCAGTCTCACTTTTGTCTAGTCCAATTGCACTCATTTTTGCCAGTAATCTCCCATGATCCACCCTATCAAAAGCCTTAGACAGGTCAATCAGTATTTGACCACCTGAATCCAAGATATCTGCTATCTCTTGCTGGAATCCTACAAGATGAGCTTCAGTGATGTAAAATTTACTAAAACCGAACTGCCTTTTATCGAACCAGTTATTAATTTCACAAACATGTCTAATATAATCAGAAGGAATGCCTTCCCAAAGCTTATATCCAACGCATATCAAACTTACTGGCCTGTAATTTTTAGCTTAATGTCTATCATCCTTCCCTTTATACACAGGAGCAACTATAGCAACCGTCCGACTCGTTGGCTGAATGGTCAGCGTACTGGCCTTCGGTTCAGAGGGTCCCGGGTTCGATTCCCGGCCGGGTCGGGGATTTTAACCTTCAATGGTTAATTCCAGTGCTGTCCCCAACATCCCTGCAACCCACACACCACACATAACACTATCCTCTACCACATTAACACGCAGTTACCTACACATGGCAGATACCGCCCACCCTCATCGGAGGGTCTGCCTTACAAGGGCTGCACTCGGCTAGAAATAGCAACCTTTCATTCATATGATATAGCTCCTTCAACCAAACAATAATCAAATAAGTACTTCAGATATGGTACTATATCCCAACCCATTGTCTGTTATATATCCCCAGAAATCTTATCAATTCCAGCCGCTTTTATAGTTTTCAACTCTTGTATCTTATTGCAAATGTCATTTTTATCATTTGTAAATTTTAATACTTCTTCAACATTAGTCACCTCTTCTATATGGACATTATCCTTGTAACGAAGTCTTTACAAACTGCTAACTGAATATTTCTGCCTTTTGAAGATCCTCACAAACACACTCCCCTTGTTCATTAATTATTCCTGGAATGTTCTTCTTGGGACCTGTTTCTGCCTTTAAAAACATGTCAAAGGAAGTTTCTAAGATCAACTATGCAGAATACAAGAAGGGACAAAATCAGGATTGATTACAACAGTAAAGACATGCAGGTGATCTCAACAGTGGAGGGTAGATCGACATCGGTACGACTGAATGCAGGAGACATGGGCTGCCGTCAGGAGAGAGGATGATGGCTGCAAAAAGATCAGTCAGACTTCCCAGAAGGAGGTGGTTGGACCAAATTAAAAATCTGACAAAAAACGGGAGAGACATTGGATGATGTATTGGTCCCACCCGGCCCAGTGAAAAGATCCACAAATGATGATGATGATGATGATGATGATGCTGGCCATTACAGTTTGTGGTTTACCTGATGGGCATCATACAACAGCACAGAACATGAATAAGCTTCAGAGAATGCACTCAGAAAGCTAACTAACCGTCGGTTTATCTCTCATCCATTCACCCTCCATGTCAGCTTTTGGCGCAATCAATGTCAGGTTGGTGGTGATTATTGTTTTAAGAGGAAGTACAACTAGGCAACCATCCTCTATATATCACTAATCAGAGAGAAAAATGGAAGGGATCCGACACTTCGAAAAATGAAGGTATCGGCCAAAGGAAGACAAGGGCCACGAAGGGAGTGAAAATGAAAGACTCCCTAGCCCTCGCAAACCTAATAGCGTCGGGGTCGGAAAAGAACAAGAGTTGGCCAAGAGAGGTCGGATAGGATAGATGAAAGTGAGGAGCCTGGCACAAGTAAGTGGAAGAAATGCCAGGACTCAGCTAAGGGCCCCGTGGTCGCCAACCCACGCTCCATAGTTCAGAGCCCCTGGGGCACAATCAATGTCACCCAAGAAAATAAACTCACGTAGCCCCTATTAACAAAGTAATCTAAAAAATAAAATAAACATTACAGTCGGAGAAATAATAAATTTAGGAAAGTAAAAGAAATTAACGTATTAGAAATTTTTAATAAACAGTACGTAGAAAGTAATACATAAAAATAAAACACATATTCCCTGAGTAACTCTACAGCCAAAATTCAAAAATTCCGAGAATGGCAACGTCATTATGAATTTGGTGGTTGTATGTTACGAAGTGGAGTGTTTTCCTCAGGTTGCAAGTTAGTGTAGGGTCAGAGAAACCATGTACTCCTGTTTTGAGTGTACTTATTTTGAGTTCTTCCAGTTTAATTTGCACTCCACGCATCCCCAAAATACTACGTAGCCTACATTACCTGCGATAGCTGCGCCTTAAAGAAATTTCGTATTATTATCATTATTATTACTCGGTTGGAGTAGCCTGGGTTCGATTCCGCGCTGGTTGGCGGATTTTTACCGTGTATCGTTGAATCCTATGGCTCGGGGAATTGGTATTAGTGTTCCTCGCAATTAATCTGCACACAATATATCACACTACTAATCACAACAGAAACACGCGATAGTTTTTACATCCCTTCAGCTAGGGTTGGTGTCATAAAGTGCATTCGACTGTAAAACTGAGCCAAATCTACACACGCTCCTGTCCGAATAAACCGGGGAAAAGGCCAGAAGAATAAAAATTAGAAAGCGAAGGAGAATGGTTCTTAATGCATAGTCTTGTTGTACTTGTTATGATGTCATATGCCGAGATAATAATAATTTCGTGTTGCTATTTCTAGCCGAGTGCAGCCCTTGTATGGCAGACACTCCGATGAGGGTGGGCGGCATCTGCCATGTGTAGGTAACTGTATGGTATTGTGGTGGAGGATAGTGTTATGTGTGGTGTGCGAGTTGCAGGGATGTTGGGGACAACACAAACACCCAGCCCCCGGACCAATGGAATTAACCAATGAAGGTTAAAATCCCCGACCCGGCCGGGAATCGAACGCGGGACCCTCTGAATCGAAGGCAAGTACGCTGAGCATTAAGCCAACGAGTATATGCCGAGATTTTCAACGAATGCAAATCCTTTTCTTTCTCAGTAACACTTCTGTATGAAATTTAAAGCCATTGCAGAGTGTATGTTTCGACTGAGTTCTAGCACGGTACGTTATACTCTATACCATAGCAAGACCTGATCAAGTTACGAAAACTTGCTCCAAGACACAACATAACAGGCTAAAACAGATCAAATGCCAAAGGGCCTAAGTAGGAACCGAACCGTTGATCTCATTATTAGACTACATTTTTCTTATGCTATCATGTTCCTGATACTGCGAACCCAAGTTTTAGGCAGAAAAGTTTTGTCCGTTTTGCTCTATGACGCACCGTTTTCGAAACATTTTGCATTTAAGCCCTAAATTTAATAAATCGAACCGTTGTTTCTAGCACGGCACGTTAGCCTCTAAGCTAGATTTCTTTATAAGAGCAGCAGCCATCTTGCGGCCACCATCTTGCGCAAGCACCCTTAAGGCGTCTCATAAGGAGCCATGTATAGTCGCCATCTTGTAGAAAGATAGCTGCCATCTTGCGCAAAGCACCCCTACGGAGTCTCTGAAGAGCCTATGTATAGCAGCCACCATCTTGCGCAAGCACCCTTAAGGCGTCTCATAAGGAGCCTGTATAGTCGCCATCTTGTGAAATTGGCGTCGGAAAGGGAATCCGGCCGTAAAATTGAGGTTAGGCTCCTCCATGAGGTTAGGCTTGCTGTCTTGTGCGTTAAAAGTTAGGTTAAGCCCCTCCAAGATATCGGATGTGAGGTTAGGCTCGCGTCAGGGAGGGCATCCAGCCGTAAAACTGAGGTTAGGCCCCCTTCATGAGGTTAGGTTAGCTCTCTTACGCGTAAAGAGTTAGGTTAAACCCCTCCAAGATGGCGGATGTGAGGTTAGGCTCTCTTTCTTAGCCAGCATAGCAATGCGGTGGAGGCCTCTCTGGAGGGACCTGCGGTGACGGAGGAGGCCTCTCCCGAGAGCCTGTGGAGGTGGAGAAGGAGGAGGTCTCTGCTGAGGGACCTGTGGAGGTGGAGGCGGCGGAGGCCTCTGCCGAGAGCCGGAGGTGGAGGTGGCCGCCGAATCCCTGACTTATACTACTCCTATCCCATCGTCGCCGTAAGACCTATCTGTGGTAGGTGAGGAGTAAAGCAACTTGTATTTAAAAAAGTAAAAATGAGTATAGCCGATAGGATATAAACTAATGTCATGAGACCACCATATAGTGCAAAATAGGCCTGATGAACGAAATAGGTACAAACCAGACAACATTTACCCATAACCTTTCAGTTTAGAAGTTTTTGGGAACATGCATCATTTTCAAAAATATTTTTTTTGAAAAGTACACCAATGAAATAGTACGTAAACGTATTACATTGTGGTATGTTACCTTGTTTTCTACCATTAAAAAAATATTTAATAGTGCCTTTCCGCAAGGCGAGTGAAACGGCCTCTGACGTAAGCGGCGCGCTGTGACGTCACGATCCAGTACCGCATGGAGCTCTACCAGCCGTTGTGCATCAGCCGTTGCTAAAAGCCGTTTGTTTATTATTCATGATCGCGAATAACTTCGAAATGGCAGAAGAAACGTTCAAAACAGCACAGTCAGACAATCTACCATGTGTAGATGTCATCATTCTTGAAAAATGTGACTTTTGTGGCCGCAGAAATTCGCGGTTAACAAGCAAGTTTGTAAGTGGCGTCTTTTATATACGTGCAATGTACTGTAACCCATAGTATTAGGATAACAACGAACCTGGATAGATATCACATCACTTTCAACATTTCCTTCTAGACTGATTCCCCTATTAAAGAATAACATTACATTTTCGGGCTTTCAGCATTAGTAAAGTAAGAAATCGGATTTCAGCACTAACATAAACATATAGGTAGCATTATAGTACTAGTCCGCTTCTGTGTTGTAGTGGTTAATGTGTGCCACTCCCGGAGGCCCGGTTTCGATTCCCGGCTCTGCCATGAAAGTTGAAAACAAATAGTACGAGGGCTGGAACGGGCTCTACTCAGCCTCGGGAGGTCAACTGAGTAGAACGGTTTCGAATCCCACCTCAGCCATCCTCGAAGTGGTTTTTCGTATTTTCCTACTTCTCCTCCAGGCACCTAAGGCCACGGCCGTTTCCTTCCCTCTTCCTTGTCTATCCCTTCTGATCGTCCCATCCTCCAACAAGGCCCCTGTTGAGCATAACAGGTGAGGCCGCCTGGGCGAGGTAATGGCCCTCCTCATCAGTTTCATCACCATACTCAAAGTCTCGTGTTCCGGGACACTGTCCTTGCAGTGGTAGAGGTGAAATCCCTCGCTGAGTCCGAGATAAAACCAACCCTGAAGGATAAACTGATTAAGAAAGAAAGAAAGAAGGACAGAAAGAAAGATCATAGTACTATAGGGCTATAATCTATCATTCCCCCGCCCCCCAAAAAATGATGGTTGGGACAACTGGCCTACCCACTTCCGGGGCCCATGAAAGAGAATTAAATATCTTTGTGGAGGGAAAAAATTGAACATGATAAAGATAAATATGACTTCATCTAGTTTTCACAAGTCGGGCTGAGTGGTTCAGACGGTTGAGGTGCTGGCCTTCTGACCCCAACTTGGCAGGTTCGATCCTGGTTCAGTCCGGTGGTAGTTGAAGGTGCTCAAATACGTCAGCCTCGTGTCGGTAGATTTACTGGCACGTAAAAGAACTCATGCAGGACTAAATTCCTGCACATCGGCGTCTCCCAAAAATCGTAGAAGTAGTTAGCGGGGCGTGAAGCCAATAACATTAATTACATTTGGCTTTTAACAAGCTGAGCATATCAGGCAAGAAAAGTGTCCTAATGACATTTTAGTCGTTCAATACCGGAATGTCTTTGGGTGCTGTGACTTTTACTTTATTTATTTATTTATTTATTTATTTATTTATTTATTTATTTATTTATTTATTTATTTATTTATTTATTTTTGCTGTTTGATTTACGTCACACCGTCACATATAGGTCTTATGGCGACGATGGGACAGGAAAGTCCTAGGAATGGGAACAAAGCGGCCGTAGTCTTAGGTACAGCCTCAGGATTTGCCTGGTGTGAAAATGGGACCCACGGAAAACCATCTTCAGGGCTGCCGGCAGTGGGGTTCAAAACCCACTATCTCCCGGATGCGAGCTCACAGCTGCGCGCTCCTAACCGCACGGCCAACTCGCGCGGTATTTTTACCCTTCGGTTTACTGACTTGGCTTGTATAACCTAAAACTTAGGCTAAGTTGGATAATATTTTAAACACCTACATCACTATTTTCACCTGTGTGCAATTATGTTATTTATTTCATTAATATTATGATAATTATTATAATTGAGCATTGTTAACTTATAATACCCCAACAGACAAGCATTGGTTTTGTGTAGAGTTATACATTTGTTAAATTCACGTTGTTTCCTTTCATGATGTACACGCCTATTCTTTGTTACATTATAGAGTATTTAGATATAGCCTAAATTTCTTTACCAATTAAGCTCTTCAATAAAGACATACATAACTGTCCCGTGCCAAGATATATTGGTAGAATTAGAGCTGTCAAAATGGTTCATAACCCCTCTGATTTATTATCTTGACATGGATCACCCAAAACATAGGTTAGGTTTGGAGAATACTTTAATAATCAGCATTATTTAATGCACTGTTTATTACTTTCATATTCCAAGATGTAATTGAAGCATTTAAATAAAGCATCAGACATTAAAATTTAAAGTTTTACCACTAGAACAGCTGACATGGAAAAGTGATTTGAAAATTCAAACAAATTCATCTTACGTTAAAATCTTCAAAAAATAAACTGTAGACTTTTCCGCTGTTTCACCAGCATTTCTCCGGCTCGCCAAAATCCATTTCTCCCTAGTTTTAGCGTCTTTGGAACATTTATAAACACTTTGTTTGGGATGGTATGCGATGTGCTATTGCACATCGGAACTATACACCATTTATAAGTTTTCAGCCTCACTGTCTGTGCAGGATTCATTTTAAGTCTAAAATATACCACTCAGATTATTATCCAATGTATAGACATCGAATTTAACCATACCAGACACTAACATAAAGTAGAAATACGCGAAGTGTATCCTGCTTCTCACAGCACACTATGTGTTATTTCGTCTGCTAATTCAGTCAACCTGTACGATGACGTCAGACCAATGAGATCGCGTACTTGCGTGACGTGACATTTTAGTAGATTTTTATCATGTTTGGAGTTATTATTTGTACATTCTGATCACATTTTTGAATTCTGCATGAAATTTTGAATCAGATTAGCATATTTTTAATTAAAACCCCGGATCATGCATGTTCCCTATTGTTCAGCAAGCTAGTACACGAATTGTAGCGGCGACAGGAGTGGATCAACGTTCCGACTAGAAACTACTGTACGTTAAAATCTACAATAGTAATTGCTGGATAACTTCGAAGTATTTAAATAAATGTGTTTGCTTGTTTCTTAAATCATGAATTAGTGAAGTTGCTGGTGTTTAAGGAGAAACACTGACGGGGGATTGTATTTGAGAAGATAAGGGTACATTTAAGTAGACTATAGACTAAATAGACATTATTTTTGATCAGTAAAGAAGATAGAACATATTATTAGGCTTCCGAAAATCACCCTAATCATTCAGCTTGTTACACACTGGTAACTTTATCTTTATGTCGTGATTTCGTAGAATTTCCCTTCTTTACGTTCATTCTCATTTTTTGCTTCCATTGACCATTAGTAGCGGTCCCCATTGATTCAACATCTCACAGGTGATAGTGACATAGATGAATTGCACAATTACTGAAAGAACCAGCTCTGCGACGTACAAAGGAGAGGGCGAGGAAGACGGAAGATGGCGTATAAAACTAATAATAATGTGTTAGAATTGGGAAGAATAGATGTTTGTGACACGGTGCCATCATTTATCACAGAGTCACCTTCCCCTTTAATCTAACTCGTAACTCGCTGCTTTATTCCTTCCCTCCGTGCTAGTATCCGACGATGACACGTCGTTGATCAGCATTCATATATTATTACAGACGAGTGTCTTTACACAGATTAATAAGCTCTTTTTATGTTCTTAAGCTATTGTCATGATAAGAACAACATCAGTGAGAGCCTTCCTTCTTGAGGACTTTAAGGTAGATGGTTTGAAGTTTAGAGATTTTTAAATTTAGAAATGTCTTAATAGGATAGCTTCTCTCTCAATGGGACCTTGTAAGTTATTTCCAAGTAGAGCCATGTATCTCTGATTAATTTCTTTGAATGTGTAATAAATCGAAGTAAACTGAACGTTGAGAAACTGAACAGTCTATAATCCATCAATCAAGCAATCATCAATGATCTGCATTTAGGGCGGTCGCCCAGCTGGCAGATTCCCTATCACTTGTTTACCTCATATTCACATTTATTTATAAGTGTTTACCTAGATTTTCCTTAAATATTTTCGATGAACTTGGAAATTTATCGAACATTTTTCCTTGATAATTTATTCCAATCGCATACTTCTCCTCCTATAAATGAATATTTGCCCCAATCTCTCCTTTTGAATTCCAACTTTACCTTCCTACCTTTAAAAGCTCCACTCAAGCTTATTCTTTTACTTATGTCATTACACGCCAACTCACGGCTGACAGCTCGAAACATACCGCGTAGTCGAGCATCTCATCTCCTTATTCCGAAGTCTTCCCAGCCAGAAGTTTGCAACATTTTATTAAAACTACCCCTTTGTCGGAAATGTCCCAGAATAAATCGTGCGACTTTCCTTTGAATATTTTCCAGTTCTCGTATCAAGTAGTCCTGATGAGGGTCCCATACACTGGAGCCATAGTCTAACTGCGGTCTTGCCAGAGACTTATACGCCCTCTCCTTTACATCCTTACTACAACCCCTAAATACTCTCATAACCATGTGAAGGTATCTGTAACCCTTTTTACCCACCTCGTTAATTTGATTACCCCAATGAAGATCATTTCTTATATTAATAGCTAGATACATATACAGTGGAACCTTGGATTGCGAGCATAATTAGTTCCGGCAACATGCTTGTAATCCAAAGCGCTCGTATATCAAAGCAAGTTTTCCCATAAGAAACAATTGAAACGCGGATGATTCGTCCGAAACACAAAAATATTTATTCGCATACCATTTCTAAAACAAAATATAACGTAAAACAAATTAAAGTGCACTTTTCCTTACAATAGAATCATTGTTGGTGTGAGGGAGACGACAGATGACATGAGAAGTGTTACTGTGTAGCACGAATTTCACTTACGGAATCACTGCCATCTGTTGGCTCACTGGAATTGTTTTCTTTTCGTGCACTTTAACGAGGAACCTGTCCAATGACTGTTGCTTTTGCCTCTTTTTGAGGATTTCACGAAAATGTGATATTGCATTGTCATTTAACTGATTCATCGCTCGCACTGCTACAGCCTTATTCGGGTGGTGTTTCTCTACAAAATTTTGCACCGTTTCCCACATTTTGCACTTCTCCCGAATCTCAGTTGAAGCGAGAGATTCCATTGACTTTTTCTGCTCCTCTTCCTCGGACGAGATATCCATAACCTCCTCCTGTTGTTCGCGATGCAGGTCCATCAGTTCGTTGGTGGTGAGTTCCTCGCAATGTTCTTCCACCAGCTCTTGAATGTCCACGTCATTCAATTCCAGCCCCATGGTCTTCCCCAAGGACACGATATCATCGACAATCGGCGGCAAATTCTCACCAACAATCCCCTCAAAAGTCCCATCCAAGAGTACAGTCAGGCCACAGCTTTCCCCAAGCGGAAGTGAGTGTTCTCTTGGTGACCCCATCCCAGGCTTTATCGATGATCTTCAGGCAGTTCAGGATGGGGAAATGATTTCTCCAAAACTCTCGGAGGGTAAGGTTTGTTCTTTCGGTCACTTCGAAGCATCGCTGAAATAGTGCTTTGGTGTATAGCTTTTTGAAGTTCGAAAAGACTTGCGCGGTCTGGGGCAATAACTTCATGCTTTAATAACTACGGTCACTACCAATTCCGCTTCAGCTCATGCTTATAGATAGAGATAGGCCTACAGTGTTTTCATACCCCAGAATGAAAGAAAATTATTCATTCAGTTCACCGAATGAAAATATTTTTCACTTAACAATTCAAGTATGATGGTCGTCCGACTCGTTGGCTGAATGGTCAGCGTACTGGCCTTCGGTCAGAGGTTCCCGGGGTCGATTCACGGCCGGGTCGGGAATTTGAATAGCTTCTGATGAATTCTTCTGGCTCGGGGACTAGGTATATGTGTCCGTCCCAACACTCTCCTCATCATATTCAGACAACATACCACAGTACCAACCACCACAGAAACACGCAGTAGTGAGCACAACCCTCCATATAAGGTCGGCGCCAGGAAGAGCATCCGGCCGTAAAAACAGGGCCAAATCCATATGTGTGAAGCAGTTCGCACCCACGACCCCACAGGTGTGGGAAAAAAGCGGTAGCATAAGAAGAAGGATAAGAATAAGAAGAAGAATTCAAGTATGATGGTCATCCTTTCATTGTTCTTGTAACCCATACATTGTGCCAGTTTAAGTCTGTCAAATGTTTCAGTTTTCTCAATATAGCTGTGTACCATCTTGTATATAGACCTCGGTTATAATGACGATGAAACAATAACTTCACTGACAGAAACCAAATTATATAAAATAAATAAAAAATACATACGTCATGAGAAGTTCATTGTATTTCTTTTTTGTAAAGAAGACATAGAAATCTGTAACTGGTACCAATTTCAGCTGTTGAAAACTTCTCATTTTCTCAGCATCGCTGTGAATGTCAGACAAAATTAAGCATTATGCATATTTATTTATTTATTCATTTATTTATTTATTTATTTACCCTACAGGTTTGGGGGCTCAGTGAGTGTCCTGGAGCATGAGACATTTGGTCGGGATTGAACTGGAGAGGAGGACCAGTACCTCGCCCACGTGGTCTCATCTGCTATGCTGAACAGGGTCCTTGTGGAGGATGGGAAGATTGGAAGAGACAGGAAGGAAGAGGGAAGTAAGCGGCCGTGGCTTTAAGTTCGGTACGATCCCGACATTTCCCTTTCCGTTGTTTTCCGTGGTTTCCCACTTATCCTCCAGGCAAATGCCGGGATGGTCCCTAACTTAAGGCAGCGACCGCTTCTTTCCATCTTCCTTGTCTATCCCTTCCGATCTTCCCATCCCCCTAACACAAGGCCCCTGTTCAGCATAGCAGATGAGGCTGCGTGGGCGAGGTACTGGTCCTCATCCCCAGTTGTATCTCCAAAGCCCAATTTCTTACGCTCCAGGACTTTGCCCTTGAGGTGGTAGAGGTGGGATCCTCCGCTGACTCCGAGGGAAACCCAACCTTGGAAGGTAAACGGATTAAGAAAGAAAAAATAAATAGTAGTGTCAAAGTTAGAACAAATGATATGAAAGACAATTCTTCTTCCTGTCCTTTTTGCCCATTTATTGGGATCGGCACTTGACGGAGATTTGACTCTGTTTTACAGCTGAATGCTCTTCCTGACGCCAAACCTTTCTGGAAGTAAGTATTCACTATTGCGTGTATCTGTGTTGGTTGGTAGTGCAGTTTGTTGGATGTAGGTGAAAAGAAGTCTACGAAGACGAACACAAACACCCAGTCCCCAAACATGAAGAATTTTATTAATAACTTGCCGGGAACTGAACCTGTGGCCTCCTGATCCGAAGGCCAGCAATGTGATAATTCAGTCAAGGAGCCGGACTAATATGAAAAAAAAAAACAAAAAACAAAAAACGACGAAGTATATTCTTTTAAAAAAATCTGTTTACCATCCAGGGTTGATTTTTCCCTCGGACTCAGCGAGTGATCCCACCTCTACCACCTCAAGGGCAGTGTCCTTGAGCGTGATACTTCGGTTCAGGGATAAAACTGGGGAGGATGACCAGTACCTCGCCCAGGCGGCCTCACTTGCTGTGCTGAACAGGGGCCTTCCCTGTTGAGCAATAATGACCAGGTTGGATTCATAACCTTGAAACTACGTATAACACTAAATGACGGTCACGGAAAGATTGGAGTACCTGTCTGTATTTGTTGTATGTTCTAATGTCAACAACATACACTTTGTTAAACATCGCCCGGATCGTTTCCATGTTTTTTAATTAATGGCCTATGGCCTCCAGAGTGGCCTGGTTCGGGTTTTTGTCTCGTAGACGGCCTATTAGGCGACCTGCGTATCTGTGAAATGAGGACCCTACCTAGGATGATTTCAAATGCTGAATACGCTACACACACCCAGCCCTAGAGCCATTGGAATTAACCAATTAAGGTTAAAATCCCCGAACCGGCCGGGAATCGAATTCGGCGCCCTCTGGACCAAAGGCTAGCACGATAACCATTTAGCCATGGAGCCGGACTTCCATGTCTTATTAACGACACCAAGAACAAGAAAGTCGTTTACAGTTGAGTAGTTAATAATCCTACACTTCTTGTGTTTGTTCATAGCCTTTTTCCCATGTATTGGGGTTTTTAATTGTTGCGGATATGACCCAGTTTTCATGACCGGGTAATTCCTCGTCCCGAGGAGGGGCAGCTCTTTTCGAGTAAATTCCCATTAGTCGTCAGATGCATGTACCATTTTAATCACATACCAGCCCGCCTGCCATTCTTAAATCTCTGGCAGTATCGGGAATCGAATCCTGGCCACCGATGATGAATGCAGACGGTGTTAACCGTTACGCTCCGAAATGACTGTGCCAGATGTTGACTGTGGCATGGTGCAAGTTGACTATAGTATCCGACGCAGAGACGGAGTGTATTGCTGACATTAGAACACACAACGAAAAACACACACACTGCGCGCTAAGCGATGGTCGCTTCACATCGAAGTTTCAAGGTCATGAATCCAATCTAGCCATTCCTGTCTTAGAGACTGTACTGTATGTTTTCTCAGAAAGATATTTCCGAAAAAAGAATCACGTATAGATTTAATTAATTGTAATATTTACCGTGCGAACTTTAGAGATGTTCTAAATTGATGAAAGAAAATACAGATAATTACATCATTCTTTCTTTCTTAATCTGTTTAGCCTTTGAGGGTTTTGTTTCCTCGGACTCTTTGAGGAATCCCACCTCTACCGCCTCAAGGGAAGTGGCCTGGAGCATCAGAATTTCGGTCGGGGGATACAACTGCGGAGGAGGACCAGAACCTCGCCTAGGCGGCCTCACCTGCTATGCTGAACAGGGGCCTTGTGGGGATGGGAAGATTGGAGGGGGAGAGACAATAAAGCGTAAAGGAAGCGGCCATAGCCTTAAGTCAGGTACCATCCCGGCATTTGCCTGGAGGAGAAGTGAGAAACCACGGAAAACCACTTCGAGGATGGCTGAGGAGGGAATCGAATTTTCCTCTGTTTAGTTGACCTTCCGAGGCTGAGTGGACCCCGTTCCAGCCCTCGTACTACTTTTGAAATTTCGTGGCAGAGCCTGGAAGCGAACTCGGGCGTCCGGGTGTGGCAGCTAATCATGCTAACCACTACACCGCAGAGGCGGACACAGTTAAATACTAAGACTTATAAACAATTATTTCATTATTTAATGTGCGGTAATGAGGAGAGTTTCAAAACGCATCAAACAGGTGGCTGTGCGGTTTGTGTCACGAAGCTATCATCTTGCAGTCGGGATACAGTGTGTTCAAACCTCACTAACGGTAGCCTCGAAGATGGCTTCCAATTTTCACACCAGGCAAATGCTGTGGCTGTACCTTAATTAAGCCCATAGTCGTTTACTTCCCACTCTTTCAAGTCTGTGCTGGTGCGACGTAAAGCAAATTGTAAAACGAGCACAGAACCCCAGTTCTCCAGGCAGAGAAATTAATCATTCCCAGTTAAAATCCTCAACTCCAATTGTGAATAGAAGCTAATACCATGTGATCCGAAGGCCCTAAATCTGAGCATTCAGAATCTGAAAATCACACTCAATTTCCAGCTTGTATATAAAAATAGAGACATATTTGGTCTGAAATCTCTACATAACCTATACCGGTAGGAACATTAATTCAGAATAATTACTTGTACTAGAGCCAGCTTGTTAACCTTAAATCTTGACAGAGGCAGACAGTGGGAGTATGACAGGTAAAGGCTGTTTCAATGATGGTAATTAAGCGATAAGGAATCATGCTTGTCATCTGTCACTACCCTGGTAATTATCCCTTACGTCACGTACCGGACCTCTCAGCACCGCTCCACATGATTGCAATTTAAACGACATTTCTAATTCTCCAGATGACTCTTTTAAGTCTAACTGTAATTGGCATTTGAACATTTCTCTCAGATCTTTGACATTAATTGGAAACGGAATGAAACAGAGAAATATCAAGTAAAAATGGCAAAGAATTTTGATTGTCTGAATCAGCTACTCTGCAGTTACTTCACACTTATACTAAGTGAAGTGCAAAGCAAGTACACATTAATTATGTTTATCAGAATGATAAAAGAAGTGAAGATATTTACTGGAGTATACCAAATTCTAACCTGTACCAACAATTGCAAGCCTCGCCAAGGTGAAGAAAAAAAATACCAGTTTGGTTAAAATTGTGAATCAACTACGAGTCAATTGTGCGAACGAAAGTATATTACTTAAGAAGAATATGACTATGAAAACAAAGAAAGACCGAGCTCGATAGCTGCAGTCGCTTAAGTGCGGCCAGTATCCAGTATTCGGACATAGTGGGTTCGAACCTCACTGTCGGCAGCCCTGAAGATGGTTTTCCGTGGTTTCCAATTTTCAATGCTGGAGCTGTACCTTGATTAAGGCCACGGCCGCTTCCTTCCCGCTCCTAGCCTCTTCCTGCCCCATCGTCGCCATAAGACCTATCACCGAGCTCGATAGCTGCAGTCGCTTACGTGCGGCCAGTGTCCAGTATTCGGGAGATAGTAGGTTCGAACCCCACTGTCGGCAGCCCTGAAAATGGTTTTCCGTGGTTTCCCATTTTCACACCAGGCAAATGCTGGGGCTGTACATTAATTAAGGCCATGGCCGTTTCCTTCCCACTCCTAGTCCTTCCCTGTACCATCGTCGCCATAAGACCTATCTGTGTCGGTGCGACGTAAAGCAACTAGCAAAAAAAAAAAAAAAAAAAAAAAAGACCTATCTATCGGTGCGACGTAAAGCAACTTGTAAAAAAAATGATAATGTATCAGGTTTATGCAGCATTGAGATTAACTGATTTAAAGGACAGCAGGCGTTATACATTTGTGTGATAAAAGAAATGCATTTCTCAGTTTGCTTTTTCCTTGAATGATGTAGAACAGTATCTATTAGTGCGTCTAAAATGTTAGGTTAATGATATCAACACACAAACTAAACAGAAGTTACAAGAAAAATATCTTCCGTCCCCTTCAGATTGCTCTCCATTGGTCAAAATACACTTTTTGCAACGTATACTGAGCTGCTGGAAACCGACAGTGACCGACCGACCAACCAAGCTGAGAAGATGCTTGCCGTGGTCCTACTCCTCTGCATTCGGGAGACGGAAAGGAGCTGGTCCCAACCGTCGGCTGTCCTGACAATGGATTTCCGTGGGTTTCCATTCTCCTGCACTAAGCCGAATGTCGGGACAATTCCTAGTACAGGCCAAGGCCGCCAACCCTCTCATCTCCTTGGCTTGAGAGACGGCGTTACCGTCTGGAAGGCCCACCATCCCCTTCAGTGGCGGATGAAAACGTGTTTAATAGTAGTAGTACTGATAGCGAAGACTTCTTTTGAAATCGATCGAGGCACTGGTATCACACGTCTTTGGATGTCCGATATGTCAGCACAATGTGTGCCTTTCAGGATTACCCTCGGGCGGAGAATCAAAACGAAGTCTGCAGACACCAGATGCGGGAAGTAAGGTGGATGTTTGAGAACAGTTACGCGCCGCTTAGCCGAGAAGTTGCGCACACGGGTCGAGAAGTGTGGTCTGGCATTTGTCGTGGAGGATACTCCTCTCTCCAGTCACGTACAAGTCTGGTCGAAGACGCCGGATTGGTAGCAGCAACCGCTTCAACTCGTTTTCGTATAATGTGGCGTTGACAGTTTGACCCTCCGGTACGAACATCTGGTGGATCATGCCATTGCTGCCGAAGAAAGCGATCAGTAGTGTCTTGAACCTTGACACTTGAAGGCAATTCTTTCTGGGATGAGGGGAACTCGGTGAACACCATGCCATTTGATTGTCGCTTGGTTTCCGGATCGAACTCTCATCGCCTGCCTGTGATTATGGTTTTCAGAAAAGATGGATCTCGGTCATACCACAGTCTAATATACAGTATACAGTCGCGAAGCTCTAATAAGAGGAAGGTTCATCCACTTGACAGCTGGAGCGACACTAGAACCTCTAGCGGCGAGGTAGAGGCAACTTCCTAGCAGACAACAGGGAACGAATTACCACTACAGTCTAAAATGGCCATAACTTCTGAACCATTCATGCAAATAATGTCCTGACAAGGATATTGTAATCCTTATGAAATAGTGGAGGAGATCAAACAACTTATTTCGATGAGGAGTTCGAGGATAATATCGAAATATTTATTTAATCTTAAGTAGTTATGTTTTTTCACCGCGTACTATAACAAAAATCGCTTCTAGAGGGCAACCGGTTCGAAATAGGTATATACCATCGCGGACTTTTTTGTAGAGGTTTTTATGCTCTACAATTCTTACACTTACACTTGGGGTCTATCGTTGACGGTTCAGGCAGCGTAAGCCAAGAAAGCAAGTGACCCACCATGGTAGAGCTCTGGCCTTCTTAGCCCAACTTGGCAGGTTCGATGTCGGTCGGTCGGTCACTTGCTTTCTTAGCTTGCGCTGCGTGAACCGTCAACGATAGACCCCAAGTGTAAGCGTACAAATTGTAGAGCATAGAAACCTCTACAAAAAAGTCCGCGATGGTATATACCTATTTCGAACCGGTTGCCCTCTAGAAGCGATTTTATGTTATAGTCCACGGTAAAGAAAAATAACTCCTTAAGGTTAAATAAATATTTCGATATTATCCCCGAACTCCTCATCGAAATAAATTGTTTGACCTCCTCCACTATTTCTTAAGGATAACAATATCCTTGTCACGACACTATTCGCATTAATGGTTCAGAAGTTATGACCATTTTAGACTCTAGTGGTAATTCCTTCCCTGTTGTCTGCTAGCAAGTTGCCTCTACCTCGCCGCTTGGAGCGCTGTAGTCGCCTCGGATGAAAAATATCATCAGAGCTTCCCAACTGTATATATTAGACTGTGGACATACATATAAATGAAGTCGCCAGAAATCTCCATCCGTATTGCCTTCTGTTCGTCAGTCAATGTACGGTACTAATGCAGAACAGATATAATTCCTCTGATAACCTTTCCAGAGACAGTCGCCGATTTTGTATCAGCATCCGTCGCACTTGTTCGATGTTGTTAACGGTTGACCCGGACGTGGCTCATCACCAAGAGTTTCATCAAGCGTTCGAACGAGTAAACACATTTCCTGCTTACGGCTCCTGTTCACTACACTTACACCAACATCATACGCCTCTTCTTCGCCGTTTTCCCCAATTTGTAACAAAACGATTTTTATACGTTGCTCTATTGCATTATGACAAGAATCTTCACACATGCACCACGTTAAAATGGCTGCAGCGGACTAACCATCTTCATCTCCGTGCGTTTAACTCGACGTGGCGCGTCTCGACATCTCTCTCTAATCACATACGCATGTACAGTGTGTTACCACACGTTTTCATTGCGATATCGGTACATTCACCGTTCCTTTTGGACACACATTGTGAAATATTTTCCTCTTTAACCTGGTAGAATTAATTATTTACAAGATTTAAAAATATATGTTCATAGACGTTCGACTCTACCATATTCTTGCCACTCATTTTCCGTATATTTAGTTTTTACACATTTTTCATCATAATGAAAACATTTCCATATAATTTTATACAGTAGATTAATTTTACTGAAATAGCAAGCCTTAGACTCTTTCCTTTGGCACAAAACTCAACTCAAAGAAATTCATTGTTATTAAAAATGAACGTTTAACAAAAACATTTTGAAGAAAATTTTAGAACTTCTTCAGTAGGCTATTTTGTTTATAAATACTTTAAATCATTTAAGCAAAATAAACTTGTACGTATTTAAACTGCAAACGTCATTTGTCTGCAACATCCAAAACGGATATCTAAATTTGATAAAAAAATTACAGTTGGTCACCCGACTTTTCAAAATCTGAATGACAGCCTGAAAGTTCTGTTCTTGTGGCTGTTCCTATGATTTCATATAAAGAGCTTGCGCAAAGTGGGTGAGAAAATATATCTTAATAACACCTCATGGATGGTAATGAATCTATGTTAAGTTTGCAAAATTTGTTACATATTTTGTTTTGTTTATGTAATCTCCCCCTAATCAGTTAAATCGTTTAATATAAGCTAATACTTTTATCTCCCATAAACTTGGAAACCACTGATCCGGTAAAGGGTATTGTTTATTATAAGCTTATAATTTGATACATGCAATTTACAAAAATTGGTATCCTATAGTATAGGCTGATTAAATACAGTCAGTCTGGAAGACATCGTTAACCAAAAATGTAACGATTGTAAGGCTAAAACACTTAATAGAACACTATATCTTCTGCCAAAAAAGGAAAAATTATTTCTGAAGAAAGAAGTACAATGGGGCTGAGATGGTTTCACTGCCACGTCGAGTACGTACAGCGTGTTAGGTTACTTAGTTAAATTCATTCTCATTGATATTTATTTTAATTTTGACTGATTTATTTGAGATTGTAAACAATGTGGTTAAGTGTTGGAGAGGGCTAATTGAAGCTGAACGAGGTAGTAATAAATACATTAAATAAATAAATAAATAAATAAATAAAAAAATAAATAAATAAATAAAAAATGTGGATGTAGCCTATCAGTATGATTTCGGAATTTTGTTGTTGATAATTTGTTTTTTAAATCTAAACAAATTTACATATCTCCAAGACAAAGTCAATGTAAACGTGGTCTGTAATATATGAAATGACATGCATGTGGTAATAATAATAATAATAATAATAATAATAATAATAATAATAATAATAATAATAATAATAAAATCGTTTAGCCACAGTTACCGTACAAGCATTTTAATTTGCCGCCATCTGGCTGCTTGCTCGACGATTTCGACGATAGCTTTTCTTCTAGGCCTATTAGATTGCACAGTAAACCGAATCTCTCTTGGGGGCAGTGTTTCCAACTCATGAACACACAAAGTAGCTAAAATGTATTAAAATATAGCTAATAGTGGCTAAAATTACAGACGTTCCCAATCCTTGCCCTTTTCAATCATTGCGCCACTCAAAGCATCCATGTTTTAATGTGACCGTTAAACTACTAGCAAATAGAAATAAAATAAAAATAAATACATCAATAATAACAATAATAATAATAATTGTACCGAGTGGTACACCTCTACGCCGCACGTTTAAATCATGCGCCAGTTAGAACTCCTCTACTGGCGAAACACTGAACATGGAACTAGACCAACTTAAATTTTTCCTCTGAAGATGTCACTGTGTAAATTTCGACTTGTTTTTGTTTACTATTTATCAAGAAGAGTGGACATTCTTTCATAGATGTCTCTACTAAAAACTATGATCATGCACCCTGGTGCGAAGTGAAGGAACTTTATTTGAAGAAACTTTGTTCTCATAAGTTTTTGTCCTTACTAAATTTCGTTCTTTCATTTGTGGGTTGGCAATATTAATCTTTCCTTCGGACAGTTTTGAAAGCCAATCCAGAATTTCTGTAATTAATTTTTGACTAATCGTGTCTTTCTTCTTCGATTTTGATGTGTAACTGTAAGTTACGCAATAAACGCCTGTGGGTGTGTCTTAATTATTCATAAAAACTGCTGATTTTCCTGTCTCTCGGCGACTTCATCAACATCTAACTTAGTGTATGGACGTGTAGCAGGAGGCGGGAAGCGCCTCATCCATCTGGCAGCAGTTCTTCAGTAAGGTAATGGCCGCTTAACATCTTTATTTCTTGCTAGCTCAGCAGTTTAGCCCGCGGGAAAGGTCCGAAACTTTTACAATGTAACCTACCTTTCTACAAATGTAAACTTGTGCCGGCTTATGTAAAAACTGCATATATCTGTAACTGTAAATCGGGGATAGAGAGTGCTTTAACCTCTCGAGCTCCCCTTCATTTTCACTTGAGGTGACTATGTTTTGGTAACTGATTTTCTACTCTTCCTTAATGTGTTAAATTTATTCATTATACGAGTCACCTCCATAGTTTGGGAATAGCCCCTGTTTCATCGGCCTAGTGCCTCTTAGGTTTTAGGAAGTTTCATGTAGGAGTGCAAATTCACGCCTCCATTCAGTTTTGCATTTTGGGCCATTTACTTAACCTATTATTTTTCTACTAAGGCCCAGTAGGTTGGGTACAAGATACCCCCGTTTCATTTTGTGTAAGTTGTGCCTTGATGGCAATTTAGTGTAAAGCCTGGTATTGCCTTCAATAGGCTTGGGAAACTGAGAGCGGGTCAGCTCTTTTAAGTATTGGACATGTGCCTCTAGGAGGCTTGACATTGCTAGGTGGGAACAAGTGCCCCATGTTATTAGGGGATTTCTGCCCTTTGGTAAATATGTGTTTGTGAGCTGAGAGCTCAGAAATTGTAAAACTGGGGGCTTGAAGCCCATATTGTTAAATTGTCTCTAAATTTTGGATTTTTTATTTTGGTTAAAGCCTTGTCGTCATTTTACGTAACGCTTCATTGTTATAACATTTGCTAAAGTTGAATTTTTAAACAAAGGAAATATAACCTTCAGTTTAAGTTTTACATTTTTCTTTTCTTGGCATTTGTAGTTAAACCCATTTACCCCTGCACCTTCTTTCACCTCTGCTGTTCCACAGATACCTCGGAATAATAATAATAATATGGTGTAGTCACTGCCTTTTGACTTAAGTGTCTGCGAACACTGGTGATTGCATGTGGGACTTCTTTTTTTGCTACGGGCTTTACGTCGCACCAACACGGATAGGTCTTATGGTGACGATGGGATAGGAAAGATCTAGGAGTTGTAAGGAAGCGGCCGTAGCCTTAATTAAGGTACAGCCCCAGCATTTTCCTGGTGTGAAAATGGGAAACCACGGAAAACCATTTTCAGGGCTGCCGACAATGGGAGTCGAACCCACGATCCCCCGGATGCAAGCTCACAGCCGCGCGCCTCTACGCGCACGGCCAACTCACCCGGAGTGTGGGACGTTTGAAAATGAATGTTCACGTTTCAGTATTTCGGAGTCTTTAGGCTATGATAACGATATATCGTAAAACTGCAAGCTCTGTCTTGGATAATAACAATAATAATAATAATAATAATAATAATAATAATAATAATAATAATAATAATAGTAAAGCTGTCGTCCTTGGAGGCCCGGTTTCGATTCCCGGTGATGCCAGTAGTTTAAAAATGGCAAGAGGGCAATTTATGTGGTTAAAATTGTAAATGCAGCTCACATTAATTGGGTTTGTACTGGTACGTGAAAAGAGCTGCACCACCTCAGGACGAGCATACGAGTTTACATTCTTATATTAATAATAATAATAATAATAATAATAATAATAATAATAATTTTTACGGAGTTATCCGTGGAATGTAGAGGTGAAAGAAGGTGCGGGCTGGAATGGGTCCAAGTACAAAGCTGAAAGATGAATTAAAATTTCAATAAAGATTATATTTTCAGAACTTAACAATTTTCATATAGACTTTCAAAATTCAACAAGTAACAAATCAACAAGCCAAACTCAGGTACAAAACCAGAGCACGACAGCATAAGTTTTAGGGGATCATTACAAGTTCTGGCTTCGACTAGCCCAACATTACCAAGGTACACTCATTTATTCAAAGGGCAGGAAACCCCGTTATTCAAGGAGCACTTGCTCCCAACTTTTAACCTCAAGCCTCCCAGAGGCACTTTTCAAACCCAAGAAAGAGCTGAGCCGCTCTCAATTTTTCAAGCCTATTAAAGGCAATACCAGACTATTACAAAAATTGCCATCAAGGTACCGCTTACATCAAATGAAACGGGGGTATCTCGTACCCAACCTACTGGGCCTCAGTGGAAAAGAAACAGATTAATTAAATGGCCCAAAATACCAAGATGAATGGAGGCGTGGTTTGCACTCCTACATGAAACCTTATAAAACCTAAGGGTCACTAGGCCGATGATACATGGGCTATTCCCAAACTAGGGAGGTGACTCGTATAAGAAAATTTAATACATTAAGAGTAGAAAATCGGTTATGAAAACGTAGTCACCTCAACTCAAAATGAAGGGGAGCTCGAGAGGGTAAAGCACTCTCTATCCCCGATTTACAGTAAAGTAATAAGACATTTTTACATAAGCCGGCACTAAGTTCCATTTTTAGAGAGGTAGGTTACATTGAAAAGGTTTCGGACCTTCCCCGAGGGCTAAACTGCTGAGCTAGCAAGAAATAAAGATGTTAAAAGGCCATTACCTTTGTTGAAGGGCTGCTGCCCGAAGGAAGAGGCGCTACCCGCCCCTACTATACTTCTATACACTAAGCTAGATGTTGTTGAAGTGGCCGAGAGCCAGGAAAATCAGCAGTTTTTATACTCTCGGGGAAGATTCGAGACCTTTCATGAATAATTAAGACACACCCACAGTCGTTTATTGGGTAGCTTACAGTTACACATCAAAATTGGAGAAGAAAGACGCAATTGGCTGAAAATTAATGACAGAAATTATTGATTGGCTAACTTCAAAACTGGCGGAAAGAAAATATTTATATTGCCAAACCACAAATGAAAGAACGAAATTTAGTAAGGAACAAACTTATGAATACAACATTTCTCAAATAAAGTTCTACCACTTCGCACCAGGGTGCCTGGTCATAGTTTCTGTAGAGACATCTATCAGAGAATGTCCACACTTCTTGATAATTAGTAAACAAAAGCAGTTCGAAATTAACACAGTGACATCTTCTGAGAAACTGTTGAGATAATTCTGTTTATTAAAGTTCAGAGTTTCTGCTGTAGGGGAGTACTTTAAGGCGGAATATTCAAAGGTGCGGCGTAGAGGTGTACCAACCGGTACAACAATACTAATGATAATAATAATAATAATAATAATAATAATAATAATAATAATAATAATAATAATAATTACTAGAGGACCTGTGCTGCTGCGCAGCATTCGTTATAAATAGGTCAAATACCTCGTCTTAATAAGCCTATCGTAGTCATATTGTTTTACCAGTCCTTTTCAATGATTTCATGAACATTTAATAAGACGCGCGTTGTGTTATACCGCTGTTCGTAGTCAGATAGTCAGAATTCATCCATTCTGACGTCATCATGCAGTCTGTTTGGTAAACATCTATCCATATATTCGTCTTTTTATCCTGCGGTTCTTGATGTAAAGCCTGCATTTTGTGTCGTAGAAGGCAGTAGTATTTTAATCGCAGTTCTTCTAAATAGAATTGTTTCCTTGTGAGCTCATAGGTTAGTCTCGAAGGAGCGTTTTTTGCGAGACACAGAACTTCTTTACAGAGAACTTCTTTAAGATACATGACCTTCACTCTTTCTAGTATAGGTAGGTTATCCTTCGCTAGGTGTTCCCAGATGATGTCTAAGGTGTACGTCATGATGGTGTCTGTTTTTACGTAGACTTTTTCTCTTAGCAGCATGTAAGTTAATAGGAACGCTCTGCCATCTGTTGGATATAATTGGAAGCTGAGAAAGGTTATAGAATCAAAGAGTATCTAACAGGGAATAGTAGTCTTCTGTGATCAGAGGAAGTGTATACTCCCTGGCTTGACAGATAGTAATCAAACATGGCTGCATGCCATGACATTGCTAAGGATGAAAACCACATACTTTATATCAAAATAGAATAATATAGAATGTTGTGCGTGTTAGGGTAAGCCTTCCCGTACAATTATTGGAGTGATCATTTAATGATCTGATTTTATGATTACTCTAAATTGACTGAAATTAAGAGACCTATCAATGTCTCGTGATTCACCGGCAAGTAATTCCGGAGAGATTAAAATAAAAATGAAACAAATCGGTCCAGTAGAACGGACGGACGGATTTGCCATAGCTGTTTTAGTAATCTATTTTATTATATAATAATAATAATAATAATAATAATAATAATAATAATAATAATAATAATAATAATAATAATAATAATAATAATAATAATAGTCCTACTAACTACTTAAAGTGGGTTCAATTGTTATAGATTTTTATTATACGTCAAAGCCAAACATCTCTAAGGCACCAGGAAGTTTGCTACCAGGATCTGTAGCATTTAAGAAGTCTTAAATAACAAACGATCTCCAAGCATGAATAGTCAGCTATGCAACTTGATGGACATCCAGTGTCCTTTATCCGTGACGTGACGGAATAAGAAGAAGCGTTTTGTTCAAAACTGATGTAGAAGTATCGTAATATAGAGCGGAGAAGACAGGCTTTCTCTCTGTGTTTTTCACGTTTCTTCTTCTTTAATAAATCGCAGCAAATCAAAGTCAGCAACACATTTTGTTCAGTGCCAATCGATATGGCGAGAACGTGAGAGACAGAGAGAGAATGAAAGGGAGAAAAGAAGAGCTATAGTGTACAGAAAAAAAAAGAAAACGAAAAAATAGGGGAGAAGAGGTAAGGGAGAAGAATCCCGGGTGTTCCCGGATTAATCAGGGAGGAGATGGGAATGTTCCGGGCCATTATCCAGCCACCAAAGTTCGATTTGTTCTCGTCACTTGACGTGGCGGCAGGAGCCGGGAGCACAGTACACACAGGGCAGGATTTATCAAACCGACACTGAGGTCCGCACGATTCACACCTCTTTCACAAATGCGGGCAATTAGCAGGGAATAAACTAGACTATTGCACTGTCTACCGCAAATGGACGCGACCCATACGTACCACATTTCGAATACAGAGCGGTAGGATTCTAAACAACTTCCGAGCTCCATTGATTACTGAAATCAAGGCAACTATTCAGACTCACTCCGAAAAATCCTTACCGTAATGGACCTTTATTTCCAAACAGAGCAAAATACTGGTAACTGGAGGTTGGATGTTCTCAAATATAAATCTACGTTGTAAGAAGTGAGAGTCGAATACTTCTCTTGAATTATTGTTTCATCAGTGAGCGTCAGTACATCACAATAATAATAATAATAATAATAATAATAATAATAATAATAATAATAATAATAATAATAATCTTGGGGAGATGGCTACTTGGTTCGACCCTGAAACTGTTAGCTTGCATTTGGAAGATGATGGGTTCGAATCCGACTGTCAGCAGTTCTGAAGATGTTTTTCCTTCGTTTCCCATTTTCAGACCAAGTAGATGCTGGGGCTGTACCTGAATTAATACGACGGTCGCTTGCTTCTCAGTACTATCCGTGTCCTATCTTATCGTTAAATGTAGTTAGTGGGTTGTAAAACATATAACATCAATATTAAATATGTCTAAAATAGAAGAAAGAATATGAAGGAAAGGAGTTACACAGGCAGAAAATACAATAGTACTGAACAAAGACCAAAGTCCAAGAGTTGAACAAGCGTGGTTCAATGTAGGCCCATTCGAACCAAGAAGAAGAAGGAGAAGTAGAACGCTAGGAGGTCGTGATGGCCGAGTCGCATCGCCACCGGCTTCTCATCAAGGAGGCCAGGATTCAAACACCGCCCAATACGTGTGGGATTTAAAGAAATGAAACGGCAGGTACTTGTGGTTCGATTTCCACATAAAATTGAACGTCACGGGGCTGTCATTACGATGTCAACAGCCACGTAAAACTAAAAGCACTATGCTTTCGGAGAAGAACGTTTCTGCGTATGCCACTGTCTCACTCTTCACGGGAGGGGAAATAATCTTCCTGGATATGAAGAGGAGCGACAGTAGAATTTATTTCATATTTTAACTTCATTCGCGTGGATGTTGTAAAGATCAATCTGAGGTATGGTACAATGTTTCTGGTACTAGCTAGATCAAATTTATTACGTTCATTTTTCTCTTTCAGTCTTTGCCTTGGCATTAACAGTTTCAATGTAATTGAAATATGAGCGATGCTAGTGGTGACATTTCTCCTACAGCCATCGCCTATGGCCGATGGTGTGAAACTGTCTGTCATGGAAACACCTGGTGTAAGCATTTTGAAGGGCTAGATAGATAGATGTATAGATAGATAGATAGATAGATAAGCCCTCTAGTTTGGTAAGGGAAGAAACGGGAAACTACTTCACTACTCATTTCAGATGCATGCCACCTCTGTAACGCCTAGGCTGTCTATGACCGATGACGGTGAATCTGCTGGGGATTCAAAGTGCCTTCGGGCTGAGGCACAACATTCGCACATAGTTTACCAGGTGTATGGAGTCCTCGAACTCTTTAATTCTAATTTATACTTTTGTATTAATGTTATATGTTGTCAGTTTCTTGGCTGAATTGTCAGCATACTGGCATTAGGATCAGCGGGGCCTGGGTTGAACTCCCAACCAGGTCGGAGATTTTCACTGCATATGTTTAATTTCTCTGGCTCGGAGTAACCGTGTTTGTGTCAGTATCCACATACATCGTCTCTTACACACAGCACACCAACTTATTAAACACCACAAACACTTGCAATAGTGATTACATCTTTTCGGGATGAATATCCAGGCTAGGAAGAAGATAAACAAGAAGAGTTAGCTATTTTGGTGATTAAATGTGTCTTTGAGACATCTTCTTCTTTAAGACCTCAAGAACCCGACGAATTCTTACAAATCATTTTTTATATCTGATATTATTTACTGTGTTGGGTATTCAGCCTGAAGGCTGGTTTGATCCTCCACAGTTCCACCAACAGCTGTCATAAATAGCCTAGGCGTCACTGAAGAGGCATACTAGGGAAATGAGGAGTGAGGTAGTTTCCCGTTGCTTTCCTCACCGAGTCAGAAGTTGCTATTACATATCAGTCTGCCAAGTCCACTGAAATGCATGCACCAACTGACCCTATGAGTGACATTTTCACACCATTCATAACAGGGACTGGCTGCATAAGGAATGGTATTACTAGCATCGCTCATACCTCGGTCACCTTCATATTGTCCGACTCGTTGGCTGAACGGTCAGCGTACTGGCCTTCGGTTCAGAGGGTCCCGGGTTCGATTCCCGGCCGGGTCGGGGATTTTAACCTTAATTGGTTAATTCCAATGGCACGGGGGCTGGGTGTATGTGCTGTCTTCATCATCATTTCATCCTCATCACGACGCGCAGGTCACCTACGGGTGTCGAATAGAAAGACCTGCACCTGGCGAGCCGAACTTGTCTTCGGACACTCCCGGCACTAAAAGCCATACGCCATTTCATTTTTACCTTCATATTGTCAAAGCCAAGGATGAGACTGAGACAGCACAATGAAAGTAACAAATTTATTCTAGCCCATACCAGAAAACATAGTGCACTGTAAACACAACATCTCGCCAGCAAAGGCATATTATTTACTATAGATCGTTAATTCATTAGTTTTACTTTACGAAATCTGGTCCCGAATTCCTATCGAAAACTCTTGTAATATGGTACGTACAATACGGTGTGCATATCCGAGAAAAAGGCCAGCGTTTAGTACGGTTCGTGTTCGAGGTTATTCCATTGTACTATCGTCTCGAGCTGTCACCGAGATCTTGTAGCTAGCATTCCAACTTCTCACTACATTGGCGTGGGTTCGACCACCGGCTCGATCACGAATTTGAAACTGTTCTGAGGAAGAGTAACAGTGTGCTCTCAAGCTCGGAACACAATTAAAAGTAATGAAATCCATGCTCGTTCATTCTTGGAGTGATCTTTTACGGCTTTTAATTTAAACTGCAGGAGAATGTCGAAATGGTGCTTTATGTATAAGCATTTATTTCAGAATTGTAACTTCAATTCCTACTAATTACATTTGCATCTTGTAAAAAATACAGTTTTAATTCAGGTTCACATGAAAACGAAGTAAATATCATTTTCAAATCATACGAGGGTTGTGAACGAAACAGCAGCAAGGGATGATCTGAGAAAGCACTGTACATTCACTATTAGGCAGTGAATAGCATCAGCTGGAGCTTGTATACTTGTGTAGAACGCCTGAAGCTGTCGGTACAGCGAGTAGTCAGCGTGAGCAGTTCAAGTGGGCAACGTGTTCTATTGCGCCCCAACATATGTTTGCAAAGAGATATTGAATCAAAATACAGGTAGCGCGTGGCAAAAATGCACAAGAATATCACCAAGGCTTAAGTGAAGTCTGCAGTAACGATGCGTTACCATACCGAACAGTTACGCAATGGATAAGTGGGTTCCACACGGTTTGGGATGTGTCCATAGATTTATCCCGCACAGATCGACTATTTCCGGTGACTGGATAGAGTTAGTGCAAGGTGAACTACCCGATAATTATATTTAGAAGTTGATATTAATCATCAGTGTTGATGTGGCACGAGCTGAAGAACAGTCTCAAAACACGAAATTCCATCCAGTTTCGCTTGGCACCACCTCGCAGATGTCCAGAAATCGCACAGGTACGTTATAGCTAGTATCCATCTCGAAAGACACCACAATTAAGAAACCTATTTCTGCTGCGTATTACGACCATAGCTGAAACATGGCCACGAAAGCATGATTCCGAACGAAAGTGCAATCGAATGAATGACTCCATCCAGGTTTGCCGTGACCAAATAAAATTCCACCGGAACCCAGTAGGGTGAAGGTCATGATCATGGAACATACGACACATTGGTACAGTCAATGCAGCATGCTCTCACCATTTTCTTGAGTACCACCTTCGCCCGGCTATGTGGCCGGAACGTCTACATTATTTCTTTTTATTTGCTATTTGCTTTACGTCGCACCGACATAGATATGTCTTATGGCGACGATAACATTTTTTGTGGGATTATCTATCTTGCATCTTGCTACACAATACGCGCAGCCAAATGGTGGAAGCAGTGGTTATCGTGTTGCGCAGGTGATGTTAAGATATTTCGGAACATTCTCCATATCACCCTGACATTAATCCTTGTGACTGATTGACTCATTCGGTTGAAGAAAACATCCGAGGCATCAGATTTCCTGATATTCCATCAGTGCTTCAAGCAATAGGGCGCTCCGTTGCTAAGATCCCTTGAGATCACCTTGCTGTCGGCATCTTACGGCTGCCGCACATTTGGCAGAAGATCCAGAACTTCGCCGATGATTATATTGAAGAGATATAATTGAATTTCACTGATCCCCACAATAAACTCCTGGTAATATCTGTGTTGCCGCTATTTTCTTTACAAACCTTGTATTTTTCGTTTGCAGAAAAAGGAAAACCGGGTTCGATTCCCGGCCAGTAAAAAGACTTTAATTACGGAATAGGGCCAGAATGCTGACCAAATGACACTTTGATATCTGCAGACTATCTAGCTGGGAAGCAGCCCTTTGGCAGGCCAATAATCTGAGTGATCTGTATTTACGACTAGGATTTAGAAATTGACAGTATAATTTCCTCAAAAAATCGTCTAAACTGTGTAAATTTATACAAGAAAAGAAAAAGCGGTTTTGTCCCATTACATTATACTGTATGTACACGTTTTGCTCATGTTTTACTGACAAAAGCAGAAATATTCATATGAAGATTTACTTACATCATCATCATCATCATCATCATCATCATCATCATCATCTGTTTACCCTCCAGGGTCGGCTTTTCCCTCGGACACAGCGAGGGATCCCACCCTTACCGCCTCAAGGGCAGTGTCCTGGAGCTTCAGACTCTTGGTCGGGGATACAACTGGAGAGAATGACCAGTACCTCGCCCAGGCGGCCTCACCTGCTATGCTGAACAGGGGCCTTGTGGAGGGATGGAAAGATTGGAAGGGATAGGCAAGGAAGAGGGAAGGAAGCGGCCGTGGCCTTATGTTAGGTACCATCCCGGCATTCGCCTGGAGGAGAAGTGGGAAACCACGGAAAACCACTTCCAGGATGGTTGAGGTGTGAATCGAACCCACCTCTACTCAGTTGACCTCCCGAGGCTGAGTGGACCCCGTTCCAGCCCTCATACCACTTTTCAAATTTCGTGGCAGAGCCGGGAATCGAACCCGGGCCTCCGGGGGTGGCAGCTAATCACGCTAACCACTACACCACAGAGGCGGACATTTACTTACATACCAATTCGTAAGTTAAAGCGCAGGAAGTAAAATAGCCCACTGACGATGGTGCCAATAAGAATGCAAATGAATGTGACGACTTCGATCCACTCCACAATTAGATAAAATAATGTTTTCCGTGAAACGTAAACAATTTTATGATCGTCTGAAAATTTTGAGAGTAAACCACGACATTATTTAATTGTGAAGGCCAGTTAAAATATATTTTTCATTCATAGGGAGAAGTACTTTTAATTTCATTCAGCTCTAACAACAGCTTTCATATATGAAATTTCAGCGTTGTACGATAACAAACACTACTCCACTTTTCGTTTTAAGCGATATAAAAACAATGAAATGTATATTATTAAAAACTTTCTGCAAGACTTTATCGCAGTCTTAATTCTGAAGCATTTCATAGATACTTAATATCAACTCCGTGGTATGAAGCACTATCTCATTGTAATAACGATGATCAAGACATGAAATTTAATAAAGTATTCCTTGCGTTGTTCGATAAGCATATCTCATTAAAAGTAATTAGAGACAAATATCCACCCAACCCGTGGATAACGTCGGCAATTAAGACATTAATCTCTGCATAGGACAATTCATATCGATACTAGGAATCATGAAGACTTGGAAAACTATTGCATCATGCATAATAAAACCATACTTGCGGTACGAGATGCCAAAGCTAAACGGATGCACTCTTTGTACAGTAAGAGATGAAACTCCTGCATTATGGGAAACAAAAATTATCTAGGTATTGCTGTGACTAGTTCAAAACTAACATACACATTCATTGCTGCAGAATTAAAAAATGGATATCATTTTCTTAAATATTTGACCAGCGAATAATTTTTAGCGAATATACGATAATATTCATCGTTACATCATCATCATCTGTTTACCCTCCAGGTTCGGTTTTTCCCTCGGACTTAGCGAGGGATCCCACCCCTACCGCCTCAAGGGCAGTGTCCTTGAGCTTCAGACTCTTGGTCGGGGATACAACTGGGGAGTATGACCAGTACCTCGCCCAGGCGGCCTCACCTGCTATGCTGAACAGGGGCTTTGTGGAGGGATGGAAAGATTGGAAGGGATAGGCAAGGAAGAGGGAAGGAAGCGGCCGTGGCCTTAAGTTAGGTACCAACCCGGCATTCGCCTGGAGGAGAAGTGGGAAACCACGGAAAACCACTTCCAGGATGGCTGAGGTGGGAATCGAACCCACCTCTACTCAGTTGACCTCCCGAGGCTGAGTGGACCCCGTTCCAGCCCTCGTACCACTTTTCAAATTTCGTGGCAGAGCCGGGAATCGAACCCGGGCCTCCGGGGGTGGCAGCTAATCACGCTAACCACTACACCACAGAGGCGGACGAGATGTTAAGTACAGAACAAAAATGGCCAGCCGGACACCAGTAGGATCCGAACCCACAACCTCCCGATTTCGCGTCGGTTGCAACTACATGTACGTAACACGACCTGATACGTTGAAAGTCTGTTTCGATTACAATGCGGTCTTGAAAATTCAATATTCATTGACATGCCCCACAACGGGCGACTTAAACGCACTCTACAGTGTGCTAGCAGCAGTGCCAGACCTGTAGCTCAGATCCTTTCAAACAGATCAAAAATGGCCTAGGCCACCATAGCTCTCAATTGGTAGAGCAACCGACGCGAAATCGGGAGGTTGTGGGTTCGGATCCCACTGGTGTCCGGCTGGCCATTTATGTTCTGTACTTAACATCTCTTCAACACGTACTACATGTACGTAACACGACCTAATACGTTGAAAGTCTGTTTCGATTACAATGCGGTCGTGAAAATTCAACATTCACTCATTCTGTTCTTAACATGTTTCAGCCTGGGTTTTGAACAGGCCCAGTGCCGTGACGAAACTTCTTAAAATAACCGATTATATTATGTTTACAATGGATAGAAAGGGACTAACACTTCTGTTACTATTCGATTGAAGCAAGGCACGTTATAGAGTTCATCATGATCTACTTCTGGCTAAATTACACACAATAGTATTACCTCTATCAGCTCTTTCTTGGTTCGAAGCATTCTTAAAACGGAGTTCAGAGCGGGTTTTGACTCGTTGTTTAACAAACTGGCTAGTGTACAATCCGGCGGCTAGCTTTGTTTCTAGGATATCGAAGACGTTTATCAAATTTTTTCAATAGGGCACTTTCCCCTGCAATTATAAACGGATCTGTAGTCAAGTATCAGGAAAGTGTTAAGAATTTATGTATTCGTGTGGAAAATTTACAGATATATCTCAGAGAAATACAATACCAAGCTCTAGCAAGTTCAGAATGCTTGTGTGCGTTTCGTCTTCAATATTGGTGAAAATTGTCAGGTAGCATTTTACACAAGTCTCCAGGGATGGATGATCGTACTTATCTGCTTGCTTAGTACTTAAAATTTTAATATCTAATGATCCCTCATATTTGGCTCGTAAGTCAAGTTTCGTGTGAGGGCAATACTCTACATTCCTATTGCGAATGCCTGAAATTGTAGTCTTGCTATGTTTGGTATGTACAGCTGAGCACATCCCTCTTGGCACTGAGTTCGAGTAGGGCACAACCACTTAGCATTTCCAGGATATATTGAATCCGTTCTTGTAATTTCACGTATTAATGAGAAGTTCACGTGCGTGCGTTATGGAGCAACTACTCTTGCCCTAGTTTGTCACTTTCGCTAGTTTGCCGTTGTGGGGACGATATCTAATGCGATATGTCTCTATAGCATACACGTAATAAACCATAAATATTTACATTCTCAGATATTTCATTAACGAATAGAATCAATTGAACCAAAATCATCGAAATTATCATTTACTTCATGATTTAGAAACACTTTCGTGATAATTTTTATCCTAAACCTTGAATTAAAGCAAAGCAAACTATACAAATCTCCTAAAACCATGGAGTGCACCTACTTTTAGTTTGTCAAGCGTATAGTAGATAATACGTAAAACCACGTCCAAGAACTTCAAAGTTTTATCTTCATTGATTCCAGAGATATAGGGATATGAATACGATAATATTAACCAAAGCATTCCAAAATCTCCCAAATATTCCCAGTACCTTAACACTGCGATTTAGTAGAGTGACTGACTATTAGAAAAACATCGCATTTACAGCACACAGAAAGTTACGCAGAATTTGCAGTATTCTGGAGTATTCTTGAAGCATACTATATGTTTGGAAACGGTTATAATACTGCTGAAATTAATGCATTTGGACTATCAATAATTCCCCAACTTGGTAAATAATATGTACACTAGTTTAATGTTCGACTCGTTGGCTGAACGGTCAGCGTACTGGACTTCGGTTCAGAGGGCCCCGGGTTCGATTCCCGGCCGGGTCGGGGATTTTAACCTTAATTGGTTAATTCCAATGGCACGGGGGCTGGGTGTTTGTGTCGTCTTCATCATCATTTCATCCTCATCACGACGCGCAGGTCGCCTACTGGAGTCAAATAGAAAGACCTGCACCTAGGGAGCCGAATCCGTCCTGGGATATCCCGGCACTGAAAGCCATACGACATTTCACTAGTTTAATTTCTGCATTCTTCCGTTTACTTGGCGTGAATGATTGGACCTGCTGGTCTGTTTGTAACAGAGATTTTCTAATCGACTGTTAACACTCTCAAAACAATCTTATTAGTGTAAGATTTGTGCGTAGTATGTGATAGCGCTATTTTCCTTCCAGCCTCCGGCATGTCTCAAACAAGTTTCATTTTAATTATTTTTTTCACTACTTATAGGATTCAAATCAATATAGAGTAAATATTTGCTATTGGCTTTACGTCTCACCGACACAGGTAGGTCTTATGGCGACGATGGGACAGGAAAGTGCTAAGACTGGGAAGGAAGCGGCCGTGGCCTTAATTAAGGTACAGCCCCAGCATTTGCCTGATGTGAAAATGGGAAACCACGGAAAACCATCTTCAGGGCTGCCGACAGTAGGATTCGAACCTACTATCTCCCGAATACTGGATACTGCCCGCAGTTAAATAGAGTAAATAGGATATTGTTAGAGTACTCATCAAACCGGGTATGATGGGATATAACTAGGGATGTACAAAATGTCATTGTTTATTATTCTTGAAGTGATTGCAAACTAAATAGGTCTAATTATTTAAAGAAGGCGGATAGATTTAGAACTAAAATGATTTGCGTAAAGAATCACTAAAAGGAATGTCAGTTTGTGGTAAATTTACCCTATATTACTTGATGGTAACAACAGTTTTATAATGTATTATTTACTCTATAATGTATAATTACAGTACGTATTTATTACATTCTACAAAGAATTTACGGCTTGCAAACGTCTGGGGGTGGGGGGTGGGGTGAGGGGTGCCAGATTCCACAAGGCAATGTACGTTGTCCATATCCATTTCAATCCAAGTGAAGCTGCAGCATCTCATATTAGTTAAAGCACATTTTGTGGAGACGTAGGAGCAGCCCTCACAGTATATCTCAGACATGTTCGGTGGGGTTGCAGTCTGAGAAATTTGAGGGCAATGGCATTGTAGAGAATTCATTGTCATGTTCCTCCAACCAATCTGCAATCACCTGAGCCCAGTGATACGGTGCATTGTCCTGTTGGAATACGGCATTGTTATCGGGAAAAACTTACTAGAGATACGGGTGCAGATTGTCGGCTAACAGTTTCCTGTAGTCTTCATACCTGGTCATCCGTATGAGCCACTTGTCTCTGAAAATATGGGTGGTTTGAGGGGCATCGATAGCCAACCGGTGCGCTTTATTGCGCTCCTCTGTCGGTCATTAATTTAAGATAAATATTTTAAGAAAAATCGAGGAAAATGTTGTTTAATTAGTTTATCGTGTGAGTATTACTTTTAGATTGTTCTAATAATTATTTTAATTTTGCGGGCAATTGACTAAGGATTCGGCGCGTTTCCTCTCAGCCAGTGGCTGACATGAATTTTCTTAATACAGCGTGAGTTGATACTTAAGGGGACTTCCGTCTAAGCACCAACCTAGCCTGATATTGCTTAATGAGTTAGCAATGACCGCTCAAAGTGAATGTTAGGTGATCAATAGCAGTACCGACCTGTTGGACGCCCGCAGTAAAAGGTGGGGGGAGACCAACTCATGTTGTTTACACCAGATGCGGAGTCGGCTGTCACCACGGCGCAGGAGGAAGCAGGATTCATCACTCCAGAAAACCCCCATCCAAGCGTTCAAGGTCCAGTGACACCTTTCTTGGGATCACGGGAGGCGTTGTTTGCGAAGGCACGGGGTCATCCCGAGCACCCTTGTTTGTCTACGGTTCCCGAACCCGAGTCGTTGCAAGGTACGTCTCATGGTCATTGTGAAAACTGAATGTACCTGCTCGCAATTGTACTGGTGGGTGAAATGTTCCAGTATGGAGTGTCATTGCTTAGATATCTGTCGTGACACCCGACGATCGCCTCGCTGATCAATCAGTAGTGGTTGGCTGCAGTTTGATCTTCTGCTCGATGTCTGTCTACGATTCCCCCAGTCTCGGCACAACCCAGTTGCCGTGGAACGACAACACCTATCAAATCGGCAACTGTTGGGGTACTGGCAGCATACCTCCAGGCATCAATTTATCTGCCCGCAGTCCGAGTCACCTTAGTCACCTCGTACTGCAGAATGTTCTCGTCTAACGTGCAGAGGAGAGGCCAGCACGTCTCATGTGAGCCGCTAGTGATATCGTCACCACGTGGTATCGCATCGTTGGTCACGAACTGTAACGCCACAGATGTTTCCCGCGGTAATCTTTCAGTGTATATGCACTCTCGTGTAGAAAATTTGACCCAAACATGATCCCAATAGTGTTTTTTCTTCCATAAGGATTCAGTATTTACCTAACTAACACTTGACTCCACCCAACTCAGTACACTTCTCAATGACTAAAAAGCAAAGTCACCTCCGTACAGGTCATGAAGGCGTTTGGAGGAGTGGAAGGTAAAGGCTTCCACCATTGTTAACCTCGGCACGTGATGGGGTAGAGTGGATAGTTCTACGCTCGGCCAACTTTGCTCCCAGGAATTAACCTTGTACTCATTTTTGGTGTAGGCTGAGTGAACCTCAGGGCCATATGCACCTCAGGAAGTGGAAATCTCGTTTCTTAAATTTTTCTACTTCCTGACGGGGATTCGAACCCACGTCCTTCCGGATGAACCGACCACGCCTTCACCGCCTCGCCCAGGCAGCCCCTTCTCAATGACTGGCTTGAAGTAAATCCGAAGAAGTAAACATAAACCAATGAACGACGTTCGATGTAAATTGAAGAGCGGGTCATAACATCCTATAATGAAATTTGTTATCATTGGAAAAAGTAAGGATAGATGGGCCAATGTTACATGATTAAAGACTTAACGTTGTAGAGGAAGGGTGTGTGTTACACCAACCCAGCACCCACTCATCTTTTCGGGTGAATTTAAATAACTTGCTATTTATGTTGTTGGTAGCATCAAGAGGCTAAAGGAGGTTGACACAGGTGAGGGCAGGTCTGTGAGACATTTCATTACCGATCCAAATCTCTGTTTCTATATCGTCGAGAATTTTTGATTAGCAAGTGTACACCTTGATCTGTCCTATTCATATCATACTCTTCCCCTACCTTTCTCACTCGTACTATTTTCTTCATAACCTACTGTACAAGGCATAGAAAAGGTGTCCCACCATTTTCTCACCTCATCATCAAATTTCACCTCTTGCCAATCTGAATCATTATCTCTTCGTATGTGATCCACTCTACGTACCTCTCCTTTGACACTATTCTGTAACCTCACATTTCAAAGAGTTCGTTTCCGCGTTAGTTAATGACCAGGCGGCTCTTAGCTGAGTCCCGGCATTGCTTCCACTAACTTGTGCCAAATCCAACCTCCCTTGGTCAACTCTTGTTCTCCTCCTACCTCAACGGTATTTAGTGTAGAGGCCTAGGGAGTCTTTCATTTCCATGCCCTTGCCTTTTTTGGCCGATACGTTCATTCTTCGAGAGGTCGGACCCCTTCCAATTTTTCCCTCTGATTAGCTTTAATAAAGGATGGTTATGCAATTGTACTTACTCTTAAAACAATAATCACCTCTACCAGTTAATATCTGTGCTCCGCGTCTGAACAATAGTGTCATCTGTACTTCAGAAACGTATTTCTAACAAGTATTATCAAGTGAATGTTGTTTTGTTTAGTCTTAAGTAAGGCATTCCTTGCTTGGATTAGTTTACATTTCTTGTCCCATTTACTTCCTCTTCTACCCAAATAGCAATATTCAGCCACCTCCTTTAAAAGTTCACTTCTAAATCAGGTACTGCCTGAATTACCTTCTGTATTTGATCAGCTTCCATTAAATTCGTTTTAGATTGATATAGTTTCGTCTGGAACTACTCCTCAAAATCTGTATCCATTTTATTCAGAAATATCTTCTTCCAAGGCTAAAGTGGACTCAGCTATCATCAAGAAATCTTAGAGATTTAATATCTTCTCTTTGGACAATGGTTCTTTTTTTCAAATTTCACTTTAATTTCCTTTGCCATCTGTTATATATCGTCATAAAAGAGTGAGAATGTGACATACTCCAACACTGCTTCACTCTCAAGCTTCTCAGTTTTTACAACTGTACTTTGATTTTGGTCGTCATTCTCTGCATGTTAATACTATCACCTTCGGAATCAATGAGATTCGAGGAAAATTGCGTCATGCCGTTTGGTACGAGGGTTCAGTCTTCTTAGATCATATCTCTACAGACACCATACAGACTTCAAAGTACTGAGTATTATATTATAGTCACGGGGTTTCATTAAATATTTCACATTCTGAAGAGACTCTAAATGTCTGGTTTTTTTTTTTTTTTTTTTTTTTTTTTTTGCGTTCTCTGAACGTACGTTTTGTCGAGTTTTGGTTTTCACACGTTTATTGTAAGAAGTTCTGTGATAATATAATTTATATGTTTTTCTTGCTAAAAATTTATACCCGAGCATTACATTTCTAAACTCCTTAACTATTGAAACACATCCGATAGCGATACAGCCTTGAGAGGCCTCGGCCTACCAAGTGACTGATTCTCAGTCCGAAGGCCTGCAGATCATAGGATGCCGGGCTGCGGAACTCAGATGGTAGAGAACTGGTCTTCTGAACCCAACATGGCTCAGTCCGGTAGTATTTTAAGGTCGTCCCATATGTCAGCGTCATGTCGATTGATTTATCGGCACGTAAAAGAACTCCTGCAGGAAAATGTCCGGCACCTTGACATCTCCGTAAACCCAAAAAGTAGTTAATGTGACGTAAAATCATTACTTTTAACATTATTATTGTCATTATTATTAGATTACGAGGTCAGAACGACGAATTCTCTTGACAGTTATTGTTGGCTTTCTAGACCCGGGTCGTCAGCGACGTCAGAGAGCTCCTCAGTTTCCCTCACGTAGACTGAGTAAACCTCTAATCAGCTATGAGATGCGGGTCGAACTCCCTGACTTGTAAGGGACTCGAATCCAAGAATTCCGGGTAGAGGCAGGCTTGCTATCCCCAGAACAGCGGAGCCGGCTTATTCATTGACTCCTAAAACGAAGGCCCGAACGTATCATTTCCGAAGAGTAGTGAAAGATGAGAAGCGAAAGAATGAAGATGTTTTGAGAAGAGAAGAGAAGAGAAGAGAAGAGAAGAGAAGAGAAGAGAAGAGAAGAGAAGAGAAGAGAAGAGAAGAGTGGAGAAGAGAAATGAGACGAGAAGGGGAGAGAAGAAAGGTCAAGGTCTTAAGTTCTATACTGTCCATAGTTGGCAAATTTCGGAAACAGAAATAAATAAATAAATAAATAAATAAATAAATAAATAAATAAATAAATAAATAAATAAATAAATAAATAAATAAATAAATAAATAAATAAATAAATAAATAAATAAATAAATAAATGTTATCAGTAAGAACGTTTAGCCGGTAGTATATGGACATTGAATGTATGAGGGTAGCCCAGAAACTATTGCATCGCATTTTTTAAATCAATTTTTTATTGAACACAATCAAACTTATATACAAGAAAGAATGATGTTTCTTCTACACTCCCTATTTTTCCACATAATCTCAATCCCGTTCTATGATCTTCCTCCAGAGAGACATAAGAGCATGTATGTCCTGGCGGTACCACTAATTGTTCTGTTCACGAAGCCATTTCTTCACTGTGCGTATCACCTCTTCGTCATCCTCAAAATGTCTTCCATTAATGGCATTCTTTAATGGCCCAAACAAGTGAAAGTCTGAGGGAGCTAGTAGGGCTATAGGGTGGATGGGGTAACACTATCCAACCCTGTTTTGTGATGTGTTCCATCGTCCTCAAACGTGTGAGGGCGTGTGTTATAAAGTTGAAGCAAACAATCACTTGGGTTGTTATAGCGTCCAAATCGCTGGAAGCGCTTCTCTAGTTTGGTTAATGTGTTCACATATGCCAGGGGATGGCGCCATTCAATCGATTGCCGTTTTGTTTCGAGCTCAAAATGGTGAACCCAAGTTTCATCACCTGTCACAATCCGGGGCAAGAAGGCTTCCCCCTCAGCTTCAAAACGTTGCAGAAACTCAGAAGAAATGTTTTTTCTGAAAGTTTTGTGTTCTTCCGTAAGACGGCGCGGAACCCATCGTGGACACTTTCTTGCGTAATAAAGAGCACTGATGATTACACCCACATTTTCTTCGCTGATTGACAGCTCCCGCGCCGACTGTCGAGTTGTTCTGCGTCGGTCCTCGCGAATGAGCACATCAGCACGCCACATCTTGTCAGGTCTGACAGCCGTGGATGGCCTCCCCTACCGCAGCATATCTTGGAGCTCTGCTGAGCCGCTTTCAGATGGCCTCACCCTCTGTGCTCAGCGATTAACGGTACTTCTGTGGACTGCTGATGCTCCATCAACTGCTCATAAACATTTGTGAATGTTTCCAACCCTTTCTTGCTCCGCTGTAAGAAATTCAATGACGACACGCTTCTTATAACGTTCATCACTTACAGACGCCAAGTTACTGCTGCAAGTACGCTACCTGTCGGAAGAAATGGAAACTTTGCGTGCGCACTCTGAAAACTTCAGGGAATTCATATATGAAGTTTCGCATTCGTCCAATCAATCAATCAATCAATCAATCAATCAATCAATCAATCAATCAATCAATCAATCAATCAATCAATCAATCAATCAATCAATCAATCAATCAATCAATCAATCAATCAATCAATCAATCAATCAATCAATCAATCAATCAATCAATCAATCAATGCTGATCTGCATTTAGGGCAGTCGCCCAGGTGGCAGATTCCCTACCTGTTGTTCTCCTAGCCATTGTTGCGGGCTGAGAAAAAATTGTGGTGCATTATTTTCTGGACCACCCTTGTATGTACGTATGTATCCATGTATATTCTACACATATTTATGTGCTTGTGTATTGGTGTATGTACGAGCTGTCGCACCCTTCTTTGACGTAACTATCACATAGCATGTGCAAGATTACATTTCTGTTGACCCCTCATGTTGTCGCTGTCATTCTGAGGATGTCAGCCCAGTGAGCGGCTTGTCATGACGTACTCGTTTCCTGGCTCTGTCAGGACTTGTGGTGCAGTTTCACTTGGTATATAAAACCAAGTAACGGGTTAACATTCCTAAAATACAGAGAGCTGCACAAAGCATTTTACACGGTGCCAGTATAATCTCCATAGCAAGTCTCCATAAGGTTATTTATCGACTCTTGGAATTAAACTTTCATACGACTTATACTGATATTCGCCTTATTTTTTCACAGCATGGAAAAACTTATACAATCAAAACGTTTCTAATTAATTTATTGTAAATACATTTTGGCACGAGCAATTTTGCTGTGAATGCAACCTTACGAGGGATGCAGTGAGTTTTATGTTTTTGAGTCTCACTGAAGCGCCATTCCTAGTGATAAAAAAAACCGTATAGTTAAAATCCCACTCGCCCTTATCCTAAACATGATTACGAAGTTTCATGAAAATCCCGCTATCCTTTTCCATGTGTTACTGTAACAGAAGAAAAAGAGGTCAAAAATGGAAATGAACCCACCGCAAGCCATTATTTGTCCTACCCGGTGTGAAAACCAATTATCAGGCACAGCTGTGAGCTTGCATTCGGGAGACAGTGGGTTCGAACCCCACTGTCGGTAGCCCTGAAGATGGTTTTGCGTGGTTTACCATTTGCACACCAGGCCACTTCCTTCCCACTCCTACATTTTTCTTATCCCATGGTCGCCTTAAGATCTATCTGTGTCACTCCGACTTATAGTAATTTGAAAAAAAGGAATGCATGTTTGTATATGTGGTATGTATGGTGTTTTGTTTGTTTGTTTGTTTGTTGGGCTTTTCTTTGCTTATTGAGTCCTTAGCCCAAAGGCTGGTCGTATTCTCAAGGTGTAATGTCAGTGTCGTAAATAATCTCGACGTCAATGGAGTGAAATACTTGGGAAATGAAGAGTAAAGTAGCTTCTTGTTGCGTTCGTCACTGAGTTTGGAAGTCCTATTACACACCAGCCTGCAAAGCCCTCTGTGATGCATACAGCGAGCGACCCGAGAAATAACAATAGGGATTTATTACATTAGATGTGGATGAAGACGTCATTTCATTGTGACTAAAACGCTGGATTTTAATGCAAACTGCCTAGTTTCGAATCTCGATGGATCCTCGGGTGGAATGTTAACCTAAAATATCAGATGGCATAATGAATTGCATTAACTCTCGATGTAAAATCCAAAATGATACAGCGTGGCTCCGGTGACACTCAAATATACACGGGATAAATTGAAGAATGATTTAGAAGTTCGTGCTGAACTACCCTGGGTTTGAATCCCAGCTACTTTGGATGGCTATTTTCAATAGGAGTGGCAATGGTGAAACAGAGGTAATTTTCTTTTTCCCCGAATAACATATTTTAATACTTCAATCAGTTCACTGAAGACTCGACCAACAGCCTGAGCTGTTAATGTCAACAGAGGTACATTTTAAACTCATCTTAACTCATTTTGACGACACACTCATGTGGAATAAATTTTAATTCTAACACTGATGATGGACCTTAGTGTCCGAAAACCGGATATGTTTTAAAAAAGAGTGTGCTGATACGACTACACATGATTAATAATAATAATAATAATAATAATAATAATAATAATAATAATAATAATAATAATAATAATAATAATAATATAACTAGATCAACACTGTCAATAAGAAAATGGCTTTGATATTTTATAATGATTATAATTCGTAAACCTACTTATTCAATCACATCGCCACATACAAAACAATGTTAACCACAAGATATTCAAATTACTCTTAAAACGTGGAGGGCACTCATAATTTTGTTGTACTGATTTCGTTGCCCATAGAATTACAAATGTTAATACTAATCTTGCTATTCAAAGTAAAATAATAGTTGGTGCTCTGTTGGAAGCTTTCTTACATACACAGTAATAACATTATTCCAAAGAAAGTAGTTAGCAGAGATTATGCTACGAAGCACTACATTTCTATTTTATTTGGCCCATGGGTTTCAGTGCCGGGAGTGTCTGAGAACATGTTAAGCTCGTTGGTGCAAGTCTTCACATTTGACGTTCACGGGCAAGCTGCACGGCTGGGTATGTATGGTGGTGGTGATAATGATGATGAGGTAGGGACAGGGTGAAACCCGGTGTCGGCACTTAGCCTACTCCTGTCGAATAACACCAAGGGGTCTGCTCATGGCTTAAAGTTTCGACTGAACGGACGAATCACCTTCAACAGCGTAATATGCCATCACTGCACATGAACACCGAGGAGAGGTTTGAAATTGACTCCAGGCTTTTGGCACGTAATCTAGTGATTATAAATTGTATGCCATCACCTGTCCTACCCTCTCGGTGAACATACTAATAGTGAAATTTTTTCACCAACGGGACTCGAACCGGCTAACCACGTTGTCAGCCTTAACGCCTTAATGATCATCGCCACCAGACTGGCAGCACTGCATTAATAGCTTGTGAAATTGCAAGGAATTGTAACGTATTAGTCACTCCAACTAAATGTACAATGCGGATTGTTGAAAGTAAGCCTTGTGAACAGATTCTTCAAAAGTATTTACAGGATATCTACGAAAGCAGCGGCATGATGTGTGATTTCAAGATTGTTCTAGGCACAACGGGGAAAGAAAGAGTTCTCCAAGTGCTGAACTGATGTCTAATTTCTCAACGAAAATTATTAATTCCCATGCCACGCAGCAAAGACTGTAATGAAGCATTGTCAAAAAGGGAGAAAAATGTTAGACTCACCCGGAGGTAACCTAGAGCTTAACCTTGTTATGGTGTGACGTACCCACTTGGCCCACAGATGTATGACAAATTTATAACGTGGCGGGTCATTTTAATATGAAAATAAATAAATGATATGTCATTGTTTCTCCAGAAACAGTATCGCAAGGGCACCAGTCTTCAAGCTTATGGCTTGAAAACAAAAGTAGATAATTAATAATAATAATAATAATAATAATAATAATAATAATAATAATAATAATAATAATAATAATAATGCGTAATGAGACCCAAAAAACTCCCAGGGGTGAGGTGAACGGAACACAAATCATTAAGTACACTAACTTGGAATTTAAGGATCATTAATAAACATTTCATAAAATACAAATTAGAACAGCTATTTATTAAGATGAAAAACGTGACGTAACGGCGTTTTAACCACATCTGAACTTACGGAAGCAAAAGAAAAATTGAATGAAATTAATTTTAAAAATGAACTGTTGCGCGAAGACTTGCAGTATCTTATGCCATAAGCTCACCATATGTAGACTCTGTTGTCTTGAAGCTGATGATATGTGGATCTCGTACCGGCTGCCTTCTCTGTTGTTGGATTCCAGTCCTACTTCTACATTTCCTGTCCTTAACACTTCCTACTGTACTCCTTACATAAAGTCGTAATGAGTCCTAATTTTAAGTGCAAAACCACCATGGGTTATGTTCATGGAGAGAATACATTCGTATTCTTCCGTATTACGGAACAGTAGCGTAGCTAAATCTATATAAATAAAATTGTAGGGGGTCCGCTGTCTGTAATTTCTTTTGTTTTGCCAATTTTTCAGATATTTATCCGTTTTAGGTCAACTCAAGACCGAATCGGTGGTTTTTACGTTTCGTGTCTGTTTGTTTGTCTGTTTGTCTGTTTGTCTGTTTGTCTGTCTGTTTGTTTGTTTGTCTGTTCCACCATCACGTCGAAACGGCTGGATAGATCTCAACCAAACTTCATATTTAGAGTAAACTCATCCCGGGGATGGTTTCGATATGCATATCATTTTAAAATCTTTCAATACTCGGGGGGTTTATAGGAAAACCAGAATGGTTTTTCCACCATCACGTTGAAACGGCTGGATAGATCTCAACTAAACTTCATATCTAGAGTATACTCATCTCGGGGAAGGTTTCGATATGCATATTATTTTAAAATCTTTGAATAGACCGGGGGTTTATAGGAAAACCAGAATGGGTTTTCCACCATCACTTCGAAACGGCTGGATAGATCTCAACCAAACTTCATATTTAGAGTATACTCATCCCGGGGAAGGTTTCGATATGCATATCATTTTAAAATCTTTCAATAGACGGGGGTTTATAGGAAAACCTGAATGGTTTTTCCACCATCACTTCGAAACGGCTGGATAGATCTCAACCAAACTTCATATTTAGAGAATACTCATCTCGGGGAAGGTTTCTATATGCATATTATTTTACAATCGTCGAATAGACGGGTGGTTTATAGGAAAACCAGAATGGGTTTCCTCCATTTTCTCTTATACTATTGATTTTCTGTAAACTTCGTTTACCGTACGTGAAACGTCTCTTCATTATAAACAACTTTCGTTATGTTCATAATTTACCTTACTCTTCACATGACGGAGAAATTTACAATTTTCCGCTGGTATCATGCTCTGCATTGAGTGACCGACAGACCGACAACGAAACTACAGGTTACCATGGCAACGTCTCTGACTGCATGCCAGCAGGGAAGTAACGTATTGTCATTTTCCTCATCATGCTTTTAAATTCGTGGTTGTTCCTTGGGTAGAAGGCAAGAGAGGCGTCAATCGGCCTATCTGCGGGATATTGGCGGAATATCGTTGGATATTATAACCGCCCTCGAATAGATTAAGTAATAACACCATTAGTCATCTTCTTATTATTTGTTTACCTAAGAATCACTGACCTAAATTTCTCCTCTGTTACCGCTTTATTATATCCATTACTCACACTAGCATAATTTATTGAGGGGCATTTGATTTTCCAATACATTCACTTGGCATTTACATATTTGTCGTTATCCGGCTGTCCGCAGTTATAATCCATTTTCTATTACTTTCAACTTTCTTAACTGTATTATTTCTTCCTTAATTACGCCGTATGTACGCGAGTGCTACAAACTACTGGATGTATTTCCACCAAGACTCATATTTAGAATACACCTGTCCTTGATAGGTTTTGGGCAAATATTGTTTCTAAATCCCTGAACTGACTGGGGGTTTATACGAAACCGAAACAGTGATTTTGCACTTCCACAAAATATACACAACCAAACTTAATGGAAATCTACCTACCTTGGTAGATAATAATTTCTAAACCTTTTTTCTCATGTGCATCATTTCGATACGAGGATTAATAAGGGAGATATCATTAACGGACCGTTTTTCTGTACAAGTCCCATCGGACTTAACTCCCGAGCGGGTGCGTGTAAAGCGTACTCCTTACAATTTGAAAACTACTGAAGTCATTCGAACCAAAATTTATATTTAGCATCCACCTGTCCAAAGGTAGGTTTTAAACGTAAATAACATTTCATGTTCCGGAATGGACTGGCGGTTTATAGGGAACCGAAATGGTGATTTTACTCTTCCACAACATATACAGAACAAGACCAACCTGACTGGAAATCGACCAAACGTGATGGAGTTCCACCTCTAAACCTTTTTTTCATGTGCATTCTTTCGTCAGGAGGATTACTAAGGGAGATATCATGAATGGTCACTTTTGCAGGTTAAGTCCAGCGGACATAGCCCAAAAGGTGTTTTACATGGAGCAGATTCCTTATCTATATAAATCAAATCGTAACGACTGTGTGCCTCTACACTGACTATTTTGGCGAAATTTTCGTACAGCTTTCCATTTAAGGGGTAATAATGACCATCTCCATAATTTTTGGTTTAGTTTCCTGAAAGTACTAATTTTTACCCGCCTCGCCCAAAATCCAAATTGCGCCATAATCTGCCAGAAGAAAAAGAAGATAATTGAAATTTGACAAAATTATACGTTTAAGCCTGTAACGAACGGAAAACTTCCTAGATCATTAAATTTTTCACTTTGAATCCCCGAAGAATATCGAAATACGCAGGCAATTTTAATGATGGTGCAGACCTTCGGAAATTCCTATCCTATAACGGATTGCACAATCTCCGTTCAATTTGGAATGATCTACAACCGTGGTCTTATGACTTTTTGCCGTATCTGTATCCCTTTTACGTTTGATTTTTCTCTTTAATCGATGTTAAGTCAATTTGGAATTTTCACATGCATAATTCATACTTTCAATTACTTATATGAAATACAGAATCATTAAACTCTTCACGAAAATTGGCCCACCCAGTAGCCATATGTGAGCCAAATGCTATGTATGTATCCGAAAAGTAATGTAATGTGAGATAATCTTACAAAACCTTTACCCTGTTCCACGTTTCTAATTCAATCTGACCCAAGAATAGATGACATATCATAGGACCAGCCATTTAGGCCACTAAATCCGGTGTGTCTTATGGTATAATCCTTTGTCGATATGACGTACGTTTAGTAGCAGTTAATCTGTAAATGAAGGTCTTCAATATTGTAAATACGCATATACTTTCGTATGTCGATCTATATATATTCACTGATGTCGATTTTTAGCGATCGAGAAAGGGTGGGTCTGCTATTGTAATAAGTACTCCCCACACCGACTTTGACTGGCAGTAGGAAAGGGTTCCTTCTCCAACTCCTGTGTAACTGTCATTAGTAAGGAAAGCCTACAATTATAATGAATAGTTCCCTTCTCGATTTGACTTGCAGAAGGCAAGTGAGCATGCAGTTTTGTTTAAAACTCCCCTACCCGATTGTGTTTGGCAGTAGGCAAGGGTGCCTATCATTATAAAGAAATGTCCTCATCTAAAATGTGACTGGCATTAGGCATAGTGGCCTGCTATTTTGATGGAAACTCACCAACTTGGTGTGACTGGCAGTAAGCTGGCTGGCAGTAGGAAAATGGGCCTGGCATTATAATGATAACTGCACAACTCAATTTCGAGTGATAGTAGGGTAATTTCCTGCCATTATAATAAAAACTCCTCAACTGAAATCTGTCTGGAAGTAGGAAGGGGGCTGCCATATTAACGAAAACTCCCCAAATCGATTTTGTCCGCGTAGTAGGCAATGGGGCCTGCAATTATTACGCAATCATCCCAACTCGATTGTGAATGGCAGTAGGCAAGTGAGTCTGCCGCTATATCACAAATCCGTAACAAACACTTTACATTGGAAACAACGTACGGGGAACTCCCCATGCTCTTTCTCGGATAACGCTAAGAGACATGCAATTTTAAAACAATCTTATTTACTGCATGTACACTATTTACTTCGATAACCGAATACAATGTAGAATTCCGTAGCGAAGCACGGGTACATTCGCTAGTTCATAATAAAAGCTCTCCTCCCCTGTACTAGTCAAAACCGGTCTCCCGTTGACTACCTCTCGTCATTGAGATAACAAGTCCCAATGAGAGTAACTTTTGAGTAGAATATACTCAGATGCGAAGTGAACTAAGTTAAAATCTTCTCAGATGTGTAGACGTCGAATCGTAGTAAGAGTATGAATAAGAATCTAAATGAGAATCTGAATCTCTTCTCCAGCTCTTGTCGGTGGTATATATCGGTTCAAAAGTCTCCTTCCATCATCCATATCACATGGTCCAGTAAGATTCGAGGTCTCATACCTTCTCCGATGTATAGCTGTGCATCCATCACGTTGCTTCATTACGTTCATTCACATAGGCTGAACTTTCCCGCTGAAATAAAGCGTCCCGAAGCTGAGTTTGAAAAGTGGGTGTTAATAATATATCAACTGTCTCTTCATGAGGTGGAGAGGGTAATATCTCTCGTAACCTCGATGACGTACTTTTCCTGGAACTGGGCTGAAATTAGCCTGCTGACTCTGGTCACCTCACAACGGCTATTGGAAAATTTACTGCAAGTTATAAATATGCGTGATGTTGAAATACTTTACCCAATAATTTGTTCGTTCAGAATACGTTATAGCCGCGATACAAAGAAATGAAATGATGATTGAAATGGATGATAAAAACCCTATATATATATATATATATATATATATATATATATATATATATACATATTAATTTAAAAATGACTTATCAGTGATTAAATATATACATCTTATCAATTAAATATATAGTTCAATAATTAAAAATATACAGTGATGTCCCAAACATCACAATGGATACTTACTTGTTGCAAACATATCAGGTCAAAGGTCCCAGTTATAAGGTTAACGACTATTGTTACTTATTGTACTAACTAGAATATTCATCAAGTTACTTTCCAGTGACGCACAAGTCCGACTAAAAACGGCGTGAAGCATAACATAACTAATATTACTTCACAAGCCGAAGTATTAAGCTGGGCTACCGCAGTATCGGTAGCGTTGTTACAACTGAGGTAATGAGCCCCAGAGAGCATTTTATACCTTCTGCCAGGATAATGTTCACCCTAGTTGGTCAGAGCTGGGAGTAGGTATTTCCCCCCAATAGCTATGTCCAAATACAAAAAGATCGTGGAAGGTCACAGATGGACAGACACCAGGATCCGGATTCAGATCACGGAAGCAGGGAGATAGAGGAGTAGTGAGAGAATGAAGAGGTATTAGGAAGAAAGAAGACGTGCCGAACAGGTCACTCGTGATCCTCAAGGGTCGTAACGAACCGAATAGAATAAACTAATATTACATCACAATACTAATTAAGAATTCATATAATACTTAGAACAATTATTGAAACAGCATATTTCACTTTGGATATAATAACATGATTAATTTGATTTCCAAGGTTTACTCGGGCCGATGACCGAGCTGTTAAACCCCTTTAAACAACAAGCATAATAATTAAAAGTCTTACACTGATTATTTTTAATTCTTTTTATCTATTAAATTATGTTGGAAAGCTTAATGTAAAAGGAAGAAGTGTCATACTAAACAAAAATCAACGTATTAATGAATATTATCGTAAGTCTCATATATCTATTAATTGCGGAGTTCTTATGAATTTCAGTCTTAGTATTTTAAATAAGGAAGAAAGTTCTACGACAACTTAGTTTCTGTGGTGTATAAAAGAGATTGACTGCAGCATATTTGAGTGGTCAATTTTATAATTATTTTTTACAGAAAATTAAAATATTTGTAGTTTGGTCTTTGCCACAAGATATTCACACCATGTTCCTTGAGCATACTTGAAAAATATCTAAATATCTAAATATTGGGTAATTGCCTGTGATTTTAAAAATCTTGAATTTTTGGAACTTGTTTTGATTACTCTCGATAAGAGTGATATTCTGTATGGTCATTGGGTTCCAAATAGTTGAGCCGCAGTCAAATTTGGAACTTACAATGGATTAAATAAAGTTAAGATCGTCTTTAGGCCCAATGATAACGAATTCCGTATAATAGAGCCTAATATTTTCAGAGCATTATACGTCGTTTTTCGAATGTGGTCGTTAAATCTCATTGAATGTTATTGCTAAATCCGTTTTCGTCTTGACACGATTTAATGTGCTGGTAGTAGTTACAATTTATAATTCATCCTCCGTATCTCCCAAATAAATTTCATAGTCCCACAATTATCCACATCATAATGTAACTTATTATTTTTGTTTCAGGCTACAAGAGAATCTAGATAGCTTTGAGCCTGATGACAATCGGATATGGTTTTAATATATTTATATATTTTTAATATCATTAGAAAAATAAACATTTCTGATGATGTTATATGTATCGGTATGTTATTAAAAAACGAATAAATATCAATGACCCTAACTTAGAACCTTGAGGAATTACAGAGTTTACAACAAAATAAAAATGTCTGGAATTAGCTATGACCTTTCTTACAAACCGAGTTTATGACTTCAATACAACAACAAAGCTTTAGAATGTAGCTGAAAATACAAAGGAAGGAAACGTATTTATTAAGCAATCATGATTAACCTTGTCAAAAACTTTCTGAAAATCCGTATAAATTACATTAATCAGAGCATATTCATTTAAACTGCTATATAAATATTCAGCAAAGTTGTCAAGATTTCTTTGAATAATCTCGACATGTTTTCTCGGTGAGATACTATTTCCAACATAATTATAAATTTACTTTTAAAATACTTTCAGAAATGTTGGCTGGGGCACAAACGATAGCAATAGGTCTACAATTAGAGAGTAATTTTATATACCCTGTTTTATATGCAGGACTGACCTTGGTATGTTTTCAAAAGTCGGGGAAGATCTCAGAGTTGACATTAAGTTTAAAGAGAATGTTCAGAGGACTTCTCTACAATCTTTCAAGGTATATGGTGGAATATCGTTAGGTCCTTCCGATTTCTTCTGTTCAGGTAGTCAATTGTTTTAAGCACTTCTTGTGTCGTTTTCTATGGAACCTAGTGCTTGTAACAAAGAACTTTGAAACTAAAATTGTGGATTAGACTATGTTACATCGAGGTCGATACAGAACTCTGAAAGATTTTATAGTGTGTACAATTTAAATTGGTGTTTGATATCGTTTAATACCATGCTATACGTGTATAGATCTACATATATATATTTAAATATTTATTTGATCATTTCATATTGTCATTTCATTACATTATATTGTACGGTAAATGTTAGCGAGTGAAAAGAAAGGTTTCATACAAGTAGTACATTGCAAAATACATGTTAAAATTAACTGAACGATTTACTTGAGCGCTGATGACAAGAGAAAGCGGTATTTACTCACCCCAAACGGAGGTTAGCTTATTCCAGGAATGTCAAGGCAATAGCCAGCCAAGACCAACATTTAAAAGTTTCCTTGTTCGCTTCAGTTTGAATGCGGCAACACCCCTTGAGCCTGTTAGCGTGGGACGCTATGTACAAAGAAGGAAGGCTCGACCTATTAAGAAGAAGCTACTAGAATGTATTTGATGGAGGGATTGATTGATGTAGTAGAGGGGAAGAAAACTTCAATATGATTGGAACGTAAGATATATCAACTGAGAAGTCCAGTAACTTGATATATACCAGAGACATAGGCCCCTCGATCTTAGTTGGCATTAGTATTTCGAGAGTCTCACTTGGTATTATAACTTAGGGATAGCCACAGGATATAAGATTAGTGGAGAGAGTTCTGAATTGAGGCAGTAATGACTTATTGCAGTACAGCGGCAGATCTGTTATACTTTGATTTTTTGTACTTTTTACATTAACGCAAGGCGAGTTATTTCATTCAACTACTTGTAGTCACATTATCCAGTCCGAAACGAGACCTATTGCATCTCAATCAGGCATAGATAGATTTTCATATCTAGAGGGAGCATCATTTTAATTTGGAAAAGTTCCTATATGGGAATTTTCTCCACTCTAAAGAAACCCTGGCGGTCTGTTTCAGTAGGACTGATATCTGCTTTATAGATATTGATGTAATTGGGAGCGGTAGTGTTAGAGAATACGTCTTTCAACTCTTGATTGATGCACACAACAGGCAGGCTAATACAAAGGTAACCAGATGAGTAGCCCACATGAAGGAATGCAACAACCACGAAACCAGCCCATATCAGAAGGATGTCCAAATGATCGAGTCTAAACCGGTCAGCGTTTGATTAAATTGCAGCAAGCATTCGCGGAGTTAATGTTAATGAGTCACTTTTCAGTCAGTACTCTTTCAGTTCTTGGTACTTTCCCAGCATTTCATTTTCACTTAAATAATTTTTCTTTCCTTTATAATTAATTCAGATTACATTAATTATCATCGTTCCTCAATTGTTAGTGTCCTATCACCACACCCCTGAGATAATCTTGTCTCTCTCCTTTTAAACATAAATTTTGTCCTAGAGCCTAGAACTCTGGACTGGCACCCAATCACCTTCTAAGGGAGAACTAATTTTAATTTTGGATGGGTAACCAGAAAACTATTTTATTTAAAGGAAATAATTTGAAGTATCAGAATCTGTGCTCTATAGTGTGGCGATTTATGGGCACGTCACAATTAATCAGATATTTCAAGGTATTAAATGACAATGTACAAATTGTCGCCCGTCCATTGTGCAAGAGTGGGTCCATCCCAACTATAAGCATTTCCTCTTGTTATTGATAAAGTTCCGGAATACACTGCAATCACTACTCGAGTTATTTTCAATCATCAGTACACATTTCTTGTCGGCACTAGTTATATCTTATATATTTTAAATACCTGCATGCAATACTCAGAATCCTTCTTATTTCTAAACCGTTCTTTTAATTTAATGCTGCTTACAAACCATTGTAAACCAGGGGAGATATTTTTTCTTAGAGATTTTCGTTTCTGGAATGTAGTGGTGCAACACAGAATAAATTTATCATAAAAAGATTGCGTAGCTAAATTAACATTTCTGCATTTTTAAATATTCATCCAATCACTTTCCTTCAACAGACTGTGAAGTTTCTCCAAGTATGCCTTCGTGAAATTTATTGTACCTTCCGTGATGATTATTTTCTGTATCCTATTATTTGTGATTACTGTTGCTCCTCAGAAGGATATTTGTCCTCATTTGCACTCAAAAAGTATTGATCTCTCAATACCTTAAATAAGAAGCGATAAATTGCAATCAGTTTCGAACATGCGTTATTTAAGGCTCTTTTATTTATATGTGCTGGTTCATTAATTCATAATGTGAAGGATTCCCAAGAAGTATGTTTTCTTTTCATTTATTTTTTGAAAGTAGTTTTTAATTCCAACTTTGTTTTTAATTCTATTATACTAGCTACCAGTCCTTTGAAATGACTAGATATATTTCTTTAATAATACGTGTGGATTATAAATTCTATCAATAAATGATCAAGTTTTTTATTATTAACGTTCCGGATAGCGTCAACGGAAGAATATTTTGAAGATTTATTTTTCAATATTAATTTTTTGATGAGACGGACCATTATATGACATACTGTTGAAAATTCCTTCGGAACTTTTTCACATTAAAGAATGATACTAGTGGAGGTTCTTATTCTACGACATTCGACACTGTTGAGGAAAATGCTGAGATAGTGACTTGTTTCAAGTACTGGGGCCCCTGCGCAAATTCTAGCCCAATATAGGACAAACACTACTACAGCCACCACAGTAACACCCGCCTATAGACATCATTAGACATTCTGAAGTACATGGGGCGTACAATGTCCGAAGCTCCTAATAGCAAACGACAATAAAGTGACTATTGTTAACTGACGTGTGCTCTGTGTCTTCTGCTGCCACTCGTCGCCACTAGATAGCATTATTGCCGCAAGTGTACGAAAAGAAGTAACCCACCAGCGAGAGATAAAAGCATCTATAATTTTGACAAAACGAGCATCAGCAGGTGAGAAGTGTTACTAACCTGTGAGCAGCACGAGAAGCTACGATGGTCCAGACAAAGGAGTCGACGCTGACTTCCTGACCCTCTCTTGTCCTCAGAGAAGGGGAATTGATGTAAGGAGGCTCCAGGGACTGGAGGTAAGATACCCGTATCTTAATTACTTGTTAACAACATTCTCGCCAGTTTGATGCCAAGAGTAAAATTAGGCCTCCCAGTAATAGCAAGTCGTTACTCTAATCTGCTCCAACCAACTGCAGCGAAACTGTCCTAGCCGGAGGGAAGAAGAGGTCTCTGGGAATCAGCGTTTGATGAAATGTCCTAACCGTGTATTTCTCACAAGAGATGTTAGTTACTGAACATGTAGGACTATTTTCATTCTAATGTGAATGTTGACTCAGTGGCGAAATTGGTTAGTTGATGACATGCTCCCACGGCTGCGAGGACAATCCCAAATTAAAGTAGTGACGTTTGAGAGTGTGTGACAGCTTTAGCTTTCAACACGTTAAAGAACTGTGATGTAAAAGTCTCACTTAATAATGCATAGTAGTTGAAGACAAATAGTAATCAAGTAACATAAATCAGTAAGTAATTATTTAGACTTTGATGCTACGTAAATCCGCTTCCATAAATTCAGGTAAAAGTAAACGCGTGTCCTCATCACGAGGTGGTGCAGCTCTATTCAGGCACACCCCCAATGGAGATGAGTTGCATGTACCATTTTAACCACATACCAGCCCTTCTTCCATTCGTAAATTTCATGCACTACCGGGAATCGAACCCGGGCCTCCGAGGACGTCAGCTAATAACACTAACCGTTATGGTACGGAGGCGGACATAAAGTCAGGTGACTTTAAAATATATTAAAATATTGTCGACTCCAGTGACATTGGTGAGCTTTCAGCCTTCTGTTTTGATAGCTTCCAGCAAGTTAAAGAACTTCTACAAGCAAAACTTCAAGACTTTGGTGTCTCTTAAGACCGTATAATAATAATAATAATAATAATAATAATAATAATAATAATAATAATAATAATAATAATAATAATAATAATAATAATAATAATAATAATAATAATAAGATTGCAGTTGGATAATTGTGCGTTCGAATCACACTTTCGGCAGCTCTGAAAATGGTTTACATGTTTTTCCATTCTGTCACCAGGCGAATCAAATTACTTGTACTTGAGTTAAGGCCACAGTCGCTTCCATTCCATTTCTAGCCCTGTCCTATCCCCTTGTCACCATAAGACCTGACAGTTCTGTGTCAGTGTGACGTAAAACAAATAATAATAATAATAATAATAATAATAATAATAATAATAATAATAATAATAATAATAATAATAATAATAATAATAATAATAATAATAATAATAATAATAATAATAATATACCTTTTTCCATTCCCATCCTTAAAAGAAACCACGACCAGAACCAAACTGAGGATAGGTTGCTCCAACGACCCCTGATTTACCCGACATTAGCTGAAGAAATTATTATTATTATTATTATTATTATTATTATTATTATTATTATTATTATTATTATTATTATTATTATTATTATTTGCATTTAGGGAAGGTTCGGATGAAATCCTATACCTGACTCAAGAAGAACATATTTAGAAGAGTACATCTGGTGAAGTAAAAATGTTGACAGGAAGATGCCATGATTATTGTCACCGGACTTCCCATTTTACATGGATTCCAAACCATTTTTACATGGCTTTCCATTTCAAAAATCCCTCGCACATTGGCCAGGATTTGAGCAGTGGACAGCTTAGTGAGAAAGCATTGACGATACCACTCAGCTATCACGCCCCCCCCCCCCCCCACCTCTCCCATTGACTAGGAAGAAAGGAACATCTGTAAAGAATACATTATATAATTCAGCGAAACATATCAAAATCGATACAAAAATCGCACGTTCAGTGTTAGAGGTCTGTTAGTTGGTGCTCGTGGCACTATGCACCTAGAAGTGGTTACAGAAGAATGGGTTGAATGTATATCCTGAAAATACGTGCAGAAACTACATAATTTTGTGAAAATAAAGAACATCAACTCATTATTTCTTCTTATTATTTATTCTCATCTTTATAATTACTTCCTCATCTTCTCGGTCATCCTTTTCCTTTTTTTCTCTTTGTCATCTTTCTTCTACACGCATGTGCTGGAATCATTTGTTCGTTATTTGACTCACCAATCATCCAGATTTTTGGCTGAATTGTCAGCATACTGGTTTCTGGCTCAGAGGGTCATGAATTCGTCCTTGGTCGATCCCGGATTTTAGCCCCCGGCTCAGGGGCTGGGTGTTCTTTTTCGTTTTAATACACTTCTCGTCAACACACCACATTACAAATATCTTCCAAACCAAACCAAACCAAACCAAACCCCATGGCACTACAGCCCTTGAAGGGCCTTGGCCTACCAAGCGACCGCTGCTCAGCCCAAAGGCCTGCAGATTACGAGGTGTTGTGTGGTCAGCACGCCGAATCCTCTCGGTCGTTATTCTTGGCTTTTTAGACCGGGGCCGCTATCTCACCGTCAGATAGCTCCTCAATTCTAATCACGTAGGCTGAGTGGACCTCGAACCAGCCCTCAGGTCCAGGTAAAAATCCCTGACCGGGCCGGGAATCGAACCCGGGGCCTCCGGGTAAGAGGCAATCACGCTACCCCTACACCACGGGGCCGGCACAAATACCTTCAGAAACACGAAATTATTAATAGCTCTGTCCACAAACGGTTGACACCGTGAATGGCAGCCAGGCGTGAAGCTGGGCCAAATCCAGATCAAGTGCTAATCCCAATAAATTAAGAAGGTGGTAGAAAGAAGAATACAGTACATATCTATCTATAACAATTTTAAATCCCTTCTATTTTCTCTTCTTCCTCTTCATTTCTTTCTCAATCTCCCTCTTCTTCCTCATCATCTTAGTTATCATTTCCCTTTCTCTACACCTCTTCGTCTTCTTCCGTTTTCAATGTTAATAAAAGTGATAGCGTGTGGCCTACGAAGAGGCCTGGTGCAGGTCTTTCGAGTTGACGCTGTATAGGCGACTTGCGCGCCTGTGGTGCCTGTTTGGTGGCTTCTCCTCCAGCACTCTGGCAATCATCATGGATGGATGAATTCTAATGCTGAAGACGGCACATACACCCAAAACCCGAGCCATGAGAATTAACCAATGAATTAAAATCCAATACACGGCCGGACACCTCTATGTTAATGTTTCTCAGTTGATATCTACACACCTTTGACATTGAAAGGCATGTCACGCAGCAACTGACAGCGATATTCTACTGATGCACAAAATACTGCAAGAATTACTCAACGGAATGATCGTGGCCTTCTGTGAAGTTTGTTAAACTACTGCTTTAACTTGCCAGTTTTTCTCATTTTCTCTCCCTCGTTTCCAAGTTCTTCTCACCGTTCGTTGTATCGATTAGCATTGCGAACAATGTGTAGCTGACTTTGATTTGCTACGATTTGTTAAAGAGGAAGAAACACGGATCAACTGCAGGGGAAGAAGTTGGACAAATTACATCTGTCAAGTTTAATGAGAAACATGGGGTTGTGCAGGAGATGGGTGGTAACTTGGTTTCCTGCACAGGAAACTTTGAGCAAGCAGATAGAAGTTAAACTCCTGTTCTACAGTCACATGCAAATAATGAAAACGGAAGAAAAACATCTCCAAGGCATTGATTCATTTTATTTAAACTTCGTTAGGGTAGTACACTAACTGCCAATCTCAGAAAACTGAATTATAATATCCCCATCTTAAGTACTGTTACAGTGTTTATAGGTGTTTGACGGGGCAAATAACGGTGTTATCAGCCCCACCTCGAATACTAGGGTGAAAAACACGTTGTTTTGCATTTTAAAAACAATCATCATCTTGTATTTCTCAAAAGTATATAAAATTGTTTCCTGTATTCAAACTCGTTATTCGTTTGGTGCCTTCTCCTACAGAACGCTGGCAATCATCTTGGAGTATGCTTTCCTATTTTTTGTCCCGTGTGGAGGCTATCGTATCGGGCATATCAAACCATCGTTGGAGTTTTGTGCCCACATCTACATTTGATTTATACCGCACCTTCTCTGATCCGCTGTATTAGGTAGTATTTGTCAGTTTCGAGTGATATGACTAGCGTTTTGCGAAGGCATTCGTATGATTCGTATGATTTCACGGAAAGACGGGAGTATTTCCTCGTTGATGACGTGGTCATAACCTGAAATGTTGAAAACTCTGTTATACAACCTTATTTAAAATTTCTTAAGCCAGTTCATTAATAATAATAATAATAATAATAATAATAATAATAATAATAATAATAATAATAATAATAATAATAATGGCTGGACGTCATAATACCTACATTTTGGTTTTTGGAGACGCCAATGTGCCGGAATTCTTTCCCGATGGAGGTCTTTTTACGTGCCAGTAAATTTATCAACACGAAGCTGACGTATACTACCGAACTGAGCCAGGATAGAACCCGCTAACTTCAGCAGTCCGTCCTTCAACACCATAAAGCAGCACAGGTAACACATAAAACTCGATGGCATGCCTAAGAGGTTTGAATTAGAAGTCACCGTTGTATACAAGCTATTTATTTATTTATTTATTATTATTATTATTATTATTATTATTATTATTATTATTATTATTATTATTTATTGTCTTGTTTTATATGGCGGGACTTAGGCTATGAAGCCTTCTATTCCATCTGACCATACATACACCTACACGAAGAGTTAAATATACACTAAATTATCTACAGTTTAATATCTTAAGGTATCAATTAAATGTATTAATGAATCTAATACTTAGCTATGATCTAATCCTACTATGTTATAAGAAATTATTATTATTTATTAACCAGGTTTGACAGAGTTTCTTAAAGCGGAGGTGGTTTGACACGCTCCTAATTTCAGCAGGTAGGGAATTCCAAATTCGGCTGGCGGCGACTATAAATGATCTACTGTAGCCAGTTGAGCGGTGAATGGGAATGCTTAGTACGGCGGTGGATGATGATTTGGTAGGAATACTAGAAGGTGATGCTAGCTAATGGAATTGTGTGGCAAGGTATTCAGGTGTGTTAAGGTTCAGTACGGTATACGATGTAACATGGAAAGAGTGTGTAAATTTCGTCGCTCTCTTAAGCGTAGCCATGAAAGCCTACCAAATGCGGGAGAAATATGGCTAAACCTTGGTATATCTGAAATAAATCGAACGCATGCGTTATGTGCCTTTTGGAGCTTGATGGAAAGTGAGGCGTTCAGGTTACTGTATACTACGTCACAGTAGTCGAATATTGGCATTACCATACTTTGGATAAGCAGTTTTCTTACATTTTGGGGGAGTAAATCTCTGAGTTTTTAAGGGAATGTAAGGAATAAAACACTCGCTGACATATACCTGTTACTATAGGCAAATCTGCGATTAAATATGACAGGCGTCTATAGGCAAACCTGCATTTAATTTGACAAGCGACTATAGGCAAAACTGCGATTAAATATGACAGGCGTCTATAGGTAAACCTTCGATTTCAACCAGATTTGGTATACATTTGACGTAATACTATCTGGAAAGAAATACCGTGGGAGTAATACACATCTATTACACGTGGGGAGGGAGCCGCATGCACAAATAATCGAAAATGACCTATGTTAGTGTTGAATCCATAGTTTTCGAAGTCACAGAGACGAAAGTGACATTCCGGATGACATTTAAGTCCATGTTCTGCGGGCATCAGTATGGGGGTGAGAAGGAGTGAAAAAGAAAATGTCCAGAATGACCGAGATAATGTAGGGATGTATGTATGTTCCAGCATAGCTCTCAACTAAACTTGGTACACATATGCCTAACTCTCTGTAGCAAAATACTGTGGGGTATGATCCCCTCGCCTATGGTTGGGGGTTGGGAGGGAGTGACATGTATAAATCATCAAAACGACTAATATTAGTGTCGAATCCATACTTTTCGCGATCACTGAGATGAACTGTGACACTCCGAATGCAGTTAAGTCCATCGACATGCGGGTCAGAAGGGGTGAGAAGTAAAATGTCCAAAATGATGGAGATTAATATTGAATTCACAGTTTTTGTGCTCGCTAAGCTGATTAGTGACATTCCCAGTTACAGTTGATTAAGTGTGGCCAGTATCCAGTATTCGGGAGATAGTAGGTTCGAACCCCACTGTCGGCAGCCCTGAAGATGGTTTTCCGTGGTTTCCTATTTTCACACCAGGCCAATGCAGGGGCTGTACCTTAATTAAGGACACGGCCGCTTCCTTCCCACTTCACCATAAGACCTATCTGTGTTGTTGCGACATAAAACCTCTAGCAAAGCAAGCAGTGAAATAATCTAAGATTGGAAAGTTAATCAAAACACTCAATATTAACCCTAAAGCTACCAAATAGTTCGTAAAAATCGAGTGAGTGGCTGCGAAACCCCATTTCCGTCAGCTCTGAAGGTGGTTTTCCGTGGTTTCCTATTTTCACACCGAGCAAATGCTCGGGCTGTACCTTAACTGAAGAGGAAGAAAAGAATATCAAGTGTATCCGCTAAAGTTAGTTGTATCGTAATATTGTAGCCTACATTACAGAAGATGTGTAAAATATAATTTCTAATACTTTAATTTTCAGGGTTTCTTAGCGCGTGAGAAATAATAACAGAGATATTAGTAATTATTACGTTTATTCTCAAACTGACAAATATGTGTGGAAATGTTAGTTCTATCCAAAAAGTGTAAATAACAAACGTTATAGGTACAATTTATGATCAGTCGAGTCTCATACATTTTACCGTACGAGTTATGGTAACATTGATATTTTCGAATTTAGAATTTTAGTGCTAAGTCCATAAAAACGGAACATAGCTGACATGGAAATATCGCTCATACCAGTGAAATGGGAGTGTTGGACGTTGCTATCGTGACTGTCTGCAGTGTGAAAAGCCACGTGATATTCTGTGGACATTAATGGGCTACGGCCGGCTTTCTAGAGCAGAGTCTCTCAGGGTGCATGCGCCTGATGCATGCACTGTGCACGATGCAAAACACAACTTCGCTTGTTGACCAGAATGCAGACCCCCACTCCTCGATTTGGAGCAATAGCGATGTCTCTCTCTTTCCCCTTCTCGCTCGCTCCCCCTGTCTCCCTCTTCCTCACTTGGTCCGTAGCGCTCCAAATCCGAGCCGAGTTGAGCCGAGCTTAGCCGAGTAGCCCTGAGACGAAGCGTTGGTCCGAGCCGAGCCGAGCAGGACCGATCCACAGTGCACGGAGCTCTTGCGCCTCGATTTGCACGCGTGAGATTTTGGGCGTTTGAGAGGCCCTGTTCTAGATTGTGCCGCATTCTCTCAGGCCAGGATATGTGTTGCGGCGGTTTGAGGTGCTGAGGAAGGTGAGAGGAGAGGGCGGTCGTGGAACTGTCTCGGCATTCGCCTAGCGAGGAGAAAGGAAAATCACGCGAAACCATTCTCAGGACAGCCGACGGTGGGAGCAGCCCATCGCCTCTCGAATGCCTCTCGTTAATCCAAAGCCACTCTGTTCGGTGTCTTCTGCTGTCAGTCATTTCCGCTATACTGCGTTACTGCTGCAATAGGGCGAGTGCGAATAAAATGTGCTGTGCTCTGGCGGAGTTATTCCCTAACGAACACAGGGTCAAGCTAGAATCTTGCCACCAGATTATCGGTATCATACAATGCGCTGGCTTTTCTAATACATATGCCTTGTGTCAGTTGTTTGAGGTAAATACAGTAGAGCTAATCATTTTTCAGGATGCACGGGTGACATAAAATTACTAGGAAATATATCGTCGTTTAAGAAATAAGACCTATCCATTATGTTCCATAAGACTGGACACGCCTCCCAGCCACATATGGATATGCAGTCCTTAGTTGTATCGTAATATTGTAGCCTACATTACATAAGATGTGTAAAATATAATTTCTAATACTTTAATTTTCAGGGTTTCTTAGCGCGTGAGAAATAATAATAGAGATATTCGTGATTATTACGTTTATTCTCAAACTTACAAATATCTCTGGAAATGCATCTGTGTCAAGGAAAATAAATATTGTCGTACCATGCTGTAGAAATGTGTGTTTAAGTGGCGTATTTACACAATCTTATAATATCATCCGTATAAGGTTCATTTTGCTTTACACCTCTGAAGAGGAAAATGGACACATCGAGCATAGTTCTAATGGAATGCATATCCATATGTGGCTGGGAGATGTGACCAGTCTTATAGAAATAATGAATAGGAAGAGCGTTGTGATATACAAGGTATTGCTTCTTCACCGACGATCTGAGAAAAACTGTATTCTTTTGTGTAATTATACTTATCAAAATCTTCGTCTTCGTAACATCTCCAGTTTTTGAGGTATCAGTTATCCTAATAAAAATAATTCATCCCCCTTTTCAGTCACTTTTACCCCCACGTTAGTGGTTTTTTTTGAAAACCAAAATAATACCTGTTTTCTTATTTGTAAAATATTAAAAATACCAATTTTCACATCTGCAACATGTTATGTTTTGAGATATACTGTAGATATGCTCATCTTAAAAACTCACGCCAACCCACTTTACAGTCCTTTTTATCCCCCCCCACCCCCTTAAGTACTTTTCCGAAAACAAAATAATACGTTTAACCTCTTCAGGTTTTTCAATCGTGAAATTACCAGTGTTTCGCCCCAGTGTAGCAGTGGGCTCATCAGTTGGATTGCTACACCTTTCCAAGACGCTGGCGCTAGTACGACATTGAGACACTACTGCAAGTCTCTTATGTAGGACAATACAGTGACGGTGCACTAGGGGAAGCATGTGCCTACACTTGTATAAATGCCTGCCTTTTGCCTTTTTATGAAAAATAAGCTTCCTAGAAGGAAACCATCATTTAATTTCATCGATTAAAAATGTTAAAAAACATTTAAGCACTTTAGGATTTTTTAATCGTGAAATTACCGGCGTTTCGCCCCAGTGTAGCAGTGGGCTCATCAGTGATTTGAAATAATACATGTGTCTTTATTTTTAAAAGTGATTATAAATACCACTTCAGGTCTGTAATATGTTAAGTTTTTGAGATATACTGTAGATATGCTCAGGGATTATGTGTACCAATTTTGGTTCGCAGCTATGCCCAAACGTACACGCACAATCTCGCTGCTGTAAAATCCTGGAGCTGACGTTGCCATGGTTGCGGCAGTTCATTTCTTTATCCGATTCCTAGAGCAGGGGTACTGTTGTGCCAATATCTCCATAACGATTGGTTTAAGGGCTTTAAAACATGGTTTTCTGGCCCATAGGGCTTACCGAGTTTTGTTCTTTTCGTCAAGGGGCTTAAAATGAGCTTTGTCTCGTCCTTGTACGACAAATTCGATATTTCGCCTATATTCGTCTATTATTTTTATATCTCCCCTCGTCGTCGTCCCCTCCTCGAATTGTTTTGAAAATAAAATACAGCCAATGTCCCTAAGGGATTATGTGTACCAATTTTGGTTGGCAGCTATGCGAAAAATGTTCATGCGTAATCTCGCTGCTGTAGAATCCTGGAACCGGGCGAGTTGGCCGTGCGCGTAGAGGCGCGCGGCTGTGAGCTTGCATCCGGGAGATGGTAGGTTCGAATCCCACTATCGGCAGCCCTGAAGATGGTTTTCCGTGGTTTCCCATTTTCACACCAGGCAAATGCTGGGGCTGTACCTTAATTAAGGCCACGGCCGCTTCCTTCCAACTCCTAGGCCTTTCCTATCCCATCGTCGCCATAAGACCTATCTGTGTCGGTGCGACGTAAAACCCCTAGCAAAAAAAAAAAAGAAAAAAAAAGAATCCTGGAGCTGACGTTGCCATGGTTACGCAGTACATTTCTTTATCCTATTCCCAGATCAGGGGTAGTTTGGTGCCAATATCACCATAACGATTGGTTTTAGGGCCTTAAAACATGGTTTCAAGGCCCATAGGGCTTACAGAGCTTTGTTCTTTGCGTCTAGGGCCTTAAAATGAGATTTGTATCGTCCATGTACGATAAAGTCATCATTTTACCTTCATTAGCCTATTATTTTTATATCTCCCCCAGTCACCCCCCTCGAATTGTTTTGAAAGTGAAATATAGCCTATCACACTCAGAGATAATGTATCCTTCTATTAGTGAAATAATTTTAGAATGGGTCCAATAGTTTCTGAGATTACCCTTTAGATATACACAAAATCACAAAATTCGCACTGTTTCTTTATTATATTAGTACAGATAATTATGCCCGAAGTAAAAAGTATCAACATTTTTCTAAGAAGGTGAATGTATCGCTACACCATGAACATTATATTTCATTGTTACTGAATAACAGCTACTGTGAATTTATTTTCAATTTCATTTCTATGAAAAAAGACTGGATATTTTGGCCTTAATGGAGCGACATGAAGGAAACCACACCTCTTTATTTAAATAACATTTTGAGAATTATAAATATACCATAGATTGCACTGAGGTGAACTCGAGAGGTAAGTAAATGTTTAACAAAAAAAAAATACATTTACATACGTATATGCATACCTATTTTTTTTGCTTTCTCTGAATATTTTATGATGGAAGAGCTATTGAGAGCCAGCTTTATTACAGTGTAAGACACTGAGCCTAGCGTTGTAAATTTTTGTAATGGGTTTCCACAAATAGGACATGTTTACAAGATTAAAATGTTGCAGTGATAATGCTGTCCTTTACCTTTAGCCCTTGGTTATTTTCTGAAGCCATTAAAAGAACTTTTAACATACCGCAGTTTCTGTTCGCATCCATGTGGAAGGGTTAATTCAGAGAAAGAAACTATACAAAACGAAACGGCTTCAGATTTACCATGACTCGTTGGAAAATTGTACGCATGGCTGGTATTTAAAAAAAAGAGATAAAGCTCAGATATCTCAGTATCCTCTCACCAATTAATTGCAGATTCATACATGTTACCATTATCCATGATCAGTAAGTAATCAGGCTGATAACAATGACGTTCCTAGCCCTATACATGAGGGAATAACAGCACAACATATGTTTATTTATCGACGGTACGTTTTGGTTTGGGGCGGTGGATAAAAGTTTCCATTCCGTACCTGGACAGGGTATGGCGGACCTCCTAGAAGGTGACGCCATCTCTCAGACTAGGGAGATTTATGGCAGTGACTGATACTCTGAGAATGTAAGGTGGGTGCGACCGTGGCCTGGAATAGGATCTGTCCCGGCATTAACCTTCGTGCAGGAGAATGGAAAACCAATGAAACCTTTCTCAGGACAGCTGACAATGGCAACCAGCACCTCTCCGTCTACCGAAAGCAAAGCTGTAGAACGGCAGCAGAGCCGTGGCTTTCTGTAAGCCGATGACTGCTCTGCTCGGTTGGTCGGTCGGAGTGTGGTGTTGTCGAACCACGGTCCAGCCGTGGCCACCGGCACGTTCGAAGTCTGCTGTACTCGGTTGATCGGTCGGAGTGTGGTGTTGTCGAACCACGGTCCAGCCGTGGCCACCGGCACGTTCGAAGTCTGCTCTACTCGGTTGGTCGGTCGGAGTGTGGTGTTGTCGAACCACAGTCCAGCCGTGGCCACCGGCACGTTCGAAGTCTGCTCTACTCGGTTGGTCGGTCGGAGTGTGGTGTTGTCGAACCACAGTCCAGCCGTGGCCACCGGCACGTTCGAAGTCTGCTCTACTCGGTTGGTCGGTCGGAGTGTGGTGTTGTCGAACCACGGTCCAGCCGTGGCCACCGGCACGTTCGAAGTCTGCTCTGCTCGGTTGATCGGTCGGAGTGTGGTGTTGTCGAACCACGGTCCAGCCGTGGCCACCGGCACATTCGAAGTCTGCTGTACTCGGTTGATCGGTCGGAGTGTGGTGTTGTCGAACCACGGTCCAACCGTGGCCACCGGCACGTTCGAAGTCTGCTCTACTCGGTTGGTCGGTCGGAGTGTGGTGTTGTCGAACCACGGTCCAGCCGTGGCCACCGGCACGTTCGAAGTCTGCTCTGCTCGGTTGATCGGTGGAAGTGTTAGTTTGTCGAACCACGGTCCAGCTGTGGCCACCGGTACGTCCGAAGTCTGCTCTGCTCGGTTGATCGGTCGGAGCGTAGTTTTGTCGAACCACGGTCCAGCCGTGGCCACCGGTACGTCCGAAGCCGACTGTGCATCAGCTAACGTTTGTTTTCGTATTGCATACTTTGACTTTAAAAGGAAGGTGGCTGATTTATACCATTCACTCTCATGCACATTCGTGATATTTCTTCCGCTAATTTTTTTAACGTCATACGCATGTATATTTGGAATTGATTAGCATCCTTTCATTAAAATTAATGCAATTAAACCCGATTGTTTTAAAATTCTACATGAATTTGCGTAGCCACCATCCCTCTGAACTGGGTTTGAACGTTCCCTCACTATGTCCACCTGCCTCACTAGGGGGGCAGTCGAAAAAAATTGTAATTCACACGAGGCCTATTGCTAAAACAAACCTGTTAACGACGGGCGCATAACAGCCAGTCCAAGACAAAGGCGTTGCATATAAAAAAATGAAGTGTAATCCAAATTATACGTAATTGTATTTGTATAGATTGTTCCTATTTATTATGAGATGCTTTAGTGCTATTAATCTGCCAAGTACCAGGGTGCTTTCTTGCTTATCACACGTGGTAGTTTCTTGTTTCTTGTGCCAATTACATAATCCAGTTTTACTCCACTCTAGACTTTTGTTCGTATTGTGGAGTACGTGTGTCTGATGTAAGACCCACTCCAACATACACGGTAATTGCATAGGTATCACATTTCTCGTTTAATTATATTTGAAGTGCAATATTTCCCGTACAGCGAGTTTTCCACTTTCATTTGTGTCTCAAACGAACCTCATCTCCTTGTTCTTTCCTTCTTCATTTCTCTCCATTCTTATATATTTTCAGTTTGCTTTTTACCATTCGCTGCTGTGGATTTGTGGTGGACTTGCACGGCATATTAATGAGTATATACGGGCTCACTCCCTTTGCTCTGTCTCTATCTCTCTCCTCTCCCTCCTTCCCTCTCTCTCTCTCTCTCTCTCTCTCTCTCTCTCTCTCCCCAGCTCAAATAGGAGTAGAGCTCGATAAAAAGCTTTCTTCTGGCTTTTCTATAGCATCACATTAATAATCGGAAATATGCGGTCGCTCCTGAAGGGACTTCACGAAGACCTCTCGATATGCATGGAATCCGAATTTTCATTCAGCTTCCTTGGACATCTCTATGTGACGACATTCCAGAGGGCAGGCCGTTGGGAAGAGGAAAGAAAGGGAGACGAGATAAAGATGAAAGAAGTAGTGTGCTTTGAAGAAGTGAATCAGCTAATGTGATCACAGTGTATTTCCTTTTGATCACATTAACAACCCAAAAAACGAGCCTTATTTGCATTTTCTTATGCAAGAAGAGTTATTGTTAATCTCTATCCTGATTAATTCACATTTTAACCTTGATTACATCGACAATTCAGACTGGATACTTTCTTCTTCTTTTATCATTTTCATGGGTCCTTGGAAAATTTTCCTTCATGATGAATGGTAATAATTTAATATCGTGTGGCTATTGATAGTCCTGGTGCAGCCCCTCCAATGCAGACCCACCGATATTATTCAAAGCTATAGCAGAGTGGGCAGCATATAATATACAGCAAACTGAGCATTACTGTGGTGGAGGAGAGTGTTGCGTTTGTGGGGCGTGCGAGTTGAAGTAATATCGGGGTCAGCACGAATACCCAGTCCCCCGAGACAAATAAATTAACCTTCCAAGATTAAAATCCCTCAACCCAGCCGAAAATCGAATGCGGAGCCTCGAGGACCGAAGACCAAGACGCTAACCACTCAGCCATGGAATCAGACTGTTGTGTGATATAAAGTGGTAAATACAGTAAACATATAGCTGTTTCACTTGGCTACAAATATTGACTTCTTTGCATCAACTTAACGGCTATATAAGACATGCGGTAGTTCTTGTGTTTGAAGATTAACAATGATTGCAATATTAAAAAAAAATACGTATAGGAAAAGATGAGAGTTGAATCGGTAACCTGAGGATAGTTGCCCAGCTTTACTTCGTTTTAAAACCACCAATACCACGGGGATGTTACATAGTGCCGGCCCCGCTGTGCCTCTTACCGAGATGCCTTGCGTTCAATTCCTGGCTAGGTCAGGGATGTTTACACAGACCTGAGGGCTGTTTCGAGGTATACTCACCCTAAGTGACAATAATTGAGGAGTTAACCGACGGGGAGTTAGCGGCCAGGGTCTAGAAAGCTAAGAATAACGGCCGAGAGGATTCGCCGTGCAGACTAAACGACACCTTGTAATCTACAGGTCTTCGGGCTGAGCAGCGATCGCTTGGTAGGGCATGGCACTTTGGGTCTGTTGCGATATGTTTTGGTTAACTTATTACCTATTGCTATAACTCCCACCGGAGCGGAGGCGTTGTAACTAAACACAAGAACTTATTGAGCTTTGCTATGCCTTTCCTCACTTACTAGGGAACCGCCAATACAGAAGTCAGTTCGTCGTTTCCTTTCACGTGAAGCTATGGTAGGATCACAAGATTACACGAGAATATACGGGACACTTCAGCCTGCTACCTGCATTGAGAGGATCTCAGGCTCACGAAACGGCACTTCCCAGTCTAGCATGTGTAGCAAAGAACATTCCGTGTATTCCAGCCAAAAGTGCAGCCAGCGAACGCAAAATTCAGTCTTGCAGGATTTCGGTGAGGAACGTTCAAGGCTCCACCCTGGTAATTCGGTTTTCCTTAAGAGAAACTTTTCCTTAGGAATCGACATTGTGGTTCTTGTACTTATATATGTTGTAGAATGTGCAAACGTTAAGTCATTTCTTGTTAAGGACATAGTGAAATATTCCTTTGCAATGATTACGATCGCCATAAACTTAAAAGTGTAATTGGAAAATCAAAATTTTGTTAAAGCAGTTAGAATTTTTGTCGCGTATGGAAAGGTAAAAGCATTATTAACTGAGTGAAATGATAAGTTTAAAAGATTCCAAAATGTTTAGTTAAAATTCTCTTATGAAATGGAACTTTCAGTGCGTTATTTCTATGAAAAACCTATATTTCATACAAATGACTTTATTATTAGAAGGATTTAGCTACAGTATTTGGTCTCCCTCTACTTCTCTTACCCTCCACAACAGAGTCCATTATTCTCCTAGGTAACCTATCCTCCTCCATTCGCCTCACATGACCCCACCACCGAAGCCGGTTTATGCGTACAGCTTCATCCATCGAGTTCATTCCTAAATTAGCCTTTATCTCCTCATTCCGAGTTCCCTCCTGCCATTGTTCCCACCTGTTTGTACCAGCAATCATTCTTGCAACTTTCATGTCTGTTACTTCTAACTTATGAATAAGATATCCTGAGTCCACCCAGCTTTCGCTCCCATAAAGCAAAGTTGGTCTGAAAACAGACCGATGTAAAGATAGTTTCGTCTGGGAGCTGACTTCCTTCTTACAGAATGCTACTGATCGCAACTGCGAGCTCACTGCATTAGCTTTACTACACCTTGATTCAATCTCACTTACTATATTACCATCCTGGGAAAACACACAACCTAAATACTTGAAATTATCGACCTGTTCTAGCTTTGTATCACCAATCTGACATTCAATTCTGTTGGATTTCTTACCTACTGACATCAATTTAGTCTTCGAGAGGCTAATTTTCATACCATACTCATTGCACCTATTTTCAAGTTCCCAGATGTTAGACTGCAGGCTTTCGGCACAGTCTGCCATTAAGACCAAGTCGTCAGCATAGGCCAGGCTGCTTACTACATTTCAACCTAACTGAATCCCTCCCTGCCATTTTATACCTTTCAGCATATGATCCATGTAAACTACAAACAGCAAAGGTGAAAGATTACAGCCTTGTCTAACTCCTGTAAGTACCCTGAACCAAGAACTCATTCTACCATCAATTCTCACTGAAGCCCAATTGTCAACATAAATGCCTTTGATTGATTTTAATACTCTACCTTTAATTCCATAGTCCCCCAGTATAGCGAACATCGTTTCCCTCGGTACCCTGTCATATGCTTTCTCTAGATCTACGAAACATAAACACAACTGCCTATTCCTCTCGTAGCATTTTTCAATTACCTGGCGCATACTGAAAATCTGATCCTGGCAGCCTCTCTGTGGTCTGAAACCACACTGGTTTTCATCCAACTTCCTCTCAACGACTGATCGCACCCTCCCTTCCAAGATGCCTGTGAATACTTTGCCTGGTATACTAATCAATGAGATACCTCGATAGTTGTTGCAATCCTTCCTGTTCCCTTGCTTATAGATAGGTGCAATTACTGCTTTTGTCCAATCTGAAGGTACCTTACCAACACTCCACGCTAATTTCACTACTCTATGAAGCCATTTCATCCCTGCCTTCCCACTATACTTCACCATTTCAGGTCAAATTTCATCTATTCCTGCTGCCTTATGACAATGGAGTTTATTTACTATCCTTTCCACTTCCTCAAGTATAATTTCACCAACATCATTTTCCTCCTCCCCATGAGCTTGACTGTTTGCAACACCACCATGATGATTTCCTTTTACATTGAGAAGATGTTCAAAATATTCCCTCCACCTGTTCATTTCCTTTTTCCCTCCCTTCCTAAGATTCTTTATTACTGTCCAGAAACGTTTCCCTGCTGCTTGACCTAGCCTTTCCAGGTTATTACCAAAATCTTCCCATGACTTCTTTTTGGATTCAACAACTATTTGTTTCGCTCTGTTTCTTTCATCTACGTACAACTCCCTGTCTGCCTCGGCCCTTGTTTGGAGCCATTTCTGATAAGCCTTCTTTTTACGTTTACAGGCTGCTCTCACTTCATCATTCCACCAAGATGTTCGCCTTTTCCCATCTTTACACACCGTTGTTCCTAGGCATTCCCTTGCTGTTTCTACTACAGCATCCCTGTATGCCACCCATTCACTTTCTATATCCTGAACCTGCTTACTGTCTACTGTTCGAAACTTCTCACTAATCATATCCATGTACTTCTGTCTAATTTCCTCGTCCTGGAGATTTTCTACCCTTATTCGTTTGCAGACAGATTTCACTTTCTCTACCCTAGGCCTAGAGATACTTAGTTCACTACAGATCAGATAATGGTCTGTATCATCGAAAAATCCCCGAAAAACTCGTACATTCCTAAAAGATTTCCTGAATTCAAAGTCTGTTAAGATATAGTCTTTAAAGCTACTAAAATTTAATAAACAAAAGCCCTGGGAGGGGTAGAAGGTAAAGGCTTCCACTATCCTTAACCTTGGCACTTAGTAGGGTAGTGTGGTAAGTAAATATTCTCTCTATATATAAGTAAGTCCTTTTCTGTTCCTTTGTATCACTGCTACGGTAGGCGTAGTGTGTCGGAAATCACTCTCAGGAATAACGCTCACTGCTAAGCACCCTAAAGATCGAGATGAGCCGGGCCACTGAAGAGACCTCGACTCGACTACTGACACTAAATGTTTTCATTCCTCCTCTGAAGGGGGAGGCGTCTCTCATACCAGGAGACTTGTGGAGATTTGCGGAGAAGGTGAGAGGGTTGGCGGCCGTGGCCTGTCCCAGCATTCGCATTAATACAGGAGCATGGAAAACCACGGGAAACTATTCTCAGTACAGCCGACGGTGGGGAAATTCCTCTTATCGTCTCCCAAATACAGAGGCGTAGAGCCACGGTAGAGCCGTGGCCACCCCTCCTGTGCTCGGTTGGCCAGTCGGAGTGCAGAGCTGTCGGACCACGGACCAGCCGTGCTCCCGTGTGGGCCGAGACCCACTCTACATACGCTGACTCTTCGACTCGACTCGGGCTTCTGCTTAATCAAGGATAAGCGCTAGGAGCTAGGCCAAGAGTCTTGTTTTCTCATCTCCAGTTGTAACGTTCCATTACCAACATAAAACACAGATTCCATATCGTTAAGGTTTCGTGCAGTTGTCTCTACGTAATGAACAGTACTATACTTAACAAATGAACTAGGTAATGTGTACTCCTCGTTGATGGGTTAGCTTTTGTGATAGCAGCAGTAATGCCACCTTACAGAGGTGAGTGGCAGCAGAAGAGACAAAACCAACCTGAGAGCCTGCAGATACCGGGGTCCCATGTGGTGAGCGTTAGTGTATCCTCAGTAGTATTGCTTTGATTTTCTGATAGCGTCTGTTGCTTTTCGTGTTGGACAACTCCTCAATTGATCTCACTGGGAAAAGTGAACTCCGTCCTGGCCCTCAGAGCAGGTTTGGAATTCATGGTCGAGTCGGAAATCGAATTCTTTGACTCCGGGTTGGAGATAAACACACCACCTGTATGCCACTGGCTGGGTTCAGCAATTGCATTTCAGTATGATTTGAAGAAATGTCATACTTATCCTTTAAAGTAAGTATTCACATTACCCAGCAAAATTGGTATAAGATATAACGTAATAAATGAGAAAAGCTGGATAGTTACAGATAATTTTTCGTAAGGAAAGAAATAAACCAAAGCAATGAGAGAAAGAAATGAAGTATCATGAAGAACCATTACAATCGTAAAAACTCTGTTGTTATATGAAAAATTTGACCAGTAATATTGTCTTCTTTAATTTTATGTAGTTTCTAAACAAAGCCACGCACGATAAGTCGAGCTCCTGTACCCAGTTCTATTTTGCGTAAATTGTAAAAGTTTCAATTCATTGCCTCTTACGAAAGTTAAGAAATTATATCTTGCTCAGTCCAGTTATTATTATTATTATTATTATTATTATTATTATTATTATTATTATTATTATTATTATTATTATTATTATTATTAGGCTATTTGCTTTACGTCCCACTACCTACTTTTACGGTATTCGGAGACGCCGTCGTGCCGGAATTTAGTCCCGCAGGAGTTCTTTTACGTGCCAGTAAATCTACCGACACGGGGCTGTCGTATTTGAGCACCTTCAAATACCACCGGACTGAGCCAGGATCGAACCTGCCAAGTTGGGGTTAGAAGACCACCGTCTGACCGTCTGAGCCACTCAGCCCGGCATTATTATTATTATTATTATTATTATTATTATTATTATTATTATTATTATTATTATTATTAGTATTATTATTATTATTATTATTTGCAATTTTAATATTTGATATTAATCCAATTGACACATTTTTGAAGAGGCACAGATGTATCAGAATTTAGGCCTATCCTCTATTGTCCCCAACCTTAGTCTGGAAGTCAACCCCACCATTCTGGAAACAGAAAAGCAACGATTAACGAACTGCCATCATGGACGACAAAGTGAAAAAAATAAATAGCAAAATAAAAGTATATGGTTTAGTAACATACGATCATTTCTACTGCCATTATCTATTTAGATTTTCTAAGAACATCTTTAAATACCTATTGATTATATTGTTGCCTTTACGTCCTACTTACTACTTTTACGGTTTTCGGAGACACTGAGGTGCCGGAATTTTGTCCTGAAGGAGTTTTTTCACGTGCCAATAAATCTACGGACACGAGGCTGACGAATCTGAGCACCTTCAAATACCACCGGACTGAGCGAGGATCGAACTTAACAAGTTGCGGTTAGAAGGCCACGCCTCAACCGTCTGAGCCACTTAGTTCCAAAAATCTATTAGCTAATGCTATATCGTAAGAATAAGACATCTTCTGCCGGCCATACTCAAAAATTTTCGTAGAGGAGGAGTCAAATTACCTAAATACTCACTTATACATCTATTTGGTGATTACAATTAAACTGCCCATACTTAAACCGGTTTGGACAAGAAACTATTCCTAGAACGCGTAGCAAACTTTGTAGAAATAATGTCCAGACTATTTGGATGTTCACCGTACTTGAAATACAGGGTTTATCAGAGTTACCTTCCAATATGTGCCGATCTTACGAGAAACATGTCAAGAGAGGTATCAGACATACAAATAGAAGCGCTTGGCACAACCAAGAGCAAGCTTCCCTACGCTTTCAGATTGTCCTGAAAACAGATAAACACCATTCTGAGCACACGTTGTATTGTGACGGATGCTATGTTCATAAAAACCAGGGACATTGTATGAAATGACAGCTCACTAAAAGTGTTTAATTCAAATTGCTTATTAATCGTTTCTCTGCCTTGGCAATATTCATCTTATGTTCCCTGTTCATGTGTTTGCTACTTTACCACATAGGGACGGCTAAGTAGGGAAAGTTTAATTGTAACCATCCAGTATATACATATCTTCTTATTACAAAATATTGCCTCACTTCATTTTTATCTCGGATTAGGTGTACAAAATAGGTTCAGTTCAACTTTTGTCTTCCTGTGGCGACATCTTGGGCAAACGGCTCAGCAGTATTTCTCGAAACTCTGTCCTTAAAGTCATGGGTACTCAGATTGTGTATTGGGCTAGACATTATTCGAATACTGTACAGCGGCACAGCGATACTAAGGGTAGTAAGAGGCCCAGAGGAGGACATGAAGTGTGTCTGTTCAAAATATGCTATTTCCTCTTCAAATATCTCGTCTACATCCATTGCAGTAGTTAAATACTATCGAATGTCATGAGCAATCTAGTCCAGAAAGATGTAATTCATTAAGGGTAGTACCATACCCAATCACGGGTGTGGAGCGTGTTCCTTTTATTATACGTTTCCTTGCGTTTTTTCACAACTTTCTTCTGATGGAAATAGCGCCTTTTGAATAGACACTCCTCAAATATCAGTTTTAATGTTAGCTGTATTGAAAAACTGTACATATTGAAATTGATGCAAAGTATAACTCCCATATTCTGTGTTTCATACGGTTTACAATATGAGGAATAATGAAAATCCACAGCCTTTACAGTCATATGACCGGATTAAGGATGGAGTGAATGAAGCCCCAACTAGCGGTGAGGATAGGAATTGTACCGGCTGTCGAAACCTGTCGCACTCCTCTGGGACAATGATTAATAACTGAGAGATGAAATGAAATGATATTGGAGAGTGTTGCTGGAATGAAAGATGACAGGGTAAATGGGAGTACCCGGAGGAAAACCTGCCTCGCCTTCTCTTTGTCCAGCATAAATCTCACATGGAGTAACCGGGATTTGAATCACGGAACCCAGCGGTGAGAGGTCGGCGCGCTGCCGCCTGAGCCACGGAAGATCTGCGTTTCTTGAATATGAGGAATAATAACGGGGATATTCCTGATCATTTCAACTTCCGCAAACATTCAAAATAGGTCTATCTAAGAAGTGTACGTAACCAAAATGATGGAAAATTTCAAATTCAGTATTTAACTAGTACACTTTACCTTACGAATTATTAATAACGATCTAAGTTTTTTTGTTGCAAAATCGCGTCGTCGTTAACTTCTATTAATTAGTCTGATTGAATGTCGGAATGAAAATAAACAACTGGAAGAATGAGGGGAAAATGCAATTATAAAAGAGGGGCTTAAACACTCAGCCATCGAAATATCGTCGAGGTGGAAGAAAAAAAAACTGTCATATTCTGCAACGTCTCAAGCCCCTCATCAACAAAGGCATTGTTGTTAGTTGAGGTGTGCTAGGTTTGCTGCTGCAACTCATCTCCATTAGATGGCGGTACTTCAGCATTTTTAATAACCTGCTTTAAGTCGCACCGACACAGATAGATTTTATGGCGGCGAAGGGATAGGAAAGGGCTACGAGCGGGAAGGAAGCGGCCGTGACCTTAATTAAGGTACATCCCCAGCATTTGCCTTGTGTGAAATTGGAAAACCACGCAAAACCATCTCCAGGGTTGCCGACAGTGGGGTTCGAACCCACTATCTCCCGAATGAAAGCCCACAGCTGCGTGCCCCTAATTGCACGACCAATTCGCTCGGTTTCTCGTGGTCATTAACTCCTATTTATCAGACTGATTGGCTGTCGGAATGAGAAGAAAAACATGAAACTGGAAGAATGAGGGGAAAAATGAATTATTAAAGTGGGGTTTGAAAACTCAGACTTCGATTGTCCTTATATCGTCAAGGTGGAAGGAAATAAACTGTGATGTTCTACAACGTCCCAAGCCGCTCATCAATAATAATATTGTTGTTAGTTGAGGTGTGCTAGGTCTGCTGCTGCAACTCATTTTCAACATATGGCGTTACTTCTGAATTTATTTTTACAAACTGCTTTATGTCGCACCGACACAGATAGGTTTCATGGCGACGATGGTGTAGTAAAGGGCTAGGAGTACGAAGGAAACGGCTGTGGACTTAACTAAGGTACAGCCCCAGCATTTGCCTGGCGTGGAGTTAGGAAACCACGCTAAACCATCTTCAGGGCCGCCGACAGTGGGGTTCGAATACACTATCTCCCGGGACCCAAACGGCAAAGGCACTTCCTCGGTTTTAAAAAGTGAACCTTTTAATAAGGTTGTACCTAAGAGCTGTTTAACAATAAATACATGCCGGGCTCCAATTTGAACGTCATATCGTCACTACCAAAGGTCGGTGTCGAAAATGTTGCCTTAGAGAACATGCTCCTAAGTGAGAACATTGTAATCGGCCAAGGTACCCGATATACAACGGTTCAGTATTTATGAAAAGCATTCGAGGTTCTTCCAATGCAGTAAAAGACACGTATTTGCTTCCAACATCCTGTAAGTGTTTCTTTGTTAAACCATTCACTTGGCATTTAAATAGAAGAGCGGGATTGCATAACCTCTCTCTTCGCAGGATGAGTTCAATGACCATATTATTTATTTACATCACTAATTCACATAATTGCTAAGGTATTTCTTTCGAATTTTCTCAGATATGAAGTGAAAAATCCCTACTAGACTGCGATTTATAATAATTTAAATATCTAAGAATTCTGAGATTTGGAAGTTGTTTGCATTTCTATACTAATATTATAAAGAGGAAATTTTTTGTATGTTTGTAACGGATAGACTCAAAAAGTACTGAACCGATTTTAAAAATGCCTTCACTTAGAGAAAGCTACATTGCCAGTGAGTAACATGGGCTGTATTTTATTTTCAAAACAATTCGAGGTGGGTGCACGGGGGGAGATATAAAAATAATAGGCTAATATAGGCAAAATATCGAATTTGTCGTATAAGGACGACACAAAGCTCAATTTAATCCTCTTGACGCAAAGAAAAAAACTCGGTAAGCCCTACGGGCCTGAAAACCATGTTTTAAGGCCCTAAAACCAACCCTTACGGAGATATTGGCACCACACTACCCCTGCTCTAGGAATCGGATAACCGAGCTAGATAGCTGCAGTAGCTTAAGTGCGGCCAGTATTCAGTATTCGGGAGATCGTGGGTTCGAACCCCACTGTCGGCAGCCCAGAAGATGGTTTTCCGTGGCTTTCCTTAATTAAGGCCACGGCCGCTTCCTTCCCACTCCTAGCCGCTTTCTGCTTCATCGTCGCCATAAGACCCATCTGTGTCGGTGCGACGTAAAGCAAATAAAAAATCGGATAAAAGAAATGAACTGCCGAAACCATGGCAACGTCAGCTCCAGGATTCTACTACTACTGCTATTTGCTTTACGTCGCACCGACACAGATATGTCTTGCGGTGACGATGGGATAGGAAAGGCCCAGGAATTAGAAGGAAGCGTCCGTGGCCTTAATTAAGGTACAGCCCCGTATTTGCCTGCTGTGAAAATGGGAAACCACGGAAAACCATTTTCAGGGCTGCCGACAGTGGGGCTCGAACCCACTATCTCCCGATTACTGGATACTGGCCGCACTTAAGCGACTGCAGCTATAGAGATCGATACCAGGATTCTAGAGCAGCGAGATTATGCATGTACGTTTGGGCATAGCTGCCAACCAAAATTGGTACACATAAGACTTACTATCTGGAAAAAATATACTGTTGTGTAAGGCATTCATAGGACTCCTTTGGATGGGGATGGAAAGGAGGTGAAGTATACAAATCTTACTATATATAAAAATGTATGTATGTGTGTGTGTGTGTGTGTGTGTGTGTGTGTAAATGACACATCTCCTCCTAAACCAGTGGAGCAATTTGAACCAAACTTGGTACACGTATTACTTACTATCGGGAGACGAGCACTGCAGGGGTAAGCTATCTCTAGCGCCTTTTATGGAGGGGGGTCACGGGGGTTAGTTATAAAAGTAATCGAGAATAGTGTCAAATTCATAGTTTTCGGGGTCGCTGAGTTGAAAAACAATACTCCAGATGTTTTTAAAGTCCATGTTCAGCCCCCTTTTCGGTGGGGAGCGAAGGGGGGGTTTAGATATAGAAATAATTCAAAACAGTTTCGAATCCATAGATTTCAGGGTCTCTGAGATGAATAGTAATACTCCGGATATTTTACAAGTCCAAGTGGGGGGCGAAGGGGTGAGATATAAAAATAATCGAGAAACTATATATAAAAATCTTATTATTCTTACTATATATAAAAATGGATGTATGTGCGTGCATGGGAGTGTGTGTGGGTGTGTAACTGACACATATCCTCCTAAATCACTGGAGCAATTTCAGCAAACTTGGTACACTTATCAGTTAGTATCAGGAGACAAACCGCGTGGGGGTAAGGGGGGTAGTAGAAAAAATCTAAAATAGTAACGAATCCATATTTTTCGTGGTCGCTGAAATGAATAGTGACACTCCGAATTTTTTTAAAGTTCGTGTTCACCCCCCTTTGGGGTGAGGGTGAGGGGGGAGTGAGATATAAAAATAATCGAAAACAGTGTCGAATCTACAGTTTTCGAGATCACTGAGATGAATGGTGACAATCCAGATTTTTTATCTCTTAGGGGTGGGGGGCGAGCGGGAGCAGTCTCATTGACGGTTGAAATTCTGTACATTGTATCTATAAGGCGACGGCTAAATACATATAGTTATCACTTATTCATTTTTGACAGGATCAAATACTTCTCTGTCGATTCGAGCTTCCAAAAGGACGAAGATTTACTCGAAAATTAAATAATCTAAAACTTGACATCCAACACATCTAAATAATTCTAAAACTACATAATAGATCGTAACATATCAATCTGCAAGTCAAAAAGGAATTCTATAAAAATTCAATTCACACTTAACTAACTGGTAATGCAAAGGTAAATATTCAGAAACTATCCGGGCGACGCCGGGTACTACAACCATAATAAAAAAGAGTGTATCATCATTGTGATATCGACCCGCGTAATGGTCTTAAAGCGACCCTTTTCTCGGAAACTAATTAAAAATCTGTGGTATCGTGCTCGTGCCAGGGAATAAAATTGAACTGTGTTTTCTATTTCTTTTGAAGTTAAACTAAAAACAGATGTGAAGCATTTCAGGAGCTCTTGACAATCCTTGTCTTGTCTAGGCGGGGCAGCACGTGTGGAGCCAAAGGAGAGAGCCGGTCTCACACACTATTACAACAGAAACAGCTTTCGGAAAGCCGCTTTCCAATTGACCGCACATTGACAGACAAACCTTTTCTCATAAGACCCTAATTCAGTATTCTGGAAGTAGGCAGAGGCGAATGGATTGCATTTACCGCCTCTCTCTATCTCTTCTTCAGTTTAATACTTTTCTTCCCCTTTTCCTCCCTTTTCTTTTATTTTATCTACCCCTTCTCTCTCTCACACACACTCTATATATTTCTTTCCTTTTTTCTTACTTCATTCCCCCAATCGCATTGCCTCGCCACCCTTTCCTATCTTCGGTATCACACCATCGGCTCTGCTGTTGTGGGTTTTAACTTCTCCTGCTTCTCCAACCAACTTCTAGCATTTTTTTCTTCTTTTTCAGTGTCTCCTCTTGCTTACTCCCTCCAGAAAAGGACATTAAGTGATCTTCATCTGTCTGGAAGGAAAAACATAACAAATCGCCATGTCAGGTCACGGTGTTCACTTGTCTTTCTAGGATATATTACAAAAATGTTGTGAACGGACCATCGCTTTGAAGAGCATCACTAGTCACTTCGGCTACGATGCACCGTATAAGTTAACTTATATTGCAAATAGCAGCAGGGCAAAATTCGTTTGTAGGAAGTCCGTCAAGCGTGAGGCATATGATGGTGATGTGCTATAAAGATAGAGGGCACGGAGTTGGAACATTACCCACCAGAGTGTGCTAGTGTTTCATCCCTAACTTGTCGAGGAACCTATGGTCCAGAACTGTCACGATTGGCTGGCTGGCTATCCCAAGAAGCAAGATGACCGATGTTAGAGTCTCGATCTTCTACAGAAGTTATTTTTTAAGTGTTCTGAAGCAAGACAGACAATTATTTCTTCTCTTATAATTGAACTGTTCTTCAAAGAGCAATGATCCTTAAAGTTCACGTTCACGTTCCACCTGCAGTGCTATAGCGTATCAAAGAAATATAAAGAATATTATAACACACTTACTCTTAAATTTAGACTTTACTGCACAAAAGTACGTAGGGAATGTTGAACTGTTCGGAGAATTATGAGCGTCCTTCATCTCAAAGGAAACTGTTGGGGTTGGACCTGACACATTTCAATGTAACAAGAATAGCCTAAATGATCAATTAATTATCATAAATTTAATGGCAATTATCATCTTGCGTAAGTCCGCCGAGTCAATTTCAAACCTCTCCTAGTGTACATATTCACCTAGCGACTTGGCCGTGTGGTTAGAGTCGTAAAGCTGTGACCTTGCATTCGGGAGATAGTGGGCTCGAACAGCACTGTCGGCAAACCTGAAGATGGTTTACCGTGGTTTCCCATTTTTACACCAGGCAAATGCAGGGTTTGTACGTTAAGGTCTCAGCCGCTTCCTTTCACTCCTAGCCTTTTCCTATCCCATCGTCGCCATAAAACCTATCTGCGTCGGTCCTAGCAAATTGTAAAAAAAAAAAAAAAAAAAAAAAAATTGAATATTGAGTGCGGGCATATGATACTGTTGATGGTATTTTCTCTGTCGGATGGGGTTGTTCAGCCTTGAACAGATCGCTTGGTGTTATAAGACAGGAGTAGGTTATTTCTCCACACTTGCTTTCACCTTCTTCCGAACTCATTATCATCATTTCACACCCAGACGCGCAAGTCACCCAGGGGAATCAGTTCAAAAGACATGCACCAGGTGAGTCGGACATGTCCTTGGATACTCCCGGCACTAAAATCCGTACGCTAAGTAAATAAATAAATAAATAAATAAATAAATAAATAAATAAATAAATAAATAAATAAATAAATAAATAAATAAATAAATAAATAAATACAATTTTGTGTAAAATCAACGGTAGTGTTATAATAAATTACTGAGGAATAGCTGAGCAACTCAGAGCAGTTACCCGATAATGACGTAGAGTTACCTTGGGAATGCGCTGTAGAAACTACCAATAGTTCTATTCAAAATAAAATAATCCATTTTAAACAGGAAAATTATATTTTGAACATACGGACAGAATGTCTCGCTCTACAGGCCTATTTTACAAATTTGTACGATATATGACTGTATCAAAATTTTAGGGTTTTAATACTTCTGTATCCTTTATAATGAAAACTAAAATATCATGTAGTGTGGAAATTTGGTCATTTACATATTGTTAGGTGGCCGTGCGACTGTCAGTATTCTTTAAATCTCGTTCGGTATTTCTTGGAATGGATGATTGAGTTAGATCAGAGAGCTCCCGACGACCTGAGGTCATAAATTGTCGTGTGGCTATTTCTAGCCGAGTGCAGCCCTTGTAAGGCAGACCCTCCGATGAGGGTGGGCGGCATCTGCCATTTGTAGGTAACTGCGTGTTATTGTGGTGGAGGATAGTGTTATGTGTGGTGTGTGAGTTGCAGGGATGTTGGGGACAGCACAAACACCCAGCCCCCGAACCATTGGAATTAACCAATCAAGGTTAAAATCCCCGACCCGGCCGGGAATCGAACCCGGGACCTGAGGTCATGTGACGGCCTCTTTTTCTTTTGTGGTGAGGATAGCGTGGTTCCATTGTAAGGACACCACGGGTCATGGAATATACTCCTCCCCCCAGAAAGATACTACTTGTTATAAAGGTGATATAAATCGAACATTGAAATAAAACCAGAACTTCACATTTAATGACAATTTTGAAACTAGAGAGAGCCTTCGTGGCTCAGGCAGCAGCGCGCCGGCCTCTCGCCGCTGGGATCCGTGGTTCAAATCCCGCTAACTTCATGTGAGATTTGTGCTGGTCAAAGCCGAGGCGGGACAGGTTTTTCTCCGGGAACTCCGATTTTCCCTGTCATCTTTTAATTCAGTGGCACTCTCCAATACCATTTCATTTCTTCCGTCAGTCATTTTCAAAAGTGTAAGGAAATTTGCAGTTTCGAGCTGTTGATATTGTGATCATAGCCACGGCACCTTCCGTTCTACGTAGGATTGGAACCACAAGGACGTAAATTTTCATTTCACACATCTCACGTGCATTGTTCGGAATTCGAGCCGCGCCAATTTGGTAAGACGTTTGTAACATTGTTATTCCACTATCACGTCCCTATAATAATGGTGTAATGAATGTCTAAATATCGAGTTTAACTTCATCTGGGGCGCACGAAATGGTCCGTAGAATTACCTTAAATTTCAAGACTTTCAGCTGTGAGACTTTCAGTAAGTCAGAATCTATATAAATAAAATTGTAGGGGGTCCGCTGTCTGTAATTTCTTTTGTTTTGCCAATTTTTCAGATATTTATCCGTTTTAGGTCAACTCAAGACCGAATCGGTGGTTTTTACGTTTCGTGTCTGTTTGTTTGTCTGTTTGTCTGTTTGTCTGTTTGTCTGTCTGTTTGTTTGTCTGTTCCACCATCACGTCGAAACGGCTGGATAGATCTCAACCAAACTTCATATTTAGAGTAAACTCATCCCGGGGATGGTTTCGATATGCATATCATTTTAAAATCTTTCAATACTCGGGGGGTTTATAGGAAAACCAGAATGGTTTTTCCACCATCACGTTGAAACGGCTGGATAGATGTCAACTAAACTTCATATCTAGTGTATACTCATCTCGGGGAAGGTTTCGATATGCATATTATTTTAAAATCTTTGAATAGACCGGGGGTTTATAGGAAAACCAGAATGGTTTTTCCACCATCACTTCGGAACGGCTGGATAGATCTCAACCAAACTTCATATTTAGAGTATACTCATCCCGGGGAAGGTTTCAATATGCATATCATTTTAAAATATTTCAATAGACGGGGGTTTATAGGAAAACCTGAATGGTTTTTCCACCATCACTTCGAAACGGCTGGATAGATCTCAACTAAACTTCATATTTAGAGAATACTCATCTCGGGGAAGGTTTCTATATACATATTATTTTACAATCGTCGAATAGACGGGTGGTTTACAGGAAAACCAGAATGGGTTTCCTCCATTTTCTCTTATACTATTGATTTTCTGTAAACTTCGTTTACCGTACGTGAAACGTCTCTTCATTATAAACAACTTTCGTTATGTTCATAATTTACCTTACTCTTCACATGACGGAGAAATTTACAATTTTCCGCTGGTATCATGCTCTGCATTGAGTGACCGACAGACCGACAACGAAACTACAGGTTACCATGGCAACGTCTCTGACTGCATGCCAGCAGGGAAGTAACGTATTGCCATTTTCCTCATCATGCTTTTAAATTCGTGGTTGTTCCTTGGGTAGAAGGCAAGAGAGGTGTCAATCGGCCTATCTGCGGGATATTGGCGGAATATCGTTGGATATTATAACCGCCCTCGAATAGATTAAGTAATAACACCATTAGTCATCTTCTTATTATTTGTTTACCTAAGAATCACTGACCTAAATTTCTCCTCTGTTACCGCTTTATTATATCCATTACTCACACTAGCATAATTTATTGAGGGGCATTTGATTTTCCAATACATTCACTTGGCATTTACATACTTGTCGTTATCCGGCTGTCCGCAGTTATAATCCATTTTCTATTACTTTCAACTTTCTTAACTGTATTATTTCTTCCTTAATTACGCCGTATGTACGCGAGTGCTACAAACTACTGGATGTATTTCCACCAAGACTCATATTTAGAATACACCTGTCCTTGATAGGTTTTGGGCAAATATTGTTTCTAAATCCCTGAACTGACTGGGGGTTTATACGAAACCGAAACAGTGATTTTGCACTTCCACAAAATATACACAACCAACGTTAATTTAAATCTACCTGCCTTGGTAGAAATTTTTTTCTAAACCTTTTTTCTCATGTGCATCATTTCGATATGAGGATTAATAAGGGAGATATCATTAACGGACCGTTTTTCTGTACAAGTCCCAACGGACTTAACTCTCGAGCGGGTGCGTGTAAAGCGTATTCCTTACAACTTGAAAACTACTGAAGACATTCGAACCAAAATTCATATTTAGCATCCACCTGTCCAAAGGTAGGTTTTAAACGTAAATAACATTTCATGTTCCGGAATGGACTGGCGGTTTATAGGGAACCGAAATGGTGATTTTACTCTTCCACAACATATACAGATCAAGACCAACCTGACTGGAAATCGACCAAACGTGAAGGAATTCCACCTCTAAACCTTTTTTTCATGTGCATTCTTTCGTCAGGAGGATTAATAAGGGAGATATCATGAATGGTCAGTTTTGCAGGTTAAGTCCAGCGGACATAGCCCAAAAGGTGTTTTACATGGAGCAGATTCCTTATCTATATAAATCAAATCGTAACGACTGTGTGCCTCTACACTGACTATTTTGGCGAAATTTTCGTACAGCTTTCCGTTTAAGGGGTAATAATGACCATCTCCATCATTTTTGGTTTAGTTTCCTGAAAGTACTAATTTTTACCCGCCTCGCCCAAAATCCAAATTGCGCCATAATCTGCCAGAAGAAAAAGAAGATAATTGAAATTTGACAAAATTATACGTTTAAGCCTGTAACGAACGGAAAACTTCCTAGATCATTAAATTTTTCACTTTGAATCCCCGAAGAATATCGAAATACGCAGGCAATTTTAATGATGGTGCAGACCTTCGGAAATTCCTATCCTATAACGGATTGCACAATCTCCGTTCAATTTGGAATGATCTACAACCGTGGTCTTATGACTTTTTGCCGTATCTGTATCCCTTTTACGTTTGATTTTTCTCTTTAATCGATGTTAAGTCAATTTGGAATTTTAACATGCATAATTCATACTTTCAATTACTTATATGAAATACAGAATCATTAAACTCTTCACGAAAATTGGCCCACCCAGTAGCCATATGTGAGCCAAATGCTATGTATGTATCCGAAAAGTAATGTAATGTGAGATAATCTTACAAAACCTTTACCCTGTTCCACGTTTCTAACTCAATCTGACCCAAGAATAGATGACATATCATAGGACCAGCCATTTAGGCCACTAAATCCGGCGTGTCTTATGGTATAATCCTTTGTCGATATGACGTACGTTTAGTAGCAGTTAATCTGTAAATGAAGGTCTTCAATATTGTAAATACGCATATACTTTCGTATGTCGATCTATATATATTCACTGATGTCGATTTTTAGCGATCGAGAAAGGGTGGGTCTGCTATTGTAATAAGTACTCCCCACACCGACTTTGACTGGCAGTAGGAAAGGGTTCCTTCTCCAACTCCTGTGTAACTGTCATTAGTAAGGAAAGCCTACAATTATAATGAATAGTTCCCTTCTCGATTTGACTTGCAGAAGGCAAGTGAGCATGCAGTTTTGTTTAAAACTCCCCTACCCGATTGTGTTTGGCAGTAGGCAAGGGTGCCTATTATTATAAAGAAATGTCCTCATCTAAAATGTGACTGGCATTAGGCATAGTGGCCTGCTATTTTGATGGAAACTCACCAACTTGGTGTGACTGGCAGTAAGCTGGCTGGCAGTAGGAAAATGGGCCTGGCATTATAATGATAACTGCACAACTCAATTTCGAGTGATAGTAGGGTAATTGCCTGCCATTATAATAAAAACTCCTCACCTGAAATCTGTCTGGAAGTAGGAAGGGGGCTGCCATATTAACGAAAACTCCCCAAATCGATTCTGTCCGCGTAGTAGGCAATGGGGCCTGCAATTATTACGTAATCATCCCAACTCGATTGTGAATGGCAGTAGGCAAGTGAGTCTGCCGCTATATCACAAATCCGTAACAAACACTTTACATTGGAAACAACGTACGGGGAACTCCCCATGCTCTTTCTCGGATAACGCTAAGAGACATGCAATTTTAAAACAATCTTATTTACTGCATGTACACTATTTACTTCGATAACCGAATACAATGTAGAATACCGTAGCGAAGCACGGGTACATTCGCTAGTCTATAATAATGTTGTTGGTTTCTAAGTACCACTGACTAATTTTGCTGATTCGAAAACGCATAGGACCGAGCTCGATAGCTGCAGTCGCTTAAGTGTGGCCAGTATCTAGTATTCGGGAGATAGTAGGTTCGAACCCCTCTGTCGGCAGCCCTGAAGATGGTTTTCCGTGGTTTCCCATTTTCACACCTGCCAAATGCTGGGGATGTACCTTAATTAAGGCCACGGCCGCTTCCTTCCAACTCCTAGCCCTTTCCTGTCCCATCGTCGCCGTAGGACCTATCTGTGTCGGTGCGACGTGAAGCAACTAGCCAAAAAAAAAAAAGAAAAGAAAAAAGAAACGCAAAGGGGCCAGAACTTTGTCCCGCATGTGTTCTTTTCCATGCCAGTTAATCTATCAACAAAAGGCCGACGTATTTGAGCCCCTCCAAATGCCACCGAACCCGCCAGCTGGAGTTCAGAAAGCCAGCGCTCTACTGTCTTGCAAACTCAATCAGTCTAAGGTAGAATTGAATACATGATCTTCATAAAATAAGACATATTGTTCAACAGTGATTCATCGATTCAGCTGGCAAATAGATGTACAGGAACTTTGACTACATCAGGTCTGTTATCATTTGTCCTGCTTGTGCACGTAGCCTTCACAAACGCAAGGGCGGTGCATCAAACATAGGACATGAGGCTGACTACATGATAGTGAAATTATTCCACTGTCATAAATCACTTGTCTCCTTTCCCCACTTCCCCACATAGCATGTGTACATCTCGATTTCTTTTATTTTCTGGTATTGAACATTCGCTGTTAACAATGAATAACGCCAGCTCATTTCCAGCAGCATAATAGCACGGACTCAAATGCATCACCGTCTTGCAATATTTCCCCATCATTGGAAACGGAATAACAAGTAAACTGGGGGGGAGGGGAGAAGATGAAGGGGAACACAAAGAATAGATTGAGGTGATGCTCCGGAAACCACAAACTAACATCAAGTGCAGATCAACCTCCTTGGCTCCTTTGTACTTTAGTGACGTCAAGTTTGCACTTCACCTCCATGACATAGCCTTTCCTTCTAAACTGAAGGGAATCTAACGTTAATCTACACAGAATGTCTACTTAACTTCGTGCACAGTCATTTTTAAGCTTTAAATAAATAAATAAATAAATAAATAAATAAATAAATAAATAAAGACAGAAATTAATTAATTTTCTGATGGCCTAATTATTTGTTTCATACGTAACAATAATCACCTGAAGGATTCTTACCTTCGGTGTACGTTAGTCCGTATGTCTGTCTGTCTGCCCATCTGACTGTGTTCCTAAAACTGGATAACGGCAGGAGTTATTTCAACCGTATTTAAAATCCGTATTTAGAATAGAATAGATTCATCTTCTCCGGCAAGAGTAACGCCATTAGGCCCTCTCTTCCATCTAATCAGGAATTAAAAGATTTACATGTGAACAATTAAAAGAAATACGAAACAATACGGCATGGCAAAATAATAATAATAATAATAATAATAATAATAATAATAATAATAATAATAATAATAATAACGAACGAGTAGACCGTGAGGTTAGGGGCGCGCAGCTGTGAGCTTGTCTTCGGGAGATAGTGGGTTCGAGCCCCACTGTCGGCAAGATTGAATATCGTTTTCCGTGGTTTCCCATTTTCACACCAGACAATTGCTGGATCCGTTCCTTAATTAAGGCCACGGCTGCTACCTTCCCACTCCTCGCCATTTCCTAACCCATCCCTGCCGTAAGACCTATCTTTGTGGTTGGCGTAAAACAAATAATAATAAAAATAATAATAATAATAATAATAATAATAATAATAATAATAATAATAATAATAATAATAATAATAATAATAATAATAATGAGAAATCTTCATATTTGGAGGCAGACACTGCGGTACGTAACTGAGAAACAGGGACAATTTCACAAAAATTTCGACAGGGATTGCACAGCACTATCAATTCGAAAATCGTCCTCAGGCTGTCTCGATTTTCTTCAGCTTCATCATAGTTCACTTTACTGTCACATGCTTTCGGAGAAAAATATCAGTTTCACGTGTCGTATTAAACATAACTTCACACAAAATCATGGAGAAACAAGAAAGGTTGTTCCTGGAGTGCTTTGTCCTTTATCCTGACATTAGATATTATTACTTCTGCAATTATAGAGGGAATAATCTATCGACGGCTCGTACAACAGCTAGTAATATACATATTCACGAATTTATACTTTACTTGACTAGTCCACTATCGGTAAGCGGCGTTCATTGTTCTGCTTCATGGTAACTATGTAACTGGTGATGGTGGTGGTTGTTGACGTCGGTGATAGGTATTGTCGACATAAAGTACTTCAGTTAGTACGGATTTGAAATTTTTCTACCACTAGGGCGGTAGATGTGCTCGACTGGCGTTCCAGTAGCGCAGTACTCGAATTAGTATGCATGGGTGCCTTAACTTTGAGACGACTTCGATAACATTCACTGAGATCAATCAAACGGCGCCTGAAACGATGTGCTACCACGGCGGAGTGCAGAGCTACACTAATTGAGATGTGTCTGTTTAAAAGGTGCTATTTCCACCTTGGGAAAGTTGTGAAAAAAGCGCAATAAAACACAACGTAACATAAAAAGCATATGGACCGTACCCACGATCGGGTTTGCCACAAAATTTAAAGAATTATACACTGACTGACAGAGCAAATGCAACACCAAGAAGGAGTGGTCAGAACTTTATGCCAATTGCAGGGTAGACTGACGTCACTGAGGTATGCTCATGATGTGAAATGCGCCGCTGTGCTGCGCACGTAGCGAACGATAAATGGGACACGGCGTTGGCGAATGGCCCACTTCGTACCGTGATTTCTCAGCCGACAGTCATTGTAGAACGTGTTGTCGTGTGCCACAGGACACGTGTATAGCTAAGAATGCCAGGCCGCCGTCAACGGAGGCATTTCCAGCAGACAGACGACTTTACGAGGGGTATGGTGATCGGGCTGAGAAGGGCAGGTTGGTCGCTTCGTCAAATCGCAGCCGATACCCATAGGGATGTGTCCACGGTGCAGCGCCTGTGGCGAAGATGGTTGGCTCAGGGACATGTGGCACGTGCGAGGGGTCCAGGCGCAGCCCGAGTAACGTCAGCACGCGAGGATCGGCGCATCCGCCGCCAAGCGGTGGCAGCCCCGCACGCCACGTCAACCGCCATTCTTCAGCATGTGCAAGACACCCTGGCTGTTCCAATATCGACCAGAACAATTTCCCGTCGATTGGTTGAAGGAGGCCTGCACTCCCGGCGTCCGCTCAGAAGACTACAATTGACTCCACAGCATAGACGCGCACGCCTGGCATGGTGCCGGGCTAGAGCGACTTGGATGAGGGAATGGCGGAACGTCGTGTTCTCCGATGAGTCACGCTTCTGTTCTGTCAGTGATAGTCACCGCAGACGCGTGTGGCGTCGGCGTGGAGAAAGGTCAAATCAGGCCGTAACTGTGGAGTGCCCTACCGCTAGACAACGCGGCACCGGGCGAGTTGGCCGTGCGCGTAGAGGCGCGCGGCTGTGAGCTTGCATCCGGGAGATAGTAGGTTCGAATCCCACTATCGGCAGCCCTGAAGATGGTTTTCCGTGGTTTCCCATTTTCACACCAGGCAAATGCTGGGGCTGTACCTTAATTAAGGCCACGGCCGCTTCCTTCCAACTCCTAGGCCTTTCCTATCCCATCGTCGCCATAAGACCTATCTGTGTCGGTGCGACGTAAAGCCCCTAGCAAAAAAAAAAAAAAAAAAGACAACGCGGCATCATGGTTTGGGGCGCTATTGCGTATGATTCCACGTCACCTCTAGTGCGTATTCAAGGCACGTTAAATGCCCACCGCTACGTGCAGCATGTGCTGCGGCCGGTGGCACTCCCGTACCTTCAGGGGCTGCCCAATGCTCTGTTTCAGCTGGATAATGCCCGCCCACACACTGCTCGCATCTCCCAACAGGCTCTACGAGGTGTACAGATGCTTCCGTGGCCAGCGTACTCTCTGGATCTCTCACCAATCGAACACGTGTGGGATCTCATTGGACGCCGTTTGCAAACTCTGCCCCAGCCTCGTACGGACGACCAACTGTGGCAAATGGTTGACAGAGAATGGAGAACCATCCCTCAGGACACCATCCGTACTCTTATTGACTCTGTACCTCGACGTGTTTCTGCGTGCATCGCCGCTCGCGGTGGTCCTACATCCTACTGAGTCGATGCCGTGCGCATTGTGTAACCTGCATATCGGTTTGAAATAAACATCAATTATTCATCCGTGCCGTCTCTGTTTTTTCCCCAACTTTCATCCCTTTCGAACCACTCCTCCTTGGTGTTGCATTTGCTCTGTCAGTCAGTGTATTTACTTATTTTTGCTAGTATTTCGGAATTATATACATCTTCCGGTAAGTTATTGTGGCAATAAGTTTTCCTGTTCAATTTTTCATTGAAATATAGCTTCTATTTTGCCGGAAAATACTAACGATGAGTTGACCGACCTAGTTAACTACTCTTTTCTTCAGGGCTCAACGATACAGCGATTCTGACAATATCCTTCGAATTGTGGAGGAACAGGGGAAGGAAGAAGATGAAGTAACAGTTCTAGATTTGTGTTATTATTAAAAAGGAAAAAATGTAAAAAATGTAAATACTTAGACTTAAACCTCCTTTTATTTTATGTATGTTTTTCTATAAAAACCTAATTTTTTGTGAAATAGTAAAGAAATATGAACTTGAAGGACTGAAAATGTGTTTATTAACCAAAATATAGAAGAACTGAACTCATTTTGATGATATCTGTGATGAATTTAATAAATATTCAGTCGATTGGAGCCCTGCAAACGAAGCAGACGTGTGTGCGGAGTGCTGAGTGTTGTGGCGTAAGCATAATGGGAATAAGCATAGAACTCTACCGAGCGGTCATCGGCCGATGGAACAATCGAATAAAATATCAGGTATGTGGTTTAAAATGTGATATAAAATACTCTGAAATCGTGCTGGCAGCGTTAGTGATTGCTGCATTATTAGTAATTGGAGGAGTGGAAAGCAACCCTGGGCCACTGAATTGGGAAGATATAGCTAAGATCAAGGAGGTGATAAAAGAGGGCAGCCAAACAGACACAACGAGGGAGCTCATTATGGCACAGAATAAAGATATTCAGGATATGAAAGACAGCCTTCGGGGTGATATGGCAGGTATAAAAGAATCTCTAGATAAATACCAGGAAGAAATGAAAATTGGTAAGGAACACCGACTGGTATTGGAGCAGCGCACACGGGAGCTGGAGATGCAGGTCCGGAGTTCAGTGCTTGCCCAACGTAGCAAATGTCTGGTCATACATGGGATTAAGGACAATAGAAGCGAGGACAAACTGGCGTTACTAGATGCTGTGTTGGAAGTGTTCACTCAAGGAGTGAAAGTAAATTGCACGGAATCCGATGTAGACGACGTGCAGAGAATAGGAAGGATCCAAGGGAACAGGCCGATTAAAGTACAATTGGTATCTGGAATGAAAACCCACCAAATTCTCCGGAATGCCAGGAATTTAAAAGGGACGGAAGTCTGGATCCAGAGAGACCTGGGAGTTGAAGAAAGGAAAGAGATGAAAATCCTACGATTTCACTTGGGGAGAGCAAGAAGGGAGGGCCTTACAGCGTTTATTAGAGGCAAGAGACTATTCATCACAGGCGATGGTTGGAGAAAGAACTACACGCCATCCCAGCTGGAAGCCCTGGCGCGAGGAGGAAGTGCGGTACCGGCGCAACACGGAAGAAAGAATGATGACGTGCAGGAAACAGGAGCAGAGCTCGTGTCGCCAAGGTTGCTGACACCTACTGACAGTGAGGGCGTTGCCACTACTACGGAGAGACGACCTGTAAGTAAATGTTTAACACCTGATGAGGAACCGGGTAATAGCTCGTGTACTACTCCGGTAGCTGAAAAAAGCAGCTGCAGGACAGAGGACGATAAGAAAAAGAAGCAGGGACAGAGCTTGAAGGACTTATGGGCTAAGAAGGGAGTGTTCTCAGATGGAAAATGTAATAAACGGGAAGGAAAGAAGTTAGGGGAAATTTATAGTTCCCCTCATGGAAGTATAGTACAAATTGATAAAACAATAAACACACGTAGTAAAACAGGTAGTGTCTCAGATAATAGGAGAGTGAAATAACTAGCATTGAAAATTGGTTTTGTAAATATAGAAGGCATATTAAGTAAACTGGGGAATGATGGAGTGTCTGAGCTTGTGGAAAATTTTGAGATATTTGCTTTCTTAGAAACATGGATGCCAGAAGGAAAGATTTTAACATGGAAGGGCTATGTTACGAGAAGTGTAATAAAAAGAAAACGAGGGACTCGAGGGAGAATTCCGGGAGGAATAACACTTCTGATAAAGGAAGAGTTTAGTAGTCAGATAGAAGAATTGCCTAACGATATGCAAGATGTAATTTGGATCAAACTTAAACTGGAAGGGAGTAAACAGAGAGACATATGCTTAGCCTTTATATATAACCATCCGATGGGGTCACCATATACCAATGTGAACTTTTTTGAGGATTTAATAGAGGAGATTAACCTAATGAGAGGTAAATGTGAAGAAGCAGGAATCATTATGTTGGGGGATTGGAACGCACGAATTAAAGAGTCAATTCCAGCATATAGTAAAGAAGGAATAGAGCCAATGAGAGGTAGCAGAAACAGTCGGGATAAGGAACGTAATGTATATGGGGATAAACTACTAGAACTATGTACCGCAGAGAATTTATATATTCTAAATGGATGGTGGCGGGGAGATGAAATGGGAAAGCTAACATATATTACAGCGCAGGGAGGTAGTGTAATTGATTTGGTTGTGTGTACGGGAGATATTTTAGAGATGGTAAAGGAAATAGAGGTATTAGAATGGGCCGAATCACATCATTCCCCGGTATCTGTTACCCTAGAAGTGTATGAGAAAGAGCAGGAGGAACGTAACACTGCAACAGAAAAAGATAATATTAGGATAATCAATAAATACAAGTGGTGCGAGAATACCCCAAAAAGAGTAGAGTCATATTTAAAGGGAGAAGAATTCCAGATAATTAAGAGTGGAATAGAGGTTGCGTTACTGAGTAGTAAGGTGGACTTAGCGGTAGAACTGGTAGAGAAACCCTTTAAAACTATAGCTCATGTGAAAAGGAAACAGAATAATAATAGTAAAGATAAAAGGAAAGGATGGTACAATGATGTGTGTAAAACAAAGAAAATGGAGGTGATTAGAGCCCTAAAGGCATATAGAAAAGAGGTGGAGCCTAAGGTTCGGGCACACTATTGTAAACTAAGAAAAGAATATAAAGTGTTGCTAGTAGAGCAAAAGAGGATATGGCAACAGGAGGAGGCAAAATTAATAAACATAGACTGTAAGAATAATCAAAGTGATAAGGTATGGAATAGAATTAACAAAATAAGTAGAGGTGAGAGAGGATATGCCAATGTTAAAATTGAGAATGGAGTCTGGATTGATTATTTTAATAAATTGCTAGGAGGACAGGATACTTGGATAAATAATAGAACATGTATGGATATCTCGAGGGGCTTAGAGATTTGTATCCCCTGCTTAGATGAAGAAATAACAGAATGTGAGGTTTTAGAAATGATTAGAAAGGTCAAATGTAGGAAAGCGGGGGGCTTCAGTGGTATAACTAATGAATTTTGGAAAGAAGCAGTAAAAAGTCAACAAATGCTGGAAATATTAGTAAAATTGTTCAATAGGATATTTGATTCTTTGGAGTTTCCTAAGGCATGGCAGACAGGTATAATATGTCCAATTTACAAGAAGCGTGGGGAGAGAAGTAATCCAAACAACTACAGAGGTATAACACTATTGGACTCCCTAAGTAAATTATATACAGGAATTCTGGCAAATAGACTGATGAAATGGGCGGAAGAATTCTCCATCCTCTCGAAATATCAAAGTGGTTTCAGAAAACGCAGAAGAACAATAGATAACATCATGATTGTAAAAACAATAATAGATAAGTATATAAAACCGAAAGCAGGAAAATTATATATATCGGCTATAGATTTTGAAAAGGCCTTTGACACAGTCATCAGGGGTGCATTGTTCGCAAAATTACGCCTATTAGGGGAATCTAGTAAGATGGTACAAGCATTGGAGGCAGTTTACCGAAGGGTGCAATGCAGTATAAGGGTAGGTGACGGGGTAGCATGTGGTCAAATAGATTCTTTATTGGGTTTGAAACAAGGATGTAAGCTATCTCCTATTTTATTTCTGTTATTCATAAACGATATATTAAATGGACATGGAGGTGATAACTGGATGAGTCCAGTTTTAGTAAATCAAGAAATACCAGGCCTAATTTTCGCGGACGATGTCCTGCTGATGACGTTAACGGCCGGAGGCATGCAAAAGAGCATTAATGCTGTGACAGAGTTTGCTAAAACGTGGTCATTAAAAATCAACATTTCCAAGACGAAAGTTCTGATCTGTAAGAAAGGCTGTAAACGAGCGAAGAATGAACAATGGACGATTGATGGTTGTCAAGTGGAGGTCATAAATAGATTAGAGTACCTGGGAAAATATATAGCAAACAACGGGAAGTGGATCCATCAAATAAAACAAGCCAAATGGAAAGGTCTTGCAGCATTATCAGTAATTAGAATTCTTGAAAATAAATTCCCAAATATAGACTATAAGATTCAGAGAAATGTCCTGCAAGCCGTAGTTAAAAATCGAATGCTTTATGGAGCTGAGCTATGGGGTGTAGAGAAAGAGTGTGAGATGCTGAATCAGGTTATAAGTAAGTTCTGTAAAATTGTAATGGGGTTACGAAACTGTACAGCAAATTGTGGAGTAAGATTAATATGTGAAGAAAATATCCAAGTAGATGTTCTTAAGAGAAATATCTGTTGAGATTGAAAGGAAGAGAGGGTGGCGAGCTTCTGCAGATCGCATATCAACATCAGAGAGATAATATCCAGGGAGAGTATTGGTTAACGAAAATCAGAAGTATATTAGATAGGTTGAGATATGGAAGTTATTGGGAGAGGTTGGAAAGATCAACGAATAAACTAATCATTAGACGACTCAGAGATATTCAAAGACAGTGGTTGGTATCCGAGTGTAGAAGCAAGGCGACCCTCTCAGAGTTTATTAGGATAAGGCAGGATATGAACATAAATATTGTGAGTGTAAATAGAAGAGAAATCAGGGGTTTGATATGGTGGTTAATGGGAATTTACAAGAACAGGGGATGGATTAAAGTGAAAGATGCAACAAGGTGCCTTCTCTGTGGTGAAAACAGAGAAGAATTTCACATGTTGAAATCATGTAAAGAAACCATAGCGGTGAGAAGGAAATTTTTGAATAACAAGGAACAATATATGATAAATGAGGATGAGAATGGCTATAGGATTATTAAGATGATAAGCAAAGAATGGTATAAACCTGGTAATCTCAGTAAACTGTTAATTGTAATTAGAAATTCATGTAGAAGAGTGTTGAAAGAGCCTACAATGAGGGTAGGTCATATTACGGATGGATGATTGTGTTGCGAACCGATTAGTTAAGAAATTGCCAATAGGACTATGTAGTAAAAGGAATATTAGTATATATAGCACTGTAAAGTCGATATGTTAGTAAGCCATAACGTAATTAACTGTCAAACTGTTTGTAATGAGACAGGGCCCAATGGATATAATGTTTCATCCTCAGCTGCTGGTGATCCGTGGCTGTAGGTTGATTACATTCCCTCATTCATTCACTACTCATTCCACATATATTATTCATTCAATCATTTATTTAATTCATAATAAGGGCTCTCTCCCCAGTTACTGGTTATCCGTACTGGGAGGGATGAGTATTTTTTCCTAACATGCATGCATGAATATCCATATACCCATTCATAAATCCATCCATACGTGTTTTCTCAATACAGTTAGGGAATTGGTAATTAATTAATTAATTCATTTATTCATACACTCATGTAGATAATCGTAGGCATGGCCCTTGCATGTGGAATGGCGATCCGCCTGTGCAAAGGGCACTATTTTAGATAGGGAATCATAGCCAATTAATTAATTCATTCATTAATTCATACACTTATGTAAGGCTATAACCGAAGTAGGACGGGATAGGACGGGCCTATCCCAATCGAATATGTAGAGTGATCTAAATGCAACAGAGAAAGAAGAATAGGGAGGGGGGCACATGGGGTGCGGGATTTCCGTTTACGTGTGCCTCGCAGAAATTAGGGAATGGTGAGAAATTAGTGTTTGACAGCTATTAGATCAGGTGGGGTCTTCCGTTTGGGCCTCAAGGGAAAGGGCCGGACGTGTTATCCTTGGGAAGGTGGCTCCTTTTTCTCACCAGGGGTGGATAACACGACCGGGCAGTAGTCATCCATAATCCCATCCATGCATTTATCCTGCCAACCGAATGCTCTCTCCTCAGTTGGTGGCTATCCGTGACTGGGAGGGAAGTGTTCATTCATTTATTCATGCATGCATGACAATATTACTCGGTCATGGAATCATTAAAAAAAAAAAACTCATTCATGCATTTATGTACACCCATGTATAGTGTCTGTGAAAATGGAGGAGAACTCTGTACAGACTTATGATAAATAAACAAATAAATAAATTTAATAAATATTACTGTGAATTATTTAATTATTTAATTACTTTTGATCAACACTGTGCTTGTGAAGTTTTGCAAGAATTGCAGTCCTGATTATTTTGAAGCGCGAACGTGACGCCAGGCCACGCGAGCGGATGAAGGTTAATGCTTTTATATTTTTGTGAGAACCTATCATAATTATACGAAGAGATTTAGTATATGAAGTCTACTAGAAATCTTTGTAATCGGGGTTCAGGTAGGTGAGAACTGAATCTCGAATGAGAGAGGTAACAAATTGCAGTTCAGATTGTGAGGATACACTGAATGTGGGGTGAAATTAGTGTTCTGTTCCATGAAGTAATTTGGTTGTGGTTCTCAGTAGCAATAAGGGATTCATTGTTAAGTGCACTGCTTAACGTTTACTGTGCTGTGTGTACCCATGTCAGAGAGCGGTTGTTGTAGTGTGTGGAATTATGGAGCTCTCAATGTTTTAGAGGCAACAGTCATAAACCTGCTTATTATATTCTGTTATGTGGAGAGTACAGTTTATCTGCAGGCATCGCCGTGTACGCTACTGTTCCTTACACACTTCAAACACATTTATTAATAAAAATTATTGTGGCCGAGTGGCCCGTTGGTTTTGCCCTAGATTGCAGTTTTAATTTCAGCCAAGTATAGCTCATTATTAAAGGTAGAAAAGGTACTATTTACTAGAAGTGCAGACCACAGCATCGGGAAGATGGAGATAAGCCAAAGGACTTGAAATTTACAGCCAAAATTACGATATTATTAATGAATGCACTGGGATACAAAAGTCATGGGATAGCAACATTTAAAGGCAATAGCCGGTGACGCCTCCGTAACACCACCGTACTGTGATGTCTTCCAAGGGGCCAGATGTTTAATTGATTGATTGATTGACTGGTGTTTGCTGTTTAAATGGGCCTAACATTGAGGTCATCGGCCCCTAATGGTACGAAATGAGACGAAATGAAATGACAACTTAAAAGGTCCAAAATCCTCCACTGACCAGAATTCAAAGAGTGAGGACGAAGAATGAATGGATGGACGGATATGAATTTAAGTCGATCAGTGGATCCGGCCCACAGTGCCTCACATGCACAGAAGCTGGCACAAAACAATGTTGTTACTGACCAAGGGACTGCATCTATAGCACGATGCTGAATCGTTATGCTTATAGTCGAAAAGGGGTCCAAAATTCAGTCATCAGCCTCTCATAATGGTATTTATCACTAGGAAAGTAGAACCATGCTATGTGTAATGTTGCGGTACTAATCAAACGTAGCGGAGACTCGCGGTATTCCACACATTATGGTACTATTCACAGGTAGTGTAATGCGCACATGTAACACAGACTTATGGTGTTTCACACATTGCGGCGCTATTTACAGGCAACGCAAATCTATGGCGTTCTTCACATAAGTGGATTAACCACAGGGACTCGTACTATCCCGCGGAATTCCTAACATAGTGGGAACTGAGCATCGGTAAGGCAGAATCATGGTGTCGGTAATCCCATGGTGTCGCTCATATAGCGTTACGAATCACGGGTACTGTAGGACCCACCTCCTGATTTACACACTGTCGCTACTAATCACAAACCTATTGTGTACCTAACATAGTGGTACTACGCTCAAGTAAATGCGACCCATGGTGTTCTCTGCGTGGTGGTACTAATCACAAGGAGTTTGACGGCTCTATATAATCATCCCTTGGTCGCCCCTTTTAGTCGCCTCTTATAACAGGCAGGGGATACCATATGTGTATTCTTCGTCTGCGTCCCCCACCCACAGGGGGTAGACAAAGAGAAAAAAGAAGGAAAAAGTAGTGATCCGTCACTTCGAAAAATGAAGTAACGGACAAAGAAAGGCAAGGGCCACGAAGGGCGTGAAGAAGAAAGACTCCCTAGGCCTCGAATGCTCTAATAGCGTCGGGGTCGGAAAAGAACAAGAGTTGACCAAGGGACAGATGAAAGTGAGGAGCATGGCACAAGTATGTGGAAGCAATGCCAGGACTCAGCTAAGGGCCCCGTGGTCGCCAACTCACGCTCCCAAGTCGAGATTAGAAAGGATATTTTTCTCTTCTTGAACAGATTTTTAAAATTTTGTTTAGTCAATAAATAATTTTTAAAATATAATTAATGAAACCACCTGTAATTCATATCCCAGCAGGAATGACCAACCAAAAGTTATGAAATCAAATTAATATTTCAACAATAATGCAGCAACAATTTAAACTAAGTTCAGTCCGGCATGAATGTAACAGTTCCACCTATCGGCTGTCTACTCTCTTGTTGGCCGTGTTAGTGTTTTACCAGTCCGGACAAGAACTATTTCTTTCACAACATAAAATCATGCCGAAAGGGTTATATAATCTTTCTTAAAAATTCAAGATGCAGTTTATATAAATTGATGACGTCATTCTTCGATGTGCCGTCTACGAAGTATAATTATATTGCAAAAAAATGACTGTCAAAAACATTGAAATGTTGTGTGTAATCCCATATAACAATTTTGTTAATTTTAGAACCCAGTAAATGAGATAAAGGAAGTTCACGCAACTCGTTTAAACATTACTGAAGTGATTTCATCAACACCTTTTTCACCTTGATGCTGAGACTGTACTAAGTTGCTGACTATCTTTTGAAACATATAAATCTGAATTTATGTTGAAAAATTTGGAATTCTGCATTTAAAATGGATATTATGAAAATTATCATTCATTAAATAAAATACACAATCTGCGAACCCTGGACTCACACTTACTTCTTACCTGCTTAATTACACATACGTTATTTGAAGGGCGCCAGCTACCACTCAGTGCAGCAATAATAGAATGAGAATCTTGACTATCTCTAGGGTGTGGGGTAATAAGCTTACTTTTGACAACATACCATATACGTTCTGGGAAAAGGAGATTGGCGTTCGGTTTCCCCATTAAATTTGAGGTTAAGATATTTTACTGTCATTGAAATAATACTACAAATTCATTTGATAGAACAAAATATATTCTTTAAATAATATATAAAAAATAGTGAGTCTTGTTGTGATAAAACAGATGCGAATATGAAATTACGACATTGCAACTGAAAGAAACTAGGCATGAATTTGAATTTTTCTTGACCGGACATTTAACAATTTATACAAAATATATCCCTCGCTATTTCACTTGACTGTACCTTCAACACTTTGAGTGTAATTACGACGTATTCCCTAAATCTGTTGTTTACTGTAGATGTGTCACGCCTAATTTGGTGATGCATCCTTGTGACTGCTTCTTCTCCATATTATGTGACTTCTGGCTAAGTCTGCACTGTATGACTCCATTGCAAGTGGTATCCTTCTATGACTCCATGGTAAGCCCTTGCGTCCGTATCTTCAACTAAGTGACCGACCAACTTTGGCCTCACTCTCTCAATGACCAAAGACTAATGGTTCACTGAGCCTTCTCCATCTCGTTCACACTCGTTGACTGACCGACTTAGGCCTCTGCTTCCAATTGAATAATGACTGTTCACTTATCCATTTTGGCTTCTTCACTGTACTGCTTCCGTTTAACTAATGACTGACGCTACAATATGCAGCCACCTTATATAGACGTTGCATGGCACACCTACGTAACCTCCAGAAATAACAATGACCTACTCCCACAACGCGACAGATATTACATGTACTGGTGAAATCCCCTAGGGCGGCCTGAGTATCTGAGCTCATCGCCATGACGTGTCATATCCAACATCTGATATATAACAATATTCTCACTGTACATGTCTTGAGTGTTATTCTACACATACGTATATATGCATACATTTAACTCCAATTATGCAAGCGACAAGCGTTTCAGAATTGAATTGAACAGGAATGATAATTACAATAATAGTAATAATATCACAGATAAAACAATAATAATAATACTGATATAATAATAATAATAATAATAATAATAATAATAATAATAATAATAATAATAATAATAATAATAATAATAACACAGATAAAATCATAAAATAATAAAAATACAGATATCATCTTTTAACGGGATTTGAACCGTTACAATGCATGTATTTTTAGGACCTCGATTTCCCCCTTTTCTGACCATACTTTCCACCTTAAAATTCTTTCCGTACTTAAAATATTGGCAAAATAAAGTATTGTCACTGAACAGCACGAGGCACTGACAACAGCCATGGTCCACAGTAAATGAGCACATAATGAGAGTCACGACCAAAGAATCCTTAACCAAATGAGTAACGTCATGAGTCCTCTGAATCAGAATAAGCAGTCATCCCTAAGACCGACACTTGCTACGTTTTTATGTCCTCCTTATTCGCCTTTTCGACTTAAATGAAATCGAAATTTCCGTTCTGTCCCATGGGACCCCATATTTCCCTAACCAGTTGCGTGATAAACTCAGGCCATCAACTTTCCTTTCTGGGCTTTTCACGTTTTTCTAACGACTTTTATCTCAGTATATAGGCCTATACACCCTGGATATTCTTGACCATGTTTTTACTCAAGATTAGAGCCCCTTTTTGAACACAAGTTTGCTGAGTTGAAATGTCCCAGATAATGGCTGTCTGATTCTTACCACAAGTATGTCCGCCTCCATACCGTAATAGTGTTATTATCTGCCGTCCTCGGAGGTCCATTTTCGATTCCCGGTATTGCCAGAAATTCAAGAATGGCAGGAGGGCTGGTATGTGGTTGAAATGGTACATGCAGCTCACTTCCAATGGGGGTGTGCATGAAAAGAGCTGCACCATTTCGAAATGAGGACACGAGTTTACTTACCACAAATATACATATGTTTAACACATAAATACGCGAAATGCCTTGCTTAGATATTTACATTTTAATAATAGTAATGAATTAATACGACATTATTATGGCCTCTATATTTTCTTACGTAATATACTTTTGCACAACAATAATATATCTAAATTGCTGTGTGTTTGTAGTGTAATGTGTTGCATGTAAAAGCACCGTGGTGTAGGGGTAGCATGCTCGCATTTTACCCGGAGGATCCGAGTTCGATTCCCGGCCAGGTCAGAGATTTTTTATCTGGATGTGAGGGCTGGTTCGAGGTCCACTCAGCCTACGCGATTAGAATTGAGGAGCTATCTGAGGTGAGATAGCGTCCCCAGTCTAGAAAGCCAAGAATAACGGCCTAGAGGATTTGTCGTGCTGACCACACGACACCTCGTAATCTGCAGGCTTTCGGGCTGAGCAGCGGTCACTTGGTATGCCAAGGCCCTTCAAGGGCTGTAGTACCATGGGGTTTGGTTTGGATTAATTCGGACATAAACACCTAGCCCCCGAACTAGAGGAATTAACCCGATCCGTCGGGGATTAGAAACCGGAGCCCACTGAACCGAAGGCCGCTACGGTGACAACTCGTCATTCACCCAAGGAGCCAGGCAACGATCTTCTATTAGTTCACAAAACTCACTAACTGAAGAAGTTAAAAGACCCAACATGCACACATCTAAGATACGGAGATCTTCGTCCTCTTTGTCGGAAGTAAACCGCAACAGTTTTAATCATGACGATAAGTTTGAATTAAATTTCACCATTTTTCCAGCGTTGAATTACCACGGTACTCTTGTTCGACATCAGATGGCTCATTATGCGACATAACATACAGAGGAAGTCTAATTTCTTTCGGCGGAAACAGAAGCCAATTAATAAGGTTAAAATGAAAATAAGATCCTCTCTGTAATGAAAAATCAAATCAAATCAAATTAAATCGAATCAAATCAAATCAAATCAAATCAAATCAAATCAAATCAAATCAAATCAAATCAAATCAAATCAAATCAAATCAAATCAAATCAAATCAAATCAAATCAAATCAAATCAAATCAAATCAAATCAAATCAAATCAAATCAAATCAAATCAAATCAAATCAAATCAAATCAAATCAAATCAAATCAAATCAAATCAAATCAAATCAAATCAAATCAAATCAAATCAAATCAAATCAAATCAAATCAAATCAAATCAAATCAAATCAAATCAAATCAAATCAAATCAAATCAAATCAAATCAAATCAAGGCTCAACCATATTAGTTATTTCTGTGATTACTGGAGCCCAACTCGTCCTAGTAGTTCAGATTCTACGTAAAATGACATTATGATCTCTGAATTACACGAACGTTGAGGACAGAACAAACAATCAGTCTATAAGACAAGGGAATGTTCATGACAATTATAGCTCGTTCAGGCCAGGAATCAAACGCAGAACACCAAAGCCTGAAGGCGAAGTGACTAACCAATCATCAAGGAAGACGTAAAATAATAATAATAATAATAATAATAATAATAATAATAATAATAATAATAATAATAATAATAATAATAATTTTAGTCAGAAATGAAGGTGATAGAGAACTCAGGAGATGCTTAAAGAAACCTGCCCAGTCAAAGATTTGTTAGCACGTCCAATGGGTGATCTCATATGCTGCTATGAATATTCATCATTTGAGTTGCTGCTAGTGATGATGGTGATGATGATTTTATAATACTAAGATTGAGAGGGGGAGGGAAATGGGGATACGATGCAACAGTGTCTGAGTGACTGTGAAATGTATGGAATATGTATGGAAAGATGTCATCATGCTAATTCATCTGAAAACAGCAACGTCATCCTGCGGCTGATGCTATTGGTAGGGGATGTGAATAGTAGAAACAAATGGCTGGAATGACGAGTCAGAAACGGAAGATCCTTGGCGGTAATGCAGGATGACTGGAGGGGACGTCAACGATTCATGTGGTAAACAAAGTGTCTCATATTCCTTTGTTCAGAGAGCTCTATTTCTTCAGCACATGGGGTGAATAGGCAGAAGTACTTAATATATGGACTGTATATAGTACGATTGTGAAATAACAGTATGGAATTAAGTGGAAATTAAGGATAAATGGCGTGCTTCTAACTTCCGGTTTCCCTCCTCGATTTGAAATCCACGTTTCACTTTTTTCACGATTGTTAAAAAGGCTAGTGAAAAGCTACGTCATCATCATCATCATTATCTGTTTACCCTCCAGGGTCGGCTTTTCCCTCGGACACAGCGAGGGATCCCACCTCTACCGCCTCAAGGGCAGTGTCCTGGAGCTTCAGACTCGTGGTCGGGGATACAACTGGGGAGAATGACCAGTAACTCGCCCAGGCGGCCTCACCTGCTATGCTGAACAGGGGCCTTGTGGAGGGATGGGAAGATTGGAAGGGATAGGCAAGGAAGAGGGAAGGAAGCGGCCGTGGCCTTAAGTTAGGTACCATCCCGGCATTCGCCTGGAGGAGAAGTGGGAAACCACGGAAAACCACTTCCAAGATGGCTGAGGTGGGAATCGAACCCACCTCTACTCAGTTGACCTCCCGAGGCTGAGTGGACCCCGTTCCAGCCCTCGTACCACTTTTCAAATTGCGTGGCAGAGCCGGGAATCGAACCCGGGCCTCCGGGGGTGGCAGATAATCACGCTAACCACTACACCACAGAGGCGGACGAAAAGCTACGTAATTTTCTCTATTTACAGCTATAAGGATAATTTACATTTGTGGTAAGGACTTTAAGTTTAATACTCAAAGTATATGCCTTGTTGAACAGTAATGTTAACTTTTGTATGACAGTATTATAGATTAATATTGGAGAAAAGATAAGTCATAAAACATACACTACATAAAACATACACTGCTCTAAGAAGAAATTTGGTCACGTCTTTACATGTTCCTAACTGCATTTTACAAATGCTTAGTGAAATCGAGATTCGGCTATTACGGCAAGGGCATATTTAGAAGTTTCCACCTGTCATCTGGATGTTTGGGAGGTGTCAGTGTCAACTGAAAGACACGAGTGCCTCATTTCAAAGTGTGTGCGAATGAAGCCATTCGTGCACTTAAACTACTTCAAGAAGGCCACTTGAAGAGGTAAAATCCATTTCCAGAATGATAGGTGTTGCTCAGAATACGGTTTAGTATCTGTGGAAACTTTTCTAGGAGATTGGAGGTGTATCCAGGCACCCTGGAACTGCAGCCAAGAAAAAAAACCCTTGGGCAGGATCGTTTTGTGCCTCTACAGGCTTTCCAAAACCGCCAAGTTACAGTACGAGGGCTAGAAGTTGACCTACCGATGACCCGGTCAAGTACCTGCACTGGATAGACCACATTAGGGGCTGGAGATTGCAGTTTATTAAAATTCATCTGCACTGGCTGCTAAGACACTAGCTTCCTAAGCTGCTCCTGGATGAATAGCGTTTCGCATCGTGTAGTTCGGATGGTCGTTTGCTAGTATGGAGAAGACGCGAGGGAGCGATTTCATCCTATAGCTGTACAATCTACCGTTGCTGTTTTGATGTGGGCAGACATACGTCTTCACACGAATATCGATCTCCTAATCATTCGCAACTACTCGAAGGTACATTTATTAGATCTTAGTGCCACATATGATTCCTCATGTGAGGAAACTTGAAGAAAATGCAGTATTCATGCATGATAATGCTAGAGCGCATCGTTCAGAGATCCCTCCAAGAGAACCACGTGTAACAAATGAAGTAGCCATCCGGAAGTACCTACTTGAATCCTATATAACAAATCTGGGACAATCTTGAACAACGCATATGAGCGAAAAATCCACCATACCAAACACTAGAAGCCCTTTTGAAGAGTAGGGACGACTAGCTCCACTCAATGCGTCGCGCTTTATCAGTAGCATGAGAAGGCGTTGAGAAGTTGTTATCCATTCAACGGGTGGCAATTCTCCATATTAAGACAATTACTACGTAGCCAGTTCGGTGTGCGAATAGATGCCACTTCGTTTGACACATTACGAATGACGTCGTGTATTGAGTGTCCAAAGAATGCTTTTCATTTCTATTCTTCTTTGTTGCAAAGAAGAAGGCTTATTTTAATTGTGTGCCTATTTCCATTTCAGAATTTGTAGCTGAGGTTTCACGAAAATACGAACATATAAATAAGTCATCAAATTTCTTATCTGAGCTGTGCACTAGTCTTATTGACCCTACAAATATAATGTAAAAGCTTGTAAGGTAATTTAACAATTATATCGGTATGGTACACTAAGTGACAGTCATGCAAATTTAAAGAATTTAGGAAAGCAGGTGTTAGTTTATGAACTTCCTGTTCCACCTGTGGCATTATTTTTGCATCTTCCTCTTGGCACATACCATAGCAAAATGTAGCTTCGACATACGTCGCAGTCTCAGTTCGAAGACCTGCAGATTACGAGGTGTAGTGTGATCACCACGATAAATCCTCTCGGCCGTTATTCTGGCTTCCTAGACCGGGGCCGCCATCTCACCGTCAGATAGCTCCTCAATTGTAATCACGTAGCTTGAGTGGCCTTCGAACCACTCCTCAGATGCCTGACTTGGGTGGGGGTCGAACTCGGGGCCTACGGGTAAGAGGCAGGCACGCTACCCCTACACTGTGGGGCAGGCTTTATTGGTGCATCACGGAGGTTTGTTGTTTTGCTGACAATGCATGTACTGTATGGTATAAAAGTAACAGTAATTCTCTCAAGATAACTTGTAATACATTATTCAACACCGACCTCCATTATTAGGTGATTACAAAAACTAAATAATTGTCTTTCATGCTAAAAATAATATGTACTCGGAATGCTTTCAACCGATAAGATCATTGATAAACACGGTTAATATTAAGTTGGAAAAAATGCTGAAACGGGCAAAAATCCATCATATTTAATAATAATAATAATAATAATAATAATAATAATAATAATAATAATAATAATAATAATAATAATAATAATAGTGGTTCATGTTTGTGGGTTACTGTAGTCACGTCCTAGTTCGTGAACCATGGGCAACGGCTGAGTGGCCTAGTAAGTGGTCCTGAGAGTCGGGATACCAGTTGCTATGGAATGGGAGTGGGCATCTCGGGCATATTCTGAGTCGTGGCTCTCCTTGTGCTCAGGCGGCTAGGACTATATAATTCACCGGTGGTCCATAACCCGTTAGAGGAGAGATCCTCACTTGGACTATGTGCAAGTAGGGCAGCATCCTGCTTCATGAATTTACCGAGCTCAGAACACTTTAAGCAAGCCTCGGACCTATGGGAGTAATGGAGTCCCACTCCCATTTGACAGGCGAGGGACTCCTTGGAAACAACTTGGCGAACGAAATGGAATTCGATGGGGAGCTATCAATATTAATGGGGCTTATGGAAGAAAGAAGGTAGAACTGGCTGAGTCAGCAAAGAGGATGCATCTGGATGTGCTAGGAGTTAGTGATATTCGGGTAAGGGGAGATAACGAGGAAGAGATAGGAGATTATAAAGTGTACTTGACGGGTGTTAGAAAGGGAAGGGCAGAGTCTGGGGTAGGGCTCTTTATCAGGAATGACATTGCACGCAACATAGTTTCGGTTGGGCACGTAAATGAGCGAATGATGTGGGTAGATTTGTCAGTGGGAGGAATTAGGACAAGAATTGTGTCCGTGTATTCACCATGTGAGGGTTTTATGAAGCACTGAGTGACATCGTGGTCAGGGTCAACAGCAAGGATAGAATAGTGCTAATGGGCGATTTCAATGCGAGAGTTGGGAATAGAACTGAAGGATACGAAAGGGTGATTGGTAAATGTGGGGAAGATATGGAAGCTAATGAGAATGGGAAGCGTTTGCTGGACTTCTGTGCTAGTATGGGTTTAGCTGTTATGAATACATTCTTCAAGCATAAGGCTATTCACCGCTACACATGGGAGGCTAGGGGTACCAGATCCATAATAGACTATATCTTAACAGACTTTGAATTCAGGAAATCTTTTAGGAATGTACGAGTTTTTCGGGGATTTTTCGATGATACAGACCACTATTTGATCTGTAGTGAACTAAGTATCTCTAGACCTAGGGTAGAGAAAGTGAAATCTGTCTGCAAACGAATAAGGGTAGAACATCTCCAGGACGAGGAAATTAGCCAGAAGTACATGGATATGATTAGTGAGAAGTTTCGAACAGTAGACAGTAAGCAGGTTCGGGATCAGGATATAGAAAGTGAATGGGTGGCATACAGGGATGCTGTAGTAGAAACAGCAAGGGAATGCCTAGGAACAACGGTGTGTAAAGATGGGAAAAGGCGAACATCTTGGTGGAATGATGAAGTGAGAGCAGCCTGTAAACGTAAAAAGAAGGCTTATCAGAAATGGCTCCAAACAAGGGCTGAGGCAGACAGGGATTGGTACGTAGATGAAAGAAACAGAGCGAAACAAATAGTTGTTGAATCCAAAAAGAAGTCATGGGAAGATTTTGGTAATAACCTGGAAAGGCTAGGTCAAGCAGCAGGGAAACCTTTCTGGACAGTAATAAAGAATCTGAGGAAGGGAGGGAAAAGGGAAATGAACAGTGTTTTGAGTAATTCAGGTGAACTCATAATAGATCCCAAGGAATCACTGGAGAGGTGGAGGGAATATTTTGAACATTTTCTCAATGTAAAAGGAAATCATCATGGTGGTGTTGCAAACAGCCAAGCTCATGGAGAGGAGGAAAATGATGTTGGTGAAATTATGCTTGAGGAAGTGGAAAGGATAGTAAATAAACTCCATTGTCATAAGGCAGCAGGAATAGATGAAATTAGACCTGAAATGGTGAAGAATAGTGGGAAGGCAGGGACGAAATGGCTTCATAGGGTAGTAAAATTAGCGTGGAGTGTTGGTAAGGTACCTTCAGATTGGACAAAAGCAGTAATTGCACCTATCTATAAGCAAGGGAACAGGAAGGATTGCAATAATTATCGAGGTATCTCATTGATTAGTATACCAGGCAAAGTATTCACTGGCATCTTGGAAAGGAGGGTGCGATCAGTCGTTGAAAGGAAGTTGGATGAAAACCAGTGTGGTTTCAGACCACAGAGAGGCTGTCAGGATCAGATTTTCAGTATGCGCCAGGTAAGTGAAAAATGCTACGAGAGGAATAGGCAGTTGTGTTTATGTTTCGTAGATCTAGAGAAAGCATATGACAGGGTACCGAGGGAAAAGATGTTCGCTATACTGGGGCACTATGGAATTAAAGGTAGACTATTAAAATCAATCAAAGGCATTTATGTTGACAATTGGGCTTCAGTGAGAATTGATGGTAGAATGAGTTCTTGGTTCAGGGTACTTACAGGAGTTAGACAAGGCTGTAATCTTTCACCTTTGCTATTTGTAATTTACATGGATCATATGCTGAAAGGTATAAAATGGCAGGGAGGGATTGAGTTAGGTGGAAATGTAGTAAGCAGTTTGGCCTATGCTGACGACTTTGTCTTAATGGCAGACTCTGCCGAAAGCCTGCAGTCTAACATCTTGGAACTTGAAAATAGATGCAATGAGTATGGTATGAAAATTAGCCTCTCGAAGACTAAATTGATGTCAGTAGGTAAGAAATTCAACAGAATTGAATGTCAGATTGGTGATACAAAGCTATAACAGGTCGATAATTTCAAGTATTTAGGTTGTGTGTTTTCCCAGGATGGTAATATAGTAAGAGAGGTTGAATCAAGGTGTAGTAAAGCTAATGCAGTGAGCTCGCAGTTGCGATCAGCAATATTCTGTAAGAAGGAAGTCAGCTCCCAGACGAAACTATCTTTACATCGGTCTGTTTTCAGACCAACTTTGCTTTACGGGAGCGAAAGCTGGGTGGACTCAGGATATCTTATTCATAAGTTAGAAGTAACAGACATGAAAGTAGCAAGAATGATTGCTGGTACAAACAGGTGGAAACAATGGCAGGAAGGAACTCGGAATGAGGAGATAAAGGCTAATTTAGGAATGAACTCGATGGATGAAGCTGTACGCATAAACCGGCTTAGGTGGTGGGGTCATGTGAGGCGAATGGAGGAGGATAGGTTACCTAGGAGAATAATGGACTCTGTTATGGAGGGTAAGACAAGTAGAGGGAGACCAAGACGGCGATGGTTAGACTCTGTTTCTAACGATTTAAAGATAAGAGGTATAGAACTAAATGGGGCCACAACACTACTTGCAAATCGAGGACTGTGGCGACATTTAGTAAATTCTCAGAGGCTTGCACACTGAACGCTGAAAGGCATAACAGTCTATAATGATAATGTATGTATGTATGTATAATAATAATAATAATAATAATAATAATAATAATAATAATAATAATAATAATAATAATAATAATAACAATAATCCATCATTATGTCGTGTCGGCTCTGGAGATGCCTGGAGCAGACCTTTCTATCTGATGTCCATCGGCGACCTGGAGGACTGGGTGCGTGATGGTAAAGAGGAAAGGAGAGGGCGAACTCCGATATCAAGACTTAGCCTACTCCTGTTGAATAAACCAAGAAGTCTACTTAATACTTAACATCTCCATCCGACGAATCGCTATCAGTAGTTACTTTGGGCGGGTTCTGCCACATTCGGAATCCGGTGTCCCCTGCAAGAGGCCTGATCCGGTGAGTGATGTCACAGCGCGGTGCGGGCTGCTAGGCAAGAGCGTGCAATTAACCGTATTTGACTAAGAGCGTGCTCTTAACCTTACATGACCTTAGAGCTGGCTACGTGTCCAGACTTAACTTTACAGACCTGCGGTTAGACTCTAGGCTTAAGGGCCTTAACCTTACAGTGTCAAATACGATGCCAAAAGGTGCAAGCTACCCCAACAGCCAACGTGATTATAGGTAAGAAAGCAAGCTTAACCGAACATGCCTTCAAAGTGCAAAAATGTTAACTTCTAAACAATTGCAGCTACACCCTACATCAAGGTGTCAATCGACGCAAGAGACTCGATTTCATCAGAAATATATCAACGTATCACCCATACGAACCATTACGGTAAGGCTATCACCCTTCAATGTACCAAAATGTTAGCTTCGAAACTTTTCTTGCTGATAGTTTTGAAATTTAGAGACTTCGAATTGCCTGCCGTAATGTTTACATCACTTAGAGATTAAAACTTAACGTTCAGAACTGAGAAACAGTTCGCACTACAACTGTAGTGGGAGGCTGCGGGTTTTTGACTTGGTGCTATATAGACTACCTGAACATTCACAGATGAAACTTAATTCTAACACCCTACCCTCTTAGGCTAAGTAACGGAGGCGCCAAGGCGTTAGCCTTATTAGTATTGAAAACTGCATGGCCATCAACCCAAAGAGCTGATCTAAGAATGATAGATAAAGGTGTTGTTGAAACATAGCAGACTAACTTAGGCTGAGTAGCTCAGGCGGCAAAGTGCTAGGCTTTTGAGTCTTGAAAACTGCATAGGCATCAGCCCAACAGAGATAATCATATCGGGCCCACAACATTAATTCACGACATGCCCGTAATTTATGATACGTGATATACATTATTCATTTAAAGCAATAACAGCTGTCGTCTCGAATAACTAAGACAAAGAAAAGTTGGAATAATTATCTCCAGCGGATGACATCGTGGTCACGGATATAATTATTTACATATAAAACAACATTTCAATGATCTGGTATTTACTTCTCCAAGCTGCCTTAATCGGGCCCTCCCATGTGGCCCACTGCACCTTCCTTGGATTTAGGCCATGTTAAATTTTAGCGTTGTCATGGTGAAGATTGATGTATATCCAAATAGGCAAATTTATGCACTGCTAACACATGCCTTATTTATGCACACACGTAATTCTCTTTTTCAACTTAATTCTATGTTCTATTATTAATATTTATCCTGACACACTCCAGGTGATGATCTCACTCTAACAGCGTAATTTGTGACACTGTCCTTCATGTATGTAACTTCCTATCAGCTGGTCTGGACTGCGGCAAAAATGGCCTTCTAAAAGTCTCCGTCAAATGTGCTAATTTTTCTAGACGGATGGCTAGGGATTGTTTGCACTCTTCCCGTTAGCTTTCATTGTCCTCTGCTTATTTGGTCGAAGGAATGTCCATTACGAGCTCAAGGACCCGCTCTCGAACTTGTAGACAGGTGACTACACAAAATATTGTCATTTACCAAATTTTACCTTCTTTACCTGCTCACAATGTTAGTTAGTCTCTGCTCCTGTCTATCCTCACTGCTTTTAAAACAAACCGGCTACTTTTATCCTGATGTACTTCTCCCTTTGTCTCATGATATCATACATTATCCTAGGCAAATAGCAAGTTATTACATTAAGAAAGTCATCTATTTAGAGACTATTTTCTGCACGGGAAATGAATACATATAGTTTATGAATATTCACTCACATTTTCGAATTATATTGATGCAAGCTCTGAATAACCAATTACTTGGCGTTCCCTCAAATTCAGTTGAACACGCACACTTACTGTAGACTGACTGACTGACTGACTGACTGACTGGTGGACCGAACTGAACTGATAGAATTGCGCTCTTTGCTCGGTTCACACCTCTGTTATAAGCCTTTGGTCCAACTACGTGATTCTAGCTCAATTTCCGGTGATATTAAGGACCGTCATAAATTAAGCCAGTGGCTTCGCTAAGTCATTGACCGGTGTCCGTGGTTCCTCATTTTTTGTATCACGGTACGGAGCTGAAAGTATGAGTACGATCGTACTGTTTTGTATAATTCAGTTGGCGTGGGTTCGATTAAACAAAGGGCGACCATTTCTTTGATGGCGCCACTATTTTTACTTCCGCTTGCACCCACGCTATCCACACGTGTTCAGTCGCGCACAACGATTATACTCCAACTACGTTGTAATTAATTTAACTGGGTCCACCCAAAATTTATCTTCACTCTAATACAGTTATTAGAAGTACAGTTAATATGCAATCTTATACAAACTCACGAGATAGACTAAATTATTCTCAGAGAGAAATTTCGGCGGTTAAGTATGGAACAATTTGATTGCCTGCGCCATTTTTCTACGGGTTCTATTCGTCTAATTCCAAGGATTTCAGCTATCCTCTGTCCTTTTCGCATATCCTAAGTTTCACTCTCTAACACAGATGCATGGTAAATTCCATATGTTTGGTTCCTAGGGTGCGGTGGGCGAAATTTTCCCAGGTAATAGACTGGATAAGTGCATTTATGACATAATTGTTTAACAATCACCAACAGAACGTGCTATGCTCTACCTCTTTTAAGGTTGCTTAAATCTTCTACCTTACGTTGATGGGCTGTGAAAACTCTTCAGTCCTCGCAAAAATTGTCGAATGTTATATCATTTCTACACAGAGCCAAATGAATTAAATATTCCAACATATCGCCTAAGGCAATTCTGGTGCAATACCCTACATTACCTATTTATTATTTATTGAAAATCCTAACAGTTTGAACCCAATTGTACATGAGTATATTATTGTTATAGTTTCGATCTGTTAATCAATATAGTTAGTCCTTGACACAAAATTAAGAAACAAAATTATTGAAGCTCTGGTGAATGAGTTTAAAGAAATGTTTGTAACAGCAGGATTTCCTAAACAGATGGTATAATGGCTTAGGAAGTTCCAATTTACAGTTTTTTTAGGTGACACTCAAGTTCGAATCTTGTCCTTCGAAACATGGCACAGTAAAACGGTGAATGGTCCACTGTTTGAGAAGATACAAAAAAGAACAAGTAATCGCCCGTAATGTTAATTTTAAAGCGTTCAAAGTAGCATTTAAACCATAGATTAGGTCTAATAGAATATTTCTGTAATTTAGAAAGAATGTGAACATTGTTATTAAATATGCATAGGGGCCGATGACCTTCGATGTTAGGCCCCTTTAAACAACAAGCATCATCATCATCATCATCAAAATATGCATATACTCCTGATTGATTGTGTTCCTATTCCGCTGGCCCATGTGCATAGTACCGATCAGTCCACACTTTCCTTTCAGGATTGCGAGTAGAATAAATAAGGGTTTTGCAGAATTCTGTAATATTATTCATACCGTCATTTCTAAATTATTCAGGATGATAATAAGCATCAGTACCTTTATTATTAAGTTACGGAATACGGTAACCAGATGGTGGAAAATTGAAAATTTTAACACATAAAATATCTTACGCTTCTCTCTCACCAAGTGCGCAGACACATTAGCTGTTCGCAGCATGCCCAAAGGACTGAAGGAGCTTCGATATTCACCGGGCATTGGATTGAGGAATTTATAGGATATCTCATGGAAATCACTGTATCTGTAGACAAGGACTGATTTGGTTATGACGTGGCTAGTCAAGTTCAAATCATACAAAACTATATTATGCAGAATGTATCCACTGAATGGACTGAACTGGTTTAGGAATCAACGAACTCCTCAGTTACACTATGTGTAAAACCAGACCCCAGAAATGCTTCTCTAGTAAATAAGCTTAATCCTTGCAAAATACGTTAATATACGAGATGATTCAGTAGCACCACGTGGTTTTTCCCAGTGTAATATTTACAATATCGTTGATAAAGTATTTACGGTGAAACAGTAGTATGTGGATTGTGAAGGGCCGCTTTTAGCAATATAAAAAGCTATAGAAATTAAATCCATTTTCCACCGAGAGGAATTTTCACGCGTTAATGCAATACGAATATGGAGCATAGGTTTGCACACGAACGCCACCGGCGGCTGTCCTGAGAATGTTTTTTTATGTTTTCCGATTTTCACTTCCAGGAAAACACCCAGAAAGTTCCTATTCAGAGGCCACAGCCGATTCCTTCCCTTCTCTATTCAAGTCACCATCATTAATTTCATATTCATTAGTTCTCCAACTGAGGGTGGCATCAAGAACGAAATTCTAAAAATTTACCATATAATTTCCTGTACCTCGTCTACGACCCCGTATCCCGAAACGTGACTAAGGGGTGGACAGACAGACAGACAGACAGACAGACAGACAGACAGACAGACAGACAGACAGACAGACAGACAGACAGACAGACAGACAGACAGACAGACAGACAGACAGACAGACACCGGGCGTGTTGGCCGTGCGCATAGAGGCGCGCGGCTGTGAGCTTGCATTCGGGAGATCGTGGGTTCGAGCCCCACTGTCGGCATCCCTGAAGATGGTTTTCCGTGGTTTCCCATTTTCACACCAGGCAAATGCTGGGGCTGTACCTTAATTAAGGCCACGGCCGCTTCCTTCCCACTCCTAGACTCCTAGGCCTTTAATATCCCATCGTCGCTATAAGACCTATCTGTGTCGGTGCGACGTAAAGCAAAAAAAAAAAAAAAAAAAAAAAAGGACAGACAGACAGTTTTCGACAATTGATGTAAAATTAAAATCTTTCCTTTTAATACACCTCTAGAGCCCTTTTGGTACATATTTATCATTTATTTGTAATTTAATTTGTATGCAGAGACAGGGGACTGCATTTTGATACGAATTGTTAATTCCCTAAAGATGAATGCTTTTGAACAACTAAATTTATATTTTAAGCTGACCATTGGTCATTGTTGTTGGCAAAATACTGTAGAAGATTTATTAGAGGAATTAGAAGATTTATTAGAGGAATACCATTATAATTTCATGTCGCCTCTTCTTCGCCCAACTGACTGAATTAACATTTGTGTGCGTAACACTCGCATATTTCGTAACAATCATTGGGTGCGGATTTCTAGAATCCCATAAATTCAATAATAGAAATGTGTCCAAGGTAGGGAGGAAACCATAGTTTTTAAGATATTGCCATCATAGTAGCAATAATCAATTAACAAAGGGAGGACTGTATTCATGTTAACTCTTTTCAGCCTGATGACGCCATAAGGTGTCATGATCTTCCTTAATAGTTTCAGAGTACTGTTAATTTTAAAGGACGCATTCTGATTAAGCGATTTATCTTTCGTATTTACTAGAAACATCTCATATGTATTATACCGAATAGTTCTCATTACACTGCTTTTATGAATAAATAAGAGTTTTGCATTATTCTGTAATTTTATCATTATTTTTTTTGCTAGTTGTTTTACGTCGCACCGACACAGATAGGTCTTACGGCGACGATGGGACAGGAAAGGGCTAGGAGTGGGAAGGGAAGCGGCCGTGGCCTTAATTAAGGTACACATTTGCCTGGTGTGTAAATGGGAAACCACGGAAAACCATTTTCAGAGCTGCCAACAGTGGGGTTCGAACCTACTATCTCCCGAATACTGGATACTGGCCGCACTTAAGCGACTGCAGCTATCGAGCTCGGTAGTAATTTTATTCTTACCATGGCTACTATAAAGCAACAAATGTGATATAATCCATTCGTTCATTATTTTGGATTGAGGTAACCAGACGATTTGGATTGTAAAGATGGAAGACAGCCGCAGAATCGGTGCTTTGGAACGGTGGTACTATAGAAGGCCATACTATGGTCGGCACATCGCATCAATAAGTCGATTCGGAGACAACGTGGCATAAAAGCGAGTTTGTAGACCCTTGTGAGTCAACATTTTCTCAAATAATTCGGACTCTCACCAGGAGATTAGAGGGAACGGAAAAACGGACCATGGGCAGACCAACTGAGGAATGCGACTTGAGAGAGGCTGCAAGATGCAATTCACCATGTTCAAGATAGAGAATCCCGGAGGCGAACCGTCAACATGCTTTTGCAATATAATGCCATTACACCCTTAAGTAGGGTTAAAACATGAGAGGGAGAGGAATCACAAGCAACAGGAAGTAAAGTAAACTATCAAACACTATTAAATAAAACGTGCCGGGCTGAGTGGCTCAGACGGTTAAGCCGCTGGCCTTCTGACCCGAACATGGCAGATTTGATCCTGGCTCAGTCTGGTGGTATTTGAAGGTGCTCAAATACGTCAGCCTCGTGTCGGTAGATTTACTGGCACGTAAAAGAACTCCTGCGGGACTAAATTCCGGCACCTCGGCGTCTCCGAAAACCGTAAAAGAGTAGTTAGTGGGACGTAAAATAAGTAATATTATTATTTATTATTAAATAAAACGTAGGTATATCTTAACAATTTAATTCAATGATACTGTTAGTATGTGTCCCTCATCTGATCCCAAACTGCATTCGAATTTTCCGTTGCCAGCGGTCTGCCATCATCATAGTCCAAAACATCTGGTTATCTCAATCCACAATAATAAATATATTGGCAATATCACCTTTGTACGTAATTCATCACTGCCTTGTATAACAGGTTCTAAAATCTGCTCAAGTTCTTGTAATACCGGTATTTTAGAATGTTTACAAGGACATCCCATTGTTATCGGGTTACGTCATCGAGAACTACGTTAACACAATTTTCAATTTAAATGCGGAGTTTCATTTTACAACTTACATCTGAAATTAATTGATGATCTATCTTTTCCGAACGTGCATAACTTCTCCATTGGAAATTCTATGCTACTTTCATTTCTGGAATCATCCAAGATAGGCTTTATGATTTTGATTAACCCTCGTTTTATCCATACAATATTTAGATCTACGTTCCCTAATGTTGTGCATTTGCTGCTCTTGCTGCAATTATATCACCACACTGCATTAGAAGCTTGTGACCATCGTTAGTTTTCAGTACTGTAATCCCAAACCTGTCAATATTTATAATGTGGAGGATGAGGGGCTTTTGCGGGTTGCCCATTCCCATATAGCAGTTTGAAATTCTCCCCTACCATACCATTTAAAGACAGTCCTGAGGACAACCGCTTTGTCAAGGTCAACTTACTATGTAATTCCTTCGGAAAATTAATGTGTTCCGTGTTCATTGGAAACGCTTGAATACCTGGGAAGTTCGACTTCATGAACTCCTTATATTAACGTTACATGGTAGATATATTTAAGATATTGTTTTAAGCTCTAAGAATGTGAATTTAGGAGAAATCAAGTTTTGCTTTGTATTCTTTACCGAAAAAAATCTTTAAAAAATATGCACTCACGGAATTGTATGTTTCAAGGCTAATTAACATCACCTTGCCTCTTTCATCTGTGTTACCAGTGCTTGTACTTGGTTTACTTAGCTACATGTTTATGATAAGCATGCAACATACTAAGACAGGAAGACGTCAACAGCTTTTACAAAATTATATTATTTCTGCTAATAGTAATGCTGTAGTTTCTCGCAAACACGAATGAAGAAATAAACTGAACTGAAGGGCCAGTACTCCGTTACGGTACCATAAACAGCGATATCTGATAATATATATATATATAAAACGTATATATTTTTCAATTGGCTTTACGTCGCACCGGCACAGATAAGTCTTACGGCGACGATAGGTCAGAAAAGGATTAGGAGTGGGAAGGAAACGGCCGTGGCCTTAATTAAGGTACAGTATTTGCCTGGTGTGAAATGGGAATCCACGGAGAAAATATCTTCTGGGCTGATGTCAGGGGGGTTGGAATGCAAGCACACAGCTGAGTGCCACTAACCGCTCGGCCTACTCGCTCGGTTATCTGATAATTTCATCAGAAGAAGAGGAAGGATGTACGGTGAGTAACTTTGCCTTTCATTCATTTATAAATTTCATAATTCTGACTGGGAAACATAACACAAGTTTCGCGTTGACTTTTAATCTACATATTCAATTTCTTTGGATATTAAACGAACGAAACTACCGAAGACAAAAATACCAGAATTTCACCTGTTTTCTTACAGGACTGTTCTCTATAATCGTAGCTAGCCATTATTCTTGTCATATCGATATTCCGTGTTAGCGGGGATGACAGCACTGCTGCCAGGTACAGTATCCATCCGACTGGGCAACACAGTGAGCTTCCGATTCACGAATAGTGGGAAGCATATCAAGGTCGCCCAAGGTCTGGCGTCCACTGTAGATCGTTCATTCGGTTTATTTCTTTGTTTCTTTTATTAATTATTACAGTCCCTTTTACCTTCCATCATTTCTGCCCCTTCAGTTCATTTCATTCTCTTTTCAACCCGAATACAATTCTTTATTTTCTCTGTTGCGTTTGATTGTTTGTACACCTATATTCCCCCCCCCCCCCACACTCTAAGAATCAGGCTCATTCTTGGCTTTGACAAGATGAACGTAATTGAGGTATGAGCAACGCTAGTAACATCTTTCCTTATGTAGCCTGTCCCTGAGATACATGGTGTGGAAGTATTGCTCATAGGGTCGAATAATGTATATATTTCAGAGGGCTTGGCGGATTGATATATAACAGCACCTTCTCGTTCGGTAAGGAAAACAACATGAAACTTCGTCACTTCTCGTTTCTCTAGAACGCCTCCACCTAGGCTATCAATGGCAGCTGAGGACAGATATTTTGAGGATTCAACCAGTTTTCGGGCTGAGTAGTCAACATGTATTATTATTATTATTATTATTATTATTATTATTATTATTATTATTATTATTATTATTATTATTATTATTATTATTATTTGCGTATGGATCCAATGGATCACGGAAAGCTCTAACGATTCTGTTTTCTGAGTTGCGAAACAGCTCTCATCCTTTCTCCGTGGATCCTTTTTCGTTCTTCTGTCCACTTCGCTCCAGTCTTCTTTTTCACTTCGTTCTCTGGTTGCACTTTTCATCCATTATTTTTTTTCCTGTAGAGGTTTCTGCCTGCGGTGTCATTTGAGTTCATTTGGGCTTTTTCCAGATCCTTCTTCACTTCCAGTACCCATGGAATATTTTTAGATGTTCTATTATTATTATTATTATTATTATTATTATTATTATTATTATTATTATTATTATTATAAAATCCATCTATTGGTGTGCCCTGAATTTATCATTCAATTTGGATGACAAAGCCGGCAGTAAATGCTGCCCACTTGTATTTGAATGCAAGACAGATGAACTGCACGTCACCCATACAAGACACGTATCTATGTCCAACAATTGATAGGGCCATTTCTCTTGCTCACACAGCGGCCATAAACAATCTGAAGTGAAAAAACAAATTGACGGGTAGTCCGAGCTTATCCGGTTAAATTCCAATGTGTCTCAGCTGCGTTTCAGCTCAAGCAAATCCGTTTCCAAATGAAAGAACTGTCAGATTAAAGAGGATTACTACGGGCAACGTACGATTTGTCTTATCCAAATGTGTGTATATATATATATATTTATGAATGAAAATAGAACGTAATGTTTTTATACTTTGAGTCGTAGTAACCTTTTCCTTTTTTCTAAAAACTCGACTGCAGTATTTAAAACTCTGAACTGTGCTTTACTCAAGACACTCTTTTAAGAATTCTCAAACTAGGAAATTCGAATGGCTCACAACTTCAGACAATGAGGAGATCGTAGTTTAGTATGGCATTAGTTACTTATTTGTGCTCCTTTTTGCACCACTTGTTCTCAAGGTTGCATCCATGTAGTTTTGCGCGACTACTCATATTGTGATCATAGTAACGGAACCTCCATACTTTTGTACGGAATTTGAACCACAAAGCTGTGAAATTTCATTTCAAAAAAACACTCATACGTTGTGTGGCATTCGAACCGCAGCCGCCTTGGAGAAAAGCCGGCGACGATGTCATTACACTTCAATGGTATATAATTTGTGAAGCCGCAAATTTCAATTTCGCGTTATTCATAACCTTTCCCTAACTTTATCCGATACCTTCATTCTGACCAGCCCCATAGCTAACTGATTAACTTGTTGGCCTTTGGACCAAGGGGTCCCGCTCGAGGACTGATTTTCTGTGATGTGTTGAACATTAGAAATCATCTTAGGTAGGATCCCATCCTCACAGATATGCAGTTCTTTTTCTCCAGGGGCTTTCCGTCGCACCGACACAGATAGGTCTTATGGCGACGATGGGATAGGAAAGGCCTAGGAGGTGGAAGGAAGCGGCTGTGGCCTTGGTCAAATTAAGGTACAGCCCCAGCGTTTGCCTGGTGTGAAAATGGTAAAGTACGGAAAACCATTTTCAGAGCTGCCGATAGTGGGATTCGAACCTACTATCTCCCGGATGCAAGCTCACAGCCGAGCGCCTCTACGCGCACGGCCAACTCGCCCGGTGATATGCAGTTAACCTTTAGGCCATCTACTAGAAACAGATCAGCACCAGGCCTTCCCGGAGGCCAGACGCCATTATTATTACCTTCATTCTTCGAAGGATCACAGCACTTTCACCTAAAGTCTGGGTGTTCTTACTTGTAAGTGAGGAAAGTAATATGTTCGCAAAATCCCCTGCCTATAGCAAGAGGCGACAAAAGGTTGGAATCCAGAGATTCTCAAGTAGCCAGAATGGGTTAGAAATAACGAAGTTCAAATGTGAGTCTAAGAATGCTTCTAATGCATTCATCTGAGATCCTTACTTTGATATTTCATATTCGAACTCCCTTGGTCAAATTTTGTTCCCTTCCAACCCGTGTTACTAGGTTTGCGAGGTCTTTGTTTCCCTTCACTTTCTTCTCCTCATACCTTCTTTCTTAAAAATGATCAGCCAAATCCCTTTTTTTTTTAATTTCTGACTAGAGTTAAGAGGAAATAGCTGCCTAGTTGTACTTTCTCCTAAAAGAAACATCACCGAGCTCGATAGCTGCAGTCGCTTAAGTGCGGCCAGTATCCAGTAATCGAGAGATAGTGGGTTCGAGCTCCACTGTCGGCAGCCCTGACGATGGTTTTCCGTGGTTTCCCATTTTCACACCAGGCAAATGCCGGGGCTGTACCTTAATTAAGGCCACGGGCACTTCGTTCCACTTCCTAGGCCTTTCCTATCCCATCGTCGCCATAAGACATATGTGTGCATGTGCGACGTAAAGCAAATAGCAAAGAAAAAACCATATCAGGTTCAGTTCCTCGAAACTGAAGAGTATTTCACGAAAAACGTAGTTTGCAATGAAATATTAAAATCAGTCAGTGAATGGGACAATCAAATGCAATCATTTACAGTGAACTGTAGCTTACTTTATTAAGGTAAATGATTGCATTTGATTGTCCCATTCACTGACTGATTTTAATATTTCATTGCAAACTACGTTTTTCGTGAAATACTCTTCAGTTTCGAGGAACTGAACCTGATATGGTTTTTTCTTTGCTATTTGCTTTACGTCGCACCGACACAGATATGTCTTATGGCGACGACGGGATGGGAAAGGCCTAGGAATGGGAAGGAAGCGGCCGTGGCCTTAATTAAGGTACAGCCCCAGCATTTGCCTGGTGTGAAAATGGGAAACCACCGAAAACCATATTCAGGGCTGCCGACAGTGGGGTTCGAACCCACTATCTCCCGATTACTGGATACTGGCCGCACTTAAGCGACTGCAGCTATCGAGCTCGGTCGGATATGGTGTACAATTTTAATTTTGGCATACCTCACAGCTGAAGCTACTAAATGCCACATATAACTGACCATATCTGAAGTAAATAGGCTACCTATTTTGTCAAAACTTTGGCCCTGTGCTTTGTTAAGAGTCATTTCGAAAGCAAGACATAACATGAACTGTCTCTGTTTAAATTTGATACACAGGTTACAGTCATTAGACATCAAATTATTCCTAGGTAAATAAATTACCTTATTTTTGGAAGCACCTGTAATGAATTCTAATTTTATAATTTTGTCATACATCACTTATTAAAAGCATCACGGAGCAACAATTTACATTATGGCGATAACTTGATTTCACAGAGCCATCTATTGGACTATCATAGAAAAATCTGCATAGACAACTTTAACAGAGCACTGTATCGAGCTGGCATAGGATGATCCACGGAGACAACTTTCACAGAGCCATCTAACGGTGAATGCAGTTAAATGTAACGACCTAAGCATCGTTTTTTCGAATAAATGACTATTTTACGCAAATAACTTCCTTAATGTAATAAATAATATTTTTCTTGTAATCCTGAGATGGATTATACCACTTAGGAATTAGCATTGTGGATTTCCCACAATATTGTGTTACACGTTCAAATTGTATACATAGATGTAAGGAAGTCAGTGGGTCCTTGGTTTCAAGTCTCGTCGCTCACTGTAATCGTTCTTCTAGTTCAAGGCGCGCTTTTAAGCGTCACTCATATAAGCCTCTTACCGTCTGATGTAACTAATGATAATTTAATTATAATCTGCTTTGCGGAGCGCAGTAATCCCAGGTCATTATTAAAGAATGGAAGCGTTTTACTTAAGTCTATTTTGTTTTTAATTAAGGATTACTTCACAAATAGCATTTCTTAGTCTCAAAGAATTATACCAACTTTACATTTTGTTAGAGCGTTCTCACGTACTTCGGACTACACCGTCATGCAATGCAAGCTATTAAACCCCAAGTCGTAGGTAGAGAGAAGCAGGGAAGCAGCATAGGTATTACGGATACTGAATGTAGCAAAACTTAGCGCCTGAAGAGAAAGCGATGAAAATGGGGGGATGTATTAAAGAGAAGGTTACCAAGCAAAACATGTTCTTGGTTAGAAACGAGAAGGGAATTTTAAACGAATACTGGAAATGTGTTCTGAACTGTGATAATTGAAGTCAGTGATTATTATTTGCTTCTACATTGGCCAAAATAACGTTCATTATTCACGAAGTGATATTTAATGGAGAGAAATTGAGTAATAGGCTCAGAAATGAACACGGAAGGGTTAGATGATTGAGTTTTGATATAAGTGAAACGTAAAAATTGACAAACAGACAGACATACAAAACAAAGAATGTGGTCGTGAAATCCGTATATTCAAATAGATCAAATCCATAATTAAACAACTTGATGCAATAACTTTACTAAATAAAGCAGAGTATTTTATATTGAAGCATAAAAACCTTAATGATACTTTTAAAGTACCGTGAAGTTCACAATTACTTATCGTAGGAACTCGGCGTAAAATATGCTCCGTTATCATTAACGAGATTTTAACAGCGAAAATATAGTTTTAGTAATGCTGGAACATGCTTGATTCCGTTAATTTGTTGATAGAACGTGAATATTTTCAGAAAGAAGAAAGTGTGAATACAAAGAAACCACCACACAGAGAAAATCACTGAGATGGATATATAACATAACTATAGGGAAGAAACTCTGTGACTCCTTATAGTGGCACTACAAATAAAATTGAGGTCTCAGAACAACATGGGGGACGTTAGAGTACACATGTATGGAAATTAAATTGAAAGATTACAAACTATTCACTTCATGTCCGTAACGATGTGACAATCTAAGAATCAGTCGTATTTAATGCATTATATTATTGTAAATAGTTTGAGCCTTCGAACTTCTCATGTGTACATTTTCCGGATTAATCTATGTAAATTCTAGAGCGACTCAGTTCTTTTGTGTATAACTGAGGGTACCTTCAAGAAATTATTGTTAATTTTTCTCAAAATCGTGAAAGGAAAGAAATAAACTTCAAATGTGACTTCGTTAGGTATACTTAAATTCTGGTTAGTCCTTGTCCAGAAATCCTCCCTTCAAGCTTATTACACATCTCTGCTCCATGGAAATAAGTAATGTAACACTTTCAATGTACATTTTTATTCACCGGAAATGCGGAATGGAAGCTCATCGGCAATGAGACACTCAGACACTCAGCAAGCACACGCTCACTGGATCAACTCATTCTTATTCACACCACCCTTGATCTAGAGAACCAGTGTTTCAGTCACGGCCAGATTTACGTGGCGTGCTCTCGAGTGTCGAGGTGGCATAATCCATATATTTATGTTCCTCTTCCCATTCCGATCTGTCATTGTGTTTGTCCGATTGTGTGTTCTATGTGTTCCTTTCTTGTTCCTATCTCTCTGTACATGATTTGTTTGTTCGAAAAAGGTACCTGCCGCGTGACAGGCGAGGATACTGACCGCTATACTACCGAGGACACTTAAGTTTCTTGAGACGGCAGATGCTTGGTGCTGAAATGGTAAATAGTGGAGGAACGTTCCTTTGAGCATTTCAAAGTACTTTTAACTTTCGTTAAATCCTGACACCATATCTGCTTACATTTAATGAATTGTTCACGGAATTTTATGTAACACCAAGTTTTATTAAAGTACCATTGAAATAGAGCACTTTAGCGAGAAGCATCCTTGACGCAATCAGCTAGCGTGTTCGGTTCCTAAAAAAATTGGTGGTTCAAGCTCACCCGGGGTGATAGAGGTTTCTAACGCCTATCACAAATTTGGTCGTTATGGAACTAAATATTCAAATTGAAGTAGGTGTCAAATTCAAAACACAAATTTCTTGGTTGTGCGCACGTAAATGTTACCTTAGTCCCCCTCTGTGGTGTAGTGGTTAGTGTCATTAGCTGCCATCCCCGGATGTCCGGGTGTAGTGGTTAGTGTGATTAGCTGCCATCTCCGGATCCCCGGGATCGATTTCCGGCTCTGCCATGAAATTTTAGAAGTGGTACAAGGGCTAGAACTTGGTCCACTCAGCTTCGGGAGGTCAAGTGAGTAGAGCGGATTTCCATTTCCACCTCAGGCATCCTGGAAGTACTTTTTAGTAGTTTCCCACTTCCCTTCCAGGCAAATGCCGGGATGTTACCTAACTTGAGGCTTCCTTCCCTCTATCTTGACTATCCATTCCAATCTTCCCATCCCTCCACAAAGCACCTGTTAAGCATAGCAGGTGAGATCGCCTGGCCTAGGTACTGGTCATTCTCACCAGTTGGATCCCCCGACCCAAAATGTCACGCTGAAGGATACTGCTTTTGAGGTGTTAGAGGTGGCATCCCTCGCTGAGTCCGACAGGAAAACCAACCATGGAGGTTACACGATGAAAGAAAGAAAGAAAGAAAGAAAGAAAGAAAGAAAGAAAGAAAGAAAGAAAGAAAGAAAGAAAGAAAGAAAGAAAAGAAAGAAACATTCCTCCGTATCCCCTTTACCTGACCCCATCTGTTGTTTAGGTTCTCTCACAAGAAAAATGAGGCCAAATTCAATGGAATACTGAAAACATGATATATCCCGTAAGGGATAATAAACTGCCATCATCACGCGGTGGTTGAGAACTGGTAAAAAAAAAGAAGTCAATGCGACTGAATTAATTTTAGTGTTTGAAATAGCGAGAAAATTAGCATATTACGTAATGTGTACAACTGTATGCACACATAACGTTTTCAGTCCAAAAGTGGTTATCTACCTTGGCTACCAGGCTGCGAATTTCGACTTCATGGATATTACCAAAACCAAGCAATGTTATTCGACGTAACGCTGATGACCTAAATCTGAAAATATAATTTTGGAAAATTCGCAATGACTATATTTGCAAATGCATGAGGTTTCATTGGAAATAAGTATTTTGTTGAATAGAAGCCTTTTAACATATAACATGCAATAAATGAATCAAAAATAATTTGTTGAAATATGTGCTAAAACTCACATAAATAGTATGTCTCATTTATCACGTGTGTACAGCAAGCTATTATATATTGACAAATTTTGCCGCTAAATTATTTCCAGTAAAAAATCCTATTATTGACACATTACCAGTACATATTTTTAGATTCAATGCAACTGCACAATATGACGACTTTTCTGTTGTGAAAGTTCTTCTACTCCTTTTCCTTCTATGTATTGTGATAGTAGAGATAATTATCTATGTACGTCTATTTAATGTAAATTTCTTTAATTATCTTGAACGTAGAATCTGGCAGTAAATGAAAATTCTGAGCTTATTGCAGACAGTAAACAAAACACTGGAATATTCGATGAATCATCAGTGTTAATACTCGCCGGGAAGCCGGAGATCTACATTATGGTGTGTTTCATGCGGGAAACTGTTACGTATAACGTGCTGTTATCTGTTGCCTTGAATGTGTCGGTGAACTGCTATAGGCCTACGTGTTGCTAGTAACTCCGCTTACGCAGACGAGGTGTGTCTCGTTCTTCTTACGGGTTCTTTTTACGACCTATATTAGTTCCGAGGAGAAGAAGACTTGTATTTTAAAAAGTGGACAGTATCTTTAAAAAGTGTTAAAATCAGTTTATGACGGTAAGCGGCAGTATTGGTTATATTACATTGGATCAGGATACCGTGTGTTGATGGTATTATCTCTGAGACTTGTGTATGGTTCCACGCATTCATGGAAGTGTGTCGCTCTTGAAATCGTTCGTCGTTGTCTGTCGATTACTACAGATGGTAGTAAATCGTCATTATCTTGAGTCGCTAAAGAAGGGGAGTCATGTTTCCCCATGTACTTTTAATTCGAAATTAGCTTTATTGTAAATGTTTAAAATTCGAGGGAATCTTTCCAGTAGTTTTGTAAATTTAAGTAGGACTGATCAGTATGTTTGTTTTGTAATTTCTGTATTGTCTCCGTTCTAGTACAAAAATCTGGTAATGCATCGACTAGCTGTCGAACTCAAGTGTGCTCAGTTTTTTATCCTTTTGGGGTGAACATATACTTAACAGTCTCGGACAAGGGAAACCACGGTAAAACTATCCTGTAAATTACGGGGAACAGTTGATTAACAATACGAAATTTATTGCAAAATGCAAGGTACACGAATGAAAGAATAAATATGCACATAATTAGCCTTATGACACTTCCTCCGTCCAGTGTTATAAAACTTCGCGTAGGATGAGTAAACTGATCCCATTTATGCGCTAACATCGATGTGGTATCCTGCCATAACTTGCGTAAACGTCTACGGGAATATTTATAAATCTGAGTGGGCCAGCGCTCTAATTTCAATACATTGAACACATCTCCCCCAAAACACGTGGATTTAAAGACCATACAGACAAACTTGTTTCACATATGATAACCATAAAACACACTAATGAGAACATACCTGTAAACACAATGTCAAAACATTACAGCATAACAAAAATGAAGAGAATCTCAATCACGTATCGTCTTGAATAGCGTCTTTACACACAAATGAAATGATCCCCTGAAATTTTCGTCTCAAACCATGCATCCTCAACGTTGTTAGAGAAATAATACTCAAATTCCATCTTACGCTAAACCAGGCTTATGTTTATGATCATGCAATTTTCCTCGAAATTAGTATAAAATTTTCACACACTACTCGTTCTACACAATTATGAATATTATGGAAGGTTTAAGAAAATCAGATCACGATAGATCGACTACGGACGTGGGTGCTAATAAGACAAGTAGGCCTCTCAAACAACATAAAACGATTCCCTGGTTAGGAAAATAATCTCGTCGAACGTACTTCGACGGCATAAAATAAAACGAAAACGGAGATCACACACTCCTCATAGAACGGAGCAAACTATTACGGAGATCACACACTCCTCATAGAGCGGAGCAAACTATTACGGAGATCATACACTCCTCATAGAACGGAGCAAACTATTACGGAGATCACACACTCCTAATAGAACGGAACACACTATTACGGAGATCACACAATCCTCATAGAACGGAGCAAACTATTATGGAGATCACACACTCCTCATAGAACGGAGCAAACTATTACGGAGATCTTATTTTGCATGTCTTAAAGACCCTGGCCTCACATATTCTAGTTTATGCAACAACACTGTGACTATAATAATACCCAAAGCCTGCCAACATATTCACTTACTTTGATGGCCTCATAATAACGATTCCTATAATCTCTCAATATAACCACATCATAAACCACACGCCTGGACAATAATCTCTAGATTGTATATAGACTGAAATCACATGACTGAAATTAAAAAGCATAGCGAGATCGAAAAATATGAACCAGATAGGACACGGGACAGTAATACCTCATTGACCTAAATGTTCTACTACCAAGAATGAAAAGTGACATAAAAAGGGGAGATGAAACAGTGTAATTGCATACTTATGTGGTGGTTAATAGTGTGATATGATGTATGTAAATTAAGATGTGTACGAGCTGAGCAAGAAAGCCGAGCCCCCGAGCTAGGGGATACCAGACGGGGTTAAAATTGCCGAGCTGTCCGTCATTCGCACCGGACAACCTCTGAAAATATAATTTTAAAAATCTTCCGGGCTATTATGTCGTGGTCCACTCCTCTCGCGCGGTAGTAGTGGAAACGTCTGGAAGAAGCGAGTGGAGTGGACCACGGCATAATAGCCCGGAAGATTTTTATTATATTGACACCGGCCGTGAAAGCCTTCATACTTTAATAACCTCTGAAAAGCTGGAAATTCAGCCAGGGAGCCGGAGTGAGCTCCACTGCAAGTATTTTAATTAAAATGTAGAGTACTCCTCTTAAAGTCTAGTCTCCAACTTACAGACAGTCGTGCATGGACGAACTAAACTCATTTTTTTTTCCGAAGTTCTTGATATGTTTTCACTAAAACATAATAACTGAACATAATTTGGAATTCAATCGGTTAATATCCCGGAAGGAAATCAACAGGCGTCAATGAGGAGAAAATCTGATATGTAGTAAGTGAAAAAAGTACTTTCGTACAGCAGATACGAAAGACCGATAATAAGGAGAAATGCAGCCCTCAGAATCATGGAACGGCCGTTCTCCAAGTTTCAAACCACTTTTCTTCACACCATCAAGAACCATTCCACAGATTTTATCTGGTGTTTCTCATAACTTGACTCAAGACTCTCTTTAAAGTTAATTGTATCACAAAGTGTAGTGAACAGGCAGGGAAAGGAGAAGTCAGGGAGCGAGGTGGGTGTAGCTAGATGCCCTCCCAGTCGGCTGGTACGGTTAATTTTACGTTTAAGCAGACACATAAAGGAGCTAAATGAGAAGATTCCCTTGTTTTTCTATCGAGTTGATATAAATATCTGCTTACTATCCCTCCTGAGTATTGTACGAGAGAAATAAACACCCGTTAACGATTCTTGAAGGAGTGAGAATGAGATAATATTCTTAAGGGAAGGAAGTGTTTTGAAAACTTTTGATTGCCATGCATAGCTAAGAAGACGTTTAATTACCCAAGTAAGTTTTCATTAAATCTCCGAATGACTTTCCAACTCCTTCTTTTTGTTGTACAACAATTTCTCTTAAGGTGAAGAGTCAGAGACTATTATATAGTTCTTATTGCGTCTTCTTTTGGAAAAGGTTCAGAGAATATATTTATAAAAATACTGTCGACTGTCTGCCCGGCTGCGCATGGTCATTTCCTCATGCTCGGGGACTAGGTATATGTCGTCGTATTTATACACTATTTACATTCGCCACATCACAAGTAAACACGCAATTGTGAACATTCATATTCATGTGGTTGACATCACGAAGGGCATCCGGTCATAGGTAAGGTAAGGGTTATTCTGCCCGAAGGCAGGTCCGAACTTCCGCAGAGGTGTTCCTGAGCCGGAGTTTACGTGCGGTAGGGCGGCCAGTTCCTTTCCGCTCCTCCATTCCCTTACCCCCCACCAACAGCGCGTGGCAACCCATCCAACTCCTGACCACGCCCAATGTTGCTTACTTCGGAGATCTCACGGGATCCGGTGTTTCAACACGGCTACGGCCGTTATCCGGTCATAAAATGGAGCAAATCTACACATAATACCGGCCCTAAGAAAACGGCAAAAAGGAGTAGAAGATACTATCGACTGCCGCCGATGACATGGGCTGTATACAGGGTTTCTATTATAAATCCAGACCGAGCCCACGTTGTTTGTACTCTGCGCTACAGCAGCTGCTTCAGCCCAACATACGTCGCGCGCGGCCGCCCGGCTTTAAGTGTGCATACAATCTTATATGAAATATTAGCTTATAAAAGATGCTTGAAGTGTCATCCTTCATTATGAGGGATTTTCTGCACACCAATAGCGAGAGTTATGGCTGCTCACACGACGATTGAGATGAAACCAGGCCTCATCCGAAAACACAAGCTGTGGTTCATTCAATGATGCAAGATGCCACTCACAATATCTCACTCATGTGGCTGGATCAGCAGGTTTTAAACAGTGGGCATGTGTGAACTGGTACGGTTTGATGTGTAACAACTTTGTAGCTCTGTATGCAGAAGAAATCGAAACCCTTTAGTTATAATTTTGTGAGTGATTCATTCGGCGTCCGTTCAAGATTCGCACCAATGTCTTCTGTTGAAACTGTTCGTGTACGCGCAAATTTTTATTGAGCACTGAGCCAGTAGTTTCCAATTTATTTACAGTTTCATGAATCTGCTATTTAGTTTTGCTATTTAGTTTTACGTCGCACCGACACAGATATGTGTTATGGCGACGATGGGAGAGGAAAGGCCTAGGAAGTGGAAGGAAGCGGCCGTGGCCTTAATTAAGGTACAGCCCCGGCATTTGCCTGATGTGAAAATGGGAAACCACGGAAAAACATCTTCAGGGCTGCCGACAGTGGGGCTCGAACCCACTATCTCCCGATTACTGGATACTGGCCGCACTTAAGCGACTGCAGCTATCGAGCTCGGTTCATGAATCTGTGCTCACCAGAGAATTGCTGAACAAATGCATCGGGTGCCCGTCGAGTCGACTAGTACTTAAAATTTTTACGTACGAAAATACGGTGTCGCAATGATAACTGCCTCATCATGTTAACAGTTGAGATTCATACTGGCTATTGATGCTCGGTTGAACACGTGCACTCTCATTGCAAGGAGCGCCCACCTTCCGTACAACTGCTTAGGTCTCGAACGGTCTGGTTTTATAAGAGAGACCCTGTACAGTGTGCAAAGTGCGCTGTCTCCTGGAATGGGCTAGGTCAAGTTTGCTACTTTCAGGTTTATCTCTGTCTCATCCTTGACTTTGACAACAAAAAAGTGACTGAGTTGTGAGTGATTCTATTAATGTCATTTCTTATCCAACCCATTCCTCTTATGAGTTGTGTTAGGTATTAAGACGCCCTCTATGCCCTCTATTTGTGTACCATTCTGTGACGGAGACTGGCAGAGAGTTTTCTATCTGTAAAACCAAAGAGTATGCACCAATAATTAAATGTTATTTATAGCTTTCAAATGGTCGTTACTCGTGTGGGACAAAATACAATACTGGGGCCGAAAACCCTGGGAACGAAGAAATGGTGTTGGTGGTGGTGGTGATTATTGTTTTAAGAGGAAGTACAACTAGGCAACCGTCCTCTATATAACACTAATCAGAGGGAAAATATGGAAGGGGCCCGACACTTCGAAAAATGAAGATATTGGCTAAAGGAAGACAAGGGCCACGAAGGGCATGAAAATGAAAGACTCCCTAGCCCTCGCAAACCTAATAGCGTCGGGGTCGGAAAAGAACAATAGTTGACCAAGAGAGGTCGGAAAGGATAGATGAAAGTGACGAGCCTGGCACAAATAAGTGGAAGCAATGTCAGGACTCAGCTAAGGGTCCCGTGGTCGCAAACCCATGCTCCAAAGTTCAGAGCACCTGGGGCCCCTTTGAGTCGCCTCTTACGACAGGCAAGGGATACCGTGGGTGTTATTCTACAGCCCCTACCCACAGGGGGAGCGGGAACGAAGTATCATCAACACTGCCATTAAAGAAGACTACACTGAACGGATATCTTCTTCTTTTTCTTTTTCTTCACGCCTCGAGTATCCACATCACAAGAGAGTATCAACATCACGACAAACGGCAGATGAATAATCACATTCTATTTATTCTCAAATCGTTTATTAGGAAATTTGTTGCAATGTTGAATGAAGATGGTTTTGGTAAAGGGAAGCATTTCAATTGAGAAATTGTCAAGCTTACGACATCACAAATAGGAAGATATAAGTGCATGATATCTTAGAAGCCGAGAGCAGTCATCTTGAATATTTACCAACACATACGTAATCTGGTGGTGTACGAAGCTCATCCATGAATCAGTAAGGTACAAGTGCTGCCGTCTGTCGGCAAGCAATACAATTACATAAGATTCATAAACATTTGTCGGCGCACAGTCACTAAATTCTTCATTGCTGCCATACTAGCCCACCCCAGGTCAACTTTCCCTCAAGTTTCACGATGGTGGAGAATGAACAGCTTCTTAAAAAAGTTAAAATGACACGAAAGACTCACCGGTCGAATGTTACACGTTTCTCCACCTACCTGAATGCAGTTAACGACGCGTCGGAACAGGATGAAATCGCTCACGCTCTTTACCTCTTGCAAGACACTTTACAAAAACTATTAATCCTGGACGCACAAGTACACGGTGTTCTTTGCTAGTGGTTTTACGTCGTACCGACACAGATAGATCTTACGGCGACGATGGGAGAGGAAAGGCCTAGGAGTAGCAAGGAAACGGCCGTGGCCTTAATTATACAGCACCAGTATGAAAATGGGAAACCAAGTAAAACCATCTTCAGGGCTGCCGACTGTGAGTTTCGAACCCACTGTCTTCCGGATGCAAGGTAACCTCCGCGAGCCTCTAACCGCACGGCCAACTCGCCCGGTTCACGATTTATTGAATGATGATGAGTACGAGGCGGATGCACAGGCTTCCAAGCAATATATTGACTGCTCCAAGCGTGCAATGCGGAAGGCCACTAATCTCACTAAGCGTGAGGACACCTCTCAAGCCACCGTTGATTCAATTACACAACCTCCAATCACTCAAGACGTTCAACTACCTACTATCAGACTTGATCATTTCAAAAGAGATAGCGAGACATGGCCCAGGTCTTGGGAACAATTCTAGTATTCTGTGGATAACAACGCACTTCTTTCAACCATAAATAAACACGTGTTTCTCCGAGGTTACCTCTAGAGTGTGAACCTAAATTCCTGGTTGACGGAATATCAATCACAGCAGATAACTACGACCGAATGAAGAGGATTATTCATGCAAGATACGGCGACGCGGACCGAATCATACAAAAAGCCACCTAGATTTTTTTGGAAAATTTAGAACCCACCACCTCGAATAGCCCAGCGAATTTAAACACTACCAACATTGAAGGTAATCGACGATTAGAAGCACTAAGGCCACTAGTGGAAAACATAGACGCATTCGGACGGATATTAGCACTCAAACTGCTGACAGCACTCTCAGAAGGCCTTTGCCACGACTGGATAATTCATGCAAAAAAGAAATGGCTTACAGGAATGAAACCTTCCCCGTTTAATGAAATTTCTAAATTAAGAAATACAAGGAGCTCTAGCCGCTCAAAGATACGTGGTGATGCTACTCAACTACTGAACTACATGCTAACGGCAGCCGCTCTTCAAGTGAATACGAAGACTAAGACGACCAAGAAAGGGGTCAATTCAACACTACAGCCATTCTGCGTGTATTGTGAGAAGAATTCCGGACATTGGGGTCAGTACTGGCAACAGATGAATGATATCCAGTCAAGAACCGAAAAACTGAGAGCTACCAATCGTTGTTTTCTATTCTAAAGTCGAGGTCTCAATAAAGGCGAATGCTTCAAACGAGGGAAGGCATTTTGCACTAAATGTAAGTAGCAACATCATGCCTCTATCTGAAATAGAAACGACAACTTGCAGATTTCTGTTGGCAATATTTCAGTTACGAATCCAAACTTCACGTACTTACAAACAGCCCGCATATGGATCAAAGGCCCATCAGGGCGAAACAAAGTAACCTGCTGCATATTCGGTTCGGGAAGCCAGTCGAGCTTCATTCACACTTCACTAATACATTCACTGGAACTTAACGTCACCAGTAACATGAGTCTAGAAGTCACTGCTTTTGAAGCGCCCTCTAGCACTGCAGACAAGAGAAGAGAAATTAGCTTTGACATCATGAGATACTCAACAAAAGCTTTGATCACCGTTACGGCTTTTAAAAGTAATAATACATATTCAGCGCAACCAACACCGCCGCAAGACATCGGAGTTCTGGCTTCGGTCAGGAAAGTAAAAATAGCTGATCTACAAGACGAATCTAACGAAGACCTACCCATAGAAGTTCTTATAAGTGCGGATTACTATCGGAAGATTTCAGTAAATCACATTTCAATGCACGAAGACTTGGTGTTGGACAACGTCGTTAGACAGTTATGGGAGCTAGAATCTATCGAGGAAAAGAGAAGGCAAACAGAACGCCCCTGGCGAAAGATAAGCTTATCCTTCTTGAATTTCATGACAGTTACTGCATTAGAAATGGAAGGAGAATAGTGTCACCTCCTAGGAAGAAAGAAGTTCAGTTTTCAAGTAATCTCCCCACACAGCAAAGAAAAGGTTTCAAGCCCAAGAAATGGAACTAAAGAGAGATGGAGATGTTCACGACATGTATCTCAAGAATATGTAAGACTACTTTGCTAAACATCAGATAGAGAGCGTGCCTGCAAACGATTCATCTGAAAATGTATTATACTTGCCACATCATGCCGTGAAGAAGAAATCTGGTGATGTTACTAAGTTCAGCATTGTATTTGATGCGTCATTGCATGCAAATGGGTACGGTCCTTAAATGAAGCCCTAGAAACTGGACCAAACTTACTGCCCGTAATTCTTGCTACCCTATTGCGTTTACGGCAGTATCCTAATGCAGTCGTTTCAGATGGAAGCCAAGTATTTCTCCGACTTTATCTAAATGAGAAAGACCGCAACTTAAGTAGATTTCTGTGGTATCGCATAAATTCATATGACCCTTTAGACTATCAGATGACGGATGAGATCATAGTATACTGCTTCACACGTCTTTCCTTCGGCCCCGCAAGCAACCCATTTATATTATCTGCCACTTTAATGTAACTAGCTTCACTTCATAAGGAAACGTACCTATTAGCGACAGCTCTTATTGACAAATCAACTTTCATGGATGATTTCACAATCATCCTAGAAGATAACAGCGAAGCGATCACAACCTGCTACGAGTTGAATAGTCTTCTGAATCTCCCCCTCTCAAAATGGGCTACGAACTCAATACCACTGAGGAGGATATGGAAATCAGAGGGCAGGGAAACAAAAACGAAACTACTGTACTTGGAGTTAGTTGAGGTAGAGATTCCCTGACATTCGATTTCAAGCACATCCTAGGACGTCTGGCAGAACAGCCTGGAAGCAAACGTAGCTTTTTGAAGGGAAAAGAAAAATTCTATGATCCCTTAGGTCTACTTGCACCGGTACTCATCACGGCGAACATTTTTCAAGCACTTGGCGTCGGGGACTCACATGGGAAGAAATTATGCCAACAGATCTGGCGCAAAGATGGCAACGTTGGTTGTCAGAACTACTTCACTTATAAAAAAATATAAGTTTCCCGATTGATTGGCATTTCCAAAAGAAAAAATATACTGAGATACATGAATTTTGTGACGCAAGTGATAAGGCATATGATGCTGCACTCTATTTGAGGTCGGTGTCTGATATGTTGTGTTTCGTATGCCTTGTTTGCAGCGAGGCACGACTAACTCCTGTGAGGAAAGTAACGATTCCCTGATTAGAATTGCTTGCTGCTCTAATTGGTACACGCCTGGTACTTGGTACTTCTGTACGGAGACCGATCGCAGTATAAACAAGGCCACGCTATGAATCCCTAGTCAATGGCGACATTGCGCAGTTGACACTAATCCTGCAGACTACCTCTCGCGGGGACTCTCGACAAATTATTTACGCTCAAATGATACTTGGTGGCATGGTCCTTCTTGGCTTGTTGGTGAACACACATCATGGCCATTGGAAAACCCGTCAGATATAACTTCCCTACCAGATGCGAAGAACTAACTAAGAAAATTCTACTAATCACTTCGCATGAATCACTGCTAGACACATCACAATTAAGTTCATTCTAGAAACTGATACATGTTACTTGTTCTGTTCTACGTTTTATCGGAGTGATGCAGGAATGGGTACGATACCCCAAGCAAGTCAACAGAAATATAATGCTCGACTTTACTGGATACGTCGGACTTAAGAAGAACGTTTCGGTATGCAACTAACAGCCTTGAAGAGGGAAACATTCCACTTGCAAGTAAGAACAAGATTGCAAGATTCAATCCATACATTCAAGGCGACGTCATTCGACTTGGTTGTCGACTTCAATATGCAGACGTGACGCATACAGGAAGGCATCCAATACCTTAGGATGGATCCTACACTTTCACCAGGCTTGTGATAAAGCAGACAGGCATCAGGCTTTGCCACTTAGGTGTACGGATAGTGCTGTCAGAGGTACGAACAGAATATTCGATTCTTCGCGCGAGACAAGCCATAAAGAATGTTCTGCGCAATTGTATGACCTATAAAATGGCGCACAACAAATTTGGAGAAGCTACTGAAGCACCCTTGCCACCTGACCGTGTAAAGCCCTTAAAACCAATCGAAGGGACAGGCATTACATGTCAAGGTAGGGAATGAGTCAAAAAATGCTATGTTGTTGTCTTCACGTGTGCACCAACGCGGGCCTTACACCTGGAATTATGTTCAGGCATGACCACTGAAACATTTATCCTCGCAGTACAAAGAGTTTCAGGAAGACGACGGTTGCCACATAAAATATCCATGGACAATGCTAAGACTTTCCGCGCTACAAAGACAGAATTGCCTTCACTCTGGCAATAACACACCTAATCTTACGTCCACCGTACCTAGCACATCACTCTACCAAATGGCGGTTCAATTCCTCCACGGGCGGCTTGGTGGGGAGGATGGTCGAAGAGGATGTTTGGCACTACAAAACGATGCTTGAAGAAGGTGTTAGGCAAAGCGTTGACAACTGAGGAAAGGGTTAACACCATCCTAGTATATACTGAAGCCGCCGTCAAATCACGACCCATCTCTCTGAATGAAGACGAAGCAGAAGCTCTGACTCCCACCCATTTCTTGACCAGACAAAGATTAATCTCCATAACAACACAACCAGAACGGGCATTAAGGACAAACCTGAGAAAGGAGTCAGCAGTACCACAAAATATCTCAGACGACTTCTGGAAGCTCTGGACTATGGCATACCTAATGGATTTGAGGAGCTTTCACGAAATTCGACGTCCTCGAGGTAACAGGCCACAAGTGAGAGTTGGATACGTAGCATTCCTTCAAGAAGACATCCAAAATCGACACATGCGGAAGAAGGCCCGCATAGCGGAGATCCGAGCTGGAAGATACGGAGTGATCAGAACTGCAATCCTTAAGGATTCAAAGGGAACTGTGACAACTCGTCCAGTGCAGCTGGTCATCCCGTTGGAGATCGACCAGGATAGGGAGGATGCTAGGGATTAAGACACCCTCTATGCCCTCTAGCGGTGTACCATTCTGTGACGGAGAGTACCAGAGAGTTGTCTATCTATAAAACGAGAGAGCAGATCTATTAATAAAAAAGATATGTTTATAGGTTGTAAACGGTCGTTACTCGCGTGGAATAAAATATAAAAAATGGTATCAATAACGTAACTGAAAACATTTGTGATTAATTTAATGATTGTGATTATAAAGGATCGTGGTCTCACTAAATAATGCCAGGGAAGCGTGTGAAAGAAATCAGAGGACCGTGGTAAAAATCAAGTGAAAATTGTGTCAATTTTTAATAAACGAATATATTGTAGTATTGCAAAAATCATTTACAAATAAGTAAGACAAAAAAGGCAGATTGAAGCACGAAGAAAAGAGAAAAGTCAGTACACATCTAGTTATGTTTTCTTTTATTTTGAGCCACCAAATCTTTGTTTTGAACATGGATTTCAGAGGATAAATGCAAACTCTAATACAAATGACACCAAAGTAGACATTAATACAAAAAAGAACTGAAATAAAATAGTGAACACGGATGGGACAAGGATAGGGATTAGGAAGGCGGAAAAGGGATGAGCAGCTCAACCGGCAGGAGGAAAGGGAGAATAAAACGGGGATAAGCACAAAAACTAAGAGGGAAACACTAAAAACTGATAGAATGTTCCACTGGGCCAGTCACTGGCTTTTCGGCCACTCAGAATGTTCATGATAAAACACTGTTGCCATGGCACAGGGGAAATAATTCAAAGTTTTTAAATGGCCAGGCGAAAATACCAAAAGGGCGTGAAGGAGCGCTGAAAAGATATTAAAATTTGGGTAACATTCTTATCTCTGCATCTTATAAGTTTTCTGCATTGTAGAAATAGTTCCAGTTTAGACCCAGCGAGACCAGCACGCTGCGAAGAAAACAATAAAGAGCCTCTACACACCAGGCACAATCGAATCCTTGATTGACGAGTCGGGGGAAAATGCGAGTTTATATAGCAGAGAGAGTTGGCGTGTGGAACATACTGGAAGTATCACGAGGTGTAGATTGTCAGGTGTCACGTGGCGATGTGGTGTAACAGGCGGCCCGGAGCAAGTTGATGGTAGACAGTACAGCACCTGACGCCGAAAAGAGATGGCCGGGAGAACCAGTCAACATGGTATGTCCACATATGAGAGTGTTGTAGACAGTAGTACTGTAGCACGGGAGGGGACATTACAAAACTATCTCATTTACTTCCCTATTTCACCTTTTCAGCGACATCTAGGTTATCTATGGGAGCTGATGGTAGATCTGTTGATGATCCAAATAGCCTTTAGGTTGAGGACTCAACAAACAAAGAACAAACGTATTACTCTATAGCTTCAGACTCACGGTATAGAACAAAGTCAGATACGAATTTCGCACCTGTGCAGAGATCCTGAATGCAGTTATTTATGTATTTGTGTGATGTTTGTTTTGGACAGTTTTTATGATGATTACTTGATCATCGGTGAATTCGAATTATTTGACCTATATAATCGTGATTTATTTAGCTATTCTCATGCAGATGATAAGACAGACCAATGACTACTACACTGAGGAGAAAAGCAGACATTCAAATATTAAATCTAGATATCTTCCAACGTAATTAATAAATTTCCCCTTTAATATTACGTGCTCTTCTGGACTTAAAGATAATCTAAGTTAAACTTTGCACTGATTTTCTGGTCTAGTCAGTCACTTAATTCATTGGTAGGCCTAAGGTCGGAAACTACCTTTTGGTTCAGCAAAGCAAAGCAAACCAAAGTCATCTCCGTACAGGCCATGAAGGCCCTTGGAGGAGTGGAAGGTAAAGGCGTCCACACTATTCGTAACCTCGGCACTTGATGGGATAGAGTAGTTAGCTCTACGCCCTGCCGCCTTTGCCCCCAGAATTAACCTGGTACTCATTTTTGTAGTAGGCTGAGTGAACCTCAGGGCCATGTGCACCTCCGGAAATTGAAATCTCGTTTCTTAAATTTAGAGACATCGTGACGGGGATTCGAACCCACGTTCTTCCGGGCGAACCGAACACGCCTTTACCGCCTCAGGCAGGCAGCCCGTTTTTGGTTCAGCAAGGCCAATAATTTCCTACGCATGAAACGAGACCATTAATAAGTCTAATTATTATTAACAACCCATTTAGAAAATCATGTCGAAGGGAAGAGACAAAGAGAAAGTTTTATGGTAAGATTACCAAATAAATGGTACCTTTTTATCGATATGACATATTCACGATATTCGATTATTGTTTAACATCTATTTCTGTTATGGAGTTGTTTTGTTTATGTCGTCAAATGCCTACCATGTTTGGTTTGTCTATGATTATATAAGTTATAAGGGCCGAGTTTAGCTGTAATTACGGTTTTCAGTGCAAAGTAAGCCTAATTGTAAACATACATGAAAGCATAACAAGATACATAAGTATACACGCACACACCTACATCATTAGGGAGTCTAAATGCGTATGAGGGTGGTTGCCCAGTTCTACTTACTCTTAAGATATATCTCACAACTATTACCATCACCTTTACTGGTCTAAGCGTGTTGCAATAGAAGAAAAATTAAATACCAAATTATCTGTAGTTGATAGTCCATGTAAATAAAATTAGAGCATATGATAGACTTTCAGGATTTAGCTACACCACACTCGATTTTCCCATGTACCTTTACGTGGATATCTGTATTGAAGAATATAATTTTCTCAGTAGTATGAAGAGGAAAGGATGTATATTTGTCTAAAAATATTATATTGAAGGTCGAAATTTGAGGTATAATTGTTTAACTGCAAAGCAAATAGTTGACAAGATATTCCCAACCTTATTCCTCCCTCACCATTACGTTACCTAAAATCCTTCGATGTGTTAAACTACTGCCAAAAGTCTCCTCACATTAGCTTTATTTTTTTCTGAGAAATAGTAGCATCAATAATGTATGGCTTAAGACTGAGAAAATCTACAGAATACAACACTTATATATACAATTTTTTTAAATAACAACTCGGCTCCATGGCTAAATGATTAGCGTGCTGGCCTTTGGTCACAGGGGTCCCGGGTTCGATTCCCGGTAGGGTCGGGAATTTTAACCATCATTGGTTAATTTCTCTGGCATAGGGGCTGGGTGTATGTGCTGTGTTCATCATCATTTCATCCTCATCACGACGCGCAGGTCGCCTACGGGAGTCAAATCAACAGTCCTGCACCTGGCGAGCCGAACATGTCCTCGGACACTCCCGGCACTAAAAGCCATACGCCATTTCATTTAAATAACATTTCACCACTAAACACCACTAAAGAAGGGACGAGTTCAAATTTAACTGGGCTACATGATAGACTGGCGTACGACAAATGATTGTGTACGCTCTTCGAGTGGTGTATAGTCACATGGCGGGAACAGTAAGTGTTCACTTCGTTTGCAGGATATGCTTATAGCCCATTAATACTGTACGAAATGCTGGCAGGGAAATATCAACCTCATGACGATCTCACACGTTTCTTGGGCTGGAGAAAATGTATTTGGTATTATCGGCACACTTTTTCTGGATAGATTTGCACACTAGTGCTGAATCGGTTGACCTCGGGAATCTTCGAGATTCGTACTGGCAACCTTTGAAACACGAACTATGAATCGCTTTTGCATCGCTGTGCGACATCTGGCGTACACTTTACGTACTACTACTACTGTTATTTACACAGCAAAGCCAACCTATAGAATTAATGCTAGGAACAAGATTCGCATCGAGAAATGTTATATAATGTGTGTGTGTCACAATTGTTGGCTTAAGATAATAACGGTTTAGAAACTTCATATCGATCGATTCTATTCTCGACTCAATTCAGATTTCATTTACATTCAGTTGGCAGCACTACCGGAACCGGGAGAGCTCCCTCCTTACTCCTCACCCCCGTACACAAATCTATCCAGAAGTGTGCCGATAATAGAGGCAACTAATTTTAACTGGTTTAAAAGGAAACTAAAATCAACGGTTTCCTTGACACACTGCACGATATGTCTCCTCTTGTATCGTCTCCGTTAAATGTTCGTGGTTTAGAGGTGAAGACTCGTATTCTCTAAAGAAGGAAAAACAACAAGCATTTGTGTCGCTCACGGAGTTGGGTAGACGGAAATAGGAAACAAAGGAAGGTCGGCGGAGAGAGCGAACCCAGCCCTCACAGCCTTGTTACTCAAGGAACTTGGGCGCTGACGAGATATACGTGGTTTGACTTCAGAAGTTAGCAAGAAAGAAAAAAGAAAGGACGAACAACATCTTTGTGAGTCAAAACCCCTTTTTACTGCGGCTGTTATTTATTTACTTATCAACAGTCTTGAGACAAAAGTCACATAATGCTGGAGGTAAAATAGGACTTGTTCTGTACGTAGAGACCTTCTAAAATGAGACTTAATTCAGTTTTTTCCTCTTTGTGCAGCATACAGAATAGGAAAATTCCAAACAAAACTCCGCAGGTCTCTAAATACATTCGCTGCGGGCCTGCAAACATTTAGTATACACCTTTGACTTCTATTTGACTTTTGAATGAATGTGAATGACAAAGAGTTAGTGAAATGTTTTCGTTTGTTAGAGTTGAAGTGGGAGAGGAACGGTATAAATTAGAAGAGTATATACGTGTATATTTTACAAGAATGGATGACAGAAATAGCATATTATTGTGTTGATGTAATACACTTTACACCTGGATGTCGTCCGACTCGTTGGCTGAATGGTTAGCGTATTGGCCTTCGGTACAGTGGGTCCCGGGTTCGATTCCAGGCCGGGTCGGGGATTTTAACCTTCATTGGTTCATTCCAGTGGCCCGGGACCTGGGTGTTTGTGCTGTCCCCAACATCCCTGCAACTCACACACCACACATAACACTATCCCCCACCACAACAACACGCAGTTACCTACACATGGCAGATGCCGCCCACCCTCATCGGAGGGTATGCCTTACAAGGGCTGCACTCGGCTAGAAATAGCCACACGAAATTATTATTACCTGGATGTCATCAAAGCACAAGGTACGTTCATGACGTAACGTCCCTGTGTCAATACTCTCATGAGTCGTCTGCGCGGTAGAACCAACACCAACATTACACAGTAATTCATATAGAATTTAAAGGTGAAATTTATGCATGGGTTTAGTGTGCCCTATCTCCTACGGCCCATAGAAGAAACATCAAGGATATGATGAAAAAGTAATAATACGATTAAATAGGGTTGAAAGGAAAAAAAAAATACATTTTTTCGACTCACGACCGGGTCTTGGATTTTAATCTCGACTGGTTAATTACTTTGACTCGAGGACTGAGTGTTTGCCCCAAATCACTCGTATTAATAAACACACTAAAGCAGTGTAGCGAATATATCCTTCCACATAGGGCTGGCATCATAAAGCACATCCGGCAGGACGAAATCCGGAGGTGCAGGATACTCCTGCTTTTTTATTCAATAAAAATGTAACATGTTTCATTTAGTATCAAGCATGTTATAATATCGTAAGATATTGTCAGTGTATGTATCCCTACGTCTTGATTCCGTTTCCTGATACAGGGTCAGGAATGAGGTGAAATGAAATCCAACATTTGCCTGGAAGTTTTCTACCATTCTCAGGGCAACCGACGGTGAGGCTCGAGCCCACTCACCTTCCGAATGCAGAGCATGACAGGCTCCACCGATCACTAAGGGATCCTCACTAGACAGCAATTTAAGACATCGTGTGCAGACGTTCGTCTTGATAAATATTTCGCGGTGAGACTATGGTAGATTTAATTTTTAACTACATAATATTGCTTAGACACTATGGTGGGAATTGATAACTTCATATACATATTCAAATGTGGTTATACTGTAATGGATATACTGCTATAAGGTACACTACGGGAAAAGAAATGCAGGTTGTTGTGTTAGAGATTCATTTGCGACTGATATCGGCGATCAGATGGCGCTCAATAGGCATGTCCGTGCGTGTTTTGACTCTGCAGGCAGTAACTGTGCCGAGGTCAGAAGTGAACAGTGTTTGCAACATTCATTCTAGGCTACAACAATGCCCCGCCGGTGAGTATGTGCTCCTGTTGAACAACTGCAGCCATTTGAATGGGGTCGCATTATGTGCCTGCGGGTAGCTAGATGGAAGTATCGACGAATTACTGCGCATGTTGGGCACAATGTATCGGTAGTGTGTCGCTGTTTTCGGTAGTGGTCTGTGGAACTTTCCTACACCCGTAGACCAGGCTCCGGACGTCTGCGTAGTACAGACGCACGTCAGCATCGACGCACTTTGCGAGCAACAGTTGCCAACCGATCATCATCCAGGAACGAAATCAGGTCACATATTGCTCCTGCTGTGTAACCAAGGACCATCGGCCTCCGGATCCCAAGATAGCGGGTTCAAACCCGGCAGAGGTTGTCGGATTTTTGAAGGGCGGAAAAAAGTCCATTCGCTACTCCATGTCGTACGATGTCGGCATGTAAAAGATCTCTGGTGACACATTAGGTGTTTACCCGACAAAATTCATTAAATCTCAGCCATAGACGCCCAAGAGAGATCCGGTTTACTCTGTCTGCCATCTAGTGGGGGCCTACAGTAAAACGGAACGTCGAAATTGACGAGCAGACAGCCAGATGGCGTCAAATCGAAATGTCTGCACACGGTAGCTGAGGCCATACGATTATTATTATTACCAAGGACCATTAGGAACCGTCTGCTTACAGCAGGATTACGATCATGTATACCTCTGACCAGGCTACCACTGACATGACGACACCGGCAAAATCGGCTATTCTGGTGTCGTGAAAGTGTTGACTGGAGAGGAGAATAACGCTCTGTTGCCTTCTGTGACGAGAGTAGGTTCTGTCTGTATGCGTGTGGTGGACGTAGACGTGTACGGGGTAGACCTGATGTGCGGCGTACTTCACAGTGCATTCGCCCACGACAACCAGGTCCCACCCCAGGCTTCATGGTGTGGGGGCCATCAATTATAACTCGCGGTCACAGTTGGTGTTTCTGAAAGGTAACGTAACAGTGCACTGTTCGCTGTCCTCATGCTACTGCCATTTCTTCAATAGTAAATTGATACGCTTTTTCAGCAGGACAATGCATGTCCACCTACAGCTGCTGCGACGTAACGTGCTCTGCGTGGTGTGCAACTCCCCTGGCCAGCACGATCATCGGATCTCTCGCCAATTGAAGAGCCCGGCACAAGAACCAGACATCTCTAAAATAGAAAAAAATCAGGAGACACGAAAACTTAATAAAATAATTACATGTTGAAAAAGTAAGTGTTATCTATGTACACTAGCTAGAAGTAGTAGTAACATATTGTGACCTTTCACGAATTTCTAAATTCAGGCTTCTTGATGATAAAGTTATGCCTCGGTTGGTGTTACGCGGAGATGGAAAAGATTCCACTCTCTAGGGATGTGAAAGTTCATTGGGTTGGGTCACAGAATCGTATCGCTGGCTCTAAGTTGATTTGAGTGACATATGGAAACGCTTGCTAATTAATATCTTAACCTAAAATAATCATGACGTATCTTACTCTATTAAATGAGAACACCGAAAATGTTAAATTTTCGGGGAAGGATTTTTCCTTTTAATGACTAAAAATATTCATTATAACAACTATGACGTTAAGAAAATAAAAAGCAATACAAATGGATGTGTATAAGTTATTGAACGTTACGTTAATTAAAAAGAAAACAATATTAACTTCTGACGCTTGTCAGTATTTCGTTCCACATCATCAATGATAACTTTCAAAATTATCCCGAAAATCAAAAGAAAACAAATCTCGCAATGCTGAAGGCTTACATTTTAAATAAGTTCATCATTCACCACATTCATCTTCAAACTGATGGTTGAATCATAAATTCTTGTTGGCTTGTCACACCTATTCACTAATCTCAAATAAATGTCTCAACATGCCGTTATTATGTATTAATCATCGCTTAATTCATTAAACATCTAGCTAACAACTTGAACGCACCGGTAACCTAAGACTATCATTATCATTCAGGTCAGTAAATGATCAAAGAACGTAGGACATAATTGTAATCCTTCAAACATTAGCTTCGAGCAAATAAGAAATGAGATTGATCTCTTCTAAACTCCATCGGCATCTGCACCTAAATAATGAACATCTAAAAATATAATCATCACCAACTACCAGGATTCAACATCTACGATGACTCTGCAGCTCTGGTGTCCTCCGTGAAATCAACCTGTAGAATTACATCAGCTCTAAGCGTCAACTCGATAGTCTGTAAGAAGAAATTCAGCTCGCAAGAAAAATCAATCTACTCACCACATATAAATAAAGGTTACACATCCTATTTGTGACATGGTTTTCAACTACATAGTGCCATTAACTCATGAAGATCTTATATCGTTCTCCAATATTGTGCTCACTTACATATACTGTATCTAATTGAGATATCTTTGACGATCATCCTACCAGTGTCTTCGATACGCCTTGAAATATCATCGTAAATATCGCCTTTATGCCTAAGTAACCACCATTCATTACTACAAATCAAATTCATACGCATGACGAAATCAATCTCAGTTACAATAAATATCACCAGGACCTGTGCATCGCATTATGCTATCAAATGCTTAATCCCAATGAAACAATTCTTTGACGATCCATATAACATTAATCATTCACATATCTCGACGACCCAATCACAATAAATCTCTCATCATATCATATGCATGTCATGCTCAACGAACTATCATTTCATTTAAGATATACTCAGGCACTTCACATTACGAAGACTATTCATCTAAACACGATTATTAACACAATATCATCACGACAACATCACAATTACACTCGCACTCGTGAATTCAACATTCAACATAAAATATGATCGCAGATGACTCTAAATGACGCACATATTTACTTCCCGATTTCTTCAAACCTGTATTCGAACCATAAATTAAACTGAGATTTCTTCATAATGACACTATCTTTACACATGTATTAATCATGCCTAAATTTATCTGCATAGCACTTACTAGTGACCGCTTAGATTCACACGACATAGCGTGCAGTATATCATAATTCAGGATCATTCACGTCACAACTTACAACATTCCTACCCATCGTATGGCAATGATTGACGAATAAAACGGTTGTCTTCAAGTTGTATAAATGGACACGTCACATTTTTGACATAGTAAAATATACTACTCTACTTAAAAGCAGCTACATAGCGGGATAATAAGACATTGACTTTGAGTACTTATCATTCGTTGGCTTCAAGAAGAAGACACCTCTCATCCTCCAGTACTGGTATTCTAACCATTGGTGTCCATCCGAGTTCTCATCAGATCTGTTAAGACCGTTACATGGTTTAGCAAGTCATGTTGGGATTCATAACCATGGCATAAACATCTCCAATGGTACTTGGCTTCACGACACCTGAAACTCGTAACATGCTATTAGTATAAAGTTACACACATTAATATCATTCAAATATTCTTATGCAACACTTACCTTAATATTTTGAGAGAAGCAGATACGTATCTCGCCTCTTTACAAAGGTTATTTCTTATTACAGTTGACAATATTGTAATACAATCTAGCTTTTCGTCTAACTCCCTTTCGAGACGTGTGCAACACTTCTAATGCCTTCCGAGTCTTTCAACAAACTGTAATCTTCTCTTATTTGAAAACAAAATCTAATACTAGATTACAATAATAACAGATGCTTTACTTTTTAAAGACTTCTCCATATTTCGCATCTTCCAATATGTTTTTGACAATTAAACACCTGACTTTTTGATACAGAGTACTCCTACATAATCATTAGCGTCAGGAAAGGAATTCATTTAACAACCCGTCACATAATGTTAATAAATATATGATATGAAAATAGCCTTTTCAAGAACAATTTGATGCCGGTAGCTAAGAAACCCAGGCGAACTGAATGTCAGGTTGGGAATACAAAGCTGGAACCGGTAGATAATTTCAAGAATTTAGCATGTGCATTCTCAATGGATGGTAGTATAGTACGTGAGATTGATTCAAGGTACAGTAAAGCTAATGCAATGATCTCTCAGTTAAGATTAATAGTATTCTGTAGGAGGGAAGTCAACTGCATTTGAAAGACTAGTCGTACCCCTGATCCAGTCTTCAGACCTAATTTTAGGAGATGTAAACGAATACGGGGTGGACTTATGAAAAATTTTCCGCCAGATATTAAAGGTCATACAACAGTTGTTTATTCTAAAAGGAACCCTTGTGAGGATCTCACCATTGACTATGGTGGATGGAGTTATCTTACTGGAGTTTAATGATGGATGGGAAAGAAATTATTTCTTATTGTAAAATGCTAAGCCGATACTAATGTAGTATATCGTCGTTGCCGGGACAAAACCTCCTATGTGATAATACACTGACTGACAGAGCAAATGCAACACCAAGAAGGAGTGGTCAGAACTTTATGCCAATTGCAGGGTAGACTGACGTCACTGAGGTATGCTCATGATGTGAAATGCGCCGCTGTGCTGCGCACGTAGCGAACGATAAATGGGACACGGCGTTGGCGAATGGCCCACTTCGTACCGTGATTTCTCAGCCGACAGTCATTGTAGAACGTGTTGTCGTGTGCCACAGGACACGTGTATAGCTAAGAATGCCTGGCCGCCGTCAACGGAGGCATTTCCAGCAGACAGACGACTTTACGAGGGGTATGGTGATCGGGCTGAGAAGGGCAAGTTGGTCGCTTCGTCAAATCGCAGCCGATACCCATAGGGATGTGTCCACGGTGCAGCGCCTGTGGCGAAGATGGTTGGCGCAGGGACATGTGGCACGTGCGAAGGGTCCAGGCGCAGCCCGAGTGACGTCAGCACGCGAGGATCAGCGCATCCGCCGCCAAGCGGTGGCAGCCCCGCACGCCACGTCAACCGCCATTCTTCAGCATGTGCAAGACACCCTGGCTGTTCCAATATCGACCAGAACAATTTCCCGTCGATTGGTTGAAGGAGGCCTGCACTCCCGGCGTCCGCTCAGAAGACTACCATTGACTCCACAGCATAGACGTGCACGCCTGGCATGGTGCCGGGCTAGAGCGACTTGGATGAGGGAATGGCGGAACGTCGTGTTCTCCGATGAGTCACGCTTCTGTTCTGTCAGTGATAGTCACCGCAGACGAGTGTGGCGTCGGCGTGGAGAAAGGTCAAATCTGGCAGTAACTGTGGAGCGCCCTACCGCTAGACATCGCAGCATCATGGTTTGGGGCGCTATTGCGTATGATTCCACGTCACCTCTAGTGCGTATTCAAGGCACGTTAAATGCCCACCGCTACGTGCAGCATGTGCTGCGGCCGGTGGCACTTCCGTACCTTCAGGGGCTGCCCAATGCTCTGTTTCAGCAGGATAATGCCCGCCCACACACTGCTCGCATCTCCCAACAGGCTCTACGAGGTGTACAGATGCTTCCGTGGCCAGCGTACTCTCCGGATCTCTCACCAATCGAACACGTGTGGGATCTCATTGGACGCCGTTTTCAAACTCTACCCCAGCCTCGTACGGACGACCAACTGTGGCAAATGGTTGACAGAGAATGGAGAACCATCCCTCAGGACACCATCCGCACTCTTATTGACTCTGTACCTCGACGTGTTTCTGCGTGCATCGCCGCTCGCGGTGGTCCTACATCCTACTGAGTCGATGCCATGCGCATTGTGTAACCTGCATATCGGTTTGAAATAAACATCAATTATTCTTCCGTGCCGACTCTGTGTTTTCCCCAACTTTCATCCCTTTCGAACCACTTCTCCTTGGTGTTGCATTTGCTCTGTCAGTCAGTGTATGTACAACTTTCTGTTAATAATTGGTTTCTCTAACCCGCACAATGTTACTTTCTTGACATAGCGGCACCCACCCTACAGGGTATAAATATAGCGCTTCACTCCCTTCCTGTGACATTCGGCCACAACGCGCTGGTCGTCGCTTTCGGCTCGTCTCACGCCGATTTCCACGACACGCTGGTCATGTGTCACTTATCAGACTTCATGTTGGCCGTGCTAATTTGTCTTCGTTCTTCAAGAGGCCGATGACCTTCGATGTTAGGCCCCTTTAAACAACAAGCAACAAGCAGCGTTCTTCAAGAAGCAGACCATGTTCGAACTCGACGCTATTCATAGCTAACACACAGGACGGGTTGGGACTGTCTACTTGCCAACTTCAGGTCAACTTTGACCGTAAATCTATATGCCGTCCAGCTGCTTGCACTTTAAACAACGGCTGTAATATACCTTCAAGAGCGCGCCAGCAGCTTCCTGGTCAACAAGCAGCAAACTGATTGATCTTTCTCTCCGCTGGGAGTGAGGCTTTTACTTCCACTATCTATAAGATTGTCGCCGACGTGTCTCAACTGCTACTATGAGAATTTTGACCGCACTTCTCAAGATGTTGTGCGGTTCTTTTAATTAATTCCACGTCATGCTGTTCTTCAAGGTAGAGTTTAAAGCTAAGTAATAGAATTCCATAAACTGATACCTTTCTCAGTCAATTCAAAATTCAAATATTTTTTCGTTACAACTGGTGTCACAATCAGTTTAAGAAGCTTCAGTGCTTTACTATCAAGTAATAACTGTGTCTTGAAGATTCACATCGGGAACTTCAAAGTAAAATTATTGACTAAGAGTCTCGGACTCCTTTTTCTCCGCATCAGTGTTTATGTATTTCTGGTTAAAGGCTATTAAGCAACTACTGAGGTTCGAAGATCTTTCCCCTCGGGCATTTCCAAGTAAATACATTGACTAACGAATCTCTAACACATATTTTTGTTCCGTATTAGTGTTCGTCTAGGGTAGCCTCCGTGGCTGAGGCGGCAGCATGCCGACCTTTTACCGCTGGGTTCCTTGGTTCAAATCCCGGTCACTCCATGTGAGAAATGTGCTGGACAAAGAGGAGGCAGGACAGGTTTTCCTCCGGGTACTCTGGTTTTCCCTGCCACCTTTCATTCTACAAACACTCTCCAATACCATTTCATTTCACCTGTCATTCATTAATCATTGCCCCAGAGGAGTGCGACAGGCTTCGGCAGCCGGCACAGTTGCTATCCTCACCTCTATATGGAGGCTTCATCCATTCCATTCCTGATCCGGTCGAATGGCTGGAAACAGGCTGTGGATTTTCATTAGTGTTTATCTATTTGTAATTCAGACCTGATTTAACTAATAACTGTAATTTTAAAATACCTTTCACTTCTAATTTTGCGACGTTCAGTGAAGGTTTGCTTTTTTTATCTTGTTAATATAAAATTGTACATATTTTTCTATCTAGTCATGAAGTTACTCTTTTCCTGTTATTTGGTAACTATTTTCAATTATTTAATTTAGTGAATGTTTATTTTAAATTACTGTACTTAATTAATACAACATTTACTAAAGTGTATATGTTTGGTTTCTTCCCTTCTAATTTCTCCTTTTTTGTTTGCCTTCAGTAACCTAACCTATCTATTGGCAAGCTTTTAACTTTACCACTCCTATCCCACATTCTGGAAACAGATACGTTTCCAACCCTGGATCTTATCATAGATTTTCCCAATAATAATTGATAATCAGTGAAGCAGCGTAATGAATTAAAAGTAAACCATAATAGGCTACATCCCGACGACAACATATTCTGTGTTTTTTCTTTGTACTTTATTTCAGATACCGTATTTTTGTGAATTCTAATTTGCTGCATGTGCATGCTTATTATTTTTTGTGCTGTTAGGTATTTTGTTGGTGTAATTTTTCTTTTTCATCTTGTACAGAAGCCAGCGTTGAATGTTAACTTCTGTTGAGGTGTCGTTGTTATTTTCTCTTAAAGGATTTTAGCAGTGTTAGTATTTGATGTGGGCAATCTCCTATCAAGTGTACAGAGATATTAACTTTTCTGCATTTGGTGTTTATTCGCTTGAGATTATTGTTGTGAGAGAAAGATTTTTTTTGCTCGTAGGGAAGTGAAGGAATCTCTCTCACAAGCCTCGAATAACCCATTAAGAATTTATCCATTACATTATATCTTGTCAAATTTATCTCCGTTTAGATTCTTGTTCATTCATAAGATTTGTTTCATCTGCTAATTCGTGTTCGCTTCGGTCTTAAGAATAGATTGTTGGTTGGGAGATATGGAATTAATAGATGAGTATACTTCATTATTGATGTCGAGCAACATATTGTTGAAATATAAACGTTATCAGTCGATCTTTGATTACAACAATGCCCTGCATTCTTGATGATACTTAATTCAACTCCACCCACACACTATTATTTATGTAACTTGGGCGATATTTTCAGTTTTGTTTTAACAAATGAGATTTTTGTCTTTTCAAGCAAGCCAGTAGTGTTATTATTTCATTGTATATGTTAGAATTCCTTATCCTAATGCAGCATTAAAATATCGTCGTATGTTCGCACCCAACCTCTCGTTTTGAATCCCTGCCGACTCTGAGTAGAGTCACGTCTTTCGTCGCATGTATTTACGAACCTCTCCTGAAAATGCAACATGACATGGAACATGGATAAAATGGATCCTTTTTAACGTGAACTCTCTGCAACCAGTCTTTACCAGATATCTACATTTATACCTACAAACGGGTGAAATACATAAACTCTTAAAACACAGGGCGATTTCCGCATGGGTTACCGCCGTTCCAGCATGCCACCTTTCGATAAATAAGACAGTACTCTCCGTCATATCTTTCCCGAACTCCCATAGAAAACCCACCAACATCGATTAGTGAATAATCATATGGAACCACATTGAAGAAACCTACCCCATTACAGCAAGTGTTGGAAATACTCTCCCTCAGCAAGTGAAAAACGTTGCAGCGCGTGATGACATTCCGGTCCTGTCTCTGCAATTCATCCTTATGAGTCTTCAACATCCCCATGTGGATTGAATTTAAACACGAAAACACGCTGTTTAACACAATTAAGAAGTCATAAAATGCACCAGGCCCATCAATAACTGCTGTATAATACATAATCAAGCTGTACACTGCACGAAAGCTTATCGCAGTCTAGTTTAGACAATGGCATCCCTGAGCTATACGTATACGCGTCAGGCGGCTGTTGGATCCTCCACTCAGCCAGACATGGCGCAGGGAATAACCGGCAACTCGACGGAAGCTCGCATTGTACGTTAATTTAAATATCATTACGGCTACAGCACACTATCGTTCATTCAGCTCTTTGATCATTATGGCCGTCAAAGTTGACGCCAGACGGGATAAAAAGTTTCAAAGTTGAAATGCTCCCCATACCCTCCCGTAAAGTCTAATGCGGATTTTACATTTTCAGGTAGAATTACAAATGTTTATGCATAATTATTCGGCTTAGTAGGTAATTAGGTGCTCACTTTCTATTCTCAAAGATACGGGACAGACCACAGGAGCAATCAATTTGCAAATTCCGAATATATTTTTTGATTTATGGACACGTTAAAGAACTTACTGTGTACAAAATTCCGTTAACACGACGTATTTAAAAATGTAAAGAAACTGAATAGAGAGGCATTGTTATTATTAACCAATCTAAAGATTTGAGTAACTGAATGAATATTGAATGTTCACGACCGCATTGTAGTCGAAACCGACTTTCAACCTATTAGGTCGTGTTACGTACATGTAGTAAGTGTTGAAGAGATGTTAAGTACGGAACAAAAATGACCAACCAGACACCAGTGGGAGGTTGTCCCATCGTCGCCATAAGACCTATCTGTGTCGGTGCGACGTGAAGCAACTAGCCAGCCGCATTTGGATATGAAGTCCATCAGAACAATGTTCGTTGGGTTTATTTTCCTATGCTAACGAGTAAAGGAAACTGAACCTTATAAAAATTATACTCTAGGAGTTAGTAAATACGTCACGCAGACATACTTCCCTATAGTACTGTACGATAAGGTTTATTTTCCTTCACACGTCGGCAGAGGAAAAAAGAACAAAACGAACATTGTTCTGATGGCCTGCATATTCATGTGTGGCTGGGCGGCGTAACTAGTCTTAAGGGAAATAATGGATAGGAAGAACTTTGTGAGATACGAGGTATTCATTCCAGGCCATCGATATGCATTGACTTGGCCCTCAACGAACAACTTAAACGCACTCTACAGTGTGATGGTAGTAGTTCCAGACCTGCTGCTTAGATCCCTTCCAACAGAACAAAAATGGCTTAGGCCAACATAGCTCAATTGATAGATCGACCAACGCGAAATCGGGAGGTTGTGGGTTCGGATCCCACTGGTGTGTGGTTGGCCATTTTTGTTCTGTACTCAACATCTCTTCCACACGTACTAAATATACGTAACACGACCTAATAGGTTGAAAGTCGGTTTCGATTACAATGCGGTCGTTGAAAATTCAATATTCATTGACTTGGCCCTCAACGGGCAACTTAAGCGCACTCTTACAGTGTGATGGTAGTAGTACCAGACCTGTAGCTTAGATCCTTTCCAACAGAACAAAGATGGCCTAGGCAACCATAGCTCAATTGATAGAGCGACCGACGCGAAATCGGGAGGATGTGGGTTCGCATCCTACTGGTGTCTGGTTGGCCATTTTTGATCTGTACTTAACATCTCGTTCACACGTACTAAATGTACGTAACACGACCTAATAGGTTGAAAGTCGGTTTCGATTTGATTAACTATTTCACCACTAGGAAGTTAATTTCTTCTAGATTATTTTAGGGTGTGTATAATTATGTTATCGATAGCTTGCATGGGGATCAAGAGTTAAGGTTAATTCAGAAAAAATGTCCGCCTGGGACCATTAAAAGTGACACGTTGCATGGACTGTTAGTGCTATTAAAGAATAGAGTCGACCAAGTACACTTAGAATTCATTTCTCTAACTGATCAAGTGATCGTTCAGTTAGGGTCGCGCAGCTGTGAGCTTGCATTTGGTAGATAGTGGTTTCGATTATGGCTGTCGGCAGCAATGAAGATGCTTTTCCTTTGTTCCCCATTTTCACACCAGGCAAATGGTGGGGATGTACCTTGATTAAGGCCACTGCTGCTTCCTTCCCACTCCTAACCCTTTCTTATACCATCGTCGCCATAAGACATATCTGTGTCGGTGCGACGTAAAGCAAATTGAAAAAAATATATAGTGTTCTTCACAAAAATGTCATATCGTCGTTGCCGGGACAAAATCTCCTATGTGATAATATTTTGGATATATACTGACCCGCACCACATACATTATGAAGAGCGAGAATGCCTTAATTGCACGATAGATGACAGAATCTTACGGGCCAAGGTTCTAAGCTAAAATATTTCTCATAGGAGGTTTTGTCCCGGCAGCGACGATATGTAGTTTCTTCCCAGCAGTATTCCGTGTAAAAATGCTTTTCAGTATTTCAGTGGATGTTTCATCATATGAAAACCAAAATGAATGATAAACTATTCGCTTATAAAAAAAAACAAGGAGCTCATATGCACAATTCAGAACTAAATATACCTTAAAATACGCATGTGCATGTTCTTCATAAAGCTACTGGTATTTCATTCTCACCGCGTTGAAGAAGTATACGGCCCAGAGTGAGGTAAAACTGTGTGGTTGATGGTCAATATTATTGTTTGTATCCATTATTATTGCAAGTCCAATAATCGCTACGTACCTTCCTCTCTGTAAGAGAAAATCTGAGGCGGATAAAATGTTAGGCTCAGCAAAATGTGGCGAATCTTAGGACCATGTCCAGTTAATGCAGAAACACTTGAAATGTATGATTTAATTATAACTGTTTCCTTTTCAAGCTGTTCAACGGCATCTAATACAGGTATCGTCTCTGTAGACTGGTTAAAATCCACCTTTGTCAGCCTGACTCGTACATCGAATAATTCTGAAAGATATGGTGATGGCAATCTGATAAGTCTAATGACTTTTTTTTTTTGCTAGAGGCTTTACGTCGCACCGACACAGATAGGTCTTATGGCGACGAGTCTAATGACTGCAGCCTCTGAATTGTGTATGTATTGCAAAATGTTCAAGATATCATGGGAGGACCACGTGAAAACAGTTTTGAAATGACAAATGCAGAAGGAAGTACAGAAGGGAAACGTGGGCGTAGGTGGAGAACGCGGAACCTCTGACAGTGGTTCGATATCCACGATACGGAAACTCTGATACAGGAAACACCAGAAGAAAATTTACTCCATGATAGTCGCCAATCTCTTGTGAGGAGAGGGAACTAGAAGAAAAAGTGGAAGTTAAATGATTCCAGTATTTGTAACCACGGCACCAACAAGGCAACTGTTTGGCTTGGGCCAGGCAAATTCCAACGAAACTTGGTAGAACGGTCAATTAGTAATCATTCTGAAGTAAAACAATATTTATAAATGAAGAAAGTAGTAATTGTTAATGAATTTTGAAATGGTACGTGGTGTACCGAAGGTATCGTTGCAATGAAACTTGGTAATATGAACAATTAAAACAACAGGACGTTGTTGTAGGCCTGCACTTGTCACATAGGCTGTCCACTGCCTCGTAAAATTAATGATTCGGAACAATGATCTGGTAGTTTCCTCGTTCGTTATAAAACGTTTAACTAATATCATGTAGGTTTATATACTACTAGCAAATGTACCCGTGCTTCGCTACGGTATTCTACATTGTATACGGATATCGACGTAAATACTGTGCGTGCAGCAAATGAGATTGTTTTAAAATTGCATGTCTCTTAGCCTTATCCGAGAAATAGCATGGGGAGGTCCACATACGTTGTTTCCAATGTAAAGTGAGGGTTGCGGAGTTGTGATGATAACGCCAGGCTCACTTGCCTACTGCCATTCACAATCGAGTTGGCAAGTTTACATTATAATTGCAGGCCCCAATGCCTACTGCGCGGTCACAATCGATTTGGGGAGTTTTAGTTACAATGGCAGACCCATTTCCTACTTTCAGACAGGTTACAGTTGAGGAGTTTTTTATTATAATACCAGGCAACGTCCCTACCACCAGTCAAAATTGAGTTGTGCAGTTATCATTATAATGACAGTCCCTTTTTACTGCTGCTAGCCAGCTTACTGCCAGTCACACGGAATTAGTGAGTTTCCATGAAAATAGCAGGCCACTATGCCTAATGCTAGTCAAATTTTAGATTGGAACATTTGTTTATAATGGCGGGCACCCTGGCCTAGAGCCAAACACAATAGAGTAGGCGACTTTCGAACAAAACTGCATGATCCCTTGCCTTCTGCAAGACAAATCGAAAAGTGAATTATTCATTAAAATGGTAGGCCCTCCTTACTAATGCCAGTTACACAGGAGTTGGAGAAGAACCCCATTCCTACTGCCAGCAGTCAAAGTCGGTGTAGGGAGTACTGATTACAATAGCAGACACATCCTTTCTCGATCGCTACAAATCGACATCAATGAATATATACAGATGGACATACGAAAGTATATGAATGTTTACAATATTGCAGACCTTCATTTACAGATTAACTGCTGCTAAACGGTACGTCATATCGACAAAGGATTGTACCGTAAGGCGCAGTATTTAGCGATCTAAATGGCTGGTCCTATGATATTTTCTCGCATCTAATCTATTCATGGGTCAGATTGAATCAGAAACGTTGAATAGGTTGAAATTTGTGTAAGATTATCTTACATTGCATTACTTTTCGGATAATTATGTGACATAGCATTTGGCTCACATATGGGTACTGGGTGGGCCAATGTTCGTGTAGAGTTTGATCATACTATCTTTCCTGTAAGTGATTGAAATGATGCACATGAGAAGAAAAGGTTTAGAAATTAATTTCCATTAAGGCAGGTAGATTTCCATTAAGTTTGGTTGTGTGTATTTTGAGGGAGTTTCGGTTTCGTATAAACCCCCAATTAGTTCAGGGATTTAGAAACAATATTTGCCCTAAAACCTCCCCAAAGGATAGCTGGATTCTAAATATGAAGTTTGGTGGAAATATATCCAGTAGTTTTCAAGTTAGAGAAAGACAAACAGACCAAACAAACAAACAAATAAACAAAGAAACAAACAAACAAACTAACTAACAGACACCAAGGAAACCTACCCTTGGACAGATGGATGCTATATATAAAATTTGGTTCAAATATCTTGTTAGTTTTCAAGTTGTAAGAAGTACGCTTTACACGCACCCGCTCTTGCGTTAAGTCCGCTGGGATTTGTACCGAAAAACGGTCCGTTAATGATATCTCCCTTACTAAATCCTGTTATCGAAATGATGCACATGAGAAAAAAAGGTTTAAAAATTAATTTTCATTAAGGCAGGTTGATTTCCATTAAGTTCGGTTGTGTATACTTTAAGGGAGTGCAAAATCACAGTTTCGGTTTCGTAAAAATCCCCACTCAGTTCAGGGATTTAGAAACGATATTTGCGCTAAAACCTACCCAAGGAGAGGTGGATTCTAAATATGAAGTTTGGTGGAAATATATATTTAGTAGTTTTCAAGTTATGGAAAGACAGACAAACAAACAGACAAAGAGACTAACAGACAAACAAACAGACAAACAGACACCAAAGCTAAAAATAATGCAGATGGTCATTATTACACCTGAAACGGATAACTGTACGGAAATTTCGCCAAAATAACCAGTGTACAGACACACAGTTTGCGCTAAAACCTACCCAAGGACAGGTGGATTCTAAATATGAAGTTTGGTGGAAATATATCCAGTAGTTTTCAAGTTATAGAAGGACAGACAAACAGACAAACATACAAACAGACACCAAAGCTAAAAATGATGCATCGTCGCCATAAGACCTATCTGTGTCGGTGCGACGTAAAGCCCCTATATAAAAAAAAAAAAAAAAAAAAAAAAAAAACATGATGCAGATGGTAATTATTACACCTGAAACGGATAACTGTACCGAAATTTCGCCAAAATAATCAATGTACAGACACACGGTCGTTACGATTTTATTTATATAGATGACGGATAAGCATGAGCACGTTGAAAAGTGCAGACTTCCACTTCGAGATTCATATCTCCCAAACGGTTTATGATATTAAGAAACGGTTTGCGCCATCAGACGCCTCATTTATCGCTCTACATGTTTGTTTCTAAACCATTTCCTCGTATCGCCCATATTAAGGGGGTAAATTGAGTTCAAATTTTGAATAGGGTGAAATTTGGGTGCATTTTTAACATTTTACATTACATTTTGCCTACTTATGTATAAGCTAGAATCATGAAATTTGGTACACATATGTCCCTTAATCGTGCCAATGTGCGCACACAACGTGATGATCCTATCATTGTTATAAGTGTGTCAAACAATAAAATATACTTGTAAAAATCACCAAATTTACGAACAATCCAGAAATACGGCCAAATTTAACGTATAAGGGAGAGAGATACGACAAAATGTCACAGGACCAAAGTTATAGATCACTCAGAATTGAAGTGACATTGTGCCATCCGTTTTGTGATACGACTTACCGTTTAGCCAAAAAATAACTCAGAAGGAATGTCTGCACAGTCATTAAAATTGCCTCCATATTTCGATATCCTTGGGGGTAAAAAGTGAAAAATTTGAACATCTTGGAATTTTCCCGTCGGTTAGGGTTCAAAAGCTATAATTTCACCAAATTTCAATTGTCTACCTCGTCTCGCAGGTTGTGCCGCCATCTTGATTTGGGGGGATGGGGGATAAAAATGAGGAAATTCCCGAAAATTTTTAAGCCCACGAAACCTATAGGTTATCGTTTTGGATATACTATACGACTGTGTTCTTATACTGAGCCCAAAATTTGAGCCCCCCTAGCGTGCCCCCTTCAGGGAATTTTGAGAATTTCTGATTTTTCTAGGGATCCTGGGGTCATCAGTTTCCCTCGTACCAAGTTTCAAATTTCTGAGATTTCTGGAAGTGCCTCATTAATTCACGTCTTTTTTCATTTTTAAATATTTATATATACATCGCTCCAGCCCGACTTGCTTTTATATATATAGATGACGGATACGCATGAGCACGTTGAAAAGTGCAGACTTCCACTTCGAGATTCATATCTCCTAAACGGTTTATGATATTAAGAAACGGTTTGCGCCATCAGACGCCTCATTTATCGCTCTACATGTTTGTTTCTAAACTATTTCCTCGTATCTCCCATATTAAGGGGGTAAATTGAGTTCAAATTTTGAATAGGGTGAAATTTGGGTGCATTTTTAACATTTTACATTACATTTTGCCTACTTATGTATCAGCTAGAATCATGAAATTTGTTACACATATGTCCCTTAATCGTGCCAATGTGCGCACACAACGTGATGATCCTATCATTGTTATAAGTGTGTCAAACAATAAAATATACTTGTAAAAATCACCAAATTTACGAACAATCCAGAAATACGGCCAAATTTAACGTATAAGGGAGAGAGATACGACAAAATGTCACAGGACCAAAGTTGTAGATCACTCCGAATTGAAGAGACATTGTGCCATCCGTTTTGTGATACGACTTACCGTTTAGCCAAAAAATAGCTCAGAAGGAATGTCTGCACAGTCATTAAAACTGCCTCCATATTTCGATATCCTTGGGGGTAAAAAGTGAAAAATTTGAACATCTTGGAATTTTCCCGTCGGTTAGGGTTCAAAAGCTATAATTTCACCAAATTTCAATTGTCTACCTCGTCTCGCAGGTTGTGCCGCCATCTTGATCTGGGGGGATGAGGGATAAAAATGAGGAAATTCCCGAAAATTTTTAAGCCCACGAAACCTATAGGTTATCGTTTTGGATATACTATACGACTGTGTTCTTATACTGAGCCCAAAATTTGAGCCCCCCTAGCGTGCCCCCTTCAGGGAATTTTGAGAATTTCTGATTTTTCTAGGGATCCTGGGGTCATCAGTTTCCCTCGTACCAAGTTTCAGATTTCTGAGATTTCTGGAAGTGCCTCATTAATTCACGTCTTTTTTCATTTTTAAATATTTATATATACATCGCTCCAGCCCGACTTGCTTTTATATATATATAGATGACGGATACGCATGAGCACGTTGAAAAGTGCAGACTTCCACTTCGAGATTCATATCTCCTAAACGGTTTATGATATTAAGAAACGGTTTGCGCCATCAGACGCCTCATTTATCGCTCTACATGTTTGTTTCTAAACTATTTCCTCGTATCTCCCATATTAAGGGGGTAAATTGAGTTCAAATTTTGAATAGGGTGAAATTTGGGTGCATTTTTAACATTTTACATTACATTTTGCCTACTTATGTATCAGCTAGAATCATGAAATTTGGTACACATATGTCCCTTAATCGTGCCAATGTGCGCACACAACGTGATGATCCTATCATTGTTATAAGTGTGTCAAACAATAAAATATACTTGTAAAAATCACCAAATTTACGAACAATCCAGAAATACGGCCAAATTTAACGTATAAGGGAGAGAGATACGACAAAATGTCACAGGACCAAAGTTGTAGATCACTCCGAATTGAAGAGACATTGTGCCATCCGTTTTGTGATACGACTTACCGTTTAGCCAAAAAATAGCTCAGAAGGAATGTCTGCACAGTCATTAAAACTGCCTCCATATTTCGATATCCTTGGGGGTAAAAAGTGAAAAATTTGAACATCTTGGAATTTTCCCGTCGGTTAGGGTTCAAAAGCTATAATTTCACCAAATTTCAATTGTCTACCTCGTCTCGCAGGTTGTGCCGCCATCTTGATCTGGGGGGATGAGGGATAAAAATGAGGAAATTCCGGAAAATTTTTAAGCCCACGAAACCTATAGGTTATCGTTTTGGATATACTATACGACTGTGTTCTTATACTGAGCCCAAAATTTGAGCCCCCCTAGCGTGCCCCCTTCAGGGAATTTTGAGAATTTCTGATTTTTCTAGGGATCCTGGGGTCATCAGTTTCCCTCATACCAAGTTTCAAATTTCTGAGATTTCTGGAAGTGCCTCATTAATTCACGTCTTTTTTCATTTTTAAATATTTATATATACATCGCTCCAGCCCGACTTGCTTTTATATATATAGATGACGGATACGCATGAGCACGTTGAAAAGTGCAGACTTCCACTTCGAGATTCATATCTCCTAAACGGTTTATGATATTAAGAAACGGTTTGCGCCATCAGACGCCTCATTTATCGCTCTACATGTTTGTTTCTAAACTATTTCCTCGTATCTCCCATATTAAGGGGGTAAATTGAGTTCAAATTTTGAATAGGGTGAAATTTGGGTGCATTTTTAACATTTTACATTACATTTTGCCTACTTATGTATCAGCTAGAATCATGAAATTTGGTACACATATGTCCCTTAATCGTGCCAATGTGCGCACACAACGTGATGATCCTATCATTGTTATAAGTGTGTCAAACAATAAAATATACTTGTAAAAATCACCAAATTTACGAACAATCCAGAAATACGGCCAAATTTAACGTATAAGGGAGAGAGATACGACAAAATGTCACAGGACCAAAGTTGTAGATCACTCCGAATTGAAGAGACATTGTGCCATCCGTTTTGTGATACGACTTACCGTTTAGCCAGAAAATAGCTCAGAAGGAATGTCTGCACAGTCATTAAAACTGCCTCCATATTTCGATTTCCTTGGGGGTAAAAAGTGAAAAATTTGAACATCTTGGAATTTTCCCGTCGGTTAGGGTTCAAAAGCTATAATTTCACCAAATTTCAATTGTCTACCTCGTCTCGCAGGTTGTGCCGCCATCTTGATTTGGGGGGATGAGGGATAAAAATGAGGAAATTCCCGAAAATTTTTAAGCCCACGAAACCTATAGGTTATCGTTTTGGATATACTATACGACTGTGTTCTTATACTGAGCCCAAAATTTGAGCCCCCCTAGCGTGCCCCCTTCAGGGAATTTTGAGAATTTCTGATTTTTCTAGGGATCCTGGGGTCATCAGTTTCCCTCGTACCAAGTTTCAAATTTCTGAGATTTCTGGAAGTGCCTCATTAATTCACGTCTTTTTTCATTTTTAAATATTTATATATACATCGCTCCAGCCCGACTTGCTTTTATATATATAGATGACGGATACGCATGAGCACGTTGAAAAGTGCAGACTTCCACTTCGAGATTCATATCTCCTAAACGGTTTATGATATTAAGAAACGGTTTACGCCATCAGACGCCTCATTTATCGCTCTACATGTTTGTTTCTAAACTATTTCCTCGTATCTCCCATATTAAGGGGGTAAATTGAGTTCAAATTTTGAATAGGGTGAAATTTGGGTGCATTTTTAACATTTTACATTACATTTTGCCTACTTATGTATCAGCTAGAATCATGAAATTTGGTACACATATGTCCCTTAATCGTGCCAATGTGCGCACACAACGTGATGATCCTATCATTGTTATAAGTGTGTCAAACAATAAAATATACTTGTAAAAATCACCAAATTTACGAACAATCCAGAAATACGGCCAAATTTAACGTATAAGGGAGAGAGATACGACAAAATGTCACAGGACCAAAGTTGTAGATCACTCCGAATTGAAGAGACATTGTGCCATCCGTTTTGTGATACGACTTACCGTTTAGCCAAAAAATAGCTCAGAAGGAATGTCTGCACAGTCATTAAAACTGCCTCCATATTTCGATATCCTTGGGGGTAAAAAGTGAAAAATTTGAACATCTTGGAATTTTCCCGTCGGTTAGGGTTCAAAAGCTATAATTTCACCAAATTTCAATTGTCTACCTCGTCTCGCAGGTTGTGCCGCCATCTTGATCTGGGGGGATGAGGGATAAAAATGAGGAAATTCCCGAAAATTTTTAAGCCCACGAAACCTATAGGTTATCGTTTTGGATATACTATACGACTGTGTTCTTATACTGAGCCCAAAATTTGAGCCCCCCTAGCGTGCCCCCTTCAGGGAATTTTGAGAATTTCTGATTTTTCTAGGGATCCTGGGGTCATCAGTTTCCCTCGTACCAAGTTTCAAATTTCTGAGATTTCTGGAAGTGCCTCATTAATTCACGTCTTTTTTCATTTTTAAATATTTATATATACATCGCTCCAGCCCGACTTGCTTTTATATATATAGATGACGGATACGCATGAGCACGTTGAAAAGTGCAGACTTCCACTTCGAGATTCATATCTCCTAAACGGTTTATGATATTAAGAAACGGTTTGCGCCATCAGACGCCTCATTTATCGCTCTACATGTTTGTTTCTAAACTATTTCCTCGTATCTCCCATATTAAGGGGGTAAATTGAGTTCAAATTTTGAATAGGGTGAAATTTGGGTGCATTTTTAACATTTTACATTACATTTTGCCTACTTATGTATCAGCTAGAATCATGAAATTTGGTACACATATGTCCCTTAATCGTGCCAATGTGCGCACACAACGTGATGATCCTATCATTGTTATAAGTGTGTCAAACAATAAAATATACTTGTAAAAATCACCAAATTTACGAACAATCCAGAAATACGGCCAAATTTAACGTATAAGGGAGAGAGATACGACAAAATGTCACAGGACCAAAGTTGTAGATCACTCCGAATTGAAGAGACATTGTGCCATCCGTTTTGTGATACGACTTACCGTTTAGCCAAAAAATAGCTCAGAAGGAATGTCTGCACAGTCATTAAAACTGCCTCCATATTTCGATATCCTTGGGGGTAAAAAGTGAAAAATTTGAACATCTTGGAATTTTCCCGTCGGTTAGGGTTCAAAAGCTATAATTTCACCAAATTTCAATTGTCTACCTCGTCTCGCAGGTTGTGCCGCCATCTTGATCTGGGGGGATGAGGGATAAAAATGAGGAAATTCCCGAAAATTTTTAAGCCCACGAAACCTATAGGTTATCGTTTTGGATATACTATACGACTGTGTTCTTATACTGAGCCCAAAATTTGAGCCCCCCTAGCGTGCCCCCTTCAGGGAATTTTGAGAATTTCTGATTTTTCTAGGGATCCTGGGGTCATCAGTTTCCCTCGTACCAAGTTTCAGATTTCTGAGATTTCTGGAAGTGCCTCATTAATTCACGTCTTTTTTCATTTTTAAATATTTATATATACATCGCTCCAGCCCGACTTGCTTTTATATATATATAGATGACGGATACGCATGAGCACGTTGAAAAGTGCAGACTTCCACTTCGAGATTCATATCTCCTAAACGGTTTATGATATTAAGAAACGGTTTGCGCCATCAGACGCCTCATTTATCGCTCTACATGTTTGTTTCTAAACTATTTCCTCGTATCTCCCATATTAAGGGGGTAAATTGAGTTCAAATTTTGAATAGGGTGAAATTTGGGTGCATTTTTAACATTTTACATTACATTTTGCCTACTTATGTATCAGCTAGAATCATGAAATTTGGTACACATATGTCCCTTAATCGTGCCAATGTGCGCACACAACGTGATGATCCTATCATTGTTATAAGTGTGTCAAACAATAAAATATACTTGTAAAAATCACCAAATTTACGAACAATCCAGAAATACGGCCAAATTTAACGTATAAGGGAGAGAGATACGACAAAATGTCACAGGACCAAAGTTGTAGATCACTCCGAATTGAAGAGACATTGTGCCATCCGTTTTGTGATACGACTTACCGTTTAGCCAAAAAATAGCTCAGAAGGAATGTCTGCACAGTCATTAAAACTGCCTCCATATTTCGATATCCTTGGGGGTAAAAAGTGAAAAATTTGAACATCTTGGAATTTTCCCGTCGGTTAGGGTTCAAAAGCTATAATTTCACCAAATTTCAATTGTCTACCTCGTCTCGCAGGTTGTGCCGCCATCTTGATTTGGGGGGATGAGGGATAAAAATGAGGAAATTCCCGAAAATTTTTAAGCCCACGAAACCTATAGGTTATCGTTTTGGATATACTATACGACTGTGTTCTTATACTGAGCCCAAAATTTGAGCCCCCCTAGCGTGCCCCCTTCAGGGAATTTTGAGAATTTCTGATTTTTCTAGGGATCCTGGGGTCATCAGTTTCCCTCGTACCAAGTTTCAAATTTCTGAGATTTCTGGAAGTGCCTCATTAATTCACGTCTTTTTTCATTTTTAAATATTTATATATACATCGCTCCAGCCCGACTTGCTTTTATATATATAGATGACGGATACGCATGAGCACGTTGAAAAGTGCAGACTTCCACTTCGAGATTCATATCTCCTAAACGGTTTATGATATTAAGAAACGGTTTGTGGCATCAGACGCCTCATTTATCGCTCTACATGTTTGTTTCTAAACTATTTCCTCGTATCTCCCATATTAAGGGGGTAAATTGAGTTCAAATTTTGAATAGGGTGAAATTTGGGTGCATTTTTAACATTTTACATTACATTTTGCCTACTTATGTATCAGCTAGAATCATGAAATTTGGTACACATATGTCCCTTAATCGTGCCAATGTGCGCACACAACGTGATGATCCTATCATTGTTATAAGTGTGTCAAACAATAAAATATACTTGTAAAAATCACCAAATTTACGAACAATCCAGAAATACGGCCAAATTTAACGTATAAGGGAGAGAGATACGACAAAATGTCACAGGACCAAAGTTGTAGATCACTCCGAATTGAAGAGACATTGTGCCATCCGTTTTGTGATACGACTTACCGTTTAGCCAAAAAATAGCTCAGAAGGAATGTCTGCACAGTCATTAAAACTGCCTCCATATTTCGATATCCTTGGGGGTAAAAAGTGAAAAATTTGAACATCTTGGAATTTTCCCGTCGGTTAGGGTTCAAAAGCTATAATTTCACCAAATTTCAATTGTCTACCTCGTCTCGCAGGTTGTGCCGCCATCTTGATCTGGGGGGATGAGGGATAAAAATGAGGAAATTCCCGAAAATTTTTAAGCCCACGAAACCTATAGGTTATCGTTTTGGATATACTATACGACTGTGTTCTTATACTGAGCCCAAAATTTGAGCCCCCCTAGCGTGCCCCCTTCAGGGAATTTTGAGAATTTCTGATTTTTCTAGGGATCCTGGGGTCATCAGTTTCCCTCGTACCAAGTTTCAAATTTCTGAGATTTCTGGAAGTGCCTCATTAATTCACGTCTTTTTTCATTTTTAAATATTTATATATACATCGCTCCAGCCCGACTTGCTTTTATATATATAGATGACGGATACGCATGAGCACGTTGAAAAGTGCAGACTTCCACTTCGAGATTCATATCTCCTAAACGGTTTATGATATTAAGAAACGGTTTGCGCCATCAGACGCCTCATTTATCGCTCTACATGTTTGTTTCTAAACTATTTCCTCGTATCTCCCATATTAAGGGGGTAAATTGAGTTCAAATTTTGAATAGGGTGAAATTTGGGTGCATTTTTAACATTTTACATTACATTTTGCCTACTTATGTATCAGCTAGAATCATGAAATTTGGTACACATATGTCCCTTAATCGTGCCAATGTGCGCACACAACGTGATGATCCTATCATTGTTATAAGTGTGTCAAACAATAAAATATACTTGTAAAAATCACCAAATTTACGAACAATCCAGAAATACGGCCAAATTTAACGTATAAGGGAGAGAGATACGACAAAATGTCACAGGACCAAAGTTGTAGATCACTCCGAATTGAAGAGACATTGTGCCATCCGTTTTGTGATACGACTTACCGTTTAGCCAGAAAATAGCTCAGAAGGAATGTCTGCACAGTCATTAAAACTGCCTCCATATTTCGATTTCCTTGGGGTAAAAAGTGAAAAATTTGAACATCTTGGAATTTTCCCGTCGGTTAGGGTTCAAAAGCTATAATTTCACCAAATTTCAATTGTCTACCTCGTCTCGCAGGTTGTGCCGCCATCTTGATTTGGGGGGATGAGGGATAAAAATGAGGAAATTCCCGAAAATTTTTAAGCCCACGAAACCTATAGGTTATCGTTTTGGATATACTATACGACTGTGTTCTTATACTGAGCCCAAAATTTGAGCCCCCCTAGCGTGCCCCCTTCAGGGAATTTTGAGAATTTCTGATTTTTCTAGGGATCCTGGGGTCATCAGTTTCCCTCGTACCAAGTTTCAAATTTCTGAGATTTCTGGAAGTGCCTCATTAATTCACGTCTTTTTTCATTTTTAAATATTTATATATACATCGCTCCAGCCCGACTTGCTTTTATATATATAGATGACGGATACGCATGAGCACGTTGAAAAGTGCAGACTTCCACTTCGAGATTCATATCTCCTAAACGGTTTATGATATTAAGAAACGGTTTGCGCCATCAGACGCCTCATTTATCGCTCTACATGTTTGTTTCTAAACTATTTCCTCGTATCTCCCATATTAAGGGGGTAAATTGAGTTCAAATTTTGAATAGGGTGAAATTTGGGTGCATTTTTAACATTTTACATTACATTTTGCCTACTTATGTATCAGCTAGAATCATGAAATTTGGTACACATATGTCCCTTAATCGTGCCAATGTGCGCACACAACGTGATGATCCTATCATTGTTATAAGTGTGTCAAACAATAAAATATACTTGTAAAAATCACCAAATTTACGAACAATCCAGAAATACGGCCAAATTTAACGTATAAGGGAGAGAGATACGACAAAATGTCACAGGACCAAAGTTGTAGATCACTCCGAATTGAAGAGACATTGTGCCATCCGTTTTGTGATACGACTTACCGTTTAGCCAAAAAATAGCTCAGAAGGAATGTCTGCACAGTCATTAAAACTGCCTCCATATTTCGATATCCTTGGGGGTAAAAAGTGAAAAATTTGAACATCTTGGAATTTTCCCGTCGGTTAGGGTTCAAAAGCTATAATTTCACCAAATTTCAATTGTCTACCTCGTCTCGCAGGTTGTGCCGCCATCTTGATCTGGGGGGATGAGGGATAAAAATGAGGAAATTCCCGAAAATTTTTAAGCCCACGAAACCTATAGGTTATCGTTTTGGATATACTATACGACTGTGTTCTTATACTGAGCCCAAAATTTGAGCCCCCCTAGCGTGCCCCCTTCAGGGAATTTTGAGAATTTCTGATTTTTCTAGGGATCCTGGGGTCATCAGTTTCCCTCGTACCAAGTTTCAAATTTCTGAGATTTCTGGAAGTGCCTCATTAATTCACGTCTTTTTTCATTTTTAAATATTTATATATACATCGCTCCAGCCCGACTTGCTTTTATATATATAGATGACGGATACGCATGAGCACGTTGAAAAGTGCAGACTTCCACTTCGAGATTCATATCTCCTAAACGGTTTATGATATTAAGAAACGGTTTGCGCCATCAGACGCCTCATTTATCGCTCTACATGTTTGTTTCTAAACTATTTCCTCGTATCTCCCATATTAAGGGGGTAAATTGAGTTCAAATTTTGAATAGGGTGAAATTTGGGTGCATTTTTAACATTTTACATTACATTTTGCCTACTTATGTATCAGCTAGAATCATGAAATTTGGTACACATATGTCCCTTAATCGTGCCAATGTGCGCACACAACGTGATGATCCTATCATTGTTATAAGTGTGTCAAACAATAAAATATACTTGTAAAAATCACCAAATTTACGAACAATCCAGAAATACGGCCAAATTTAACGTATAAGGGAGAGAGATACGACAAAATGTCACAGGACCAAAGTTGTAGATCACTCCGAATTGAAGAGACATTGTGCCATCCGTTTTGTGATACGACTTACCGTTTAGCCAAAAAATAGCTCAGAAGGAATGTCTGCACAGTCATTAAAACTGCCTCCATATTTCGATATCCTTGGGGGTAAAAAGTGAAAAATTTGAACATCTTGGAATTTTCCCGTCGGTTAGGGTTCAAAAGCTATAATTTCACCAAATTTCAATTGTCTACCTCGTCTCGCAGGTTGTGCCGCCATCTTGATTTGGGGGGATGAGGGATAAAAATGAGGAAATTCCCGAAAATTTTTAAGCCCACGAAACCTATAGGTTATCGTTTTGGATATACTATACGACTGTGTTCTTATACTGAGCCCAAAATTTGAGCCCCCCTAGCGTGCCCCCTTCAGGGAATTTTGAGAATTTCTGATTTTTCTAGGGATCCTGGGGTCATCAGTTTCCCTCGTACCAAGTTTCAGATTTCTGAGATTTCTGGAAGTGCCTCATTAATTCACGTCTTTTTTCATTTTTAAATATTTATATATACATCGCTCCAGCCCGACTTGCTTTTATATATATATAGATGACGGATACGCATGAGCACGTTGAAAAGTGCAGACTTCCACTTCGAGATTCATATCTCCTAAACGGTTTATGATATTAAGAAACGGTTTGCGCCATCAGACGCCTCATTTATCGCTCTACATGTTTGTTTCTAAACTATTTCCTCGTATCTCCCATATTAAGGGGGTAAATTGAGTTCAAATTTTGAATAGGGTGAAATTTGGGTGCATTTTTAACATTTTACATTACATTTTGCCTACTTATGTATCAGCTAGAATCATGAAATTTGGTACACATATGTCCCTTAATCGTGCCAATGTGCGCACACAACGTGATGATCCTATCATTGTTATAAGTGTGTCAAACAATAAAATATACTTGTAAAAATCACCAAATTTACGAACAATCCAGAAATACGGCCAAATTTAACGTATAAGGGAGAGAGATACGACAAAATGTCACAGGACCAAAGTTGTAGATCACTCCGAATTGAAGAGACATTGTGCCATCCGTTTTGTGATACGACTTACCGTTTAGCCAAAAAATAGCTCAGAAGGAATGTCTGCACAGTCATTAAAACTGCCTCCATATTTCGATATCCTTGGGGGTAAAAAGTGAAAAATTTGAACATCTTGGAATTTTCCCGTCGGTTAGGGTTCAAAAGCTATAATTTCACCAAATTTCAATTGTCTACCTCGTCTCGCAGGTTGTGCCGCCATCTTGATCTGGGGGGATGAGGGATAAAAATGAGGAAATTCCCGAAAATTTTTAAGCCCACGAAACCTATAGGTTATCGTTTTGGATATACTATACGACTGTGTTCTTATACTGAGCCCAAAATTTGAGCCCCCCTAGCGTGCCCCCTTCAGGGAATTTTGAGAATTTCTGATTTTTCTAGGGATCCTGGGGTCATCAGTTTCCCTCGTACCAAGTTTCAAATTTCTGAGATTTCTGGAAGTGCCTCATTAATTCACGTCTTTTTTCATTTTTAAATATTTATATATACATCGCTCCAGCCCGACTTGCTTTTATATATATAGATGACGGATACGCATGAGCACGTTGAAAAGTGCAGACTTCCACTTCGAGATTCATATCTCCTAAACGGTTTATGATATTAAGAAACGGTTTGCGCCATCAGACGCCTCATTTATCGCTCTACATGTTTGTTTCTAAACTATTTCCTCGTATCTCCCATATTAAGGGGGTAAATTGAGTTCAAATTTTGAATAGGGTGAAATTTGGGTGCATTTTTAACATTTTACATTACATTTTGCCTACTTATGTATCAGCTAGAATCATGAAATTTGGTACACATATGTCCCTTAATCGTGCCAATGTGCGCACACAACGTGATGATCCTATCATTGTTATAAGTGTGTCAAACAATAAAATATACTTGTAAAAATCACCAAATTTACGAACAATCCAGAAATACGGCCAAATTTAACGTATAAGGGAGAGAGATACGACAAAATGTCACAGGACCAAAGTTGTAGATCACTCCGAATTGAAGAGACATTGTGCCATCCGTTTTGTGATACGACTTACCGTTTAGCCAAAAAATAGCTCAGAAGGAATGTCTGCACAGTCATTAAAACTGCCTCCATATTTCGATATCCTTGGGGGTAAAAAGTGAAAAATTTGAACATCTTGGAATTTTCCCGTCGGTTAGGGTTCAAAAGCTATAATTTCACCAAATTTCAATTGTCTACCTCGTCTCGCAGGTTGTGCCGCCATCTTGATTTGGGGGGATGAGGGATAAAAATGAGGAAATTCCCGAAAATTTTTAAGCCCACGAAACCTATAGGTTATCGTTTTGGATATACTATACGACTGTGTTCTTATACTGAGCCCAAAATTTGAGCCCCCCTAGCGTGCCCCCTTCAGGGAATTTTGAGAATTTCTGATTTTTCTAGGGATCCTGGGGTCATCAGTTTCCCTCGTACCAAGTTTCAGATTTCTGAGATTTCTGGAAGTGCCTCATTAATTCACGTCTTTTTTCATTTTTAAATATTTATATATACATCGCTCCAGCCCGACTTGCTTTTATATATATATAGATGACGGATACGCATGAGCACGTTGAAAAGTGCAGACTTCCACTTCGAGATTCATATCTCCTAAACGGTTTATGATATTAAGAAACGGTTTGCGCCATCAGACGCCTCATTTATCGCTCTACATGTTTGTTTCTAAACTATTTCCTCGTATCTCCCATATTAAGGGGGTAAATTGAGTTCAAATTTTGAATAGGGTGAAATTTGGGTGCATTTTTAACATTTTACATTACATTTTGCCTACTTATGTATCAGCTAGAATCATGAAATTTGGTACACATATGTCCCTTAATCGTGCCAATGTGCGCACACAACGTGATGATCCTATCATTGTTATAAGTGTGTCAAACAATAAAATATACTTGTAAAAATCACCAAATTTACGAACAATCCAGAAATACGGCCAAATTTAACGTATAAGGGAGAGAGATACGACAAAATGTCACAGGACCAAAGTTGTAGATCACTCCGAATTGAAGAGACATTGTGCCATCCGTTTTGTGATACGACTTACCGTTTAGCCAAAAAATAGCTCAGAAGGAATGTCTGCACAGTCATTAAAACTGCCTCCATATTTCGATATCCTTGGGGGTAAAAAGTGAAAAATTTGAACATCTTGGAATTTTCCCGTCGGTTAGGGTTCAAAAGCTATAATTTCACCAAATTTCAATTGTCTACCTCGTCTCGCAGGTTGTGCCGCCATCTTGATTTGGGGGGATGAGGGATAAAAATGAGGAAATTCCCGAAAATTTTTAAGCCCACGAAACCTATAGGTTATCGTTTTGGATATACTATACGACTGTGTTCTTATACTGAGCCCAAAATTTGAGCCCCCCTAGCGTGCCCCCTTCAGGGAATTTTGAGAATTTCTGATTTTTCTAGGGATCCTGGGGTCATCAGTTTCCCTCGTACCAAGTTTCAAATTTCTGAGATTTCTGGAAGTGCCTCATTAATTCACGTCTTTTTTCATTTTTAAATATTTATATATACATCGCTCCAGCCCGACTTGCTTTTATATATATAGATGACGGATACGCATGAGCACGTTGAAAAGTGCAGACTTCCACTTCGAGATTCATATCTCCTAAACGGTTTATGATATTAAGAAACGGTTTGTGGCATCAGACGCCTCATTTATCGCTCTACATGTTTGTTTCTAAACTATTTCCTCGTATCTCCCATATTAAGGGGGTAAATTGAGTTCAAATTTTGAATAGGGTGAAATTTGGGTGCATTTTTAACATTTTACATTACATTTTGCCTACTTATGTATCAGCTAGAATCATGAAATTTGGTACACATATGTCCCTTAATCGTGCCAATGTGCGCACACAACGTGATGATCCTATCATTGTTATAAGTGTGTCAAACAATAAAATATACTTGTAAAAATCACCAAATTTACGAACAATCCAGAAATACGGCCAAATTTAACGTATAAGGGAGAGAGATACGACAAAATGTCACAGGACCAAAGTTGTAGATCACTCCGAATTGAAGAGACATTGTGCCATCCGTTTTGTGATACGACTTACCGTTTAGCCAAAAAATAGCTCAGAAGGAATGTCTGCACAGTCATTAAAACTGCCTCCATATTTCGATATCCTTGGGGGTAAAAAGTGAAAAATTTGAACATCTTGGAATTTTCCCGTCGGTTAGGGTTCAAAAGCTATAATTTCACCAAATTTCAATTGTCTACCTCGTCTCGCAGGTTGTGCCGCCATCTTGATCTGGGGGGATGAGGGATAAAAATGAGGAAATTCCCGAAAATTTTTAAGCCCACGAAACCTATAGGTTATCGTTTTGGATATACTATACGACTGTGTTCTTATACTGAGCCCAAAATTTGAGCCCCCCTAGCGTGCCCCCTTCAGGGAATTTTGAGAATTTCTGATTTTTCTAGGGATCCTGGGGTCATCAGTTTCCCTCGTACCAAGTTTCAAATTTCTGAGATTTCTGGAAGTACCTCATTAATTCACGTCTGTTTTCATTTTTAAATATTTATATATACATCGCTCCAGCCCGACTTGCTTTTATATATATAGATGACGGATACGCATGAGCACGTTGAAAAGTGCAGACTTCCACTTCGAGATTCATATCTCCTAAACGGTTTATGATATTAAGAAACGGTTCGCGCCATCAGACGCCTCATTTATCGCTCTACATGTTTGTTTCTAAACTATTTCCTCGTATCTCCCATATTAAGGGGGTAAATTGAGTTCAAAGTTTGAATAGGGTGAAATTTGGGTGCATTTTTAACATTTTACATTACATTTTGCCTACTTATGTATCAGCTAGAATCATGAAATTTGGTACACATATGTCCCTTAATCGTGCCAATGTGCGCACACAACGTGATGATCCTATCATTGTTATAAGTGTGTCAAACAATAAAATATACTTGTAAAAATCACCAAATTTACGAACAATCCAGAAATACGGCCAAATTTAACGTATAAGGGAGAGAGATACGACAAAATGTCACAGGACCAAAGTTGTAGATCACTCCGAATTGAAGAGACATTGTGCCATCCGTTTTGTGATACGACTTACCGTTTAGCCAAAAAATAGCTCAGAAGGAATGTCTGCACAGTCATTAAAACTGCCTCCATATTTCGATATCCTTGGGGGTAAAAAGTGAAAAATTTGAACATCTTGGAATTTTCCCGTCGGTTAGGGTTCAAAAGCTATAATTTCACCAAATTTCAATTGTCTACCTCGTCTCGCAGGTTGTGCCGCCATCTTGATCTGGGGGGATGAGGGATAAAAATGAGGAAATTCCCGAAAATTTTTAAGCCCACGAAACCTATAGGTTATCGTTTTGGATATACTATACGACTGTGTTCTTATACTGAGCCCAAAATTTGAGCCCCCCTAGCGTGCCCCCTTCAGGGAATTTTGAGAATTTCTGATTTTTCTAGGGATCCTGGGGTCATCAGTTTCCCTCGTACCAAGTTTCAAATTTCTGAGATTTCTGGAAGTGCCTCATTAATTCACGTCTTTTTTCATTTTTAAATATTTATATATACATCGCTCCAGCCCGACTTGCTTTTATATATATAGATGACGGATACGCATGAGCACGTTGAAAAGTGCAGACTTCCACTTCGAGATTCATATCTCCTAAACGGTTTATGATATTAAGAAACGGTTTGCGCCATCAGACGCCTCATTTATCGCTCTACATGTTTGTTTCTAAACTATTTCCTCGTATCTCCCATATTAAGGGGGTAAATTGAGTTCAAATTTTGAATAGGGTGAAATTTGGGTGCATTTTTAACATTTTACATTACATTTTGCCTACTTATGTATCAGCTAGAATCATGAAATTTGGTACACATATGTCCCTTAATCGTGCCAATGTGCGCACACAACGTGATGATCCTATCATTGTTATAAGTGTGTCAAACAATAAAATATACTTGTAAAAATCACCAAATTTACGAACAATCCAGAAATACGGCCAAATTTAACGTATAAGGGAGAGAGATACGACAAAATGTCACAGGACCAAAGTTGTAGATCACTCCGAATTGAAGAGACATTGTGCCATCCGTTTTGTGATACGACTTACCGTTTAGCCAAAAAATAGCTCAGAAGGAATGTCTGCACAGTCATTAAAACTGCCTCCATATTTCGATATCCTTGGGGGTAAAAAGTGAAAAATTTGAACATCTTGGAATTTTCCCGTCGGTTAGGGTTCAAAAGCTATAATTTCACCAAATTTCAATTGTCTACCTCGTCTCGCAGGTTGTGCCGCCATCTTGATCTGGGGGGATGAGGGATAAAAATGAGGAAATTCCCGAAAATTTTTAAGCCCACGAAACCTATAGGTTATCGTTTTGGATATACTATACGACTGTGTTCTTATACTGAGCCCAAAATTTGAGCCCCCCTAGCGTGCCCCCTTCAGGGAATTTTGAGAATTTCTGATTTTTCTAGGGATCCTGGGGTCATCAGTTTCCCTCGTACCAAGTTTCAGATTTCTGAGATTTCTGGAAGTGCCTCATTAATTCACGTCTTTTTTCATTTTTAAATATTTATATATACATCGCTCCAGCCCGACTTGCTTTTATATATATATAGATGACGGATACGCATGAGCACGTTGAAAAGTGCAGACTTCCACTTCGAGATTCATATCTCCTAAACGGTTTATGATATTAAGAAACGGTTTGCGCCATCAGACGCCTCATTTATCGCTCTACATGTTTGTTTCTAAACTATTTCCTCGTATCTCCCATATTAAGGGGGTAAATTGAGTTCAAATTTTGAATAGGGTGAAATTTGGGTGCATTTTTAACATTTTACATTACATTTTGCCTACTTATGTATCAGCTAGAATCATGAAATTTGGTACACATATGTCCCTTAATCGTGCCAATGTGCGCACACAACGTGATGATCCTATCATTGTTATAAGTGTGTCAAACAATAAAATATACTTGTAAAAATCACCAAATTTACGAACAATCCAGAAATACGGCCAAATTTAACGTATAAGGGAGAGAGATACGACAAAATGTCACAGGACCAAAGTTGTAGATCACTCCGAATTGAAGAGACATTGTGCCATCCGTTTTGTGATACGACTTACCGTTTAGCCAAAAAATAGCTCAGAAGGAATGTCTGCACAGTCATTAAAACTGCCTCCATATTTCGATATCCTTGGGGGTAAAAAGTGAAAAATTTGAACATCTTGGAATTTTCCCGTCGGTTAGGGTTCAAAAGCTATAATTTCACCAAATTTCAATTGTCTACCTCGTCTCGCAGGTTGTGCCGCCATCTTGATCTGGGGGGATGAGGGATAAAAATGAGGAAATTCCCGAAAATTTTTAAGCCCACGAAACCTATAGGTTATCGTTTTGGATATACTATACGACTGTGTTCTTATACTGAGCCCAAAATTTGAGCCCCCCTAGCGTGCCCCCTTCAGGGAATTTTGAGAATTTCTGATTTTTCTAGGGATCCTGGGGTCATCAGTTTCCCTCGTACCAAGTTTCAAATTTCTGAGATTTCTGGAAGTGCCTCATTAATTCACGTCTTTTTTCATTTTTAAATATTTATATATACATCGCTCCAGCCCGACTTGCTTTTATATATATAGATGACGGATACGCATGAGCACGTTGAAAAGTGCAGACTTCCACTTCGAGATTCATATCTCCTAAACGGTTTATGATATTAAGAAACGGTTTGCGCCATCAGACGCCTCATTTATCGCTCTACATGTTTGTTTCTAAACTATTTCCTCGTATCTCCCATATTAAGGGGGTAAATTGAGTTCAAATTTTGAATAGGGTGAAATTTGGGTGCATTTTTAACATTTTACATTACATTTTGCCTACTTATGTATCAGCTAGAATCATGAAATTTGGTACACATATGTCCCTTAATCGTGCCAATGTGCGCACACAACGTGATGATCCTATCATTGTTATAAGTGTGTCAAACAATAAAATATACTTGTAAAAATCACCAAATTTACGAACAATCCAGAAATACGGCCAAATTTAACGTATAAGGGAGAGAGATACGACAAAATGTCACAGGACCAAAGTTGTAGATCACTCCGAATTGAAGAGACATTGTGCCATCCGTTTTGTGATACGACTTACCGTTTAGCCAAAAAATAGCTCAGAAGGAATGTCTGCACAGTCATTAAAACTGCCTCCATATTTCGATATCCTTGGGGGTAAAAAGTGAAAAATTTGAACATCTTGGAATTTTCCCGTCGGTTAGGGTTCAAAAGCTATAATTTCACCAAATTTCAATTGTCTACCTCGTCTCGCAGGTTGTGCCGCCATCTTGATCTGGGGGGATGAGGGATAAAAATGAGGAAATTCCCGAAAATTTTTAAGCCCACGAAACCTATAGGTTATCGTTTTGGATATACTATACGACTGTGTTCTTATACTGAGCCCAAAATTTGAGCCCCCCTAGCGTGCCCCCTTCAGGGAATTTTGAGAATTTCTGATTTTTCTAGGGATCCTGGGGTCATCAGTTTCCCTCGTACCAAGTTTCAGATTTCTGAGATTTCTGGAAGTGCCTCATTAATTCACGTCTTTTTTCATTTTTAAATATTTATATATACATCGCTCCAGCCCGACTTGCTTTTATATATATATAGATGACGGATACGCATGAGCACGTTGAAAAGTGCAGACTTCCACTTCGAGATTCATATCTCCTAAACGGTTTATGATATTAAGAAACGGTTTGCGCCATCAGACGCCTCATTTATCGCTCTACATGTTTGTTTCTAAACTATTTCCTCGTATCTCCCATATTAAGGGGGTAAATTGAGTTCAAATTTTGAATAGGGTGAAATTTGGGTGCATTTTTAACATTTTACATTACATTTTGCCTACTTATGTATCAGCTAGAATCATGAAATTTGGTACACATATGTCCCTTAATCGTGCCAATGTGCGCACACAACGTGATGATCCTATCATTGTTATAAGTGTGTCAAACAATAAAATATACTTGTAAAAATCACCAAATTTACGAACAATCCAGAAATACGGCCAAATTTAACGTATAAGGGAGAGAGATACGACAAAATGTCACAGGACCAAAGTTGTAGATCACTCCGAATTGAAGAGACATTGTGCCATCCGTTTTGTGATACGACTTACCGTTTAGCCAAAAAATAGCTCAGAAGGAATGTCTGCACAGTCATTAAAACTGCCTCCATATTTCGATATCCTTGGGGGTAAAAAGTGAAAAATTTGAACATCTTGGAATTTTCCCGTCGGTTAGGGTTCAAAAGCTATAATTTCACCAAATTTCAATTGTCTACCTCGTCTCGCAGGTTGTGCCGCCATCTTGATTTGGGGGGATGAGGGATAAAAATGAGGAAATTCCCGAAAATTTTTAAGCCCACGAAACCTATAGGTTATCGTTTTGGATATACTATACGACTGTGTTCTTATACTGAGCCCAAAATTTGAGCCCCCCTAGCGTGCCCCCTTCAGGGAATTTTGAGAATTTCTGATTTTTCTAGGGATCCTGGGGTCATCAGTTTCCCTCGTACCAAGTTTCAAATTTCTGAGATTTCTGGAAGTGCCTCATTAATTCACGTCTTTTTTCATTTTTAAATATTTATATATACATCGCTCCAGCCCGACTTGCTTTTATATATATAGATGACGGATACGCATGAGCACGTTGAAAAGTGCAGACTTCCACTTCGAGATTCATATCTCCTAAACGGTTTATGATATTAAGAAACGGTTTGTGGCATCAGACGCCTCATTTATCGCTCTACATGTTTGTTTCTAAACTATTTCCTCGTATCTCCCATATTAAGGGGGTAAATTGAGTTCAAATTTTGAATAGGGTGAAATTTGGGTGCATTTTTAACATTTTACATTACATTTTGCCTACTTATGTATCAGCTAGAATCATGAAATTTGGTACACATATGTCCCTTAATCGTGCCAATGTGCGCACACAACGTGATGATCCTATCATTGTTATAAGTGTGTCAAACAATAAAATATACTTGTAAAAATCACCAAATTTACGAACAATCCAGAAATACGGCCAAATTTAACGTATAAGGGAGAGAGATACGACAAAATGTCACAGGACCAAAGTTGTAGATCACTCCGAATTGAAGAGACATTGTGCCATCCGTTTTGTGATACGACTTACCGTTTAGCCAAAAAATAGCTCAGAAGGAATGTCTGCACAGTCATTAAAACTGCCTCCATATTTCGATATCCTTGGGGGTAAAAAGTGAAAAATTTGAACATCTTGGAATTTTCCCGTCGGTTAGGGTTCAAAAGCTATAATTTCACCAAATTTCAATTGTCTACCTCGTCTCGCAGGTTGTGCCGCCATCTTGATTTGGGGGGATGAGGGATAAAAATGAGGAAATTCCCGAAAATTTTTAAGCCCACGAAACCTATAGGTTATCGTTTTGGATATACTATACGACTGTGTTCTTATACTGAGCCCAAAATTTGAGCCCCCCTAGCGTGCCCCCTTCAGGGAATTTTGAGAATTTCTGATTTTTCTAGGGATCCTGGGGTCATCAGTTTCCCTCGTACCAAGTTTCAAATTTCTGAGATTTCTGGAAGTGCCTCATTAATTCACGTCTTTTTTCATTTTTAAATATTTATATATACATCGCTCCAGCCCGACTTGCTTTTATATATATAGATGACGGATACGCATGAGCACGTTGAAAAGTGCAGACTTCCACTTCGAGATTCATATCTCCTAAACGGTTTATGATATTAAGAAACGGTTTGTGGCATCAGACGCCTCATTTATCGCTCTACATGTTTGTTTCTAAACTATTTCCTCGTATCTCCCATATTAAGGGGGTAAATTGAGTTCAAATTTTGAATAGGGTGAAATTTGGGTGCATTTTTAACATTTTACATTACATTTTGCCTACTTATGTATCAGCTAGAATCATGAAATTTGGTACACATATGTCCCTTAATCGTGCCAATGTGCGCACACAACGTGATGATCCTATCATTGTTATAAGTGTGTCAAACAATAAAATATACTTGTAAAAATCACCAAATTTACGAACAATCCAGAAATACGGCCAAATTTAACGTATAAGGGAGAGAGATACGACAAAATGTCACAGGACCAAAGTTGTAGATCACTCCGAATTGAAGAGACATTGTGCCATCCGTTTTGTGATACGACTTACCGTTTAGCCAAAAAATAGCTCAGAAGGAATGTCTGCACAGTCATTAAAACTGCCTCCATATTTCGATATCCTTGGGGGTAAAAAGTGAAAAATTTGAACATCTTGGAATTTTCCCGTCGGTTAGGGTTCAAAAGCTATAATTTCACCAAATTTCAATTGTCTACCTCGTCTCGCAGGTTGTGCCGCCATCTTGATCTGGGGGGATGAGGGATAAAAATGAGGAAATTCCCGAAAATTTTTAAGCCCACGAAACCTATAGGTTATCGTTTTGGATATACTATACGACTGTGTTCTTATACTGAGCCCAAAATTTGAGCCCCCCTAGCGTGCCCCCTTCAGGGAATTTTGAGAATTTCTGATTTTTCTAGGGATCCTGGGGTCATCAGTTTCCCTCGTACCAAGTTTCAAATTTCTGAGATTTCTGGAAGTACCTCATTAATTCACGTCTTTTTTCATTTTTAAATATTTATATATACATCGCTCCAGCCCGACTTGCTTTTATATATATAGATGACGGATACGCATGAGCACGTTGAAAAGTGCAGACTTCCACTTCGAGATTCATATCTCCTAAACGGTTTATGATATTAAGAAACGGTTCGCGCCATCAGACGCCTCATTTATCGCTCTACATGTTTGTTTCTAAACTATTTCCTCGTATCTCCCATATTAAGGGGGTAAATTGAGTTCAAAATTTGAATAGGGTGAAATTTGGGTGCATTTTTAACATTTTACATTACATTTTGCCTACTTATGTATCAGCTAGAATCATGAAATTTGGTACACATATGTCCCTCAATCGTGCCAATGTGCGCACACAACGTGATGATCCTATCATTGTTATAAGTGTGTCAAACAATAAAATATACTTGTAAAAATCACCAAATTTACGAACAATCCAGAAATACGGCCAAATTTAACGTATAAGGGAGAGAGATACGACAAAATGTCACAGGACCAAAGTTGTAGATCACTCCGAATTGAAGAGACATTGTGCCATCCGTTTTGTGATACGACTTACCGTTTAGCCAAAAAATAGCTCAGAAGGAATGTCTGCACAGTCATTAAAACTGCCTCCATATTTCGATTTCCTTGGGGGTAAAAAGTGAAAAATTTGAACATCTTGGAATTTTCCCGTCGGTTAGGGTTCAAAAGCTATAATTTCACCAAATTTCAATTGTCTACCTCGTCTCGCAGGTTGTGCCGCCATCTTGATTTGGGGGGATGAGGGATAAAAATGAGGAAATTCCCGAAAATTTTTAAGCCCACGAAACCTATAGGTTATCGTTTTGGATATACTATACGACTGTGTTCTTATACTGAGCCCAAAATTTGAGCCCCCCTAGCGTGCCCCCTTCAGGGAATTTTGAGAATTTCTGATTTTTCTAGGGATCCTGGGGTCATCAGTTTCCCTCGTACCAAGTTTCAAATTTCTGAGATTTCTGGAAGTGCCTCATTAATTCACGTCTTTTTTCATTTTTAAATATTTATATATACATCGCTCCAGCCCGACTTGCTTTTATATATATAGATGACGGATACGCATGAGCACGTTGAAAAGTGCAGACTTCCACTTCGAGATTCATATCTCCTAAACGGTTTATGATATTAAGAAACGGTTTACGCCATCAGACGCCTCATTTATCGCTCTACATGTTTGTTTCTAAACTATTTCCTCGTATCTCCCATATTAAGGGGGTAAATTGAGTTCAAATTTTGAATAGGGTGAAATTTGGGTGCATTTTTAACATTTTACATTACATTTTGCCTACTTATGTATCAGCTAGAATCATGAAATTTGGTACACATATGTCCCTTAATCGTGCCAATGTGCGCACACAACGTGATGATCCTATCATTGTTATAAGTGTGTCAAACAATAAAATATACTTGTAAAAATCACCAAATTTACGAACAATCCAGAAATACGGCCAAATTTAACGTATAAGGGAGAGAGATACGACAAAATGTCACAGGACCAAAGTTGTAGATCACTCCGAATTGAAGAGACATTGTGCCATCCGTTTTGTGATACGACTTACCGTTTAGCCAAAAAATAGCTCAGAAGGAATGTCTGCACAGTCATTAAAACTGCCTCCATATTTCGATATCCTTGGGGGTAAAAAGTGAAAAATTTGAACATCTTGGAATTTTCCCGTCGGTTAGGGTTCAAAAGCTATAATTTCACCAAATTTCAATTGTCTACCTCGTCTCGCAGGTTGTGCCGCCATCTTGATCTGGGGGGATGAGGGATAAAAATGAGGAAATTCCCGAAAATTTTTAAGCCCACGAAACCTATAGGTTATCGTTTTGGATATACTATACGACTGTGTTCTTATACTGAGCCCAAAATTTGAGCCCCCCTAGCGTGCCCCCTTCAGGGAATTTTGAGAATTTCTGATTTTTCTAGGGATCCTGGGGTCATCAGTTTCCCTCGTACCAAGTTTCAAATTTCTGAGATTTCTGGAAGTGCCTCATTAATTCACGTCTTTTTTCATTTTTAAATATTTATATATACATCGCTCCAGCCCGACTTGCTTTTATATATATAGATGACGGATACGCATGAGCACGTTGAAAAGTGCAGACTTCCACTTCGAGATTCATATCTCCTAAACGGTTTATGATATTAAGAAACGGTTTGCGCCATCAGACGCCTCATTTATCGCTCTACATGTTTGTTTCTAAACTATTTCCTCGTATCTCCCATATTAAGGGGGTAAATTGAGTTCAAATTTTGAATAGGGTGAAATTTGGGTGCATTTTTAACATTTTACATTACATTTTGCCTACTTATGTATCAGCTAGAATCATGAAATTTGGTACACATATGTCCCTTAATCGTGCCAATGTGCGCACACAACGTGATGATCCTATCATTGTTATAAGTGTGTCAAACAATAAAATATACTTGTAAAAATCACCAAATTTACGAACAATCCAGAAATACGGCCAAATTTAACGTATAAGGGAGAGAGATACGACAAAATGTCACAGGACCAAAGTTGTAGATCACTCCGAATTGAAGAGACATTGTGCCATCCGTTTTGTGATACGACTTACCGTTTAGCCAAAAAATAGCTCAGAAGGAATGTCTGCACAGTCATTAAAACTGCCTCCATATTTCGATATCCTTGGGGGTAAAAAGTGAAAAATTTGAACATCTTGGAATTTTCCCGTCGGTTAGGGTTCAAAAGCTATAATTTCACCAAATTTCAATTGTCTACCTCGTCTCGCAGGTTGTGCCGCCATCTTGATCTGGGGGGATGAGGGATAAAAATGAGGAAATTCCCGAAAATTTTTAAGCCCACGAAACCTATAGGTTATCGTTTTGGATATACTATACGACTGTGTTCTTATACTGAGCCCAAAATTTGAGCCCCCCTAGCGTGCCCCCTTCAGGGAATTTTGAGAATTTCTGATTTTTCTAGGGATCCTGGGGTCATCAGTTTCCCTCGTACCAAGTTTCAGATTTCTGAGATTTCTGGAAGTGCCTCATTAATTCACGTCTTTTTTCATTTTTAAATATTTATATATACATCGCTCCAGCCCGACTTGCTTTTATATATATATAGATGACGGATACGCATGAGCACGTTGAAAAGTGCAGACTTCCACTTCGAGATTCATATCTCCTAAACGGTTTATGATATTAAGAAACGGTTTGCGCCATCAGACGCCTCATTTATCGCTCTACATGTTTGTTTCTAAACTATTTCCTCGTATCTCCCATATTAAGGGGGTAAATTGAGTTCAAATTTTGAATAGGGTGAAATTTGGGTGCATTTTTAACATTTTACATTACATTTTGCCTACTTATGTATCAGCTAGAATCATGAAATTTGGTACACATATGTCCCTTAATCGTGCCAATGTGCGCACACAACGTGATGATCCTATCATTGTTATAAGTGTGTCAAACAATAAAATATACTTGTAAAAATCACCAAATTTACGAACAATCCAGAAATACGGCCAAATTTAACGTATAAGGGAGAGAGATACGACAAAATGTCACAGGACCAAAGTTGTAGATCACTCCGAATTGAAGAGACATTGTGCCATCCGTTTTGTGATACGACTTACCGTTTAGCCAAAAAATAGCTCAGAAGGAATGTCTGCACAGTCATTAAAACTGCCTCCATATTTCGATATCCTTGGGGGTAAAAAGTGAAAAATTTGAACATCTTGGAATTTTCCCGTCGGTTAGGGTTCAAAAGCTATAATTTCACCAAATTTCAATTGTCTACCTCGTCTCGCAGGTTGTGCCGCCATCTTGATTTGGGGGGATGAGGGATAAAAATGAGGAAATTCCCGAAAATTTTTAAGCCCACGAAACCTATAGGTTATCGTTTTGGATATACTATACGACTGTGTTCTTATACTGAGCCCAAAATTTGAGCCCCCCTAGCGTGCCCCCTTCAGGGAATTTTGAGAATTTCTGATTTTTCTAGGGATCCTGGGGTCATCAGTTTCCCTCGTACCAAGTTTCAAATTTCTGAGATTTCTGGAAGTGCCTCATTAATTCACGTCTTTTTTCATTTTTAAATATTTATATATACATCGCTCCAGCCCGACTTGCTTTTATATATATAGATGACGGATACGCATGAGCACGTTGAAAAGTGCAGACTTCCACTTCGAGATTCATATCTCCTAAACGGTTTATGATATTAAGAAACGGTTTGTGGCATCAGACGCCTCATTTATCGCTCTACATGTTTGTTTCTAAACTATTTCCTCGTATCTCCCATATTAAGGGGGTAAATTGAGTTCAAATTTTGAATAGGGTGAAATTTGGGTGCATTTTTAACATTTTACATTACATTTTGCCTACTTATGTATCAGCTAGAATCATGAAATTTGGTACACATATGTCCCTTAATCGTGCCAATGTGCGCACACAACGTGATGATCCTATCATTGTTATAAGTGTGTCAAACAATAAAATATACTTGTAAAAATCACCAAATTTACGAACAATCCAGAAATACGGCCAAATTTAACGTATAAGGGAGAGAGATACGACAAAATGTCACAGGACCAAAGTTGTAGATCACTCCGAATTGAAGAGACATTGTGCCATCCGTTTTGTGATACGACTTACCGTTTAGCCAAAAAATAGCTCAGAAGGAATGTCTGCACAGTCATTAAAACTGCCTCCATATTTCGATATCCTTGGGGGTAAAAAGTGAAAAATTTGAACATCTTGGAATTTTCCCGTCGGTTAGGGTTCAAAAGCTATAATTTCACCAAATTTCAATTGTCTACCTCGTCTCGCAGGTTGTGCCGCCATCTTGATCTGGGGGGATGAGGGATAAAAATGAGGAAATTCCCGAAAATTTTTAAGCCCACGAAACCTATAGGTTATCGTTTTGGATATACTATACGACTGTGTTCTTATACTGAGCCCAAAATTTGAGCCCCCCTAGCGTGCCCCCTTCAGGGAATTTTGAGAATTTCTGATTTTTCTAGGGATCCTGGGGTCATCAGTTTCCCTCGTACCAAGTTTCAAATTTCTGAGATTTCTGGAAGTACCTCATTAATTCACGTCTTTTTTCATTTTTAAATATTTATATATACATCGCTCCAGCCCGACTTGCTTTTATATATATAGATGACGGATACGCATGAGCACGTTGAAAAGTGCAGACTTCCACTTCGAGATTCATATCTCCTAAACGGTTTATGATATTAAGAAACGGTTCGCGCCATCAGACGCCTCATTTATCGCTCTACATGTTTGTTTCTAAACTATTTCCTCGTATCTCCCATATTAAGGGGGTAAATTGAGTTCAAAATTTGAATAGGGTGAAATTTGGGTGCATTTTTAACATTTTACATTACATTTTGCCTACTTATGTATCAGCTAGAATCATGAAATTTGGTACACATATGTCCCTCAATCGTGCCAATGTGCGCACACAACGTGATGATCCTATCATTGTTATAAGTGTGTCAAACAATAAAATATACTTGTAAAAATCACCAAATTTACGAACAATCCAGAAATACGGCCAAATTTAACGTATAAGGGAGAGAGATACGACAAAATGTCACAGGACCAAAGTTGTAGATCACTCCGAATTGAAGAGACATTGTGCCATCCGTTTTGTGATACGACTTACCGTTTAGCCAAAAAATAGCTCAGAAGGAATGTCTGCACAGTCATTAAAACTGCCTCCATATTTCGATTTCCTTGGGGGTAAAAAGTGAAAAATTTGAACATCTTGGAATTTTCCCGTCGGTTAGGGTTCAAAAGCTATAATTTCACCAAATTTCAATTGTCTACCTCGTCTCGCAGGTTGTGCCGCCATCTTGATTTGGGGGGATGAGGGATAAAAATGAGGAAATTCCCGAAAATTTTTAAGCCCACGAAACCTATAGGTTATCGTTTTGGATATACTATACGACTGTGTTCTTATACTGAGCCCAAAATTTGAGCCCCCCTAGCGTGCCCCCTTCAGGGAATTTTGAGAATTTCTGATTTTTCTAGGGATCCTGGGGTCATCAGTTTCCCTCGTACCAAGTTTCAAATTTCTGAGATTTCTGGAAGTGCCTCATTAATTCACGTCTTTTTTCATTTTTAAATATTTATATATACATCGCTCCAGCCCGACTTGCTTTTATATATATAGATGACGGATACGCATGAGCACGTTGAAAAGTGCAGACTTCCACTTCGAGATTCATATCTCCTAAACGGTTTATGATATTAAGAAACGGTTTGTGGCATCAGACGCCTCATTTATCGCTCTACATGTTTGTTTCTAAACTATTTCCTCGTATCTCCCATATTAAGGGGGTAAATTGAGTTCAAATTTTGAATAGGGTGAAATTTGGGTGCATTTTTAACATTTTACATTACATTTTGCCTACTTATGTATCAGCTAGAATCATGAAATTTGGTACACATATGTCCCTTAATCGTGCCAATGTGCGCACACAACGTGATGATCCTATCATTGTTATAAGTGTGTCAAACAATAAAATATACTTGTAAAAATCACCAAATTTACGAACAATCCAGAAATACGGCCAAATTTAACGTATAAGGGAGAGAGATACGACAAAATGTCACAGGACCAAAGTTGTAGATCACTCCGAATTGAAGAGACATTGTGCCATCCGTTTTGTGATACGACTTACCGTTTAGCCAAAAAATAGCTCAGAAGGAATGTCTGCACAGTCATTAAAACTGCCTCCATATTTCGATATCCTTGGGGGTAAAAAGTGAAAAATTTGAACATCTTGGAATTTTCCCGTCGGTTAGGGTTCAAAAGCTATAATTTCACCAAATTTCAATTGTCTACCTCGTCTCGCAGGTTGTGCCGCCATCTTGATCTGGGGGGATGAGGGATAAAAATGAGGAAATTCCCGAAAATTTTTAAGCCCACGAAACCTATAGGTTATCGTTTTGGATATACTATACGACTGTGTTCTTATACTGAGCCCAAAATTTGAGCCCCCCTAGCGTGCCCCCTTCAGGGAATTTTGAGAATTTCTGATTTTTCTAGGGATCCTGGGGTCATCAGTTTCCCTCGTACCAAGTTTCAAATTTCTGAGATTTCTGGAAGTGCCTCATTAATTCACGTCTTTTTTCATTTTTAAATATTTATATATACATCGCTCCAGCCCGACTTGCTTTTATATATATAGATGACGGATACGCATGAGCACGTTGAAAAGTGCAGACTTCCACTTCGAGATTCATATCTCCTAAACGGTTTATGATATTAAGAAACGGTTTGCGCCATCAGACGCCTCATTTATCGCTCTACATGTTTGTTTCTAAACTATTTCCTCGTATCTCCCATATTAAGGGGGTAAATTGAGTTCAAATTTTGAATAGGGTGAAATTTGGGTGCATTTTTAACATTTTACATTACATTTTGCCTACTTATGTATCAGCTAGAATCATGAAATTTGGTACACATATGTCCCTTAATCGTGCCAATGTGCGCACACAACGTGATGATCCTATCATTGTTATAAGTGTGTCAAACAATAAAATATACTTGTAAAAATCACCAAATTTACGAACAATCCAGAAATACGGCCAAATTTAACGTATAAGGGAGAGAGATACGACAAAATGTCACAGGACCAAAGTTGTAGATCACTCCGAATTGAAGAGACATTGTGCCATCCGTTTTGTGATACGACTTACCGTTTAGCCAAAAAATAGCTCAGAAGGAATGTCTGCACAGTCATTAAAACTGCCTCCATATTTCGATATCCTTGGGGGTAAAAAGTGAAAAATTTGAACATCTTGGAATTTTCCCGTCGGTTAGGGTTCAAAAGCTATAATTTCACCAAATTTCAATTGTCTACCTCGTCTCGCAGGTTGTGCCGCCATCTTGATCTGGGGGGATGAGGGATAAAAATGAGGAAATTCCCGAAAATTTTTAAGCCCACGAAACCTATAGGTTATCGTTTTGGATATACTATACGACTGTGTTCTTATACTGAGCCCAAAATTTGAGCCCCCCTAGCGTGCCCCCTTCAGGGAATTTTGAGAATTTCTGATTTTTCTAGGGATCCTGGGGTCATCAGTTTCCCTCGTACCAAGTTTCAGATTTCTGAGATTTCTGGAAGTGCCTCATTAATTCACGTCTTTTTTCATTTTTAAATATTTATATATACATCGCTCCAGCCCGACTTGCTTTTATATATATATAGATGACGGATACGCATGAGCACGTTGAAAAGTGCAGACTTCCACTTCGAGATTCATATCTCCTAAACGGTTTATGATATTAAGAAACGGTTTGCGCCATCAGACGCCTCATTTATCGCTCTACATGTTTGTTTCTAAACTATTTCCTCGTATCTCCCATATTAAGGGGGTAAATTGAGTTCAAATTTTGAATAGGGTGAAATTTGGGTGCATTTTTAACATTTTACATTACATTTTGCCTACTTATGTATCAGCTAGAATCATGAAATTTGGTACACATATGTCCCTTAATCGTGCCAATGTGCGCACACAACGTGATGATCCTATCATTGTTATAAGTGTGTCAAACAATAAAATATACTTGTAAAAATCACCAAATTTACGAACAATCCAGAAATACGGCCAAATTTAACGTATAAGGGAGAGAGATACGACAAAATGTCACAGGACCAAAGTTGTAGATCACTCCGAATTGAAGAGACATTGTGCCATCCGTTTTGTGATACGACTTACCGTTTAGCCAAAAAATAGCTCAGAAGGAATGTCTGCACAGTCATTAAAACTGCCTCCATATTTCGATATCCTTGGGGGTAAAAAGTGAAAAATTTGAACATCTTGGAATTTTCCCGTCGGTTAGGGTTCAAAAGCTATAATTTCACCAAATTTCAATTGTCTACCTCGTCTCGCAGGTTGTGCCGCCATCTTGATTTGGGGGGATGAGGGATAAAAATGAGGAAATTCCCGAAAATTTTTAAGCCCACGAAACCTATAGGTTATCGTTTTGGATATACTATACGACTGTGTTCTTATACTGAGCCCAAAATTTGAGCCCCCCTAGCGTGCCCCCTTCAGGGAATTTTGAGAATTTCTGATTTTTCTAGGGATCCTGGGGTCATCAGTTTCCCTCGTACCAAGTTTCAAATTTCTGAGATTTCTGGAAGTGCCTCATTAATTCACGTCTTTTTTCATTTTTAAATATTTATATATACATCGCTCCAGCCCGACTTGCTTTTATATATATAGATGACGGATACGCATGAGCACGTTGAAAAGTGCAGACTTCCACTTCGAGATTCATATCTCCTAAACGGTTTATGATATTAAGAAACGGTTTGTGGCATCAGACGCCTCATTTATCGCTCTACATGTTTGTTTCTAAACTATTTCCTCGTATCTCCCATATTAAGGGGGTAAATTGAGTTCAAATTTTGAATAGGGTGAAATTTGGGTGCATTTTTAACATTTTACATTACATTTTGCCTACTTATGTATCAGCTAGAATCATGAAATTTGGTACACATATGTCCCTTAATCGTGCCAATGTGCGCACACAACGTGATGATCCTATCATTGTTATAAGTGTGTCAAACAATAAAATATACTTGTAAAAATCACCAAATTTACGAACAATCCAGAAATACGGCCAAATTTAACGTATAAGGGAGAGAGATACGACAAAATGTCACAGGACCAAAGTTGTAGATCACTCCGAATTGAAGAGACATTGTGCCATCCGTTTTGTGATACGACTTACCGTTTAGCCAAAAAATAGCTCAGAAGGAATGTCTGCACAGTCATTAAAACTGCCTCCATATTTCGATTTCCTTGGGGGTAAAAAGTGAAAAATTTGAACATCTTGGAATTTTCCCGTCGGTTAGGGTTCAAAAGCTATAATTTCACCAAATTTCAATTGTCTACCTCGTCTCGCAGGTTGTGCCGCCATCTTGATTTGGGGGGATGAGGGATAAAAATGAGGAAATTCCCGAAAATTTTTAAGCCCACGAAACCTATAGGTTATCGTTTTGGATATACTATACGACTGTGTTCTTATACTGAGCCCAAAATTTGAGCCCCCCTAGCGTGCCCCCTTCAGGGAATTTTGAGAATTTCTGATTTTTCTAGGGATCCTGGGGTCATCAGTTTCCCTCGTACCAAGTTTCAAATTTCTGAGATTTCTGGAAGTGCCTCATTAATTCACGTCTTTTTTCATTTTTAAATATTTATATATACATCGCTCCAGCCCGACTTGCTTTTATATATATAGATGACGGATACGCATGAGCACGTTGAAAAGTGCAGACTTCCACTTCGAGATTCATATCACCTAAACGGTTTATGATATTAAGAAACGGTTTACGCCATCAGACGCCTCATTTATCGCTCTACATGTTTGTTTCTAAACTATTTCCTCGTATCTCCCATATTAAGGGGGTAAATTGAGTTCAAATTTTGAATAGGGTGAAATTTGGGTGCATTTTTAACATTTTACATTACATTTTGCCTACTTATGTATCAGCTAGAATCATGAAATTTGGTACACATATGTCCCTTAATTGTGCCAATGTGCGCACACAACGTGATGATCCTATCATTGTTATAAGTGTGTCAAACAATAAAATATACTTGTAAAAATCACCAAATTTACGAACAATCCAGAAATACGGCCAAATTTAACGTATAAGGGAGAGAGATACGACAAAATGTCACAGGACCAAAGTTGTAGATCACTCCGAATTGAAGAGACATTGTGCCATCCGTTTTGTGATACGACTTACCGTTTAGCCAAAAAATAGCTCAGAAGGAATGTCTGCACAGTCATTAAAACTGCCTCCATATTTCGATATCCTTGGGGGTAAAAAGTGAAAAATTTGAACATCTTGGAATTTTCCCGTCGGTTAGGGTTCAAAAGCTATAATTTCACCAAATTTCAATTGTCTACCTCGTCTCGCAGGTTGTGCCGCCATCTTGATTTGGGGGGATGAGGGATAAAAATGAGGAAATTCCCGAAAATTTTTAAGCCCACGAAACCTATAGGTTATCGTTTTGGATATACTATACGACTGTGTTCTTATACTGAGCCCAAAATTTGAGCCCCCCTAGCGTGCCCCCTTCAGGGAATTTTGAGAATTTCTGATTTTTCTAGGGATCCTGGGGTCATCAGTTTCCCTCGTACCAAGTTTCAAATTTCTGAGATTTCTGGAAGTGCCTCATTAATTCACGTCTTTTTTCATTTTTAAATATTTATATATACATCGCTCCAGCCCGACTTGCTTTTATATATATAGATGACGGATACGCATGAGCACGTTGAAAAGTGCAGACTTCCACTTCGAGATTCATATCTCCTAAACGGTTTATGATATTAAGAAACGGTTTGTGCCATCAGACGCCTCATTTATCGCTCTACATGTTTGTTTCTAAACTATTTCCTCGTATCTCCCATATTAAGGGGGTAAATTGAGTTCAAATTTTGAATAGGGTGAAATTTGGGTGCATTTTTAACATTTTACATTACATTTTGCCTACTTATGTATCAGCTAGAATCATGAAATTTGGTACACATATGTCCCTTAATCGTGCCAATGTGCGCACACAACGTGATGATCCTATCATTGTTATAAGTGTGTCAAACAATAAAATATACTTGTAAAAATCACCAAATTTACGAACAATCCAGAAATACGGCCAAATTTAACGTATAAGGGAGAGAGATACGACAAAATGTCACAGGACCAAAGTTGTAGATCACTCCGAATTGAAGAGACATTGTGCCATCCGTTTTGTGATACGACTTACCGTTTAGCCAAAAAATAGCTCAGAAGGAATGTCTGCACAGTCATTAAAACTGCCTCCATATTTCGATATCCTTGGGGGTAAAAAGTGAAAAATTTGAACATCTTGGAATTTTCCCGTCGGTTAGGGTTCAAAAGCTATAATTTCACCAAATTTCAATTGTCTACCTCGTCTCGCAGGTTGTGCCGCCATCTTGATCTGGGGGGATGAGGGATAAAAATGAGGAAATTCCCGAAAATTTTTAAGCCCACGAAACCTATAGGTTATCGTTTTGGATATACTATACGACTGTGTTCTTATACTGAGCCCAAAATTTGAGCCCCCCTAGCGTGCCCCCTTCAGGGAATTTTGAGAATTTCTGATATTTCTAGGGATCCTGGGGTCATCAGTTTCCCTCGTACCAAGTTTCAAATTTCTGAGATTTCTGGAAGTGCCTCATTAATTCACGTCTTTTTTCATTTTTAAATATTTATATATACATCGCTCCAGCCCGACTTGCTTTTATATATATAGATGACGGATACGCATGAGCACGTTGAAAAGTGCAGACTTCCACTTCGAGATTCATATCTCCTAAACGGTTTATGATATTAAGAAACGGTTTGCGCCATCAGACGCCTCATTTATCGCTCTACATGTTTGTTTCTAAACTATTTCCTCGTATCTCCCATATTAAGGGGGTAAATTGAGTTCAAATTTTGAATAGGGTGAAATTTGGGTGCATTTTTAACATTTTACATTACATTTTGCCTACTTATGTATCAGCTAGAATCATGAAATTTGGTACACATATCTCCCTTAATCGTGCCAATGTGCGCACACAACGTGATGATCCTATCATTGTTATAAGTGTGTCAAACAATAAAATATACTTGTAAAAATCACCAAATTTACGAACAATCCAGAAATACGGCCAAATTTAACGTATAAGGGAGAGAGATACGACAAAATGTCACAGGACCAAAGTTGTAGATCACTCCGAATTGAAGAGACATTGTGCCATCCGTTTTGTGATACGACTTACCGTTTAGCCAAAAAATAGCTCAGAAGGAATGTCTGCACAGTCATTAAAACTGCCTCCATATTTCGATATCCTTGGGGGTAAAAAGTGAAAAATTTGAACATCTTGGAATTTTCCCGTCGGTTAGGGTTCAAAAGCTATAATTTCACCAAATTTCAATTGTCTACCTCGTCTCGCAGGTTGTGCCGCCATCTTGATTTGGGGGGATGAGGGATAAAAATGAGGAAATTCCCGAAAAATTTTAAGCCCACGAAACCTATAGGTTATCGTTTTGGATATACTATACGACTGTGTTCTTATACTGAGCCCAAAATTTGAGCCCCCCTAGCGTGCCCCCTTCAGGGAATTTTGAGAATTTCTGATTTTTCTAGGGATCCTGGGGTCATCAGTTTCCCTCGTACCAAGTTTCAAATTTCTGAGATTTCTGGAAGTGCCTCATTAATTCACGTCTTTTTTCATTTTTAAATATTTATATATACATCGCTCCAGCCCGACTTGCTTTTATATATATAGATGACGGATACGCATGAGCACGTTGAAAAGTGCAGACTTCCACTTCGAGATTCATATCTCCTAAACGGTTTATGATATTAAGAAACGGTTTACGCCATCAGACGCCTCATTTATCGCTCTACATGTTTGTTTCTAAACTATTTCCTCGTATCTCCCATATTAAGGGGGTAAATTGAGTTCAAATTTTGAATAGGGTGAAATTTGGGTGCATTTTTAACATTTTACATTACATTTTGCCTACTTATGTATCAGCTAGAATCATGAAATTTGGTACACATATGTCCCTTAATCGTGCCAATGTGCGCACACAACGTGATGATCCTATCATTGTTATAAGTGTGTCAAACAATAAAATATACTTGTAAAAATCACCAAATTTACGAACAATCCAGAAATACGGCCAAATTTAACGTATAAGGGAGAGAGATACGACAAAATGTCACAGGACCAAAGTTGTAGATCACTCCGAATTGAAGAGACATTGTGCCATCCGTTTTGTGATACGACTTACCGTTTAGCCAAAAAATAGCTCAGAAGGAATGTCTGCACAGTCATTAAAACTGCCTCCATATTTCGATATCCTTGGGGGTAAAAAGTGAAAAATTTGAACATCTTGGAATTTTCCCGTCGGTTAGGGTTCAAAAGCTATAATTTCACCAAATTTCAATTGTCTACCTCGTCTCGCAGGTTGTGCCGCCATCTTGATTTGGGGGGATGAGGGATAAAAATGAGGAAATTCCCGAAAATTTTTAAGCCCACGAAACCTATAGGTTATCGTTTTGGATATACTATACGACTGTGTTCTTATACTGAGCCCAAAATTTGAGCCCCCCTAGCGTGCCCCCTTCAGGGAATTTTGAGAATTTCTGATTTTTCTAGGGATCCTGGGGTCATCAGTTTCCCTCGTACCAAGTTTCAAATTTCTGAGATTTCTGGAAGTGCCTCATTAATTCACGTCTTTTTTCATTTTTAAATATTTATATATACATCGCTCCAGCCCGACTTGCTTTTATATATATAGATGACGGATACGCATGAGCACGTTGAAAAGTGCAGACTTCCACTTCGAGATTCATATCTCCTAAACGGTTTATGATATTAAGAAACGGTTTGTGCCATCAGACGCCTCATTTATCGCTCTACATGTTTGTTTCTAAACTATTTCCTCGTATCTCCCATATTAAGGGGGTAAATTGAGTTCAAATTTTGAATAGGGTGAAATTTGGGTGCATTTTTAACATTTTACATTACATTTTGCCTACTTATGTATCAGCTAGAATCATGAAATTTGGTACACATATGTCCCTTAATCGTGCCAATGTGCGCACACAACGTGATGATCCTATCATTGTTATAAGTGTGTCAAACAATAAAATATACTTGTAAAAATCACCAAATTTACGAACAATCCAGAAATACGGCCAAATTTAACGTATAAGGGAGAGAGATACGACAAAATGTCACAGGACCAAAGTTGTAGATCACTCCGAATTGAAGAGACATTGTGCCATCCGTTTTGTGATACGACTTACCGTTTAGCCAAAAAATAGCTCAGAAGGAATGTCTGCACAGTCATTAAAACTGCCTCCATATTTCGATATCCTTGGGGGTAAAAAGTGAAAAATTTGAACATCTTGGAATTTTCCCGTCGGTTAGGGTTCAAAAGCTATAATTTCACCAAATTTCAATTGTCTACCTCGTCTCGCAGGTTGTGCCGCCATCTTGATCTGGGGGGATGAGGGATAAAAATGAGGAAATTCCCGAAAATTTTTAAGCCCACGAAACCTATAGGTTATCGTTTTGGATATACTATACGACTGTGTTCTTATACTGAGCCCAAAATTTGAGCCCCCCTAGCGTGCCCCCTTCAGGGAATTTTGAGAATTTCTGATATTTCTAGGGATCCTGGGGTCATCAGTTTCCCTCGTACCAAGTTTCAAATTTCTGAGATTTCTGGAAGTGCCTCATTAATTCACGTCTTTTTTCATTTTTAAATATTTATATATACATCGCTCCAGCCCGACTTGCTTTTATATATATAGATGACGGATACGCATGAGCACGTTGAAAAGTGCAGACTTCCACTTCGAGATTCATATCTCCTAAACGGTTTATGATATTAAGAAACGGTTTGCGCCATCAGACGCCTCATTTATCGCTCTACATGTTTGTTTCTAAACTATTTCCTCGTATCTCCCATATTAAGGGGGTAAATTGAGTTCAAATTTTGAATAGGGTGAAATTTGGGTGCATTTTTAACATTTTACATTACATTTTGCCTACTTATGTATCAGCTAGAATCATGAAATTTGGTACACATATCTCCCTTAATCGTGCCAATGTGCGCACACAACGTGATGATCCTATCATTGTTATAAGTGTGTCAAACAATAAAATATACTTGTAAAAATCACCAAATTTACGAACAATCCAGAAATACGGCCAAATTTAACGTATAAGGGAGAGAGATACGACAAAATGTCACAGGACCAAAGTTGTAGATCACTCCGAATTGAAGAGACATTGTGCCATCCGTTTTGTGATACGACTTACCGTTTAGCCAAAAAATAGCTCAGAAGGAATGTCTGCACAGTCATTAAAACTGCCTCCATATTTCGATATCCTTGGGGGTAAAAAGTGAAAAATTTGAACATCTTGGAATTTTCCCGTCGGTTAGGGTTCAAAAGCTATAATTTCACCAAATTTCAATTGTCTACCTCGTCTCGCAGGTTGTGCCGCCATCTTGATTTGGGGGGATGAGGGATAAAAATGAGGAAATTCCCGAAAATTTTTAAGCCCACGAAACCTATAGGTTATCGTTTTGGATATACTATACGACTGTGTTCTTATACTGAGCCCAAAATTTGAGCCCCCCTAGCGTGCCCCCTTCAGGGAATTTTGAGAATTTCTGATTTTTCTAGGGATCCTGGGGTCATCAGTTTCCCTCGTACCAAGTTTCAGATTTCTGAGATTTCTGGAAGTGCCTCATTAATTCACGTCTTTTTTCATTTTTAAATATTTATATATACATCGCTCCAGCCCGACTTGCTTTTATATATATATATATAGATGACGGATACGCATGAGCACGTTGAAAAGTGCAGACTTCCACTTCGAGATTCATATCTCCTAAACGGTTTATGATATTAAGAAACGGTTTGCGCCATCAGACGCCTCATTTATCGCTCTACATGTTTGTTTCTAAACTATTTCCTCGTATCTCCCATATTAAGGGGGTAAATTGAGTTCAAATTTTGAATAGGGTGAAATTTGGGTGCATTTTTAACATTTTACATTACATTTTGCCTACTTATGTATCAGCTAGAATCATGAAATTTGGTACACATATGTCCCTTAATCGTGCCAATGTGCGCACACAACGTGATGATCCTATCATTGTTATAAGTGTGTCAAACAATAAAATATACTTGTAAAAATCACCAAATTTACGAACAATCCAGAAATACGGCCAAATTTAACGTATAAGGGAGAGAGATACGACAAAATGTCACAGGACCAAAGTTGTAGATCACTCCGAATTGAAGAGACATTGTGCCATCCGTTTTGTGATACGACTTACCGTTTAGCCAAAAAATAGCTCAGAAGGAATGTCTGCACAGTCATTAAAACTGCCTCCATATTTCGATATCCTTGGGGGTAAAAAGTGAAAAATTTGAACATCTTGGAATTTTCCCGTCGGTTAGGGTTCAAAAGCTATAATTTCACCAAATTTCAATTGTCTACCTCGTCTCGCAGGTTGTGCCGCCATCTTGATTTGGGGGGATGAGGGATAAAAATGAGGAAATTCCCGAAAATTTTTAAGCCCACGAAACCTATAGGTTATCGTTTTGGATATACTATACGACTGTGTTCTTATACTGAGCCCAAAATTTGAGCCCCCCTAGCGTGCCCCCTTCAGGGAATTTTGAGAATTTCTGATTTTTCTAGGGATCCTGGGGTCATCAGTTTCCCTCGTACCAAGTTTCAAATTTCTGAGATTTCTGGAAGTGCCTCATTAATTCACGTCTTTTTTCATTTTTAAATATTTATATATACATCGCTCCAGCCCGACTTGCTTTTATATATATAGATACCCGCTCAAAGCCTGAGTTCCAACCAGCATTTATCTCAGGGCTGTTACGGTTCGAATATAACGCGAATAATAAGCAACTAAAATATTTTTGAAGATACGGAATCTCCAATTAAATATATGGGCGCCATCTAGTCAGTACTGCATGGTTGAACGGGGCACTCAAATTATTAAGGCTCATCATAAAAACAAAGAAAAATACATTAAAGCAGATCAAAGGGAAAATTTGTAGGCTCCGTCCTAGGAAAGGGGACGGATAATTTAACCGGTCAAAGGTTTATTATTCTACAAGAACAAGAACTTGGAACTGTTTCCTTGCAAATGCTTAAGGCGCATTTTATTTAAAGATAAAAATGAAAATAAACAAAATTTGTTGAAACTTATTTGCCCCTTATTTGGCAAATCATTCCTGAAATTTTACATAAATAGTTTTGAAACTGTAGATCCGTATTTGCCTATATTATTGGCAAATCATTGCGGAAATGTTACAGAAATAACTTGGTACTTTAGATACTTATATGCCTATTATTTTTGCATATCTTTCCTGAAATTTTACATAAATATCTTTGACAGTTTATATCCTTATTTACCTATTATTTTGGCAAATCATTCGTGAAATGTTACACAAATAACTTTGACACTTTAGACCACCCATCCACTTGGGTGGTTGAACCGTTGATTGCCGAGGATTGAAACCACGACCCTCGTGATAATACCACGACAACATGTAGTCGAAACCCTTACCTGTTGGAAAGGTGAGCGCGAGGACATAATATGTCGTCGCCTTCACCTTTCCCGAGATGAGACCATCCCGGGGTTATACAATACCATCCCAGGTTCCTACCCACGATATGCCACTGTTAGCCGAGAAAACGACAAAGGGACTCTAATCTAAACGTCCAGATGTAGGTATTTGCCATCACATTTATCATCATAAACTTAGCTTACTATTTACAACATTTTGACATAATTACGTCATTTCGCCAGCAGACTTCCTTATTCCCTGTCAACATATCATCCGAGGTAATCCATAATAAAAATTATTTATATTATTATTATTGTTATTATTATTATTATTATCAGTGGAGATCATTATTATATTAACACGTAATCACCATTGACTTAGTATTTTAATTTCATATTTCACCATTATTATTATTCTCAGAAATAATATTGTAAGTTCTTCTTCTTATGATTCTTAAAATTATTATTATAATAAATCATTATCAATTGTTTCACAGCAGTTAACCATTATTAGTATTAATCTGTAACCATTGCGGTTCCGATCTGGTCTGGGTGATAAGCGATCAGTTATTCACGAATTACTTGGCATATTATTATAATTATTAATTTTATATTTTAATTTCCAATCTTTGCAATTCAGTCACATATGTTAAGTCCCATAGGAACAACCAAGATCCGATTTCACATCCGTCGGGACACAATAACGGTATTCGAACCGCAACCTTATTTCATTTCGTACTATCGTTAATGTATGGGGACACCATGTCCTCCCAAGAGAAATCTCAAATCCCATGGCACCTCGCGGCTGGGAATCTCCATCCAGTCCCTGTGAGTGATAAATTATTCTTTCCTTCTCATTTGAAGTCCATTTGTCCCGTTGGAACTCTTCAAAACATTTTATTTAATAATCCTCGGTGCGTGGACTCTTTTGCCACTCATAACACCGGAATCAGCATTTAACTTCGACGTAGGCCTCGGGATTCATCTACTTTATCATCAACATCAGTACGACTCAATTTTATCACATGCCGGATATATGTCCCTCTCGACTTCCAAAATAAAAAATGGGCTGAACCCACTCTCGGCCTTTAACATAGCGTATCCATCGTATACAAGTGCTTCTATCGCTTCCAAACCATGTTATTATGATTATTATGGAGTCCAAAAACGCTAAATAAAATTAATATTAAAATCAAATTTACTACCCAAATTAAAGGCTTCCACGTGCTACATGTTTTCTCCACATTTAAATTACTTTAACTTTCAATCATTCTATACAATCAGGCCCGTGCCTTATTCACAAAGCATTATTATTAAACACTCATTTAGACATACCCCGTCCATTTATCACTCCGAAATTTCTAATGATTATTATTATTGCTGTCCACTAGCGAAACTTTGCGGCATAATCATTGCTATTTACATTCAAAACAATCGGACATCATCCCCGTCACACAATATTAAAATTCCCTGGCAACCCTCTACCTCTGGGTAATCGTAAAACATGTCTTAACATCTATAACATTTACAGGAAAATTACCTAAAAAAAAACATCTCTGGAGCAGTTCTAATATGAATCTCAATTTAACTTCACGTGAAACATGCTCTTATACAAACAATAATGAACACTTCAAGCACTTGAACAAAACAAATTCAACCGTAATTTACTCTACTAAATTACACAAGAGTAAGAAAAGGTCCTTGATACAATTATTTACATATTAATTTGTCCCTTCGTCTATCTATCTGAATTATACTAGCCGTGAAGCGGCTTGCGTGACACTCAAGTTACCATATTAAATGATATGATTTTCCCCTGCTAACACTAATAATTCTACATAAATAAATTGGGATTGCTACTCATCTCTACCTGTTGTTTGCTATGCCGGACGAAGAGCCTCATGGCCCCTTCCGGCTTAGCCCTGCATCCTGGTAGCTTTCATGTTAGCTTGAAGTAGTAATCCAGTGCTTTTTTGATGTTCAAATATTTTTTCACTTATTAAGCATTTAACATTTTGACAATTTACACTCATAGATATTTTACATAACAATTTACACTTTTGGCCTTCTATCTGACCCACTTAACTTACACATTCATTCTTCGTTCCTCCCGGCACTTTAGGAACCGGTGATACATCGCCATCAACTTATCGGCCCGTCCGAACGCGGCACTTTAGTAATGTCAACGTCTGCTAGACCGAACAGGTATATCCCATATCTGAAAGTCTACCGGCGAAACTTCATGGTTCCAGAATCGTATTTCCTCACTCCTAACACAATAAATTTTATTTCACAGAGTGTTTTACATGTATTTGAACGTAGTTACTGCTCGACTAACTTTTACCAAGTGTCTTTACACGTACTTAATCACTACTCTAAAAGACCGTAGTGACCGCTCTAACAAACTCTTACAGGTGTATTTGTTACACGCACTGACATCGTGGCCTCTCGACCAAATTTTTACAAGTGTTACACGTATTCGAACGTAGTAACTGCTCGTCGAACTTTCACCAAGTGTCTCATCAGTTGCCTCTACTGGCATTTATGTGACTCTCATTCCCTCTCCGTGTTCACAAGAGGTCACGTTGGAGTGAGCAGTTCCAATTTGCCCATTTGACTATATGTAGACCTGCCGGTGGCTTAAAGTTTGGGTCAACTAATGTGATTATATGATTCTTGCTTGTATGTCAAATCTCAACTTATTTCGATCGCTGGTAATTATAATAATTAAGATTTTTGCTCCTGTATACTTGGCGGGTAATTTTGAGCTATTTGTCGCGTCCCTTGTCTTCAACCAATCAGCGAATAGTGTCATTAATTTCTAAGAAATACGACAGTTAATCTCCATTAAGTAATAACTTTTAATATTTGGTCATGTTTCTAAAATTTTTCTAATTACGGATCTGTATTCAGTTTTCCTTTATAAATTTAATCAGCGAAGTTACTTTTTATACCCCTTCCTATAATACAATGTTGGTTTGATTGCTTCTCCCATGCGAATTTTACTATAGGTCCATATCTAAGCGGGAGTTTTTTTTCAGCTACCAACTACAAGCTTCAAACCCGTCTCTAGCCTTGGATTTCCCATGACGTCATTTCCAAGATTCTTGCATGACGTGCTGCCTTCGTTCGGTAGATCGGCTAGCCCTGGGCAATGTACTTCCCGGCTGGGTTTGGAAACAGCCCTTCCGTTCTCTTTCCAACTTGGCAATAATTCTTGAAGTACTCATTTTGATGGCCATTGTGTTTCCTTCTGAGACCGTAATTCTCGTGGAGACAGAACTCTGTGTGGGTGTCCCAACACCTTACCAACAGGCCGGTAGTCCCACAATGTACAAATAAAAGATATTCTCTTTCAGAGAATATGAAATATATTCCGTAATAAATAATTCTAATTGAATGACGCAGCTGACACCCCACCAGGGTACAATACAGAATAGCAGAACGTACCCGTCCTTGACCGTACGATAGTTGGCTATGTCACTGATTTCTGTTTGCATAATTCGTTGACTTGTAACTTTTAACCAACAAACTTCTCACACCAGCCGAACAGCATTCCACCGGTTAATGTCCTGGAATCCATGCTTTAATACATAAAAGCCTAACGAAAATGCGAAGGATGTGCTGTAATTATAAGTACACATGCTGGACTTAATTTAGAAGAACTATTTGCCCATTATTTTGCATTTTAGCTGGAGAATAACATGTGCAAGTTCAATAAATATCTACATGTTAATGACTCCCATTTAAAAAAAGGTCAATTATTGAACAAATAAAGAAGATTTGTATTTGAGCCGAATATCTCAGGTATATACATATCAAATTCCAACTGACCTGGTTCAGTAATTCAGGCGTGAATGAGTGAGAAATGAAGCGACAACACATTTCAAATTAACACGCAGTTTTTAAACGATTTCGCAAAGAAATACATATAACAGAATGTAATCATCGTTTAGTTACATAGCGCTTATAATAACACAATACAAAACTGACAAGGAATGTCCATAGCTATTGTTTCGGAGAATAGAACTCTTTCCGTTTTGTTAATGATCGGAAACACGAACTCCTTTCAAAGTTTTAGCTGCTATATTGCAACTGTGTGGAGAAAAGTAGGAAGAAAATTTGGGGCGCAGAGTTCACAACTCACAAGAGAGGTTTGTGTTATCCGCTAGAGTGGATCACATTATCTGTGTGGTGTGGAAGTGTGTGTTGAGAGTGAGTAAGTCTGTATAGAATGGTTGCTCTCGACAATGAGACAAGGGGTAAAAACACTTGGTAGATAAATTTGGTATTTTGGAAGATGTACCTGCAGGCGAAGAACATGCCATTTTTGAACAAACAAAGAGGCAGTTGTCAGGAGAACAAGTTTTAATAGCATAGGTGAATACACATGTAATCGATGAGGAGCATCGGATGAAGAAATTGAATGTGATGTGACGTTGAGTGTCCAAGCAATGTCACCAATGGTGGATGTGCAGGGAGGCAACAGTTCATATTATCACTCATAACCTCAAATAAAAAGAAACGAAGTCTGCAAAAGGATATCTGGCTGACGCATACCATATATGGACACAAAACCGAGGGGAAACCGTGGACATTTCGATCCTCCTCATTAATATCATCCTGGATGGGCTATTTATATGACACCTCACCTGAATCTTACAACAGCCTTAGCACAGAAAGTAAAAATAAGGAGTAGGACTGTGTTACAAACTTCAATAACTTGCTCAAAAATGGCACTCGTCAGACACAACCAGCCTCTGGAATATGATAAACCGTGATGTATGTGACCATTTTGTAGGTAAGTGAAAGGAATACGCCATAAAACATGACCGTACATTGTGACTCTGGGCAATTCATGTCAAGAAGTGAATTGACCCTCGCAGTTCTCAGTTGTTCAAAACTTCTAAATCGTGGTAAAAAAGTTTAAAAAGGAAGTAATAAGATCGTTAGTCGGAACAATCCACATCGTTAGCAAGCGATTGGTTGAAGAAGTTGCTGATATTGAAAATATCGTTTGTCGGAAAAAGTCCACATCGTTAGCAAGCGATTGGTTGAAGGAGTTGCTGATACTGAAAAACCAGCTCATTTGAGAGGAATCAGGTCTCTAAATTGAGGGAAAACGTCTGTCACCAGATCAAGTAACTAATGTCGTATACAGGCATGTATTAAAGTTCTTCTCTATATTAACTGATGAGGTGCCGAACAATACAACTCTACAGTTCCCAAAGGCATTGCATTCATCAAGAAGCTAATTCCCAGCAAAGTGTATAGGCATTGTACATCCTACGGACGTTTTCTTCTTCCTTCAATTCAAAAATATTGTGAAATTTATTAGAGACACATGGTATCTTCTGAAAATGGCACTGACATATACCAGAGACACCACTTCTTATGTCTTCAGTTGTTTGTGTACTTCCAGTTCTCGGCAGCAAGATTCTTCAAATCAGATTGATTTTGTTTCTTAAGTGTGGATACACACCCTTGGAGTAGAGCTCCGAAGGAGGATTACTGGAAGAGTGTTTCCATAAGAAGCCGGCCCCGTGGTGTAGGGGTAGGGTGCCTACTTCTCGCCCGGAGGCCCCGGGTTCGATTCCCGGCCACGTAGGGGAATTATCTCTCGACCTGAGGGCTGGTTCGAGGTCCACTCAGCCTACGTGATTAGAATTGAGGAGCTATCTGAAGGTGAGATGGCGGCCCCGGTCTCGAAAGCCCGTGCTGACCACACGGACCTTCGTAATCTGCAGGCCTTCGGGCTGAGCAGCAGTCGCTGGGCAGGCCAAAGCCCTTTGAAGGGCGTTAAGTGCCGTTGGGGGGTTTCCATAAGAAATGTGACCCACCTGCGTTTCAACAAATGTGCACATTGGGAGAAATCTGTATGCATAAAGGATGCTTTTATTATTGACTTTCATACTTTTTGTGTCTGGTCGTCTAGTCAGGTTAGAAAACTCTGTTATCGGGTGACTGATGTCATACTGTAGGCAATTCATCGCAAATAATCTATTTGTCATGATGTCTTCATTGTATTTTCATCTTCGCTCTGATGACTGATATCTCCACTTGTAATTATCCATAGCTGTTAAAATGTGGATGGTGAACTATTTCCTCTCTGATCTCAGATAAATGATCTCCCACTTATCGCATTCCTGTATTCACTTTTTATCACGTGCGGTACTGTGATGGCTGGCCGGATGTTAACGTCCTCTTCCTTCCGGCTATCAGGCACCTCAACACTGCGGCCCGGCTTCTCCAGTCTTAATTGAGTTCACCATGTTGCGGTGTGAATTCACAATGCTCAGTAAACTGGGCTGGCTCAAAAGGAACGGGAGAAGGAAAAAGAAACGCGTTTTGCGCCAGCACTCCCCTGCAGATAAGTTGACAATTACGTTGCCTACCCTTTAAATTGACAGCAGAACTCATCGTGAGAAAATAAAGGAAAGGGAAATTCTAGGATGTGTTTATTTATTTGGGAGATTAACTCTTGAAATAGACCGCAAAGACATTGTTATTTCTTAATTAGTAATTAATTACATTGGTCATTAAGCACATAAATCAGTTTACCACTGTTAGAACGTACAATTATTATCCGATTTGCCTGTAATACCATTATTAGCATCTTGGTTTCAAATAAATATTTAATAAAATATTATTATATTTCATTTCGCCTCTGTGTGTGTTTACAGGTTCTTTCAGTAAAAGCACGTAAAAAATAAACATGAAGTTAAGGATTCTCTACTGAGTGTTTTGAGTTGTGGAACCTATGAACTGAAAAGCCAGCTGAAGGGCATATGGACTTAAATATGTGTATCATTCTTAGGCCAGGGATATTATTGAAAACTGCAGAAGAACCTCGTAGGCCGATATCATACTTCCAATGACGTATCACAGGTAAGGGCCTTTTGCGGATGATGTTATACTGTCATCATCATTCTTTGAATTTTGCCATTTATGTGGGGTCTGCCTTCTTGCTATGTTTTCTCCACTTCAGTCGATACAAAGCTTCCCAGGCGCTTTCTTTTGTGAGCTGCGTGTTGTACAGTATGTGTAGAGTAATAAATAAGCTACAACTAAGCTACCTTGTCAATGTTATAAGAAGGACAGTAGACAATAATATAACGGTAAAAGTGGTGAAAAGTCAGGTTGTAAGTTTCACAAAGAAGAAATTACTACCAGATCTAATTGCTATGTTGAAGGGGTTTATGCATTTGGCGTGTCGCTTCTAGTGCCGGGAGTGTCCGAGGGCATGTTCGGTTCACCTGATGCAGGTATTTCTATTTAACGTCCATACGAGACCTACTAGCATGGGTGTGAGAAGATGATGATAATGAAGTAGGAAGAGTATGAAACCTGGTGTAGGCACATAGCCTTCTCCTGTAGAATATCACCAAGGGGTCAGATCAAGGCTTAACGTCTCCATCCGATGGACGATTCACCAGCTCTTACTCCGTATGGAGACTGCGGAGAGGATTGAAATTTAATCCAGGCTTTTCGCACGCAATCTAATGATTGTAAATTGTATATCACCATATCTCCATTCCTACCAGTCAACATTCTGATGCTGAATTTTCTTCCTCCGACGAGACCCGAACCGGCTAATCACAATATCAGACTTTACAGACTTGAGGTCTTTACAGTCGTAGCCACCAGGTAGGCTGTTGAAGGGCTGAAAGTACTTCATACTGATCATCGAAAATACCTACGTGTTAATATAAGGAAAGATGTTGAGTGGGGTAATTACATTAACGAGATTGAAATAATAATAATAATAATAATAATAATAATAATAATAATAATAATAATAATAATAATAATAATAATAATAATAATAATAATAATAATGAGTTTTATGTCCCACTAACTACTTTTTACGACTTACAGAGACGCTGTTGTGCCGGAATTTAGTCCCTAAGGAGTTCTTTTACGTGCCAGTAAATCTACTGACATGAGGCTGATGTATTTGAGCACCTTCCAACACCCCCGGACTGAGCCAGGATCGAACCTGCCGAGTTGGGGTCAGAAGGCCAGCGCCTCAACCATCTGAGCCACTCAGCTCGGCAGGAGATTACAAATAAGGGTTGCAGATCTCTTAATGTGCTATGAGGGCATTTGTGGCTTGCAGTAAGGATATAAGGGAGAGGGGCTATAAGTTACTGGTACGACTCCAATCAGAGTATAGTTCCAGTGTGTGATATCCTAACTAGGATTACTTGATTATAGAATGTATCAAAAGGAAAGCAGTACCATTTCTGCTGGGTGATTTACGACAAAGTGTTACGAAAATGTTGCAAACTTTGGGCTGGGAAGAACTGGGAGTAAGGAGACGAGATGTTTGACTAAGGGGTATCTTTGGAGCTGTCAGTAGAGTGGTGGCGTGGAATGACGTCAGTAAACGAATTGAATTTCTAAAAGTGGAAAATATCGTATTATGAAGATAAAGTTAGAATTAAGGAGTACAAATTAGGGCGACATTCGTCTATAGGAAGAGGAATTAGGGACTGGAAAAATTTATCGAGAAAGATGTTCAATAAATATTCAACTTTTTGAAATCATTTTTAAAAAATCGGTAAACCCATTGAGAGGATATCTGCCTCCGGGGCAACATCCCTAAATGCTGATCAGTGGTGATTGATTGATGCTCTTATTGGTGATTGGTGATTGTTGGTGAGTCATCTTAAGCCAACTGTTGTGAGGTACAAAATGCTATGTGAAGTAAAGTTTGCCAATGGTATGGCACTGTAAATTAATAACTGGATTTAATACACAACTAAATGCAATAAATACATGTAAAAATTAAAAAAATAATGTAAAAATAGACGTAGATTCTTCTTTTCCTTCTTCTTCATGTGCCATATCCAGTCCCGCAGACGTTGGCGGTCACCATGGAGAAAGCAACCCTCTCTTTAGCTAAGTTAAATAGTTGTTTGGTGCTATCGACGCAGATCAGATGTAAATTAGTAGATGTTAAAACTCGTTCTAAATAATCCAGAAAACAGTAGTACAGTAGTGTTGAGCAATAACCGAACGTAAGGGCGTGAACTGGCTTGAAGCCAGAAACCTGATGGCTGATCGGACTCGATGGAGGAAATTTGGAGCAACTCTGTCTAAGTAATAGGCCTTTTTGGCTGGTTGTTCGAAAATGAATTTGCGTTGTCTGTCGATATGTCACTTCTTTAAATTGGTTTTATAACTTTACTTTCATTTGCAACTTACAGTGAGGGAAAACTACTGTGTGTATTTCTACATGGGCAGCCTGGAAGCCCAATCAAGACGAACTCGACATATCCGAAAGGAATGTGATGCAACGAATCATCAGCTCTGTCAAAGATAGGCAAGAGTGGAGACAGAGTACAAAAGAATAGATATCGCCGCTGCTCCGAGAAAAACCGCTGTGTGATAATATATATGATTAGAACTGTGACTAGAAATGTTCTGTCATCTATGGTTCAGTATTGCATGAACTATATGGACGAATTTTCGCTCTAAGTGATACATGTGCTGCGGGTCGGTATTTCTCCTCCTCAACATCTTCACATAACGGAATTTCAAGGGAGTATTATTTAACACTTCATAGCGGAGTGCTGAGGCATAGGAGTTCAGAGAAGCGGTGACAGCGAGCGTAGTGCTCGCAATAGCGAGCGGATGTACATTAGACGTCTCAAATAAGTTGCATGATTACGCCTATAGAAACCAAACGAAACTAAACTCACCAGCTATGTACATTCTCAGAATAAATAAATAAATAAATAAATAAATAAATAAATAAATAAATAAATAAATAAATAAATAAATAAATAAATAAAACTGAACCCACCAGTATTTATAGAAGTCATTTCCTTGAGCTGCGATGCAAGCTGCACATTTTATGAGGTTTAGAAACACACGTTACAGTTCATGAACAATGATGGAACGCACAGCGTTCCTAATTTCAATTTTTAATTCTTATGCAGTTCCAGAATTATTCCTGTAAACTTTTCCCTTTGAGAGTTCCCCATATGCAAAATTCGCATGTGCTTAAATCGGGCGAACGAAGGCACCATAGGCCTTTACTTATGATTTGATCATCATCGAACAATTGCTGCATCCGTCGCATAGAGCTGAGCGCCGCGTGGGCTGTCGCACCATCCTGCTGGAAATTGTCTTCTTCTGCTTCTTCTGTCAGCTTGGAAAAATATGGTTCGAGAATATAAGGGTCGGAAGTAATCGTGTCCTGAAAAATATCTGACCGATAATTCGTCGGGCATGAATAGCCGCACCATACACCCACCTTCACATCGTGAGGAGGTTTCGACTATTAAATGTGCGGGGTCTCTGTATTCCAGATCCTATTGTTCTAAGAATGGACACATACACTCAAATGAAACCATGCTTTGACAACAAAAAAAAAAGTTTGGATTCACGATGCTAAAGTGTACACTATTCATTAAATAAAAGACTCAGGGCACGAGAGCCCTGACGGACCTTAGCCTACCAAGCCACCGCTGCTCAGCTCGGAAGCATGCTGATTACGGGGTGATGCGTCATCAGTGCGACGAATCCTCTCGGTCGTTATTCTAGGTTCACTAGACCGGGGTCTCCATCTCACCGTCAGATAGCTCCTTAGTTGCAAACACGGAGGCTGACTGGACATCGAACCAGCCCTCAGAACTAGGCAAAAATATCCGATTTGGCCGGGAATTGAACGGGGGCCTCCGAGTGAGAGTCAGGCACGCTACATCTAGACCAGGGCCATCCAGCTATTGCGCTCCGAGAGCGCGCCCGCGCTCGGGGAGCACTGGGCAGTCAGACTAGCGCTCCTTCCCCTACCACCACTACAGTGTGGCAGCGAGGAGACCTGAGACAGACGATGTTCGGACCGCGCTGACTAGATACGTACGTACAGTCGTGCGTCCGACGGCTTTTGTGGGTTTGTTGACATCATATTGATAGGGCTGTTTTGCCATAACAAATATACCGCATAAACAAATCGAAAGGTATTCCGATGTATGGAATATGCAGGAAACGAAATCAAGTGTTAAGTAAAGAATACAGTAATGCGATTAATTCAAAACTGAAATTTGAACATACCTGAGAGGAAAATTCAACAAAATTTTACCAATATTATACCAATATTCTTAAACAATTACGCGAGTTTCTATCGCTCATCGTTGCACGGTGTTTACTTTTGGTAAGCTTAATAACCGAAAATAAACGCTCACAAATGTACGTTGAGCCGAACATTGATAGAACTTTACATGCATGTTTATATAAAAGGGGGTATTCTTCTTGCGGAAAGCCACTATAAAATTCTTCCAAACTTCGTGACATTAGAAAGCGGTCTTTAAGACGAACATTGCACTGCAGTTCAAGCTACTCTAATTGAAATAGCTGTGGAGCACTGTCTGCACTAAGAGAAAATGTTCGAACAATTGCATCTAACACCGCTTGGGGTTCTGATAATTCTGAAAATCTCTTTTCAAACTCTTCTTGTAATTGGCGAATTGCCTGCAAGTACTCATCAATGTCGACACCTTATTTCACTGCTTCAACCAATGGAAAATGTCCTGTGTTCCTTGCACGCAACTGGTTTTCTCACAAAATCAATTTTCATTTGAACTCTTGAATTTCTTCCACCAAATAGCAGATATTGTGCTTTTCGCCCTGAAGCGATTTTTTTTTTTTTTGCTATTGGCTTTACGTCGCACCGACACAGATATGTCTTTATGGCAACAATGGGGCAGGAAAGGGCTAGGACTGGGAAGGAAGCGGCCGTGGCCTTAATTAAGGTACAGCCCCAACATTTGTGTGAAAATGGGAAACCACGGAAAACAATCTTCAGGACTACCGACAGAGGGGTTCGAACCTACTATCTCCCGAATACTGGATACTGGTCGCACTTAAGCGACTACAGCTATCGAGCTCGGTAAGCGAAGTGTTCAAGGTATTCAGATGGACAGTAATGTCACTTAAAAAGGGTCAGTCCGCCACCCACTAAGGATTACGCAAAATAATTTCGAGCCGCCGTTTCATGTCATAAAAGGTATCTGTTGCATTCAGCAAGCAAAAAACTCGATGAAGCACCTTCGCCTTGCTCAGCCATCTTACTTCTGCATGGTACGGGATATCCGGATACTCCACTTCGATGTCATCCAAGAACTCTTTGACTTTTTTTTTTTTTTTTTGCTATTTGCTTTACGTCAAACCGACACAGGTAGGTCTTATGGCGACGATGGGACAGGAAAGGCCCAGGAATGGGAAGGAAGCGGCCGTGGCCTTTAAGGTACTAATTAAGGTTCAGCCCCAGCATTTGCCCGGTGTGAAAATGGGAAACCACGGAAAACCATCTTCAGGGCTGCCAACAGTGGGCTTCGAACCCACTATCTCCCGAATGCCAGCTCACAGCTGTGCGCCCCTAAGTGCACGGCCAACTCGCCCGGTACTCTTTGAATTGACGGTGTGTGAGTCCATGGGATCGAATAAAATTTACCACTCGCACAACTGTTCCGATTACGTCTTTAAGTTTGGCGACTTTTGCACAGATTGCCTCCCGGTGTATCAAGCACTGGATCGCCGCCATTAGGGTAGTACCGCTCTCAGTCATTTTTAATTTTACATAGCTGAGGAACCCCGTGCGTAGACTACGTAATGCAGGAGCTCCATCCATCGTTACACTCGTGAACCGCTCCCATTTTAATCCCATTGACTCAAAAACACACTCCACTGCTTTGAAAATATCGAAACCGGTAGTGGTGTCTTTGAGAGCTACCAAGTCTAGGAAATCCTCGGTGAGCCGAATATCGTCATCAACCCTCAAATGAAAATAACGATCTAAGCTGTGTCCGCAATGTAGGTTGATTCATTGAGGGCGATGGAAAAGGATACAAAATTTGCTGCATTCTCCATTAATTGTTGTTCCATATCAACGGCCATATTGTCTATCCTGCGAGGTACAGTGTGAGGAGAAAGAGAGATTTTGCGAAATTTCTCAACTACCTCCATAGGACAAATACATGCCGCCGCGTCCATTAGGCACTCCTTGATTACATTCCCTTCCGCGAAGGGTTTCCCAGCTTTGGCAATTTGCGACGAACATTTGTAGCTTGTTCGTAAAGTGGGTCCACCAACCTCACTCTCCTCAATCTCCTGTCAGACAAAAATACGGCAAGTCACAACTTTAGTGTTCTTCAGATAATTCAATCATTTATTTATTCCCGTTTTTAAACAAGCATTTAAAAATTAAGACAATAATATCTACAGAACAGTGCTGCTTGAAATTTTCTTTCAATTCTTCCAACTTCGATTAGCGACTGGCGTCTGTCAAATCACCGTAATAATCCCTGTGGTTGGCACTGTAATGCCGTTACAAATTGTGTTTTTTTAAACATAAAATCTCAGTGGCACACTAAAAAATCGGCTGCTCTCTTCGGCCCGGCGGGCAGACCGCTCGCTCAGCTAGTCAAGCTCCTCCCACCACTACCGAAACTACCTTCCCTCAAAGCGCTCGGAGCACTGGCTTGGAGCGCGGCCAGAGCGCTAGCGCTCGGGGAGCGCTGTTTGGATGGCCCTGATCTAGACCATGTGTCAGACACTATTCATTAGCCAATTACAAAATCTTATTCTTGTAATGATATCTGTAGCCTGGTAAGATCGTAAATGTAATAATTTTGCAGTGACGTGCTGACGAATGTGAAATAGTTTCCTGAGCTACTCTTCGAAGCGACTTATTTGGACTGACTTGCAGTCTTGCCTGTATATCTTCTAATCTATCCTGTGTGAGAGCTGTTATTCTTCGCCGTTTTCTTCTCTTATTAGTTACGGAACGAGTACTACGCCACTTGTGAACGAGTTGATGCACGTAGAACAGGGACACTGTCTACAAAATTTTCGAAGGCACCTTTTGACTGATTTCTTCTTCTTGTGCAAATAACACTGGATCAAAAGTATTCTCTGGGCTATAGTGTACTTGACAGTTGCGATAATAACCTTAAACTCACCTTAAAAACCTAATCGTTACTGGCGAACTGAACGACAGAGCTAAATCTGCCGCCTCAGCTGTCATCACTTCTTGACGCAAGCCATATACCGGGCGAGTTGGCCGTGCGGTTAGGGGCGTGCAGCTGTGAGCTTGCATCCGGGAGGCAATGGGTTCGAACCCCACTGTCGGCAGGCCTGAATATGGTTTTGCGTGGTTTCCCATTTTCACACCAGCCAAATTCTGGGGCTGTACCTTAATTAAGTCACGGCCGTTTCCTTCCCATTACTAAGACTTTCCTATCCCTTCGTCGCCTTAAGACCTATCTTTGTCGGTTCAATGTAAAGCAATGAGCAAAAAAATTAAAAAGTAAATAAAATATAGCACAAGCCACATAGCTCTCGCTCGGTGATTCACGCGACCTGCGAACAAAAGTATGAAGTCTTAAACTATACTGTATGTATAATATAATATAATATAATATAATATAATATAATATAATATAATATAATATAATATAATATAATATAATATAATATAATATAATATAATATAATATAATATAAAATAATATAGTATCGTGTGATACAGCTCTTGTAAGAAATGCCTGCCGAGAAGGGTGGACAGCATCTGCTATGTTTAGGAAACTCTGTTACTGTGTTGAATGATGCTGTCGTGCGTGATGTGTGGGATGCAAAGATGTTGGTGGCCGCACAAACACTCAGTCCGAGCGCCAAGGTAATTAACCGTTTAAAATTAAATTTCCCCAGCACAGCGAGGTATCGATCCTGGGACTCCGAGGTCTGAAGAACAAGGCGCTGATCATTCAACCATGGATATGCATAATAATAATAATAATAATAATAATAATAATAATAATAATAATAATAATAATAATAATAATAAATTTATAAAGCAAGTATATAGTAATCCATAGTGAGCACCTGGTAATGAATTTGTATACATATATAAACACAACATAATGATTTTCTGATTTTAAGAAAATGAGTAATATATTTTTTCCAAATTTACGGCTTTAGTAGAGCAGTTGATATTTTTTCCGAACAAGTCTTCGTGAAAAGTGTAAAGTTTCGGAAAGTTTTTCACATTTCACACATCATAAACCTAAAAGAATAATGATCTTTAAACTGCTATATGCACATTCCAACATGGAAGTATTAGACCTTAACATTTAAAGAGGTAACATTTCACTGGCCACTGCTCATTAAACGTACTCATTAGGAAATATTTAATATTGCAAATTACGTTTGCACTGAAGCTCAAGAAGAAACATCAAACACATTTCAGGAAGTGGAATTTCACTTTAATAATATTTAATTTTATGTATGTTTTTATGAAAGGCAATATACGTAGTCAGTGTGGGTGTTAGCAGAGTAATAGAAGGAGTTGAGGTTAGGGAAGCGTACGACTAAAGAGGTAAACATGTTGGTTATGGTGCTTTTAATATAAAGGGGTTGGTAACATGATGAGGAATGCATTTTGTAATTAAAATGTGGCTCTACTTCCATTCATCACATACACTATCCGTTAGGCTCCTCTCTCTCTCTAGCCTGGCCTGCTACCAGTTCCCCCTTACCCACGCTTTATCCTTGTCGCTCCATTCCCTGTTCCCTATCTCCTACGTTCTTCATAGCCCTGATAACTTCCCATGAAATCATACAATAATAATAATAATAATAATAATAATAATAATAATAATAATAATAATAATAATAATAATAATAATAATAATAATAATAATAATGAAAAGTTACGTTTGGATTCGAATCTGCTTATCGACAGTTCCAAGGATGATTTTCCACGCTTTCTCATTTTAGCACCAGGTAATCGGTTGGTCTGTACCTTAATTAAGGCCACTGTCACTTCTTCCGCAGTCCTGGCCTTGTTCTATCCCACCGTCGCCATAAGCTATGTGTGAATCAGTGTGACTTAAAACAAGTATGAAAAAAGTTAAGGCAGAAGCAAATTTTATGGACAGATCAAAAGAACTCACTAATCAAATAGTAGAATTCTATGAAAAGAGTCAAAATATTTTATGAAATGTGTCGATGAAATGAAAACTTACTTTAAATCGGCAGGAATGACAGAAGAAGAAATAAAAAACGAAAAGATTCTAGGGTTCGAAATAGAAAAATAGTAAGTGGACAGAAAAGACAAACAGAAGAAAACGATTGGAACTACTTAAATCAAGGAGAGGAAAGAAACTTACAGCAAAAGAGTGAAGGAAATATGGGCACAAAAGGAGGCAGACAGACACCTCTAAGTGCCTGCGAGTTCTAAACGGGATTATTGAGGCACACCTTGAACCATTTTACCATATCTGGCAGTACCGGGAATCGAGCCCAGACCATCGAGGATTAGAGATTACCCTACGGGGAAGGAAATAATAATAATAATAATAATAATAATAATAATAATAATAATAATAATAATAAAATGCAACACAGCCTAACTAAACACCAACAGTGGAGCAATAAATTGGGTGCATAAGTTTAAATACCTTGGTAAAGTAAAGTAAACTAGTGTCCTCATCCCGGAGTGGTGCAGCTCTTTTCAGCCTCACCGCCAGTGGAGGTGAGCTGCACGTGCCATTTTAACGACATACCAGAGCTCCGGTCATTCTTAAATGACTGTCAGTACCAGGAATCGAAATCGGACCCCGGAGTATGGCAGCTAATAGTGCTAACCGTTACGCTATTCAAGCGGCCAATTCCTTGGTGAGTGGATACAATCAAATGAGGATATGAAATACTAATCATGTTAACTCTAAAATGTCCGACTCGTTGGCTGAATGGTCATCGTACTGGCCTTCGGTTCAGAGGATCCCGGGTTCGATTCCCGGCCGGGTCGGGGATTTTAACCTTCATTGGTTAATTCCAGTGGCTCGGGGGCTGGGTGTTTGTGCTGTCCCCAACATCCCTGCAACTCACACACCACACATAACACTATCCTCCACCACAATAACACGCGGTTACCTACACATGGCAGATGCCGCCCACCCTCATCGGAGGGTCTGCCTTACAAGGGCTGCACTTCGGCTGGAAATAGCCACACGAAATTATTATACTCCAAAATTAAATATTTCAGGACAGAGGAAAAACGTTTTATGTTGTGTTCTTTTTTTCATTGCGTTTGGGCCATCTGTGGACCACGGTACTTGTGTTCTAGCTGTGATTTTGACGTCGTCTGCCCCTTTTGGCGTACTGGATTGTGTTCTTAGCAGCCTCTTGAGCCTTCCTGTTGGCCCAGTATTCCTTCATTTTGACGCTGAATTCTTTCCTGCGCTCCTCTGACCAATTCCTGGCTCTTTTGCGGCTATCTCATGTAAGGGATGTTAGGAAAGGTTTAGTTTTGACCATTAAATGGTATGCATTCCTGTCAGTTATGAGGGCTTGATTAATATTAAGCTCTGCATGATATTTTTCCACTTGCTTGGTCCAGGGAATCCAGTAGCTTTGCCTTTGTTAGCAATCTTGAAGATCTTATGGGATAATCTATTAGGATCCGTTCTGTATAGGTGACCGTAGCAATTCAGACGTTTTCTTCTGATGGCATCTATGAGGTTTTCTTGATGCTGGTAGATCTCACTGTTGGGTTTGTACCATCGCCTTCCATCTGGTAGGATGCTTGGCCCTATTATTCTCAGGAATTTCCGTTCTTGAACTTCCAGGGCTCTTAGTGGGGGTCTTTTTGGTTAAGGATAGACATTCTGCTGCATAGTGGACTGATGGTCTGACTACTGCATTATAGTGTCTCAGTTTTACATTCTTTGATAAATGCTTTGAGGCATACAGTTTTCTAAAGGCATGGTAGTCCTTGTCTAATTTGATTTTCCTTTGTTCAAGAGCCGTTGTTTCACTTAGGTCCTCTGATATCCACTCTCCGAGGTACTTCACATTTTTAGCTCTCTTGATGTGTTTTGTATCACTGACTCCCATTGTTGTAGGGGCATCTTTGATGTTGGTGATAAACTCGGTCTTTCCAATTTTGATCATGAGACCCGCTTTAGCTGCTTTAGATTGCAGTGTTTGAAGCTGCATAGTGTCCTCAAGCGTGTCGTTTGCTAATAAAGTAAGGTCATCAGCAAAGGTCAGGGCCAGGCATGGAATCCTCAAGTTGCCTGCTTTAATCCCCATCCTTAATCCGGTGTTCTCAGGTAATGACCTGGCCCAATCTCTTATGATCTTTTCCAGGACACAGTAAAATAATATGCATAAGATACCATCTCCTTGCCTCACCCCTGTTTTGATTGTGAAGCTCTCTGATAATTGACCTCTAAACTTAACTTTGGAAGTGGTGTTGTGCAGGGTGGCTTGCACCAACCTATTAATTTTTTCGTTTAGTCCCAGTTCACTTAAGGTGTTGAAGAGTGTGATTCTATCCACGGAGTCATATGCCATCCGAAAGTCGACAAATATAGCTACCCACTGTCGCCATCTTTTCTTGCTATATTGAAGGATGGTCTTCAGATTTTGTATCTGTTCAGCACAGGACCTTGCAGTTCTGAACCTTGCTTGATATTATCCTAATTCTTTATCCTATTGTCTTGTTATGTGCCGTTCCAGAATCTTGGAAAAGACTTTGTACGATACTGAAAGGAGTGATATTCCTGTATAGTTGCTGGGATCTGTCTTGCTTCCCTTCTTGTGGACTGGGTGGATAACGGCTGGTGGCCAATCATCTGGGAGCATTTCCTTAGCCCGTATGTCCAGGATTACTTTGTGTATGTGCCTGAATGTTTGCTCACCAGCTTGTTTCAACATTTCTGATACTATTCCGTCTTCTCCAGGAGCTTTGTTGTTCTTGAGATGTTGAATTGTGTCTCTTACTTCTTCATAGGTGGGAGGAGGGATGTCTTTGGTGTCCGGGTTAAGTGGTTCTCAAACTGGGAGGCGCTGCGCATGTTCTTCAGCAAACAAAAGTCCTTGGAAATAATCAGCTAGGGTCTTGATGCAGTCGTCATCATTGAGGCACAGTGATCCGTCTGTTCTCTGGAGGTGTAAAGTTTGGGGTGTGACTGGGTCGTCTATTGTTTTAGACCTTTGTATAAGTCTCTGGAGTTGTTTCTTCCAAAATCCTCCTCGGCTTGCTTAATCAGTTCTTTGTTGTATTTTCTTTCCGCCCCTCTTATGATGCTGGAGGTTTTCTTTCTTTCTGTAATAAAGGCTTGTAGGTTGGCTTCGTTCCATTTGAGCCATGCTAGTCGCCTGCTTTCTATAGCCTCATCGCATTCGTTAGACCACCATGGGTGCTTGTTTCCTTTAGGTCTGTTGGGGATCGTCTTTTGAGCCGCGTCTGTTATAGCATCCGGAAGTGGGTCCCATTTTGTGGTGGTGTTGATCCTATTGATGTGTTGGTTCAGACTCTCTTGGTAACTTGCATTGTCTTCTTTAAGTTTTTTTTTTTTTACATAAGTTGGTATCCAAAATACATTAATTTAGGGTGACACATATTTTTGCATCTATTATTGCATACCTAAAAATGACAAACAAAGGAGTTAGCATGTCTTAGTAGCAGACGCTTACAAATACAAGTTATTTATTTATTTTATTGTTTCAAATATCCCATGAACTAATGCTCGTGGGGCAATAGTTAAAAAGCTGGCACATTTACAATACTAAAGACAAATTAAATAATTGGTAATACATAGCTGATAAATATTTACAATAATTTAAATCGTCCGCCTCTGTGGTGTAGAGGTTAGCGTAATTTGCTGCCACCGCCAGAGACCTGGGTTCGATTCCCGGATTTGCCACGAAATTTGAAATATAGTACGAGGGCTGGAACGGGGTACACTCAGCCTCGTGAGGTCAAATGAGTAGAGGTGGTTTCGAATTCCATCACAGATATCCTCGAAGTGGTTTTCCGTGGTTTCCCACTTCTCCTCCAGGCAAATGCAGGTATGGTATATAAGGCTACGGCCGCTTCTTTCCCCCTTCCTTGTCTATCCCTTCCAATCTTCCCATCCCACCATAAGGCCCCGGTTGAGCGTAGGAGGTGAGGCCGCCTGAGCGAGGTACTGGTCGTATTCACCAGTTGTATCCCCCGACCCAATGTCTCACGCTCCAGGATACTGCCGTTGAGGCGGTGGAGGTGGGATCCCTCTCTGAGTCCGAGGGAAAGACCAACCCTGGAGTTTAAACGGATTAAGAGGAAGAAAGAAGAAGATAATTTAAATTTAAAATACAACGTTTTTCAAGGATACAATTGTGTATTTAAAAGTTTATATAAAACAGAACCAGATATCTTGAAATGAAACCTGATATTAAGTTCATCTAAACAGGCTAAATACAAGTGCATTAAATTTTGTTCAGAAATGTTTTCAAAAATCTCTCTTGAATTTATTGAAATTCAGAACTTATCACAGCATACTATTGGGAATGGAGGAATGAGATATAAGTAGTGTATTTGTTTTTCATACTTATTTACGACATTTTTTAATATACTGCAATCCACAGTACTTGTCTCTGTCCGTCTGTACCACTTGCAGTGGACACGTAAAGACGGTCTATCATACACAAAAGAAGAAGTACAAAAATATGTTGAAATGAAAATATCCACGTGAAACGTTTACGTACAGGTTTGTTTTACGCATGAACGCATGTTCGTTGTATACTTAAAAAGTTATGCTCTGGAGAATAGCAGTTAGAATAAGACTTTCTGCTAACCACTGTGCAATCTGTCGTCGGGAATCACCACGCAAGATGTCGGCGGTTATAGCGGCAAGGCGCTGTCAATCTTTAGTGATAAGGGTAATTTGAATGTGTCTTCATAGTTTACTTCTCTAGAATAGAGAGGAGCTAGAATAGCAAAAAACATACGATTGAATGGTCGCCAATGCAGTTACAAGACCATAAGTGACCAAATTACGTCGAGTTCTTTGGTATGGATATTGTAAATTTCATATAGAGCTGTATTCACAGCCATTACCTTACGACTAACTTATGAAGGAACACGAATTTTGCATACAATAGGATGTAATTCCATTTAGCAAAATATTTTAAAGAATGTGTATATACGAGGCCCATCCAGGAAGTAAGTTCTGATGGACCGTTCAATAAAAATAAAACGTCAGTGAATAATGTTTATTGATGTGGATTCTGGGATACATTACCTATTTTTATACAAATTCACCACCCTTGTTTCCACTTGTAGTGTGGTACCAAATTTGGAAAGCCTGTTGATGTGCATCAGCAGAAAAAAGAAAGCCATCGCTGTCTAAACATTGTCCTGACAGAAACGTCTTCAGTTGAAGGCAGAGATGAAAGTCCCTGGGCGTGATGTCGTGGTTGTGTGGATATGGGAAAAGTTGTCACACCCGAATTACTGCTGAAGAGCCTGAGTGGTTCTTGCTTGTACGGCGCTGTGCGCTGTCATGCAGGAATATTATGCTTGTACACAGCCGTCCATATCTCTTGTTCTGTATCGTTCTCGACATCTTCTCCACTGTGTGTATCTTGAAATTTTCGGGAGGATATGGGAGACTTGTCACGTTTACCTTCGCGCAGTTGAAACACAATTGCACCCACAAAACTGAAAACACATGAGACTGTTGCCACATGTTCCTCCTTTACGGCTGCGCAAGTTTGTCCGGCGTAGAACACCAATGGTGCCTTTCGGCACCTTCGGAACTTCCTTCCTGGATGAAGGCAGGGATATTCTTCGTCGTGATAATCTTCAACTCTTTCTATTAGAGCTGAAACTCGCTGTTCCATTTTCCACAACACTCCTCCTTTAGTCTCCCGACGGCTTACATCATCTGTATACATCATACAACTTGATGGTAATTTTCTCGCCTTCTCTGTCATCACACCCAATACAATATTGAACAGCAACGGACTCACAGCAAGTAATTTGTGCAACCCGACTTTTATTTTGAAGTCCGTTGTTTCTCCAGTGCTACTGTAGTATTCATTCTCACATGTCTGCACATTTCCTGTACCAGTCTAATATATATCTCAGGGACGTTCCTTTTGCTGTTGTCTCGGTACTCTACAATATCATAGGTTGTTTCCATGTCTATGAACATTACGTGTCTTTGTTTTCTCTAAAAAAATTCCATGGTTTTCCTCGGTCCAAATATTGGGCATGTTGTGTTCTGCGCTCCCGCTAGGAATACATGTAAGTTGTCCCTCCGATAAGACAATTTATTCTCTAAGTCTTCCATCTACAATTCTCGCAAACATTCTTATAGTATGATATGTCAGTTTAATGCTTGTGTAATTTCCACATTTTTGGGATTGCCTTTGCTTTTGAAATTATAATTGTGTTGTTCCTTAATTCAACTGGTTTCTTTTCTCGCCGATAAATGTTTGTCATCAAGTACGTCAACATTTTAACACTCTTTTCATCTAGTGATTTTATTGCCTCAAGGATCAACTGCTTTTTATTCTTAGTTAAGGCCCTCAACATATCTCCCAACTGAATTTCTGCAATCACTCCTTCACTGGGTGTTCCATCATATCTGTACCTTTATCGATTTTGTTCTTTCAGAAATTCTTCAAAATAACTCTTCTAAATATAATCTGACTGTCAGGATCAGATTTTCAGTATGCGCCAGGTAATTGAAAAGTGCTACGAGAGGAATAGGCAGTTGTGTTTATGTTTCGTAGATCTAGAGAAAGCATATGACAGGGTACCGAGGGAAAGGATGTTCGCCATACTGGGGGACTATGGAATTAAAGGTAGATTATTAAAATCAATTAAAGGTATTTATGTTGACAATTGGGCTTCAGTGAGAATTGATGGTAGAATGAGTTTTTGGTTCAGGGTACTTACAGAGGTTAGACAAGGCTGTAATCTTTCACCTTTGCTGTTCGTAGTTTACATGGATCATCTGCTGAAAGGTATAAAATGGCAGGATGGGATTCAGTTAGGTGGAAATGTAATAAGCAGTCTGGCCTATGCTGACGACTTGGTCTTAATGGCAGATTGTGCCGAAAGCCTGCAGTCTAATATCTTGGAACTTGAAGATAGTTACAATCAGTATGGTATGAAAATTAGCCTTTCGAAGACTAAATTGATGACAATAGTTAAGAAATTCAACAGAATTGAATGTCAGATTAGTGATACAAAGAAGCTAGAACAGGTCGATAATTTCAAGTATTTAGGTTGTGTGTTCTCCCAGGATGGGAATATAGTGAGATTGAATCAAGGTGTCGTAAAGCCAATGCAGTGAGCTCGCAGTTGCGATCAACAGTATTCTGTAAGAAGGAAGTCAGCTCCCAGACGTAACTATCTTTATATCGGTCTGTTTTCAGACCAACTTTGCTTTACGGGAGCGAAAGCTGGGTGTACTCAGGATATCGTATTCATAAGTTAGAAGTAACAGACATGAAAGTAGCGAGTATGATTGCTGGTACAAACAGGTGGGAACAATGGCAGGATGGTACTCGGAATGAGGAGATAAAGGCTAATTTAGGAATGAACTCGATGGATGAAGCTGTACGCATAAACCGGCTTCGGTGGTGGGGTCATGTGAGGCGAATGGAGGAGGATAGGTTACCTAGGAGAATAATGGACTCTGCTATGGAGGGTAAGAGAAGTAGAGGTAGACCAAGACGACGGTGGTTAGACTCGGTTTCTAACGATTTAAAGATAAGAGGTATAGAACTAAATGAGGCCACAACACTAGTTGCAAATCGAGGATTGTGGCGACGTTTAGTAAATTCACAGAGGCTTGCAGACTGAACGCTGAAAGGCACAACAGTCTATAATGTATGTATGTATGTATGTATGTATGTATGTATGTATGTATGTATGTATTTCTCTCTCATTAAAACTACACAATTTCCCCCATTGATTCGTTTCAATTTGGATATGTCCCATATTGCTCTGGGCCTTTGCTTAGCCATACTCTACATCACATTTTGACCTTCTGTGTTTTCAGCCCCTCCCCTATTTCGTAAGAACCTAGGACGTTTTCTTGAGTTAGCATTTTAATTGCTATTTTCTTATTCCTATAATGTTCATAATTCTCATCTAAGTGAGCCTCAACCCACTTTTTTCTTGACTCTCTTCCTCGAGCACTGCTTAATTCCACAGGAAGAAATAGATACATACATACATACATACATACATACATACATACATACATACATACATCTTCATCACGCGTTTAGTCTGCAAGCCTGTGTCAATCTACTTAACGCCGCCACAATCCTCTATTTGAAAAATTGTTCTGTGGCCTCCTTTAGTTGTATAAACAATGTTGCACTTATTTTTGTTGGTAACACAGAGACACTGAAAATGAAAATGAAAAGTGAAAACCTACAACCTGTTTCCAGTCATTGACCGGGTCAGGGAAGTAATGAATGAAACATATAGGCTGTTATTACAATGGGGTCGCCACTCCTAAGGTGATTTATTAATGAGTGATAAATGCTATGAAATGAGAATGGAGAGTGTTGCTGGAATGAAAGAAGACAGGGAAAACCGGAGTACCCGGAGAAAAACCTGTCCCGCCTCCGCTTTGTCCAGCACAAATCTCACATGGAGTCACTGGGATTTGAACCATGGTATCCAGCGGTGACAGAGACACTCAGTCCCCTTAAAATTACTACGTACTTGTTATTATGTACTGGGTTCTACTGACCGGATTATGTGTACTTTCTTTCTAACAGTTCTAGTTATTATTTTAATCATTAAATCACTAGACCTTTTGATTACCTGTTAAATAAACTTACCGGAACTCTGTATATTGAACGATGTAAAATCTGGCACTTCCATCCTTTAATGTGATTTGGCGGGAGACAGGGAAGTTATAATCATACTACATGAAAATACATTTTTGCCAACAACTAAAACACAAATATATGCTGAATCTTTGTATTTTTGTCGAGGATGTGAACTTTAAACATGATGCCCTATTCATAAGGCTCAAGGTTGAACGTAGTATGACAGCTTAATGCGGACGTGTATGTATCTATACATTTTCCATAGATCTGGGATGTTGATACATTTTAAAGAAGTCACTAGAAGTTAAGGCTCATAATTAGTAAATGTAGGAGCAGAAATACCATTTCATATGTTTCGCTCTTTGGACATTTGCATTATTATTTTAGGACTTATTTATTTACTAGCAAACGTACCCGTGCTTCTGTACGGTTTTCTACTTTGTATACGGATTTCTACGTAAATGACTCTACACGCAGTGAGTAAGATTGTACTAAATTGTATGTCTCATAGCGCTATTCGAGAAACAAAACGGGAAAGACCCAATAATTTCTTCCCGATGTAAGGTGGCATAGGGGAAGTTTTGTTGATAATGGCAATCCACATTTCCTACTGTCGATCACAATCGAGTTCGGGAGTTTCTACTATAACGGCAGCAGCCTCACTTGCCAACTGCCATTCACAATATAGAGGGAGAGTTTTCATTATAGAGACAGGCCCCTTTTCCTAATGCCTGTCACAATTGAGTTGGAGAGATTTGACAATAATCGACAAATGCAGCGCTATCTAACGTATCATCAATCGATACACGGACAATAAGTCATAGTATCAAAGTTGTAGATCTCTCCAAATTGAACGACGATTCTGCTATCCGTTTTGTAACACGACTCACCGTTTACCAACTACCAAGAAACGGTCTGCTCTGCCATTAAAATACATCCATATTTCGATATTTTCCACGACCTGCTCCATGGAATTTTCCTTCAAAGAAAAAAGGTTTCGGGATTAGCACTCGCATACATACGGAGTGATTATGGAAGAAAGTAATACAGTTAAGCTGAAATTAATAGAAAATAGGATTATAAATGAGGAGAGCCGGATAGAACAAATGTGTAAATACGAAGTGGATGTATCGGAAAATAAAATTACCGTGAATAAATTGGAATGGTAAGAGTTACGGATATAAGAAGGTGGTAACAGAGGAGAAATTCGGGTGCAGGGATTGTTAGGTAAACAGATAAGAAGATGACTTATGGTGTTATTATATAAGCCTAAAGAGGCAATGAAAGGCAAGGAATTAAAGCGGAAAACTGAAGTAGAATAGAAATACAGTAAATTAGAGCAAATGCCAGAAAGCACCTTACGGTGTGAAATAAAGGGCTACAATACGCTGTACTTTACAAAACATTAACATGCACCTTAGTCCAATTCTAGGAAGATTGTAACCTCCAACTGTATTCCGCTAATATCCCGGAGAATAGCCGATTGACATCTCTCTTGCTTTCTACCCAAGGAACAACCATGAGTTTGCTAACGCTAACGCTACTTTGCATTACGTCGCACAGACACAGATAGGTTTTATCGCGACGATGGGATAGGAAAGGGCTAGGAAGTGGAAGGAAGCGGCCGTGGCCTTAATTAAGATACAGCTCCAGCATTTGCCTCGTGTGAAAATGGGAAATCACAGAAAATCATCTTCAGGGCTGCCGACAGTGGGGTTCGAACCCACTATCTCCCGAATACTGGATACTGGTTGTACTTAAGCGACTGCAGCTATCGAGCTCGGTAACCATGAGTTTAGAAGAATGGTGACGAAAATGGCAATACGTTACATCCCTGCCGGCAAGCAGTTACAGACGTTGCCATGGTAACCTGTATGTTCGTTGTCGGTCTGTCGGTCACTCAGTGCAGAGCATGAGACCCGCAGGAAATAGTAATTTACTCCGTGATTTGAAGAGTAAGCGAAATTATCAACATAACAAATCTTATTTATAATGAAGGGACGTTTCACATATAGTCCTAGGATTTGAGAGATATAAGAGATAATGGAGGAAAACTGTTCGGGTTTTCCTATAAAACCCCTGTCTATTGACAGATTTTTAAATGAGTAGGCCTTATACTCTAAATATGAAGTTTGGTCGAGATCTATCCAGCCGTCTCGCCGTGATGGTGGATCAAACAGACAAACAGACACGAAAGCTAAAATCCACTGATACGGTCTTGAGTTCACCTAAAACAGATAATGTCTGAAAAAATGGGCAGAAAAAAACGAAATAACAGACAGGTGACCCCTACAAATTTATTTATCGTATTTAGAATTTTTAATTATTTACATATATTATACACATCAATACATAATATATACAGTAAATGCACAAAAAGCATTCTTCTTCCCAAATTATTAATATGTTCAAGTATTTACGTCCAGCTCCTTGTGAGATACTGAAAAAGCTGATTCGTTGTGGAGGTCTTTCAGTGTGCCCTTGAATGCACGGACGGGGCAGACCAATGCTATAATATAGTCCACAGTCTGCTGCTCTTCCCCATAGCCACAGCCAGATGAGGTCCGTTCGACCCCACCCCGCCTTTTGCAGTATGGATCTACATCTTCACTGAATTATGCGGCTCAGAATCCTCGATTGGCTTCTAGGTTCTTAAATCCATGTCACTCACGGGGATTCTGGTTAATGTATGATGTGTTAGTCCGATCTCTATGGACACGGATATTTCCAGGTATTCAAAATGATTGAGGAGTTCGCTTGTAGATCACATGCTGTACACCACGATGATAGTCTTGATTTTAGCCACTTGTTTGTGGCTGTATTGAGGGTAAGGGATTATTATAAATTTTCTTCCCAGTGTTCAGCAGTGAGTGAGATCTTCTTGATGATGATGATGATGATGCTTCTTGTTTAAAGGGTCATCGGCCCATGAGATCTTCTTAAGGATGGTGGTGGGATATCGCGGGAATAAGTCGAGCTAAATTCGAACAATAAAATCCTGAACGGATACCAAATTGACGTCATCTTACTCCAGGAACCTTACGCTGAAGGTAATCTTCAGCTACTCTCCAGAGGAAAACATCGCATGATTAACGTTAGTGGCTTCCTACAATAACTTCAAATATGGGACAGAAATTTACCTAAAAAACAACGTAAGTAGCTATGAGGTCCTAAACGAACTTCAGACGATACTTTTAGGTTAACTAACAGGGATTATTTTTTCTTTCTTTCTTTCTTTCTTTCTTTCTTTCTTTCTTTCTTTCTTTCTTTCTTTCTTTCTTTCTTTCTTTCTTTCTTCCTTCCTTTCTTTCTTTCTTTATTTCTTCCTTCCTAATTCCTGTAATCTCCAGGCTTGGTATTTCACCCGGAATCACTGAGCGATCCCACCTCTACTGCCTCAAGGACAGTCCAGGAGCGTGGTATTTTGGGTCAGTGATGAAACTGGGGAAGAGGACCACTAACACGCTCAGGTGGTCTCACCTACTATGATGAACAGGGGCCTTGTAGGGGAGATGGAGAGATCGGAAGTGATAGATAAGGGATAGCGAATGAAGCGGCCGTGACCGTAAGTTAGGTACTATCCGGGCATTTGCCTGGAGTGGAAGTGGGAAACCACGGAAAACACTCCGAGGATGGCTGAGGTTCGAATCGAACCCCCGCCCCTCCCTCTCCTCTGCTCAGTTGACCTCCCGAGGCTGAGTGGACCCCGTTCCATCCCTCGTACCCCTGTTCAAATTTCGTGGCAGAGCCGGGTATCGAATCCGGACCTTTGGGTGTAGCAGCTAATCACACTAACCACTGCACCACACAGGAGGCTAACAGAGATTATAATATATAAATATGCATAATTTGCAGAAATTCGTCTTAACGTGAAGGGTCCGAAGACAAATTTTTGACTTAGTACGTCAGGAGGTCGGAATTTAGGTTTGATCTTCCATGTGAATCTGATTGAGTCCTGGCTGCTAGATATGCACACGGTAATGAGCGCGTACGTGCAATATGAATGAACTGTAATCCGCGATCAATATTGCTAGGTGTGGTTTCACAATTTATACTCTCGAATGTCTTCGTGTTACATCGTAAAGTGGTAGGAACCGCCCGCTGATCGGTCACGTCATTCGTGACCTGTAGATTAATATGACTATCAAGAAGGGTAATTGCTACTCACAAAGTAATAATTAAACTTAGAAAGTTTATCCAAAGTTTTGAGCAGCACGCTTCTACTTCATGACGTTTGGAGGAAATTATTCCAACCAACTAAAGAAGAGAATATTTTGCGATTGGTTGTGGATAATTGCGGAGGCTAAAATTAGGAGACGAGCGGAAGGATGTGGGTAGACTACTCGCTACAGCACTTCCTGAATGTGAGTGTACGTGGCAGCGGGAGCAACACATTGGTTACCTTAAGAAGTCTAAAATTACTATCAGTCGATTTTGTGGCAAACGTTTTACTCCGGCTGGTTTAATTGGTATTCGAATATTTCGTGAAGGATAATTGACAGATCATGCCTAACCAGCCTGCAAACTTAGGAGAGAGATTAATAACTTCTATGCGAGGGATTGGTAAAAAGTGGCTTTCATTTATTGTCGATTGGCTGACGGCGAATGATATGAGGAAGATGTTCGAATTGCAATGGGGATTTGATATAACCACTTTCATGTTGTAACGCCCCGTATATGATAACAGATATTCTCTGTCATACGTATTTTCTAACCAAAGCTACTGTACCCCTAAAGGTGTCAGTAGAGAATTGCGGACCTGATTGATCCAAGAGGCCGTCTTCTTTCGATAGAAAAGTGCGGTCATGACATGATCGAAAACGAGATAGATTTCTAATATGTTGTTGTTTGAGTCATCAGCCCATAGACTGGTTTGATGAAGCTTCCATGCCATCCTATCCTGTGCTAACCTTTTCTTTCTACATAACTGCTGCATCCTACCGTTCTTGCCCCCTACACATCCCTCGAAAACCAGTCTTCAAGTCCTGGGTGTCTTAAAATGTGTCCTATCATTCTATCTCTTCTTCTCGTCAAATTTAGCCAAACAATCTCCTCTCATCAGTTCGACTCGGTGTCTCTTCATTCGTGATTCGAACTATCCATCTCACCTTCAGCATTCTTCTGTAACACCACATTTCAAAAGCTTCTTTTCTCTTTCTTTCTGAGCTATTTATCGTCTATGTTTCACTTTCATACAATGCCAAGATCCTAACAAAACTCTTCAAGAACATTGTTCTAATTGCTGTATCAATATTTGTTGAGAGTAAAGTTATTTTTTTATTATTTCCTAATTTCCTAATTTTCTGATTTTAAACCAGTGGACATATGCCCTCCTTACTTCTGCCATCGTTAGTTTCTTTACTACCCAGGTAACAATATTCATCCTCTTCCTTTAAGATTTCATTTCCTAATCCAATATTTCCTGCATCACCAGACTTCGTACGACTGTACTCCATTACTTTTGTTCTGGACTTATTTATTTACATCTTGCACTCTGCCCTTCTTGGGGGAGAAGAATCCCAGCCAGCTTCTCGGGGTACGTGATAACCTTTTTATTTATTTTTAAAGTGGGATCAGAGAAGGAGTTGATACGCCGAGTCTCATATTATTTCCTAATTTTAAACCAATGGACATATCAATTCGACGTATTCATAGTGCATGTGAGTAATCAAATATGTCAATACCTTAGTTCTACAATACCTTCTATCGTTGCAACTAGCTGTAAATAAGTGAGCACAAAAATCTTAAATACTATGATTTATTATTAAAAGAAATGAAAAACTTGGAAGAGAAAAATAGGAATAATTAAATAACACTTATATCCGACCAATTAATTAAAGTCAAATGGGCTGAAATTCTTGCCTGTATTTCGACTTGTCACATTAATGTGCTATAAAATACCAAAATATCAAAATATTTACAAACTTTGCTAAATATAAATTATAAAATTACAAAATGTTCATAGGAAAAATTTGAGTGAAATATTGCTCGTTAAAATTCATTCTCTAGTTAGGATTGGATTATTTCATAAGGTGCTTCCTTTTTACTATCATAAGCTTTGGGACAAAGGGATAAGTTTTCTTTCTCTTACCAAAATCTTTCCCTAAATTAACTGTGACTATTATCTCATTCAGATTCATATCTTTAAATCATTTTCCAGCATATATATACTAAGCAACCATCAAAACTAGAATGACACCTAAAACCATATTTGGACTTCTTCCACTAGAGGCCAAGCCAGCGAAAAATATTCTTCCCTGAGGTTTTCAACCGCTTACAATGTAAAGTGTTGGTGCCAAGCTTTGAAATTACTCAATTTTTGACTGGTCATGGCAAATTTGGTTATTATTTTCATCGATTTAGAATCAATCGTCATGATGGCTACGTCTGTGTTTGCGGATCCTCACAAACGGTGGATCACCTACTGTTTGAATGTGCTGCGTTTGAAAGAAGAAGGCATGGCTTGAACTCTCATTTGAATTATTGCAACATTGCATTATCAAAACCCCTGTATCATTTGTTTAAGAAGCCATGCTGTTACAAATATTTTATTAACTTCATCCACTTCATTCTCCGCCGATTAGACACACGAATTAATTTTCATTGTAAAACTGAATATGTATTTTAATTATAACCCTAATATACTATGTAAAATAGCGTACCAAACTTCTTTGGTTATTAAATAATAATAATAATAATAATAATAATAATAATAATAATAATAATAATAATAATAATAATAATAATAAACCTTAAGCGAATATAATAACTTGCTTATGTAACTTACATAAATCAATTGTCACATGAGGGAACGTTTTATTTGAAGTGCTGTATGATATTAATTCATTCCTACGGCCAACTCGTCCGGTAGGTGGTAATAATGAACAATTAAGATAACCTATATATGTCATGCCTCTTAAATAGAAAACCGAGCTCGATAGCTGCAGTCGCTTAGGTGTGGCCAGTATCCAGTATTTGGGAGATCGTGGGTTCGAACCCCACTGTCGGCAGCCCTGAAGATGGTTTTCCGTGGTTTTCCATTTTCTCACCAGGCAAATGCTGCGGCTGTACCTTAATTAAGGCCATGGCCGCTTCCTTCCCACTCCTAGACCCTTCCACCCTCCTCGTCGCCAAATACCTATCCGTGTCGGTGCGACTTAAAGCAAATAACAAAAAAACACAAAAAAGAAGAGAATCCTAGTTAACATTTTCAAGTATATATCTTATTTGTTCACATAAGGATATTTCACGATGACCATGTCCTAACATTATCTTGTAACTAGGATGACCAGATATTCAAAGACAAAAAGCAGGATCTGATCGTAAATGTGATCTAGCAGCGAACTTGATAGCCGATTTCTTTTGTTTCTTTTAAGCGATACCAGGCGTAAACCGTACACAACGAATCGTACATTATTACTCAGTACAGCATGATAGAATTTGAAAACACTCTGACTTCTAGATGCTATAAAAGGGAAGTAACGTGTTCCAATAACGAAAATTACCAAATTTTATTAACCTACTAACCTATTATGCTATTACGTTTGTTTACATTACAAGACACGGTGTTACATTAACACTTTGCAGTGTGAGGTCACTGTGACAGGCTCTCGTACTTTTCAATGAATGAATTGCCTTCAACAATTTTAAGTTTCCGCGCAGTATGTCATAAAACTCTACGCAGTTATAATCCAAGATGCACCTAGTTATTACCATGTGTTTTACATTATCAGGCTTTACCCTGGATTTTCATTTGTCCAAAGATTGTTCATTAATGAAAATACCCGTTCTGTAGGAGCATTTGTAGCAGGCAAGCTTAACACAAATTCTACAATATCACCTATATTCCTGAAGGCAATATTCCTATCTTCAAAATTAGTGAATATTTCCACCCACCTCAGATGAGTTGGTGTACGAGCCGAATTCTATTATTTTACCTTAGTAACTGTGACATATTCCCTGACATTAACAATCTCATCAAAAAGCATTGTACTCAAGTACAAAATCTAATGACCTTTGAACATCACTCCATTCGAACACAGAATTAAGATCTGCCCAAATTAACACACCGAGTTCAGAAAAATGAAAAGTCCACTGGTCTAAGTATTCCAAACAAATGGAGTACATTTTTTAACATTTTCTTGAAATATGAAACGTTAGTTTAGATTGAACAACTGAGGGTACAAACACACAGTCTAGCCTATTTGAGAGTTTTTCCTGGAATCCTTAAGTACTTTACGAGCATCCAAAACAACAACATGTTGCCCCTCTAATAAGTGAATAACACTGTGAAAAATTGCTGCTTGAGTATGCACAAAATTCAACCACACCTTAGACAAGGGATCATCAAAGAACTGTTTGATTACAGTTGTACGCCTGCTTTGTGATTCAAAATATGATTTCAGGGCTGCATACAACTTCATTACTCGTTCAGTGGAAGGTAGCAATGAAAGCCACCTAGTTCTACTGAAACCAAGAACTTTGGAATACTCAGTTTCGACAAAATAACAAAACTCAATCGAGGAGTCCTCACGTACAGTGTAAATGTGAAAACATGAGTAGATTTTCTGCACTACACATTGAACTAAAACTGGAAGACAGTCCGAAGCAGTTTGTATTGCATTGTTGGCAATATGAGCACTGCAACGAAAACCAAAAATGGATTTCACAAGAGACTTCTGCACGATGGATAAAATATTTTTAGATCCTTTCCGAGATGAGCCACCGAAGTTAGTATTAGTGTTGTCTGCACGAAGTGCATCCACTTTAATTTCAAGATGAAAATCATTTAGCGTTTTCAGGACAAGTGACGAAATAATGTCAGTAGTTTCCCCTACCTGTTCTTCAAAATCTAACAATTTTACCTGTAGCCCCTTGTTGTAAATAAAATAGCGAACAAGGAGGGGAAAATATTTGGTGGATTTATGATTTGAAGAATCTGTGTAGACCGAGATATAGTTCACATTTTCCAAGTCCTTTTTCACTTCAGATATCGCTAATAGACTAATCACATTAGTGAAAATAGCTTCACACGTTGTCTTTGCATACGAATATTTTGGTTCGAAGCACTTCTGAAGCAGTTTAGACGTGCAGTCTGCTGAGCGAAATGCTTGGTTTTGGATAACAGCATGGAATGCAAAACTGCCTTCAGAAGCTGCCAATTTCTGTTCAGCTGACCCCAGTTCAGGTCCTCGAAAGAACGTAGTGAGAAATGAGCTGGATGCAGCAGCATTGTCAGCGAGTTTGTGCTTCTTAGTATCCAAATGTCGTACAATCTCTCTTTTCCAGCCGTTTGCTGTTGAAAACAAAGCAGAACATTTGATGCAGCGAACATCGCTTTTCGATTTATCTGGTACCATAAACGGGTGGAGAAATTGTAATTCGGCATTTAGTACACATTTACCTTTGACTTTCGGCATGATTACAAAGGCTAGCTTAAACCACACTACCTGACCATCTGGATAATCACCAGTACCATTGCCAAGTTATATTCAAAGCCGTGAACAAGCTGTTGTCAGAACGCCAGTACACAACTACATTGCTACAAACTCGTGTTTCAACTGCTCGTGAAAGTAACACTTGTCAACACCGGCTTTCTTGGGAATAGGTATAACAACATTCTGGCAAAAATCGGATGGCACTTGACCTGTCTCATACATCTTGCACTCTAAATGGAATAACCTTGCAATGCTACTGTCTCCTAAAGCAGTCAGTAATTCAGAACGAATGCCATTTCCAGGTGCTTCGCTCCTATTGAGGTCTCTCAAAGCTCTGTCGAATTCTGACCTCTAAATTGGGTCATCCATTTCATCAGCATCAACAGCCTCATCTTGTTCCAGAAGCATATCATCTACGCCTTTAGCTTGATGCAACTGTTGGAAAAGTTTATGCCATCTTTCTGCCTTGTATTCCTTCCCTAGAAGTGGTTTCCCACTGAGCTATAACAGTAATATTCATACACCTAGTTTTCCTTTCTCCAAAGGTTTCCTTGATTTTTCTGTATGCAGCATCTACCTTTCCTAAGACCATACAACTTTAAACATCCTTGCACTTATCTTTCACTCATTCTTCCTTAGCTGCCCTGCATTTCCTTTCCACTTCATTCTTCATTTCTTGCATTCTTGCATTTTCGTTGTTCATCGATCAGGTCTAGTATTTCTTGTGTTATGAATTGATTCCTAGTTGACCTTGCCTTTCTTACTAACGCCTCTTCAGCAGCCCTACTGACCTCATTCTTCATCGCTGTCCATTCTTCTTCTACTGTGTTTCCTTCAGCCTTTCCATTTGGACCTTGTACAACATGTTCCTTGAAACAGTCCTTCACATTCTTTCAACTTGTCTAGATCCCATCTCACTGGATTCCTTCCCTTCTTCAATTTCTTCAACTTCAGATGACATTTCATGACCAACAATTTGTGATCAGAGTCCACGTCTGCTTCTGGGAAAGTTTTGCAATCCAACATCTGATTTCTGAATCTCTGTCTAATCATAATGTCTATTTGTTACCTTCCAGTGTCTCCCGTTCTCGTCCATATGTACAGCCGTCGTATGTGGTGTTTGAACCAAGTATTAGTAAGGACTAAATTGTGATTGGTGCAGAATTCAACCAGCCGACGTCCTCTTTCGTTCCTTTGACTCTTCCTTGGCCTTTGATAGAAATTCGATTCTCGCCTCCTTTTACATACTGAATTAAATCTTCTATCTATTCATGTATTCTTTCTATTTCCTCATCGTCCGCTGAACTAGAAGGCGTATAGACCTACACTATTGTACTGGGCATTGGTTTAGAGTCTACTGTATCTTGACAACAATAATCCTTTCACTATGCTGTTCGTAGTAGCTTACCCGCTGGCCTATTTTCTTATTCATTACTAATCTAACTCCCCTGTTTGATTCTGAGTTTATAATTCCGTAGTCGCCTGACCAAAAATCTTGTTCTTCCTGCCAACGCACTTCACTATAACTTCAGTCTATCCATCTCCCTTTTCAGATTCTCTGACCTACCAAGATGATTCAAACTTCTAACATTCCACGCTCCTACTCGCAAAATGTTAGTATGCGTCTTCCTGATGATCGCCTCCTCTCGTGTAGTACCCACCCGGAGATCCGAATGGGGGACTACTTTACCTACGGAATATTTTACACGGGAGGAAGCCGTCATCAGTACATCGTTCATACAGAGAGAGCTGCATGTCCTCGGGAGTTAGTTACGGTCGTAGTTTTGCGTGGCACTGAAATGCTGTACATTTGAAGGTATAGCTTACGCCATGTAATTACTACCGTTAGAACGTTCCATAAAGACATTAAACCAGGCCATAAGGCTGTAACACATCTGTAACTTTTCGAAGCAAGGACTTTTACTCTCTTCGCAGTACCGTACCTCGTCATTTACTCGCCACGTGGAAGCGCTTCCAACTTCCAATGAAGCTTATCCCCGAAATCGTGACTCTCGTCCTGCAAGGCTTCATCAAGATTCTGACACACCACCTCTACAGCACTGAAATGCCGCATTAATTATTGTTTACAATATCTTCCTTATCATTTAGAGTTTTCTTCGATTAATAGAACTGTGTAGATAACATTCTATTTTTACCTTGTTTTTTTATGACAGTCTGTAAATACAGGAAGTTAACCAAAGCAAAGTCATCTCCGTACAGGGCATGAAGGCCCTTGGAGGAATGGAAGGTAAAGGCTTCTACTATTCATAAACTCGGCACAACGGGAGAGGTTAGTTCTACACCCGGCCGCCTTTGCCCGCAGGAATTAACCTGGTACTAATGTTCGGGCTAGGCTGAGTGAACCTCAGGGCCATGTGAACCTACGGAAGTGAAAATCTCGTTTCTTAAATTTTTTGACTTCCTGACGGGGAATCGAACCCACTTCCTTCCGGGTGAACCGAGCACTCCTTTACCGTCTCAGCGAGGCAGCCCCCTGTAAATACAGGAGGTTATTCCTAAATGAACGGAAATGTATATTTATAAGGATTGAACTTTCACGCTGGAAGTAGCTGCACGGAATTAGCCTATATTTGGTAGATGTACCTGGCTCCGCCTCTGTGGTGTAGTGATTAGTGTCAGTAGCTGCCACCCCGCGGAGGCCCGGGTTCGATTCCCGGCTCTGCCATTAAATTTAAAATGTGGCACGAGGATTGGAATGGGGTCCACTCAGTTCGGGAGGTCAACTGAGTAGAAGGGGAGTGTTCGATTCCCACCTCAGCCATCCTCGAAGTGGTTTTCCGTGGTTTTCCACTTCTCCTCCAGGCAAATGCCGGGATGGTACCTGACTTATGGTCACGGCCACTTCCTTCTCTCTTCCTTGACTATCGTTTCCGATCTTCCCACTCCTCCATATGACCCCTGATCAGCAGAACAGGTGAGACAGCTTGGGAGAGGTACTGGTCCCCCTGCGCAGTTGTATTTTCCCGACCCGAAGTCTCATGCTCGAGGACACTGCCTTTGAGGTGGTGGAGGTGGGATCCCTCTCTGAGTCGGAGGGAAAAACCAATCCTGGAGAATACGTGGATTAAGAAAGAAAGAAAGAAAGAGAAAGAAATAAAGAATTTTCGTTAAGGAATACGTAAATACAAGTAAATACAGTATAAGCTGAAAATGTTATCAGTTAATATGGATATACAGTAAGCTTACAACAATGTATTTTGGTTGTGGTGGTGCTTTTTGGGTGGGGGGAGAACCGGTCTGAAATAAATTATCATCAGAAAACGAACCAAGTATAATATTCACATAGCGGGTGGGGGAAGAACCGATCTGAAATAAATTATCATCAGAAAGCGAACCAAGTATAATATTCACACGGCAATACAGAATCCAGTAAAAATGGGGTGGGGTAGTAACGGGAGACAGAATAGATTACCTAGGAGAATGAGAGACTTCACAATAGAAGGTTAGAGAGCCAGAGGGAGACCAAGATGCAGATGGTCAGATTTAGTTCTTAATGATTTAATGTCAAAAGATATAGAACTAAACGAGGCTGTAGAGTTAATTCCAAATAGAGGATTGTGGAGGTGTATAGTGAATTCCCAGGTGCTTACACAATGAACTCTGACAGGCATAACAGTCTATAATGAAATTGTACGATTTATCTCATACTGAAATACTTTTAAGAACATCGATTGAATATTAATTAACGTACGAGAATGAACGCCCGGCTGATGGTCATAATCGTTAAAGCGTGTAGTGTGTATGGTCAGACATCACGGCTATCCGGTTCGAGTCCAGTTGCTGGAAACAATGTTTACCATCAGAATGGTGGCGGCTGGGTAGGACAGGAGGTGGTATATATTTTCTAATCACTATATTACGTGCTAAAAGCCCGTATTCAATTCCAAACCTTTCTACAGTGTTCATGTGGAGTGAGGGCAGATTACGCTGTGGATCATGATTCGTCCGTCCGATGGTGACGTGAAGAATTGAGCAGGCCCCTTGGTGTTATTCGACAAGAGTGGACTACGTGCAGACACCGGGCTTCCTTTTCATCATAGCCCCATCTCCAGATGTGCAGCTCACCGACGGGCGTCAAATATAATGATCTGCACTAGGTGAACCAAGCATAACCTTGGACACTTCCAGCACTAAAATCCATATGATAAATAAAATAAATGGTAGATGAATGTAATATTCATTACCTTGTGAAACAATATTGAATTTTTGGATGTTTCTAGGCTATTACTACAATTGTAGTTGAGGTCACCAGCGGCGCCCATGGGAAAGCTGAGGGCTGTTTCATTAATTAATGATTTCCAGATTTGTCCGCGAGATGCGCAGGGGAGCGTGGGAACCGTAAAGGCCTGTAGCCACTTGCCAGGAGCTCAGACCTCCTCCCTTCTCGCCTTCCTCCCGCCTCACTTAATCCGAAAATCTCTTGAAATGCACTTGCTACTCTTTCGACACCATGCCATCAGTTTCCCGTCTTGTGTTTTTATTATTCTTTGCAACTCAGCATCACTGCTCTTCCTCCACCTGCGCTACTTCGTTCGCTGTCGGTGAAGCATTACGGGCATCTCTTCCTCGGGCACTTCACTCCGTAGGTACACTTTAAAATTTAATATGTGATCAATTTGTTTATTTTTAAAAATCTGATGTGAAATCAAAAGTATAAGAGCTACCCCAATTGCAGGTAATATAGGCATAGCTTCTCTCCCTTTTCCTAATTCGCATTGTTAGTCTACATTAGATTAAAAGAACGTCATAATCTTTGATCGGTTACGTCGCGCATTCCTATCTATAAAATGTCACTGTAAAATTTGTCACAAACGGAACATAATAATTGATTTTACTTAAATGAAGTGAAAAATCTGCGGTAAATTAAGAAATACCGTCGGTATTAGAGAAAAATGAATACATACTTAAGACACGTAGACAGGACTCCTTGATGTCGTATTCCGCTGCTGGTGCCGTCTTTTGTTAATTTCTTGAGGTCCAGGGCTATCATCGAGGATTGGGAGTACTATGTCTGTGGATTCTCATTATCTTTGTCCATATCACTAGAGCGGCCAGTTGAAACAGCAAAATGGAGGTCAACAGCATTCACGATGTTATTTCGTTCTTCAATGAGGCAAATGACCATGTTATAGTGATGTGGCTGAAACTCTACGGAAAAACAACTAAGGGCGCATTCAACAACTTGGTGCTGCACATTGCAGAGAAATATCGCAAGTACCACAAAAATGATTTTTGTTGAAAGAAAAATAGCATGATCCCTGGACCAATAAATATTTTTTATTTTTGTTCGAACGAAAATAGCATGATCCCTGGATCAATAAATCACTAGTTCACAGAATTTTTCTTATGTACATTGGCCATAGCTTTTTGTCACCTATTAAATCTTGCATATTGCGATACAATTCAGGAAATGATGTCATTGACAAGAAGCAATGAAACGAAAGCAAAGAACTTCAGTGAACACAGACATCACACAAGAACTTGTTGAAAGTGTAAGACAAACAAAAGACATACGTGCGTTACTGTGAGCGTAGCACCAAAAGTACTTGTAAAGTAGTAAAGTAGGTATACATAATATTCTCCAAAAATAAAATATTTCTTGATTTACCGCAGAATTTAGACTTCAACTGTGTAAAAGCAATAATATGTTCCATTTGTGATAAACTTTACAGTGACATTTCGTAGATAGGAATGCGCGATGTAACCTCTTTGATCTGTTATTATGTTACGTCACATACGCATCCTAGACACTCCAGAATACGTGCCTCTATCTACCGAGGTGTGAAATGTTTTAGACTCAACACAAATTTTTGAATACTTTCATTGTTGCATTACCTATAACTAGCCTGACCATACAAATCTTTTTGTGCTGCAGTGGAGCTCTTTAACGCGTTACCTGTTTTTTGTTTAATGTAAATTATAGAACACAAGTTACTTTTTATTTAAATACATCAGTTATATTATATTCAATACACTCCTCTATCAATATCAAATTCCAAGGTTGAGGATGTTTAATTTCTCTTCTGATTGTAATTAGATAAAGTGGAATTACATGAAGGGGTTCTGTGATATTTTGATTTACTTACGCTCTGATATAATTCGCTGTGCTTTGTACTATTTACAATCCAATCTCTTGGAAACTGATGTGTAAGATTAGCAACAGACCAAACAGAAATGTTTAATCTCAATCTATTATTAAAAGTTAGGAAAAATACTGTATTTCACCAAGTTTACTAAGAAGGAAGAATAATTGACTGATAGACAAGGAGTTCCATGGAACAAATTAGAAAGGCAAGTGGTGGCAAAGAAAAGAACTAAGACCATTTAATTTGGTTTTACTCCTTTGAGTCTAATAAATTTCACACTCTGTATCAACTTCTACCAGCCCAAATGTTGATCTGGTTCTGTACTAACTACGTCATCTTTGAAGCACTTCCAGTCTTTCTTGAGTGTGAATGGGATGCATGAATGAGAGTGAATATGGTTGTTTATTGCAATGTGTTCCTGTATATAATTTAGTTATACTTTACTCACCTTAGTTTAGTTAGTGATACTTTAGTTGCTTTAGTTATACTTTAGGTTGTAAAGATTTCATATGTTTAAATTTTATGTAAAATATACATTGTATATACATGAAGTGGTTAAGTGTAAGAAAGGGCCGGGAGCCCTAACTTCGCCACAATAAAGACGCTTTAATAATAATAATAATAATCCATTGGACAACGGTGTACACCCGTTCATTAGAGTGCTAGTGGCAGCAGAAGGCAATTTTATCGAAACATATCAAGTTCAAGTAGTTCAGTTTAAGCTCTTTCCAGGTGGAGCGGTATTCGGTTGTTTTATGTCGGCGAACTATGATTATCTTCCGCATCATATCTTTATCCCATCCCTCCGGTAGTATTCCTCTTGGTATCGGGATATGATTGTTCATATGCGTGTTTATTCCGATGTCATATGAAGTAGTACTACTACCCAGATCAAAATTAAATCTGTACATACCCATACGTGGCAACACTGCACACGTTTCAGCTTCCTTCTGCCTTTGAAATTAACGTTCCCCTTTTGTTACCAACTAGTAAACTTCATCCTGCAGTTCTTCATTAATGAGTGACGAGGACGTCTCCTAGTCTGAGTCTATCAGTCTCAACTTTACCATGACGATATTATTAGAACGTCATCTCCCTGGTATGTTGGTTTTAGATTTTCTTAGCTTCTGGTTAAGTTTTTCTTCTGCATTCGTAAGGTGATACAGACTGCGCTTGCTTGCAAGTAGACAACCATGGCTGAAAATTACGAAGCTAGGAATGACCGAATACGGATGATGCTAGAACATGACCTAGACGATGTCTCGTGTGAAGAGGAAGAGGAAGATGATCAAGACAGAGATCCTGATTTCTGTACTGACATCGAAGCGGAAACAGGGGAAGACAATGTAGCGAATAGTGATACAGTTACAGATAACAGTGCATACTTTATAGGTAAGGAAAATGAAACGAGGTGGAGGAAAGAGATTAAAACTGTGAACGTTCGTACTGGAGAGTGCAACATAGTTACTTCAAGGCTACCAGTTGTAAAACATACTGCGATGAATGCGCGGATAGTTTTAGAATCATGGACTTCGTGATGGCATGCTGACTTTGGCTGTAAACAGTACAAACAAGTATATAGAGAAGCTGACCAGTAATTATTCAGAACAAAGATTTACACACTCTAGCAGTATGATTGAAACAAAAGCACTAATTGGTTTGATGCGTATGGCTGGTGTTCTGCACGCAGGAAGGCTGAATGTGGAGGAGTTGTGGGAACTGGATGGTAGGGGTGTGGAAGTCGTTTGGACGACAATATCGTTACAACGGTTTCGATTTCTGTGTCGCGCTTTACTATTCGATTATTTTGGGACATTTCGAGAAAGAAAAACCTTGCACTACTTAGCTCCTATTCGTGACTTTTTTCAGTTTTTTGTAGAGCATTGTAAGAACAACTTTTCAATTTGAATGTTTAATACGATAGATGAGGCACTTGTAGCTTTCCTGTTTTGCTAGTGGCTTTACGTCGCACCGACACAGATAGGCCTTATGGCGACCATGGGATAGGAAAGGGCTAGGAGTTGGAAGGAAGCAGCCGTGACCTTAATTAAGGTACATACCCAGCATTTTCCTTGTGTGAAAATGGTAAACCATGGAAAACCATCTTCAGGGCTGCCGGAAGTGGGATTCGAACCCACTATCTCCCGGATACAAGCTCACAGCCGCGCGCCTCTAACCGCACGGCCAACCCGCTCGGTCTTGTAGCTTTCTGGGGAAGATGTAAGTTCCGCCCACCAGGTATGGGACAAAAGTGATCAGCCTTGTTGATTTAAGATTATTTTATACCGCAAACATGGAAGTGTACGTTGATCAACAACCAGATGGACCGTTCACGACAAATAATAAACCTGCTGCTGTTGACAAAAGGCTATACCAACAAATTTACGGTTAGTCTCGCAATGTGGCATTAGCCAATTGGTTCACTAGCAATTATTTAGTCAAAACAATGGTAAGTGACCACAAAGCCACAATTGTAAGTCCAATCCGCAAAAAACAAGAAAGAACTCCCATCTGTGTTTGTAAATGCTAAGAAGAGAGGATAATTTAGCACTGTTCTCGAGTTTTAAGATGATTGTACTATTGTGTCCTACATACCGAAGAAAAACTGATATGTTATGCTGATATCCAGCACGCACGACGATAATATAATTGATAGAACTACGAAACAAGAAAAAGTCTGAGGTGATAATATTCTACAATGACACAAAAGGAGGAGTTGATTCTGTTGATCAGATGTGCCAGGAATATACGACTGGTACAAATACTAGACGGTGGTCCATGGTAATATTTTACTATATTTCAAATGTGGCTGCAATAAATGGTGTAGTTATCCATTCAGTAAACACTAATACTAAACTACAAAGGCGAAAGTATCTGAAAGAATTGGCAAATTCCTTAGTATAAGATCAGTTACGCGAAGGAATACAAAACAAACACAATTCTGTGGATCTGAGAGAGGCAGCTGCTAAACTGGGTGGAATGATCATAGAAAATCATGCTCTACCATTTACCCAGCAAGGAAAAGATGTAAAAATAAGACGCTGCTATCTGTGTAAAGACAACAAAACACGTTATTGTTGTCAAAAGTGCAAAAAATGGATCTGCTTGGGTCATGCTCGTATGCTGTGTTCTATGTGTCTCGATAAAGATGACTGATTTTCTGCCAAGTTTTTGAGTGCTGTGATGCAATATGAAGCTAACAATTCCGTAAGTGTTATTTAATATGTGTGATGTACATTTAACCTCTATTCAAATATACACATGATTTTTAGAATAGACTTAATTAAAAGGCTGAAATCTGGCTAAAAAAATTACAAATAATTTATGTTGGGTTCTTCAAAGAAAATCCCCTGTATAATTATGAGAAATGTTGTATAATATTTTTGGGTAGTGTATGTGGCTTTTACAATCGTTTGTGCTTAGTATAATTGTGAGTTAAAACAGTTTAAATCAGAAAATCAAAATGGGATCTCACAGACCCAACGTTCCCTTTGATGAAAGTTTTATTGACTTTACCACTGAAGGGTTAACCATATGCCTCTTCATTGCTTTCTTGCTTATTCTCTGTTCATTACAATTTTAAAGTGTGTATACTGTATTTTACAGTGCATATATTCTTAATAGGCAGGCTATATATTTCATCCACCTCTCACATTTCTTGCGAACAATATGGCCGGTTCACCGCTATTTCAAGGTAGCTGTTCGCTTTAAGACGACATTAACCTTGTAACTCATCTGATATCCTACGCCCTCTTCCGGCATTCCTGTGTAAAACCCAACATCGACTTATCCATACCTCTTTGGGTATCCATACCTTCTGGAAACTCGTTCAGTGTCCAGCTTTCGCAGCCACGAGTCAGCATGAGGAGAATTAACATGCTTGATCTGAACATTGCTGAGTGCCTCCCGAATACTTGCCAGAGAAGCTTGATGTGTCTAAATATTTCCATTTTTATATCTGACTTTGTATATTGGTCAAAAACTAGCATATCATCGCTGCGCAAGTAATACCACTTATCAGACAATAATATTCCTAGGCCTTACTTTCCTTAAGACTGGTCATTCCTCTCAGCCACATATGAATGTGCAGTCCATTCGATGTGTTCTTTTTCCTGTGCTAATCCATAAAAGAAAATTTACCTTAAATACATTATAATGTAAGAGTGCGTAAATATGTTATGTAAACATACATTCATACAGTGCGGTACGTTATGATTCATTTTCCTTTGAACTTAAGCACAGGAAAATTAATAAAACAAAAATTGTTCTGATGGATTGCATATCAATATGCGTCTGGGAGTTGGGACCAGTCTTAAGGAAAATAATGGATAGGAAGAGCATTATCCCATACGCGGTATTGCTCGCGCAGCGACGATATTCTTCTCTTACGTGCCTCATCGACGCCTAAAATTAACCCAGAGGCATTGAGTAAAATAGATTTCGAGTTCTATAGATAATGTTACAGTGCGTACTGTGTTTTACAGTGTATACTTTCCTAATAAAACTTTCCCGTAGCAACACCCCATGAATTTCCACGGGTAGCTATAACACCTCGTGTAACATACACTAAGGGCCTTAAAACTATTTTTTTTTCTACAGAGATAGACCATTACGTATATCTAGTACTTTACAGACAAAGACTACATTATTTATTCAATTTTTATTATATGCCTACTAATAGTACTGTTTTGAATACATTTTTCATTTGAGTAGGTAATATCTTAGTATACGTAGCCAGACATTGAAATTATTGATTTCGTATAGAAGGTTTGAGCTTAACTCTTACGTTTATAAGGAATTCTTGATCATCGACCAATTCCTTCTTAATAATCCAGTTATTACTGAACGCTGCGTACACTTTGATCAGTGAGGCTTGTGGTAACTACTGCCGAGACGCTTGAATAGTTTAGGGGAGTGCTTCTAGAAACGGAGAGAGTTCGTAATATCAAACTTGATCCTGAAGTTCCGTTTCTTAGCGTTTATAATAAAAAATCAGGTGAAATGGAATATTAGATTGAACAGTCAGCATAATTTTGAATTCATCCCTTTAAAAAAATGCTTAGCAGCGAATACTTTAGGTATTCCCTTAGTACTACATAATTGGGAAACTGTTGGTATGCGTATATATTCCAATGTTATATGAAGTATTACTTGATGCTTAATTATAAAAATTCATTATATGTTTTCATGTGATTCGTATTTTCATAATTCCAAAGTGACCCCCTAGCCATCTACCTCTTCATTGCTTTCTTGCTTGTACTCTGTTCATTACCATATACGATGATTGTAAATGAAATAGTGGCAACATGATATTGACAAGAGTTTATTGCGATTGCCTGCAGAATTCCATTACATCCCTTCAATATAATCATCGGCGAAGCTCAGGACCTTCTGCTAAATGTGTGTCATCCATAGCATATCGTGGGCTTTGCTGCTCGGAGCACTGATAGAATATCAGGAAACCTGATGCCTAGCAGAGTTTCTTTCGACAAAGGGAACAAGGACTCATTTCACTTCTTAAAAAGATCTACGAAAGTCACTTTTGGGGCACATTTTAACGTACATTGTACTGAATGATTACCCCACAATAATTTTGACGTTTCGAATATAGTAGAGCCGTAAGCAAACAGGGATCAAGGAAACGGTGATAGTACACTGCAATGACAGTTCCAACTTGGCATACTGCATGACCAAAGTCTTCGGCGTCGTATGCTACTATGAACTTGATTTCCTTTTAAGTTCGTGTCAAATGTTTTTGGACTTAACGATCCTGGGTGGCGCCATTTATTGCGATGGCCCCTTTATTCAAGTTTATATACCCGTGCCCATGGTTCGTCAATGGCCAGAATACGCAGTAGAAATTAGTCCTCTTCATTGTGATATCAGTCAAGAAGTGCACCAACTCCAGCGAACCCGTTCAATTTCTGGACGTCTCTACGATGGTGCGGAACCCAATGAAATGCAATTTTCCTCGGGTTTAGAATATCCTTCAGCATGTGTCACACCGATTGACGACGAATTACTACTTCTAAGTATATCCTTGGATATACCATCTTTAGTGTACGTAAATGTCGCCTCGTGCTAATTCTACGTAGATAAACGTAATGGACAGCCGACCTGTGCGAGATAATTCGACGGACAAATCGCCACCTCCACGGAACGCACCTACTCATCCTACAACCGCCCAATATAGTAATGCATTTTTACTACGGGCCACCTGCATTATGATCCATGATCGCTAACCTACCTTTGTAAACATGCATTCGGGTGGTTTAGAAATGTTTCCTGTTTCAGCTGCTCACTAATTTCGTCGATTGCTTCAGGCGTTCTACGCAATGACACAGGCTCTCACTTATGCCATTCACTGGCTGTGAGTGAATGTGCGGTGTTGTATCGTCATTCCGGTACTGATGCCACTGTCTTATTTACAATACTCGCAATAAATAACAATTAATTTCTTCGGCTTTCTTCGCTTGCTTTCATGAGTCTCATTTTTTGTATAATATTCCCCCTACCCTACCAGTGTGACGACCCTGTAAGTCAATGCTGGGCCTGTACCTTAATTAAGACCACGATCACCTTCTTCCCAAAGCGTGCTCTTTATTATCATCGCTTGCCTATAAAACCTGTATATGCCGATGTTATGTAAAATCAATAGGAAAAAACAACAGAAAACCTGTCATCTAACTGCTGAAAAACTACAGTCATAGGATCAATTTCCGCACGTTGTTACAAATGGGCATGAACATTGTTAGAAATAAAGGTCATGATAGATGAGAACATAATTGATGAAGCTGTTCGGATGAAACTGAGTTGAGACTTGGAGGTAGAGTCGAGATCACGGAAACGTACCAATGCATCAGTTACTCAATACTTTTTACCTTGATCTAGCGTTGAGAGTAGTTCCTTATCATTTTCCGCCACCTCCAGCCCTTTCTTGATCCAGTATCTTACTGGTTTGAATTAACACTAATCTAGGAATAAAGGTCAAGTCTAAGGGAGACATGAAAGGGAAAGAGCAATGCTTTAGTTAACTTGAATGGTAGAGAATCATTGCTTTGTAACGTATGGCTACGCCAGGCGTGTGGAACAGTACTTTGAGAGTGGTATCACCTACGGCAGGTCAGTGACGTACTCAGTAAGTTGGACATGGCAGCAGAGGGTCGTTTTATACATCTGTCATATACGATTAAACCATTATGAAAATTTATTATATTAGTTTTACTACCAATTCTTCGATAACAAACCGTTTGATGTAAATAAACTGTATTTACTTGTAGTACTTATATTGATAGCATTCAAAATAAGGAATTGTTGAGGATCATACATCTTGTGCAGAAGACCAAATACCAAACACTGAATGCTGAAGTGACTCCCACGTAGAGATAGTGTATCATTTGATCTATGGGCAATCTGCCATCATGGGGCCCGGTTCAATATGAGGTTACAATTTCGAAACGTTATATCCATTTACTATATCTATAGTTATCAGCGGGTTGATATTTTTCCATATAAATATTTCTTTCCTACGAGAGACACTTCCCCTTCTATTTCGCCCCTTATAATAATTACTACGATACATTGTAAATCACACTTTTGGTTAGAGAATTTGGCATGCATCCAGTGCTGAAATATAATATTTGTTTCTCGTTGTACCTTGAACAATGAATCTGGTCCAGTTTTTTCTGAAATCACAACAAATACCATTATTTTCATAAGATGTTTTACAATTTACCTTGCATATTCTACAGCTGTTGTTCATAAGTACTTCTATCTTGCACTATGTAACCGTACGTTCAGTAGGAGTGAATAGTTATTACGTTTGATCTTAATTTATAGTTCTTGCCTTACGGTGGGCTGATATCTTAAATATTCGTACGGTTTAATGTAATTTTAGTGTAGTTTGTCTCAGTTTCATTCCCTTTTGTAGACATGAATCAAAGCTGTAAAGCATCAAATAATCTTTCAGTATAAAAATAATAATTTCAATAAAATCAAACATACTATTACTTTTCACTATAATTATGTCCTCAAATACTACGATGATTTCACCTTAAGTGATGTCGCCATTAGCAAACCTCAGTTCAATTGCATTTTTTTCACTACAGCACCACAGTCGCTGCCATTGATCTAGTATTATCGAATTACAAACTCTACAATAATAGTTTTAAACATTTTGTTTATGTTATTGGTAACGTATTAAACATTATATTGTGTACCCTGAAATTAAATAGTTCAATTAACCAGGTTGCAATTTTTTTCTATACCAACGTAATATTAGCAGACTATTTACATTTCATAAAACTACTAGTAATATTTACGCGATGAAGCCCACCACCATAAATTTATCCAATATTTTGAATAAAAAATTTTCTCGTTCATTAGCAGAGTATAACGGTGTCACTTATTGAATACGCTCATTAAATGGAACATTGTAAATTGGACAGCTTATATGTGTATAGCGTGCAATTTAATACTGTAGGATTTTTGCTTCATTGAATATTCAACTAGATATCACACATTGTACACAATAGACGAGTTTGTTCCATAAAGCGTGCGAGTAGAATTAGGAAGTCTACAGTTATATGAGGATATCGTTATTTTATGTTGTTCATCAGTGTTCCTGAACTGCTGGGCGCTGGGATGAATTTTAACTGTTTACAGGTTAGTTTTTCAATGAACTGTAACTTGATTGAGATTTGACTAGAGGAGCTACAGCGATGCAGGGACCTAGCAGGTGAACATGTTCACGTAATTAGGTATTGTGTGCATCTGCAAGGAGAATGAGGGCAAACAATATTACATGTCAATGAGTAAGAACAACCCCCTACTCTATAGCACTATAGCCTTGATGAGCCTCGATCTACCTCCAACTGCACGAAGGCCTGCAGTTTACGAGGTGACTCATGGTCAGAGCAACAAATCCTCTTGGCCGTTTTTCTTGGTTTTCTAGAGCCGGTAACTCCTCACTTGTAATTACATAGGCTTAGTGAACCTCGAACCAACCTGCAGGTCAAGCCGAACTCCTTTTTGATATTTTAAGATTGTAAATGCGTGACATGTTGCTAAAATCTGTCTGATTTTCAGCCACTTATTTTCAATCTGATTAACACTTAATATTTTTGTAAACTACAACATATAGGCCTTAATGGAAATTAATTTTCATGTTCTGAAAACTGTGTTACTAAACATTCTACTTCTAAGCTCTTATTTGAATGAAAGTTCTTAGTCTACATGTTTGAAATAAGAAACTCATGAATATAATTTAAAATAATTGACCACTATTTGCAAATATTCACTCACAAAGGTCACCTTCTGCACTTGAACATTCGATATGGCACTATAATATGCACCCCAAGCTCTGAATCATTTTTTGCCCCTTCAGTCTCTGGAATACTTGCCGTCACAGTAGACCCGTGTAGCATCCTCATTACTTGGGTCCACGTTCCTGTATATCAAGATCAGATGATTCGTCACTTGTGCTGATTGATTGTTTTCAAACCAATTCTGCTGTACGGGAGTGAAAGCTGGGTTGACTCAGGATATCTCATAAGTTCGAAGTAAAAGACATGAAGGTGGCGAGAATGGTCGGTAGTAAACAAAGCAGGTGGGAACAATAGCAGGAGGGTAAACGGAATGAGGAAATGAAGGTGGGGTCATTTGAGGTGAATGTTTAGTCCTGAGCCCGAAGGCTGGTTGGATCCTCAACAGCTCCGCCATCAGCTGTCATAGATGGCTTAGGCATCACTGAAGAGGCGTACTAGGGAAATGTGGAGTGAGGTAGTTTCCCGTTGCTTTCCTCACCGAGCCAGAACTTGCTACTACACATCAGTCTGACAAGCCCACTGAAATGCATGCACTAACTGACCCTATGAGCAACATTTTCACACCATTCATAGCAGGGACTGGCTGCATAAGGAATGGCATTACTAGCATCGCTCAATTCTCAGTCACTTTCATTTTGTCAAAGCCAAGGATAAGACAGAGACAGATCAATGAAAGTAACGGTATTGCTCTAGCCCATACCAAAAGACATAGTGCACTGTAAACACTACGTCCTGCCAGCAAAGGCACTTGAGGTGAATAGAGGAGGATATGTTACCTAGGAGAACAACGAACTCTGTCATGGAGGGTAAGAGAAATGGAGGAGGACCAAGACGAAGATGGTTAGATTCACTTTCTAAAGGCTCAAAGATCACTTGGGTCCACTTTTCCACGTTCCTGTAAGCCTATATCAAGATCAGATGATTCGTCACTTATGGATCACTTATGCTGATTGATTATTTACCCGAAGGTGAACTCTCATCACTTGTTCTCTTCTTTAATTTCTGCATAGGCTTACTTCTGTTCAAACCACTGCACGAAGTTTGATTTGAGTCCTAGAATGTCTACTCTTGTCACAGTTGTGGGTCTAACGTTCTTTGAGGAAAGTACCTTTCCTCTCCTGTGGTCTCTTTATTTGTTGCCAAACGAAACAAAATGTTTCTTGGTACATCGTATGATCTTGCTGCCGTTCTGAACCCCATTTTCCCTGTCCTTATTGCATATCTACTTCCTTCCAATTCTTCCATACCTTCCCCCGAACTGTCTTTCCGACCGGCAATGGTCCTGAAGGAAAGAAATATCTGTTTATGCATATTGAAAAAGTATGGTTCCTAATATGGAATACTATTCCATAATTGGAACACCACAGTATTCCATATTAGGAACCCAGTCTCATTTAATATTTCTATCTTACAAACCATATGTGTCAGTTCATCGAATTTATTTGCCACTGCAAGGTCTGCATGGTTAATTCACCCTCTACGCACAGCTAACAAGCGTTTTAATGTTTCGATAAGACCTTGGTTTGTAAGAGACTGCAACTTTTACCTTCCCAAAACTTCTTGGAGGTTGAAAATCACTCGGACGACTTTCACAGATAATGAACGCAGCATAAGCGACTTCCTTCAACTCGGCTCTACAAAGCCCTTCCTTGTGCAAGTTTCTACCTCTTCCATGCAGCGATGCCAAGTTTAACTTAACGGATATTTGGGTATTCCATATTAGGAGCAAATTCCATATTTGGTACTCTTCCTCATTGGACGAAAACAGTAATTATAATTACACCTATCTATTAGCAAGAGAACATGAAGGATTGCAACAACTATCGAGACACTTCATTGATCAGTATACCAGACAAGGTGTTCACAAGTATGTTCGAAGAGAAGGTGCGATGAATGATTGAGAGTAAATTGAGTGACAAAATAATAATAATAATAATAATAATAATAATAATAATAATAATAATAATAATAATAATATCATTGGTTTAAAGACACAATAACTATTTTTATGGTATTTCAGGGACGCTCCGACACAAGGCTTACGTATTTGAGCACCTTCAAATACCACTGGACTGACCTGGGATCGAATTGGGTGAACGAAAATGAGATTTCAGACCACAGTGTGGCTCTCATGATTTGATTTTAAGCATGCACCAGGTAATAGAAAAACGCTCCGAGAACAATAAACATTTATGTTTATCTTACGAAGATCTATAGGAGTCACTTGGCAGAGTACTGAGAGAAAAATATTAGCCGTTTTGAGGGATTATGGGACCAAGGTTAGGTTATTAAAAGCTGTAAAAGTAATTTATGTTGACATTTGCGCTACAGTCATAATTGATGGTAGAATGAGTTCTTGGTTCAAGGTAATTATAGGGGTTGTAATTTATACTTCATATAGATCATCTATTAAAAGATATAAAATGGCAGGGAGGGATTCAGTTTGGTGGAAGTGTAGTAAGCCGTTTTGTCTTCACCACAGACTTGGTTATAACAGACTGTTGCTGAAAATTTTTTAACGTAATATATTGGAACCCGAAACGAGGTGCAGTGAGTGTGGTGTGAATATTAGCATATCTAAGACATACTGTTAGTGATTTCAGTAAGGAAGAAGCCTTAGAAAACTGAACGTCAGGTTTGGAATAATGAAATGGCGTATGGCTTTTAGTGCCTGGATATCCCAGGACGGGTTCGGCTCGCCAGGTGCAGGTCTTTCTATTTGACCCCCGTAGGCGTCCTGCGCATCATGATGAGGATGAAATGAAGATGAAGACAACACATACACCTAGTCCCCGTGCCATTGGAATTAACCAATTAAGGTTAAAATCCCCGATCCGGGCGGGAATCGAACCCGGGACCCTCTACACCGAAGGCCAGTACGCTGACCGTTCAGCCAACGAGTCGGACAGGTTTGGAATACGAAACGGGGACAGGCAGGTCATTTCAGGTATTTAGGATGTGTGGTACTATAATAAGTGAGACTGAATCGAGGTGCAACAAAGCTAATGCAGTGAGTTACGTTCAACAGTATTCCTTAAGAAGGAAGTCAGCTCCTGGGCGAAACTATCTTTACACGGTCTGTTTTCAAACCAATTCTGTTGTACGGGAGTGAAAACTGGGTCGACTCAGGATATCTTATGTTAGAAGTAAGAGATGTGAAAGTGGCGAGAATGATCGATAGTAAAAAAGCAGGTGGGAAGAATTGCAGGAGGGTTATCGGAATGAAGAAATAAAGGCTAAGTTCGGATTGTAGTCAATGGATGAAGTGTTAAGCGAAAACCGGCCTTCGGTGGTGGGGTCATTTGAGGTGAATGGAGGAGGATAAGTTACCTAGGAGAACAAGGGGCTCTGTCATAGAGGGTAAGAGAAATGGAGGGGGACCAAGGCGAAGATGGTTAGATTCAATTTCTAAAGGCTCAAAGATAAGAAATATGAAACTAAACGAGGCCAGAGAGTCAGTTATAAACAGAGAAATTGTAGAGGTATTTAGCATATTGCCGTTCCTCCTAGAAAAAGCTGTATGTGAAAATATTTCACTTTAGAAGGCTGACCAGAAAAGTTCTGTGTTCTAAGTTTCAGTAGCCTATTACATGAAGTATGTCAACGAATGTTCGTTCGAAGTGATACATGCGACGCGGATCGGTATTTCTCCCCTGAAAATTGTCACACGACGCAACGACGATATTCACATATAATTGGAGAACGAACCCCCAAAGACAAAACACGAAAACATGTATGTATGTATGTATGTATGTATGTATGTATGTATGTATGTATGTATGTATGTATGTATGTATGTATGTATGTATGTATGTATGTATGTAAACATCGTAAACTTTTGTACTTTTTCCATTCCAAAATGGTTAGGAGTTATACCATTCCGGACGCTTTCCCTTTTCCTTTGCCGATACTCTCGTTCTTAGAAGAATCAGGCCTATTTCATATGATGCTCTGATAATTTTTAAGTCCAGATGATTATAACGTTACGTTTCCACTTAAAAATAGCTTTAGATATCATCCACTTTTACATTATCGAACTGAAAGTATTTTAGCTCTCAAAAATAACTGTATCAAACCATAGACCACTTTACGTGATGGATGTCCTTTTCAGAACTGATTTGTAGAGTTCGGTCGTATTTAAAATCATCAGTATTTCTTGGTCGTGAATCCCACTGAATTATATTTTGATTGTTTCAAAATAGACTTTGAATCCAGTCGTCCTTGTTATTTTCTAAATCTCGGAGTTAAAGACTAATTCAGATAATGTACATTTGAAGTGAATTTTCGTACGCTGTAGCAATTTAAGTTAACATATAATTTTCTTATAAAAAGTTGACACGAATGTCTGGTTCTTCTTCCCAAACATCCAACTCAATTTCAAATGTTAAGCTAGATGGATTTAAATTGTCGTTAAATATTATTATTATTATTATTATTATTATTATTATTGTTATTATTATTACCTACGGATCTTTCTTAGGTTAGCATACCGTCGTTGCCGGGTCAAAACCTCCTATGTGACAATATTTTTGGAGATATACTGACCCGCAGCACATACCTTATGAAGAGCGAGAATGCCTTGACAGTATTCACACAATATTGCACCTTAGATGACAGAACCTTACGGGCCAAAGTTCTAAGCTAAAATATTTCGCATAGGTTCTTGTCCCGGCAACGATGGTATACTTTGTTAACAACATGACGTCCATACAATCAGCTTACGCACAGTATTGAAAGTTTGAAGAACACTTCACTATAGTCAGTGCCACCGACTTCAGTATCACAGTCAGTTAGTCGTAGTGCTTCCGTTTCTACGATAGCTGGTTACATTCCGGCTTAGGACTGCAGCATTTGGGGTTGTTTAAATGCGACCATTGTATGTCGTCCACTTCCGATTCGTTAAAGAATTCGCTTGGAACACGTTTACAACGAGGTTTTAAACGAATAGCATTGTATCATTATTAAATCCCGTGTTATGTATGGATATTTATTTTTTTGCGTGACTATCATAGTGTACTGTTTAAAAATTAGAATTGTATTTTGTTTAACATGCGTAATATATAAAATTTTCAAATCTATACGCAAGGTCATTCATCATTCATCATTTTCACAGATAAAAAATTACGGCATATACGTTTTCTTAGAGCTTTTTTACGGCTGACACGAATTTCACTTGAAAGATCCACCTACTGAAGTGCAGTACAAGAAGAGATGGGTTATCAGAATAATTATGAGCAAAGGTATTCAAGGTTGTGAGACAGATGACCTTTGACGATGTGAAATGGAAGAAATATGACTAAACTTCCGAGAGTCTTTCAGTGTTGTTCTTTTAAAGTGGGATCGGGTATGATGAAAGACTGCATTTTATTTTATCTCCATTACACTTCAGTATATACTCTGAATTCCTTATGAAATAGGTGCTACATACTGAGGTATATGTATTTCGTTAAGTGGCCGCGCAATAAAGTGAGCGATTTCTTATACGCAAATAGCATCCGGCGATATCGAATTATAAATCGTTATTCTAAAAGTGGACAAAGGAAGAAATACATAGGGACTACTGCTAAATTTCTGTAACTCACCTTACTTTAACATTTGGTGGTCATATTTTCAATTAAACTAAAATCATTGTACTGTTCTACAGCAGCTTTCTCTAAATTCGTTTCGTGATCTTCTAGCATACCTGTTACATATTTGAGATGACAATGATCCTCTGATAATTGTTAAATAGATGATAATATTTTAATTTTCCAATTTAAAATTAAATAGCTTTTGATATCAGTTAATTTCACATTATTAAAAACAGAGGATTTGTGCTCTCCAAAACCATGGGGACTATTATTCGTTAGTGAAAAATGTATAGAGCCTTCCACACAGTCAAGTAAACGAGATCACCATTGAAGAAGCAGCTCATATGTAACAAAAAATAGAGTTTGTGGTAATGAGGTAAAATGAGATGATAAAATTTGCTAATGATGTTCTTATTCTCCATAGGTTCTTAGGACTGAGAGACATGAACCTTGAGCATTACCTCATGAAACGTAATTCATGGTTCTTAACATTTTTATGTATAAAATCTTGAGATTACTGTTGTGAGAACACCAAGAACCAACTGAAGATCACAAAGTAATTTTCAAAACTTTTCTTTGCTACTTGCTTTACATCGCACCGACACAGATAGGTCTTATGGCGACGATGGGGCAGGAAAGGGCTAGGAGTGGGAAGGAAGCGGCCGTGGCCTTAATTAAGGTACAGCCCCAGCATTTTCCTGGTGTGAAATTGGGAAACCACGGAAAACCATTTTCAGGGCTGCCGAGAGTGGGGTTCGAACCTACTATCTCCTGAATACTGGATACTGGCCGCACTTAAGCGACTATCGAGCTCAAAACTGACCCGAAATTTAATATTTTTGATATGTTTCTGATATGTTCTATAAATATCATATTGTAGAAGTGAATGTCGGTGATAACTTTTCTGGAAAGAGACGTGAAACTACAAGAAAATACAGTTGGCTATGTATGTTGATATGTTCGTAAGCAAACGTGAATACATCATCGGATGATGATGAAACGTATAAAACTTGTTATTAAAATTCAAGGAACCCTTAAGAGATAGCCACGTAAAATTTGCTTCGTCCCAATCGGATGTAAGGATCAGAAGCCACGTCATCCTGAATTTAACTGATTCGTCAATTAGTACTATTAACATCAATTTCTCCGGAGTTACGGGGAGGGTGGTGGAGTATTGGCGTAGGGGATTCAATGAAAGGATATTGTTCGTCCTTGAATTCACCGACACCCATAGCATGCACCTGCACATTTGTATGATATAGGCGTTTAAATTTTTACCTATTTTCGTTACAGTCAGGTTTTTTAACGTGATCACTATACCTCGGACCGATGTTACCAACATATTTACGTCAAAAATTCACTAGGTATGGAGCGAACAATGCTATAACATAATTCGGCGAAGATAAAAATTCTGAAAGATCTTCAATCATAGACTAAATTTCTGAAAGAGATGGCTTTTTTCCTCAAATTAATTTTTGGTGCGTCATCAAAACTCTCTGAACAGTGGCATTATTATTATGATAGTGATTATGAGAGTGTTTCATTGATGGTGTTGTTATCCTTATATAGTATATCGTCTCTGCCGGGACAAAACGTCCCATGCGAAAAAAATTAGCTTAGAACTTTGGCCGGTAAGGTTCTGTCATCTAAGGTGCAATATTGTTTGAATAATGTCAAGGTATTCTCGCTCTTCATAACATATGTGCTGTGGGTCAGTATATCTCCAAAAATATTAACACATAGTTATCCAGCCAACATTTTTGTCTATAACCTCATACAAATTGAAGGATGGAGATGAAAATTGTTGTCATTTAGCAGACATTGATACATTTTGGGTTTTCATTGTTGGGAACGATTCAAGATGTGAGCAAACGTTACGTTTCACGAAGAATTTTCTTTTCTTTCATCAGAAACACCAAACTCGACGAAGCTCTTCTTATTCTTATTCTTTTTGTATTATTATTAATGATAATAATAATAATAATAATAATAATAATAATAATAATAATAATAATAATAATAATAGTAATAATCTCCTATCACAGGGATTGGAAATCGAATATGTTGACGACATTGCTGTTCTATCCAATGCGAGGAAGCTTAAAACTTATTTTGAATGCATTTAATCAAGCATATACTACATTAGTATCGGCTTCGAATTTTACAATAAGAAAGAAGTTCTTTCCCATCCATCATCATACTCCAGTAAGATAACTCCATCCAGCATTGTCAATGGTGAGATCCTTACAAGGGTCCCTTCTAGAATAAACAACTGTTGTATGACCTTTAATATCTGGTGGAAAATTCTTCATAAGTCTACTCCCTATTCGTTTACATCTCTGAAAATTAGGTTTGAAGACTGGATCAGGGGTACGATTAGTCTTTCAAATACAGTTACTTCCCTCTTATAGAATATTAATCGTAACTGAGAACTCACTGCATTAGCTTTACTGCACCTTGATTCAATCTCACGTACTATACTACCATCCAGTGAGAATACACATGCTAAATTATTGAAATTATCTACCTGACATTCAGTTCTCCTGGGATTCTTACATACTGACATCAATTTTTTTTGAAATGGCTATTTTTATAATCATATATTTATTAACTCGCTGTACAATTCGGAATCGTTGTGGTCACCTGTAATTTCAGGTAGATTAATACACGATGACACCTCACTTGAAAAAGTATTTACATGGACTCTGTTCTGTTCATAGTGATTCATTCCACGTTATATTTTTTTCTCTGTAACTGGCTGTATTTTCTCAAAAGAGAATTGTGCAGCAAGCTCGCCTTGATATTTTCCCTTTTTAACTTGTCACTCGTACTAACATGCGCTCCACCATGTGGCGAGAACAGATGAAAGATTAGGTACGGTAGTCCTCGGTAGCGATTCCCCAGGCTGCCATCTGCATCTCATTTATCATGATATTTCTAATGCATCAGCTGGTGGTTCCCTTGCACACACCATGTGTGGGAGGTTGAAAGGGCAGTGAAGGGTCACTTTCAGATGAAAGGACTGTGTTCTGAGCAATCTTCGTCTCAATAAAGTAGGGGAATAACAGTCTTCTAAAGCTATACTGCGATTTTTTATGTTTCGTAGTGAATCAATAATCTGACGAAAATATAAAACGTATGATTGTCCATTGAACATTACACCAATATGTTGTTTTTGTTATTGTTATTCGAGTCATGAGTCCACAGACGGGTTTGATGTAGCTCTCCCCGCCACCCTTCCTGTGCTAACCTTTTCATTTCTACCGAACTATTACATCCTACGTATGCTCTAATCTGCTTGTCATTTTCATACCTTGGTATACCCCTACCGTTCATACCGCCTACACTTTGCTAAAATTTAACTGAGCAAGTCCTGAGTGTCTTCAGATGTGTCGTGTCATTCCATTTCTTCTTATCGTCAAATTTAGCCAAATCGATATCCTCCCACTAATACGATTATGTCTTCATTCGTGATTCGATATACCCATCTCAACTTCACTATTCTTCTATAACACTACAGTTAAAAAGCTCCTATTCTCTTTCTTTCTGAGCTATTTACTGTCCATATTTCACTTCTATACAATGCCATTCTCCAGACGAAAGTCTTCAAAAACATGTAATTCCTATATCGATGTTCAAAGTAAGCAAATTTCTTTTCTTGATAAAGGCCTTCCTTGCTTGTGTTAATCTGCATTTTATGTCCTCCTTAATTCTGCCGTCAGTAATTATTTGACACCCATGAAATAATATTCATGTAATTTCTTCAGGACTTCATTTCATAATCTAATATTTCCTGCATCACCTGACTTTATTCGACTGCACTCCATTACTTTTGTTTTGGACATATTTACACTGACTGACAGAGCAAATGCAACACCAAGAAGGAGTGGTCAGAACTTTATGCCAATTGCATGGTAGACTGACGTCACTGAGGTATGCTCATGATGTGAAATGCGCCGCTGTGCTGCGCACGTAGCGAACGATAAATGGGACACAGCGTTGGCGAATGGCCCACTTCGTACCGTGATTTCTCAGCCGACAGTCATTGTAGAACGTGTTGTCGTGTGCCACAGGACACGTGTATAGCTAAGAATGCCAGGCCGCCGTCAACGGAGGCATTTCCAGCAGACAGACGACTTTACGAGGGGTATGGTGATCGGGCTGAGAAGGGCAGGTTGGTCGCTTCGTCAAATCGCAGCCGATACCCATAGGGATGTGTCCACGGTGCAGCGCCTGTGGCGAAGATGGTTGGCGCAGGGACATGTGGCACGTGCGAGGGGTCCAGGCGCAGCCCGAGTGACGTCAGCACGCGAGGATCGGCGCATCCGCCGCCAAGCGGTGGCAGCCCCGCACGCCACGTCAACCGCCATTCTTCAGCATGTGCAAGACACCCTGGCTGTTCCAATATCGACCAGAACAATTTCCCGTCGATTGGTTGAAGGAGGCCTGCACTCCCGGCGTCTGCTCAGAAGACTACCATTGACTCCACAGCATAGACGTGCACGCCTGGCATGGTGCCGGGCTAGAGCGACTTGGATGAGGGAATGGCGGAACGTCGTGTTCTCCGATGAGTCACGCTTCTGTTCTGTCAGTGATAGTCACCGCAGACGAGTGTGGCGTCGGCGTGGAGAAAGGTCAAATCCGGCAGTAACTGTGGAGCGCCCTACCGCTAGACAACGCGGCATCATGGTTTGGGGCGCTATTGCGTATGATTCCACGTCACCTCTAGTGCGTATTCAAGGCACGTTAAATGCCCACCGCTACGTGCAGCATGTGCTGCGGCCGGTGGCACTCCCGTACCTTCAGGGGCTGCCCAATGCTCTGTTTCAGCAGGATAATGCCCGCCCACACACTGCTCGCATCTCCCAACAGGCTCTACGAGGTGTACAGATGCTTCCGTGGCCAGCGTACTTCTGCGGATCTCTCACCAATCGAGCACGTGTGGGATCTCATTGGACGCCGTTTGCAAACTCTGCCCCAGCCTCGTACGGACGACCAACTGTGGCAAATGGTTGACAGAGAATGGAGAACCATCCCTCAGGACACCATCCGCACTCTTATTGACTCTGTACCTCGACGTGTTTCTGCGTGCATCGCCGCTCGCGGTGGTCCTACATCCTACTGAGTCGATGCCGTGCGCATTGTGTAACCTGCATATCGGTTTGAAATAAACATCAATTATTCTTCCGTGCCGTCCCTATTTTTTCCCCAACTTTCATCCCTTTCGAACCACTCCTCCTTGGTGTTGCATTGTCACTGTCAGTCAGTGTATTTTCATCTTTTATTCCTTCTCCAAGACTTTGCACACAAGGATTATGACTTTTAGTACGAAAATGAATTTCCTCTGTCATGAAAAGATGAACTTTTGCTCAAAAGTAATGATAAAGGACTTAATTCTTTAGCATTTTGAAAATGTCACTCCACGGCCTGAAGCTATCAGAATCGTATTGCAGTCATATATACAAGATACATCCCTGTTACTTTCATCAAATACGTCAAATTTTTGAAACTTTATAGGGTATTATGGATGTTTTCAAAACTCCCTGGAGCATTATAGGATAGTTTTAAATTTCCTAAGACTTAGTGGAAGTGTCCAGAAGTGTCTAAAACCATCATTGGTTTTTAAAGTGTGTAAATATATAAGCTTGGGTTTTCTGAATAATTGTGTAATGTAGTAAATCACTTGAATATCTGAAAAAGTCATTTTATTACCTAACTTAAGTAATGCCGGATGTAATTACCGAGCAATACTATTCTCTTACCAGAAAGAAGAATCACACTAATCAACATTTTTAGACTATCTCTTACCATTGCGAAGATTATTGGTTTACTAAAAAACTGTACAAAACGGATGATGATCAAAAGCTATGCAGCATCTTGCAGGATCATGAAAAAAACAATAATGAATATGCTTTAGAATCAAGAACCTTCAAGACTGGAAATTTCCATATCAAATCAGTATCCAGGACGGGCAGTCAGCTGCTTCAAGATCTTCATGATATCTGTAAAAAGAAAAGGAAAGAATAAGCTACAGCTTAGATTAATTTTGCCTAACAAAAAATAATGACTTTATTATGCTAAGTACTCATTTTAAAATATTTCACATCATTACAACTATTGGTACTTGTCGATATGTAAGTGTGTAGTTTTTGATCCTTTCTAATTTTGTGTGTTATTCTATAACAATAAATTGTTAATTGCTTCAAAATTACGTATCATAAAATTATATCATTATAATTTAAATATATCACTGCTAAAAGTGATGTTGTTACCTTATCGGTATGTGGTAAAACTACATTTTGCGTTTGGGGTGATCCTTTTCAAAAAAATAATTAGAAATAATGTGTTTTTCTTGACTTTAGACCAAAAGTTCATCCACCTATGACGCAAGAACTTAACCCTATTGTACGTATCATTCAGCAGTTTATCCAGATCTTCTGCAGACTTAGATAAAATAACAATATCATCAACAAATCTCAGTGTATTATGCATTATATTAATAGTTAATTTATTTAATTAGATTTTATTCATGAACTAGCAAATGTACCCGTGCATCGCTACGGATTTCTACACTGTATACGGATATCTAAGTAAATAACTGTACATGCAGTGAATAAGATTTTTAAATTGAATGTCTCTTAGCGTTATCCGGGAAACGGAAACAGCATGGTCAGGTTGTTACTAATTTAAGGTGCGAGTTGGGGAGTTTTGATGTTAACGGCAGTATCACTTGCCTACTGCCATTCACAATCGTGTTCGGAAATTTTCATTATAATGGCAGGTCCCATTTTCTATATCGAGACAGTTTACATTTGAGGAGTTTATATTACAATGGCAGGCAGCTTCCCTAGTGCCAGTCAAAATTGAGTTGTGCTGTTATCATTACAATGAAAGGCCCCTTTTCCTAATTCCAGCCAGCTTACTGCCAGTCACTCCGAGTTGGTGAGTTTCCATTAAAATAGCAGGCCACTATGCCTAATGCCATTCTAACATATAGATAACTACTTGCCAATTGCCCCTTTTAGTCACCATTTCAGTCAGGGAATGCACGGATGTGTTGTATTCTCCCACATATGGGTGGAGGTGTGAGGACTACTGTACAGGACATGCACAAATCTGTTCATAAGCGGGGCATGAACGATACTGACGGCGTGTGTTTGTGGAGGAGCCGAGCAGACTAACTGGCACCTCATGACAGAATTCCCTCAGTGTCTATACAAAGGAAAAGTGGAAATATGTTTGCAGACAACTTCAGCAGCTATTCGATGGATAATTCAATTTTAAAATTGCATTGTCGATAAATACATATTAATAAATGTACGTTAAGGAGAATAAAGCCGACCTCATGGTGTACGGGTAGCGTGCCCGCATCTTACCCGGAGGCTCCGGGTTCGATTCCCGGCCAGGTAAGGGATATCTACCTGGTTTGATGTCCACTCAGCCTACGTGTTTACAATTGAGGAGCTAGCTGATGGTGAGATGACGGCTCCAGTCTAGAGAACCAAGAAAAACGCCCGTGAAGATTCATCGTCCTGGCCACACGACATCTCGTAATCTGCAGGCCTTCGGGATGAGCAGCGGTCGCTTGGTAGTGCAAGGTCCTTCGGGCCTGTTGCGCCATGGGGTGTGGTTTGTTTTGGTAAGGATAATAAAATGTAGACAATAATGCAAATTTACACAGAGAAGAGATTCATTTTTTAAAATTGAATTTATTTATTTATAATTTACATGCTACTGAGGCTGAAAAGCCCCTTTATGTAGCGTTTTCATACAACACAGTTCAAGTTAATGAACACACTAACTATAGTTTAATAATATTAAAATACAAATTTAAACATTAAACTAAAATTAAAATACTGATACCAAATCCAGAAAAATTAAAACATGGAAAGACTGAGAGCGAGAGAAAGGGAGAGAGAGAGAGAGAGAGAGAGAGAGGGGGGGGGGGGGAGAGGGCGCTTGAAAAGTAACAAGTAATTTGACAAAGGAAAGAAATCCTAAACTGAGTAAACTATTTCAATTTTACATGTATATATTTTACGGTAGGTAGTCCATTTTAGGGCTGAACAGTATTAAGCCAAACGTTCTCCCATGTCCACTTGCAAATATAATATTCTTCTCCTTCTAATTACTCTAGCGCTTATTACCATACCTTTGTAGAGTTTCGGGTGTGAACTATGTCGCACATGTGATTTTGTCCCTGTTATATGATATCTGCACTGCGATAGTCGTACGTATTCAATAAAATATATTGATCAATTTAGGAAGCTGAGAAGAATTGAAAATTATAGTCGTGTGATTAGCTATGGATCGAAAATTTGCCTTGATAGTCATTGGGGAAAGAACAACGTGGCTCTGAAGAAGTAATACAATATTCCTTGCTGCGCGAGCAGTAACTCGTATCCCACAATGATCCTCCTATCCATTGTCCTTATTAAGACTGGTCACACCTCAAAAGCGCACATAGATTTGCAGTAAATTATAACAACCTTCGTTTTGTTCATTTTTCTGTGCTAATGTGTAAAGGAAAACGAACATTAAATGCATTACACTGTAGGAGTGCGTAAATACTTCATAAGAATATACACTGCCGGAAAAGGAATCATGCAACATCCACAAGGAGTGGACAAGGTCGTATTATTCACAAGCGATGTGACAGGTAGTTAATCATTGCAGGAGTATATGAGTTTTCTTTGTTAAGAATGAAGCCATATTTTCCAGTGTCGACTTATTTAAATGCAATGAAAACTTTCCAGTCTGTCAAACACACAACAGTTACAATATAAATTATAACACTATAAGTATGTATTTTACAGGTATGTTTATAGCATTATAACTTATATTGTAATTGCTGTGTGTTTGAAGGACTGGAAAGTTTTCATTGCATTGGAGTATATGAGTACAAATTCAGACCAAATGAAACACACATGTCACAGTACAGGGTGTCGCATCATTACACAGTGTGTCCCCTCTGGTGGCAATGCAGGCGTGTATTCGCGCATGCAAACGACCATAGAGGTGCCGAACGGCGTCTTGTGATAGATAGTCCCAAGCATCTTTACACCTTTTGATGCAATTCGGCAATGGTTCTCGTAGGATCTGGAGAACGCCAATTTCCCGCTTCATCATGTTCCATACGTGTTCAATTGGCAAGAGATCCGGTGATCTTGTTGTACACCATGTAGAGCACGTTGCGTCACAGCAGCTGTATGTAGACTTGCATAGTCCTGCTGAAAAAAAAACAACAAAAAAAAACACACCATCTTCTTTCGAAGAAATGGCGGCAGCACGGGGACAACAACCTATGAAATGCAGCGGGCACTGGTTACGTTACCGTGCAGAAACACCAACTGTGACCGTGATTTGTAACAGATGCCAGCTACACCACGATGCCTCGGGTGGGACGTGGGTCTTGTGAACGAATTCACTCTGGAATAGGCCGCTCACTAGGTGTACGCCGTACACGTGTACGTCAATCACATGCATACAGACAGAACCTACTCTCGTCATCAGAGATATATTCACTCTGGAATAGGCCGCTCATTAGGTGTACGCCGTACACGTGTACGTCAATCACATGCAAACAGACATAACCTACTCTCGTCATCAGAGATCCATTCCCCTCTCCAGCCGACTCTTTCACGACACCAGAATAGCCGTGATTGGCTGTGTCATGGTGTCAGTGGTAGCCTGGCCAGAGGTACACGTGATCGTAATCCTTCTGAAAGCACACGGTTCCCAATGGTCCTTGGTGGCAAAGCAGATACAACATGTGACCGGATTTCGTTCCTGGAGGATGGTCGTTTGGCCACCGCTGCTCGCACTACGCGCACGTCTGGAGGTTGGTCTACGGGTGTGGGAAGGTTCCACGGACCACTGCTGATAGCAGCGACACGCCACAAATACGTTGTGACCAACATGTGTAGCAATCCGTCCATTCCTCCATCCAGCTTCCCGCAGGCCCACATTGCGATCCAGTTCAAATGGCTGCAGTTGTTCAACAGAAGCATGTACTCGTCGGCGGGCGTGGTCGTTCCCTAGAATTAATGTTGCAAACACTGTCCATATCCAACCTCAGCACATTTACTGCCTGCAGAGTCAAAACATAGTGCGCAAGGACAGGCCTCCTGTGCGCCATTTGATCGCTGAAGTTCATCACAAATTAACCACTAACACTACAACGCCTCAGTTTTCGCATGATGGGCGCCACTGAACACAGTTCTTGAGGACGACGCATGGTTTCTTTTTCGGTAGTGTACATTCTTAGAATACGGAAAAATAAGCTTAATTTTATTTTACAACGTGGCATGGGAAAATAAACACAATGAACATTGTTCTGAAGGACTGCATATCTATGTGTAGCTGGGATGCGCGACCTGTCTTAAGAAAAAGAATGGTTAGGGAGAGCATTGCGGAATTGAGGTAATTCTCGAACACCGTTGATGTACTCAAATTACCGTTATCGTTGTCAATAAATGTTGTAGAGACCGACTGAGTGGCTACGCCGTTGGAATCACTTTGCTGTAATCTTGCAATCTGGAGATAGTACGTTCGAAAAACGTTTGCCAGCTCTGAAAATGGTTTAGGTATTTCCCATTTTCATTTCAGGAAAATGCTGGGAATGTACCTTAATTAAGGCCACGGCCGCATATTTTCCAGTCCTAGCCATTTTGTATCCCAACGTCACCATCAGACTTATCTGTGACGGTAAGACGTAAAACAAATTGTATATTGTCGTAGAAGAAACCAAACCTCATATGTCACAATTCTCTTTCTCTTCATTCTTTGTCTTCAGACTGGTCACGTCTCCCAGCCACATATGGATATTCACTCCATCAGAACAATTTCCTTTGTGTTCACTTACCTACGCTTGTGTGTAAAGTGGAATGAACCTTACCGTATCGTACGTTTGCATGATTTATTTACGCTCTTCTCCTGTATACTGTACTTAAGGTTCGTTTTCCTTTTCACCTACGCATAGGAAAATGAACGCAACCATTGTTCTGCTGGACCGCGTATCCATACGTGGCTGGGAGGCGTAACCAGTATTAAGGAAAATAATGGATAGGGAGACCATTGTGACGTACACGGTATTGTTTCTTAACCGACAATATACATTGTAGAATTAAATTTAACATTATATTAACTGCATTTCACAATTGGATATACCAGGCGGCGTTCTTTTTTACTTGAAAATATCCCGCATGCACTACAGTAGTGATGCACGGGATGCCTAATAACTTATTTTCAAGGAAGAGCTACAACGTGCTGTATTTCGGATGTTGTGTAAAAAATAGCAGTCATTTTACTGCACACGTTCCACAACAGGGTAAATACACTGACTGACAGAGCAAATGCAACACCAAGAAGGAGTGGTCAGAACTTTATGCCAATTGCAGGGTAGACTGACGTCACTGAGGTATGCTCATGATGTGAAATGCGCCGCTGTGCTGCGCACGTAGCGAACGATAAATGGGACACGGCGTTGGCGAATAGCCCACTTCGTACCGTGATTTCTCAGCCGACAGTCATTGTAGAACCGTGTTGTCGTGTGCCACAGGACACGTGTATAGCTAAGAATGCCAGGCCGCCGTCAACGGAGGCATTTCCAGCAGACAGACGACTTTACGAGGGGTATGGTGATCGGGCTGAGAAGGGCAGGTTGGTCGCTTCGTCAAATCGCAGCCGATACCCATAGGGATGTGTCCACGGTGCAGCGCCTGTGGCGAAGATGTTTGGCGCAGGGACATGTGGCACGTGCGAGGGGTCCAGGCGCAGCCCGAGTGACGTCAGCACGCGAGGATCGGCGCATCCGCCGCCAAGCGGTGGCAGCCCCGCACGCCACGTCAACCGCCATTCTTCAGCATGTGCAAGACACCCTCGCTGTTCCAATATCGACCAGAACAATTTCCCGTCGATTGGTTGAAGGAGGCCTGCACTCCCGGCGTCCGCTCAGAAGACTACCATTGACTCCACAGCATAGACGTGCACGCCTGGCATGGTGCCGGGCTAGAGCGACTTGGATGAGGGAATGGCGGAACGTCGTGTTCTCCGATGAGTCACGCTTCTGTTCTGTCAGTGATAGTGATAGTCACCGCAGACGAGTGTGGCGTCGGCGTGGAGAAAGGTCAAATCCGGCAGTAACTGTGGAGCGCCCTACCGCTAGACAACGCGGCATCATGGTTTGGGGCGCTATTGCGTATGATTCCACCTCATCTCTAGTGCGTATTCAAGGCACGTTAAATGCCCATCGCTACGTGCAGCATGTGCTGCGGCCGATGGCACTCCCGTACCTTCAGGGGCTGCCCAATGCTCTGTTTCAGCAGGATAATGCCCGCCCACACACTGCTCGCATCTCCCAACAGGCTCTACGAGGTGTACAGGTGCTTCCGTGGCCAGCGTACTCTCCGGCTCTCTCACCAATCGAACACGTGTGGGATCTCATTGGACGCCGTTTGCAAACTCTGCCCCAGCCTCGTACGGACGACCAACTGTGGCAAATGGTTGACAGAGAATGGAGAACCATCCCTCAGGACACCATCCGCACTCTTATTGACTCTGTAGCTCGACGTGTTTCTGCGTGCATCGCCGCTCGCGGTGGTCCTACATCCTACTGAGTCGATGCCGTGCGCATTGTGTAACCTGCATATCGGTTAGAAATAAACATCAATTATTCTTCCGTGCCGTCTCTGTTTTTTCCCCAACTTTCATCCCTTTCGAACCACTCCTCCTTGGTATTGCATTGTCACTGTCAGTCAGTGTACGCCAAGGATGCAGAAAAAACACTAATTTATGCAAGTGCAGACATTCCATTCTATAAGAAAAATGTTTGTATGAAAAACACACTAATACTGTTCTGCGAAATACGTGTGTATAAGGCAGACGTCTGTTCGGAAACTCTTGTGCATACAGTCTGCGAGCTTCGGCTGCATTCCGACCAGATTCTTCATACATTAAAATGATGTCTGCGTATTCGTCGTTGCTGAACACACTACGATATGCAGACAGCAAACGTAGGGCTGTACCATACACCATCCTAGTACTATTCGGTCGAAAACGTGGTTAAAGGGTTGCATTACACAGGCAGCGCTGAGGAACACGCTGCGATCGACCGTTTGGTTATATCTTCATGTTGTGACGTAACCTGCCTGCTGGTAGTAGTGCCCCTCTAAAAACCAGTTCGCATATCCCATTCATAATTTGTGTATGTGGGGCATTTGTAAGTAGAAAGTACGGAACACGCAAGCAACCTGACATAGACAGACAGATACTGCAGCGAGAGATGGTATTTCATTTCTGCCTTTTCGAATATAAAGTATACAAAGCAAAATAGAGTGGGTACATGCACATGAAAGTAGGAAAAAATCACCTGATAAAATACATGTAACTGTATCCAGTGAAAGTCGGTAAGCCTAAGTGCGGGGAAAGATTACTATATACAACGCACGTATTTACACATAAAGCCCTGAGTGAAATACTCAGCACAAAAGGAGTCTCCCCGTAGACGAACAGGGATGAGGATTCCAGAAGCTAAGACTACTTATATGGAGTAAAGCTACTTGCTGACCGTCAACAATCTTAGTCTCTCCCTCTGCTTGATAATTCTTAGTGAACTGATCTGCAGAGTTTTATTGTGTGTCTCAGAAGCCAGGATGATATAAAAGACTGATATAAAATTCCTTGAGATTTTTGAAATGTTTTGTTTCCGGCTAATGATTAAAGTGACCTGCTGTGGAAACTTGACACACTCTGAAGTTTTATGCTGAGTGAATTAAAGCAGATCTCTTGTGAAATTAACGCGTATAACACGTCAATACTTGGTGGGATCACACTTTTCGCCATTCCCAATAATGACAACTATTGCTGAAGTTTACATTGACAGCAAACAGCCTCGCGGAAGACCAACAATATAATTTCTCTGGCAGGTTTTACAGTACATTGGTTCAAGCAGCTTTGTAGCAAAGAAGAGGGATACCAGCGATCGTGCAATTTTCGTCAAAACAAACTAGCCTATGGACTAATTAGTTGAAAAGACTAAGTCACATGAAATATGTGCTTAGTGAATTTTGGCTGTTCGACAATTCCATGTAATTTAAGTGAGGAGTTATTGCCAAGAAATTCACAAAAATTCTTTCTGATCAGATAGTTGAAAACCCCGTAAATTCCGCTGTATTTCACATGGTACTTTTCTGGGCTAATTAATTGTTAGTTTTCCCTGTTTCATACATTTCCATATTTTATTACCTTACACTTGAAAATGAATCATAATTTAGTATATAGAGAGATAAAGTTATCTGAAATATGTGTTTAGTGAATTTAGGATGTTTGCCCATTCGATCTAGAGTAAATCAGTTTACTTTTCTTCGAAATAGGTATCATAGACCAGTGATGTTCATATATTAACTAATTACTGAAGATTTACTTGGTAAAATAATCTTCTAGCGATGAGATAGCTTTCTACCTAATGAAAATCATTCTGGATCTAAACGGATACTTTTTGTTATACTGTGGTTACAATTGAACGGAAGATGTAGTATGTTATTTCTCTTGTATTGTAGTCGGCTCTGTAACAGATGTTTCCCAAGTTTACTCTATATTTTGCTTGTATTGACTGACCTCCATTGAGAACAAGAATAATAGCATCTTTCCAGAGGACGTAATCCCTCTCCAAACTGTCCCTGCCAATAAAACGCAAGAGAAGTACAATCGAGGAAAAGCCTTTTCAATCTCGTGATTGGCCAAATATTTCTACGCTGGTCAATCATTTTGTTGTTCAAACAGACTTGGGTTGATGTCAGTGTTTCGATTAATCTGTAACTTGTGTAGGAGGTTGTCACAATGGAGTAGATTGCATTCCGGGCTGTACTCGGTCTCTGTCAATAGTCGATAACTGACCCCCGTTCCCTCCAGAGGGTTGCCTGCCTGCACTCTGTTAGAGCCAGCCTGGATGAAGCAACCCAAGAACAATAGTTGGAGCCAGATTGGTCGTGCACTGAATATCGCCATTGTCTTCTGAGGAGCAAGTCGCAAGCCACCAAGGCTACCTGATTTCATCTCCAACATAGAGTGGGGAAGGCCTATCTGGTCACACAAATCAAATCCTCGAGGTCTACTTCCGATGATGAACGGTCTATGCACAAGTTGTAAGGGGACAGACAGTGATATATATATATTAGGGGTGAGAACTTGAGAAGAGATAGGGAGAAATAGCGAAACGAATTTCGTTGTTGGAAAAATAATAAGATGGATTCTTTTTTCTTGATACGGGACGCAATGTAAAGATTACAACATGCAGGTTTTGGATTCATATTCGGATTTTAGTAAAGTGAATGGTTTCTCTGCAGACACACTTCCTAGCTCATTATCAAATGATTAATTTGTGCGGTGTTAATTCACTATTCAAGGTGATTCTACTAAAATATAAATTTTCCGCAATTTTAGTCCTACCTACACGAAATGTTGGTAGTTGCTTTTAATTAATAAATATTTACAGTTTTGTCTAAGTAGAGAAGGTCAGAAATCACGGCAGTTTTAAACAAAAAAGGTCCATTTTTAAAGTTTTTGGTTTATTATTCCGAAAATTAGAGAATTTCAAAGCATAGCATAAATTTTACTACCATATCGTGAGTTTTACAAGTGAAGCATATTAGCCCTAAGCCAGTTTTGTTTTTTTGAGATTTTCACACTACCCTGGGTGCATTTTCCTCTCTTTCAATTGCAGATATACATTAAGTCGCACAAGGCCATTTGGTAACCTAATTTTTCAATTTTTAGTTTTCGTAAGTCTCAAGAGGTAAATTTCATTCAAATAAGTGACTTAGTGAGTTTAACCAGATGTAATTCTGAAGAGTAGTAATAACTTTGTTGGCTTTGTGTATTTTACCTGTTAACTCTTATTGTTTTTGGGACTTATTATCATTATTCGTTACCTCTTGGGCACCAGAAGTCTGACTGGACTTGGTGCAGTTAGATGTTTTATTGTTTGAAAGTGTTTAAACATTGTGTTAGTTGTTGGTGCGTTTCCATGTCATTACTTGCATTCATTGGTAGGGTATTAATTTAAATTCAAACATTTAAATCACCTTCATAATAATCCAATAATTATTTACTTAAGCGGTGAAAAAATAAACTGGTAAAATGCACTAAGTCCACATTAAGTCACGTTATGTTAATTTTTTGTAGTAGTTGTGGCAGATAAAAACATTAATTAAATCAGTGATTTCATATTCAGAATTAATATTACTAAAGTTATTTCAGATTCAGAATTAATATTACTAAAGTTAATTGCCTCGTCTCATCGTTCTCAATATTAAAAATAGGACGTTTACTTGCTATATGTGACACTATTCTGCATTTTAGTTAGATTATGGGCCCAAGCGCATTACAAAATTTAAAATATTCAAAACCGCCAATGTGATTTTAACATCCCCCTAGGACTTTAAGGATGGCTGCTCATAAAACGAGGAAGAAATAACCGTATGATCCAAGTTTGGAGTATCTACTAGCAACATCTCATTTTCGGTTTTCAGACAATTTCTGAGCAGATTCTTTGGTTCAGTCTTATTTTTTTTAACTGCTACGAAGAAATTTTCTTAGTGGATAAAAATGGCTCCTCTAAGTTCAGTGATCCAGATGATTTTCCCAAATATGATCCAGTTTTAAATTAGTAACCCTGAATAGTCTACTTCTGCCTATTGGGAAAAGCAAGCATTATATGAGGCTATTGGTATCAAATGCACCAATCTCACACCTAGTACGAAGTTTGTATTTATGGTTCATATTCGTGTTATTAGCCTTTAAAACGAAGACATTTATTTATTTATTTATTTATTTATTTATTTATTTATTTATTTATTTATTTATTTATTTATTTATTTATTTATTTATTTATTTATTTATTTATTTATTTATTCACGAAGCACAAGATACAGCTACACTGAGCAAATTTCACTTGCACTGTCAACAGACTATTTAACAAACGTAAAATTTCATAATAAAACATAAGAAACATAACAAAATATAATAAGATCAGGTAAACAGCCTACTAATAACAACTGTCCAAATCGAAAACCATGAGAATGTCCATGTTCATAGCCAAGTCGTCGTGGGTCAAGATGGCGGTATAATCCCTTCGCATCAACTTATCATTAAGATATTATTTACACACCTCTCGAATACACTTTTATTTGATGCTAGATCAAGCTCTTGTCTCTTATTAATATTGTTAAAGAGTGTTGGGAGGCGGATTAGGAAAGATCGTTGAAGTATTGAGTGCTGAGTGTGGGGAATGTGGAGAAGGTCTTTGGTTCTGGTGGAGCGGGAAGGAACACGGAGTGAGAAGAGTGAGACAAGATGTTCCGAGCGGTAATGTCCATTTAAGATCCCGTGAAGGAATCTCAGGTCAGTTACCTGTCGCCTGATGTGCAACGGTGACATATTAATTGCCATTAATACCTGCTGCGTAGACAGATTTCTGAGCTTGGAGTTTCTGTTCCTTACAATTGCAGCAAAGAAGGACACTGCTCTGTCTAACTGCTTAGTATTGGAGGGGGAGGCTGTTGTCCAAATCGGAGAGCAGTAGTTTAAGAGAGGTTGAATGATCATGAGGAAGAAGTGACGAACAATCTCTTATATAACGTACGGAATTAGCATTTGTAATGAAAAGAAGCAATCTCTGAGTTCTGTTGGAATGGAATGGGACAATCTCCAAAGTATCCAGATAGTTGATTCCATTCTAGTCTCTTGACTGTCTCAATATTCTATGGTTGTCCTCTTAATTTCCGATTATCTTTTGTAGTTTCTAATTGTTAAGGTCAAAATTTTTGGGATAATAATTAACGTGACAAATTTTGGATTAGATCGCGAGCACAGCAAAATAGTTATCTTCTTTTATCTCAATTATGACTAGGATGCCTCAACAAGTTGCACCTGTTTCACCTACCAAAGTTAGGAAGAGGATCCGTTAGCCAGGAACCGGCCCCAATAAAGTAGTGCCGTGATGAAAATAATTAATATTTATTGTAAAGTTCATTTTGCTTGATAAAGAACTTTACCGACCGTGGCTGTTCTTGACCGAAGCAGTAGGGTATCATTTACGGGTGGTGATCGGTAGTAGCACTACATGTGCGTCTAGATGCTAGGAAAGGTGCTACTCGTAGATTCAGTGGTACTACAATAATATTTTCTGGGTCTATGAGGAAAGCAATGGTAAACTACATTACTCCTCATCCATTCTTTTCCTCCTCATAATGACTCACTGTTCCCTTTTAAGGTTTCCTTGTAACTGAAAAACCTTTCGTGGTGCTATTTGAGGATACAACCAGCTTCTGGGCTAAGTACTTTAATTAATTAATTAATTAATGTTATTTTGTTAATGTTCTTTATTCTTTGTTAATGTGGGAGATTCTCTGAATCTTCTGTCATAGTAATTTGTTAAGTAATATTTTCCGCGGTTATAATTGACAGAGAAATTTGGACATATTGGTACAGTTTCCATCTTTGGTAAAATAAAGAACAACCTCGAAGCATATTTTTACCGTTGAGCAAAATCTCTAACTTAAAAAATTGTATCAAGAGGGTAAAAATTCATCATAAATTCAAAGATAATTACAAAATTATTCACTTTACTTGCAAAACCATAGGTTGTTATTAAACACATATTAACTTAAGAAAGAGCAACTGTTGATATAATTTGGTTACAATAATATATCAGTTATAAACTAACAATACCGTCAAATTAAAATAAAATGGGGAATGGCACCTTGTGATAATAGTACTGTATTATCGTATGGAGAGTATGAAGACAGCTACACCAAGAAATATTCTCACGTTTTTTCTTACATTCCAGATTTTAGAATCATGAGGAACGATTCCTGATACTTTCGTACAATTTCCTGTAATACTTTTCACCTTGCGAAAAGGATTTTCAAAATTTTATTCGGAAATTGTGTTAGGGGCAATGTGTCTTGAAAAGAGAACGCCCAGTAAGAATGAAGGACTGGAGAGAAGTGGACAAATATCAATCACTGTAAAGGAAGATCTGTGGGGAATCACGCGGTCCTTTGGGTGACCTCCTGTTGTGATGATGATGATGATGATCATCATGATGATGATGTCAGTTAAACTCTCTGCTGCCACCTATTGGTAAGACATCGAATTTCAATTCTATGCCTTGGTGCATAATAATAGTATGTGCCAGCACTGGCGATTTTAAGTTACTGGTCTTTTCTAAATGACTTCTCTATGCTTCACTCTGTGTAGGGCCTATCTTGAAATAGACCGTCACTGGCATCTAAGAGCATTTTCTGAAACCACTGCAAAAATTACTACTCGAATTTCTTTGGTGCGAGACATTGGTAAACGCCATTACAATGACTCAGAGTAGGAAGAGGTTCTATTTAAAGCAGATGTTGAAGCAGGACTGGAAAATACTGCGTTATGGATGGATTCTGATATTACGAATAATTCAAACTTGAAATTACATTTCATTCAGAAGAGGTGGAAGAAAAATAAAACAATGTTACTAAGTGACTGTCCAGATGACTCAGAAACATTCATACCCTAACAGAGCAAAATTTTGATGAACTGTTGCCTTTATTTCCCGACATTCCTATTGTATATTATTCATTTTACACGAAGATCCCAGTTGCTGAAAATGAATCAGAGCGGATGAGAAAGTAAAACATTACCTCAATGTACTATGGAACAACAATTACAGAATATAATATTGCATGCATTTTATCCAAATAGAGTGTTTTATATTAGTTTTCAACGTGCATGATTATTCGACTGCAGGAGAAAAACTTAATTATTGTTTGATGCTACTTTGATAATTTTCCTATTTCATTTTGAAAAACTGATATCTATATTTCATAATTAATAGCCGAATAAAATTATATCTTGTATTTGACTGTCAATTCCAAGCTATTTATGTAACATTTGGTTTCTGAGTTGATTACTTCGGGGTACGTAGTGAAATTGTAGATCCATAAGAAACAACTCTTGATCGTTTTTAACAATAGAGGCTCATATTACTCACCTGCTTACCATTTTCATGAACTGGCAGTTCGCATCTCTTTTCTACACTCTAGTGTAACATTTTAGAAAATAGACATTTAAATAATATGATTCTCAACGTACTTTATATTTTGTTTAGCATTGGTCAAATCATATGTTGTGGCACTTACCATTATCTTCCATCAAGGCACAGAAAAATAGTGATAATAATGTATGTGACAAAAGTTGTATTTAATGGTGAACACAGCAAAATAGTTATTTTCTGTTCTCTCAATTAAGGCTACGATACCCCAAGTTACACCTGCCTCACTTGCCAAGGTTTGGTAGAGGATCCAGCAGCCAAAGGTTACTGCTATTTGGCAATGTCTGTCCACATTATTTCAATACGGGTTATGTTAACTATTCTTCGGCTGCCCTATTACATCATAGCTATATGTATGTTTGGAAATGAATTCACTTTTAACTATACACAACGGAAGATAAACATTTATTTCACTATGAGTAAATCCTTATTTATATATATCACCTCATGGAAACCATAGATACAGTATGTGTCGATATACGTAATCAAATAAATTTTCTGGGCTATTGTAACACCTTACGCGTAATGAGCTGAGTTTATAAAGACAACGTAGACCTACTTTAAATCGTTATAGGGCGTGTCTCATGTGTCACTCGAATGGATTGTTTGTCAGGAAAGGAATGTACACCGTATATACCGAGTGAGTTGGCCATGCGGTTACGGTCGCGTAGCTGTGAGCTTGCATTCGGCCGATGATGGAATCGAATCTCATGGCCTACAGCCCTGAAGATTGTTTCCCGGCGTTTCCCATATTCACACCACCCAAATTCTGGGCCACGACAGCTACATTCAAAATCCTAACCACTCCCCATCCTTGCGTTGCCGAAACATTCATAGATTGTGTGCGACGTTAGATCATTAGCAAAAAAATTAAAGAAATACAACAAATGATGTATTCCTTATCACAAAAATATACAAATTATTTATTTTTTATTAATACAATTGTTGAGAATACAATTAAGGACGAAGTCAGTTAGATTAAGGTACGATTGTGAGTTTCAGATATAAGAGAAAGAAGATAGCTTACTGTACAACTAACTTTTACAGCTATTTTACAATATCCTTCCATATTACAGTATTTCAATTAGCATACCTGATACGCCTTTGGGATTATTTATAATAAGTGAGTGACCTGAAAATTAACAAAATTGTCTGGAGAATATACAACAAAAACCTATATCCCAAAATGCAAAATTACGACACTACAACAGAGTTGTTTAACCAGAAGCCCTTTATGCATCAGAAACTCTGATAATAATTGTTGACAGATCACAAATAAAAAACATCCGAAAAAGAAGAGAGGAAAATTCTCAGGAAAATTCTAAGACCTAAATGCGAAAATGATATTTGGACGGAAAGGAAATCACAGGAAATCTATCAAGTAACAGAAACAATCACGGACATCATGAGAAAAAGATTAAAGTTCTATGGTCGCCTGATCAGAATGGATAGCAATAGGCTAAGAAAGAAAATACTAAATAAACATAGATCTTCAGGAAATTGGTATAAACAAGAAATATTGCAACACAGAAAAACATTCACAAATCTCATAAATGAAAACAAATTTGCTGATCAACCTAAAAGACAAGCTACAGGCTGGAGAGAAGAACGCAAAAAGAAGCACAGCGAAAGGATAAAGAGATTATGGGAAGACAAGAAGAAACGGTGTGCTAAATAATTTCACACGTGCTCATTAGTTGGGCATAACGAACCAAGACAATAATAATAATAATAATAATAATAATAATAATAATAATAATAATAATAATAATAATAATAATAATAATAATAACAATAATAATGATAATAATAATAATAATAATAATAATAATAATAATAATAATAATAATAATAATAATAAACCCTACCAAGTAACCTCTGTTCAGCCCAAAAGCTTACAGTTCACAAGATGGTGCGTGATCAGCGCGACGAATACTGTAGGATATTATGTTAACCTTTATCTACCGGGGCCGTTCTCACACATATAGCTCCACAACTGTAAACATACCCAGCAAGTTGGCAGTGGTTGTGGGCGTATTGTTGTGATCTTGCATTTGGGAGATGGCGGGTTCGAATCCGACTGTCAGCAGCCCTGAAGATGTTGTTCCGTGGTTTTCCATTTTCACACCGGTGTCTGTAATTTATTTAAGGCCACGGCTACCATCTTCCCGGTCCTAGCCCTTTCCTATCCTTGCGTCCGCGAAAACTTTTGATGTGATAGTGCGTAGTTAAACGACTAGCAAAAAATAGTCATATAGGCTGAGTGGACTAGGAACCATCCTCTTGATCCCGGTAAGAAATCCGTGGCCTGGCCAACATTCGAACCAGGGACCTCCGGGGTAAGTTGCGGGCACGCTATCTCTAGTCCACAAGACTGACATTAATAATAATAATAATAATAATAATAATAATAATAATAATAATAATAATAATAATAATAATGTTTCACGACATACTTTTATTGTTTTCAGTACCGAGGGAGTTGGGCGTGTGGTCAGGGACGCGCAGCTGTGAGCTTGCATTCGGGAGATAATCGGGTTCGAACCCCACTGTCGGCAGCCCTGTAGGTGGTTTTCCGTGGTTTCCCATTTTCACAAAGCCACGGCTGTTTCCTTCCAACTCCTAGTCCTTTCCTATCCCATCGTCGCCATAAGACCTTTCTGTGTCGGAGCAACGTAAGGCCAATTGTAAAAAAAAAAAAAAGAAAAAGGCTTTCAGTGACGCCAAGGTAAATCTACCGAAACGAGGATGGTGAATTTTAGCTCCTTCAAATAATGTTTAATTTTGGCTATTTTCCTATAATTGTTTCTTTTGGTTCAATTTTTTAAAAATTTTTATATCCTTTTAATCAATGGCCTAATGCTTTTTGTACAAGAACTAAATATAGAATTTTAAAAGGAACTTTGCTTTTCTATAATTTCTTGCTGTAATGTGCTTCAAGTTACTCCATGTAAGCTTTGAAATAATGGAGAGAAGAAAGTAAGATTGATGCTCAAGATGATAACAAATTTCACTCGTAAAATCCATTTAGATTCTCACTCCCTACTTTCAGCTAGACGCAACATCGCTCTCCTTGTAGGAACGAGCTAAGGATGTGAGTACACAACAGTTGTATTGAGTGGAGTGTCCCTTCAAACTTTGAAACGAACGCTATAGCTAGCTACGTTTCGTGCGGCGAGCGTAGCGAAGCGAAGAGAAAGGTGGATGGAGTAAGGCAAGCTTAACGATAATGCACTTTTGGTAAACAGTATCGCTAGTGCGCGATGTGGAGTCAGGGGGTGTGTAGTTGCTACTCTAAGCCGATTTCCAACTCCTTCAAGTTGGCAGTTGAGGAGAGTGGTTGGGAGGGTGAGGGGTGAGAAGAGAGGTTAGACCCTCTACTGCTGAATGCATGAGAACCTCGCCGAGTGGGGCAAACGGAACCAAGTCCATGAGCGCTCGCTCGCTCTACGTTTCAAATTTGTTTAGGCCTAAGTAATCAGCCAACTGATTCTCTCTACCATGCGTTATTCACATATCAGACAGCGACTACAATTCAGTCACTGGTTGGTAGCAAGAGATCTTTCAAATCTGGTGGCCGGTGTGGTAATATCACAAATTTAAGACAATTCGCTTGATAGCAAATCTATTTTATATTATATTAGATATCGTCTTTATTGTCTGACTCTTTGGCTGAATGGTCAGCGTTGAGGCCTTCGGCTCAGATGGTCATGAATTCGATCCCCGTCTGGGTTAGTGATTTTAATCTTGACTGATTAATTCTCCTGGATTAGGGACTGGGTATTTGTGCTTGTCCCAACATTCTTCTCTTCATAACGGGTGCCAGGAAATGTTCTCCGCAGTGCCTACGTGCTGCTGCGTAAGGTAGCATGAGCAGTTTAGTTGGCAGGACGGTGTCATATCCGTTACCCTCATTCGCCGACAGGCCAAGGTCAACAGGGTAGCAGTACAGGGAAGACCACTCGTGTAAGGTGTGGGCTGTCGAAATCGTCAGTGTTTATTGCAGTGAGCGAACGTGCAGATAGATTATTGGAATAGTGCAACATGATACAGGCGGTAATTTATACTACTGAAGAGAGAGCTTTCTTGGTGAATACGTTTTTCGTGAAGGCGATCGGTTTACAGAAAATGTAAAATTAAATTTTTTCAGGCGCGGTTACCTAAATGAAAGTGTTCAAGCCAGGATCCCATTCAGGATTTGATAAGTAAATTTCATGTGACCGGCTCAGTTGACGATGTACCGGGAACAAGCAGGCCTACGCTTTTAACTGACGAAAAACTTGATGAAATTTCCGATATAACGCTACGAAGTCCAAATAAATCAACACGCAAATTAGCTCAAGAAACAGGAATCTCTAAGTGGACAGCGCATAAAGCTGTAAGGGATAAGCTTCGGTTGTTCCCTTATAAAATTACCGTGGTTCATGAATTAAAAGAAACTGATTACGAAAAAAGATTTCTGTACTGTTACTGGTTCCAATGATTCATAAATCGACATGGACTTGACAATTTAAACAAAAGTTTTTTTCAGATGAAGCATGGTTTCACTTATCCGGCTATGCAAATTCTAAAATCTCACGAATTTGGTCTTCAGACAATCCCAAAGCACTAGGACAAACACCATGGCATTCGCAGAAAATTGGCGTATAGGTTGCCATATCACGAGCACGCGTAATATGGACAATCTTCTTTGACAGTTCATTGAATTCTGATGTCTACTGCTCAGAGATAATTTACAAGCTTATTGCTCACTTGAATGAAGACGAAATTGAATGTTCTTTCTTTCAACAGGACAATACTACAACACATACGTCCCACCAGTCACCTCACCTTTTAAATCAATTTTTTGGGGAGAGAATAATAATTAATGTTCTCTGGACACCACGGTCTCCCAATTTAACCCCACCAGAATATTTCCTTTGGGATGCGGCAAACTCTGAAGTGTACGAAACTAATCCAAGAACGATTGATGAACTTAAAGTGAATATAATTAATTATGTGCAGTCCATTAACCAATAAACTTTAGTGAAAGTCTTCGACAATAGGGGCTGCCTGGCCGAGGCGGTAAATGCGTGCTCGGTTCGCCCGGAAAGACGTGGGTTCGAATCCCCGTCAGGAAGTCGTAATATTTAAGAACGAGATTTCCACTTCCGGAGGTGCATATGGCCCTGAGGTTCACTCAACCTACACCAAAAATGAGTACCAGGTTAATTCCTGCGGGGAAAGGCGGCCGGGCGTAGAGCTAACCACTCTACCCCATCACGTGCCGAGGTTAACAATGGTGGAAGCCTTTACCTTCCACTCCTCCACGGGCCTTCATGGCCTGTACCGGGGGCGACTTTTTGCTTTGCTTTGCTTTGCTTTGCTTGCTTCGACGTGTTGAAGTCTGTCTTCGAACACAAGGACAACACTTCCAGCATCTGTTATGAATTGCTGTGGTGAGTACAAAGTTTACTGTTTGTTGTTTGTTTGTTTCGTTTCGATACAAGCGGCAGCAGCCGCGCTGCCAACTTAACTGCTGATGCTACCTTACGCAGCAGCACGTAGGCGCTGCGGAGAACATTTCCTGGCGCCCTGTATTTAGACAACACATCACACCACCAACCAATACAGAAACACGTAAGAGTGGTTACATCACTCCACATAGGGTTGGTGTCGGAAAGGGCATCCGATCGTAAACCAGGCCCAAATCCACATGCAATCAGTATTGTTAAGTACGCTGTTAAACAGTATAATTTCGCACAATAGAGTTATCAAAATTGCAATATACCTTCCTTCAGTTGACGTGTGACCTGTTTGGAGACAAAGGGGTGCATTTCTAAGGAAATACTGAATTCTCAAAATTTAAGTGGTATGACAAGAAAGAGCAACATCCACACAAGACATCATTTTTTCTAGACCACAGTTTCAGTAATTGTTATCAATAATTCGTTCCAGTTTCTCTTAGAGGAGCTCAATTATTGAAATTTTTTAAGTCTCAAATATTTCTATTTTGTGAATTCTGACTGAATTTTCATAAAAATTGAGAGTTACTAGTAAACGAGAGAAAGATAAATTACATTTTAAATATTTTGGCAGTACCCTTTACATAGTCAGACTATCAATTAAAAATTGGAAAATAGAATCCTAGTAAGAAATTACCAGTAAAAAATAGCAGTGAGGGAGCCTGAATTTCATCTACAATTTATGCCCGACAGAATAAATTGAATACTAAATGTTCACTAGCAGTTATTCCATTACCAAAGATGTTCGTCAAAATTGAATTCAAAATTCAAAGTTGAATAAAAGTGAAGGAAAGAGTTAATATATTTTCTGGTGTGGACAGTTAGTAGTACTTACGGTGGCTGTAAATGCTAATGAGAGGTTGACGTCGTCCGCACTGGAAAATGTTTTAATCAGAGGTGACATAGGACAGTTCAAGTATCTCTGGATGTTGAATCAAGCAGATATACACTAAAAACAAAGAACAATGGCGCAAGAGTTCCAACAGGCCTTCGCCTACCAAGTGACCGCTGCTCAGCGGAGGGATCTGGACCCACGCATCTTGCATTTCTACCCACAAGGCCTGCAGCTTATGAGGTGACATGTGGTCAGCACGACGAAACCTATCGGCCGTTATTCTCGGTTTTCTAGATAGAGGCCGCCATCTCACAGTCAGATAGGATCTCAATTGTAATCACGTAGTCTTAGTGGACCTCGAACCAGCCCTCAGATCCAAGTAAAAATTCCTGACCTGGCATGGAATCGAACCCGACGCCTCCGGGTAAGAGGCCGGCATGCTACCCATTCACCGCGGGGCCGGCCTAGTAGATATACACTGAGTGGCCAAAAGTCATGTGAAGACACTGAATGTGATGTTACTAATGAGTTGCTCCTCCGCGAGCCTTCACAACGCCAGCAATGCGGCGAGGCATCGACTCCAGAACGTGTTCAATGGTTCTGGAGGGATCTGGACGCACGCATCTTGCACTTCTACCCACAATTGGTCTCGTGTAGCTGGTGCGGGATTCATGGAGCGTACAGCAGCATCGACAACATCCCATAAATGCTCGTTTGGATTAAGTTCGGGGGATCTAGAGGGCCAATCCATGGTCGTAACGTCACTGGGTTGCCCCCACAACTACCTGAGTGCCACCACAGAGCGGTGATATAGCGTATTGTCCTGTTGAAACATGGCATCTCCATCAGGGTACTCTAGGGCCAGAAAGGGATATATATGGCCTGAAAGTATGTCCACATAACGTGCCCCTGTCAGTGCTCCGTGCAGGCCGAAATGGGGATTAATTGCGACCATGAGAACGCCGCCCAGACCCGAATTGAGTCACCTACCGCCTGGACACAACCTTGTTGACACGTAGGTTCCATAGTTTCATGGAGCATACGCCACACTCTCATTCGCCCATCAGCTCGATACAACTGGAACTGGGATTCATCGGACCATACCATACGCCGCCGCCACTGCTCCATGGTCCATTGCCAATGTTCGCGGGCCCTTGCACGTCGTTGAGCTCTGTGTCGAGGTGTCAGCAAAGGGGCACGAGTTGGTTGTCGGCTGGTGAAGCCTATGCGGTGCAGTTGCCTCCTTACAGTCCTGATAGAAATGGGTTTCTGACTCCCTGCATTCAACTGAGCGATAATCTGACTCACAGCAGTCCGTCGAGCGCCCAGTATGGCTCTGAAGAGGCGACGTGATGTCCGTTCATTTAACACATTTAGTCTTCTCGTGTGGTGGTTTACGTGGTGGTAGCATTCTTTCTGCGATATTGGAGGTCCACCCTGGACTCTGTTGACCTCGATTACCGGAATTCGCGTGTAATCTCCGAAATGCTATAACCCATGCGCAGTGCACCGATGATCATCCCACGTGCAAAGTCATTTAACTCGCGATGTGTTGCCACAGGTGTCTGTGACAGACTGCTCAGCTACGCCGTAACTAGCCGCAACGCTCAGGAGTCACACACGGCATGTTTTTTAATGGGACACCCCTTTCCGTGACTTTTGGCCACTCAGTGTACATCTCAGTTAATAATAATTATTCAATTAGTTCGTTCGTTCGCAATCTGTTTACCCTCCAGGGTCGGTTTTTCCCTCGGACTCAGCGAGGGATCTCACCTCTACCACCTCAAGGGCAGTGTCCTGGAGATTCAGACTTAGGGTCGGGGATACAACTGGGGAGAATGACCAGTACCTCGCCCAGGTGACCTCACCTGCTATACTGAACAGCGGCCTTGTGGAGGGGTGGGGAGATTGCATGGGACAGGCAAGGAAGAGGGAAGGAAGCGGCCGTGGCCTTAAGTTAGGTACCATCCCGGCATTTGCCTGGAGGAGAAGTGGGAAACCACGGAAAACCACTTCCAGAATGACTGAGGTGGGAATCGAACCCCCCTTTAGTCAGGTGACCTCCCGAGGCTGAGTGGACCCCGTTCCAGCCCTCGTACCACTTTTCAAATTTCGTGGCAGAGCCGGGAATCCAACCCGGACCTCCGGGGGTGGCATCTAATCACGCTAACCACTACACCACAGAGGCTGACTGTTCAGTTAGTATCTGCTGTATTTATAGCAATTTATTTGAGCCCTGAGTAAGACCCCGTAAAGCAAGGTTTATCCATCATTAATGAAAATATCAGATTGCAACTGTATAGAAACAAAAGTAAATAAAAACGTAAAGTGCATAACAACAGAAGAATATAATGAAGGATTACATGAAATAAAATATTGCAGGAAATTATTTCGACACCAGAAATTACACTATAAAGAAGAATAAGAAAAAGAATTACACGAAAATACAAAATTACAAGAAAATGAAAAATCGCGTGCGAGTAATACGACATATTAATTACAATTATTCGAATAGAAAATCCTACAAAATTTACAGAATATTCCCTAAAATACTCCCTTACAAGTAGCCTCACTTAATTACAAAGCAGCCACACAGAAATTCACTCAGAATTAGAAAAAATTAAAATAATTCTTTACAAGTTGTTGTATCGTCTTGCTTGAGAGTGACAAGTTCGCGATATCCACTCTGACTGTATGATTGTTGCTCCTCGATTAACTTAGTTTATAAAAATAAGTCTAGTAAGTTCGAGCACTGAAATACATACATCAATACATTATTCCACTTATTTAATTAGTTTCCAAGAATCTAAAAATTCTGATGTTATCAGCATTATAATAGGCTTCTAGGAATTCCAGTAACAAGAACAAAGAACATCCAAGATTGCCGAGCGGAGGAAAGTTCTAGCGGGAGTTGTAACATCTTTAACGACTTAGTTTGTGTACTCGAAGATTCCGCAAAGTTCCGGCAACTTTGCTGATGACTGATAATGTAAGGTAGTTATAACCTTCGATTTATTGTCTCTTGAAGTTTGGTTTACTCCAGTAAAACATCAGCCAGTGCCGATCGCCTAAAGCGAGCTGACACAATGATAGGGTGGCTTCAGAAAATTCCTCTCATGGGGAACACCAGATAATTAACCGGTTATCTGAGCCCCTCCTGCAGATTCTTTCTTTGTTCAAGACTAAAGTCGCAATAAATATGATAGAAGAGGAATTATTATGTTTAAAGGTAATATCTTCTCTACAATGTACCTGCACCGTGGGTCGAGGTACTTGTTCCAATACAAAATTCCCCTTTTTTCTTCAGACCACGAAGAAGACGGAATGACAAGCATGTACTTATGTTGTATTTATAACTCTTAGGTGCAGTTTTTTCAACGAATGTTAAGGAGACTTAACACATAATTGCTCAAAATGACCATCTCATCAAGAGTTGTTAACTCTAACAAACTGTTAATACTTGTGTTAACATAGCAGCATCCCTGTGTTAAGCCTCTAAAGAGCAGTTAAAATTTCAAAACGATATGATGTAGAAGACATAATTTTGAATCCTTATTGATGTTTGAAGAATATTTATAAACTACAGAAGGCAAAGAAGTCTCCGTGGCTCAGGTGGTAGTGCACCGGCCTCTCACCGCTGGGATCCATGCTTCAAATCCCGGTCACTCCTTGTGAAATTTGTGCTGGACAAAATGGAGGCGGGGCAGGTTTTTCTACGGGTACTCCGGTTTTCCCTGTCATCTTTCATTCCAGCAACACTCTCCACTATCATTTAATTTCATCTGTCATTCATTAATAATTGCCCCAGAGGAGTGCGACAGGCTTAGGTAGCCGGCACAATTCCAATCCTCGCCGCTAGATGGGAGCTTCATTCATTCCATTCCTAATCCGTTCGGAAGACTGGAAACAGGCTGTGGATTTTTATTTCATTTCAGAAGGCAAAGGACGACCCCTACTAAGAAAAGGAAACCACTTTTTAGAGTTGTCAGAAGAAAGTTTTCTACAAAGATACCTAATTACCAAAATCATAATGTACAAGGTACTAGAAAAATTTGAAAATAGGTCAGAGTTTCCCACAGATTGAAACTTATCAGTATCTCCAGTGCAGTAGTTGCTTATAGTTCTTAGATATTAGGCTTCAAACACTTTTCATGTAACTGTAGGCGAATATGTTGACGAGCCCGAAACAAGAGTGTGTAGAATTATGCAATAAATTCATGCTGCAATTGCAGCTTTAACAGGACATTACATTATTTTTCCCTCAGTAAATGAATGCACGAAAATAATTCAAGTTATATCAACTATCACATTTTCCCGGTAATGTAGGAGCCTTAGATTGCATTCATATGAGGATATATTGAACGCTGTGATATAACAGTTATTTATTTAATTTTTCAAGCGCACTCCCACGCTTTAAAATTAAATCTATAACAACATTTGTCATAATAACGCTTTTGTTACCTCTAACGCAATATGTTTACGTCTTAATGGTCTCCGCTTACCATAAAATATAATAATGTCGACCATGTGTGATAAACATACAGCTAGAAGTGCTTTATCTAAAGAAACAAAAGACGTTCATTACCAAGCGCGTTCAGAAATCTCACGGAAATGTGTTCATTTGTCTTTAACAATTGTTTAGTAACAAATGTTGGAAATATGTTTGTGAATCAGGGTACTTCTAACTGAAGTGTTAAATTAATAACAATTGTTAGTTAACATTTGTTAAGTAAAACTTAACACAGAGTTGAAGAAACCAAGCCCTAATGTGCTAGACTCTGTATATCCGCTATATGTAAGCAAAATTAGCAATATGACGTAGCCGTATTCAGAGAATTCTAAAACAAATATTTATTCACTGGAACGAATATTAGTCTAGTTACGGTACGTTTATGTAGTATTTGACAAAAATCATACAACAAGTTTTCTGTTTCCTTGTTGATGCCATAGAAGAGCTGGATGTTTTGTGTTTTGCAATGCCTCACTTGACAAAAATTATATATATTGCTTGATTTGAAACCTCCCCCTCCCCCCATAATTTACTTATAGACTGCAGTTGAAGAGAATTGGATCAAACTGAAAGAGGCTGCTCATGACACAGCATGTACTGTTCTTGGATCAACAAAACCAGAACTCTGGTACTAGCAACAGTGGGATGCTGCAGAATGGTTATCACAACTCTTCAAGCAGATCATTACGAAGTATTGACACATTAGTTTTATTCATGCTCAGGTTAATATGCTCAATGTACCGTTAATCACATTCATCTTTAATCATAACCAGTGTAGATTGTTAATTTATAAGCGTGTTATTATTATTATTATTATTAACAAATACATCGCAATTGGGAAACATGCCCGAGGCAATGGTCACTTGCAGTAGTGTACTAATAAAGTAAAGCAGAAACATAATCACCCAACAACAACAACAACAACAACAACAACAACAACAACAACAACAACAACAACAACAACAACAACAACAACAACAGAAACAAGATTACAACAAGCAATTCACATGCAGCTTATTTATTTCCAGTGGTTAACACTACGGCTTACATTACTATAGGCTGAGCTCACTACTAGCTTAAAATTACAATTAATAATAAAGTAAACTTAAAACAACAACAACATCAACAACACCAGTTACAACACTAAGAGTACAACAAGAAAGAAAATATTACAAGAAATACTACTGATTTAACATTCTAAACCCAGCAACATCATATACAATTTCACACGCAGCTAACATATTTCCAGTGCTTAACACTACGGCTTTTTTACTTGCATAACATGGCAAGTGACAATAAATTAAAGGAAATGAAATGACATATGGCTTTTAGTGCCGGGGGGTGTCAGAGGACAAGTTCGGCTTTCTGGATGCAAGACTTTTGATTTGACGTCCGTAGGTGACCTGCACGTCGTGATGATGAAGACAACACATACCTGCAGCCCCCGTGCCAGGGGAATTAACCAATTGTGGTTAAAATTCTCGACCCTGCCGGGAATCGAACCCGGGATCCCTGTGACCAAAGGCCAGCCCGCTAACCATTTAAAAATGGAACCGGACATAACAAAGTAAAATTAAAACCTAACTACCCAACAAAAACAAGCAATTCCATGAAAAGGAAACATTACAAGAAATACTAATTTAACATTCTAAATCCGGCAGCATCATATACAATTTCACATACAACTTAAGTATTTCCATTGCTCAATACTACGGCTTGCAGTAATATATGTTGTGCTATATGTTGTGATATTATGATTCCTCGTAGTCACGTGTAATTTCAGACAGATCCATAATACTTTCTAAACATTTTTGCATATGAATTTGGAGGTATTAAATCATGTACGAAACCATTACTATTGCGCAGTACATAAAGCAAATATTTAATTAACTGAACTCTGTTGTCGTAGAGGATGTTGACAAACATGATTCTGACAGAGTGGAAAGAAAGGAAAGAAATACAAGGGAGCTAAGCCTTGTGTAAAGTTAGGGTGTAAATGGAGTGCTGGGTAGGGGGATTATGATGGTTTATAACGGCTAACTTGATGAGAGTCCTAACGTATCTCATTAGACTACTATATCTACAGAATGCAAGTCAATGTCTGCGTAAACTTGGCGTGTTGAATTAAATGCAAACTAAGCTAACGGTTGGATTGATGGGAGAAGCTCTCCAGTCGAGAGAGAAGAGCGCGCTAGTGTCAAGTGAGCACTCCAAGATACGCGCACGTTCGCCGATAATTCACAGCTCTTCGATCAATGAATAGGTAAGCGAGCAAGTAGTTCACTTAGCTACAAACTAACAACGTCCCACTAGGTATTAATTAATTCATGCGGCACTTTTAATGCGTTATAAGGGGATTTTAATATGAAGCAACCTGCATTTTGATCAAACCTTGGGCATATCATTTGGATTTTCAGTTACCAAATAGGTGGATTTAAAGTAATAGACATTAAAAAAATGAAAATGAATATCTACAGCCTGTTTCCAGTCATTTGACCGTGTCAGGAATGGAATGAATGAAGCCCCATCTAGCGGAGAGGATAGGAATTGTGTCGGCTGCCGCACGGCTGATTGGACCCCTCACTGCGCTCCTTATACCGGCCTTGACAATCGCTTGTGAAGCCCAGCATAAAGCTGTATTTGGAAAGTTTCTCGATAATGCCGCTGGAGCATTGACAGGAAGCTGTACACCGCAAATTACCATATTTACAGTTTCATTTATATTGTTTGCTGTCGTAAGTGTTGGTAATATGTTCGTAATGACATGTCTGTTGGCTTATTATTGAGAGTTTCTAGTTACAGGCTAATTCATTTTTTATTTTATTGCGTAGTAAGATGATTTGATTTTTAAAATTGTGTTTACAAATCTTGGAATATGTGATACTGTTGTGTGTCTTTTTTAACTTCATCCTAAACAAAAATTCTACTTTATGCTCCAATGCGGGTTTTTTAATTGTGTTGTGCAGAGATTTGCTTTTCTTTAACTGTGTTTGGAAATATTCAAACATGTATTGCTGTGTGCCTTTCTGTACTTCGAACAGGCAAAAAAAAGCAAAGGGACACTATCATTTCACGAATTCCCTGTAGACCAGGACAAAACTAAGGAGTGGTTGAAAGCAATTTCTCGCGATAACTTTGTCCCTAACACTAATTCTGCTTCTTCTGTTGTCTGTAGCCTTCATTTCAGAGAACATGATTATTCATGTGTTTAATGTTATTTGCTTTACGTCCCACTAACTACTTTTACGGTTTTCGGAGACGCCAAGGTGCAGGAATTTTGTCCCGCAGGAGCTTTTTTACATACCAGTAAATCTGCTGACGCACGGGTGACGTATTTGAATATCGGAATGATCCAGGATACCGTCTGAGTCACTCATCCCCGCTATTCATTTGCAGGTAAAAGTAGAAGAGTACTAACGAAAGGTTCTGTACCATCAGTGTTCCCTAACTATCCTTTTTTTTTTTGCTAGGGGCTTTACGTCGCACCGACACAGATAGGTCTTATGGCGACGACCTAACTATCCTAGTTATAAGGTAACAAGCATCAAGAAACCTAGAAGAAAAATGACTAGAAAGGCACCACCCTCACCCAAGAAACGCAAAAGAGTTGAAGCTACTTATCATTTTCAAAATCCGGATGCAAACTGTTCAACAATCAATAACGAAGGTACAGGAAATTAATAAGATGGTGGTATGTCGACAAGGAGCAGCTTGCTTTATAACTATTACCTCTAAGATCGTAGTAGTTTGAGAAGGGCAGCTTGCTTGACGTTAGACCCTTTGGCTACGTCCCGTGGCGTGGCTAAGTCCCGTCAAGATAAATTTAAACTCCGCGCCATAACGTAGTAGCAATAAGATTTAGCTCCGTCATGATAGCAGCACTCAAGTAAGTCATGTTCAAAACAAGTGCATGTGGTTAAAGATGGCGGCTGTTATCTTGACAAATGTCAAACAATGCATGTTTTTTAAATTGCCAACCACACCACATGCATAAGGTGGCAGCAGTAAAGGTTTAGGATTGTTAACATAGCAGCACTGAAGTTAGCTATGTTTAAAGTCCATGCCGACGTGGTTAAAAGATGACAGCTATCAAAAAGGCACGTGGAACTCAAATTTCGCGTGCCCACGTGCATAAGGTGGCAGCCATGAGGTTTTTCACCGGAAAGATGGTAGCACTGAGGTTAGCGGTGCTCTCTTGTTGAAAGATGGCAGTCGCCAGCTGTCAAAAACACGTGGATTTCTTTACAAACAAGAGCTCGTGGATTTATTTACAAACAAGAGCACGTAGAATTCAAATTTCGCGCGCGCAGTCACGTGACACTCCGCGCGGCTTCTAATTGGAGGGCTGTGGGAGCCCCACAACCTTACTACTTCTGTCACGTCTTTGGTGATACCGCTTCGCCATTTTTCTCGAGAAAGGAATGTCTATTGGGCCAATCAGGTGCGCAAATCTCTAGTGATGGCTGTAGGTTTGGATATAGTTTGCACAGTAGAGTAACATTTCATACATATGGTTAGAGAAGTGCACTCCGCTCTGTGTAAAAGGGTGTAGTTTTTAAAGATGGGCCTCACTTTCTGCATCTTGTACGGATTTTGTATTGTACCGGGAAGTCTATATCATCACTACTGTGCGTAAACCGCGAATGTGACAATGCCCTTCCTGCCCATTATTTCCCGTATGACTGGTAACGTCTCCCAGCCTCATATTGATATGCAGTCCGTCAGAACATTTTCGTTATGTTCATTCTCCTATGCTAAAGAGAAAAGGAAAATAAACCTTAATGGCCGGTTTCTGGTTAGCTGGTTACCTGTGAGTTCCCTAAATGCGCTTGTAACTTTAACTGCGCTGTTGACTTTAATGAGTTTCCGGAAACTTAAATCCAGTTTTATAAGCCCTGGTAATAAACAGAACAGTTATCGTCATGTTTACTATCTCTCGTCTTCCAATAGATGTCTCTACGCAATTTTTTAGGGTTATTTTGGTAATAATCTAGTTACTTTTACTAGCAGAAGTTTTCTGCAATGGAAAATGGTTGGCAAATATATACAGTCATCTCAATCAGTCTGCTTCAACATGTAATATTCTCTCATAATATGAATATATGTACGATCTAATAATCCAAAATTAGATATATCTTCCCTTCTTTCTTATCCACAGTACGCAGACATCGTCTTAAATTTTGATCTTGATTGTGTCCGTCAGTAAAATTATAAAAATACACCGCTACTACCAAACAGATCACTTTTCCTGATACAGAATACAACAAGCGTAATCGAAAATAATCGCATAAATCAAAACGTGCAGGGCACTTAGGGACCTATCATTCCGGCACTGAAGTTATGCACTGATGGTGCGATATCCATTCGTTCTCGCTGCAACTATTGCAGATTTTTTAGTAGACTGCAAAACAAACCGAAAACTCCTACTTAAAACACGCATACGCTGTTTTTCTCTTTAAGGATGCTGGACATGTACAAGATCGCCGTTTCTTCAATTGTTCTTCCGTACCTCGGCGCCAAGTCTTACGTGCATAATGTTACTTATCCTGCTCGTACCTTTGGGAACTCACTCATTTATCGTACTTCTTTGACATGTAATTTCACCTTTATTAGATGCCAAACCCTTCAAGAATTCCAATCTTTTTCGGGCTTTAATGGCACAATTTGAACAACACGAATGCATTACAAACTGCGATCTCCAAAAGCCGAAGGAAAATAGCCATATCACTAAATTTTTCATTAGTCGTTCCCTAATGTACTCCTCAAAATGAGAATTTGTAGTTCTTAATAATTGCAACGGACTTTTAATTCGAAATGTTTTACTTACACTAACCACGCAACATGCATTGACGAAAATTCTCTCGTAACTGCTGACGTGAAGTCCACATGAGAATTTCAATCGAACGTAGCGAGCTAAACCTGACTCAGAGTGTGAAGTGTGTTGACAAAGATAAGAAGGTAAACATAAACTACAGCTCTCTCCAAGATTTTTAATTAAAAAGTCTAGATGTTTTATGTTTATTGGGAGTCTACGAGACGTCAAGTAACCTTTTAAAGGATATAATAGCATTTAAAAAAACAAATGAAAAATCTATATTTATAACTCAGCAGGCTTACAAAATGCATACCGGTACCTAAGATATTTATTATTTAGTACAAACTTAAACATTAATGGTAAACACTCCATATTTCTTATTGTGTTCACTAACGGTTGGTGGGACTCATGATTCAAAGCCTGAAAAAAGAGATTTTAACATTATAGCTACACTGAAAGATCAATTTGAGCCTGATGAAAATCCGTTTGATTAGAGTTCTATTGTATTTGACGATTCATTTCACGCATACCGGGCGAGTTGGCCGTGCGCGTAGAGGCGCTCGGCTGTGAGCTTGCATCCGGGAGATAGTAGGTTCGAATCCTACTATCAGCAGCCCTGAAAATGGTTTTCCGTGGTTTCCCATTTTCACACCAGGCAAATGCTGGGGCTGTACCTTAATTAAGGCCACGGCCGCTTCCTTACAACTCCTAGGCCTTTCCTATCCCATCGTCGCCATAAAACCTATCTGTGTCGGTGCGACGTAAAGCCCCTAGCAAAAAAAAAATTCACGCATTGGAATATATATCTACAGAAGAGGCGTCACGGGGGTGGTTGTAACCTAAAAATCTGGGACAGATGACACCATACAAGTGGAATCAGAGACTAAAGCCAGTGATAACGTGGAAGTAAACGTACTGATCGAAATATTGGCACACTATAGCACGTTAAAACTACAATGAATAACTGTAAGTATATTATAACCAGTTCATTAATACTTGCTAATGTTTACGAAACTAATATCAGAGCTTATACGAAAGGGTATGGAGTGGCGCCTAATATCGGTATTTTTTGGAATCAGTTCTAACATAGAGGTAACTACAGCACTATAGTTGGGCCCAGGAGAGTTGAAGTCTGACATTTGAGTGGCGAAAGCAGTAACCACGAAGTACGCTACGTTGTCATGGTTACCTCCACCTGCGACATATCACCCTTTCCTACAGGCTGAATATTTAATCAACTATGTTGGTATAGTGCAATTCAATAAACTTTGACCCGTTCCTAAGCTCGTGCTAATAATTCTGGCATTTAAGAAAGAAAGAATACGTCATTAACGATAAATGTGAGATTCCATATTCACTGAACTGACAACAAACTCAACAAATTCACATGTTAAATAAAGAATAAAACTGTACAACTTGCCACTGATTAACTTACAAAAAGTAAACTAACAACGAAAATAATATTCAGGAAACAAACACTTAAATTATTCCATAAACCAGCAGCAGCTAACACAGCTAATACAGTACCACTCCGAATAATATCACAAAACCGACTGAGAGCAAGCCAACCCACGTGGCGATAGCATCCTTAAATGTGGCATCTCTGTTATCGTTGCTATGGCAACAGACCATTTTCGAGCAGCGTTAGTCAACTTTTCCTCGCCGGTGGCGCTAAACGTCAGACTTCAACTCTCGTGGGCCCAACTATAGCCGCAGTTACCAATCGTTGCGCAGATAACTGTGAAGAATCCGATAACTGTTGTTTCGGAAACTAATTTAGACGTATCAGCGTGTCTATAATAATATTATAAAGAGGAAAAAATTGTTTGTTTGTAACGAATAGGCTCAAAAACTACTGAATCGATTTAAAAAATTACTTCATCTGTAGAAAGCTGCATTGCGCGTGAGTAACACGGGCTGTATTTTATTTTCAAAACATATCGTGGTGGGGGGATGGGGGAGGGGAGATATAAAAATAATAGGCGAATATAGGAAAAATATCGAATTTGTCGAATAAGGACGAGACAAAGCTCAATCTAATCCTCTTGACGCAAAGAACAAAACTCGGTAAGCCCTGGGCCCGAAAACCATGTTTTAAGGCCCTAAAACCAACCGTTACGGAGATATTGGTACCACACTACCCCTCCTCTAGGAATCGGATAACGTAATGAACTGCCGTAACCATGGCAACGTCAGCTTCACGATTCTACGGCAGCGAAATTATCTACAATAAATCACGAAAACTTAACATGTTACAGACATGAAAACTGATATTTGGAATTCCCTTAAAAAATAAAAGAGCACAAATATTCGTTTTCACAAAATCCACCTAAGGGGAGGGTGTGTGTGTGAAAAGAAGTGAGGAAGGAGTTGAATTATTTATATGAGGATACATATATCTCAAAAAATGATGATGTTACAGACTTTAAAATTGGTACGTGGAATCTCTTTAAAAATGAACACACTCTTTTTGGAAAATCCACTTAAGAAGGTGAAAAGAATAAAAAAGCGTGTGAATTTTTAAAAATGAGTATCTTCTATCGCCTTACCCACACATGTGAGGTTGCGGCTACGAACTGTGTCGCACAAGAGGATTTGGCCCTGTTTTACGGCTGGATGCCCTTCCTGACGGCAACCGTATGTGTTGGGATGTAATCTATACTTCTATACTAATTTTATAAACAGGAAAGAATTGCATATTTGTTTATAACGGATAGACTCAAAAACTACTGAATTGATTTTACCTTGCCAGTCAGTAACATGGCCTGTATTTTATTTTCAAAATAATTCGAGAGGGGGGGGGGGCGACGACGGGAGATATAAAAATATTAAAATAATGTGCTAATATAAGTGAAATCGAATTTGTCGTACAAGGACGAGACAAAGCTCATTTTAAGCCCCTTGATGCAAAGAACAAAACTCGGTAAAACCTTCGGGCCCGAAGACCATGTATTAAGGCCCTAAAATCAACCGTTATGGAGATATTGGAACCACACTCTTCCTGCTCTAGGAATCGGATAAAGAAACGAACGGCCGTAACCATGGCAACGTCAACTCCAGGATTCTACAGCAGGTAGATTATGCATGTACGTTTGGGCATAGCTGCCAACCAAAATTGATACACGTATGACTTACTATCTGGAAAAAATAAACTGTTGTGTAAGACGCTCATAGCACTCCTTTGGGCGTGGATGGAAAGGGAGTAAAGTATAAAAAGAATAGCCCCGGAGATCTTCTTAGTACAGCGACCAGCGTTTGCCGACGGACCTCCGTTTTTACGTACTGGCTTAGGTTTTAGCATTTTGCGGAGTCTGTTACGTATAGGTTAAACTATTTTCTCTCAAATCATGGAGTAGTAGGATCACTGATGTTATTAGTGCCGATATTTTGGTCCACTTTTACGATTATTGTAACTATGAAACCTATATACTGTACACAATTGTCAAGATGGTGCGCCCATGACTTGAAAAAATTTCTCAACATTTATACTCAGATTCATTATATGATGTGTGACATGAGTGACAAGCCCTGATAATTATAATTCTCGATAATTATAGTAGTTTCTTTTATGCATCGCGTATTTCCTTGATCATTTGCAATAGTTACGAAATGTCAGATCAAACAAATACATTCAATAATATTTATATTGGTGGTACTATCTAGCGGAAGTATACTTACACTAAACCTGCAGCTTTGTGAAGGGAGCAGGTATATCTGGATGGGAATGAAGAAAAACATCGTAGCAAAAGATCTTAGAGGTCGACGCTAATTAGGAACTAATATTTAGTGGCCCCATGAAGAAAAGAATAAGAAGATACACTATAATTCCAAACAATGCAAATAATTCCTACGTACTTAAGTAAATACACCAATGATATAAATATGTAATGAAGTCAGTCACACCGATAGTATGAATAACTAAAGCCAGTTTCTGATAACCCGTACGAAGAACGGGTACTTCTGCTAGTCACTGATAAATACGCATCTACAGATAACTGTCATTCCACAAACCGGCCATAAGTATATCATACTCTAGGAGCGGGTAAATATGTTACGCAACATACATTCCTACAGTATGGTACAGTGAAGTTGATTTTCCTCTTCACACGCGCATAGGAAAATGAACTCAACGAAAATTGTTCTGACGGTCTGCATATCAATATGTGACAAGTCTCAAGAGAAATAATCGATAGGAGGAGCATTGTCAAGTTCGTTTGGTGCAGCAGCGACGATATATACAGGCTACAGTGTACGTACATTAAGTGCTGTCTAAGATGTCGCGTAAGACACACCTAAGAGACATTCTATCAGTAACAGGTCGCATATATTCAACTAAAAGACGTAGGTTATTCAGATCCACGTTTGGCGTAAGGAATATAAATTAATCCTAGTAAACCACACATGTTACCCCCACATGACAACAGTTATGTAGAACTGAGCTTCCAAGATATTTCAAGATGAGAATTGGGATAGTCCTATTACTCACTCACTCTCCTGGCTCTACAGTACGTGCAGGATCCTGGCCTCTCCTACAGCTGTCGCTCAAACATCTCTGTCTGCTGCACACCTTCTCCAGTTCCGGATTCCCAAAGCCTGCACATCCTCTCTGACATCATTCCACTAGGTCTTCCTTGCCTCCTTCTGCCTTCAGGGTGTTGCTCGAGGGCCTTCTTAGGAACCCCCTCCTCCTCCATTCTCACCACGTGCCCCAAGTAGCTCAGGCATCTCTTCTTTTCTTCTGCAACCATGTCTATTGCAGCATACAGTTGGTACACCTCTTGATCTGTTCGGATGCGCCATTCGCCTTCTTCACATACAGCCCCAAAGATTTTCCGCAGCACCTTTCTTTCCCACACCCGGAGCCTGTTCTTATCACTTTCCGTAAGAGTCCAGGCTTCACATCCATAAAGAACTGCTGGCCGTATTATGGTGCGGTATACAGTGAGTTTAAGCCTTCTTCAAAAGTTTGTGGAATGCATAGAAGCATCTGTTGCCTGCTGCGATGCATTCTTGGATCTCTGTACTGACTGCATTGTTTTCCGTTACTATGACACTCAGGTACTTGAATTTTCCAACTCTCTCATGCTTTCCTTCTTCCCATTCCAGGTCCCTCACCCCTTGGGATAGTCCTTCTATACCCTGATATTATTTAGTGACTAGCGTAGTGCCCATAGTTGACGAGAAACTAACTTCGAATAGGTATGATTACGCCTTCCTCAACGATTTATGGTTGGTGGAAGAATGAGAATATTAAGGGAAAATATGCGTGGTGCAATTCAATGAACACTTCAACTCAATTCAATAAATAGTAACACAAAATGAAAACCTTTAGCAAGTTTGCCCAGATGAATGTGGCTGGATTCGAAAGTTGGAGTGGAGCTGAGAGCAACGCTCGTTTTCCAACTTTCAGCCTATCCTCCTCTTTTCAGTAGGCCTATATCTCGTCCAGTGCAAAGACACGCTGTTTTATTTGTGGTACGAAAAATGCCCAGGAGATAGTTTAAACAACGTTTACCCTAGCAGTAGCAATTCACAACATTTCGAGAACACTTAAGTGTAAGAGAGGGCCGTGAGCCTTAACTTCGCCACAAATAAAGGCATGAAATAAATAAATAAATATTAGCGATATGTTTGTTCTCAATGGTGGCCATCTTGTAATAAATACGTTTTTTTTGAATCATCGGAAAGGAGGATGGTTCGATTCCACGTTTGCAAGGCGAAAATGTTAGAAACGCGATTTCCGCTTCTGGAAAAGCGTATCATCCTCAGGTTCACTCAGCCTTAACCACCAGGTTAATTCCAATGAGCAAACGTGGCTAGGTAATCACTACCTTCTACTTAGCGCCAAGGTTATTGATACTGGAAGAATGTACCTTTCAGTACTCCGAATGTTTCTATGGTCTGTATATTGAAATACTATCTCATATATGCAGTTATTTTCAAGATGTTTCTTCTTACATAAATGTCTGATATAGCCTATACAATATTATTTCCAAAGATTATCCCTTTGATTTCTGAACATTTCTTCGTGTACGGTACGTTGCATCTCATACTGTGTTAATGACAAATAACTCTAAGTGAACTTTCTAGAACTACGTAGGTTGTAATACGTTAGAAGAGTTCGATCACTGAAATGTAATTAATTTACTTTGAGACAATAGGAAATATTGTTCATTATTCTGAATCTAATGGAGCTTTCGTGGCTCAGGAGGCAGTACGCCGCCTTCTCACAGCTGGATACCGTGGTTCAAATCCCGGTCATTCAATGTGAGATTTGTTCTGGACAAAGTGGAGGCGGGACAGGTTTTTCTCCGGGTACTCCGGCTTTCCCTGTCATCTTTCATTCCAGCAACATTCTCCAATATCATTTGATTTCATTAATCATTCATTAATCATTGCCTCAGAGGAGTGCGAGAGGCCTCGGCAGCCGGCACAATTCCTATCCTCGCCGCAAGTTGGGAGCTTCATTCATCCCACCCCTGACGCAGTCATTGACTGGAAAACAGGTTGTAGGTTTTCATTTTCATTCTGAATCTTGGTACTTGAATGTTGGTACCATCTCCATCCATCATGTATGAATTTCTTATGTTCATTTCAAATATTGATATCTGATCATTCTTTGCGATAATCGTACTCAGCACTTCACCTGCTAATTCTCATGTGTACGGTCATTTGCAAACTGTGGGGGAGGAGCTCTTGGCGGGTCATCGTACGGAAAAGTTTCTGACGTAAACTGAAGTGAGTCTTACGGTTTCCACTTTCTCTTGGTGGTTCTGTTAAACACAATTGAATAGAAGTTGTCTCGCTGCTTGACTCTTGTACAGTGCCAAGTGCAGTGTTGGGATTCCTGAGCCGACGTTGAGGAAGCAAGTGCAGTTAATTGAGTCCCAGCAGCTTCGTTTCAACCGTAAACGTATTTGCAATAGTAACAATGTAGTCGAATTTTAGAATTCTTTTTCTATGCTAGTCAATCCCTTTTATGGCCCAACACCGCAGTCCCCGAGAGGGATGATAACCTTCCCATACATTGAAGAGAATAGCATACCTATTAACTTTAATAAAGATGCTGGTATGATTGGCTTCCTGAATCGTTAACTAGAAATATCACTAAGGCAGCCTCAGAGAACTAGCCTAACAGGATTAACACATTCAACTCGAGGAAGGTGTTAGTAAAAGCTTTCTTCTGTGCATGAGACAATAAGTGACAATATTTGAGCGTTTTTCTTTTATTCTATTACTCCAGAATTAGTAGTAATTAAGTGATTAATCGTATGAGATTGGTTTGTAACTGTGAAAAATATATTTGTTGTTTACCACACACAAATTGTGTGCACCACTACCCCGATGGGTGAGTAATCATGCCATGGTAAATTTTTAATATTTCATAATCTCACACAAAGTATCTAAATCTATAAATGTACAATATTAATGTTAAATCATTCTGGTTTAAAATATATAATCAGTTCAATTCTTTTTATTTTATGCCTTAGGTACGTGTGACTCCCCTACTTTCCTATTGAACCCGACCGGTTCATTGTCATTGGTTTGTTAAATGTGATTTTGTAAGTAGAGGAAGGTAATATACATTTTAGCCAGTTGCAGCCGGATGTTACGACACTGGGCAGCAGAATCTTGGCTCTGGATAGCCATAAGAACATGAAGGAATTGGGTCAAGGTATTTTCCCGTGAGAGTCAAGAGTGAGTAAGCAATTATCAGAGTGAGAGTGGGATATTAGTATCAACTGGCGGAGAATTTGAAGTAGCCAATAGGAGTAGTGCAAATTCATGCACAAGGAGATTTGATGTAGTGGTACCAAATTTAAAAGGTTGTTTGGATGTCTTAAAAGCTGAAGGGGAACATTTGAATATGAGATAAGATGTTGTAAATTACGTATACAAATATGAAGTGTTGTTCACATAGAAGATGTAATTACGAAACTGGTCCTGTGTGTAATATTTTGCAATCCCTTGTAACGGTGCGCAGTCAGTACAGGAAGCAACGAGGCAACGCTCAAGAAGTACACCCCACACTATGTGATTCGGTTGTGATCACGAGGGACATGTATCACCTTCAGTTCAAACACATGGTGGATAGCCTAAGCAATAAACTTTTTTGATCACTGATAGTGGCATCATGCATAAACTTTATCAAATAGGAAATGAAATGGCGTATGGCTTTTACTGCCGGGAGTGTCCGAGAACATGTTCGGCTCGCCAGGTGCAGGTCTTTTGATTTGACACCCGTAGGTGACCTGCGCGTCGTGATGAGGATGAAGTGATGATGAAGACGACACATACACCCAGCCCCCGTGCCAGCGAAATTAACGAAATATAGCTAAAATTCCCGAACCTGCCGGGAATCGAACCCGAGACCCCTGTGCCCAAAGGCCAGCACGCTAACCATTTAGTCATGGAGCCGGACTATCCGATAAGATTACCCAAAAATGGGAAACAAGGACAGTGATAATTTAATTTCACTAGTGAGATAGCATTCTCTAGACGAAATTTATGCATTCAGTAGTAACTTAGCTTGATTTCTGATGCATAAACTGTGTTGGTGCTGATTAATAACTGATATCTTTCCTTGTTGCTCAGTGAACGTTATCGTTGTACGGGTCTCAGTTAACAAACTGTGCCAGGAAATTGCATGCAAGAGGGACAGTGACCAGTGACCGTCATCAATAGCTACCGGTGATGGAAGACTTCACCGGCAGCGTCTCGAGAATTACCGCGATGGAATAGTTTTACCGCAGCTGGGCCTGTCTTCCCGATGGCTCAGTGGTGGAAAACATTCCTTAGCAGAACAATGGACGTTTCCGGAATCGGCTGATTATTTTTGACATTATTATGGCCTGCAAAGTTCGCTGATGATGATGCTTGTTGTTTTAAGGGGCCTAACATCGACGGTTATCGGCCCAACTACAAATTTCAAAAACCATGTTTGTCTTTTAAGTAATATAAATACAGGGTCTTCATTTATGCTTGGCAAGGATTTTCTCGCTCGACGTTGGCCGTCAGTGACGATTCAGTTGCCGGCTACCGCTATGTACGGCAGAATACGGTGCTCAAAATCATTATCATGCATTTTACTCACCATGTTTACAGTGTATGCTGAAAATGTTCCATATGCGCTGCCAAACATAATCGGCACCTCCTAATGAAGTTTTCGGTTACTCTACCAAGTTCTTCAGCACTGATGGATACAATTGCAGCTCTTATATTGTCTTTAATCGGCACCAAATAATGAAGTTTCCGGTTACTCTACCAAGTTCTTCAGCACTGTTGGATACAATTGCAGCTCTTATATTGTCATTAATCGGCACCTTCTAATGAAGTTTTCGGTTACTCTACCAAGTTCTTCAGCACTGATGGATACAATTGCAGCTCTTATATTGTCTTTAATCGGCACCACATAATGAGTTTCCGGTTACTCTACCAAGTTCTTCAGCACTGATGGATACAATTGCAGCTCTTATATTGTCTTGGCACCACATAATGTAATTTCCGGTTACTCTACCAAGTTCTTCAGCACTGATGGATACAATTGCAGCTCTTATATTGTCTTTAATCGGCACCACATAATGAATTTTCCGGTAACTCTCCCAAGTTCTTCAGCACTGATGGATACAATTGCAGCTCTTATATTGTCTTTAATCGGCACCACATAATGAATTTTCCGGTTTCTCTGCCAAGTTCTTCAGCACTGATGGATGCAATTGCAGCTCTTATATTGTCTTTAATCGGCACCTCATAATGAAGTTTACGGTTACTGTACCAAGTTCTTCAGCACTGATGGATACAATTGCAGCTCTTATATTGTCTTTAATCGGCACCACATAATGAATTTTCCGGTTACTCTACCAAGTTCTTCAGCACTGATGGATGCAATTGCAGCTCTTATATTGTTTTTAATCGGCACCACATAATGAATTTTCCGGTTACTCTGCCAAGTTCTTCAGCACTGATGGATGCAATTGCAGCTCTTATATTGTCTTTAATCGGCACCACATAATGAAGTTTCCGGTTACTCTACCAAGTTCTTCAGCACTGATGGATGTAATTGCAGCTCTTATATTGTCTTTAATCGGCACCACATAATGAATTTTCCGGTTACTCTGCCAAGTTCTTCAGCACTGATGGATGCAATTGCAGCTCTTCTATTGTCTTTAATCGGCACCACATAATGAATTTTCCGGTTACTCTGCCAAGTTCTTTAGCACTGATGGATACAATTGCAGCTCTTATATTGTCTTTAATCGGCACCGCATAATGAATTTTCCGGTTACTCTGCCAAGTTCTTCAGCACTGATGGATACAATTGCAGCTCTTATATTGTCTTTAATCGGCACCAAATAATGAATTTTCCGGTTACTCTCCCAAGTTCTTCAGCACTGATGGATACAATTGCAGCTCTTATATTGTCTTTAATCGGCACCACATAATGAATTTTCCGGTTACTCTCCCAAGTTCTTCAGCACTGATGGATACAATTGCAGCTCTTATATTGTCTTTAATCGGCACCACATAATGAAGTTCCCGGTTACTCTACCGAGTTCTTCAGCACTGATGGATACAATTGCAGCTCTTATATTGTCTTTAATCGGCACCACATAATGAAGTTCCCGGTTACTCTACCAAGTTCTTCAGCACTGATGGATACAATTGCAGCTCTTATATTGTCTTTAATCGGCACCACATAATGAATTTTCCGGTTACTCTCCCAAGTTCTTCAGCACTGATGGATACAATTGCAGCTCTTATATTGTCTTTAATCGGCACCACATAATGAATTTTCCGGTTACTCTGCCAAGTTCTTCAGCACTGATGGATACAATTGCAGCTCTTATATTGTCTTTAATCGGCACCACATAATGAAGTTCCCGGTTACTCTACCAAGTTCTTCAGCACTGATGGATACAATTGCAGCTCTTATATTGTCTTAAAGTTTGGTGTGTGGGGGTTGTTCCCATTACCTACATTTTTTAACATTCTCCACAAATAAAAATCACATGCCGTTCAATCTGGGCTACGAGGGGGCCATAGATTTTTACTGATGATCCTCGTACCAAACACGCTTCAGTAAGGATATAACGACCTTTACGTCTATTTTTATTGTTTACTGAACCTGTACGTTTGAATCTCTTCGCCAGTTGTTTTGTTGTCCGATTGATAGGAATGGGTCTCCTTGCATATTTCGCTCGAAACTTTTATCTTGTCCTAGCGCACGATTTCCTGCACTTAATCTAAGTATTGTGCAGATATACACGATCACGTAACGAATATTTCACATACATTACAGCACTATACACAATCACAATAAAACACTATACAATACGACATACAGTACGCAGTAGCTTCATTAAACACCCTGCTATCTCGGAGCTCAGCTCTCAGCAACTGCAGGAAGTGCTGGAATCCGCGAGCGCCAGCGGCCGATAGCGGCCTGTCATCGGCGGCGAAGGTCGAGCGAGAAAATGCTTGCCAAGCATAAATAAAGACCCTGTATATAATGCATGTAATTTGTCTTTATGTTATACGTAGCGAGGGATTTTAGAAATTAGTTAAGTTCGCTTTACGGAAGCCAAAGTTGGGAGAACTTTGTTGTGCATAATCAGATTTATGGCGTAGTATGTCTTATGTGATTCCCTGTGTGTGTTGGAATAATGACATCAGTGAATTTATTGTGTGAGATAAGCATGTGTTATCTTAGACGGCATCACGTACGTTAGTTATGGTCTTCAAGGTAACCTTTGGATAACGTGACGGGTTGTGAACTAGTGATCACCCACAGCCAGGCGAAATATTTACATAGCAGTCCATCGCTGAGGTATAATTTAAAGTCAGATAATAGTGCTGTGCTAGAAATGTTTATTTGTTTTTCCCTGTGCGATGCTTTAGTAAGGACGCATAGTTGTCTTTCAGTAGTCAATGGGACGGTATGTGATGGGAAAGTTACTGGCGGATTAAGATGAAAACGATACAGTGATTGCAGTATTTGAGTGTACAAATGGTGCCCATGAATATGAACTACGAGATAAAATCATAGCATGATTTATTTCCTGTGAAGTAGACAACAGATATTAACAAACAAACAAAACAAAATGGAGTACGCCCATCCCCTAGTTCTGGATTCCGGAATTATGGGAGAGAGCACTCTTTTATTGCAATTTGTTCAATTTTGATACATGCCTAACATTTTACATTTTCCTCTTACATTTGTTTAACTATACTAAATAAAATTTGTTTTGTCCTAGACGTTAGCATTGTTATATTGCCTAGGACAACATGTATCTTACCTTAGTATATTTATACACTTAAATTAACGAAAAATGATCATTATCAAACAATATAACTGCACACCTCGCGGCAAACTAACAAAAAGCACAGGCTTCTACTTCACAGCAGAAATAAAGTAAATAAGTGTGAATACCCACTTTCCAGCAGATACTACATATTATGTGAAACCTTTTCAGGCAAGTCACAAAAGCGCCTTCATAGGCATTTAAATAACCTTTTCAGGTATATCAATCTATTCCAATGCTTGCTTAAATGCTACCATTATCTTACCATTACTATATTTGACGCAAGTGCTTGTTTAACAGTAACAATACTTGCAGTTAGTGCTAATATCTTTTCGTTTCCTTCTGCCACATACTTCTTGAAATCTTATTAACTCATACATATCTGCTATTTCCGAGATCTCTTGTTGTACAATCATCATATTATCTCTCTGCTGCACTTGTAACTTACATTGTCATCACACCTTACTCTAATCTACACATGCAGAAGTACTGAGTCAACACTAGGCTTGAGATAGGTTAGGCCTATCTCCTCCTCTCCCTACTCTACTGTACTACAGCAGCCAAAACAAACTAACTAACAATCCCACAGCAAAATAAAACAGGCTAACAAACAGCAAACAACCTCATTGTAAGGAACTCATTACTGTTAACATATTGATGAACTAAATCTACTACTTAGAAATATACAATATCTAATGTATGAAGGAACACTGAAGAATTATAAAAGAAACATAATGCTAAACTTATAACTATAGTCGCCCTTAGTTCTTAGCGACTTAAACTCTATAATGAATACATATCTGATATTTCCGAGATCTCTAGTTGTACAGTCATCCTCATGCTCATGTATATTACATTTACTATCATTTACTAATACTGTTATTACTTTCTGTTATTACTAATTTCATTTTACTTTCTTTCTTCCACATGTTTCTTAGAATACATAAAAATTTAGCTAGTTTTCCTGGGGTGATCCATTCTTTATTTAACAATTTGGTTATTGTATAAAATTCTTTCTCTCTTTCTACTTTTAATTTATAATATTCTCCAAGGTATTCAGTTCTCAGTGCCTCCGTTCCCTTACATGTTCTCAGTAAATGGGCTTCTCCCATTATGTCGTCACAAAATAAACAATGATTTACGTTATGGTTCTCTCTTATTCCCTTATTTTTATAAACCCAAAAGCCACCACAACACACCTCTTAGTTCCCTATTTGTGATTCTTTTTTTTCTTATTGACATGTTTTGGATAATTCCACAAAATTCTACTAGTGTTCTTTTAGTTTCACATTCTGCCCTAATCTTCTGTCTCTCTATGTCCTTTACTCTAATCGTTAATATTTTAATGAAGCTGTTTTCTTTACCGTTCATCTCCTTATCCCGATATAGCCCCATTCCTATTTTGTCTAGCATACTTTTTACTTTCGATAACCAATAATCCTCATCCAAGTGTCTCATCTGGTGCTGGTAAGCTAGGTTTAATATTTCCCTCCCCTCTCCTCTTTTTAATCTTAACCAATATTTTACTATTTTCTTATTTATGTCTGCTTGGATGCTGATATCTCCACATATAGTTCTCACTCCACTATTTGCTGAACATTCTGGTAGACCCATTATTATTTTACAGAATTTGTTACTTATGACATCTAGTTCTTTTTTATCAACTTCTATACCCCATGTTTCAACCCCATACAGTGCTTTTGATACCACAAGAGCATTAAAAACATTTTTATGTAGCTTGTATTCTAAATTAGGCATCTTCTTTTCTAAGGCCTTTATACTTGATAGGGCGGCCAAACCTTTTATTTTTGCATGGCGTATCTGTTCCTTCCACAGCCCATTCTTTGTTAATATCATTCCTAATTATTCTAATTTATTTACAACTTCTAATTCAACACCATCTAACCACCATCGCCTTTCATTTCTTTTTAATTTATTTCCTCTTTTACAAACCATAACTTTTGTTTTCTTGGTATTTATTTTCAAACTCCATGTATTACAGTATTCCACCATTTTTTTGAGGTTACTTTGCATACCTACTGTTGTTAGTGAGAGCAGCAGGATGTCGTCTGCTAAGACTAGGCCGGGGATCTCTTTATTGTATAAGCAAGGGCTAGTCCTATCCTCCTTCCCTAGGCATTCTATTACATCATTAATAAAAAGCAAAAACAGTATTGGTGATAGTTTACATCCCTGCTTAAGTCCAATGTTCGAGTGGATCTTGCCTATCATTAAATCTTCTTTGACTTTAATTGAACATATCACTTCGGCATATAATTCTTCTATGGCTTTAATCATTTTCATTGACATTCCTATTCCAGCCAGCTTCACAACGACCGCCCGTCTGCTAACTGAATCAAAAGCTTTTTGTAGGTCTATTGCTGCAATGTATAGTCTACCACCTTTCTTTCTTATGTACTTGTCCATTAATGTTTTGATTATAAATACATTGTCTGTAGTTCTCATTCTTTTCCTGAATTCTGATTGGTATACCGAGAGAATAGAGTAATCTTCTGCCCATTTCATAATTCTTTTAGCTAAAATCCCAGTGTAGATTTTACTTAGTGAGTCCAACAATGTAATCCCTCTATAGTTGTTTGCATTCGATCTTTCTCCCTTTCTTTTGTAGATCGGGCAAATTACTCCTTTCTGCCAAGATCTTGGAATTTTTCTTCCCTCAAATATTTTATTGAATATTTTAGTTATTATTTCAATCATCTGACCGTTGTTACTTATCTCTTTCCAGAATTCATGCGTAATTCCATTAGCAGCACCTGATTTTCCGCCCTTCCCTTTTTTCATTACATCTAGTACCTCGTCTGTGGTTATTATATCGTCTAGTATAGGCAGCGTAAACTCCATATGTCTCAGTATACCAATTTCGTTTCTGTTCTCTTCCCATGTGTCATTACCCCCTAATAACCCCTTAAAATACGTTAATCATTCCTCATTGGATATTTTTACTTGATCATAGCTTTTATAACCTTTACATATTGTGCTAATTTTGTTCCATACTTTCTTTGTTTCATTTTCTTTACAGTACTTAAGTAATATTTTTGACTCTTTGTCCTGCCATTTTCTTTTCCTGTCGCTTATTAAATCTTTGTATTCCTTCCTCTGGTTACAAAAATCTACTCGTAAGACCTGAGATCCCTCATTTCTATACCTTTTTTAAGCCTTGATCACGTGATTTTTCTTCTCTTTACACTCCTCCGTATACCATACATTTCATTTATATTGTCTACTCTTACTCACAACCATTTTTTTACCAGCTACTTCTATTGATCTTTCAAGCATTCCTATTGCTTCATCTAGGTTATTATCCTCTATCATATACTCCATGCCTATTCTCAGAATTTCAAAGGTTTTACCCCTATAGTAATCTCTAAATTGTTCTCTCTTTTCCTCACTCCACCTGTATCTTACTAATTTCCTCTGTTCATAGTTAAAGAATTGTTTGTCTACTTTATTATCTTCCTCTCTCAGTAGCCGAATAACAACTGGGAAATGATGAGACGCTGTCCAATTTTTCACCTGGATTTCTTTAATAAGAGTTAAAGCCTCTCTAGATGCCAACACTAGGTCTATAACACTTCCTCCTGACTCTACTATATATGTTAGGTTGCCTGATTCATCTCCCGGCCACCCCCCATTTAAGATGTACAATTCCTCAATCGCGCATATTTCTAATAATTTCTCTCCATTTTTATTACACTCTTTGTCTTTGCTTCTCCTTCTTTCTATTAATATTTCCCCGATTTCTTTATCATATAATGGATTATTTAAGCCAACCCTTGCGTTGAAATCACCCATTATAATTATTCCTGCTTCTTCATTTAGTAATTTTATCTGATTTACTGCATCAACGAGATCTTCAAAGAAATTTTCCTTCTCAAACGGGGACCCCGATGGGTGATTGTAACCAAAGCCAATAAACATAACTCTCCCCTTTTGGTTTCTTTTTTTGGTTTTGACCCAGATCATTTCCTCACATCCTGATTCCCATATCTCCACTTGTTTGCAAATTTCGTCTTTTACGATAACTGTTATCCCTCCTGGGTGACGCCCTTTCGTACTTCTTTTATATTTTGTTTTACTCCAGACTTTAAATCCCGGTATTTTCACATTTTTGCTAGGCGGCAACCATGTCTCTACTATCCCAATAATCTCACTCTCTCTCATTAAATCAATAAATTCATCATTTCCCAGTTTACTCAATATACCCTCTATGTTGATTAATCCCACTGCCCAGTCTAGTTATTTGTTCATAGGTATATCTGATGCTACCAGGGCCTTGCTTCTCGTTATTCGTGGGTTTTCTAATTGTATAATAGATCCACTTGGGGAGCTAATTATTTCCTCCTCTAACCCTCTAGCTTCCTCAGACCTTGTCAATCCTTTCTTTGCCCATATGTCCTTTAAATTTAACGCTGGCTTACGTTTCTTTTCCTCTTTTCTCCCTGCGGTGTCTTGCTTCCTCTAGACCACTTCTTCTTGGGTTGATCTCCTGGGTTGGTGATGTCTAGTTTCTGTCGTCACAACATCCAGTTCATTGTCCCTGCTTGGTAGGTTTGCACACGTACCTGTTGACTCAGGAGTGCTGGCGTCACTCACTGGACTACTGTTCTTCCGCTTAGCTGACGTGTCCTAGCTCACGGAGCTGCCTAGCTGTCCATGTCCTGCTCCACGAATCGTCCGATATTATGAGTTTGTTTCCACGTATAAAGGCTTTTAGTCCCGAATGCCTAGCTTTTCCTTGATGAAAACGTAGTGTTCGTACATTCTCCATTTCTTCCTTGTCGAGATCTTTCTTGATCCATATCTTCGTGCCTTTCAGGTTTCTCGTGTTTTCCAAAATTTTTCGAGCCTTCAAACCAGATACCATGCAGACTTTTACTGGTCTTTTTCCCATATTTCTTCCTAATCTAAAGGCGTTATCAATATCACTCTCGTTGCACTCTATTTTCAAATTCTCTCTGATTAGAGAGAGTACTCTATCTATCAGGTCATTGAAGTTCTCTCTTACTGGTTCTGCCAATCCGTAGATTATTATGTTTTTCTTCTTATCTTCTTTCGACCGTGTTTTTTCTTTTTCCTCGAGTTTCCTTAATTTTTCTTCTATCTCCAATGCTTTCGTCTTCATACCATATATTTCGTTTTTATTTTGTGATACACTCTCTTTAATATCCTTCAGTTCTGTTTGTATAAATGATTTCAAGTCCTTGAATTCATTTTTCTGTTCTAGTAACATTTCTTTGGTCTTTTCTGCATGGCATTCTTGCATGGCCTCTTTGATCTTCTCAATATCTTCCCATGTCAGTCCTGGGCCGGGGTTCATCTCCACTCCGCCAATCACTAATAGTACCATCACTACAACTAATGACACTACTGTATAAGTGATGTTGAGATCATTTTTCACCGTTTGTAACGACTTCATCGTACATCGGGCCTGCCATCTGCCTATAGCACATCTGTATTGTTCGATTGTAACTCCCATGTTCGCGCACTCCTATACTTCCCGCACGTTCAGCACTACGTCCGTTCACCTCGCTAGCTGAATTGCAACTGACAACAGATATTATGAGAAGTGCCTTGAGGAAGGTCGTGTGAGGAAATGTTAATCAGCTGAGCGCGAAGCTTGTCTGTATATTTCACTCGAGTGTATATGTGTCAGTGAGAAAATAAGGGTCAGCAATACTTGAACAATACATGCGTGTCCGTTTGTAAAAACGTTCTGTTAGAGATCTATGTATATACATGGTTTCAAAAATACAAAAACAAGAACTTTGGCTTCCGTAAAGAGAACTTAACTAATTTCTAAAATCCCTCGCTACGTATAAATCATCATGATCATCATCTGTTTACCTTCCAGGGTCGGCTTTTCCCTCGGACACAGCGAGGGATCCCACCTCTACCGCCTCAAGGGCAGTGTCCTGGAGCTTCAGACTCTTGGTCGGGGATACAACTGGGGAGAATGACCAGTACCTCGCCCAGGCGGCCTCACCTGCTATGCTGAACAGGGGCCTTGTGGAGGGATGGGAAGATTGGAAGGGATAGCCAAGGAAGAGGGAAGGAAGCGGCCGTGGCCTTATGTTAGGTACCATCCCGGCATTCCCCTGGAGGAGAAGTGGGAAACCACGGAAAACCACTTCCAGGGTGGCTGAGGTGGGAATCGAACCCACCTCTACTCAGTTGACCTCCCGAGGCTGAGTGGACCCCGTTCCAGCCCTCATACCACTTTTCAAATTTTCGTGGCAGAGCCGGGAATCGAACACGGGCCTCCGGGGGTGGCAGCTAATCACGCTAACCACTACACCACAGAGGCGGACGCTACGTATAAATTACAGACAAATTACATGCATTATACAGAGTGAAGCGAAATTTGAGCACTCGGGCGTCGCAGCGCGACTCCTCACATGCCAGCATTAAAAAAATGTCTGTCACAAAAGTTCATCCTGCGAGTATATCCGGGAGAAAAAGAACGTTGAAGAGTGACAATCTGGCAACAGTGTAACCACATGTACGGTAACTAGCTCTGTCAGCAGATATTCGTTGTGTTGTACTGTTGGTGCAGTGGATGGAGTTTTGTGATAGCATTTAGGAAGTCGAGGGTTCGATCCTGGGTGAAGTCGCGCTTTTTAATTTGCTAATTTCTATCGGACAATACATACTGTAATACAGTAAGACACCGTTTCTTAGGTCACATGTATCCTACATTTACAAAATTTAGTAACGCTTAACACGTTGTAACGCATCTAGTAGATGAACTGGTGCGAATAAATTCACGCCCACGACGTGGAAAGGGCGTCTTGCAAAGCTGACCAATGAAAACGAATGTTCGAGCATTTCTAGGATCGTAGTATGTAAGTGCAAATGGTTTCTAGAGGACCCGCTGCAATCGCTGTTGATGATTAAGATGCCAGATACCATACAACCTGGGCTACATTTACGAAATAAAAAACATACGCCTCAAACCAGGATCGACCCCCTCGATCTCCTGCATGCTAACCCAAAACTCTATCCACTGCACCAACTGTACAGTATGACGATTATGTGCTGGCAGGGGTAGTTACCCTACATGTGGTTACGGTGTTGCCAGATTGCCACTCTTCATCGTCCTTTTCCTCCCGGATATACTTGCAGGACTAACTTTTGTGAGATACATTTTTTTATTGCTGGCATGTGAGGAGTCGCGCTGCGACGCTCGAGTGTGCGAATTTCGCTTTTTATTATTACTTTAAGTCTGCCTCTGTGGTGTAGTGGTTAGCGTGATTAGCTGCCACCCCCGGAGGTCCGGGTTCGATTCCCGGCTCTGCCACGAAATTGGAAAAGTGGTACGAGGGCTGGAACGGGGTCCACTCAGCCTCGGGAGGTCAACTGAGTAGAGGTGGGTTCAATTCCAACCTCAGCCATCCTGGAAGTGGTTTTCCTTGGTTTCCCACTTCTCCTCCAGGCAAATACCGGGATGGTACCTCACTTAAGGCCACGGCCGCTTCCTTCCCTCTTCCTTGTCTATCCCTTCCAATCTTCCCCATCCCCCGCGAGGCCCCTGTTCAGCATAGCAGGTGAGGCCGCCTGGGCGAGGTACTGGTCATTCTCCCCAGTTGTATCCCCCGACCAAGAGTCTGAAGCTCCAGGACACTGCCCTTGAGGCGGTAGAGGTGGGATCCCTCGCTGAGTCCGAGGGAAAAGCCGAACCTGGAGGGTAAACAGATGATGATGATGATGATGATGATGATCTTGATGTTCAGAGCATGTTGGTAATTTCAGTAACGTTTGCTATGTCACATAGACTACTGTATTTTCTTACGACATCAAGAGATCAAATTACTGGCTAAAAGAAGGCAGCAACTATTGATGTTACCCACCAGTATTTGCGCTGAGGAGATTATGATGATTTTCTTACAATGAGAAAAGTGTTTGTTGACATCCAATCAGCATTGAATACCTTTAGACAATGGGCGATCAGAAAGTTTCCGGTCGACAGCCGTACAGTCCTGAATCGGAATGTCAATCAGGCAAAATCAGGCACTCATCCCACCGACGCACCAGGTTGAAGATCACCGTGTGGTAGAACACCATGTCCTGCTGCGTGGAGAAGTCCATAACCGCCTGCTGCATATCCTGGTCCGACATGAAGCGACGACCCTTAGAGACCTCTTTGAGGGGACCGGAACTATAATAATCGCATGTAGAGAGATCAGGGCTCTAGGGTCTCATTGCCTCATCCACCGTCTGCCTATTGTCCGTAATAGATGGTCGACCGGTGTCTTGTGTCGAAACACGACCCGCACGGAAGTTGGTGCACCACCCCACAACGGTGGTTCTCGACAGATATGCTGTCCCATACAAAGTCTTCATTCTCCGATGGATGTTCACCGGTGTTTTTTCCTTCGGCAACCAAGAACAGAATAACAGCATGTTGGTCCTGTTTGGACCGGGCGAGTTGGCCGTGCAGTTAGGGGCGCGCAGCTGTGAGCTCGCATCCGGGAGATAGTGGGTTCGAACCCCACTGTCGGCAGCCCTGAAGATGTTTTTCCGTGGTTTCCCATTTTCACACCAGCCAAATTCTGGGGCTGTACCTTAATTAAGGCCACGGCCGCTTCCTTCCCATTCCTAGGTCTTTCCTGTCCCATCGTCACCATAAGACCTATCTGTGTCGGTGCGACGTAAAGCAAATACACAGAAAGGTCCTGTTTGTACGCATTTGGTAATAACGTAGCCATAGTTCACGTGCCCGCATTTAACGCACGCACCTCGGCGCGACACGACTGCCACACTAATACTTTTGCGTACATGTCTGTACTTTTACACGCGCATCGGAGTCGCCCTACGTTCCACGTCAACTGCAGCAACGCCCTCAAACGGAAACGTTTGGATCACGCCTTATATTAAGATGCACTTCACCCCAGGTAGTGGAAGGGATAGAACTCATCCACTTGCCGTAAGAGGTGACCAAATGGGGTGACGCCCACCGGTATTGATATCGGACGCGTCAACTGATAACCGTGGGATCCTCTGACTGTGCCTAAACTTTCTTACAATTATTTGTGCGTGTCTCCTTTATGTTAATATTTATTATCTGACCTACATTGGTCAGATATTCTTAACCAAACACTTTTAGACTTGCGTGACCTGGGGAAGCCCCCATTCTCTTGATGATTCTGTTTCTTTCGACGATATCCCCATTTTCCGAACAGCCACACCTCTTCCTAATTCTCCTCCGATCAATTTATCGATTATTAGAGTCTTGCACTTCCTCTTATAGCAGTAATCATCGCCTCCTAGTCTTTTTCTTACTTCTTTGACAAGTTAAGTTTTCAAGCCTGTAATTTGACGTATCTGTTGAAATCGTGATCATACTCGTAGTTTCGAGTACCCCAGTTTTACATTAAATATAAACCACTGGACAGTGCGTTTTCATTTGAAACATGTCACACACACACACACACACACACACACACACACACACACAGTTATATACAGTTATAGAATATGAATTATTGAAACTTGTTCTGACAAAGAACAATATTTTCACACATGTCAAATGCTGGGGCTGTACCTTAATTAAGGCCATAAGACCTTTCTGTGTCGGTGCGACGTAAAGCAACTATATATATTCCCATTTCCCATTTCCCATTTTCACACCAGGCAAATGCTGGGGCTGTACCTTAATTAAGGCCACGGCCGCTTCCTTCCCACTCCTAGCCCTTCCCTGTCCCATTGTCGCCATAAGACCTGTCTGTGTCGGTGCGACGTAAAGCAACTATAAAAAATAAAGAACAATATTACACACAGTCTATTAAATATTAGCTAAGATATAATCGTATTCCAAGAATTTATTATCCATTTTAGGGCAAAGAAGTGCAATTGGTTATGTGCCCATTAAGTACACAATACTTGGTTTGTAAAAGGAGTAGTTCCGAGAACACAGATCTTAATGACTGATAAGGGGAACCATAAATAAGTGGTATAAAATGCAGTGGAAACTGAAGATCCCTTTTGCAATCCTTATTTCAATTATATTGACCAATTTGAAATGCTGACGCACGGGGGTAGTGACACATGCGGCATTGACCTCTTTTCTTAGTGAGTTGACACATTGAAAGTTATCGGACGGATGGGAAAGGCACATCCCCATCATTTGCCTGGTGTGAAAATTGGGAAAACGGAAAATCACCTTGAGAGCTGCTGACGGTGGGATTCGACCCCACCATCTTCCGAACGTTAGTTTACAGCTACGCGACCCTAGCAGCACGGCAAACTCACTCGGTACACCTCCTTCCCATTACGAACGTCCAAAATTCATAAAAAAGATTTTTCTTAAATTTTTCTTACAGAGAATAGGCATAGTTTTTGCAATTTCCTCGTTAACGACCGGCACACTTTTGAAGTCCACGCTGCACTCCACGTGGAGACTATCATTGACAAAGCAAGCATGGTATTGGTGAAGAGCGGAGTCGACTCCAAACAGTCGTAACTATGGCTTTTGTCGGCGGGTGACACTGATCAAAGTTTGTGTCACCGGTCCTTAACGAGGAATCTGCGAGAACTATACGAGCTACGTGGTTGAAGTTCGTGACTATAACTACCTGGTACGGGTTAAGTGATAATTCAAATATCTCAAAATCACAAGAGCCTCTTTTCCACTGGACACCTCAATCTCGTAAAATGGATTTCAAATTTCTTTTCTGCTAAAATGCATGCACTATATGAAGTATTTATCATGAAATCGCTTGAGCTTCTTTTTCCACTGGACACCTCAATCCCGTGAAATGGATTTCAAATTTCTTTTCTGCTAAAATGCATGTACTATATGAGGTATTTATCATGTCAGTAAATCTAATGACGCAGATGGATATCTCGGGGTGAAGTACATTCACGTGCTATCTAACAGTAGACTAGAATTCGGTCCAGTAGTAGCCATTGGTAGAGAGCTAACACTCAGGACCAACTGTTCTACGCAGCTGTCGTCCAGTTCTTAACACTGGAGGGTGTTAACGTGTAGATCTATTTTCTCTCTCAAAATCGTTGAACTAATCTACTCACCTAACCTCACAGTACCCTTCTAGTGTTTGACAGGTCACTGGGTTGATGACAACGAGGCCCGCAGCTGATTCTGGGTTTGCTTTCACTTACTTGTGTCAGGCTGCTCACTTTTATATTTTTTAATACACCTCTCTTGATCACCTCTTGTTATTTTTCGACCCTAACGGTATTCGGTTTTCATGACCTGGAGCATCTTTCGTCTACCTTGCCTCTGGCTTTCATTGCCAATACCTCCATTCTTTGAAGGATCTAGCCTCTTCACGTTTCCCTTCTGATTCGTACTAAAGGAAATATTTGCTCAGTTATACTCCTAGTGGCTCTTAACTCCGAAGTATGTTTCGCCAACCACAGGGTTCTTACCTGAGATAGATATTGATTCCACTTTGTTGCGTCAGGCTCCTCATTTGCATCTTTCATGTCTGGCCTTCCCTGTTCACCTGTTGTTATCTTCCAATACTAGTTGCCGATGCCTAGGGAGTCCATAATTTTCACACTTTTTGTGACAGTTCTCTCTCTTTCTATTTCCAATACTTTCATTCTTCGAAGCATCTAACCTCTTACATTTCTCTTTCGATTATTGTTAGGTAGTGGTACTTGTCCAATAGTACTTCCCCTAAACAAAATATCACCCCCCCCCCTCTCAGAATAAAAAGGCAGTAACAGCATTAGTAATTATACATTTCCTCTTTTTGATGTTTTAACGATGCTTTTCGATTACTGTGACGGGGAAAGGGGCTAGTTCTTGGAAGGAATTGGCCATGTTTTTTTAAGTAAGTCATAATACCAGCACATCCTCAGTGTATCGGGCGAGTTGACCGTGCGGTTAGGAGCGCGCACCTGTGAACTCACGTCCGGGAGATAGTGGGTTGGAACCCCACTGTAGGCACCCCTGAAGATGGTTCTCCGTGGTTTCCCATTTTCACACGAGGCAAATTCTGGGGAGGTACCTTAATAAAGGCCACGGCCACTTTCTTCCCATTCCTAGGCTTTTCCTGTCCCATCGTCGTCATGAAACCTATCTGTGTCGGTGCGACGTGAAGCAATTAGCAAAAAAAAAAAGTAGCATCCTCAGCGTGAAAATGGGTAGCCACGGCAGGCATCTCCTGGTATCTTCTGGGCTGACGATAGAGAGTTCGAACCCATGACCTCCCTAATGCATGCCTAGCATGCTTGCAGCAATGCGGTCTGTATCTCGCAGCCATCTCACTCGGAATAAGTGGACTCTCGGATGATTTATTCGTCGGTACGTTTTCAAACCGACTCTGCTACACTGGAACAAACGCCAGGTAAACTCAGGGATATCTTGTTCATAAGTTAGACGTATCGGGCGTAAAAGCAGCAAGAAAATCATTGGTACAACCAGTGGTTTCAATGGCAGTAACGTAGTCACAATGAGGAGATCAAAGCTAAGTTCGGCATGAACACAATAAAACGGCTCTATACGTCCTGTGGTCATAATCGCCTAATATAATCGACCCTACAATCCGACTTGAATGGGATACAGAATGGTTACTGTCAATGAAGATAAGTGAATAAATAAATTGCAGAATCTCATTTCAGTTACGTATCACAGTAGGTGTAATACTCTTTGGAAATACACTAACCAGCCGGAAGCCAAAATCTAAGCAGAACAGAACTTTTCGGGGAATCCTGGCGTGTGTCTCTTATTTCATCCACCGTGCTTTCTGACGAAGAGTTGGCTGACGTACATTTCAGTTATGGACGTGTTAACGGGTGATCTACCATAACAACTGCTTCACATGCCGCTACAAATAAGATCCTGCTGACATCAAAAGTGGAGACTGTTACCTGGAGCATACAATATGAACAACGTTGTGACAGTTGCAAATGTGATAACATCATGTCCCGGAACCAGATGATTTCCAGCCCTGTTTATTAGGTCTCTTTTTTCTAAATACTTTAATTGCATTGCCATCATCATCATCATCATCATCTGTTTACCCTCCAGGTTCGGTTTTTCCCTCGGACTTAGCGAGGGATCCCACCTCTACCGCCTCAAGGGCAGTGTCCTGGAGCTTCAGACTCTTGGTCTGGGGATACAACTGGGGAGTATGACCGGTACCTCGCCCAGGCGGCCTCACCTGCTATGCTGAACAGGGGCCTTGTGGAGGGATGGGAAGATTGGAAGGGATAGGCAAGGAAGAGGGAAGGAAGCGGCCGTGGCCTTAAGTTAGGTACCATCCCGGCATTCGCCTGGAGGAGAAGTGGGAAACCACGGAAAACCACTTCCAGGATGGCGGAGGCGGGAATCGAACCCACCTCTACTCAGTTGACCTCCCGAGGCTGAGTGGACCCCGTTCCAGCCCTCGTACCACTTTTCAAATTTCGTGGCAGAGCCGGGAATCGAACCCGGGCCTCCGGGGGTGGCAGCTAATCACGCTAACCACTACACCACAGAGGCGGACTAATTGCATTGTACTGATATTATTTTAAACACCCTGGCTATATCCCGTAAAATATTATTTGGAGTGTCTTTAACACACCAAGCGAGTGGATGCGCGGTTATTTAAAGTTTAATTTAATTTTAATTTCGTGTGGCTATTTCTAGCCGGGTGCAGCCCTTGTCAGGCAGACCCTCCGATGAGGGTGGGCGGCATCTGCCATGTGTAGGTAACTGCGTGTTATTGTGGTGGAGGATAGTGTTATGTGTGGTGTGTGAGTTGCAGGGATGTTGGGGACGGCACAAACACCCAGCCCCCGGCCCATTGGAATTAACCAATGTAGGTTAAAATCCCCGACCCGGCCGGGAATCGAACCCAGGACCCTCTGAACCGAAGGCCAGTACGCTGGCCATTCAGCCAACGAGTAGGACATTAAAGTAATTTAATATGATTTAATTTAATTTGATGACGTCTGAAGAATTTCGTGTTCAAAAAGTATATGGCTTGGCTTTTATATCTCAATAACACCTTTATATTATTAATTGCGTTCGACTGACTGGAAAATATACTCACACTTTAACAGATAGTTTTTCAATCCAAAACGAGATATATATACTGTATGTAGAATATTTAAACCTGTTGTCAAGAAATGATATATTCTGCGAGTTCCTTTCGGCTTTCTCTTAGATGTATTCCAGTCTCTTGAAATTATATCTTGTTGTATTATTTGGGGAAAAGAAAATCTAGGAGAAAATAATGTATCCATTCTTCTTTCAAGAAAGCTTTCGTTAGTTCTTTCTTTCTTTCTGTCTTCGTACATGTTAAAGCCTTTGGGCTAACACATAATGTACTGGGAGCGCCTGTGAGGAACATCGAAAGGGGATGCCAATGAGGCGCGACGACGTGCAGACGCTATGCGGCCTGAGGTAGCGTCAGAACGAGCGCTCCACTCCGCCACCTCGCACGGGGCCAGACGAAGCCACTTGCCTACCACCCTCATTACAAATGAACCTGAACGTAGCTACACACACACATACATAGAGACACTTCATATGATTGCACCGCACCAGCGATGGGATTGTAAGTGCGAGGGAAAAGAGGAATTCCCGCCGCTTCCAATTAATATTTCTTTCCTTACTGATTTGTACCACTTCGTTACGCATTTCTCTGCTGCTGCAATTCAAAGCTCTAAAAACACAGACGGATTAAGAGGGTACTTAACAATAAGCAGCACTTGTTATCAGATTCATTTGGACCTAAAGACCAGAAATCATTAAATAACGTGAATGACATGGTCGACCTTTCATAGAAATCTATTGGAGAATTGGAGACAGGAATCCAATTGAAGCTCTATTCTCGTTTCAGACCAAACAAAAACTATTGCATCTGTTATTGATAGACATAAGTATGTACTAGGTTCTTAATATGAAAATATAAACTGCAGTGAGTAAACTGTCCTAAATGTACCACTTTTACTGGCATACCTATGGAAAAAATCGGAGAAATTTCTCCTACTTAAACAATAACTGACATATTTTAGGATATTTCAAACAATCTGAAACCTATAATTCGAAATTGCAGCACATTTATGAAAACACAATAATTATAAAAAGCTTGCTTCTTCCTCATTTCCTTACACAGATAATTAAAAAGTCAAGTTAAAAACTACTAACTAAAGACGGGAATATTATAGCATACCCTCCCCTCCTATGAATGGGGCACCGGCTGCTCGTCTCAGGGTCGAACACGGGTGATCCCAGGTGACATTTCGAGGTAAAAACAAAATAAAAGATAACTAATCTTAATTAACTAGATGTGGAAGGAAATAGAGTTAAAATACTATAAAATAATGAATGAGAACCATCTTTCAATAGTAAAAGTATCCGATCTTTGGCATAAAAAGTCAACACTGAAACAAATTAAACTGAAACTCAATATCAATAAAAACCCTAGGTCATCTGACACTGAGGAATGGACGTGCCCATTGGATAATTAGAGCTCAAATGATATCTTCCATCTAGATTAATTCAAAATAATAATAATTCTTTAGTTGATTTCACATTTCAGAAAATATAAACATTATTTCATTACTTAATTCATTACTATTATCTTTACAAATTGTTGTTTGGTCTTATTACTGAAGGTGAACATTCGTCATAATTATACAATCACTACACTTAAATGACCTGTGTTAAATAACTTGATTCGCCGATAAAGAATACAAACGTTGTTTTGCCTCACTATTCATCCTACTTATCTTATCTTAATCTGTTTTCCCTCCAGGGTTGGCTTTTCCCTCGGACTCAGCGAGGGATCCCACCTCTACCACCTCAAGGGCAGTGTCCTGGAGCTTCAGACTTTGGGTCGCTGGATACAACTGGGGAGAATGACCAGTACCTCGCCCAGGCGGCCTCACCTGCTATGCTGAGCAGGGGCCTTGCGGGGGGATGGGAGGATTGGAAGGGATAGACAAGGAAGAGGGAAGGAAGCGACCATGACCTTAAGTGAGGTACCATCCCAGCATTCGTCTGGAGGAGAAGTGGGAAACCACGGAAAACCACTTCCAGGATTGCTGAGGTGGGAATCGAACCCACCTCTACTCAGTTGACCTCCCGAGGTCCATGACAACCGACAAGAAATACACTACCGCCACAGGTATGAATCTGTGTTTCTGAGTGGACCCCGTTCCAGCCCTCGTACCACTTTTCAAATTTCGTGGCAGAGCCGGGAATCGAACCCGGGCCTCCGGGGCTGGCAGCTAATCATGCTAACCACTACACCACAGAGGCGGACCACCATTCATCCTACTAATTAACTAAAATTGGACCGCAGTCAATCGAGGACTTCTGACAAAAAATCGTCCCATGACCAATCATTAGAAAATCATAACCAAGCAAATACCAATGACCAGATGTCATATTAATTCCAAATTATATGAAATCAACAAACTCCAGTACACCAATCATCATTCATTAAATTAAGTATGAAATTGAAGTACAAAACTATGCACGTATGTAGCGAAGTATTCTAACTTAAATGAACAATAACAGTGATACAAAAGTACCCCCAAACGTACATAGTACACTGCTTCTACGGTTATGGGGTTAGAACCCACGCCCCAAATATCAACCATGTAGAATAAATCCATGACAACCGACAAGAAATACACTACCGCCACAGGTATGAATCTGTGTTTCTCAAACATGTGTTACGAATACAACAATACACCAACATATAAGAGAAATCCAATTCTGCGGAAACCTTCCATGAAATAACCATAACCAGTGACATGGGTGAGGATCGAACCGATGTCTGCTGGTCCGCAGAAACCACCTCTCTGAAATCCTTACATTCCTGAATCTGCATTACATTGAACGACGTTTGACAAACTGAATGGCTAAATGGTTAAAGTGCTGGCCTTTGGTTACTGGGGTACCGGGTGCGATTCCCGGCAGGGTTGGGTATTTTAACCATCATTGGTTAATTTTATTGGCACGGGGGCTGGGTGTATGTGTCGTCTTCATCATCATTTCATCCCTATCACGACGCGCAGGTCACTTACGAGAGTCAAATCAAAAGACCTGCACCTGGCGAGCCGAACATGTCCTCGGACACTCCCGGCACTAAAAGCCATACGCCATTTCATTTTCATGCAACCTTGTTAGTAATGACGGCATATCACTGAGCAGCATCTGATCATCATGCCCGGTCAATGTAGCGTCTTTATTCTGATTATCATGGGCTAAGGTATGCTGAACCGACTAGCGTACAAAACTGAAATCCTAGTAGTAAAACTCCTCCCGGTTTTGGGTGAAAACAGTGCATTTGTTTTGTGAAGAATATCGGAAAACTCAGTACATTTCATGCATGTCAAAGTGCGCCGAACTACAAAATCATTACTGAAATGCACTGAGAAATAAATATTTTGGTAATTAATATAAATTAAAGGTAGAAACAGAGAAGGAATTTTATACATACAATAGCTAAATTGTTAAATAAAGAATAAAGCACCCCAGGAAGAATAGCTAGGATTTTTGTATTTTTAAGAAGCATGTGGCAGAAAGAATTGAAAAGATATTAGCACTAACTAAAAGTACGGTTACTGTTAGTATGTAGGGGAACTGATGTACGGAGAACTAAAAAATTTGGTGATGAATATAAATATAAATTAAAAGTAGAATGTGGCAGGAGATGAAAATAGAATATCAGCACTAGTAGGTTTAATTAATATTAAATATAAATTGTTGAATTAAATAAGCTAAGGAAGGGGAAGATACATGTTGTCCTAGACTATATAACATTGTTAACGTCTAGGACAAAATCAATTTTATTTAGTATAGTAATAGTCAAATAATTGTGAGAGGGAAATATAAGTCATGTATCGAATCTAATGAATTGCAATAAACGAATGCTCTCTCCCCAGTTTCAGGCGATCCAAAACTGGGAAACGGGAGTATTTTCTTCTATACAAGGTGAGTGTCTCATACTGTTGATACGCTGACCTTCTGAACCCCACTAGGCAGGTTCGATCCTGGCTCAGTCCGGTGATATTTGAAAGTGCTCATTTACGTCAACCTCATGTCGGTTGATTTACTGACTCGCAATTGAACTACTGCGGGTCTAAATTCTGGCACCTCGGCGAATCCGAAAAACGTCAAAGTAGTTAGTGGAAAGTAATGCCAATATTATTATTAATATATTCTTATGTGCAATTTTGACTCTGAATGTATAATCACTCTCTCTTCGTTCTCTATAGAGCTCGTGCGCATCATGTGATTTTAGTTGCTGGCGCTCGTAGCGGTGACTTGTGTAGTCTTTCAGGGGGACGGTAGTAGCTTGCGCAACTATAAACGCAGAGAAGAATTGAATATTTAGATGTCGTCTCTAGATATTTGTGTAGAATTTCTTTAAGTTCAATGGGATGCATCGTATTTTAGAGCTACTTTAAAGAAGGGTGAAAAAAAAAAAAAAAAAACTGTGACAGTCATCGCATACTACAAACAACGGAAGCGTAGGGAGAAGAAATGACCTGCTTGTGTTTGAGAGAGACAAACATCCATGAGCCGCCTTATGCTGTTAAAATTAAAGTAAGCATATGTCTTCTCTTTCTATATAATAACGTAGCACAGTATTTGTGTCTATTGCAGTTTTAATTGTTTTTACAATTAATTTACGCAAGATTAATCTTTTTACAAATTGATTGCGGCAGAAAGGTTAAATCAGATGAGTGCGATTGCAAAGCCGGACCTTCACAATGCTTAAACATATGCTGCATTGTGTATTTATATCAATACTGAGAGAGATTCTTCCCAGACTTCCTCTCTGCAACAATGGAAGGAACCTTAAAACAATATTGCGGAGTATTTTAAAGGAGGAAATGCAGAAGAAATACTAAACGGACCATCAAATAAGCGGCCAATTTATTACGCGTCGGAAAGTGAAAATGTTGAATCCTTAAGTAAAAGTTAAGGTCATAGACTGTGCTTTCTCGAAAATCTTGAAAGCAGAGTGTGAAGTTGAATCTTTCTGTACCTCTACTTGCATAGTTCAAAACATTGTTGAAAGCGTCGTAGAGCTAATGGACTTCTTATTTCAGTGTCTTAACCAGTTGGGCAAACAAACTGTTAATAAATTATTAAGATGTTATCTTGTGAATAATTTGCCTGGAGGTAACATATCACTAGCTTCCACAAAAGAGTGCATGTTTCCAAACAATATATTTAAATTTTGTTGTGAAAATTAAGTAACAAATTGACAGAAGCGTGCAATTGCAGTTGAGACAGGGGAACAATCTTTATGTCCTTCCTGGTTCCAGAAAAGGAAGTTAAGCATTTCGGCCAGCCAGAATGTACACCAGAAATTTGACTGTAAATTAATTCCTATAATGAGAAAACATTAAAATTCTTTGATGAGCACTGTTAGGCCTTTCACAGGACACATCACTGCAATCTATAATGCACGTGCAATTTTCAAGTGTTTTTCAAGAGCATTAGACATTGTGCTTTTGATAGTGGATCATTGTGGGCAGAAAATCCACTCCTTTGTTTTCTCAAAAATATGATGGAGAGCGAATTTAAAAATAGCAGATACTGTAGTCGTATGACAGTTAAAAATTGTGCCTAGAGTGGCGAAACTAATACCGAGTTTACATTTCATTAGCAGTAGAAGCAGCATGGTTTCTTCGGTAAATGTACAGTTCTGATGAACAGAGGGCAACAAGGATAAGAGAATACGAAACACTGCAAACTTAGCAACCTGCTATTTCAAGAGGATGCTGTTCTTTGTCTTTCACTGGTCTGTATCCATGAAATGTATATTTAGTGTCCACGAAGTCCACGTGAACACCACAATCTCTCTTAAAATAAGTGTCAGTCGTCGTCTGTATATTCACTAGAGGAATTGGAAAATTTGTTGAAATTCCACTTCACAATTATTTTTCAGAGCAGAAAATAACACGTTCACACTGGTTTTGTTACCATTGGTGGTCATTACTTCAGTCTGCGTGCTTGAATCACTGTATGAATTTGAAAATCTTCCGTGGTACTAGTTTCAGCATTTTCGCCTCTTGTATCTAGTCGTCACTCGGTGCTGACGTTCGATCGAAACAAACAATCTCGGCACATAACCAGGACTGTCGGGATCTCTCGGAGGCCGACTACAAACACGCGAGTCCCTCGTTTCAGTGCCGCAATCCAGGCATTTCTTCTAATTTCATGCTGCTTTTTATTTGGAAACAAAAAACTTTGTGCCAGGAGGACAGTTAATATACGTGAAGTTGCAATCAACCACAGAACACTTTTTCTACTGTTTCGAGAACAGTACAAACAGTATAAACAAGACCAACACAGGCACAGGCACTCGACGGTACTCCCCCTGATTGTTTAAGTGACTTGCCACCAGAGCGCAGCACCCATCATGCGCACGAGGTCTATAGTAGCGTACCTCTAAGTGGGGATTATTTTCACATTAACTTAATTCATTTCAATAACTTTTTGAGTTGCTGGAAGAGTAGAGTGGGTGGAACATAGCGCCAGAATTTGACAATAGTTCGAAGAACAAGACTTTTTTTAATTTCCCCTTTTGATTATTGTTAAGTCCGCCTCTGTGGTGTAGTGGTTAGTGTGATTAGCTGCCACCCCTGGAGGCCCGGGTTCGATTCCCTGCTCTGCCACGAAATTTGAAAAGTGGTACCAGGGCTGCAACGGAGTCCACTCAGCCTCGGGAGGTCAACTGAGTAGAGAGGTGTTCGATTGCCACCTCAGCCATCCTGTAAGTGGTTTCCCGTGGTTTCCCACTTCTCCTCCAGGAAAATGCCGGGATGGTACCTAACTTAAGACCACGGCCGCTTCCTTCCCTCTTCCTTGTCTATCCCTTCCAATCTTCCCATTCCCCGGCAAGGCCACTGTTCAGCATAGCAGGTGGGGCCGCCTGGGCGAGGTTCTGGTCATCCTTCCCAGTTGAATCCCCCTACGCAGAGTCTGAAGCTCCAGGACACTGCCCTTGAGGCGGTAGAGGTGGGGTCCCTCGCTACGTCCGAGAGAAAAGCAACCCTGGAGGGTAAACAGATGAAGAAGAAGAAGATTATTGTTAAGAGTTGATAGTTTGCCGAGTAGTACTTCCGCTACTCACCATCATCACCTCTTAATTAGATGAATTAACTACCGTGAATATTGTGTTACGTGCAATTTTGACTCTGAATGTATCATCACCCTCCTTTAGTTCTCCAGATCAGCGTGTCTCTAAATGGAGATTATTTCCACATTAGCTTATTTCAATAACTTTTTGAGTCACGGTAAGAGTAGTGAGGGTGGGCGAATGATGATAGTAATTGAAAACACCGCAATATTTACCTCAAACACGTACTTGAAATACGAGATAAGAGGTTTAGAGTAAAGCTGATAGCCTTTCTCCCCTCCCTACCTGTTTTACTCTATAATACCACCGTATTCGAAAGGATTTGCAACATTTAATACCAAATTCAATTTATCAAGTCACCGAACTGCCAATTCGCTCCATCCCCTGAATCCTTTCGCACAAACACACTCCCGTATGTATGAACCAGTCAATCTACATGTTAATTGCTTCTCAGCCACGTTCTGTCTGGCTAACGCGCAGATGTGCCTTTCCCACAAAATGCGTCTCCTTGTTTCATTTTAAATCACTTTTCGCTCAGTATTTGCTTTAATTTTTTTATTAGCTAACTCACTTTTCTCGGCAGGCAGATGTTCTGGAGAGGAGAGTGATTTCCATGATTTACGTATTATTTTAATGACCCAATTAAAAATAATTAATGAACCCTGTTCAGTGAAACGTAAGTCCGACTGTATGGCTAAACGGTTAGGATGCTGGCCTTTGGTCCATGGGGTCCAAGGTTTGATTCCCGGCCGGGTCAGCGATTTTAACTTCTATTAGTTAATTTATCTGGTTCGGGAGCTGGGTGTATGTGCCGTTTTCAGCATTAGAATTCACCATTATCAGGGCCCCATCCTGATACACGCGCAGGTCGCCTGTACGAGGTCAACTCGAAAGACCTGCACCAGGCCTCTCCGGGGGACACATGCCGTTATTATAGTGAGACATGAAAAATGCACTTGGACGTGATATACGCATATTTTAAGGCCATTTTGCAGGTAAATTTCTAAGAAACTATTAGTTGAAAGGCAACCAAACATCACTCAACTTTCAACGTCAAGTATGAAAAAGTAGGAAAATATAAGTGCAATAAGACATAAGCCTGTCTTCTACGGTCGAAATTACTATATATAAAGTAAATGGAGTGGTTTATTGCTTAGCGTGATTAGCTGCCAATCCCGGAGGCTCGGGTTCGATTTCCGGCTCTGCCACAAAATTTGAAAAGTGGTACGAGGGCTAGAAGTGGGTCCACTCAGCCTCAGGAGGTCAACTGAGTAGCGATGGGTTCGATTCCCACCTCCAGCATCCTGGAAGTGGTTTTCCGTGGTTTCCCACTTCTCCTCCAGGCAAATGCCGGGATGGTACCTAACTTATAGCCACGGCCGCTTCCTTCCCTCTTCCTTGTCTATCCCTTCCAATTTTCCCATCCCCCACCATGGCCCCTTTTTAGCATAGCAGGAGAGGCCGTCTGGCAAGGTACTGTTCATCCGCCTCAGTTGTATCCACCGACCCAATGTCTCACGCTCCAGGACACTGCCCTTGAGGTGGTAGAGGTGGGATCCCTCGCTGTGTCCCAGGGGAAAGCCAACCCTGGAGGGTAAGCATATTAAGAAAGAAAGAAAGAAAGAAAGAAAGAAAGAAAGAAAGAAAGAAAGAAAGAAAGAAAGAAAGAAGGAAGTGGAAGCTGTAAATGGACTATTAATATATCTTATGAATAAAAGTTAACATTCTCCAGGCTTCATACGGCATTCGAATGGAATCAAAACAGGAATTGTAATATTTTCTTACAAACCATATTGAGTGCAGTTGTACGTCGGTGTTGTACTTTGACAAGGGACCTGTATGTTCTCGAAAAAGCTACATACAACTGTCCAAAACGAATCAGCATTGTACCGTATTGTACCGTACGACTGCTGCACCAGGATAGCAAAGTCACACTAAATTAATATTATTCATTAAAAAATACCTATAGTGGTTAGTATGATTTGCTGCCACCCCCGGAGGACCGGGTTCGATTCTCGGCTCTGCCACGAAATTTGAAAAGCGGTACGAGGGCGAGAAAGGGGTCCACTCAGCCTCGGGAGGTCAAGTGAGTAGAGGGGGTTTGATTCCCTCCTCAGCCATCCTCGAAGTGGTTTTCCGTGGTTTCCCATTTCTTCTCCAGGCAAATGCCGGGATGGTACCTAACTTAAGGCCACGGCCGCTTCCTTCCCTTCTTCTTGTCTATCCCTTCCAATCTTCTCATCCCTCACAAGGCCCCTGCTCAGCATAGGAGGTGAGGCCACTTGGTTGAGGTACCGGTCATCCTCCCCAGTTGTATCTCCCGATCCTATGTCTCACTCTCCAGGACACTGCCCTCGAGGTGGTAGAGGTGGGATTCCTCGCTAAGTCCGAGGGGAAAAAAAACCAACCCTGGACGGTAAACAGATTAAGAAGAAAAAACATTTCAACTATCTTTCCCGCTCAGCTCATCTCAACAGAGATCCAAACAGCAACATATCCCATATAAAAATTGAAATTTCTGACAAAAAGTAGGTACAGTTTTACGGAAGACAAATTATTACTTTATTATTTATATGGACAGCATATTCGAATGCTGCTGTGATGCGTGACCAGTCTTAAGGAAAATATTGGCTAAGAATAGTACTGTCAGATACGGGGTATTGCTCACAGTGCGACGATATGCTCCTTTGAGGGTACCTCCAATCGAGTTTTGTTCCATCTAGACCCCATGAATGTTAATTATAAATTTATGGATTATTTCATAACATATTTTTCTGCATTTGAGAACATACTACTTGATACTTACCGATAAACGTTATACTTGAAATGGTGAGTTTTATAACATTTACAGCAATACTTACAGTTCACTTGTTACTGCTGATCAACAGATTACCTGAGTAATCAAATAAATAAGACACACATTGGGGCATTTTTCACATTTTTGTCCTTTCCTTTTCGAGATTTAGATATCAGGTATATTTCATTCTTCTTAATCTGCTTAACCTTCAGGGTTGGTTCTTCCCTCGGACTCAAGCGAGGGATCCCACCTATACAGCCTCAAGGGCAGTGACCTGGAGCGTGAGCCATTGGATCGGGGATACAACTGGGGAGAATGACCAGTACCTCGCCCAGGCGGTCTCACCTGCTATGTTGTACAGGCGCCTTGCTGAGGGATGGGACGATTGGAAGGAATAGACAAGGAAAAGGGAAGGAAGCATGCGTGGCCCTGAGTTAGGTACCATCCCGGTATTTGCCTGAAGGAGAAGTGGGAAATCACGGAAAACCACTTCCAGGATGGCTGAGGGGGCAATCGAACCCACCTCTACTCAGTTGACCTCCCGAGGCTGAGTGGACCCCGTTCCAGCCCTCGTACCACTTTTTCAAATTTCGTGGCAGAACCTAGAATCGAACCCGTGCCTACGGGGGTGGCAGTTAATCACACAAACCACTACATCACAGAGGCGGGCAGGGGCATTTTATTATTGAACGTTATGAGTTGAACATCTTGACTTTTAGTGTGTTGGACATTGTGCAGTGGAATTTGTGATCTGTAAACCATTGAACATTACGGAAACATCCTCATAAAATTTGGCAATAGAGCTGCATAAGAAAATTCAGAACTGCGATTGTGCCTCCATATTTTGAAATAGTGTCATTGTGGCATGAGCTAAAGGATGATCAATTGCGGACAAGGTGGTAACATTTGAGCTCTTTTGAACGTAAGCAATAGTCAGTGTAATGTAATGTAATGTTAGTGTTGCCCACGGGGAGCTAAAAAGGCCTGCGTTAGCTTCTGCTTCTTCCCGTCATATTTCTTGTCAGCCTCCCACGAAAACGTTTGTTCACTTCCGGGTCTTTCTCACACAGTATGTGACATAAAACTCAAAATTCGCAGATACACACAATTGTTGCTTTCTAAACAAAAATTATGGAGTGGTGCATTTATCCATGTTTTTGAGCAAGTGTTATAAATTCCAGGTGTGAAATATTTTTAAATACATTTTATCTTAATACATTTGCCAGAATGTAGCAGGCTGACAGTAAGTAAAGTGTTCACATATGATGAAGACTATACACTTCAATTCACTCTGTATTTGTGTACGGAACAAACAAACAAACAAAAAATGACCTTACACTAAATTTTGTTTGTACAATGTAATATACCTTTTCTAACTATCCCTTTTACTGCCAAAACTACATACTCCGGAAATTATAGGCCAGTCAGTTTGACATGTGTTGCATGTAACCTTTGGGAAATCACTCTTTCCGATTATATTAGACATGTTTGCAAAATCAATAACTTGTGCAATAGAAGGCAGTTCGGGTTTAGGAATAGTTATTCCACTAAACTCAACTTGTAGGATTCCAGCAAAATATATTGGATTCAGGAGGTCAAATGGCCTGGAATGACCTATCTAAGGCACGTGATACGGTAGATCAAGGGAGAATACTTGCTAAATTAGTGCATTTGTTCTAGACAATAGAGTGTCTGAATTCGTGGCTATATTTCTAGAAAATTAGAATAGGTGAAGCTTTATATGATCTTGTAATAATTAAGGGAGGAATTTTGCAAGGCAGTGTTATTGAACTTTAGAATTTTCTTATATATATAAATTATATGAGTAAATAACTGCAATCAGAGATTTTTGTGAATGATGCTAGTCTGTATACAGTAATAAATAAGTTAAAGTTTGTGAGCAACTGAAAAAAGTCCTGGAAAATATTGTGAGATGGACAGCACGGTTTGATGGTAAATAGGGTTAAAAGTCTGGGTGTGAGTTTCACCATGAGAAAAAGTCCTCTCTGTTTTAATTACTGCGTTGTTCCTTATTTGTATCAATGTAAGTACCTAGGTGTTAAATAACGGTTACACATCTCTGCCCATGGTTATGAGGGTATTTAAGGGTTGTAGTAAGGATGTAAAGGAGAGTGCAGTCACTTGTGCTACATATTGATTGAACAATATCATAGTCTGTCTTCACACTAACGTTACACGTATCACATTGTATTACGCTGCTTGATAACGGCCTTCCGATGTAAACTGATCTTGCTGATTACATTTACGAGTATTATTGGCTACAACCTCGGCCTACCAGGATGGCTCTGCACTTAATACATAGTGTGCTCTTTACGTACCCCATTGCAGCATTTTCCTGTAAGTTTTAAGTTCCTTGCAGTTTGTATAAGCAGCTCATATTTTATATATGTTTATATCACCCTGTGTGAAATTTCAGGAAAGGTTTCAACATGCCCAGGTTATAACTTGCGTGAGCATGCAGCATGCTCCAAAGATACATCGACAAGCCTTTAACCAGCTGAATGAGTTCCAGAGAGGCCGTGATAAGAGATGCAGGTTGGAAACTTCGAGGCGTTGCTCGCTACTTGAACCGTTCTCACTATGCTGTGCGTCCGTGTTAGACGCAGTGAAAATGTGAGGGTACACAGACGCGTGGAGAAGGCTCGGGTGGATCGCGTCGGACCATCAGCAGGGAGAATGATTTCGTCTTGCGACAGGCTTTAAGCACTCCACTGGTGTCGCTGTGCACCATCCAGAGACATTTCACAGCAGCTGTTGATACGGCAGTATCCACCAGTACTATATCCAGGCGGCCATTAGAGCAGAATCTGTTGTCGTAGTGTCCCTTACGATGTCTACCTTTACGACCCGAGTATCGCCGAGCATGTTTCAAATTCTACCAGGAACGAGTAACAAGGCTGCTTGTGGCTGCCGTCGATTGGTGTTCAACGAAGAACCGGGTTACTGTCTGGATAATGACGATCGCCGAATCCGAGTCGGGAGAGTCCTGGCCAGCGCAATGATCCACACTTCATTGTTGAGCGTTAACACCGTCCCAACGAAAGGAGCTATGGTGGGGTGTCATTTACTATGATTCCCTCTACAAACTGGTGGTGATTATAAGAACTTTGCGATTGTGAGTGTTTCCTTCCTGGTGCAGCTCGATACCACATTTTCCAGTAGTATAATTTCCGACCTCACACAGTGTGGATATCTCTGGCCTGCCCTCGTAATGTCAATATGCTTCCTTGACTAGCAAGTTCTCAAAAGCTCTCGCCCATCGAAAACGCTTTGGAGCAGATTGAACGGCAATTTAAGCCAGTGGAAACTACGGTAGATTTGGAGGGTCATTTGCTGTGGCACAATCATTCTCCAGGAGAACATCCGACGTCTGCATGCTTCCATACCCGACCGTATCGCAGCATGCCTCCATGTTACGAGTAGTTCAAAACCGTGCTAAGCGTATCCTGAAAGTGTTTGTTACCTCGCAACGAATGATTGGTGCGGTAGTATATTCCATTATACTACTAAGGACTGTGCCTGTACCCACTTAGAGTACGTGCCCCTGCAATGGCTTCTTCACGATATAAAATTTATTTTTTGCAAATGAGTGTGTTTACCGACTCTTTTTCATTTGTTGAAATCTCTTATAATTGTTTTTTTTTTAGAAATAATGGAATTGTGCACATACGTCCCTTTTCATTAAAATGTTGGAGTTATATTCACAACACATTTCTTAACAGGTGATATGTATAATTCACATGAACATACCATCATGTTTTGTAGTTAAGAATGGTAAAAGTGAGCGTTTAAAATTAAGTTATAATCGTTTGTCACCAGGTGGAAGAACGAATTCACCATCGTTTGGTGTAAAAAGGTAAAAGACAGTCAAGTTTTGCGTTATTTTCGTTTCACACTAAACCACAGTTGGTGATATTTTTAAACATTTAATATTTATTAGGTTCAAATTTAGTTATTTTGAAATATAGAATAGTTCACATGTTATGTATATATAAACCCTGTCGACACCCACAGTTTAAATATTATATCTATAGGATAAAATGTTTTTGGAAAAGTGTACCTGAATGTGGACATGTCATTTCATTCCTGAAATAATATCTCCACACATTCACCTATTTTTGCATGTGGTTGTTGTCACATGTGAGAACAAAATGTAGCTTCCACTGAAGTCTTGTTCTTATTTATGACTGTGATAGCATAGAAGCTTCTGATGTTAACATTGATGCTTTTATGGCCCGACCTTGTAAATATGATACCGGGCGAGTTGGCCGTGCGCGTAGAGGCGCGCGGCTGTGAACTTGCATCCGGGAGATAGTAGGTTCGAATCCCACTATCGGCAGCCCGTGGTTTCCCATTTTCACACCAGGCAAATGCTGGGGCTATACCTTAATTAAGGCCACGGCCGCTTCCTTCCAACTCCTAGGCCTTTCCTATTTCATCGTTGCCATAAGACCTATCTGTGTCGGTGCGACGTAAAGCCCCTAGCAAAAAAAAAAAGTAAATATGATACGGGCGTTTGGGCTTATACCGTGTCAAGAAAACAAGGTGAAACTCTTTATGTTTCGCAGAGAACTTTGCTCTGGGTCTTCAGATGAAAATTCCGACTGTTCACGAGAAGTATTCCACCCGGCATTCGGAGCATGGTATAAAAATATTATTTATACGTTCAGTCGTGCTCCAATAGCATTTTCTGGCCCAGTGGGGAAAGCAATAGGAAACTACATCACTCTTCATCATGTCGTGTATGCTTCATGAGAGCGTTGCGGTATCACGATAACTGTGCAACCTTCACAGTGCTGTTTCATCCTACTTCTATGCTGAGGACTTACTACATGCTTTGGCTGTAATTCGAACCCCCTTGTTCACTACACTATGACGCCGTATCATATTGCATAAAGAGAGACAAATATTGTGCCATGTACCTTTACCAGGCAGCAAAAAATGTTGGACACAGTCTGTGCTCCCTTACCTTTCTCGTTTTGCTTTCTACATTCATTTCGCCCAGACTCTCTCTTTGCTCTCTCTCACTCCAATGCCGCAATTGAGATCTCTTTCTCTCTCACTTCTCGTGACGCCGTAATTAAAACGCGCTAGGTTAGTTCTCGTTTGATGCACGACCCGTATAAAAGTGAGAACGTTATTATGGCACTTGAGTGATGATGAATCCACGCCAGGGACAAGGCAAGAGAAGCCTCGAAAGGATTGCTTGCCCAAAACGCCACGTTGAGGTTTTAAGGGAAGCAAAAAAGCAGAGGAAGAGGTGGAGTAAAAACAACTTCATCCGCAATTTCATTTGGTTGAAAAAAGTTGAACAAAAAAAGAAACTCTCATTACTTCACCACTATACGTAAGATTATACGGCGTAGGCAAATGTTAGGAAGGGACCTTTCAGTACATAACACACCGATGGGAAAGAGGTTATGTAGTAGGTGGGGAGAAGAGACTTACAGAAGAAATAACCTTTTACTTTCATCCACATTAAGGGAGATTCAAATCTCAAACAATTACATACGATGAAATAACACTTCCTTTTGCACTGAAAAAATAATTTCCGTATGTACGAATAATCTTGAGCATCTTTCAAAGAACTTCCACTATATATTACCACAGATCCCATCTTAGCATGAGTACTTTGTATTTAGATCCCTGTATACAGCACTAAAATATTCATGTTCCACTTTTACAATATTGCATTTAGATGATGAGGATTATTATTATTATCATCGAAATCGAAACCGATTTTCAACCTATTAGGTCGTGTTACGTACATTTAGTAACTGTTGAAGAGATGTTAAGTACAAAACAAAAATGACCAACCAGACACCAGTGGGATCCGAACCCACACCCTCCCGATTTCGCGTCGGTTTGCTCTACCAATTGGGCTATGGTGGCCCACGCCATCTTCGTTCTGTTGGAAAGGATCTAAGCTACAGGTCTGGCACAACTGCCATCACACTGTAGAGTGCGTTTAAGTTGCCCGCTGAGGGCCAAGTCATTGAATATTGAATTTTTATGACCGCATTGTAATCGAAACCGACTTTCAACCTATTAGGTCGCGTTACGTACATTTAGTACGTGTTGAAGAGATGTTAAGTTATCATCATCATCATATGTTTACCATCCAGGTTCGGTTTTTCCCTCGGACTCAGCGAGGGATCCCACCTCTACCGCCTCAAGGGCAGTGTCCTGGAGCTTCAGACTCTTGGTCGGGGGATACAACTGGGGAGAATGACCAGTATCTCGCCAAGGCGGCCTCACCTGCTATGCTGAACAGGGGCCTTGCGGGGGATGGGGCAGATTGGAAGGGATAGACAAGGAAGAGGGAAGGAAGCGGCCGTGGCCTTAAGTTAGGTACCATCCCGGCATTTGCCTGGAGGAGAAGTGGGAAACGACGGAAAACCACTTCCAGGATGGCTGAGGTGGGAATCGAACCCACCTCTACTCAGTTGACCTCCCGAGGCTGAGGGGACACCGTTCCAGCCCTCGTACCACTTTTCAAATTTCGTGGCAGAGCCGGGAATCGAACCCGGATCTCCAGGGGTGGCAGCTAATCACACTAACCACTACACCACAGAGGCGGACTGAAGAGATGTTAAGTACAGAACGAAAATGGCCAATCAGGCACCAGTGGGATCCGAACCCACAACCTCCCGATTTCGCGTCGGTTACTCTACCAATTATTATTATTATTATTATTATTATTATTATTATTATTATTATTATTATTATTATTATTATTTCCCCGTTAGGGACCGCGAGACAGTTTCATAGCTTTATCCTTTCTTATTCCTTTATTCTTCTTAATCTGTTTATCCGCCAGGGTCGGTTTTTCCCTCGGACTCAGCGAGGCATTTCACCTCTACCGCCTCAAGGGCAGTGTCCTGGAGCTTCAGACTGTGGGTTGGGGGATACAACTGGGGAGAATGAGCAGTACCTCGCCCAGGCGTCCTCACCTGCTACGCTGAACAGGGGCCTTGTGGAGGGGTGGAAAGATTGGATGGGATAGGCAAGGAAGAGGGAAGGAAGCGGCCGTGGCCTTAAGTGGAGGAGAAGTGGGAAACCACGGAAAACCACTTCCAGGATGGCTGAGGAGGGAATCGAACCCACCTCTACTCAGTTAACCTCCCGAGTTTGAGTGGACCCCGTTTCAGCCCTCGTACCACTTTCCAAATTTCGTGGCAGAGCCGGGAATCGAACACGGACCTCCGGGGTTGGCAGCTAATCAGTCCAACCACTACACCACAGAGGTGGATGTTATTCCTTTCTTCCCCTCAAATACTCCTCCATCTGCTCACTATGCCTCATTTTCCTCTCCTCGGACCAATTTCAGCCTGTTTTCTTTCTCTCCCGACATTGGAATCCTTCCATTTTTAATATTTTCTCTCTCTCGCTTCTTCTTTTCTGTTGATCCTTTCCAAATCTTTCTTGACTTCATGTATCCAGGTTGTTGTTGACTTGTTCCAAAGATATTTCATGATATGTTTGGTTAGCCCGTTGTCATCCATTCTGTATAAATGTCCAAGAAATATCAATCACCTCTTCCGCATGGTATCTCTTATTTTTTCTATGTTCCGGTATATTTCACCACAACTTCTTGATTACCAGAGTTCTTTATTTTTTAGCGGACCGATTAATTTCCGTATATTTTTTGCAGTCCGCCTCTCTGGTGTAGTGGTTAGCGTGATTAGCTGCCACCCCCGGAGGCCCGGGTTCGATTCCCGGCTCTGCCACGAAATTCGAAAAGTGGTATGAGGGCTGGAACGGGGTCCACTCAGCCTCGGGAGGTCAACTGAGCAGAGGTGGGTTCGATTCCCACCTCAGCCATCCTGGAAGTGGTTTTCCGTGGTTTTCCACTTCTCCTCCAGGCGAATGCCGGGATGGTACCTAACATAAGGCCACGGCCGCTTCCTTCCCTCTTCCTTGCCTATCCCTTCCAATCTTCCCATCCCTCCACAAGACCCCTGTTCAGCATAGCAGGTGAGGCCGCCTGGGCGAGGTACTGGTCATTCTCCCCAGTTGTATCCCCAACCAAGAGTCTGAAGCTCCAGGACACTGCCCTTGAGGCGGTAGAGGTGGGATCCCTCGCTGTGTCCGAGGGAAAAGCCGACCCCGGAGAGTAAACAGATGATGATGATGAAATTTTTTGCAGTAGGCCTACTTCTAATTTATTCAGCTTGTAATTCAGTACTATATTTATTTATTTATTTATTTATTTATTTATTTATTGATGTCTTTATTTGTGGCGAAGTTAGGGCTCTTGGCCCTCTCTTACACTTAACCACATTATGCGGCTTAATACTGAATCCAAACTTAATATTCAAACTTAACACAGTGTATATAATATAATAGTAATATAACTTAATAAACTCTAAAACTAAAAGATTACATCCTAAGTCTAAATTTAGAAAAATAAATTCAATATTAACTACTCTAGGTGGAAATCATAAAATATAACAGTAATTTATGTAAACTTTTGGAACTATTTACTCCAGACATTCACTCTCACATTCACACATAACTACATGATATAGCCTACGTATTCAAGAGGAAATCTTTAGACTGTCTTGTGAAGGTAATTAATGAGGAACAGTTTCTAATTTCAGGGGGTAAAGCATTCCATATTCTAGCGCCCGACACAAGGAAAGAATTACTGAAGGCAGATGTATGATGTGAAGGTATTGCAATTGTTGACCCAGATCGCGTGTCACGGTCTTGAAAGGAGGATAGAAAACGGAAATTACTGGAGAGATATTCAGGTATATTTTCGGTCAAGAGTCGATAGATAAGGGTTGATACATGGTGATTCCTCTGCTTCTCTACTTTTAACCAAGAAAGTTGTGCATAAAAAGGGGATACATGCGAGGCAAAATTCAATGAAAAAATAAATCTAATGCAGGAGTTTAAAGCTCTCTGCAATTTCCTATTTTGTTCACTGGTAGCATCCAGCAACACAACATCACAATAGTTAAAAATTGGAAGTATCAATGTTTGAACCAGTTTTATTTTTAAGTTGAGAGGTAATACGGTCTGGTGAATCTTAAGGGGATGAAGTGATGAGTGAACTTTCCTGCATACGTTAGTGACATGCTCATCCCAGTTTAAAGTTTCATTTATAGTGACTCCAAGGCTTTTTACTGATTTACAGAATGGGATAGCAACGCCATTTAGTTGAATGACTGGAATTTGTAGACTGTGTAGATGGGCAAGCAGTTTCCTCTGGCCTAGTATAATAGCTTGTGTTTTCGTTGGGTTGATGGAGAGAGAATTCTCAGCTGCATAACAGCTGATCTGTTCTAAGTTTCGGTTCATATTTTCAATAGCTGCATTTATGTCATTCACTTTTGTGTGACAGTAAATTTGAAGGTCGTCGGCATAGAGATGGTAGTTGCAGTTTTTCAACTTAGAAGAGATGTCATTCAAATATAAAATAAACAACAGGGGGCCGAGTATAGAACCTTGTGGCACACCATTAACTTTGTACTTCCACTCCGTTCTCTTATCATTCATGACAACACACTGTCGTCGGTTATGGAGGTAGGAAGCGAACAATTTGAGAGCAGCGTGGCTAAAATGGTAGGAATGCAATTTCGCTATTAATATGTCCGTACTGATAGTGTCAAAAGCACTGCTGAAGTCTAGGAGAATGAGCACGGTCACTTTGCGTTCGTCCATTGCTTTTCTTACGTCATCCGTAACTTTTAGAAGAGCAGTAGATGTACTATGGCCTTTTTTAAATCCAGATTGCAGGTGATCAAGTAACGAATGATGCATCAAATATTGGAGCAGTTGTTCATGCATGAGTTTTTCTAAGACTTTCGAAAGTGAAGAAAGTATACAGACAGGTCGATAGTCAGATGGAGAATTTGCTAGAGATTTTTTTGGTACTGGGAAAATTAAGGCATCCTTCCAAACAGTTGGGAAGTAGCCTTCCAAAAGACATGAGTTACATATGTGGGTTAAAATTGGCAGTACTACATCTATCAAGGTAACGACGAAGGATATCGGGATGCCGTCCACTCCGATTGCTTGCGATTTGATTGATGTTAGTTTTCTTCTTACATCGTTTTCATTTACTTTACGAAATTTGAACAAAGGCCGTTGTGGTAATGGAGTAGATTGAAGAGAATTTATTGTTGTTTGTATAATATGAGGGTGGGTATTAACTATTTCTCTAGTAAAGTGGGCATTTAATTCATCTGGATTTATGTCATGCGTATTGGAGTTTGTAGTTTGCCTCCCAATACCTACGGATCTGAGTTGTTTCCAGGTACTTTTTGTGTTTAAGTTACTGGCTAATTGTTGGAAGTACGCATATTTTTTGTTTCTGATTATTTGTTTAACTTTATTTCTAAGCACACGGTACTTTTCAAAATCTTCAGATGATAATGTCTGCTTGTAACATCTGTGTAGTGCATCTCGTTCAGCCATTGCGGACTTAATGTCATTTGTTAACCATGGAGCAGCTTTTCGAGTCACCCTAGCAGTACGTTTAGGTACGTGTTTGTTATACAATCCCAACAATAATGTGTTAAACCTCTTTACTTTTTCGTCATTGTCAGTCAAGTGCAGTATTTCGTCCCACGGGCAGAGATTAGCATCTTGTATCAATTGTTGAGGATTTAAATTTTTCATGTCTCTATAGGTTATCCACTTCGGCTTTGTTTTGGGAACTTTCAAAGAATAAGCTAAATATATGAGATCGTGGTATGAAATACCAGGTACAGAAGTTTGTCCGTGTTTTAGTATTTTCTGAGGATTATTTGTGATAAGTAAATCTATTAGAGTGTGTGAGGATCCGTTAGCCGTGTGCACGTGGTGAGTGGGATTAAGTGGCAACACTGACATGTTACAAGAGGTAAGTATGTTCTGTAAACGATTTGCTTCAACGGAGTCTATTAACAGGTTTGTGTTAAAGTCGCCAAATATGAGTACATGTTCGTAGATAGGTAGGAGTCTTAGTAAATTTTCTTCGAAGTCTGTGAAGTTTCCTGCTTTTGGTGGTTTGTAAACAACTCCAATCAGTACTTTAGTCTTATCAACAGATAGTTCTACAAACATATATTCAGTTAAGGTATCGGTAGATAATGTCGATGTATGTATAATCTTCCCCGTTAAATTATTTTTGTAGTATAGAGCTACTCCTCCTCCACGGCGCTTCGGTCTATTGTGAAAAACTGCATTAAATCCTTCTATATTTACCGAATTCAGAGGGACCGAGTCCTTCATCCAACTCTCACTAATTGCTACAACATTTACCATGCTTCCTTCAAAAATAGCTTTCAGCTCAGTGTGATGGGCAATTATAGACTGAGCATTGACATGGGCACACAATAATGAGCGGGGAAAGGACGAGAATTCTCTCTCCAGGTGACTGCGGGCGGGGTGAGAGGGGGTCAGGGAAAGAGAAGGGTGGGAGGGTTCAGTATCAAGGTGAAGGTTGTTTACCCTGCCCAGGGAGAAAGCTACGTTATTACCTGTGTTAGCCATAATCAAAAATAAACAGAGGGCAACTTACCATGGTTTCCTCTTGCCTACGTAAGCCACTTGAATCATTTAAACATTCACTCACACTAAACTTATAATAAAACCACTTATAATTAAATCGTAAATCCATGAGTCATGTACTCTACTAATCACCTAGCCCTGAAATAACAGCATTTAGTTCCGCTGTAGTGGTCACAGTGAATTTGTTTTTGTTTTTGCCTAGAACTACTATTCTTCCTTCCTGGGTCCAAACGTTACGCACTTCGAGCTGGTCTCGGGCTCGATTTAACAGATCTTTTCTAGAAGCAGTCAGTGACTCCGTAACCAATAGTTTGGTGCCTTTGAAGAGCTTCTTAGCGCGCCAGACACGATCGCGAACATGAAACCGGACGAATTTGACTATAATCGGCCTGTTTCCCGAGGTCACGACTTCCGCAGCTGATCTGCGTAGAGGTCCCAATCTATGACAGCGATCGATGTCATCCATCGATAATTCCACTTGTAGGTAAGACTTTACTGTCTCTATCACTTTGGTATAGACATTCTCAGCCGGTTCTTCTTTCACCCCGTGTATGAGTAGACAGTTCCGTCTACTGTATTGTTCGGCTTCGTCAGCCCTGGCTTCGTGCTGGTCAAGACGCTGTTGAACAACTAGTAACTCCTCCTTTACACAAGAAATTTCCGCCGAGATGTACTGGCGAAAGTCTTTGAACTCGGAACAGAGGGAAGACAGATTTTCATCGGCGCGGTCGTTAGTGTTGGCAGCCCTGCTGGCACTGGCTGATGTCAACTGTTCCAAGCGAGCTTGGAACTCATCCATCCGTTTAACAAACTTTATTTCAAAGTCCGACACACGCTTATTTACACTTTTTACGGACATGTTTTTACTAGAACTAGACGTCAGTTGTCTGGTGTAATTACTGAGACACACTCACCGGACCTGTCTGCTAATAATCTTGCTAATTCAGGCTGGTAACACAGAGCTCTCCTACACAACACACACATCACGCGCCATATTAGTAGCTAACATACAAGTATTATTATTATTATTATTATTATTATTATTATTATTACAGACACCCTATGTGCATCAGTAGTGGAGTGTTGGGCTGCAAACCAAAAATCACATTTTATAACCCGGTAAACGTAGTCGAATTTTTTGAACATACATACATACATACATACATACATACTTACATTATCATTATAGACTGTTATGCCTTTCAGCGTTCAGTCTGCAAGCCTCTGAGAATTTACTAAACGTCGCCACAATCCTCGATTTGCAACTAGTATTGTGGCCTCATTTAGTTCTATACCTCTCATCTTTCAATCGTTAGAAACCGAGTCTAACCATCGTCGTCTTGGTCTCCCTCTACTTCTCTTACCCTCCATAACAGAGTCCATTATTCTCCTAGGTAACCTATCCTCCTCCATTCGCCTCACATGACCCCACCACCGAAGCCGGTTTATGCGTACAGCTTCATCCATCGAGTTCATTCCTAAATTAGCCTTTATCTCTTCATTCCGAGTACCCTTCTGCCATTGTTCCCACCTGTTTGTACCAGCAATCATTCTCGCTACATTCATGTCTGTTACTTCTAACTTATGAATAAGATATCCTGAGTCCACCCAGTTTTCGCTCCCGTAAAGCAAAGTTGGTCTGAAAACAGACCGATGTAAAGATAGTTTCGTCTGGGAGCTGACTTCCTTCTTACAGAATACTGTTGATCGCAACTGCGAGCTCACTGCATTAGCTTTACTACACCTTGATTCAATCTCACTTACTATATTACCATCCTGGGAGAACACACAACCTAAATACTTGAAATTATCGACCTGTTCTAGCTTTGTATCACCAATCTGACATTCAATTCTGTTGAATTTCTTACCTACTGACATCAATTTAGTCTTCGAGAGGCTAATTTTCATACCATACTCATTGCACCTATTTTCAAGTTCCAAGATATTAGATTGCAGGCTTTCGGCACAGTCTGCCATTAAGACCAAGTCGTCACCATAGGCCAAACTGCTTACTACATTTCCACCTAACTGAATCCCTCCCTGTCATTTTATACCTTTCAGCAGATGATCCATGTAAACTACAAATAGCAAAGGTGAAAGATTACAGCCTTGTCTAACTCCTGTAAGTACCCTGAACCAAGAACTCATTCTACCATCAATTCTCACTGAAGCCCAATTGTCAACATAAATGCCTTTGATTGATTTTAATAATCTACCTTTAATTCCATAGTCCCCCAGTATGGCGAACATCTTTTCCCTCGGTACCCTGTCATATGCTTTCTCTAGATCTACAAAACATAAACACAACGGCCTATTCCTCTCGTAGCATTTTTCAATTACCTGGCGCATACTGAAAATCTGATCCTGACAGCCTCTCTGTGGTCTGAAACCACACTGGTTTTCATCCAACTTCCTCTCAACGACTGATCGCACCCTCCGTTCCAGGATGCCAGTGAATACTTCGCCTGGTATACTAATCAATGAGATACCTCGATAGTTGTTGCAATCCTTCCTGTTCCCTTGCTTATAGATAGGTGCAATTACTGCTTTTGTCCAATCTGAAGGTACCTTACCAACACTCCACGCGAATTTTACTACTCTATGAAGCCATTTCATCCCTGCCTTCCCACTGTACTTCACAATTTCAGGTCTAATTTCATCTATTCCTGCAGCCTTATGACAATGGAGTTTATTTACTATCTTTTCCACCTCCTCAAGCATAATTTCACCAACATCCTTTTCCTCCTCCCCATGAGCTTGGCTGTTTGCAACACCACCATGATGATTTCCTTTTACATTGAGAAGATGTTCAAAATATTCCCTCCACCTCTCCAATGATTCCCTAGGATCTATTATGAGTTCACCTGAATTACTCAAAACACTGTTCATTTCCTTTTTCCCTCCCTTCCTAAGATTCTTTATTACTGTCCAGAACGGTTTCCCTGCTGCTTGACCTAGCCTTTCCAGGTTATTACCAAAATCTTCCCATGACTTCCTTTTAGATTCAACAACTATTTGTTTCGCTCTGTTTCTTTCATCTACGTACCAATCCCTGTCTGCCTTGGCCCTTGTTTGGAGCCATTTCTGATAAGCCTTCTTTTTACGTTTACAGGCTGCTCTCACTTCATCATTCCACCAAGATGTTCGCCTTTTCCCATCTTTACACAGAGTTGTTCCTAGGCATTCCCTTGCTGTTTCTACTACAGCATCCCTGTATGCCACCCATTCACTTTCTATATCCTGAACCTGCTTACTGTCTACTTTTCGAAACTTCTCACTAATCATATCCATGTACTTCTGTCTAATTTACTCGTCCTGGAGACTTTCTACCCTTATTCGTTTGCAGACAGATTTCACTTTCTCTACACTAGGCCTAGAGATACTTAGTTCACTACAGATCAGATAGTGGTCTGTATCATCGAAAAAAAACCGCGAAAAACTCGTACATTCCTAACAGATTTCCTGAATTCAAAGTCTGTTAAGATATAGTCTATTATGGATCTGGTTCCCCTAGCCTCCCATGTGTAGCGGTGAATAGCCTTATGCTTGAAGAATGTATTCGTAACAGCTAAATCCATACTAGCACAGAAGTCCAGCAAACGCTTCCCATTCCCATTAGCTCCATATCTTCCCCACATTTACCAATCACCCTTTCGTATCCTTCAGTTCTATTCCCAACTCTCGCATTGAAATCGCCCATTAGCACTATTCTATCCTTGCTGTTGACCCTGACCACGATGTCACTCAATGCTTCATAAAACTTGTCAACTTCATCCGCATCTGCACCCTCAAATGGTGAATACACGGACACAATTCTTGTCCTAATTCCTCCAACTGACAAATCTACCCACATCATTCGCTCATTTACGTGCCTAACAGAAACTATGTTGCGTGCAATGGTATTCCTGATAAAGAGCCCTACCCCAGACTCTGCCCTTCCCTTTCTAACACCCGTCAAGTACACTTTATAATCTCCTATCTCTTCCTCATTATCTCCCCTTACCCGAATATCACTTACTCCTAGTACATCCAGATGCATCCTCTTTGCTGACTCAGCCAGTTCTACTTTCTTTCTTCCATAAGCCCCATTAATATTGATAGCTCTCCATCGAATTCCATTTCGTTCGCCAAGTTGTTTCCAAGGAGTCCCTCGCCTGTCAAATGGGAGTGGGACTCCATTACTCCCATAGGTCCGAGGCTTGCTTAAAGTGTTCTGAGCTCGGTAAATTCATGAAGCAGGATGCTGCCCTACTTGCACATAGTCCAAGTGAGGATCTCTCCTCTAACGGGTTATGGACCACCGGTGAATTATATAGTCCTAGCCGCCTGAGCACAAGGAGAGCCACGACTCAGAATATGCCCGAGATGCCCACTCCCATTCCATAGCAACTGGTATCCCGACTCTCAGGACCACTTACTAGGCCACTCAGCCGTTGCCCATGGTTCACGAACTAGGACGTAACTACAGTAACCCACAAACATGAACCATGAATTTTTTGAAGTGTAGAATTAAATCCATTCCAAAAATTCATGTTATGCGATGTCGACATGAAAAAAGTGGTAACGATAAGACTGAAAGATGAAAGTGTATATAGATATACAGTTAATATGTGTAGAACCGGGCGAGTTGGCCGTGCGCGTAGAGGCGCGCGGCTGTGAGCTTGCATCCGGGAGATAGTAGGTTCGAATCCCACTATCGGCAGCCCTGAAGATGGTTTTCCGTAGTTTCCCATTTTCATACCAGGCAAATGCTGGGGCTGTACCTTAATTCAGGCCACGGCCGCTTCCTTCCAACTCCTAGGCCTTTCCTATCCCATCGTCGCCATAAGACCTATCTGTGTCGGTGCGACGTAAAGCCCATAGCAAAAAAAACTATGTGTAGAAGTTTTAATTTGGTAGTCCGGTGCCTTGGGGTCTGCCTGAGACTCTTTCTCGAATAAATCTGTCACTTCGGTGACATCAAAATTAGTGATGAGATGATATGCGAAAGCAAATTCAGATACAGGATCTACACAAGCGGAAAACAGCGCATCATTGCAGTCTCCATAGCAGGAAATTTTATTTTCATTTTTCCTGCCACGTTGTGATATTAAAATAATTTTAAACTGTACCACCGACATCTTGAATCACGATATTGTATACAAACGGCCGGTGAAGTGGGTCATTTCTCATTTGGCATTCGGCATTAACACTACTAGGTAATTATTTCACAATATTTTGGTGGGACAAAGTGAATTCTGACAATCTCTATCTTCCGACCTAAACTGTGAGAGTTTTGGAAGAATCAGTACTCATTTACATTTCTTCGCCTTCCAGTCTGCTTCATTGGAAATATCGTCCGACTATGAACCGTTTCGGGTTCGATTTCCGGCCTTCATTGGTAAATTCCGATGACTCGGGGACTAGGCGTGTCTGTCATCTTCAGCATTACAATTCATCTTAGATAGAGCCCCACTCTCACAGACGCCCAGATCACCTATAAGGCGCAAACACTCGAGACCAGCACCAGACCTCGCGGAGGACACACGCCATTATTATTATTATTATTATTATTATTATTATTATTATTATTATTATTATTATTATTATTATTATTATTATTAATTATTATTATTATTATTATTATTATTATTATTATTATTACATTGACGTAGAATACTTCTGTAGTTTCTGAACCCTACTTGAGCTAGTAAACGTTACAAAAACCGAGCGAGGTGGCCGTGTGGTTAGGGGCGCTCAGCCGTGATCTTGTATTCGGGAGATAGTGGGTTGGAACCCCACTGTCCGCAAACCTGGAGATGGTTTCCCTGGTTTCCCATTTTCACACCAGGCAAATGTTGGAGTTGTACTTTAATTAAGGCCACGGCCGCTTCCTTCCCGCTTCTTAGCGCTTTCCTATCCTATCGTCACCATAAGATCTATCTGTGTCGGTGTGGCGTAAACCAAATTGCAACCAAAAAATAGCTACTGCTTGAAATTTTGTCAGAAACTAACTGGCTCCTCTTGCCGGTCCCTGCTTGTTGAATGATTGTAGTCCCCGCTTCCATTTTCAGTGCGCTCGTAGGAAGTGTAAGCGACGTACGCATGTGCTACCACACTAAATCTAACTAGATCGCTTTCAGACCTCTGTAAGGGTTCATCTTTCTAACAGTTCAGTGTGTTCCTAGAGTTTTGAGAGTTTTATTAGAGTTCTGAGATTCGGAGAATTCAGAGAGTTCTGAAATTCTGAGATTTCCGAGAGTTCGCAGGGTTCTGAAAGTTCGCAGATTTCTAGGATTTTTGAAAGTTCCCAGATTTTAGAGAGTTCCGAAACAGCTGAACGTTCTGAGAATTTTGATATTTCTGAAAGTTCCGAGTATTAAGAAAGTGCCGAAATTTCGGAAATTTCAGAAAATTTAGTGTTCCCAGGTATCTAAAATTCCAAGATTTCATAAAGTTTTGACTATTCTGAGATTTCTGAGAATTCCGATGGTTCTGAATATTCTAGGAGTTCGGAGAAGTTCAGAGAGTTTAGAGAATTCCGAGAGTCTTGAGATCTGATGGAATTCTGAGAGTCCGGAGTGTTCTGAGAGTTTTCCGAGAGTTCCGTCAGTTCTGAGCGTCCTGCGAGGTTTGAGAGTGTTCTGAAAATTCTAAGAGTTATGAGAATGCTGAGGTTATTAGAATGTACCAAGAGTTCTCAGTGTGTTCCGAGACTTCTGAAAGTTCAGAGAGTTATGAACTTTCGGGATTTCCGAGTGTTGTGGTATGTTCTGAGATTTCTGAAGGTTCTGAGAGGTTTAAGAATTCCGAGAGTTCAGTGTTTTCTGGAATTTCCTAGATTTCTTAGCAGAGAATTCCGAGAGTTATGAGAGTTCTGAAATTTTCCAGAGTTCTGAGTATTTTGACGGTTTTGAGATTTTCGACAGTTTCAGTAGCTCCGAGAATTTGTAGAGTTCTGAGGGTCTATAGACTTCCAAAACTTTTGATATCTCGGAATGAACGCTGGTGGATTGAGAGATCTACTGTGCTAACTGAAGGAAACCACAACGAGCTCTGCTCGACATGAATAGCATGATGGTTACAGGATAGATTTGGAATAAAATAAATCTTCGCCTGTGGTTACGTGTGCCATACTGGCATATCTGAGAGGTTCTTATACTTGAATACAGTAAGTGCAAGGTGAATGTGTGAAAGAAATGAAAAATCGGTGTGTACAATAGGTAAGCTTTTATCTGCACCATGTATCACGAGGCTCCGACTACGCTTATTGCTATTCAGAGTCTCTCTAGCAGCGGCAGTTTTCTTTCGCTTTCTGTACTCTCTGCGAGTTCGGCTGCGGACTTCGACAGATTATTCATATGTTGTATGCAAGATATCAGCAACGTATGTCTACCTATTCTGGTAATTGAAGGAAACCAGATCTAGCACCTTGGCCTAGGCGAAAAAACAACTTGATCACAGTAAGTTAAAGACATAAAAATATAACAATTTATTTTTTATGAGTTTATTGGGTACTAGCAAATGTACCCGTGCTTCACTACGGTATTCTATATTGTATACGGATTTCTACGTACATTACTGTAAAGGTAGTGATTAATATTATATTAAATTGCAAGTATCTTAGCGCTATCCGAGAAACAAAACAGCGAGGAAGCCATACGTTGTTTCCGATGTAAGGTAGGCATTGGGGAAGTTTTGTTGGTAATGACAGGCCTCATTTCCTACTGCCAAACACAGTCGAGTTCGGGAATTTCAACTATAACGGCAGGCTCACTTGGCAACTGCCACTCACATTAGAGATGGAGAGTTTGCATTATAAAGACAAGCCCTTTTCCCTAAAGCCAGTCACAATCAAGTTGGAGAGATTTAATTATAATCGAGAAATGCAGCGCTATCTAACGTATCAACAATCGAGACACGACAATAAGTCATAGAACCAAAGTTGTAGACCTCTCCGAAATGAACGGCGGTTGTGTTGTCTGTTTTGTAACACGTCTTACCGTTTGACCACTAACTACCCCGTAACGAAGGTCTGCACCGTCATAAAATGCATCGATATTTCGATATTTTCCTGGGTCTAAAGTTGTACATTTGAATAGCATGGAATTTTCCTCAAAGAAAAGAGTGTCCAGGTTTCGGGATTAGCACTCGCCTACATACAGAGTATTTAAGGAAGAAAGTAATACAGTTAAGGAAGTTGAAATTAATAGCAAATAGGATTATAACTGAGGACAACCGGATAGGACAAATATGTAAATACCGAGTGGATGTATTGGAAAATAAAATATACCTCAATGAATTGTGATGCTATGAGTCACGTATATGAGAAGGCGGCAACAGGGGAGAAATTTAGGCCCAGGGATTCTTAGGTAAACAGATAAGAAGATGGCTTATGGTGTTATTACCTGAGGCTAAAGAGGCAAGGCCGAGTCAAGAAATTAAAATCGGAAAATAGAAGTAGAATAGATATACAGTAAAAATAGCTGCCTCTGTGGATCCGTGGTAGAGTGTCGGCCTCCGGATCCCAAGTTAGCGGGTTCAAACCCGGCAGAGGTAGTCGGATTTTTGAAGGGCGGAAAAAAGTCCAATCGACACTCCATGTCGTACGATGTCGGCATGTAAAAGATCTCTGGTGATACATTTGGTATTTACCCGACAAAATTAATTAAATCTCAGCCATAGACGCCCAAGAGAGATCCGGTTTACACTAGGTCCGCTAGATGGCAGACAGAGTAAACCGGAACGTCGAAATTGACGAGCAGACAGCCAGATGGCGTCAAATCGAAATGTCTGCAAACGGTAGCTGAGGCCATACGATTATTATTATTATTATTATTATTATTATTATTACAGTAAAAATTATATGTGAGATAATGGGCTACACTCCACGGCACTGTTCAAATATTAACAGCGCCCTTAGTGCTATTCAAGGACGATAGTAAACTCCAACGGTATTCTGTCAATATCCCCCAGAATAGCCGATTGACGTCTCTCATACTTTGTACCCAAGGAACAACCACGAGTTTACAGGAATGATTACGAAAATGGCAATATATTACGTCCCAGCTGGCAAGCAGTAAGGGACGTTGTCATCGTAACCTGTAGGTTCGTTGTCGGTCACTCAATGCAGTGCATGAGACCCGCAGAAGATAGTAATTTTCTCCGTCATATGAAGAGTAAGGGAAATTATTTATATAACAAAAGTAGTTTATAGTGAAGGGACGTTTCACATAAATATAGTCCACGGATTTTACAGAAAATCAACGGTATAAGAGAAAGTGGAAGATAAACGTTCTGCTTTTCCTATAAAACCCCGTCTATTCAGAGATTTTAAACCATATGCATATCTAAACATTTCCCGGGACGAGTATACTCTAAATATGAAGTTAGATCGAGATCTATCCAGATGTTTCGCCGTGATGGTGGAACAAACAGACAAACAGGCGCGAAAAATAGAAACTACTGATACGGTATTGAGTTGACCTAACGGATAAATATCTGAAAATCTGGCAAAGCAAACGAAATTACAGACAGTATACACCCTACAACTTTATTTATGTAGATTGGATAGGTTTTGAATTTCAAAACAAAACAATTTTGATTTGATAATGATATTTTTTAATTGCTTTACGTCGCACCGTCACAGATAGGTCTTATGGTAACGATAATTAATATTATACACCACAATTCAAGTTAAAATTATTATTAACTATTAAGTAGTACCGAGAGAGTTGGCCGTGCTGTTGGGATCGCGTAGCTTTGAGTTTCAATTCGGATATGGTGGGTTCTAATTCCACCGTCGGCAGCCCTGAAGATGGCTTTCCGTGGTTTCCCATTTTTACACAAGGCACATGTTGGGGCTGTTCCCAACCGTAGACCTTTTCCATAATTTCGTTGCCGAAAATATTGGATGTGTTAGTGTAACGTTATACCACTAGCAATAAATAAATAAATAAATAAATAAATAAATAAATAAATAAATAAATAAATAAATAAATAAATAAATAAATAAATAAATAAATAAATAAATAAATAAATAAAAATATACAAATTTAAAAGTAAGTAGATATAGAGTAAAGGCACCTTCCAATAAGGTGCCTTTCCAGGTAACATTACACTCAAGCAATGATCTAATTCGGATTTCTGGTACTGAAAAATTGTAATTTGGTGAAAGTAGGACATTAATTATTTTAAGATTAAGAGTGAGAATTTGTGAGCTTGTTTGTATATGGAGGGTATTCTTGTGAACTACTGAACTAGTTTCAGAAATTCTTATGTCTTCCACATAAGAATACGATATAATATACATCTGAACCTATAGCGATTAAGAAGTTCGGTGAATCTGAAAAAAATGTGCATCGGCAAAATTTTCACTTTTAAAAGTGAATGTGTTACCTGAACTCTTATTCATGTTAAAAATGAACTTACTAGTTTCCCAGAAAATACTTTTCTCTGTTTAAATACACGCTCTTTCCTATAAAATCGAATATATAACATCCGTATTGGATTTAGATTACACCTCTTATTAAAATATGCACACATTTTTTTTCGTAACTGACGGTTTCCCATAAAATTGCTTTTATATCGTATTAAGGAGCATTTGAGCACGCAGCTCAAGGCACTCGCATGTTGAGCGTTGTACAGCTGAGTGATTAAGTGTGAAAATGTTTATTTGTTTCCAATAGTGGTATAAGGCTAGTGATCTTTATACTTTTTCACTTTATGAGGTAAAATTTGAAGCAAAAAGAAGGGACAGTGAAAGAAAATATGGACCAGGCCAAAGGAAATGTACGTCTGGGACCCTCAGAAGAGAATACACCGCCTAATCCGTTAGAAGTACAGGTTCTAGAAAAAGTCATGTTTTCTGGCTACGGACTTATTGTTGAATTGTTCTCTGTTGTTACCAACAGTGGATAGATTCGATTGCCTGACTTCAAGGTGAGCGAAAAAGCGGTAATTGCTACTTATGCAACATAATTTTATATTATAATGCATTTTATTACTATCGAACTCTTTACGTTTTGCTAGTCCATTCATATGCAATACGCAAAAGAAAGCAATTGATTGTGTTATCCTTTTACGTCAACTGCTGGCCTGTAACTTATTATTGTGGAGTTCATCTTCCCCTTGGTGCTTCGAAACCACTCGCCATACACAGTTGGAAGTTTGCATGTAAAATATGAATAAACTGTACTTCTTGTCAACCAAGGCTCATCTCGATGTCTGGGGAATTTCTTTGTGAGTGTCCGACGAAGCAGTGCTTTTTTTCATTACGCAGTCCAATCAACGCTATTATCGCATTCAAATATTCTTACTCCACAATCTCCGGACATGGTGAAACGACCAAGACAGCAAACGGTTTTGCCGAGAAACCGAGCTTCGAAACTGCGGTTCAGGGCCAATTCGGCTGCCACACTTGATGACGTCATGCGCGGAGCTGGGCTGGCAGGAAAGAAGTGGGCTACATCGTAGTAATCTTGTATCCTTCCAGTTTCAGATGAACCAGTAAAGCCCGGTTGTATAAAACATTTGATCTGAGTTTAACGAGGAAAAATGGCTGCCAGTCGAGCTGACTTCGATTTTCCGTTGTATAAACGCTAATTTTAGATCATCTCTTCTCGATCTTTCAGATTTGACTGCCGAATATTCGGCGGTTAATCTCCTTGAACCTAGATCATTATAATTATCATTCATATTAAATATTCAATTAGACCTGAAGACTTGAGAAGTGTTTCCTTGTATCGTATCTGCGTAAGAATACCGCACCTTAATAATATCGAAGTGAGTTATATATATCTTGAATGTTAGTAGTTAAATACTCGTTGGCTGAATGGTCAACATGCTGGCCTTCTGTTCAGAGGGTCCCGGGTTCGATTCCCGGCCGGGTCGGGGATTTTAATCGCTTCTGATTAATTCTTCTGACTCGGGGACTGGGGGTTTGTGTCCGTCCCAACACTCTCCTCTCCATATTCAGACAACATACCACACTACAAACCACCCTCCATATAGGGTTGGCGTCAGTAAGGGCATCCGGCCGTAAAACAGGGCCAAATCCACATGTGCGACCCAGTTCGCACCCGCGACCCCACAGGTGTGGGAAGAAGCGGTAGGAAAAGAAGAAGTTAGTAGTTAAATAATATTGCTAAAGAACGCTCGATTTTTCAGAAGCTAGGTTATGTAAATATCATAAAATATCATGATACAGCTTCAATAATTAAGTATTTTAAATTATGTGTCAAGTTTACAAACAAAGCAATTGTGCAATATATATATTTTCTATAGCAGGGATGTCAGATTATTCCGACTTTTCATCTGATGAAGAAGAGTTGATTTTTCGACATGCTCCTCGCGTCTTTCGGCACAGACGGAATCCGATGATTGAAATAAGTGATCAAATGTTCAAAATTTCAAAATGAGATTTCGTTTATCGAAAGATGTTGAGGAACGACTGGAACTAAAGTTAAGGGACACACTACAAAAACCTAAAAGAAATTATCCCCTGTCACTCATGTGTATGTTACTAATAACTCTTAGGTTTTATGCTACAGGAAGTTTTCAAATGGTTGTTAGAGATCTCTTTAAATTGACAAGTCAACGGCTTTCTCTTTCAACTTTGATGTCACCATATCGGTTCTTTTATTTTTAATTACGATATATGTTTGTACCTTGATAGTACAATATCCATCAAATCGTCCTTTTATTTCGGTGTGAAATTTCCAGAACGCTCCTTTGAAGTTCCTTCCATGTTTACTTCGCGAGGTTACAATATTATCTTCTTGTCCTTCTTCAACAGTCGCGGCAATTTCGTATTTCATTTGTTGACAGTCACGGCCAGGCCAATCACACCATTCTTTTTTATTTTTTATTTTTACAAGTTGCTTTACGTCGCACCGTAATGGGACAGGGAAGGGCTAGGAGTGGGAAGGAAGCGGACGTGGCCTTAATTAAGTTACAGCCCCAGCATTTGCCTGGTGTGAAAATGGGAAACCGCGGAAAACCATTTTCAGGGCTGCCGACAGTGGAGTTCGAACCTACTATCTCCGGAATACTGGATACTGGCCGCACTTAAGCGGCTGCAGCTATCGAGCTCGGTAATCCCACCATTTAAGTATTATACAACAGGCCGAGCTATTTCGTATTTCATTTGTTCTGCGGTGTTGCCACGTCCATTTTTTTGAACTCCGATCACATTTGAACTACACATGTGTAAACCGAGTTCAGTTTTATACAACGCGATAAAATCGTAATCTCAGGTCATTTTGAGAACTAAGTTCTTAATTGATCTCCAGTCAGATGTCTTTATACAACCGGGCCTAAATGAGCCGATTCGATAACTTGTGCCGAAATGCTAGCTAGTCAACTATATCCCGACTTCTTTTGTAGAATAATTCCCCATACTAAAATAATACTACCAGGGCTATATGAAATCGAATTATTGATGTGTTCACGTCAAAAGTTCATTAGTATCTTCAGTCTCAAGTCATTTCAATTCTGTTAAGTTACATTGGATTCTTCAACAATTTACCATTTACTAAAAATAGTCTAAAGAGGATCAGTACCAGGTTAATACAGAAGAGAATATTGATGCAGGTCTCTTTGAATCATTAATAATACACTTCACATTTGTTTTGAAGTTATAGACAGAGTTAGATGGACTCTTTCTCGCAAACTTCAATCCAATGCGAGTTATGAGGCATGCTTTCGATTTTGTTTTCCAAGTTAGAATGACTGAAAACATATCTTCGAGTTGTTACAGGGAAGTTCTAAATATTAAGCAATATATTCCTTCACCACACCCACGGAGTTGTAACACTTTGATGAATGAATACTTGAACATGCTACGCAACCCCTAAGTGTCCATACGTGCAGATATCGATCACCTATCTTATTGAAATGATTCAACCAAGATCCAACTATCCGAATGGCAGAGCATCTTGCAGCTACCAAATTCAATCTGTGCGAGCAGTGGATATGTCTTCAGCCTATTTTGTAAAAAGGCTAGCCGCCTATTTGTAGGAAAGTATCAATTACTCAATTACACAGGAAATCTCGGCTTTTTTATATTAAGCCCGATGCATAGCAGCCTAATTGTAAAACACATTCACATGCAAATGACAATGCAGACTAGCCTCTTTGCAATTTCCTTTGATAGCAGTATTATCGTTATATTTAATATTATGATGAAGTACTAATTTCACTTTTCAACTTCTTGAATCCCAGTATCCAGTAATCGGGAGATAGTGGGTTCGAGCCTCACTGTCGGCAGCCCTGAAGATGGTTTTCCGTGGTTTCCCATTTTCACACCAGGCAAATGCCGGGGCTGTACCTTAATTAAGGCCACGGCCGCTTCCTTCCAATTCCTAGGCCATTCCTATCCCATCGTCGCCATAAGACATATCTGTAAAGCAAGATAGCAAAAAAAACTTGAATCCATTTTACGGGTTTTGTAAAACAAAATGTAAAATATTCATTAAAGTGTTAAGAAAATTAAAATAAAACAACAAAATGAGTAGCAAATTTCTGTAGAAATTAATTCAGAATATAACTTTCATTATTATTCAGTAAAGGTCACTTTAACCATTGAATAACTATCACATATCCTACATGCAGAGGTTACATTCTGAAACACATTCTACCGGGCGAGTTGACCGTGCGCAAAGAGGCGCGCGGCTGTGAGCTTGCATCCGGGAGATAGTAGGTTCGAATCCCACTATCGGCAGCCCTGAAGATGGTTTTCCGTGGTTTCCCATTTTCACACCAGGCAAATGCTGGGGATGTACCTTAATTAAGGCCACGGCCGCTTCCTTCCAACTCCTAGGCCTTTCCTATCCCATCGTCGCCATAAGACCTATCTGTGTCGGTGCGACGTAAAGCCCCTAGCAAAAAAAAAAAGAAACACATTCTACAGTAATGAAAAAGAAGAATATAACACAATCTGAATTAAGGCATAATATTTTTAAATTGAAATATGTAGTAATAATAATAATAATGAATTCTGAAATTATTTTCTGAAATACTACTTATTAACATATGTTAACTGAAATGACATTTTGAGTTTCACTTGATATTACTTTTGAAACAAGCACATAGATTTGTTCGGCACTGATCTTTAGCAGGTTTATAACAACTCTTTCGAAACCCTTTCCACTGAATGGTGACTGCTGTTATATTGCCTCTCTTAAAGAAATAGATGTGTCCAATTCGAAATACCTGAGTTCAGTGCAACCGAATAATTATTTCGTAGCGTGGAAACCAGTTTTTAATAATTACCGAAGTGGTACCTATTCGATACACTCCATTCTTGAAATCTACGACCTTTCCTACGATATTCTTGTGAAGGACCACTTGCGGGCAAGAAGAGAAGTAACATTTTACAGTTTGGCTAGGTGTGTCAGGATAATTATAAAATGGCTGGATATCATGTTCGCCATTTCGCACGTAATAAAGTTAGGCTGCATACATCAGGCTTATTATAAAAGGACGAAGAATTTCCAGTCTAATTGAGTATTCGACATTTTTCTACAAAAGACTGAATTTATAATTATCCTGCGTCAGATAAATGGACATTTGGCCCATAGTGTTCTGAAATGCCATCCATCACGGAGAGGGTGCTCTGGCTTTCATCAACTTCGGAAGATTTGAATCAAATTATATTGGACTCGGGCAAATCATGGGATATGTGGAGGTCATGTTTTCGAAATTAATAACTGGTTTGATACAAGGCAGTTTGAGTTTAGGAAAGGTTATTCCATTGAAGCTCAACTGGCAAGAATCCAGCAAGATATAGCAAATATCCTGGATTCAGGAAGTCAATTGGACTGTATCGCGATTGATCTATTTAAGGCATTTGATAGGGTAGATCATGGGAGACTACTGGCAAAAATGAGTGCAATTGACTTAACAAAAGAGTGAGTGAAAGGGTGGCTATGTTTCTAGAAAATAGAACTCAGAGAATTAGAGTGGGCGAAGCTTTATCTGTCCCTGTAATAATTAAGAGGGGAATTCCTCAAGGCAGTATTATTGGACCTTTATGTTTTCTTATATATATCAATGATATGTGTAAAGAAGTGGAATCAGAGATAAGGCTTTTCGCAGATGATGTTATTCCGTACAGAGTAATAAATAAGTTACAAGGTAGTGATCAACTGCAAAATGACCTCGATAATGTTGTGAGATGGACAGTAGGGAATGGTACGATGACAAACGGGGTTAAAAGTCAGGTTGTAAGTTTCAAAAATAGGAAAAGTTCTCTCTGTTTTAATTACTGGGTTGATGGAGTGAAAGTTCCTTTTGGGGATCATTGTAGGTACCTAGGTCTTAATGTAAGGAAAGATCTTCATTGGGATAATCACAGAAGTATGATTGTAAAAAAAGGGTACAGGTCTATGCTCATAGTTATGAGGGTATTTTGGGGTTGCAGTAAGGACGTAAAGGAGAGGGCATACGAGTCTCTGATAAGATCCCAACTAGGGTATGGTTCCAGTGTATGGGACCCTCCCCAGGATTACTTGATTCGAAAACTGGAAAAAGTCCAAAGAAAAGCATCTCGATTTGTTCTGGGTGATTTCCGACAAAAATGTTGCAAAGTTTGGGCTGGGAGGACTTGGGAGAAAGGAGACGAGCTGCTCGACTGAGTGGTATGTTCAGAGCAGTACAGGTGCAGGCGTGGAATGACATCAGTAGACGAATAAGTTTGTGACGTGTCTTTAAAAGTAGGAAAGATCATAATATGAAGATAAAGTTGGAATTCAAGAGAACAAATTGGGGCAAATATTCGTTGATAAGAAGGGGAGTTAGGGATTGGAATAAGTTACCAAGGGAGATGTTCAATAAATTTCCAATTTTTTTGAAATCATTTAAGAAAAGGCTAGGAAAACAACAGATAGGAAATCTGCCACCTGTGCGACTGCTCAAAATGCAGACCAGTATTGATTGATTGATTGATTGATTGATTGATTGATTGATTGATTGATTGATTGATTAATTGATTGATTGATTGATTGATTGATTTTCCCCTGCACAAACGGTTGTGATTGCAGTGCTGAGAAGCAAACAATGAAGCATAGCACTCAAGGCTGCCCTGTGAGATTCTACAGGGATTAGTGTACCAAAGAACACTGCAGTCAATTTATTATATAATTAATTTAGATTTTAACTTGTAATTGTTTCTTTATGTATATTTACCATAAGATAGTCTAATTAAAATAATTTGTAATTTGAAAAAATAAGAATTCAAAATCATGCTTTCACAAGATCGTCACACACGCCACAGCAGACAAGAAAATACAACAGGAGAATTTATAGAGAGAGGAGATGTTCTTTTCATTTAATATACGAGTAAAATGCAATGTTTTCCCGTCGTAAATTTGAGACCATACAATATCTAACGCACGTAGTTGCGAATTCCATTAAGTAGAAAATATTTGTCGCTTGAGAATATTAATAAACTTATCCCAGTTTTGCGCGCTATCTGATAAGGTATTTGAGGAGGTAACCTGCAACATCTGTATCGCGGGGCATTAATTATGGCAGTACACTGACAATATTCCACTGGCAGCGGACATGGCGTTGCTGAGTACCCTATATATGTATATTAAATTATCCCAGACTGCAATATTGTTGCCGCACAGTTGTCACATTTTATGGTACAACCTGTAGCAGCTGTACAGCCCGCCATTAATTATGCCACTATGCAGGAAACCGCACTCATTATACGCACCGTATACAAAAACTTGTGCGCCAGGCTGTGCCCTATTAAAGCTGCCACTCCATCCCATGCAACCAACATATCCCTGTCGCCCCATGTAGTAACAACTATACATCTATACATACGCTCCAATGCCTTCTAATACATACAGAAACACTCCCCACAGCACCCTTCTCCATCCCCTATCGCTATTCGAGTCCACCCCTAAGAACAATGAAAAAGAACTTCTCTCCCTAGTTCGTTTTTAAAAACAGCTTAATGTCTTCCTCTACAACGTACTGTAGTTATGACCCATCCTTCTCTATTAATACTACGTATGCATTCATTCTGAGGAAATGAGATTTTTATGTCATGGAAAATTATTTTAGGACAAAGTTTACGGAGGATTGTTCGATAGTAATATATTTCTAATACATACGGGTAGAAAAAGTTCAGTATGGTTCCACTGGAATTCCAGTCCGAGATCTCTGTATTCTTTCTAGCCTTAATTAAGGCCATGTTCGCTACCTTTCTAATCCTAGCCCTCTCCCGTCCTTGTGTCGCCAAAAACAGTTGACGTTAAAGCACTAGTAGAAAGAAGAAAACTCTCTTTTTGGAAAGAAATAGATAATGAACCTCCCACGACCACGACTTTTGTACTTTTTGAGCGAAGGGAAAGTTTCATATTCGCCATGATGAGGTGCTTAGCAATATCTACCGGTATAAGTTCGAACTACGTACATCCTGACTTCTATTGCCTTCTACAGAATTTATATTGAGGAAACGAGAAAGATTCAGAGACTGAAACTGGTGCCAGATATAGGTTACAAGAACTGAAGGAAATTATTCATTTCTTCCAATTCGGGCGTAAGAAAACCCATCATCTTCATCGATAATCAAAATATAGGACGCCGTCTATATATACAGATCATTAGGGGAAATATAAAAAAAAACACTGACTGTGTCACGCAGTCTATATGTTTGTATTATTAACATTAATATTTACAATACCGTAGTTTATACACTAATACTTCGTTATCAAGGCAGAAGTATTTTATATTTAGGCTGTTCTAAATTTATCACCGTTTAAATCACTATCCTAACATGATCGACTGAGGAGTTTACGCCATCGTCTTTGCCACATTTGCGATCATCAGCAGACATTCGTCGAGATAACATTGCGTCTATGAAAGGATTTAGGTCTCACTTGAAAATAATCTTCGAACATCAAAAGTCTTATGAATTTCCTGTCTGAAATCAACAAATTGTAAATGAGCCGACCATCAAACGTACTGAAACTCCATGAGGAAGACAAAGAGTGTAAACAAAGGCAGAAGTGGGAGAGGAGACAAACAACTGAAGGCAAACGGATACGTTTGGAGAAGGGATTTTCCTTCCACGACACTAAAGAAAAACTTGGCACAGTGCATCGGTGTTGAACACAATGGTCACGGGAAGGCACTGTGTCAAGAATACCGGGTTCCGGCTGAATACGGGCCACCACAGAGAGGCAAAACCGTCGTATTTGCGCCGCATTGTTACGGTGGATCGTACTGTATCTGTAGCAGCCATTAGAGCTTCATCTGTCACCAGAGTGACACAGCGAACTGCAACAAATCGATTACTCAAGTGACTGTTCCGAAAAAAAAAGTCCTGTAACGTTCATGCCATTAACTCCGAATCACTGACATCTGCGAATTCAGTGGTGTCAAGCTACAGTTCACTGGAGGGCGGAGTGGATATATGTTGTGTTCTAAGATGATATCCGTTTCTGTATAGGTACCAGTGATGGTCGTAGGTTGGTAAGAAGGAGGTCAGGTGAGCGCTTAGAACCAAGCTCTCTGCGGCGTCGTCCTAAGTCAGGCCAGAAGTTATGTTCTGAGGAGCGATTTCCTTTGACAGCAGGAGCACTGTTGTCGTTATCCCAAGAATCTTAACAGCTGTTTAGTTCGTCAGAGTGGTTATTGATCCTGTTGTGTTGCCATTCATTCGCAGTAATCATGGGGGTGTTTTCCAATAGGATAACGTTCGTCCTCACACCGCTGCTGCCACCTAACGTGCTTTACAGCATATCGACCAGTTGCCTTGTCCTGTGTGATCAAATCACCAGACCTTTCACCCATTGAGCATATCTGGGACATTATTGGACAACAAATCCTGCGTCATTCTATACCAGCATTAACTGTTGCTGATTTGACTAACCAAGTGCAATAGGCAAATAAATCTGTCCCGCAAAATGACGTACGGTGACTGTACGACACAATACACGCACGTTTGCATACTTGCATTCAAAATAGTGGCAAATACAGCGGTTATTATTGTACCAGCATGTAACATGTCTTCTCTCGCGCATATTGAGCCAGTGACCTAGAAACTTCAATCAATTGAATATGTTACCTAGGCAATTGCTTAGCTTAAATTGCATTTATCTAAACATGTCTTGTTGATGTTGCGATTTCATTTTCCACCAGTGAAGTTCTTAATATTACATAGGCTTAATTGTTCGCCCATACACTGGTTCAGTTTCACAAACCGATGTTAAAACTTAACCAGCTGTTATATCGTTTTAACATTTAAAGTAACGCGATATGTGTTTCATCAACAAATGTTAACGTTATTAAACTACCTGTAAATTTAACATTACAAACCCATGTTAAATATCTAGCATTTCCTAACTATTTCTAAATGGCTGCTGTGAATCGCGTTTTGAATGCTAAATACGATTAATGTTTCTAACATCCAAACCAGCAATGTAGTTACTAGATGACCAGGTTCTGTAGACAGCATTACGGTACCTAATAACTCACATATCAGATCACGTTTCGAAATGGGAGGGACAATGGTAAATTATTGTCATGTATCGTATGACATCCAGAAACGAAACGTTTATATAACAGCGCACGTTAGAACATAGAACAGCGTGAAAGGTAAGGTATGGTAGAGGTTTGGATAAGATAGTTTCGCGTTCTTAGCTGGGGAGTGTGAATCACATGTCAGACAACCTGTTCACGCCTGCTCGTGCCATGTTTTACAGATGTACACAAACAAAATTCCATCGGAGCGTGCTGAAAAGCAGCATCGTTCTACCTCTGCCTTCTGGATTCATACGTAACTCTCATGTGAGTTTACACTTTAGCTAACATTTCTCAGGCAATGTTTTGAGAACGCCAGAATCTCAAAACGTTGTTTGATTTTTCACACGATGTAAATAAACAACTTTTCAGTACTCGTTAAACATCTGTTAATGAAACTGGACCACTGTGTTCTCCACTAAGCACTTCATGTTTCCATATAGTCTCGTTGACTGTTTATCCGTGGAACACGTTCTTCGATGCTAATCTTGTAAAACGTGGTGTTCTGACCACTGAGCGAGCATTTCACTGCTGATCTCATATAATTATCATATCACTGTTTATGTGAGTCTCCTAAAGTTCGTTTTCAAAGCCGGAAATGGATTAAAATAACTGCCGCTAGATCAAGACCATACGGTTCATGTTCCAAATCTCCTATCAAATTTCAGAGCACCATTTTGCCACACCCTGATATTCAACCACACTTCCGCTGTAGACTTCCACAAACTGACGATGAATTGCCGCAGCTGGCACATTCTTCACGTAGAGAAATCGAGTAACAGCAGAATTTCCTCAGTTTAACTTCAACGCTAACTTTATATCCGCAAAGAGCCAGAGAGCAACTGTGTGCTGTTAGATGTGACCATCTTCAAACGTGGATGAGACCTATTGAATGTTTACCTCCTGAATATAATTTCGACTGGTTAACTTGGAGATCATTCAACAGGCTACGATCAGGTGTTGGCAAATCCAGATATATCCTTCCAAAGAAGCAACAATATGTGACTGTGGAAAAGAACAGACAATGAGTCATCTATGTCAATGCCCGCTCCGCCCTGAATCATGCAATGATGGAGAGTTATTGAAGGCTGATGAAAATGCATTTTTGCCCTTGATCGATTCTGGGTGAAGATTATTTAATTTTCTTCCCTTAGTAATGGAATGACTCAATTGTTCATTTATTCCATTATATCCCTTTAACTGTCCTGTTAAAATAGGTATAGTTTTTCACTCGAGTAAATAAACAGCAGAATTTCCTTCTTGGACCCACGTTTCAGTCGACCCCTACATTTATCACCAATATCAGTGCTACTAACCGGTTTTAAAATATCAACCAAACCATAAATAACGTTACAATACAATTGAAATCAGTCTATCACCAAGTTTATGAACGATAAACATCTTGTAAACTTACTTTTACTGTTATCTACTTACTGCGTTTTCGTGTGTTTGACTCGATCAACATTACCATTTACTAATATTACTGCACCTCCGTCTAGAGGGACGATGTGTTGAAAAGTCGTATTAGTCGCTTACTACGAGGTGCACAATGGACGAGATATTATAAAAAAGAAATCAACGTACCCGACCTCACAAACAAATAAAGAAGCAGCCAGCGTGAAGCATCAATTTCAGAGATTGTCGGGACACTGTTTTGAGTACTGACACGCCTATAATCAAAAAGCATTTTATCACCCGTGAAATAGCATACAACACTACATAAACTCGGCAACCCCTCCACTAAGTACTTTTAACCCCTCCCTGACTTCCACCCCTGCTACATCGCTCATTCAAACAGCATTTATAGCCTGTTATGACTTGATATAAAGGATTCATGGAAATGAAAACACTGTCCACTAAGAACGCTAATGATAGCTAAATTTGGTTACCTCTGCTTCATTAGCCAAGCCAAGTTATTCAGAAGGTCAGTTTTGGTTCTGGAGAATGCCATTCTCAGTTCATTGGTAAGGATGTACTGTAGATTCAGTTCTCCGTCAGATAATCGGAAAAAGAAAATATAAATGAAACTTCCACTTCGGGAGTGGAACATGGCCCGGGTTCGAATGTGACGAAGTATGGACCAAACCACCCTAGCGCTCTTAGTGCTTAGGTTACGAATAATATAAACTTTTCTTTCCCACCCCATCGAGGGCATTTTTTGTTTTTACTGGAATAGCTTTGTGTTATTTTTCTGCAGCATTTTAAAATTCTGTTGATTATGAAAATCGAATTCCACAGAAGGTGGTCATTTACTGCCACGAACTCTGCATAAACCTAATTATAGGAGAATTGCAAATATGAAATATAATTACAGGTTAATTACAAAAGTACCAAACAAGGACACCGATACATTATTGTCATACACCTTTTCAGTATTTTGAGATGATGATAATATATCTTGTCTAAGTCAACAATGTACTGCCATGCGTCAAATTGTAATTTGGTAGAAACATATTTATGGACTATAATAATAAAAGCGTAGGGTCTCCCGAGGGGCCTTGGTGCAAGTCTTTCGATTAGACGTCTTATAGGCGACTAGAGCGTCAGGGAGCATGGGACCGTATCTAAGATGAATTCTAATGCTGAAGATGGCACAAAGACCCTGCCACAGAGCCATAGGAATTAACCAATTAAGGTTAAAATCCCTGTCCCGACTGGGAATCGAACATGGGACCCCATGGGCTAAAGGACGGCCATTTAGCCACGGAGCTGGATTTGTAGACTAATATATTGCCACATAAAGAGGGAAAATATTACTACTGTAAGAGTATTACACACGTGCTAAGCATATAGATGACCTACTGGTATATGAAAAACTATATCCGCAAGGTCTAGAAGGGCCCACGGTGTTGTGGAAGGTAAAGTCTTTAGGTAGCCTTAAACTTGGCACTACTAAGTTCTATAACTGATCACTCTCGACCCCACGATTCAACATGACACTCAATTATTTTGTAGCATGACGTTCAATTATTTTGTAGGCTAAGTGAACATCAGAATAATGCGCCTCTTCAAAGTGGAGACTCGTTTCGAAATATTTCGTCTCCCTAATGGAGAATTAAACTCAAGGCTTTCCATGTGAACCTAGCTTAGATTCACGGTCTCGACTAAACAGCCTCCAAAATTGGTACATGAGGGCACCAAGACAGGTTGTAAACCGACACATAGCGAATGCATACTTATTTAATTATCATATTTACCATACAACTCAAGGACAATCAAATATATTGAAATAGTCATGAAGAACGACATGAGGACTTAAAAATATTCGCAATTCTTGCTGTTTACTACAAAAAGTCTCTAATGAATTGAAAATATATTGTTACATAGCACAAAACTACTAGGATTCGTAAGCTAAATATTCCTTATTTACATTCCAGCAAATTACTGTTTCCACTTTGAGTAGATTTTGATTGCATATACAAAACATACGCGGTGCGTTTTCATATTCTGGAGTACTTCCGTAACTAACCCATGAAACTAGCTGCAGATTGTGAATTTGTTAGTGTTTAGTACCGCTACAAGATCGGGTACGGGAATGTGGCCCAGTACAATGTATACTCCCATAGGGGTAAGAAATTTACTATAATATTATTATCAATCAATCAATCAATCAATCAATCAATCAATCAATCAATCAATCAATCAATCAATCAATCAATCAATACTGATCTGCATTTAGGGCAGTCGCCCAGGTGGCTCGTTCCCTCTTAAATAATTGCAAAGAAATTGGAAATTCATTGAACATTTCCCTTGGTAAGTTATTCCAATCCCTAACTCCCCATTTTGTCCTCTTGAATTCCAACTTTATCTTCATATTGTGATCTTCCCTACTTTTAAATACATCACTCAAACTTATTCGTCTACAAATGTCAATCCACGCCATCTCTCCACTGACAGCTCGGAACATACCATTTAGTTGGGCAGCTCGTCTCCTTTCCCCTAAGTCTTCCCAGTCCAAACTTTGCAAAATGTTTGTAACGCTACTGTTTGGTCCGGAATCACCCGGAACAAATTGAGTTGCTTTTGTTTGGATTTTTCCAGTTCTTCAGTTTGGTTTACATCGCACAGACACGGATAGTCCTTATGGTGACGATCGGATAGGAAAGGGCTAGTAGCGGAAAGGAAGCGACTGTGGCCTTAGTTAATATACACCCCTAGAATTTGCCTGGTGTGAAAATAGGATACCCTGGGAAACACCCTTCATAGCTGCCGAACACACTACCTCTCGAATGCCAATTGACTGCTACGTGACCCAAACCGCGCAGCCACCCGCTCGGTTTTTGCGAACCATTTTGCAGCTTTAGAGTTATTGTTGTGTGTTTTAAGTTTTCGATTATCTTGTTTCGCGTGGAACTTTGTCCTTGTGGCAGCGCAGATTGTCTAGGAAGTAATTATTGATCCTTTTAAAATAATAAAAATAATTTTACTAACAATTATAAAAATGCTCTTGAGGATTTTTGTTTCCAAAGAAACTTGTTAAGGACCTCCAGACTACAAATGTGAAGCAAATTGGTCCAGTAGAACGGACAGACTGGCCAAAGTTGTTTTGAGTAAACTCTTTTAATACAGTACTAGCAGTTTCCCGCTGGCTCCGCCCGTTACTATCCTCACGGATGTATTTGCAATGTTTCGAGTTAATGAAATAAAGCACATGATCTGCTGTGCTAATAAAGTGTAATATTATGTCAACAAAACACTTGAAAATACATCACAGAAAGAAATTGCATTAAACGTTCCTCAGAACAACACTATGCGCCGAACTGTAAAAAAGTCCTTCAAAGATCTTCGTCATGGAGACAAATGTATCCATAACTTTTCTCAGAAGCTACCAATTTAAGTAGTTATTACCTCAAAAGAAAGCGCTTGATCCACTGAGTGTTTTAGACCAAAACGAACTGCGTACCTCATTTAGAACAAAATATATGATTGCTTCAATGAGAAAAAATGTTGAGGAAATGAGACGTCAAATTGAATGTGCACTCATGACGTTCCACAGATTCAGCCAAATTTGAACAGTTAAGAGCTGAAATGAAAGGGCTTGATCCACTGAGTGTTTTTTGGCCAAAACGAACTCCGTACCTCAATTACGACCAGTGAGACAAAAAACTGAAAAATAAAATATTTTGAGGAAGGCGGCAGTTTAATGATTTATAGTACCTGATGACAAATCTGTGCATGAATACCTTTCAGTTTTAAAAAATGAAGGAAATCGACCGCGTAGAATGGCCGGACTGACTGACTTTAGTTTTCATATTTTTTAATATATAGTTATAGATCTTAAAGGTTTTATGGTATTATAGCTGTCCTTTAGGTAGAGCGAACCTTAACAGAGAGAATGTTCACTAATTTGAACAGCGTGCTGTGCTGACATAGAAAGATCGCTTAGTAGCTATATGAATAGTGATTTTGAGGGTCTTCACGTTGCCAAAACCACTTACAACCAGGAAATCGAAGATCTGTATTTCAGAAATTTAGCCACCTGTTCAGCCACCCTTTTGTTTAGTCCAATAGCCCTCATTTTCGTCAGTAGCATCCCATGATCTACCCTATCAGAGTACCTTGCTTAGGTCAATAGCGTACCTTTGACCTCATGGATCTAACATATCTGCTATATCTTGCTGGAATCCTACAGGAATAACCCGCTGAAACCTACTGGAATAATCTCTCATAAATCCGAACTGCCTTCCATCGAACTAGTCAGTAATTTAGCAAATGTGCCTGATGTAACCAGGGTTTACATGCAACACATGTTAAGTTTACTGACCTTTAGTTGTCCGCTTTTTGTCTTTGAACACAGGGGCTGCTATAGCAGACCTCCGTTCGTTAGGTATAGTTCATTCATGCAAACTTTGGGTAGGGCACTATATCTCCTCCCACTGCCCTTTAGTATGTCTCCAATAATCGTACCAATCCACCTGCTTTTCTAGTCTACCCATATTTGTAATATTTGTGAGCAAACTCGACAAGATGAATGAAAAATTGTGAAATCTTCGTGAATTTTGTGAAAAATTCCGAAATGTATGAATTTCTTAAAGAAGGCCAGATCTACAAAAAATGAGAGGAAATAGAAATAATGGGTGATGGAGAATCTAGATTCTTCAATATGTCCCAACTGGGCATAAAGGCGCTCCTATATACAACGTAAGAATGTCGAAGCAGTTGAGTTCCGCAACCGAATAGGTCTTAGAGTACTGCTTTTGCATAGCCTATCGAGATAAATAAAACAGAAAACACTCCAGTGGAGAATGGAAATAGTGTGGATGCAAAACTTTCGCAGAGGAAAAGCACAGTCAGATTGAAACTAAATATCTCTGAACCTTGACTCAACATATTCCCATATTTCTAACGCCAACGAAACACTCACACGACATAGCCACATAAAATACAACGATCGTGATCTCGAAAGAGCCTTCGCTCATTTTTGTTAGTTGAGGTTAGCTTCAACCCTTCTGAAGCTACAGAAGGTCATTCTGGATCTCTTGTGATGAGTTTGAAAGCTGGTGATGGCGCTTTTATCAATTTGAGCACGTCAAAACGGAGAGTGATGGTTCATGTTAGGACTGAGAACGTGTGTGTAGAGTTTCATGACATTAGCTGCAAAGATGCCGAAGCGGTTTGACATAACAGCCTTTTCCGATGTTAAATATAGCTATTCTGCAATTCAAGGAACGTGCAAGTAGCGTGATTTCTTGATATAAAAGAACGGTATCAGTATTGAGTAAAAAAGGCAAAGGCCGACTAGGCTTATTCCAGAGAGGAAAATAGCCGGCAGATACACGACCAGCCACTAGCCCTACACCAGAAGTGGAAAGTGGACACTCTTGTCTGAAGTGGTAACCTTGCACTTAAAGGACTACCGCACGTAAGTTGGGGATGTCTGTTTCAACAGTTAACACCATAATCAAGAAGGACCTGCAATTATAAAAGGGACATAATCGCCGATATCTCGGCGCACCACCCCAGACTGGTAAAATACCACATTTCGGAACGTTGCATTAGCGCAACAAAGCTGTATGAGGGCTATCAGGCAAGGGACAGACGGAAAAATATGGTAACATTAGACGGAAAATATGCGTACCTTAGTGACTGTAACAAACATCGCTTGATTTGCTACCGCCCTAGAGACAAAAGAAATATCAAACATTGTATAATGAAAGGAAAGTTTTCCAAGGGTTTCATGATCATCGCTGGATACTGCTTCAGTGGGACGTTAACCATTCGCAGTGCCGCTAATAATGTGAAGGTGAACTCTACGTACTATCAGCAAGAGGTTTTAACACCCATTTACAACACATATATGGGAGAGAGGGGGGGGCGTAAAAATAAAAATAAAGTATCCAGCCACAACTCTCGTTTCACTCGTCTGTTCTTAGAGAGAATGGAGATGGAAAATTGAATCCATGCAATTCCTTTTAGTGACATTCCGGTGATCCGATGGGTCACCCATGGACTTCTGTGCATTTGGACATACTATCACAGGCCTCTGGAAAGCCTGCCAGGAGGAGTGTGATGTAGGTAGCTACGCTAAGTATAGGAACAAGTCCGCTGCAATGGAAATTACGTTGTCGGGCTGTAGCTAGAAATGCTGGCTTTCCAATTGAGCATGATCGTTGGTGGGGACATGGCTATTCATAAGCTAATTACTCTTCAAACATCGTCCCCGAACGACCTTCTGTATTCGTCTCTGCTAGGTGGCATTGCTTCTGCAATTGTACCCAAACTAAGCCATCAATGACGAGTACAACATCTTGTGCTGTTGGCGGTGGTGACTATTGTTTCAAGAAGAAGTAAAACTATGAAACCTTCCTCTCTGAATAATGATCAGAGAGAAAAACGTTTCAAAGAATGAACATATCGACAAAAGAAAGGGAAAAACCACGAAGGGCGTGGAAATGAAAGACATGGTTTCCTGAGTCACATCATGTATACATCCCTTGAACATGTCTTAGTAGTATTTTTAATAATGATTAATCATAATTAGAATTTTGAGCTATTTCCTCGACTTTACCCAAGTTTTATAGTCTGGAGTATCTTCTCATGCATATCCTTACAACCAGCTACAAGTACCTCCTCTTTTACCCCCTTCACTCAGAACTTTTTTTCTACATTTCACTGAAAACATAGCTTAACAAGAGTACTAATTTCAAGTTCATTTTAAATTTTACGTACATATTTTCCATCTACATATTTTTATCTGTTCTGGAGTGTTACGTTTGTGTTGTATATACTTCAGATGTGGAATTTCCCTCAGTCTACTAGATGGTTAGTGAATGAAGGTTCTGAGTTTATAACTTTCTGTTGCTCCATATGCAGTGTTTTGAAATTTCTACTGGTTTATCCAGTAGAGGCCACCCATTGACATAGTGGTAGTGTGCCTGCCTCTCACATGGTGGCACCTGGTTTGATTCCTGGCCAGGCCGTGCAGTCTTATTTCTAGACTGAGGTCTCGACTGAGTCCCTACCAGCCTCTGAGATCAAGTGAGGAGCATTCTGATGTGAGAGACAGTGGCCCCGTCAAGAAAGTCAAGCAACATGGCTGAGGATATAGTCGCACTTACCACGTAGTACTTCAGTATTTATAAGCCATCTATATGGTCAACAGTCATTTTTGTACGCCGAAGTAATAATGGGCTGTTGCGCCGCATGTTTCGCTGTTTTTTCTATCAAGTATAGAACTGGAGACATTACATGTAAGGTACATAAATCAGTGTCCTGAATGTATCCTCTGTCATATTTATCTGATTTCTAGCAGATTACAACGCCAGCTTCATGGCATTTATAGTATTTCAGACAATAATCTATAGGGATATAAAAGGCATACACACTCATGTTCATAAAAGCCAGAACACGTTTAAGGATAGGAAGTTCATACTCACAGAACATATGCATTAGTATGTTGTGAAGAAGTGATTAGCATTTGAACCATGTTGGCCCTCAGGTTCAAGGTCCATATCGATACCTCCACGATATTGCAGAAACACTTCGCAGGGGTGCATCCACAGTGCATTGTTTTTTTCAACAGGGGAATGCATTGTCTCAAGAATACCGGGGTCCGGGCACACACGGGCCACTACGGAGAGGGAAGACCGCCGTATTCGCCGCATGGCTATGGTGCAACTCACTGTATCTGCAGCAGCCACTATAGCTTTAGTTGACACCAGCGTGACACAGCGAACTGTTACAAATCAATTACTCGAAGGACAGCTCCGAGTGAGACATCCTGTAGCTTTAATACCTATCCCTTTCAGACCTGAAAGAAAACTCGAGGTGTGAATTTTTGTTTGTACGTCAAGAACTGACTAAAATGCTCCTCAATACACATATTAATAGTTTATTTTACAAAATAAAAACTAACATCCGAAAAATAGGACCCACACAATTGTGCGTATCAAAATTCAAAACCTCGTTGTATCACGTACGATGGTGTAGCTTCAAAATTTACGTTCACTAACCAATGTACACACTTCATTGAATATATTCCGGTATTCAGTAAAGCTTCTAGATTAATATAAACGCAGCAAATAAATACTTACTTTCGGCACTACTGCTTCCTGCAATCTCGCCGATCAACTGTGCTTTTTAAACTCTTCTTCCTTCGCCCTGGCGGTCAAGCGCATACTAAAATCAATTGAAATACACGCCACGTGTCCTGCACAATCACTGCAGTCCGGTGTAGCGCCGAAAAAACATCAAATACGGTCAGGGATAACTAAAATACGAACCCGCACAATTGTGCGTACTCGGTCTGAAAGGGCTATAGACGGGCTAATGCGGCCGGTCCAGTAGTGCTACGTCCGTCTATAGACGCTGCACGAGAACTTTAATTTCTTTGAGTTTCCCAGTTCATTCTTGAGTGCCGATTCAATCTCTGGCATGTTCTGCCATCTGTTGGAAATTATGTAGAACTAATTGATAACGGCTTATAGCTTCGGGAATTAACTTACAGAGCTTTTTGTAGACGTCTGCGGATTTCATCTATGATGTAAACAAACATGGCAGAACAAGAAGCTACATTTGCTCTTGCGTCAATGTTGTTCCGGATCAAAGAATCTTTCAGTTATTAACCACAGCGGAAAGAGATGATGAAGATGATGATTTTAATGAATTGTTAAGCGATTTTGAAAGTGAGTGTGATACAGAGAGTGCTGAAAATATTTTAAGTGAGAAAGAAATAGAGCCTCCTTCTAAACAAAAGAAGAAATAAAAGATGCGTTCAAAAGCTATTTCATTACTATTTTCGTGGCGGACGGAGGACTTTTCTCCACCAGACTTTCAAATAACTCTGAAAGACTCTGGGAGCCAAGTAGTGTTTGATGAAAACGCCAAAATCATTGATTTTTCTAAAACTTTTGTGCCAGTAGAGTTGTTGCAGCTGGTTGAAAAAATCGGTATTACAAACAACCTGTGGAAACATGAACTCTTACCATATTCCAGGTTTAGAAAGTATTTTAAAATATCAACTTATGTACTTCTATCGCGCTACATGTTTTAGTTACCCACAGATTTTAGGAAATCATGTCATGTTGGGCTCTTTACTGTGTATAAATGAACTCATGGGCACAAAAAGTGTAATTTTGTTTTCTCTCAAAATACTATTGAACATAAGTGTAGGATTCAGATTTATAAAGAACCAAAATGTTTATAATTTTTAGCTAATCACTCCACTGATAAGTTACAAATTGAGGCTTCTACCATTTTTTTACATAGGAAGAAAAAACTCAGCACTGAGGTACCAAAAAGTCAACTGGTAACTAATCACTTAAAAGGCTAGTCACGTCAGGAATTTTCTTCGTAGACTTATCGACAACTTCTCTGGAACGTTTCTTCGAAATGGAGTCAGTAAACCAGGCACAACCCTTCTTTCCTCACGGTATTTCAGCTGAAAGATGAGCAATGAACTATAACTTCCTCTTGAGAACAATCAGATGAGGACATGTATTTCACTGAGCTCAGTAAGGAGACGAAGCTCCAGGTGAAACAGATGAGGTTGGAAGAACTTTCCATTGCTGAGAGAGAGGACCGGGAACTCGTATAGTCCTGATCAATCATCATGTGACTACCATACATTTGGTCTATTGAAAGAGTCATTAAAGGGTCAGCGCTTTTACTCGGAGAATTAAGTCATGGACAATGCTCTCAGCTGGTTCCAATCTCAGCCGAAAGATTTCTATGAGGAAGGTGTTCACCACTTGGTGGAATAGTGGGTCCAATGATCAACTTTGGTGATTACTTTTGAAGAAAACCTTGTTGATTTAATTATGTGGCCCCTGTTCCGTTTTCATATTATCCGCTCTTATATTATAATCGATTCTACGAGTAGCGTCAGCTGTTCTCGGGAAGCAGTCTGTTAAGATTGCATTTCTTGCCTTCGAGCGCTGGGCTCTGGGAGTAGCTACATGCACTCAGCTGAAACAGAGAATGAATTTATTGCAATTTCATACTCCAACTGGAGGTTCTTCATATAAAGCATGTTAAGCAAGTATGTTCATGCTCACATATAAAATACGATTTAAAAGCAATGCTGATACGTTATAGGCCTATGTATAGTTATCTATACACTGTTCGACTCCATCGCTAAATTGTCAGCATTCTAGCCTTCAGTCCAATGGATCCCGGCTTCGATTTCCGGTAGGATCGAGATTTTTAACTGCCATTGGTTAATTCCTCTTGCACGGGGGCTTAGAGTTCGTACCGCTTTCAGCATTAGAATTCATCTTAGGTAGGGCTCCATCCTTACTGACGTACAGGTCACCCATAAGGCGTAAACTCGAAAGATCTGCACCAGGCCTCTCCGGAGGCCACACGTCATTAACATTATTAATATTAATATTATTATTATTACTACATCATCATCATCATCATTATTTTCATCATCCATGCACTGCATGAAAGAACATACAGCCAATATAAATTCAATACAAAATGAGATGGAATGAATATCTGAAACACGAACATGGTAGAGAGAATATCAACCTGAGATATCGAATGATCGAACTTCTAAACAGTTCATATGTACAATATTTATTTTATCTGTTCTACGTTTACTATGTTCTGGAGAAATGGGATGGGAACACTTATGAAATATTGTTTTGAGACAAAGGAAATACGCGATAAATTTGTAGATGAGGAGGGTATAGGAAAAACTGATAATGAAAATCAGCTGTATATTATTGTAAAGTTATTGAACAGAGCGTGGATGAACCCGGGAAGAATTGCTAAATTATTCAACATTATTACTTGGAATGTGCAGTAGTAAACTGGTGGAAGGAAAAGAAGTGATACATGCCAGTTACTAAGAGAATTGTGCCTAAGGCAACCTAGACAACAATAACTCAGTACATGCTTCATATATGGCCTTTCCTTCCTCACACACTATTCGGCGGTGTGTTCATTTCAACTCCGTACAAATTATCCTTTAAGGAATATAGTAATACTTTGAGTACAGAAGGGACCACCTGTTTAACAAAAGCATGTCTGTGTCTGTCTGTTAGGTCATCAGCACAGAGGCTGGTTGGATCCTCAAATAGCACCACCAATAGTTATGCAGTTATAAGGAAACCGCAAAAACCAATGGGAGCACCAACAAGAGGTGTACTAGGCAAGATGAGGAGTGAGGCAGTTTGCCATTGCTTTCCCCACTGGGCCAGAAAGTGCTACTGCAGCACAACTAACCCTATGAGCATCACCTTTCATAACACTCAAACACACTAATCGTGCTCTGAATGTCATTACTCAGCACCACCCATACCACAGCAGCTTTCATATAGTCACAGCCATGGATGAGACTGGGATCTCGGTGGAAGCTACACTTTACTCTGGCCTGTGCCAAGTGATGGATGAAAAAGTACTGCATCCATCAAGAGATGACAGCAGGCAAAACAAAAGCATACTGTAGTTTAATTTCAAATTTCTATAAAATTCGACGAAAATTTCGGGATAGTGCTTAAGTCCCCCATCGTGAGTCCATTAACCTTGGTAGATTCTAGACTATATTTTTGATATAATGATTGATGGTCGGTTCAGATCAGTAACTTCTCTTTTATTAGTTACACAGCGATTGACTCGTGTAGTGTTACGCACGGCACTAGCACACTACTCTTATTGTCGAGCGAGATACACATTTTTTTTTGCTAGTTGCTTTACGTCGCAACGACACAGATAGGTCTTACGGCGACGAAGCGACAGGTAAGGGCTAGGAGTGGGAAGGAAGCGGCCGTGGCCTTTATTGATGTACATCCCCAGCATTTGCCTGGTATGAAAATGTGAAACCACGGAAAACCATCTTCAGTGCTGCCGACATTGGGGTTTGAAGCTACTGTCTCCCGAATGCTGGATACCGGCCGCACTTAAGCGACTGCAGCTATCGAGCTCGGTAGATGCACACTTATGGTTGTCCTTTAAATAATATTATTGGTTGATATACTCTTAATTTCACCTCCTTTTTCAAAAAAACTTTCTTAGCGAACACCTAGCACCCAAGGGTAACATCACTTCCTAGTTTAAGGGGTTCTGAAGATAGAGTGATGAGTGAGTGAGACTGTGGGGTTTCGCTTTTGCATATATATATATATATATATATATATATATATTTAAAATCGAAGACACTGCGAATGCCTATGCTAGTGCAATTTCAGCCATGCTCTGAAGCAGTAGACTAGTTTCCAAACATTTCCACATGATGCTCAGTCTGTAAACTCTGTACTTGCTATTTCTGAAGATGTGATTGCATTCCTGTATTTTTGTGAAAATTAAGAGTTCACATGATATCCCGCTACTTCGCAGTACCTTTTTGCAGGTGACGTGGTCTACCCAGTGGATAATCAGTACTGAGCGATAATAATTTTGTGTGGCTATTCCTCGCCTGGTGCAGCCCTTGTAAGGCAGACCCTCCAACGAGGGTGGATGGCATCTGCCATGTGTGGTAAGTCCGAGTTTTTGTAGTGTTACGTATGGTGTGTGAGTTGAAGGAATGTTGGAGACAGTACAGACACCCGGTCTCCGAGCCAGGGGAAATAACCATTTAAGATTAAAGTCTCCAAACCAGCCAGAATCGAACCTGAGGCCCTCTGAACAGAAGGTGACTACGCTTACCATTCAGCCAAGGAGCCTTACTGCTCCAGGATACATCCTCACTTCAAAAGCATGCACTCTGCTCAATGTCGTCTTCGAGATCGTAAATCGGTTCCGATAACATCATAACACGCCATGTCACGCGAACGGGTTTCGAATGGGTGGTCGCGGTTACACACAAGAAGTTTTATTTTCAGAAACAATTCTCATAATGCTAATTATAGTTTGATTTATACATACGAAACCCATTCGTGTGTTAGCTGGCATCCTAGATACTTGACCGAGCTCTATAGCTGCAGTCGCTTAAGTGCTACCGGTATCCAGTATTCGGGAGATAGTGGGTTCGAACCCAACTGTAGGCAGCTCTGTAGATGGTTTTCCGTCGTTTCCCAATTTCACACCAGGCAAATGCTGGGACGGTACCTTAATTGAACCCACGGTCGCTTCTCTCCCACTCCTAGCCTTTTCCTGTCCCGTCGTCGCCGTAAGATCTGTCTGTGTCGGTGCGGCGTAAAGCAACTTGAAAAAAAAAACACTTGACATAGGATATTTCATTGGTGTTGCCGTATGGAGTAGTGACATCGTTGACATCGTTCATGACTTTCCGCTTCATATTTACCATGTATTGTGTTTCTTGAACGTTTACTTTAAGGCCAAACGTCTCGCTTACTTCTTATAAACTGTCAGGAAGTATCACCATGCCATCTACATATTCATTATGACAGGTCATGTCATGGGATAAACCTCTTCTTTGCTTGTCCATAGCCAAGGTTCTCATCTCTGAATATTTCTTTCCTTTCATGTTGCGCAGTATTTGATATATTTCATTTCATCTTCTTTCTATTTTGCCTTTTGCCTTTTGCATTTCACGATTCTTCCTCAAATAATGTCCAGTCCACTTCATTGTTTACCTTCTAATGATTTGAAACACAGTTTGTCCTTTTCCAGCTCTTCATTAATTACCCGGTCTTCCCATTTCACTTGTTCTATTCTTGTCCATATCCACATCTCTAGCGCCTCCATTCTCCTTTGTCTTTCTTCCGTGCTCCATAGAGCGCAATGCTCCAGATATAAGTCTTTTCCTCATATTGGATAGTGTCTATTCACTTCCTGCTGTTGATCTTAATTTCGTTATCAACTTTGCTAAGAGCAATGCGATAATTCGAAAAATTGCTCGTAAGATATTTATTCAATGACACTTTAATGCCGAGACAGGATTCCAAAACTCTGGCCATTATTGGTGAATGTTAGAAAATATATTTCAGTGAGTCCCGGGAGATAAACCAAGACGAAAATGCCAGAACGCTACAATACCAACCCATAAACCATGGCGGTGGATTCGAAGGCACATTGCATCTTAATTAAGCTAGTGTTAGTGGTCTATTTTCACTATCTGAAGTATATGCACGCTAAGTACACGGATCTTTATGATACCTCAGTACACTGTCTGAGCGAAACATAATAGTAAATCCTCCATGTACTTGATACTCCTCTCCAGTCTTAAGGAACTTCCACGATGTTCGTTCTCTTTTCACTTCAGTGACTCCTTTATTACTCCATGTATCTTCTTCCCAGCTTTATGCACGCACCAAACTTCATGAAAATGTCATCGTTTGGTGTAAATTATTGCCGCGGCTGGGACACAAGAACTACTTCTCTTCCCAAGTAGAATCTACTGCCGAGCAGCAAACCGTGCCTTCGTTCGGTTACCGGGGCATGTGAGTGGCGAACAACTTCTTACAAGATGTTCCGAATATTTCCTCGGTCAATGACTCAAGCACCCTTTACACGTGCGTAACCTAAAGCATGATGTGGATAATTACATACAATTCTTATAAAGCCATCAGTTGGTGGTGGTGGTGGTGATTATTGTTTTAAGAGGAAGTACAACTAGTCAACCATCCTCTATACAACACTAATCAGAGGGAAAAAAAGGAAGGGATCCGACACTTCGAAAAATGAAGATACCGGCCAAAGGAAGATAAGGGCCACGAAGGGCGTGAAAATGAAAGACTCCCTAGCTCTCGCAAACCTAAGAGTGTCGGGGTCGGAAAAGAACAAGAGTTGACCAAGGGAGGTCGGATAGAATAGATGAAAGGGAGGAGCCTGACACAAGTAAGTGGAAGCAATGCCAGGTCTCAGCTGAGGGCCCTGTGGTCGCCAACCCACACTCCAAAGTTCAGAGCCCCTGATGCCCCTTTTAGTCGCCTCTTACGAAGCCATCAGAAGGAGACACCCTCTTCTTTCCTTTTTATTGTTATGCCGTTGCTTCTATTTTATTTATCCTTTTCAGACCTGAATTCTTTCTCTGCGGACATATATTTAGGATGTGTATTCTCCCAGGGCGTTAGTCTAGTAACTGAGATTGAATCAAGGTGCAGCAAAGCAAATACAGTAAGTTCGCAGTTGCAGTCTTCAGTATTATGTAAAAAAGAAGTTATCTCCCGGACGAAACTATCTTGATACCGGTCTCTTTTCTGACGAACATCGCTTTACGGGAGTGAAAGCTGGGTAGACTGTGGATATCTTGTGCATAGTGACGAGAACAATCTCTGATTCAAACATGTGGGGATATTAGTAGGATGATGCTAGGAATGTACAAAACCTAAATTAGAAATTACCTTGATGGTTGAAGCTTTACGCAGAAACTGGCTTCGGTGTGGGCTCTCGTGAGGCTAATGGAGGGGGATGCTACCTAGTAAAATAATGGTCTCGGTTATGGAGGGCAAACGAAGTAGGGCGACACTAAGAAGACGATGGTTAGACTCAGTTTGTAATGATGTAAGGAAAATACGCATGGAACTAAAAGAGACCACAGAGCTAGTTGTAAATAAATTATTGTGAAAGCGTTTAGGAAATTCATAGAGGCTCTGATACTGAACGTGGAAACGCATAACAGTCTACAATGAACATGTGGGTGTGCATTTTTTGAAACTTAAGTTCCTGGAACGACACAGAACGAGCACCAATCTCCTAGGAAATGCTCAAAATAATTTATTGATAGGCCTTTTTATGAAGTGTCTATATTTATGAGCAAGTTGCCCTGAGAGTTGAAATACCTAATTGCAACCGTTTATGACTGTATTGATTAAAGTGAAAATGTCTGATTTAACACTGTATAACACATGCTTAGCCGTTAAACTGCAGATATAAAAATTTCGTTAGAGGTTGTGTGCCCAGCCATTATTGTAAACTGCGGTTCGGTTCTTTTCCTACTTTCTGCAAGACCTGATAAATAATGTTCCCAAAATCAGATGCAGATAAGTTATGATTCCGCTTAAGAAATTAAAAACATTGCAGACTTAGAGTTTTATAACATGTGCAACGAAACTCTGTACGTTTTAATGGTCAGCAGATATGAATGTCACAAGGTAAGATATCACGAATAACGGGCTAGTGTGCAGGTTAGGTCTTTTTTCATAATCTGTGCTGCTATGGGGTTTGTGTAAGTAGCTGTAATTATAACTGAAATATGAAAGCTTATTGTTCAAGTTAAAGGTTAAGACAGAGAATACAATTATTGATTTTACTTCGGAGTACTCAAATAAAAAGTGAGATACAAGTACAAAAATTTAAATAATGATCGAGTGACATCAGCTCTGTAAGTTTTCATTTTGCATCATTTCCTTTGCCTGGCTGTCACTATCTTTCATTTTACTCTGTGAAATGGATGAGGAATCAATTGTAAATTTGTTGTGTGACATGTGGATAAGTCTTATTGGACTTATACTTCTCCTCGTTCTTTTACAATTTGCTTTTCGTCGCACCGACACACATAGGTATTATGGTGACAATACGATAGGGGAGCGTTATGAGTGAGAAGAAAGCATCTGTGGCCTTAATTACGGTACAGCCCCCGTAATTTGCCTGATTTGAAAATGGGAAATCACGGAAAACGATCTTCAGTGCTGCTGACAGTGGGATTCGAACACACTATCTCTCGAATGCAAGCTGACATCTACGTGCCCAAAACCACGCGGCCACTCGCCTGGTATACTGTACTTCTCTTCAGAAATGTGTCACCTCTGCTAGGTTTGAAACCACCCTCTTGGGATCCAGAGTGTATATAAACCTATAGAACAGAATATAATTTATTCATATATTCATTACGTTACATGCAATAGATATTCTTTCTTTCTTTCTTTCTTTCTTTCTTTCTTTCTTTCTTTCGTTCTTTCTTAATCTGTTGGTTTAGTTTTTCCCTCGGAGTCAGCTAGGGATCCCACCTCTACCGCCTCAAGTGCAGTGTTCTGGAGCGTGAGACTTCGTGTCTGGAATATACAACTGTGGTGGAGGGTCAGTACCTCGCTGAGGCAGCCGCACCTGCTCTGCTGGACAGGGGCTTTGTGGGTGGATGGGAATTCCGGAAGGGATAGATAAGGAAGAAGGCAGGAAGTGGCCGTTGGCTTAAATTAGGTACCATACCGGCACTTACCTGGAGGAGAAGTGGGAAACAGCGGAAAACCACTTCGAGCATGGCTGAGGTGTAATTCGAACCCTCCTCTACTCACTTTACCTTCCGAGGCTGAGTTGATTGGTTGATGTGTGTTGAACACATGTTCAAATTTCAATCTCTGCACTGGTCTCCAGAATCAAGCATCAGTATAAGAGAAGGAATTCTTCGAGCAATTACGCAATGGACCTAAGATAAAAGTAAGTGAAATATCAGACAATTGATTACTAGAAATAGGATACAATATGTGGAACTAAGTAAGTTGACAATGGGAACTATCAGAAACGGAATAAGGAAAAGGGGGTTTCAGAAGGCGAAATTCATTATAAATGAATGTATTTCACTAATGAAGGTGGACGTTTAACTACCAGATGGACGAGAATTGTTACAAAGACTGATAACGCCAGATGGCCAGAAAAATCCACAGTTCTAGCCATTCAGGCAAGCATTTCACTGTATTTCACTGAAGAAGGTGGAAATTTAACTACCAGATGGACGAGACTTGTTACAAAGACTGATAACGCCAGATGGCAAGAAAAATCCACAGTTCTAGCCATTCAGGCAAGCAACTCACTGTTGAATACATCCTAGGGATATAAGCTACGAATTTTAAAAATAAAATGTGATCAATTATGAGAACATATTCTGTTTATTCCTAAAAATTACAATCATTTTCTAAATCATCGTTATCCGGTAGATTAGATTAGCACTACTAATGTGAGTCAATGTATTCTTTCACTTAAGAACCACTACGGGCGCTAACGTGAGTCAATGGAAAGTTTCACTTAGACCCTTATAACTACATTCGGTGTGGACATTTTTCAATAAATCGAAAAATACCTGAGGGTAGTGAACCGGGGAGCACATTACGGAATGAATTATGTAAATAAGTTTATTTGGCTATGATTTGAATAAAAAAGTAAACGATTAAAGGAAAAAGCCTTTTTAGGCTGTTTTTCCGGAACTGAATTTAGGCCGGAAGTGATTTTCGAAATATGTATTTCTAGTTTGATAGGGCCATCCAAGAATTACAATTTGAAAACTTTCCGGGCGATTTTGTCCTTCAACGTTCGGCACAGTTGAGGAAATTTCTTAATTTTACTTATTTCATAGTATGCGGACCCCTAATTTCTCTGCTAACACATGTTTTGAACATTAAAACAGCAACAATATAAAGGTTTCGCCGGCACAAAGTGCCATAGAATTTTATCCACATTTTAATCTACACCATAAGGTTAAAACTGCTCCTGAGGAAATTCTTGGCTGTGATACGAATAATGAACGATTGATTTATTAGTTACCGTTCATACGAAATGTAGCAAAACAAACGACACTAAAATTACTGCTCATTTTCTGTTCATGTTTCCCTAGCAACAAAATATTTACCCATTATTTTGACTTATGTTATTTCGGTGTCGTGTTGTTTTCTGCGATCTAGGAGTGTCTGTTCAAAAGGTGCTATTTTCACTTCAAATAATTTTTAGTATTTCGTCCAGAAGCATTGCAGTAGTTGAATATTGCCGAATGCCACGAGCAATGCAGACTGGAAAGGTGTAATTCCTTAAAAGCAGTAACAAACCCGATCGTATGTACGTTCCTTGTGCCCTTTATTGTATGTTTCCTTGCATTCTTCCATAATTTTCTTGGGGTTGGAAATGGCGCATTTTGAACTCACACTTTTTAGTTATGTTTCTCACAACAGAAGAGAAGGTGTATATCATGGAACGGAGCGCGGTGTTAGAAGGAGCCGAGTTTGCTTCATGTTAAAGAAAAATAGGAGGAGCGATGTAATAAGGAGGCACTAAAAACAGAACAATGTTAGCTGTCATTGACATAGGGATAAGTCTGAAGTCAACGACAGGAAACAAACGGGCGCCCAGATACCATCACCATAAACGAGAATCGTCAATAATTTCTCCAAAAGGTGTTAGAGTCCCCAAAGCATAGTGTACTACGAACATATCTGAAACTCGGTTTGAGTGATAGGTCTGCCCGCCGGATGTTTAAAGATCTGGGTGAATTTACGTACCGCATTCAAGTGGATCATCGTCTAACAGAGTCCGACTCGTTGGCTGAACGGTCAGCGTACTGGCCTTCGGTTCAGAGGGTCCCGGGTTCGATTCCCGGCCGGGTCGGGGATTTTAACCTTAATTGGTTAATTCCAATGGCCCGGGGGCTGGGTGTATGTGTTGTCTTCATCATCATTTCATCCTCATCACGACGCGCAGGTCGCCTATAGGCGTCAAATAGAAAGAACTGCACCTGGCGAGCCGAACCCGTTCTGGGATATCCCGGCACTAAAAGCCATACGACATTTCATTTTAATCGTCTAACAGAAATGGATGCCCAAGTCCGATTAGGGTGTTGTAGCCGAGTTATAGTCATAAACTTTGAGTATATCTTTTTTCAGATGAAAGCCATGTTCATCTGGGTGGCTACATCAACGGACAAACAACTCATTTGTTGGGGTGTCGTTATACAGAAACCATCGCATAGTTCGCGGGTTACGATTTGATGCGCCGTGTCCGGTCATGGAACATACAGGTTCCTTACTTCGACGAGGATACTGCACAGAATCGCGTGATCTACAGAGACCTCGTTGTTCGTGCGGTATTTGCGCCGTTATTGTCGCGCCATGTATTAACCCATCCAACGACAATGGTTGCGCAAGTAAGACGTATGGTCCTCTCCACGGGGGAGCCCAGTCATTTACCCTTCTACGACAACATTTTGGAAATGGCCCAACTTCTCGTAGAACTCCATTCGCTAGATGTCTATACAGGATGATTGGAAACAACCTGAACCACGTATATGAGTGTTGGGAAGTTCGTCATACAAAGGTACTGATAAATAATTTGAAAACATAATTTGTGGTGTCACCAGCTGAAACCCACGGTGTGTTTGTGTTCTATGCCGATTTCTCGGCATGGCTCTAAAGCCGTTTGAAGCCACTTACAGATTTAGCAACACGCCTGGGCAAAGCCCATTTGAATTCGCCCGGGGAAGCGGTCTGATTCGCTGGCTTCAGCGGCTAATTAAATGTCACCGGCACGAGATTTCGAATATTTTCAATATTTATCAGTGTGACCAACCCCGTAACGCTCCAATACTCGGTTCACGTTGTTTGCGACTACCCTGTATACACACTATTTTGTTGCTTGTTTAATAGTGTGTATTTTTACAGCTACATTATAATGTAATATTGTGCCCTATAATGACTTAGTCAACGTCAAGCCAATGCTGAGATCGGACCAAGTGCATTATAGTGAACAATACGTTCACCGCAAAAGTGAATCATTATGGCACATAGCTTACCTTTCATGACTATCCTCTTTATCAGCTCCGGCGTAACAGCATTCTTCAGGGGTGTCGGGTAAGGAAAGGGTTACCGTAAGAAATAAAATAAAAGAAGAAGAATAAAAAAATGTGCAGGTGTTAACTAACACTAGCTAAAAATAAATAACGGTTGAGTTGCATTTCCGATTATAACAAACTGGTTTATTACAATAATCTAAAATGTTTGATAATTAACAAATATTAAAGAAATTTATGTAATTGACATGATAGTCATAAACAAATTTAACTTGTTTCTTGACAAAAACGAGCATCTCGATTGCCATGTAAACGGTGTGGAGGAGATGTCTGGCATCACGTAAACGTCAAGCACTGCAACAACCACCATAACGGTTACGTCAAATAAAATGAATTTAAACATAAATCTGCTCGTAGGCAACTCATATATACAAGAACCTAATTTATTTCTAACGTGAATCTATGCCTCAGTGCTCCTAATTTTCCTACACGTTCTAAACAAGCATCCAATATGTTGTAAACAAGGTTGGGTTTACAAAAACACAACTTCTTTATTTACTTCACATGTAAAATTACAATATTTACACTAACAAAACTGAAAGTTATCTCGAAGCAAAATGAACTATGAATTTGGAGAAAGAGTCTGTCTTTGTACACTATATACACGTTGGAGTATTCACGTTCACTACTATTTCGGAAAGATAGTCCTTGTGACATGAAAAGTTCTTGATAGTCGAAAACTATCAGAAGCACTGACGTAAATATCTCAGAGAGTCCTTCCTTGTTGAAGTGTCTGAGTTCATTAACGTAAGTTCAATGACTGAAGAGTTCCTACTTAGCAAAACTAAGTTGATAATGGGAGCTTGCATTAGCTAGGGAATGATCGTGGCATATAATGGTAAGACTGGGCATGGACAGCGGAATAGGCAAGAGGAGCGGTGACCCGAGGTGAGACCTCTTACTGCCAGAAATTCAGTTCACCTGGCCGAAGCACATTTTCAAGAGGAGTAGCCTCCGTGCTCGACATAGGGTGTATTCTGGAGCTGGACACCGGGGTCAGTGGGCGTCTGGACAGACTAGGAGCTCCTTTTTATAGCACACACGACGTTCCAGGCACGCGCACTGAGAGCTGCGCGTCGAGGCTCGAAGAATAACACACTGGCAGGCGTGTAGCTGGCTGGCGGATCGAGAAGGGAGCGACGGACATACAACACCCTCCCCTCCTAAATACGCCGGTACGGCGTGAAACGGCGGCGGCGCTGGCGGCGGCTGCGATGCTGGGCCGGAGCTGCTGATGTCTCTGTTGTATTGTCCGGAGCTGGGACTGGGCGGAGTGGCGCTGCCTCGTCCTGAAAGAACCCATGGTTATTAAATGGTCTAAAGCTCGTTCAGCAATAGATTTATCTGGCTTAGCAATGGCATCAATAGCTGGACATGGGCGGTAGCGCAGACGCATCTGGTCTTGATGGCGGCAGATACGTTTCTCCGTAGTCTGTATCTCGTAGAGACGATGACCCAACGATCTGCAGATGACTCCAGGTATCCAGAGTGGGGTGGACGTGAATGTCCTGGTTTAGACCTTGTCGTTGACGGAGAACTTCGGTGGTGAGGTCTGAGGCTGGGCCGGAAGAGGCTGCAACAGAGAAAGTAAAGTTCTGTGAGGTCGTCCGTGGAGCTTCTGTGCAGGAGTGATATTATCAGCGCCGGGCAGAGTTCTGTAGTTGCTTAAGAGTTGGAGCAATGCTTGGTCTTTAGTTAAGCCTGAAGAGACAGCTTTTTTCATACTTCTCTTAAATGTTTGTACAAAGCGTTCAGCTTCACCATTAGATTGAGGGTGAAAAGGCGGTGCTAGGATATGACGAATGCCATTATATGTACAAAAGTTCTTAAAAGCAGTAGCTGTAAATTGAGGTCCGTTGTCCGAAATGAGTACTTGAGGTAAACCTTCTGTAGTAAATATTTTCTGAAGAGCACGAATGGTAGCTTCTGTCGTAGTAGTTGAATGCATATCCACTACATATGGAAAGTGCGATAGTGAATCGATGACTATTAACCACATGGAACTGAGGAAAGGACCTACGAAATCGATGTGAACTCGTTCCCATGGAGTAGTAGCAGGAGGCCATGAAGCTAGATCAGAAGACGGGGCGTTCTGATTCATTTGACAGTGTTCACAATGACGGATGAGTTTTTCGATGGCGGCATCAATACCGGGCCAGTAGCAGTGTTGACGTGCTAGTTGCTTTGTTCTGGATATACCCCAATGGCTTTGGTGAAATAATTCGAGAACTTGTTTCTGTAGGCTAAGTGGGATAACCACTCGGAAGATGGTGCCTGTTTCGAGGAGTACGACTCCAGCACGAGTCGTGAGACGATGCTGCAGACGATGATAAGGTGCAAGGTTGGCAGAAAGCTTGCTCTGAAGAGGCCAACCGTTGCGGATGTAAGTACGCACAGTAGCAAGTGTACTGTCCCTATCCGTAGCTTTAGCTATGCAGGTAGCATCAATAGGAAAACTGGATACAGTATCTTCAAGTTCTATGTCCACCTGAAGACCTTCAGCTTCCTGAGATTCGAAGGCAGTATCAGGACCAACTGGTAAGCGTGAGAGGGCATCAGCATTACAATGCTGGGATGTGGCTCGATAGACAATCTGATAGGAATAATCAGAAAGGAACATGGACCATCGTTGAAGCTTTCGGAGGGAATTCTCAGGGATCTTATTACCAGGGTGGAATAAGTGTACGAGAGGCTTATGATCAGTAATGATCAGGAAATGGTTGCCATAGAGATATTCATTGAAACGGCGAATACCAAAGATGATGGCTAAAGCTTCTTTCTCTATCTGTGAGTATCGACGTTGATGGTCATTAAGTGTTTTCGAAGCGAAGGCGATGGGGCGTTCCTGTCCATGACGATCCTTCTGGGAGAGAACGGCACCGACACCGTAGGCTGAAGCGTCAGTAGCTAGCGTGATGAGCTTGTCGGGCTGAAAATGAGTGAGTTGTATAGCTTCAATTAAGGCGTTGTTGATGGTTTTCCATGCCTGTTGGCATTGCGGAGTCCACTGAAATTTAACACCTTTTTTACGTAGAGCGTTTAATGGAGCGGCCACTGTAGCGAAGCGGGGAATGAACTTATTATAGTAGTTCGCTTTGCCTATGAATGACTGGAGCTGCTTGAGGTTCTGAGGTGCCGGCATGTTTACGATAGCTGAGACATTCTGTGTACTAGGGCGAATTCCAGTCTTATCAAGTATATGTCCTAGGTAGTGAACTTGAGGCTGAAAGAATGTACATTTAGTGAGATTCGCTCGTAGGTCATTGTCTTTCAATTTCTGGAGAAGGAGGCGTAGATTGGTGAGATGTTCCTGATGATCTTTTCCAGTAACAATAATATCATCCAGGTAGTTAGCACAACCGGGAATGGAGGCGGTGAGTTGAGCTAAATAGCGCTGAAAAATAGCCGCTGAGAATGAAACACCGAATGGGAGCCGCTGGAGCTGGAGCAGTCCGAGAGGAGTGTTGAGTGTTAGAAATTTCTTAGATTCTTCGTCTAAAAGTAGCTGGAGATATGCTTCTTTAAGATCAACACGAGAGAAAAATTGTCCACCAGAGAGACGACGGAATAAGTCTTCTGGACGTGGAATAGGAAAGATATCTGTGTCGATGTGTGCGTTGACGGTAGATCGAAAATCTCCACAAAGTCGAACATTACCATCAGGTTTCTTGATGACCACTAGTGGAGTAGCCCATTGACTAGAAGTAACTGGTACCACAATTCCAGTTTGTATCCATCTGTCTAATTCTTTCGTGACCTGGTCTTGAAGTGCTAGGGGTACTGGACGTGCTTTGAGGAAGCGAGGCTTAGCTCCGGATTTCAGCTGTATGTGAGCTGTATAGTCTTTTGCTGTTCCGAGCTGAGAGTCGAAGACTTCAGGAAACTGCTCTAGGAGAGCGGTAACGTCAGAAGTAGGATGCAATGTAGATACGACGTTAATGTTGTCATGTATCTGAAAACCAAATAAGTTAAATAGATCCATGCCCATAATGTTGGAGGCAGTGTAGTTGTTAACTACGAGAAGAGGAATGGCCTTCTGAATTCCTTTATAACTAGCCTGAAGCTTGTGTTGACCTTTAATGTCAATTTTCCTTTTGTTAAATGTCACGAGCTGGATGTCAGCTGGAGAGCATGAAGGTGAACCTAAGTCGTGGTATGTAGCCAGGTTAATAATAGAGACAGGTGATCTAGTGTCTAATTGAAAATCGATAGATCGAGTAGAGAATGAGAGAGGAACGATGATCCTGTGAGAATTCTTTGTGGGAAGAATAAGATTGATCTGATCAACTTCCATGTCTTGGCGGGGCTGTATATGCTTCCGGCGTGCTGCAGGGGTCTTAGCAGGGCGGAGCGAACTCTGACATACCGTCTTAATGTGTCCAAGTTTATTACATCGTTCACAAGTGGCTTTGAAAAAACGACAGTCACGACGTTCATGATGCTTGAAACAGCCTCGGCAGGAGTTTCGAGTTGTTTTTAGAATTGGGCTTCCTTGTAAAATTACGAGAGGGACCCGTGCGAGAATGCTTGGTAGAGAGCGCCTTGTCTGCGCGGTTCACTGTAGCAGAGGACTTGTGGGCCTGAGGCGAGACTTGAGCAACTTCGTGTGGAGAAGCTATGGCTGCGGCAGTCTTGGTAGTAAGCTCATAAACCGTAGCAATACGCTGGACGTCTTCTAAAGAAGGGTTACTCTTCTTGACAGCGTCAAAACGAATTTTGTCCTCAGGAGTATGTAAAATTACCATGTCCCGAATGAGAGAAGCAGTGTAGGGTGAACCACAACCGTCCTTGGAGCATATGAACTGGCAGGGTTTAGCTAGACCACGCAATTCAGTTATCCATTCAGTATGTGTCTGATGGGGTTGCTTTCTGCTCTGAAAAAATTTATAGCGAGCAGCCACTATGTGAGGAGCTTTGGCATAGTGTTCAGTGAGACGGGCCAAGAGCAGTGCGAATGGGACCTCAGAGAGGTTTTCTTCTGGACTTAATTTACGTAGTAATTCACACGTAGCATTGCCAACCGAACTAAGAAAGAGTGCTCGGCGGCGTTGATCATCTGTGACAGAATGGCAGATGAAATGCTGTTGTAAGCGGGCTAAATAAACTGACCATTCTTCCTTAGCCGGATCAAAAGCAGAGAACGGAGGAATAGCTGATGGCTGTGGAGAGACAGAAATAGCTTGAATAGCCTGAATTAATGCTGTCTGTTGTTGTTGCATAAACTGTTGTTGTTGCTGCTGTAAGGCCTGGAATACTGTAGCGAGTTGCTCAGCTGTAGCCATTGCGAGATGCGTGCAATAAAGAGCAAGTATAGCTGTGTGTCAGAACTGGTTGTAGGCGAGACCTTGACCGGTTTAGCGGGGAGTGAGAGAGAGAGCAAGCAAACACGCTGGAGCGGGCCACACAGGTGGAGCGTACGACAGAGAGCTGTGGAATGTCGGCTGACGTTCCGGAGTGTGAAGAAGTCTAATAGCTTCACTTGAGAAAAGCGAACTGTTGTGATAGGTCGTACGGGCGCCAATGTGGAATGATGATAGTTACGTAGTATAATGTCACTGTGCCCATGAGTGGACAATATCCCGCAAGAGTTTGTTGGTCTGTTGCAAGTGAGGTGATAAGCGAATGGACACAGGCTTGCACTTTGTTTCGACCGAGTGGGCGACACACTGAGCACTGATTGACTTCGTCGCCAAGGTATAAGTGTCTGAGGGCACGGAGTTTGCTGTATCTCAGTGTGAATGAGTGGATGACGGGGCCTATAAAGTTCGTGCTGTGTCTCGTCACCACTGAGTGTCGATTGGGGCAGATGAATTGCAAGTTTGTTATCCCGTCGCCCCAGAGTTGGCGACTGGGGCCGATGAATTGTAGTTTTTTTACCTCGTCGCCACAGAGTTGTGTTGTAAACAAGGTTGGGTTTACAAAAACACAACTTCTTTATTTACTTCACATGTAAAATTACAATATTTACACTAACAAAACTGAAAGTTATCTCGAAGCAAAATGAACTATGAATTTGGAGAAAGAGTCTGTCTTTGTACACTATATACACGTTGGAGTATTCACGTTCACTACTATTTCGGAAAGATAGTCCTTGTGACATGAAAAGTTCTTGATAGTCGAAAACTATCAGAAGCACTGACGTAAATATCTCAGAGAGTCCTTCCTTGTTGAAGTGTCTGAGTTCATTAACGTAAGTTCAATGACTGAAGAGTTCCTACTTAGCAAAACTAAGTTGATAATGGGAGCTTGCATTAGCTAGGGAATGATCGTGGCATATAATGGTAAGACTGGGCATGGACAGCGGAATAGGCAAGAGGAGCGGTGACCCGAGGTGAGACCTCTTACTGCCAGAAATTCAGTTCACCTGGCCGAAGCACATTTTCAAGAGGAGTAGCCTCCGTGCTCGACGTAGGGTGTATTCTGGAGCTGGACAACGGGGTCAGTGGGCGTCTGGACAGACTAGGAGCTCCTTTTTATAGCACACACGACGTTCCAGGCACGCGCACTGAGAGCTGCGCGTCGAGGCTCGAAGAATAACACACTGGCAGGCGTGTAGCTGGCTGGCGGATCGAGAAGGGAGCGACGGACATACAACACAATATACACTCAATTGTCTGGGAATCGATCGCAAGACTCTCCCAAGTACAACCACTATATGACAACACATAAATGAGAAGAATATATATTTTACTTCATGCAGATACATCTAACTAATTATGTGCCTCTATGAATGACATCGACAATCGTGTATAAAATTTTCTCTTCCGGACCATAATATAAAAAGGTCACTGCTCTCCTGCATTATTGACAGACAAACACACAGTTCCTATTTTCAGACTTTCGTGTCCTAACGTCAGAAACGACCCATATTAGCCTCTAAACACCTCGGTTTTTTGTATAAACTGAGCGGCCATTCCTTTCTGCCATAAATATCTCCCTCAGCTGACAGCATGTAAACAGAGACAAGGGGGGTGACTCTCCCTTCTTCTCGGCCCATAAATCTGACATAACCATTGCCCTCATTATAATATAATTACTATAGGCCATTTTATTCCTTATATTACGAATTCAACACTTTATCGCAGATAAACTCAAATGCAACAGGCCAGTACATCATTTAGCATTGGTGCTCTCAACGGCACATTCCTATACATACCCTGGCCTACATATTGGCACTCACATTCACAAATTATTACTTAACTATTATTTCTTATTTTCTTTAGGGCCTCATCTCAATACTCTGGGCACAATAACATTATTCCTCAATTCTTATAGGCTTCTTACGATATGGTTTGCTCAGCTTGATACGCCAACCCGAGCGTATTTAAGAGATATAGAAGATCATAGGCTTTCTTCACACGACAACTAACATTACAGTCTACACTGCACATGCACCTTGTTAGTACCTAAAATGCTTGTCTTGGTTACACACATATAAGACCGTATAGGTCCCGGTGAAATGAAATACACGAGCTCAATTTCCTTACCTTGAATGTATGTAATATCTGCAGTAATGACACTAACGAAACAAATAAGACTAACACATACAAATATTAACAATCCAACCAAGCTTGAGTCCTGGGGCATGAATTCTATTTACACGGGCATTAATATGCTAACCTCTTTACATACTGGCAGAAGGCCAAACCTATCTATAATTTACCTAATCATTATCGTCTTGCTGCATGCTTAAACAATGGAATTTTCTGACCTGTGTCTGATGATATAACTGAACAGTCCCCCTTGTGGACATCGCGAATTTACGCCATCATGTTGACATTAGAAGCTGGTGACAGCACTCGAGGTTCGATGACTGGTGACATCCTGGTCGGCTGTGATGTTCTCTGCCGCTCGTTCAGGTGAATTGATGATCGCCTCCCCGATGTCGTGATGATTGGACGTCGCCGATGTTCCTGGTTCGCACCTCGATGCCGTGAAGAATACTCGACAGTTTCGGTCCCAATTACCGCTTCACCCTGATGGATGAGCAGTGTCCAGTCCACTCGTGATGTAGGAGAAACTGTGAGGAAAATCACATTACAATGTGTCCTCCGTTCAATGCCTATAGCTCCACTCTAACCTTTCCTATAAATCTCGTAATATGAGGTCACATTCTGAGCGTTATCCTAGTAATACAGTTACTCAATTCTCAACTTCACTGCACTTTACTATTTACTGCTCTCTCTACTGACTGAATTACATTAATTTCAATATTCTGAGCCTACACTAGTATGTGTCATTCGTTTAGGACAATATGAACCTCAGATTATGCGATGTGACTATTCACGAACAGCATTACTAGCAGCAGAATATTCTCATACGAAAACAGGTCAACACTTGCTGTATAAAGTTCTGATCTCTGTTCTAAATAGTTGTTACTTACATTTCCCAAGTATAACATGTACTCTGACGGCGTTGATTGTAGATGAAGGTGGTCTTCTCTGCGCTGAGCAGCGGCGTGACAGACACTTACGTAACGGCGATTCACAAAGTGAAATGATTCTAGCGCGCTCGGTAGTCGTATATATTAGCAGTCTCGCATCCACGCTACCAAGCTTTGCGTGGGTGGGCTTCCAGCGTGCGCCCGCGGTGTGGAAAATTTCTCCCGCGATATGCATATTAAGTACTCAAACTTTCATTGTGATTGCAATTATAGCCATTCCGCATATCAAAATTTTCAGAAAAATATCCTAATTGTAGTTCTTGTATCCAATCCTCTGTATTCATCTTGTAATCGAAGATATTAATAAAGTCCTTTCCCTCCAATGTAAAAGTTCTCGCGATATCTCTCGGAGCTGCGTGTGTCCCAAGCTGCAAGTGAAGAGGTTCGCTGGGGTAATAAATTTTAATGATCATCTAGAAACTTCATCTGGCTTCTGACGCTACGTTCTACGTGCAATCTCAGACACTCTTACACAATAAAATGCCACCCAAGGCGCATTCTTTTTGGTCTCATAGAATTCCCATAATTATTATAAATTCAACATTCTTTGACCATGAACAGAATGGTTCAATATTTATATTCGATAGACTGAAAAGCTTTAAAGTTACATTTGCCTAGTGGAAGATGTGTTTGGAGACTTGGTCTGGGACGATAAATACGAAATTAACATCAATGGTAAAAAAGGTTGCTAAATTGAGGTTTACGGCTTAGTCCTGTTTTCAGAGAATCATTCGGAGCCTAAATTTATGTTGAGTGACCTACTTGAGCACATTAAGAGAGCGTGATTCCTAATGAGTGAAGATAAACATTCTTAAGAAACCAATAAAGGCGAACAGAGAGACAGTAAACCTCGCTGATGAGTACTGTTATTTAGGCCAGACGATGTCCTTTTCTGCCAGGCTGGAGAAAGTGATCAGTAGAATAACAGCGATTATCTGAAACGAACTCTGTTCACTTACCTTCATTCATCCATTGAACATCAAGGCTGAAGTAATGGACACTTGCGTTTCGCCCGTTCTTGTATAAGGTGCGAGACATGGTCCCCAAATAAAAAAAATGAGAAACCCAACTTCTGGTCTGTCAGTGAATGATGGACTAAGGGGGATGTTTCAAGCTGTCAGTGGAGAAATGGAGTGGAATTACATTAGTAGACGAATAAGCGCGAGTGGAGCTTTCGAATATAGGAAAGATGATAACATGAAGATAAAGATGGAATTATTTTTCTTCGTCTTTATCTGTTTACCCTCCACGGTTGGTTTTTCCCTCGGACTCAGCGAGGGATTCCACTTCTACCGCCTCAAGGGCAGTGTCCTGGAGCTTCTGACTCTGGGTCGGGGGATGAATACTGGGGAGCATGACCAGTACCTTGCCCAGGCGGCGTCATCTGCTATGCTGAACAGGGCCATGCGGTGGGATGGGGAAATGGGAAGGGATAGGTATGGAAGAGGGAAGGAAGTGGACGTGGCCTTAAGTTAGGTACCATTCCGGCATTTTTCTGGAGGAGAATTGGGAAACCACGGGAAACCACTTCCCGTATGGCTGAGGTGGGAATCGAACCCACTTCTACTCAGTTGACCTCCCGAGGCTGAGTGGACCCCGTTACAGCCCTCGTACCAATTTTCAATTTTCTTGCAGAGCTGGGAATCGATCCCGGGCCTCCGGGGATAGCAGATAATTACACTAACCACTACACCACAGAGGGTGACAAGTAGGAATTCAAAAGGGCAAAATGGAGCAAATATTCATCCATAGGAAGAGGAATTGTGGAATGGAATAATGAATTAAGGGAACCGTTCGATACATTTCCAACTTATTTGAAACCATTTAAGAAAAGTCTAGGTGAACAATTGATAGGCAATCAGCCACCTTGGTGACAGTCCTAATAATGTCTGATTGATTGATTGATTGATTGATTGATTGATTGATTGATTGATTGATTGATTGATTGATTGATTGTTTGATTGATTGAAATGTACAGGTGGTCCTCTCGAGTCTTTGAATATGAAAAGAAGTGGTCAAAAAATTGTATCCAAGAAACACGTGACAATGCTGGTAACTGAAACAAGTAACGATGGTAGTAACCCTGCGTTTTTAAGATTTTGCAGTTACTTAAACAGATCTACTTTTATGTGTACTTTAAAGGGGAGTAGACGAAAGTGAATGGATTAAAAATAATTAATGAGGCGTACATGGATGGAAAGTTGTGAACGAGGTGTCAGGCAATCGTTTAGTTTTAGAGAACAGGTGTTTTTTTACCAAAGGAATAAAGTTGACAAAATATTTCAGGAGTAGAAATGATTATTACTCGATTATTATGCTTGAACTATGTCATACATGCAAGTAGCAATTCCCCTCCCCCCCCCCCTACCACAACCCCTCAGCCTTCTAGCCACCCACCCATTACCTCGATACATCGAGAGCGTGAACAACGACTGAATTGCCTTGTACAATGCGACGCAATTATAACATAGAGGGTTGCTTTAAGCATACTGCTTACATTAGTAATACGAACAATGGCAGGCCTGTTCTCCGGATGTGTTGCCGCTGCGTTCTAAGATTATTGTTCGCAGCGCGTCGGGCGGAAGCCAAGCAGAGATTTGACGGAGGGGGAAGGAGATGAGGGGACGGTGAAACGTAAGATAGAGAACACAACTGGAATGTGACATTACAGGAGGAGAAAGACAGGTATTGACAGTTTCTATTGGCAGCTAACAGTGTCTGCGGATATTCAGAACTCCAGCCGCGTAGAGGAGTTAGCTAGGCTCTAACTTATTACGTTCAAGGTGCGGTATCGAATACTGGTTCAGTGAGTTGTCGATGAAGAGTGAATAAATAGGAGCACCCATGTCATATTTAATGGCAAGTTAAGGAAATTCACACCAGCGCTAAATTCTGACACCTTCACCTGTTTTAAAATTAAAAGGAAAATACTTTGAAGTCATAGAATTATTATTCAAACATCTAGAATATGTTGAGAAATTATCCAAAACGTTTCGAGTTAGCATTTATAATCGTGGCCAGTGCTTGTGGGATTTTTGAAAAAGTCGTACGTGGTCACACTTACAATATGCAGATCACGTGGCCAACTTATCAGTAGAAGATTTTTTCAAACGCTCGCATAGGAGCAACAATCTACCACGTCTTCTTGATAAGGAGTACTTTTTACATCTATGTAGCACACAAATGATGAAGAAACCGCTTCAAATTTTCTATTTTCATTTCATGAGGACAAGTGAGAGAAATGTACTTACGAGGTTATCTTCAATTCAAGAATTTTCTTGATTATATAAATGATACAGTGCTAAAATATACAATAGTTCAAGCTCAATCATGTCTAGTGTGACTATATTTGCAGGTCCATTGTTCGAGCATATTTACAGGTATTTTGGAAATCTGTAAGAACAAAGGGTGAAATTTATGTAACAGTAATAAGATCAACCAAATTTTACGGAGCGTAATGTAAGCCTGTGAGGAAGTAGAATGTTGTATAAGTTACAAGTTTCCGAGATAAAAATGCTGAGGAAGGCCTGTGTAGTCCTATTTCTAATATGTTATACAAGAAACTGACGACATGAACGAGGTACGGTGCAAATTTATCTTCATAGGACATGATAATCATTCACGAAACCACAACAGTACGGTAACAGTTGTTGTAACCTTACATATCCAGGCGTACAAGTTTATGTACAGGGAATCTGAATAGGAATTGGATGAAGTGATAAAAGACCACATTCATTGGAATTTAATTGTCAGATTCATAGTTGGTAAATTCCCGGATAGGCTAAGATGGTATACCCATGCAATGAGAAGCAAAGAAGACATATTATGCGGATAGTAACGTCAATAAGATCCAAAATCAGGGGCCGATGAGGTTGTCGTCAAACTAGGAAGCCTAACCAAGTCCAATACTTAAGTAATAGGAGGAATTGGCGATTTCTAGTTTGGAGTCACGACATAAAATCCATCACAACAAAAGTCAGGACAAACAAGAATCATATCTTATATTCAAGAAATAATTAAAACATCGAAACAACCTGAAAATAATGGATGTTAAAGAACAACTGCAGTAAAGACATAACACAATTCCATATCATAAGAAGGAAATGATTCTAATCTGTCTAACCACAAAATGACAATTTGAACAAGGTAGGCAGCAAATTTATCTTTCAGGAAACACGATAAATCTTCACAAGACCACAACAATATAACGCCAATGGTTGTTACTTCACCTATCTGCGAGTTCAAAGTTCATATTTCATCCGTTTGTTAAGATAGATGAAAATGCATAGTGGCATCAACATATTGCGAATCTTCGTCGTTGTCTAGACAACAAATTCATCTAAATGGTATCAGCTAATTCATTTGTACTAGATGGGACACAAAGGGATGACGTGCAACAGGAGTAGCAAAACAAGTTGAGCACTTCAGCGATCTACTTTGCACGCTATCCTAATATATAATTTTCATGTAAAAATCATGGTGGTGTATGCGTAAAGTTCCTGCCATGGGTTCGGTTCTCGCCAGCCCAGAACATTTAGTTCAGGACTGACGACTGGTAATGGGATTACTTAATCCCATGAGATAATCTAAGGTGTTACTTTACATCGATCAAGAAGGCAAAGGAATAGGCTGAATATGCCATCGCAGTGACAACGTGGCACTCTGATACTTACAGGTCATCTGGCTGGGCAGCTCGTCTTGACAGTCTAAAGCTGTAATGGGCTCTTTTGGTACGGGTTAATATTTTTATAGGTCATGGGACAACATTTAACTTGGAACTAAGATGCATTTAAAAGAACGTTACAATTTGAATGGGTAGTGGTATACAGTATTTGTTTATATTTCTAACTACGGTAAATTTATTCTAATTTAAAGAATCTGACCTGATTAGACGAAATACATCATTCTGTGTTTAATAATATGTTTGTTTCAGAGAGTATGTTGTAACCTTCCTTTATGTCGTCATTTTCTCTTCTTCCTTTCAAGGATAGATTTTCTTCTTAAATCGATTTCAGTTAGACAAAGTCTTTTTAGCATTACTACCATGTATGCTGTGACTAATTTAATGTTCTTGGGTGAAATATGACATACATGGTACATTTTCAAATCACTAGGTTGGAATATATTGTGAATATGAGTACATTTTGTAATCAGATTTCTTTTTTGTTCTTAATATTATTATTGTTATTAACCACATTATTTAAATTGTATAAAATTTTAATTTATATATGTTATAATTTTTGTTGAAATGATTGGATTTTTCACATTTTGCCTGTAATATGATTATTAAAGATTATATTAAAATTTGCTTCTCAGGGAGAACATGCCAGAGTTTCTTTATGATTTAATGTTAATTAAAGTCTCTAAAATAAGATGTATGAACCTCTTTTATATCGAAGCAGTGAAATTTTACGGTCATGTTATTTTATATCTGTGAATCACTTCAGGTGATGTGAGCTAGGTACCTAGATTATCACTTTGTGTTTGTATAAGGTGCTGGTGTCTATATCATTCTCCGTCTCTTTCCTTTCTCACTCTCTCTCTCTCTCTCTCTCTCTCGTTCTCTCTCTGCGTAGACTTGCTCAAATATTGAATCGGCAATTCCTTTACGCCCGTTTGTCACCAAGAAAGTTAGCCAAGTGTAAGATCAAAGGGATAGACAGCTTCAATGAATCTACGCATGGACAAATTCGTTTCTGCCCGGGCGGGATATACAACTTCAACGTAGGCGCTTGCATTAGTAGAGTGCCGTAGCATATACCTAACTAAATGTGGCTCCGTGTATGTATTCCGTTTTCCTTTATATTACCATCCCAAGTTTTTACAAAAAGAAATAAACATGTATATATAATCTACTTTGAAAAGGAGACGAAGTAACTCATATTTGCGTGTAATGCACAGTTATATGGGATTCAGCGAGCATAGTTAGGGAAATTAGTCTTATATATAGGGAAATGTATTTCCTGCGGAAAGTAATACCGTTGTAAATAAGTGGATTATTTTAGCCTAGAAAATGGAGACGTGTCTTTCCCATTAACAGACGTAGAAGTTATAATGATGTTCGTTCGATTTGTACCCGGGTTTATAAATAATCATTTTCGTACCCGAAGTAATTTTATTAGCGTATAAGTAATTGATGAGAACAATGAAATGCTTTGCATTATATCGTCAGTATTTGTTGAATTTACTTGATTTTATTTGAAAAGAAATATTAAAATCCATTAGTTAGGTGGGAGGGTCTTAAGGCTAGTTTAACCCTCTCGTCAAGATTCACCGGCCTTATTAGTTCATTCCCAACCGTAGTTTTGATTATATCGATGCTGTTTATCTCGTTGAAGCACGGGATGTAAGCAACATTTCTAGCCCTTTTATACACAGCAAACAATTTTTAAAGATATTTTCTATTAAATGTTATTTTAGGTGGATTAAACACACAAATCAAGATTACACCATTGATTATGTCAAAAATTTAACACACTCTATAAAATAACTCTACTGATCACCATGCAATTCTTGGTGCCATAACGGTGGTGACTTGTACTAATTACCTGTTGAGTTATAACATTTTGAATGTTTTAGGTGATACCCAGTGGAATGCATCACCGTTTTAATAAATAGACAAAAATACATTTATGAAATACAAGGAAACACACGTCAAATTTATGATACGTGAAACATAGAATACGTTTCTGTTTCAACATAATTGACTTTTAATTGAAAATTATATTTCCACCATAAAGAGCTCTGTAACATAGCAGTCTGAGTCACTAAGATCACTAAGGCACTACTCTTGACAGGTGCAGCTGGAAACGGATTTTGTTCTTTCATAGGCAGACTGCAAAACTGCAGGCGGAGCACGTCCACACAGAATGCACAGACTTCTGTTTCGTGCTACATCTAGCACACTTCTTCGAAGTCGAATGCACTGGCATGTAATACTCAGACTCCGAATGGTTGGTCATTTACACATGTGGCTTATGAGCCCTGATTTCAACGCTTCTTCCCTCAACGTCAGGCTTCGAGACAGAAACGGACCGGGGAGCCAACAAACCTCGATAAAAGTTTCTTCTGAACTCTTGTTGGTGAGTTTTTCTCCCCCCTAGGAATTTATTTAAGATGAAAGCATTCGTAATAGATGCATAAATAAAATGAAAGAAAATCCTTATATACCATTTCCTACCTTTTCTATCCAGAGGATAGTCTCCTTTGAGCCTAACGACATTGTTCAAATAGTTCATATTTTCATTATAGTCTTTGATAATTTTAGGACAAGGACCTTCAGTTATAGTGCCATCCTTTTCCCTTCTTTGAACTGAAAATACATCGGAATGGTCGTGGTAGTTGGAAGGTAATGTTGCAAATTGTTTGTGTTTCCATTTACATATTTTCAGTCCATCATCACACTGTTTCCAATCCATGTCCCCAAGTTTGAGTTTCTTCTCTTCAAGCTTTGGCAATTTCGTCCTAGTAGGATTGACTGTACCCCATGCATGCACCTTATTTTCCTTCAAAATCTTTAGTAAGTCAGGGTTGCTGAAATAATTATCAATAAACAATATATGATCTTTACCAAGTAAATCCTTACAAAGGTCAATAAAATGTCTTGCACCAAGGCCGATTTCTACCCGGTCAGTTAATTTGCCTGTGAAAATCTGGAATCTTACATTGCAACCAGTTTTATGACACACCATACATATCTTAAGTCCTCTTTTTACTGGCTTGCACGTAATGTACTGTTTTAAAGAACTACGTCCTTTAAATTGTACTGTAGATTCGTCAACAGCAAGGTTTTGCTCAGGCGAGTAGTGTACTCGGAAAGACTATTACATACTGTCGAGCAAGGGTGTGATATTTTATAGCCTATCGCAATCTCTCTCCACATATTTGGGTTGCAACACGTTATCACTGAAGTGGATATTGCTCAATATCAAGGCGAACATATTCACAGTCATTAATTCAGAGAAGTAATAATCACGAAAGTGTGGGGCAGATGACCAATAGTCACGATAACTGGGTTATCTTTTCATATCCATGTAAATATTGATTCCTAGAAATAAGCGAATCACATCGACAGTTACTGGTGTGAATGTGAACTTGTAGTTTTGGTTCTGAGTTGCATACGAATTGGTGTGAAATAAAATATCCTCGATCAGGCTATCGTGATAAAGGAGTGAAAATGAAGCAAGTGGTATTTATTCTGGAAGGTTCTTCACACGTTCAGAAACACCATAGGCTGAATTGAATTTGTGACTCTCAGGTATTTGTACCGTTTTCCGGTACCATTCCACAGTCTGATATGTGTTGCCTACCTGATGAACTGGAATGGACATATGCTGTTGTGAAGGATCATCACGCGGTGTTTAGGCCAATTTCAGTGAAAGTTGTGGTACCCCCAAGGTTGGAACCTGTTTTTGAAGTAGAACTATTACTGTAAACCTGAATTATTTCTGCTTGCTCCATTTGGTAGTGTAGGTACAGTATGTAGAACTGAAACATCTTCCTGATCAGATTCATACGAAGATGGCGATAGAAAAACAAGGAAGGGATTTCTTCAGCTTTAAATTTATTATGAAAAATGGGTCAACATCACTATCATCACTGAGGCTAAGTCTGAATTACAGATGAGAAACAGAAAGCAGAGCTACTTCAAAGAAAAGCAGCTTTCTAAAATACGCTGTTTAACTGCTTCGGACGTAGCATCTTCGTTCATTGCAGAATGGAATTAACCAGAGCATAAAGCAGGTTTTGCCGAATCTGCTCCGACTGCTACTGCTAATGATATAATCCTAATAATAGGATTAGTAAAAATATTGTACTAATAATTGATCATGATAGGATATTTGATCAACTTATAATAATGATAATAGGAAGAAGTAAGGCAATTTCTACATCAAAAATAAGGAAAATTTCAGCAATTAGGAAGAATCGTAAGGAGAAGGGAAGTCGAGCTGAAATTTTAGGATCAAACCCACATACTTGGCCGTTACGAAAATTCTCACTGCTATGCACACCGACAAGTTGGTATCCTTGGTGCGTATGTATGTTGGTACGTATGCTCAAAACTCAGTTTAGAAGTTGCGAAATTTGATTATACGAATTGGATCACTTCTTTGAATTTGGGAAAGTAATTGTTTGGCATTTGAACATATCCGTGCATCAGTAGTTTCCAGATTCTACACGTTTTAATAACGCAGATGGTTCTTATACGGTTATTTTATCCCTTTCAACATAATTAGGAAATATGTCTATAGCTAACCTCAATTTTTATTGATAACACCATTTAAATAATAATTACAAATGCGTTGAGCATTTAGCCTATATAATTAGGGTACTGTATATTAATAAGAGTGTAAAAGTTGGATAAAATATATGGTAATAATAAGGCATAGGAGAAAATAACTGATATGAACAGCTTAACCTATCTTCAATGTTACCATTACTCATAAAAAGGTGTATTATAGTTATCCTATTCTCACAGTTGGACTGGATAACGTTACACATATAAGGTACTTTTAGTAGAATCTGCCTAAGGTTATATCAAGAGCTTATTTCTTTGTATGGACTGATTTTATTAGCCCACTTTTACAATATACAGAAACATCCATATTTTATATCACTTTGTACGCTTAGGGGAAAATAAATTTTGCTGTCCATAAATTTTATTTGTAGCAACATGTTTTACAACTTTCCGTAGTAGTATTTTACATTTTCCATTTTATTTTCATATGTAAAAATAAAGCACATTTTTACTGCTTTTTCTGTGTTCTTGGGGGAACCTAAAAATGTACATTCAGTCCTAACCTCATTTTTTAAACTTTCCTGCAAGTAGTACTTTTCACAAACATTATAATCCAGTTTCAATTGTCAGGGATCACCCAGTTTATCCAATATCCCAATTTTATCATAGAAAGCACACGTAGTAACTTTTGTTTAGCATTAATCAAATCATATTTTTTTCGGATAAAGTAGCAAAATCATTCAATAAACTCGATGGAAATTAAATAACCGTAATTGCGAAGCAGTCTCAATACTCTGCTACTATCAGTTCACAAATAGCAGAGACCAGGAAGCAGACACCACATGAAGCAAAGAGTTTCAACTGCTCTACCAACGAGGGAACAAGACTGCTTCAGAAACGAATCAGAAGCAGGTTGAAACTGCTTCAAGAAAATAAAAGCAGTTTATCTCATCCGTAGTCTGGATCACCGAGAATATCATCCAAAATTTCCTCTACTGCCGAATTCCCTAAACCGCGAGACATTGTAATTGCAATGAACATTGAATTTTCACGACCGCATTGTAATCGAAACAGACTTTCAACGTATTAGGTCGTGTTACGTACATGTAGTACGTGTTGAAGAGATGTTAAGTACAGAACAAAAATGGCCAGCCGGACACCAGTGGGATCCGAACCCACAACCTCCCGATTTCTCGTCGGTTGCTCTACCAATTGAGCTATGGTGGCCTAGGCCATCCTTGTTCTGTTTGAAAGGATCTGAGCTACAAGTCTGGCACTGTTGCTAGCATACACTAGAGTGCGTTTAAGTCGCCCGTTGTGGGGTATGTCAATGAATATTGAATTTTCACGACTGCATTGTAATCGAAAGAGACTTTCAACGTATTAGGTCGTGTTACGTACATGTAGTACATGTTGAAGAGATGTTAAGTACAGAACAAAAATGGCCAGCCGGACACCAGTGGGATCCGACCGCACAACCTCCCGATTTCGCTTCGGTTGCTCTACCAATTGAGCTATGGTGGCCTAGGCCATTCTTGTACCGTTTGAATGGATCTGAGCTACAGGTCTGGCACTGCTGCTGGCACACTGTAGAGTGCGTTTAAGTCGCCCGTTGTGGGGCATGTCAATGAATATTGAATTTTCACGACCGCATTGTAATCGAAACAGACTTTCAACGTATTAGGTCGTGTTACGTACATGTAGTACGTGTTGAAGAGATGTTAAGTACAGAACAAAAGTGGCCAGTCGGGCACCAGTGGGATCCGAACCCACAACCTCCCGATTTCGCGTCGGTTGCTCTCACGGCCCTAGGCTTTCTTCAGCTCCTCTGGTATGTCACGACGATTGTTATTCAATGTCCCTACTAAGGTGAGCTTTGCTGCTTCAAATAACTCTTCTGCTAATTCAATGGATGTGTAATAACGATCTGTTGTAACATTTCTTCCAGTCCCCACCACTGGCTTTACCAGACGTTTCACAACTCCCTTTGCAGACCGTTCTTCTGTAGGTCTCTCACCTTTGCCAGCATAAACTTCCATTTGTAGTACGTATCGGGTATGAGCGTTTCTGATCAGGACCCCATATAATTTCCTGGTTTATCTTTTAGAAAAACCTTAAAAGGACATCTCCCTCTAAAAAGTGCTAGCATCTCATCAATTGTTAGATGAAAACCAGGTACATAGCACTTTGGGAAAGTTTCATTAGTTTTCTGCAACACTTCACGTAGTGGGGTAAAGTTATCATGTTTTCGTCGGTCATCAAATCTGATCAGACATACCAATGTATATATTCTTGCCCAGTACGCTACTCCATAAGTCTTGAAGTGGCAAGGCGGTATCATTATTTGCACCCATTTGTAACAATATACCCACGAATGCATACATTTCCCTGGAGTTTGTTGTTTCCTTGTTCCTGACAATTGCTTCCTGTTTAGTATGGTGGACAATAATATCAATTACTTCAGGAGTTATAAACTTCTTGAATGACTCGAAAATATCAGATGTCAAACCTTCCTTAGTCAAAGCTTCACGAAAGTTCATTATATTTTGCACTGATCTTCAAACTTGTCTCAGAACAACAGTAGTATATTCTCTACCACTTCTTGCAACAACACTATTGCTGACATTAGGAAAGTTCTGCTCACCAGGGGATGACTTTGCGATTCTGACTCTGGCTCATGCTGTATTACCTCACCGTTCTCCGTTTCACTGTCATAACAAATAGAAAAATCACCTTCTTCTAGATCATTTCTGTCGTCTACATCACTTTCATCATTCGACGTGGCTATTACCTCGTCTTGCGACAGATATTTCCGTGCCATTATAACTGATCACTTGTAACTTGAACCAAAGATCACTCGTACTGTCTACTACAGCGTACCGGGCGGTTGGCCGTGCGCGTAGAGGCGCGCGGCTGTGAGCTTGCATCCGGGAGATCGTGGGTTCGAGCCACACTGTCGGCAGCCCTGAAGATGGTTTTCCGTGGTTTCCCATTTTCACACCAGGCAAATGCTGGGGCTGTACCTTAATTAAGGCCACGGCCGTTTCCTTCCAACTCCTAGGCCTTTCCTATCCCATCATCGCCATAAGACCTATCTGTGTCGGTGCGACGTAAAGCAACTAGCAAAAAAAGAAAATATATATATACTGCAGCGTGAGTCCCAGCTCCGTGTGGTTGGCAGGCGGGAAGGGAACGTGATGCAACCAGGCATGCTGGCGGACGAGCTGTGGGGCATTGTTTAAATTTCATACCGGCCCAAAGGCGGGAAGCGGGCGGCAATAATAACTTCAAACGCCAACAATAGTCCTCATAAATGGCAACATTCAAATTCCAAATGTGTGAATTCGATCATTTGACATTATTAAGACATTTCGTCAGATAGGAAATCTGTTACATGCACGTCTAAGGGGGGAGGGGGGAAGGCAAAAATTACCCCCTCAACAAAAGTATATTTCAGGAACTAAAAAAACACACATTGAAATAATGACTATGTGACATCTTAGTAGACATCTTACGTGACAACTATTTAAAATATTGCTTTTCTGGCTTACAAATTGCGCATTTTATTCATAAAATGAGATAACGCGGGCAATTTTTGCTTCCCCTTGGTAGTTCTAGTGTTGATTGTACGCTTTTCACGTAGAATACGCCTCCCTGTCATTCGTGTAGTGTATTTCCAGGTAAAAATCAAGCAGCTCACAGGGATACACAGTAAGTTCAGATTAATAACACTGCAACTTTAAATGATGTACACAAGTTTAATATAGATTTAAAAAGAACAAAAGATTTAAGAAATATTAATTTCGATAATTGGTGACATCACGGCAAGTAGTGCGACGTCCCACTATTTTGTGTTGAAATCGAGATTGTCACGATGCGGTAGAACCAGTATAGCTTGCGACTCTGTAGTATTTCTGTGTTTCAAAGGTATAATTATAGTTGTCTTGCAGAATTCTGCCATATTAGTGATCACTATGACTCCGTTAACGTGTTAGTTGAAATGTTGATAACTGTGCGAAATTTTCAAAATTTCTTAATCTCTTAGGTCTAAATGGATAATGAACTACCGTAAACTCGCACAGGGGATAAAAAAGGCTGAGGAATAAAATGAGCCAAGGAATTCTGCAGCAGAATGATACTGAAAGTACCAGCAGTGAAAGAAAGTGGAGAGGTCCACGCAATAGAATGTACAAACCAGAACTTATACCGCACCTGTGGAACCTTTGGACTTAGATGACAAAGAAATCACTAGCGACGTCTCAAAGACCACCTCCGGCAACGAGGACCTTTTGGAGGAAGACCATGACCAAGTGGAAGAGGCGCGTCGGGTAGTCGAGTTTGACACGATTTAAGTAGATGAGTTGGACAGGAATTAGCTAGATGCCACTTAGCGTTGTGTTCATAAACAGTGAGTTCGTTTTGGCAGTGATAAATGTGTGAAAGGCTGTGGTATAGAAATGACTTCAAATTGCTCGGTCGACAGAGGGGCTGCGCGTCGAATTTGTCTTCGAGGATGTAACTAGGTTCGTCGTGTGTAGCTACTGTTACCGCTTTCTAAATCAAGTCCGTTCCAGTATTATACTAAGCCTGACCACCTTCCTCCACTGCATGCAGTAACGGAGAGATTGGTGTTAAATGGGAGCAGAGCAGATAGAATAGTGGCACAATTGATAGACGTGTCAGTAGATGTAATTATGATTGACCATTAATGTGAACAGAAAGAAGCGGCTGAGTCGACTCTTTGACTGAATGGATAGCGTCCTGGCTTTCGACTCAGTGCTTAGCGTGTTCGATTCCTAGCCGGGACAAGTTTTATAACGATGTGCGATTAATTGTTCTGTCTTGGGGGCTGGGTGTTCATGCTTGTCTTAAAACATTTCTCTTCATCTAAATGAAACACACCACACTATACTAGACTTAACTAAAGTTGGCGTCTGACAGGTAAGGTTGAAGGGAGGAGCACTGCACGTGCCATTTCACGATGTTGCCACATTCCAGCATTCCTTTTTACATACTCTTACCCCTCGCTTCCGGCTCACTTGTTCCCTCCTTCGTTCTGACCGCTGTGATCTGCTGTAGACTACCTGGCCAGGTGGTGTCGTCCCATTTGCGATCACTCTTATACAATCAGGTTCTTATCAGTGACAATGACAGGTTTGGCAACTCCCAGCAAGACGAGCTGCCCTGAAGTTTTATCTCCATGGCAACCGCAGTCGCCCCACCCTCGTTTCCATGGCAACCACACAGCCACTCCCTTTATCCCGCCTCGGCAGGCAGTAAACGGACCTCCCTCTAAGAAATGTCAGACGCCAACTCTTATTATTAGCAGTATAGTCTTCAATAGTGGAGACATCACTTCAGGTAGTTTTAGCGTCAGGAAGGTACGTTCAGAAACGTTCAACGAAGGTTGCGGTCAATTGGGGAGCTTGGAAGTGTACCTTCCGTTTGAGCATCCGGCCGTGAAACTGGACCAAATACACACCGACTGCCGACTACAATAAATAGAGGAAAAGGGCCAGGAGCAAGATAAGGAAGCGGCTGTTACGCAAATGTTTCAGAAACTCGAATGGATGTGCGTAATGGATTCAGTGGAATAGTTTCCAGTCAGCACCTCTTGGGATATTGTAAAGGTACATTAAGGCAAAATCAAGTTCTAGGAAGGACATTCCAGGAATCATTAATGAACAAGAGGAGTGTATATGTACAGAGTTTACAGAAGATAGAAGTCTTTAGTAAATAGTGTACATAGGGATAATGTCCAGGTAGAGGAAGGAACTAATACTAGCGAAGTTCAAAATTTAAAGTAAAGTAGTACGGATGCAGATCCCTTTTGATAATGTTTCGACCCGACAATCTCTTAATTCCCACTTGCTAAGATAAACGGCGTTGAGATTTCATCAGTCCAGGCTTTCCTTCACTCGAACCTTTTCTGGTGTTCGAACTCTTTTCGGATAATTAGGGTTTTTATTCGCTACAGTGGGCCTTTCGTGCCATTTTGCGGGTTTTGCCACTAAGTTTTTCATTGCGGACTTTGAAGGAGGTGTTGGCAAAACACTTGCTGTCTTAAACCTCTTCCGCAAACAGTTCTGCAAAGGTTTCGCGCAAATCGTGTTTCGCATAACACTCAACAATGAACACGCGCTGTTGTATCGTGAGCATTCAACTTGTCACTAAACACGTCTCCTGTCCGGCCCCATGGTGTAGGGGGCAACGCGTCCGCCTGTCATTCGGCGGCCCCGGCTTCGACTCCCAGCCGGGTCAGGGGTTTTTAATTGTAAATCATTAATATCCTTTGCCTGGGGACTGGGTGTTTGTGTCATCCTTAACATTCCTTGCCTCACATTCAACACTCTACACTTCCGCAATTCCACTTACACGCAGGTTCCTCTCATATGATGAAAGTAGTGGCAAAAGTTCTGCAGAGGTCGACAGTGACGTACTCGGAACAGAGTGTGTGGGAAATGCAGACATGTGACAGCAACCGATTGGTGCATCAAAATAATGGTTTCCATCATTTCCTGTCATGGGCAGTTCTCCTGTTACATAACAATGGTGAATTCCGTGCCACTCATAGGATCAAATAGTGCTTTACATACTTGAATCTCTAAATTCTATTTTCTGGAAATTTTGCCACCTTTTGTCTAGTCGAGTGGCTCTCATTTTTGTCAATAGTCTCCCTGAATTGACCCTATGGAATGCGTTGGACTGGTCTATAGCGATACAGTACATTTCACCGCCTGACTCTAATATATCTGCTATATATTGCTGGAATGCTACAAGCTGAGCATCACTGCAATAACATTTCCTACACTCGAGCTTTTTTCTATCAAACCAGTCAGTATGTTCACCAACGTGTCTAATATAATCAGAAGTAATGTTTCCCGTGACCTTACATACTACATATTCTACCTGACTGGCCTGTAACTATCCGATTTATGTACCGGGTAGGCAAAATAAAACGGGCCGGAAAATATTTATAAAATGATTATAATGGGGGTTCCTCAAGAAAGTATTTTTAGACCTTTGTTTTACCTTATATATATCAATGACATGAGTAAGACTCCGTGGCTCAGGCGGCAGCGTGCTGGCCTCTTACAGCTGAGTTCCGTGGTTCAAATCCCATTGACTCCATGTGAGATTTGTGCTGTACAAAGCGGAGGCGGGACAGGTTTTTCTCCGGTTACTCCAGTTTTTCCTGTCATCTTTCATTCCAGCAACACTCTCCAATATCGTTTCATTTCATCTATCAATCATTGATCATTGCCCCAGAGGAGTGCGACAGGCTTCGACACCTGGCACAATTCCTATCCTCGCCGCTAGATGGAGGCTTAATTCATTCCATCCCTGACCCAGTCAATGACTGGAAAACAGGTTGTAGGTTTTCATTTTCATGTGAATGATCTGAGTAAAGAAATGGAATTATAATTATGTAGGTCTTTTTGTGGTGACCACTTTGTGTATGATCAATAATTAATATGTCACATTGGTATTTGTTGAACCATGATAGGATGGGGTAATAGGCCTAGTCCCTCTTCATATCAAGACGGTACATTTTAAAAATCACCATAGGAACTTCCGATCACCACCTATTCCTGCATCTTTATGGGTTCAATTCGGACTTCATGGGTAACTGGTTAGCAAGTTGGCATTGGTTCAAGATTACCTGCGTTAGATTCTGAACAGGTCAGGGAACTTAAACTGGCTGAGGGACTGGACTTAAATATTGTACGTAGGGCCCCATCCTAAAAAGGCGCGCAGGTTGGTCATGAGAGTCAACTCAAAATACCTGCACCAAGCCTCTTAGGAGGACGTACGCCAGTATATAATTTTTTTTTTTTTTTGCTAGTTGCTTTACGTCGCACCGACACAGATAGGTCTTATGGCGACGATGGGACAGGGAAGGGCTAGGAGTGGGAAGGAAGCGGCCGTGGCCTTAATTAAGGTACAGCCCCAGCATTTGCCTTGTTGTGAAAATGGGAAACCATGGAAAACCATTTTCAGTGCTGCCGACAGTGGGGTTCGAACCTACTATCTCCCGAATACTGGATACTGGCCGCACTTAAGCGACTGCAGCTATCGAGCTCGGTACGATGTGATTCGAACCCACATCTCCCGAATGTCAGCCACAGCTGCTCGACCCTAACAGCACGGCCAACTCGCTCGGTGATCAATAGTTACACACATAATGTGTTTTTTATGAGCATTATTTTGAGCGTGTGTGTGCGTAGGAGAATTTTTCAAGAATCCACAAATTATTCATTGAGGGAAGTAATAATTACACATTAGCTTTAGTACAACGTAAACACAACATGAACTCAGCAACTAACCCAAAGTTCTTTGTACTAGACAATGTGCGCGAAAAAAAAATACTTGAACGTTCATATTCCATGCTTGTATTTTCAGAGTCCACTTCGCTACAGCGGTTGGACATGATGAGACTCCTCAAATAATTTGTTGTCAACAACTGTATGTTCACCAAAAAGTTCTGTAATGAAATCCTCAGATTTTTCTAAACCATTCCAAGCAGGGACATTATACAAAAGAATCCAACTAAAACTCTAGATCTAGAAATCTAAATATAGAGTTTCGAAACATACTGGCGTCCCGAAACACGTTTCCAGAATAACGAGATGCAACTGTCCAGTACAATACAGGACGTCTGATTAGTTTGGGTGAATCCTAAATTGAAACTTTACACTAAAACATCATACTGTAGAGTAAGTAAATCTCGTTTTTTTTAGAAAGGATATATCGTAATATTAACTATGAATCATATCACTCATTCATTCGTTTTATCTCTTCACCCTCCCGCCATTGATTCAGACATGAGTGTTATTCATGCATTTTATTTTATATTTCTATTTATTTCATGTATTCATCCATATTTTTCAGCATGTAACTCGTTCATTTAAATGTACAGGCCACATAGCATACGTATTAGTGTGAGCTTATATTCATTAATATTGCGGCCCGCTTTGATGTTTGAACAAAAGTACGAAATTGCATTCATTATTAATTAATGAAATACGTTGCTGGTTAATTTTTATTATGACATGAAAGTAGGGCGTCCATGATGATTAAGCCATGACATGTTCAATAATTTAGCTGATTTCATGCGGAATTATCATCTTCCTTTAACCATACTCAAACCTATTATCGATATCATAGTTTTTAATCTGTTAACTAGGTTCGTTATTGGGTAAGTGTACATTAAATCATTCTACACGTTAAAACGTAAGTTTCTGTTATGCTTTGGTTCACATATGATACTGAACATCCTATAGGTACCGAAGTAATTTCCTAGTAGTGTGTCTCCTGAAAGTAACCGTAAATTCCATTGCAATTACTTTACTCAAAATTCCTTTATCTGCCTACCAACTTAATTCCGTATACTCACTTTAAAACATAGAACACTCAAGAATGACTCCGTCACTCTATTAATTAAGATGTTCTTCATTTCTTCCTACGATTTTCTAAATTTCCTCCGTGGATCAGTGATAGAGTGCCGGTATCCGGATCTCAAGATCATGGGTCCAAACCTAGCAGACTTAGCTGGATAACTGAAGGGGCGAAATGTCCATTTGTCTGCCATATCGTACCATGTTGGCATGTAAAAGATGATGAAACATTTCGTGTTCACCTGATAGTATCAATTTTATCTCAGCCATAGATCGGTCAGTAGACTCCCATTTTCTCCACCATCTGCTAGTGTAAAAGCGGACCGTGGCAATTGACTCGTAAAAAACCTAAATCGTGTCAAACAAGAATGACTGCCACATAGTAGCTACTATTATTACTAGACAAACTTTCCAAACTACTTGCTAAATCGTTCGTCTCCTGGTTTTACTAGGTCATCCACACCTCTTAGGCCCTTGAGCATTTCGGTCCAGAACCAGATTTTCAACTGCTTCATCTGGTCTCTGGAACGTATATCCAACCCAAGGCCATATTTTCTCTATAATTTGTTCTTCTATAGTTCGTTGATCCAGTTTTCTTACACAACTCATCGTTAAGTATAAGTTAAGACAATCTTACCTTCAAGATCGGCGTAACATTGAATTGGTGGTTGATGGAACTAGCAACTTTTCATATTTCACAAAGTTGTTTTCACATTACTTAACTCAAAATTCCTTTATCTGCCTACTAACTTAATTCCCTCTTCCGTGAAGTACTGAAGTTCCTCGAAACTGCTATAAATGAAGGATTTGATGAACTATTACTGAAGTAACTCCCCATAAACCTTGTGTAAAAGCCTTTTCAGATTACGAAAATGGCCTCGAGTATTGTTCCTCAATAACTTGAATGAATATATTGAAATCTTCTTTGAATTTCAGTTCGGGTGAGCTAAACATGTACAGCAGTTCCCTATGAGAAGAAGAATTGACCCTTGCGCTTTGTTGACAGTTATAAGAAAAACCAGGATGTCGATGAAAAGCCTTCTTTTGAGAGTGAGAGTAGGCCTTCTTTTGCAATGTCCGACTTTTTCTGAAAACCCCCTTAATTGGATTTCAGTGGAAATTTAGGTCACAATGTAGGCCTATTCCTGCATTTTTACAGTTTTGAAGTTGTCTGCCGGTCATCAGCCTAGGAGTTGGTTGGATCCTCAAATCCAGGAAGTCCAGAAAAACTGATAGTGGCGCCAAAATGAGGCATAGTAGCGAAGATGAGGAGTGAAGTTGTTTGCCTTTCCTCACTGGGCTGGAAAGTGCTATTGCAGCACGACTGACCCTATGGGAAACACCTTTCATAACAATCAGACGCACTTGACGAGCTCCAAATATCACTATTCACCACCACCCATACTCCAGCAGCTTCCGTACTGTCAGAGAAATGGATGAGGCTAGGTCTTCAGTTGAAGCTACAGTTTGCTCTGGCCTGTGTCAAATGAAAGTTGCGAAACTGCTGCATTCAGTAAGAAAAGGCAACAGGTGTGCGTTTTGAGTCTACCTGAATGCAAATTTGCAGCTTTCTGAACATCTAATATTTGAAAATACTGTTTTATCAATATTTTTGAACTTTCATTCCATCCTTCAATATGTGCTTGATTGAGAACTGACCAGATAGAGTTTTTCAATGGGATTCAAAGAATACAACGTGAATTTGTTAAATGATAATGCAAAATTATCCTTTTAAACTTTCCTTTCTTCATTGTTTTATTTTAGGAATTCCCATGAAAATTTTTTGTCACCGAATATTCCTGCACAATTGTGGCTTAGGTCCTACCAGAAGATAAACTGAGAGTTTCTTCGGCCGTCAACACTTTGATCCGTTTGTTGCCATTTCTTGATGGATGCAGAAATTTTGCATCTGTTTCTTGGCACAGACCAGGGCTAAATGTAGCTTCCACCTAAGTCCCATTCTCGTCCATGGTCAACTCATTGACTTCTTCAATGCCCCATATTTCTGCGTCCGCCTCTGTGGTGTAGTGGTTAGCGTGATTAGCTGCCACCCCCGGAGGCCCGGGTTCGATTCCCGGCTCTGCCACGAAATTTGAAAAGTGGTACGAGGGCTGGAACGGGGTCCACTCAGCCTCGGGAGGTCAACTGAGTAGAGGTGGGTTCGATCCCCAGCTCAGCCATCCTGGAAGTGGTTTTCCGTGGTTTCCCACTTCTCCTCCAGGCGAATGCCGGGATGGTAGCTAACTTAAGGCCACGGCCACTTCCTTCACTCTTCCTTGCCTATCCCTTCCAATCTTCCCATCCCTCCACATCCCTCCTCATCCCTCCACAAGGCCGCCTGGGCGAGGTACTGGTCATACTCCCCAGTTGTATCCCCAAACCAAGAGTCTGAAGCTCCAGGACACTGCCCTTGAGGAGGTAGAGGTGGGATCCCTCGCTAAGTCCGAGGGAAAAACCGAACCTCGATGGAAAACAGATGATGATGATGATGATGATGATGATGATGATGACAATGTTCCGCATTTTACTAGCGAATTTAGAACATTTTCCTGCAGTTTATATTAATTATTTGGCGTCTTCCTCTTTCACTCTGATAGTTATTAGTTTTGAATTTCATTATCCCAGTAGTCTTCCATAACTATTCTATCTAGCATTCTCTTAACCTTGGTTACCCAATAATCGCCAACGGCCGTAGCCGTGTTGAAACACCGGATCCCGTGAGGTCTCCGAAGTTAAGCAACATTGGGCGTGGTCAGGAGTTGGATGGGTTGCCACGCGCTGTTGGTGGGAGGTAAGGAAATGGAGGAGCGAAAAGGAACAGGCCACACTACCGCACGTAAACTCCGGCTCAGGAACACCTCTGCAGAAGTTCGGACCTTCTTTCGGGCAGAATACACCCTTACTTTACCCAATAATCATCGTGCAGATATTTGATCTGATGCTGGTATGCTAAATATAATATTTCCCTCCCGTTTCCCCTCTTGTATCTTAACCATTATTTAGTTAAATTTTTAGCTTTATCTGCTTGTATACTTATACCTTCACATATATTTTTAATTACACTATTAGCTGTACATTCTTGTGGCCCCATTATTTTTTTAAGAACTTATTATCTATTAACTCTAGTGTCACGTATTTCTTTTGTTTTTTTTGAAATTGGCTTTACGTCGCCCCGACACAGATAGGTCTTATGGCGACGATGGGATATAAAAGGCCTAGGAGTGGGAAGGAAGCTGCCGTGGCCTTAATGAAGCATTTGTCTGGTGTGAAAATGGGAAACCACGGAAAACCAACTTCAGGGCTGATGACAGTGGGGTTCGAACCTGCTATCTCCTGGACGCAAAATCCTAAGCTGCGCGCCCCTAACCGCACGTCTGACTCGCCCAGTAACATATTTCTGTCCCGTACAATACTCCCGTTTCTACAAGCGAATTTAGAACATATTTATGTAGTTTATAATCATTATTTGGCACCTTCCTCTCCAAACATATCGTGCTAGATAAAACCTCCAGTCCATTCACTTTTGCTCTTCTTATTTATTCTTTCAACTTACCGTTAGATGCTGCTTTATTCCTAGATATTATGTTTAATTGATTTCCTCTAATTCTACACCTTCCGTCAACCACCTTACTTTTTTCTTTAGTTCAATTCATTTTTTACGTACCCATAAACCGTTTTTTTAATATTATATATTAAGTTCCATTTTGTACAATATTCAGCAATTTTTGCGTTCCTTCTTTGCATATCAACTAATGTTAAAGATAACTGAAGGATGTCGCCTAAGAAAACCGGGCCAGATATATTCTTTAATAATACATGGGCTTATAATGTGCTCATTTCCTTCACTTTCCAAAATATCGTTATTAAGAAATATGATATAAAAAGGTGATAATTTTCACGCCTGCTTTAGCCCAATACTTGAATATATCTCTCCCACTGCTAAGCCCTCTTTCACTTCAATCGTTAATTTAACCTATGAATGCAGTTCTTTTATAGCATTAAGCATTTTAATCGATAGAGCTATTTTAGCCAGCTTCGCAGCGATCGCCTTTCTGCATACAGAATCAAAAGATTTCTGTTTGGTAATATACAACTTACCCCATTTTATATTTAAGTACTAACCTATTATTGTTTTGATGATCAATATATCATCTGAAATTCTAATTTCTTTCCTAAATCGGAGAGTACAGAGTAATCCCCCACCCATTTTCTAAGGCTTCAACATTCACGCTATCTCCCTTTGTATGGCAGGAACGTTACATTCATTTCAAGAGGCACCCCGTATGTTTCGAAGCGGAGTGAACTACGAGTGTGGTTTAGTGTGTTTGGGGTGCCAGTCAATGTGTTAATGAGTTAAAGAAACTGTACTACAATTTGAAACGGAGTAGGCATCTAGTGTGGTCTACTATATTAGAAACAATCTTACAAAAACATAATATCTCAATATATCCCCAAACCCATCCTCAACCCATTCCTAATTTATGCCTTGGTACCGCTCATTTGCTTGTTCCATTCGCTGGGGTTTGGAACTCAACACCCACGTTTAGAACCATCGAATACAAAGCCTGCAGCAAACCCATTGAAATGGACTGGTGAATATTATGTGTACAATGCACAAAGATACATCAAGCAACAACAAAACTGAACTTCAATTGCAAACATACAGAGTAGTTCTGGTAAACGTTCATTATACTGTAAAAACAAATAAGAAGTTATTCATTCCGTTTAGTGCGTCGTAAACAACGGAACAAAGTTAAATGTTTCGCAATTTTTAAGCTCACGAGAGGAAAGAGTTAGAAATTAGATGGAAAATTAATACACAGTAATGAATTTGATTTCGTGATACTTTTCTATTAACACCCTATCCATCTAAATACTTTTTAACAAACAAATAAATGGGAAAGAATATTAGTCATTGAAATCTTAAATTCATTACCATTTTCTTATAGCCTATTCCCTACTTCCCTTTTTAAATGTATCTGTCTGTCTTTCTTGTTTCAATATTCTTGGTATTATTATTATTACTATCATTTTGACATTATTATGTAACTGTTTATTGTAATAGGAAAATATCCATGTAATGGCCATTTGTGAGTAAATCAATGAATTGATTACATAAAATGAACATTTAATTTACTATTTCGTCATAGTTGGCTTAATATATATATTTTTTAAAGTAGCCCGTACAAAGTTGTTCGGCTAGTTAAAGAAATATATAGAACTTCAACTTGTCTCTCCATTCAAAAATATCAGGTGCCCATAATACCGAATACTAAACGAACGAATAAATAAAAATATGTAAGTACACGAATTACCGATGCGAAAGTATAGGAAAATTTGCTTTGATAACGAGTTTTTTACAGTACTAATTAATTTCTGTTATATTTTAGCAGTTCCCAAGGTCACTCTGCTGGGTACCTCGAGTGCAGTAGCTAAACATCAAGCCCGCTGGTTAGCACAATCGGTACATTTTTGTGCTTTATTAATGATAATCGACCAAACGATTACCTGAATTTAAAATGGAAGAGAATAGGCAGCAGGTTCTTGAAATGCAGAGAATAAATTCAATATAACTTGTCTTGTTGATACCATTTCGAATTCTGCACAGATTTTTTCTCGTTTTATAACGCCTATAATCTACGAATCACGACCGTGCTCAAAGCAAAATTATCAAAAGTACAAGAACACACGTTATATTCATACAAAACTCAAGTTACATAATAATAAGCTTTAAAACGTGGCTGTACAAGTCATAATAATCTACATTAAATGCTTGAATCTAAACATACTGTACAATGAAATGTCAAAACAAAGGAAACACATGAGAAAGATGCAATAATATTATCCGATGGTATTACTAAATAACCTCACATTATGGTGATTTATTGTTATCTATGGATGCTCTTCATACAGTACGTAAATCAGTGTAGTAGGGGTACGCTAGCTTGTGTTCAGCAATTCAGCCGTATACGTTACACAATAGGAGACACAGAAATTTCAGTGGGAGAAGACTGGCTGATGTTACAAGTTTAGCAGGGGCGTTTGAAACAGAGACTGTCACATTATTTGGTGTATTGAGGACAACAGTATCGAAAGTTGGGAGGGTGTACACAGAGCATGGAAAGAATCAGGAAAGGGGAAATGTGGATGGAAGTCAGTCCTACAAAGAAGGAATTGCAGAACACTTTAAAGGCTTATCCTAAAGACTCATCATGCTAACGTAGTAAAAGTGACAATAGAACTCATTGAGCATCTGGAAACTACAGATTAGACAAGAGCTTCATATACTCAACATCCATGGTAGGGTTGGAATTGCAATAGCTCCCGTTACTTAACAACTGCGTACTGCGAAAAGATGGCGCAACGATCATGAGACATGGCCATCTGATGACCGGAAGGAAGTAATGTAGTCTGATGATCGACTTTCATTTTGTTTCCAACAGAGGCGGAGTGGCGTACTTCTCGGGCTGCCTACTTCCTTAGTGTTTCTTTGCTTCCTTGGAATATCCGTAACAATTTGGACATCAATATTCTGATATTTTCTTGTTCCAAATATTATTGCACAGGGGAGATTACTGTACTGCCAGTAACACTTTATGTGACCAAATCTATCATATAGTACCGGTAAATAATGTTGATCAGTAACAAAGATGCGGTAGACATAATATGGGCCGTGAAAGCATCAGCGCTAACATAAGGATGCGGTACTTCGGGATGACAATGCTCCAATACTCATTACCAGAGTTGTTTACTCGTGATCTGGAGAATCATGAAGATTAATTTAAACGTCTTCCCTGGCCTATTGTTTAACAATTGTGGGTGGTTTTAGAGCCGGGACTAAGAAAGTGGTTTCCTCCCTCATTATCTTTGAAAGAACTTCATAGGACAAATGCCATTGGACACTCTTCATGGTCTTATGAGTCCATTTAACAACGCATACATGCCGTAATATTGTCCATAGGTGGTACAGGGACTCATTAAGAATGGCATGTGTAGCCTTGTCTGGTGTTCAGCTATTTTGTCCACAAGGGGCCTATGACCTTAGTTTAGGCCCCTTTAAACAACAAGCATCATCATCATCATCATCATCATCATCATCATCATCATCATCATATTTTGATCACCGTGTGCATATATACCTAGAGGTAAATTTATTTTAGAAATAAATATCAAATTAAAAGCCAGTGATGAAGTTTTAGTGTCCGCTATAACATCTCTATAAGCCATGGGGTGAATGTATTCATTGTTATTGGTGTGCATTATTGCAGTCTAGGAAAACTATTACATCGACGTGTTTATGTTTTTTAAGGATGTTAGGTGTTTTATGAGAAAGCTTCTCGATCCAGTGGTAGTTAAATTTTATTTTGTCCTGGATATCAGTCCTGAGCCTGCCAATCGGGGTATTAAAGCACTTCTCACTCCCCGAGAAGACAAAGTGAACAGACATTTGCAGAAGAGAGATGGCAAGGTCTGTTGAATATGCGAGTTTGCAGGGAGTTACGAAGAAGCGCAAGACAGATCTACGTTTGACTTTCACAGAACAATATTGACAAAGTTTGGTTCCTCAACACTCGCATGGAAAGTTAAATATAGAACACAATCAAGAAATCGTTTGAAATAACACGCATTGCTTCAGGCACACTACGCCTCCTGAGTTAGTATGTAAACACTTACCCACCACACAAGACAATTTCAATAAGTTAGTTATAAGACCACTCAACTCATAAAGGTATCCATTTTTATTAACTAAGCATTTTTAATCACCGTACTAACATTTTGGTTAGAAGAAGAATTAGATTCAGCTACGTTATTAATTATTTTGATAGTTGATTAATTTATAAAATAGAGTATATATATCTTTTCCAATTATGAGTATTCATGGTGGTGATTTCTGCCTTAAAAGGGGGTTCACAATTAAACAAGACAACCGCCATTAACACTAATCGGACAAGAAAATAGAAAAGCTGGGACCCTTCGAGGAATGAGGGTTTTATATAGAGGGAATGTCTAAAGAGTGCAGAAGACTGAAGCACCTTCTCGACCTCGCAAATCTGATACTTTTGGGTTCGAAAGAGCAGGAGTTGAACAAGGGGGGTCCGATAGGATAAGCGAAAGCAATGAGCCCGTCACAAGTAAGTATAAGTAATTCCAGAATCAATAAAGATCCCCATGGTACGAAGTAGGCACTCAAGTTGAGAACTCGTGAGGAGTCACCTCTTTCAGTCACCTCTTACGTCAGGCACAGCAGAGTATGAATATATGTTTTCTCAGCTGCAGTGTTCTGGATCGTGCTATCAAGAAAGCCACGTGTACTGTAGGATCATAGATGCAAAAGTTACGAATTCAAGACTTTGACCGTATGAACAAAGTGTATTTTTCACTAAAATCGTATAAGGAGATGTGTAACAACGTCATTCTTGAACGAGTAACACTCAGAGAACACCAGTAAAGTGAAGACCGAAATACAGGGGACGAATTATAGAAAAGTTAAAGTTTTCATCTGACATACAGAAGAAACTTACCTCTTTCCTTCTCCAAACTCTGGGGATTATGGCAAAAATGAAGTACACAACAAAAAAGTAAGCTCTTTTCAGACAAATGAAAATGAAAACCTACAACCTGTTTTCCGTCAGTGACCGGGTCAGGGATGGGATGAATGAAGCCCTACCCCCCCCCTCTTGCGGCGAGGATAGGTATTGTGCCGGCTGACGAGACCAGTCTTACGCCTCTGGGGCAATGACTAATGACTGAGAGATGAAATCAAAAGATAGTGGAGAGTGTTGCTGGAATGAAAGATGACAGGGCGACCGGCATACCCGGAGAAAAACCTGTCCCGCCTCCGTTTTGTCCAGCACAAACCTCACATGGAGTGACCAGGACTTGAACCACGGAACCCAGCGGTGAGAGGCCGACGCGCTGCCGCCTGAGTCACAGAGGCTACTTTAAGACAAATGTGGTTTGTAATAATGTATCATGTTTTACAAAATTCAGTTTGAAATTTGGAAGAAAAAACATAAATTAGTTTCAATATTGAAATTAATTGAATGTTCCTACTTGCTATTGGTTTTAGGTTCCAAAACTTTGAATTGGATGGTGTTATATATTCCTTAGATTAGTGAAACATCTAGCAAGGAATATTTTTATGACGACATTCGTAATATGCTTATAACTGTAATTCTCATGCTCTAACTCATACCGTTCATAAATAATGGAAATTACTATAAGTCATATTTCGAAATAACTCATAACCAAAACGTAAGTGATACTCTAGGAGTTATGCACCAATCAGTTATGTGTCAAACGAAGGCACTTGCATTTTGTTATGAGCATTACTTTTACATATTTTAAGCGTAATGAAACTAACTCCATGGCACTAAAGACCTTGAAGGGCCTTGGCCTACCAAGCAACCGCTGCTAATCCCGAAGGCCTGCAAATTACGAGATGTCGTGTGGTCAGCACGACGAATAACCTCGGCCGTTATTCTTGGCTTTCTAAACCGGGGCCGCTATCTCACCGTCAGATAGCTCCTCAATTCTAACCACGTAGGCTGAGGGGCCTCGAACCAGCCCTCAGGTCCAGGTAAAAATCCTTGACCTGGCCGGGAATCGAACCCGGGGCCTCCGGGTAAGAGGCATTCACGCTACCCCTATACCACGGGGCCGGATTGTAATGCAACTAAGGGCCTATATATTCTCCCTTCAGTATTTTACCTTGGTCATGAATCTGATAATTTGTGAAAAAGAATGAATTAGACAAGATCTTCCGAAAAGTACACCTACGTTACTATCACAGTAAATACTACACAAAATAATAGGTATATTGGAGTACAAACAAATTCAACCTCATTACAAAGTATTCGTGCACATTGATAAAATTCCACATAAAATTCTACTACACCGTGCGTTGTTTTCTTTATGCAATAACTCTACAAAAGTATATTACAATAATATCAAATCTTGCATAATGGAATGATTCCGGCGAAGCAGTATGTGAGCTAGAAATTAGCAGAACTAGTACAATTCACTTTGACTTATTTATGCGTCACATCCTTTTCTACTCCAATATATATTTCGGCGATAGTCCCTCTTATGAACTTCTGAAGAATAATGGGAAAATTGGAATATCACAGTTTAATAATTTAAAAAAAAGCTTTGCAGTACATATTGGATATTTTAAGGCGATTTATCAACTTGCAATATGATTAACACCAAACTCTTCAATATAATCGAATATGCTTCCATGTGTGCGTGAATCGTCAAACATTCCTTTGTGTGTACAGGAATAAGAGGAATAATGTTCTTTAAATCACGTAGGTTCGACATTGGGATGGCTTTGCCATTTGGCCAAAGTGGTTTCAAGATTAGAAAACGATTCTCTCTGAGAAGTAAGTCAGGTATTTCTTATCCATCAGTAGTATAATATACGGGTTCTGCCGCCACCTCCACCTCAGGCTCCCAGTGGCCACCTCCACCTCCACCTCAGCCAGAGGCCTCCCAGTGGCCACCTCCACCTCCACCTCAGCCAGAGGCCTCCCAGATGCCTCCTCCACCTCCCGCGGGAAATTTGAATTTGTAAACAAAGCCACGTGCCTTTTGACAGACAACAACGCATCGCAAACCTCAGTACTGCCATCTTGACGGGCCTAAACCTCAGTAGTGCCAACTTAACCTAACTAGCGCGAGGTAAACAAAGCCACGTGCTTTTTGACAGCCAAGTGCTTTTTGACAGATTTGTAAACAAAGCCACGTGCTTTTTGACAGCTCTCATCAACAACAACGCATCGCAAACCTCAGTACTACCATCTTGACGGGCCTAAACCTTAGTGGTACCAACTTAACCTAACTAGCATGAGGTAAACAAAGCCACGTGTTTTTTTGACAGCCACGTGCTTTTTGACAGATTTGTAAACAAAGCCACGTGCTTTTTGACAGCTCTCATCAACAACAACGCATCGCAAACCTCAGTACTACCATCTTGACGGGCCTAAACCTTAGTGGTACCAACTTAACCTAACTAGCATGAGGTAAACAAAGCCACGTGTTTTTTTGACATCCACGTGCTTTTCGACAGATTTGTAAACAAAGCCACGTGCTTTTTGACAGCTGTCATCGACAACAACGCATCGCTAACCCCAGTACTGCCATCTTGACGGGCCTAAACCTCAGTAGTACCAACTTAACCTAACTAGCGCGAGATAAACAAAGCCACGTGCTTTTTGACAGCCACGTGCTTTTTTGACAGCTGTCATCCGCCATCTTTAAACTACAGAGCACCGTGCTGCCCTCTTTCGTCACCTGTCATCGGCAGTGCTGCCATCTTGACGGGCCTAAACCTTAGTGCTACCAACTTAACCTCACTAGCTCGAGATAAACAAATCCACGTGCTTTTTGACAGCTACGTGCTATTTTGACAGCTGTCATCCGCCATCTTTAATCTACGGAGCACAGTGCTGCCCTCTTTAGCTACTTACCTTTGAAATGTGGTGGCGGATAATTTGAAAAATGCTTTTCGACAAGCAGCCATCTTTAATCCAGAGAGAACAGTGCTGCCCTCTATGTGGTGGCGGCAAATTGAAAAATTCCACATGCTCTTGTTTGAAAACAAACTCACGTGCTTTTTTGACAGCTGTCATCTGCCATCTTTAATCTATAGAGCACAGTGCTGCCCTCTTTAGTTTGAAATGTGGTGGTGGTAAATTCCACGTGCTCTTGTTTGGAAACAAAGCCACGTGCAGCTGTCATCCGCCATCTTTAATCAACAGAGCACTGTGCTACTATCATGCGGGCAATTTCATCACCTGTCATCCGCCATCTTTAATCCACAGAACACTGTGCTGCCCTCTTTATGGCTACTACCTTAAGCACGTAGTAGCGGACAATTTGAAAAGTTCTGTTAGCTATCATCCGCCATCTTTAATCAAGAGAGCACCGTGCTGCCATCTTTAGCTAGATACCTTTGAAATGTGGTGGCGGCAACTTGAAAAATTCCACGTGCTCTTGTTTGGAAACAAACTCACGTGCTTTTTCGACAGCTACCATCCGCCATCTTTAATCAACAGAGCATAGTGCTGCCCTCTTTAGTTTGAAATGTGATGGCGGCAAATTCCACGTGCTCTTGTTTGGTAAACATAGCCATGTGCTTTTTTGACAGCTGTCATCCGCCATCTTTAATACAGAGAGCACCGTGCTGCCCTCTTTATCGTAGTAGATGTAAATTCGTCACCTGTCATCCGCGGTGCTGCCATCTTTAGCTAGATACCTTTGAAAAGTGGTGGCGGATAATTTAAAAAGAAAAATTCTACAGCAGCCCTCTCTCGACGCTAATTGCATAAGATGGTGGCTATACATGACTCCTTAAGGGTGCTTACGCAAGATGGCTGCTATACACAGGTTCTTATGAGACGCCCTTGGGATGCTTGCGCAAGATGACAGTTATACATGGCTCCTTATGAGATACCCTAGGGATGCTTGCGCAAGATAGCGGCTGATCTTATGGGACGGCTTAAGGGTCCTTGGACAAGATGGCTTGAGACGCCCTAAGGATGCTTGCGCAAGATTGCGGACACAAGATGGCAGCTATACATAACTCCTTATGAGACGCTTTAAGGGTGCTTGCGCAAGATAGTTGCTACTCTTAGCTTAGAGGCTAACGTGTCGTGATAGTTCGATTCATTAAATTTAGGGCTTAAATGCAAAATGTTAAATATATCGAAAACGGTGCACCGTAGAGCAAAACGGACAAAATTTTTCTGCCTAATACCTAGGTTCGCAGTATGAGGAACAAGAAAATCATAGTCTAATGATGGGATCAACGGTTCGGTTCCTACTTAGGCCCTTTGGCATTTGCTCCGTTTTAGCTTGTATTGAAGCGAGTCTTCGTAACATGATCAGGTCTAGCTATGGTAGAGAGTATAACGTACCGTGCAGGTTCGATTCATTAAATTTGGAGGCTTAAATGCAAAATGTTAAATATCTCGAAAACGATGCATCGTAGAGCAAAACGGACAAAATTTTTCCGCCTAATACGTAGGTTCGTAGTATCAGGAACAAGAAAAAACATAGTCTAATGATGAGATCAACGGTTCGATTCCTACTTAAGCCCTTTGGCATTCGCAGCTATCTATTTCTACAAGATGGTGGCTGCTCTTATGAGAAACAAGATGCCTTGAGACGTCCTAGGGATGCTTACGCAAGATGGCAGACACACAATGGTGACTATACATAGCTCCTTATGAGACGGCCTAGGGGTGCTCGCACAAGATGGCGGCTACTCTTATGAAGAAAGCTAGCTTAGAGGCTACTGCGCAAGATAACAGCTGCTGTTATGCATGTGGTGGAGGGCAATTTGAAATTCTATGTGCTTAATCAACAGAGCACCCTGCTGCCCTCTTTAGCTGAAATGTGGTGGTGGATAATTTGAAAAATTCTTTTGACAGCTATCATCTTTAAAAACAATGGCGACTATACATAGGCTGTTAAGGTCTTATCATTCTCCTCCTCCTCCTCCTCCTCCTCCTCCTCCTCCTCCCCCTCCTCCTTCTCTACCTCCTCCTCCGCCTCTTATGTCAAGGCATAGCTTTATATCGAACAAGTTTAAACCTGCATCGCGAAGGCAAGCGTGTGCAGCGATAACATTATTGTGCATGTTTAGACTTTCGAAACATAAGAAGAGTAGAATCAAACGCTGTACTCGATACGACATGTGATCAGAACATTGATTGATGCGTTCAGAAAAACAAAATAAGTGATCAAGACTAGAATCGAACAATGTACTCAATACATCATGTGTTTAGAATATGTCAGGGGATACGCTTGTTCTAAGAAGATCAGATTGAAACATAACAAGACTAGAATAGAACACTGTAATCGATGTTGTTAACTTCAACATGTGATCAGAACATTGATTGATGTGTTCAGAACACAAAATAAGTGATCATGACTAGAATCGAACACTGTACTCGATACAACATGTGATCAGAACATTGATCGATGTGTTCAGAACACGAAATAAGTGATCAAGACTAGAATCGAACACTGTACTCAATACAACATGTGTTTAGAACATGTTAGGGGGTACCCTTGTTCTAAGAAGATCAGAATGAAACATAACAAGACTAGAATCGAACACTGTAATCGATGTTGTTAACCTCAACATATGATCAGAACATTGTTTGATGTGTTCAGAGCAAAAGTACAATTTTGATGATTTGCTTAGTGTAAAATCAAAAACTATGGAAACACACTGTGCACATATCGCGTAGCTAACTCGCTCAGTAAGCAATATTGCAAAACTACAACTTCAATGATTTGCATAGTGTAAAAATCAAAAACACACTGTACCCATACTGCGCAGCTAACTCGCTCGGTAAACGATATAGCCAAAGTATAACTTCAAATTATTTACCTTCCATCATTCGTCTTGTGTGTAAAAATCAGTCGAACAAGTTATCGCATAAACATGGCTGAAAAAAATCGTGATAGGGTATGGAACCCAGGGGTTACATCTTATCAGAAGGGCAAAAAGGATGAAAGGACTCTTCCTCCTCCTTACCGCACATTCCTTGAAGGGCTAATTGGCTGAAGGGCTAATGGGCTAAAGGGCTAAAGGGCTAATGGGCTAAAGGGCTAAAGGAGCAACAACCTCTTCGATCGCTATCAGCAAGAACGCTTGTACTTTGTTAAGTGTAGAAAATTAATCTTTATTTGTAAATGGTTTCATGTTCAGAACAAGGAATGGAAAATCCCCGAGGTGCGATGAGTTACGTTTTTCGAACTAGTGTTTGGAACACTGAACTTTTCAAGATGATAGCAGAGAGTTTAGCAATGTTCTGTTGTTGGATTTTAAATTCCGCGCTACAACATGCATAAGGTGGTAGCCTTGAGGTTTACCGCCGTAAAGATGGCAAGAGTGAGGTTAACAATGTTCTGTTGTTGGATTTTAAATTCCGCGCTACAACATGCATAAGGTGGCAGCCTTGAGGTTTACCGCCGTAAAGATGGCAAGAGTGGGGTTAACAATGTTCTGCTGTTGGATTTTAAATTCCGCGCTATAACATGCATAAGGTGGCAGCCTTGAGGTTTACCGCCGTAAAGATGGCAGCAGTGAGGTTAGCGACGCTCTATTGTCCTCCAAAGTGAGGTTAGGGTTCGTCAAGAAGACAGCTGTCAAAAAAGCACGTGGCTATGTTTACCAAACAAGAGCACGTGGCTGTGACGTCACGGTCACGTAATCAATCCTTAGCTCGACGTCGCTAAGAGCAGCATTAGGATGAGCTATGCTTAAAAGTCTTGGGAACAGAGCAGCAGTATGAATTGCTATGTTTCAAAGCGTGTACACATGAACTATCGATTTTACATGCATCGACCATCGAACTAAACTTCATCCGCTAGATCGTGCTGCTATCTTAGCATAACCTAAAAGTACAATGAATAGCCATGTTTCAAAGCGTGTACACATCACCTATCGAATTTGCATGCATCGACTCTCGTACTAAACTTCTTCCGCTAGATTGTGCTGCTGTCTTAGCATGACTTTAAAGTACAAAGAATAGCCATGTTTCAAAGCGTGTACACATTACCTATCGAATTTGCATGTATCGACTCTCGTACTAAACTTCTGCAGGTAGATTGTGCTGCTATCTTAGCATAACTAAGACGCATGAACTTAAAGTATAAAGAATAGCTATGTCTCAAAGCGTGTACACATTACCTATCGATTTTGCAAGCATTGACTCTCGTACTAAACTTCTTCCGCTAGATTGTGCTGCTATCTTAGCATAACCTATACGCATGACTTTAAGGTACAAGGAATAGCCATGTTTCAAAGCGTGTACACATCACCTATCGACTTTGCATGTAACAAATATCGTACTAAACTTCTTCCGCTAGGTTGTGCTGCTATCTTAGCATAACTCATACACATGAACTTAAAGTACAAAGAATAGCCTTGCTTCAAAGCGTGTACATATCAACTATCGAATTTGCATGTATCGACTCTCGTACAAAACTTCTTCCGCTAGATTGTGCTGCTATCTTAGCATAACTAAGATGCATGAACTTAAAGTACAAAGAATAGCTATGTCTCAAAGTGTGTACACATTACCTATCGATTTTGCATGCAACAAATATCGTACTAAACTTCTTCCGCTAGGTTGTGCTGCTATCTTAGCATAACTTATACACATGAACTTAAAGTACGAAGAATAGCCATGTTTCAAAGTGTGTACACATTACATATTGATTTTGCATGCATCAAATATCGTATTAAATTTCTTCCGCTAGATTGTGCTGCTATCTTAGCATAACCTATACCCATGAACTTAAAGTACAATGAATAGTCATGTTTTAAAGCGTGTACACATCAACTATCGATTTTGCATGTATCGACTCTCGTACAAAACTTCTTCCGCTAGATTGTGCTGGTATCTTAGCATAACTAAGATGCATGAACTTAAAGTACAAAGAATAGCTATGTTTCAAAGTGTGTACACACCACCTATCGATTTTGCATGCATCGACTCTCGTACTAAACTTCTTACGCTAGACTGTGCTGCTGTCTTAGATTTAACCTATACGCATGAACTTAAAGTACGAAGAATAACTATGTTTTAAAGCATGTACACGTCACCTATCGATTTTGCATGTCTCGTACTAAACTTCTTGCGCTAGATTGTGCTGCTATCTTAGCATAACCTGTACGCATGAACTTAAAGTACAAAGAATAGCCTTGTTTCAAAGCGTTTACACATTACCTAATGATTTTGCACGAAACGACTATCATACTAAACTTTTTCCACTAGATTGTGCTAAAATCATGTAAGTGTGCTGCTATCTTAGCATAACCTATCGATTTTACATGCATCGACTATCGTACTAGACTTCTTCCGCTAGAGCATGTAGCAATCGCTTTTGTGTATCCCTAACCCATGTGCACGAACTTAAAGCATAAAGATGAGCTATGTTCTAAAGCGTGTACACATCACCTATCGATAATGTATGTATCGAATATTGTACTAAACTTCTCCTGCTAGAGCGTACGAGTATCGCTTGTGTGTGCACGAACTTAAAGCATAAAGAATAGCAATGTATAAAAAACTTGTAAACAAAGCAGTAGCATTACGTATAGTCAAGATTAAATGCGTGCACACATCATGTATCCATGATGCACACAGTACTAAACTTATTCCATTAGAATGTACAAAGTTCGCATGTGTTTATGCTGCTATCTTAGCATAGCCTATGTGCATGAACTTAAAGAATAAAGAATAGTAATGTGTAAAAAATCTTGTGAACATAGCAGAGTGTTAACTACGTAGGTGTAGACATTGAACTTTATATGCTGAGGCAACATACTACGTGACCGTGACGTCAGGACCACGTGCTATTGTTTGGTAAACATAGCCACGTGCTTTTTTGACAGCTGTCTTCTTGACGAACCCTAACCTCACTTTGAAGGACAATAGAGCGTCGCTAACCTCACTGCTGCCATCTTTACGGCGGTAAACCTCAAGGCTGCCACCTTATGCATGTTATAGCGCGGAATTTAAAATCCAACAGCAGAACATTGTTAACCTCACTCTTGCCATCTTTACGGCGGTAAACCTCAAGGCTGCCACCTTATGCATGTTGTAGCGCGGAATTTAAAATCCAACAACAGAACATTGTTAACCTCACTCTTGCCATCTTTACGGCGGTAAACCTCAAGGCTACCACCTTATGCATGTTGTAGCGCGGAATTTAAAATCCAACAACAGAACATTGCTAAACTCTCTGCTATCATCTTGAAAAGTTCAGTGTTCCAAACACTAGTTCGAAAAACGTAACTCATCGCACCTCGGGGATTTTCCATTCCTTGTTCTGAACATGAAACCATTTACAAATAAAGATTAATTTTCTACACTTAACAAAGTACAAGCGTTCTTGCTGATAGCGATCGACGAGGTTGTTGCTCCTTTAGCCCTTTAGCCCATTAGCCCTTTAGCCCATTAGCCCTTTAGCCCTTTAGCCCATTAGCCCTTCAGCCAATTAGCCCTTCAACGAATGTGCGGTAAGGAGGAGGAAGAGTCCTTTCATCCTTTTTGCCCTTCTGATAAGATGTAACCCCTGGGTTCCATACCCTATCACGATTTTTTTTCAGCCATGTTTATGCGATAACTTGTTCGACTGATTTTTACACACAAGACGAATGATGGAAGGTAAATAATTTGAAGTTATACTTTGGCTATATCGTTTACCGAGCGAGTTAGCTGCGCAGTATGGGTACAGTGTGTTTTTGATTTTTACACTATGCAAATCATTGAAGTTGTAGTTTTGCAATATTGCTTACTGAGCGAGTTAGCTACGCGATATGTGCACAGTGTGTTTCCATAGTTTTTGATTTTACACTAAGCAAATCATCAAAATTGTACTTTTGCTCTGAACACATCAAACAATGTTCTGATCATATGTTGAGGTTAACAACATCGATTACAGTGTTCGATTCTAGTCTTGTTATGTTTCATTCTGATCTTCTTAGAACAAGGGTACCCCCTAACATGTTCTAAACACATGTTGTATTGAGTACAGTGTTCGATTCTAGTCTTGATCACTTATTTCGTGTTCTGAACACATCGATCAATGTTCTGATCACATGTTGTATCGAGTACAGTGTTCGATTCTAGTCATGATCACTTATTTTGTGTTCTGAACACATCAATCAATGTTCTGATCACATGTTGAAGTTAACAACATCGATTACAGTGTTCTATTCTAGTCTTGTTATGTTTCAATCTGATCTTCTTAGAACAAGCGTATCCCCTGACATATTCTAAACACATGATGTATTGAGTACATTGTTCGATTCTAGTCTTGATCACTTATTTTGTTTTTCTGAACGCATCAATCAATGTTCTGATCACATGTCGTATCGAGTACAGCGTTTGATTCTACTCTTCTTATGTTTCGAAAGTCTAAACATGCACAATAATGTTATCGCTGCACACGCTTGCCTTCGCGATGCAGGTTTAAACTTGTTCGATATAAAGCTATGCCTTGACATAAGAGGCGGAGGAGGAGGTAGAGAAGGATGAGGGGGAGGAGGAGGAGGAGGAGGAGGAGGAGGAGGAGAATGATAAGACCTTAACAGCCTATGTATAGTCGCCATTGTTTTTAAAGATGATAGCTGTCAAAAGAATTTTTCAAATTATCCACCACCACATTTCAGCTAAAGAGGGCAGCAGGGTGCTCTGTTGATTAAGCACATAGAATTTCAAATTGCCCTCCACCACATGCATAACAGCAGCTGTTATCTTGCGCAGTAGCCTCTAAGCTAGCTTTCTTCATAAGAGTAGCCGCCATCTTGTGCGAGCACCCCTAGGCCGTCTCATAAGGAGCTATGTATAGTCACCATTGTGTGTCTGCCATCTTGCGTAAGCATCCCTAGGACGTCTCAAGGCATCTTGTTTCTCATAAGAGCAGCCACCATCTTGTAGAAATAGATAGCTGCGAATGCCAAAGGGCTTAAGTAGGAATCGAACCGTTGATCTCATCATTAGACTATGTTTTTTCTTGTTCCTGATACTACGAACCTACGTATTAGGCGGAAAAATTTTGTCCGTTTTGCTCTACGATGCATCGTTTTCGAGATATTTAACATTTTGCATTTAAGCCTCCAAATTTAATGAATCGAACCTGCACGGTACGTTATACTCTCTACCATAGCTAGACCTGATCATGTTACGAAGACTCGCTTCAATACAAGCTAAAACAGAGCAAATGCCAAAGGGCCTAAGTAGGAACCGAACCGTTGATCCCATCATTAGACTATGATTTTCTTGTTCCTCATACTGCGAACCTAGGTATTAGGCAGAAAAATTTTGTCCGTTTTGCTCTACGGTGCACCGTTTTCGATATATTTAACATTTTGCATTTAAGCCCTAAATTTAATGAATCGAACTATCACGACACGTTAGCCTCTAAGCTAAGAGTAGCAACTATCTTGCGCAAGCACCCTTAAAGCGTCTCATAAGGAGTTATGTATAGCTGCCATCTTGTGTCCGCCATCTTGCGCAAGCATCCTTAGGGCGTCTCAAGCCATCTTGTCCAAGGACCCTTAAGCCGTCCCATAAGATCAGCCGCTATCTTGCGCAAGCATCCCTAGGGTATCTCATAAGGAGCCATGTATAACTGTCATCTTGCGCAAGCATCCCAAGGGCGTCTCATAAGAACCTGTGTATAGCAGCCATCTTGCGTAAGCACCCTTAAGGAGTCATGTATAGCCACCATCTTATGCAATTAGCGTCGAGAGAGGGCTGCTGTAGAATTTTTCTTTTTAAATTATCCGCCACCACTTTTCAAAGGTATCTAGCTAAAGATGGCAGCACCGCGGATGACAGGTGACGAATTTACATCTACTACGATAAAGAGGGCAGCACGGTGCTCTCTGTATTAAAGATGGCGGATGACAGCTGTCAAAAAAGCACATGGCTATGTTTACCAAACAAGAGCATGTGGAATTTGCCGCCACCACATTTCAAACTAAAGAGGGCAGCACTATGCTCTGTTGATTAAAGATGGCGGATGGTAGCTGACAAAAAAGCACGTGAGTTTGTTTCCAAACAAGAGCACGTGGAATTTTTCAATTTGCCGCCACCACATTTCAAAGGTATCTAGCTAAAGATGGCAGCACGGTGCTCTCTTGATTAAAGATGGTGGATGATAGCTAACAGAACTTTTCAAATTGCCCGCTACTACATGCTTAAGGTAGTAGCCATAAAGAGGGCAGCACGGTGTTCTGTGGATTAAAGATGGCGGATGACAGGTGATGAAATTGCCCGCATGATAGTAGCACAGTGCTCTGTTGATTAAAGATGGCGGATGACAGCTGCACATGGCTTTGTTTCCAAACAAGAGCACGTGGAATTTACCGCCACCACGTTTCAAACTAAAGAGGGCAGCACTGTGCTCTATAGATTAAAGATGGCAGATGACAGCTGTCAAAAAAGCACGTGAGTTTGTTTTCAAACAAGAGCATGTGGAATTTTTCAATTTGCCGCCACCACATAGAGGGCAGCACTGTTCTCTCTGGATTAAAGATGGCTGCTTGTCGAAAAGCATTTTTCAAATTATCCGCCACCACATTTCAAAGGTAAGTAGCTAAAGAGGGCAGCACGGTGCTCCGTAGATTAAAGATGGTGGATGACAGCTATCAAAAAAGCACGTGGCTGTCAAAAAGCACGTGGATTTGTTTATCTCGAGCTAGTGAGGTTAAGTTGGTAGCACTAAGGTTTAGGCCCGTCAAGATGGCAGCACTGCCGATGACAGGTGACGCAAGAGGGCAGCACAGTGCTCTGTGTTTTAAAGATGGCGGATGACAGCTGTCAAAAAAGCACGGGGCTGTCAAAAAGCACGTGGCTTTGTTTATCTCGCGCTAGTTAGGTTAAGTTGGTACTACTGAGGTTTAGGCCCGTCAAGATGGCAGTACTGGGGTTAGCGATGCGTTGTTGTCGATGACAGCTGTCAAAAAGCACGTGGCTTTGTTTACAAATCTGTCGAAAAGCACGTGGCTGTCAAAAAAACACGTGGCTTCGTTTACCTCATGCTAGTTAGGTTAAGTTGGTACCACTAAGGTTTAGGCCCGTCAAGATGGTAGTACTGAGGTTTGCGATGCGTTGTTGTTGATGAGAGCTGTCAAAAAGCACGTGGCTTTGTTTACAAATCTGTCAAAAAGCACGTGGCTGTCAAAAAAACACGTGGCTTTGTTTACCTCATGCTAGTTAGGTTAAGTTGGTACCACTAAGGTTTAGGCCCGTCAAGATGGTAGTACTGAGGTTTGCGATGCGTTGTTGTTGATGAGAGCTGTCAAAAAGCACGTGGCTTTGTTTACAAATCTGTCAAAAAGCACTTGGCTGTCAAAAAGCACGTGGCTTTGTTTACCTCGCGCTAGTTAGGTTAAGTTGGCACTACTGAGGTTTAGGCCCGTCAAGATGGCAGTACTGAGGTTTGCGATGCGTTGTTGTCTGTCAAAAAGCACGTGGCTTTGTTTACAAATTCAAATTTCCCGCGGGAGGTGGAGGAGGCATCTGGGAGGCCTCTGGCTGAGGTGGAGGTGGAGGTGGCCACTGGGAGGCCTCTGGCTGAGGTGGAGGTGGAGGTGGCCACTGGGAGGCCTCTGGCTGAGGTGGAGGTGGAGGTGGCCACTGGGAGCCTGAGGTGGAGGTGGCGGCAGAACCCGTATATTATACTACTTCCATCGTTCACTCTTATTCAGTTCAGGTTCCCTGATTTTGAGAGAAAATTTATGCAGAATTTTTTCAATAGCTCTTTTTTACATTTTGTAATTTTCTTTTCTTTCTAGGCTAGCTATAACTACCAAATTCTCTATTTCCATTCCGTTCATGATTAATTAACTTTTTGTGTAGCATGTTTTCAATTTTCATCTTGGGGTATAACATTTAAATTGCACTTTTACTGCTCACTCAGTGTCTCCGAAATCATCGCTGTCAGGCAGGAAACCATACATGACCAGGTGCAAGGAATTTCAGTTTTATTGGATTTAATTCCGGTTCGTATCGTTTTCGACAATTGGACAATCTTAATGTTCCTGTTCTTCGTGGAAGATATGGAGTTCTCTGTTTAGGAAATGTCTATCGCAAGGAATTCTGCCAAAGATTGTGTCACTCCGCCACAGGATCTAATTTCTCAAGTACAAATAACCAAGATCTAGAATTGGTAACGGAATTTCAATATATTTTAGTTTGAATATTCATTGGTAATATCAAATGTTACCGTGTTATTTACGTATCTATCAGGGGACGCACATGAGTGTATTTGCTTCTTATTTGAGAATGGATCACTGGACGCACATGCGTGCATTTGTTTCGTTTCTTCTGAATGGATCCGCAGTCGCTGTTGCCTGTATTTGCTTGAGTCTCTTTCCGCTGAGCATCTGGTTATTACTGACAGAGTCCTCACACCATCGTCAAGGTAAGACTTTTGAGTGTTATGAAATGCTCAGACAAAATCTATATATATAAAATAACTTGTCCTGACTGACTGACTGACTGATTCATCATCGCCGAGCCAAAACTACTGGACATAAAGAAATGAAATTTTGGGGTTATATTCATATTAAGATGTAGGTGCTCGCTAAGAGAGGATTTTTTGATATTCCGTCGCTAAGGGGGTGAAAAGGGGAGTGAAATTTAAAAAAAGTGTATCTATATCTCAAAACTTTAAAAGTTTACAGATGTAAAAATTGGTATTTAGAATCTTCTTTTAAAATAAGGATACACGTATTTTTTTGTTTTCTGAAAACCCCAATAGGAGGGGTGAAAAAGGGTGAAAATGGGGAAAAATGGGTTGGATGCCTTCAATCAGGATACCGGTACTTATATCTCAGAAACTGAAGATATTACAGACCTGAAAATTGGTACTTTTGATCTCTTTTAAAAATAAAGGAACACGTATTTTTTTGTTTTTGCAAAAGCCAATTAATGGGAGGGTGAAAAGGGGGTGAATTTTGAAAATGAGTGAATCTATATCTCCAAACTGTTAAAGTTTGCAGATGTAAAAACTGGTATTTAGAATCTTCATTGAAAATAAAGAAACACGTATTTTTTTGTTTTCGGAAAATCGCAATAGGAGGAGTGAAAAGGGGTGGAAAAAGGGTTGAATGCCTTTAATGAGGCTACTTATATCTCAGAAACTGAAGATATTACAGACCTGAAAATCGGTGTTTGGGATCTCCTTTAAAAATGAAGAAACACATATTTTTTGGTTTCTGGAAAATCCAATTAAGGGAGGAGTGAAAAGGGGGTAATATTTTAAAATGAGTGTATCTATATCTCAAAACTTTTAAAGGTTATATATGTGAAAATTGGTATTTAGAATCTCCTTTAAAAATAAAGAAACACGTATATTTTGTTTTCGGAAAATCCTAATAGGAAGGGTGCAAAAGGTTGAATAAGGGGTCGAATGCCTTTCATGAGTCTACTTATATTTCAGAACCTGAAGATATTACAGACCTGAAAATTGGTGTTTGGGATCTCCTTTAAAAAAGCAACACGTATTTTTTTTTGTTTTTGGAAAATCCAATTAATGGGGGGTGAAAAGGGGGTGATTTTTAAAAATTTGTGTATCTATATCTCAAAACATTTAAAGTTTATAGATGTAAAAATTGGTATTTAGAATCTCCTTTAAAAATAAAGAAACACTTATTATTTTGTTTTCGGAAAATCCCAATAAGAAGGGTGTAAAAGGGTGAATAATGGGTTGAATGCCTTTAACGAGGCTACTTATATTTCAGAACCTGAAGATATTACAGACCTTAAAATTGGTATTTGGAATCTACTTTAAAAGTAAAGAAACACGTATTTTTTCGTTTTTGGAAAATCCAAGTATTGGGGGGTGAAAAGGGGGGTGAATTTTTTAAAATGAGTGTGTCTACATCTTAAAACTTTAAAATTTACAGATGTAAAAATTGGTAGTTGGAATCTCCTCTAAAAATAAAGGAACACGTATTTTTTTGTTTCCTGTAAATCCCAATAGGAGGGGTGTAAAAGGGTGAAAAATGGGTTGAATGCCTTTAATGAGGATACATATATGTCAGAAACAAAAGATATTACAGAACTGAAAATTTGTGTATGGGATCTCCTTTAAAAATAAAGAAACACGTATGTTTTATTTTTTGGAAAATCCAATTAATGGCGGTTAAACAGGAGTGACAAATTGGAGTGAAATTTTTGAAAGACTATATCTACAGAATATCTTGGAAACGTAAAATGTTACAGACGTAATAAGTGGGTGTTTGGAATCTCCTGTAAATGTAAAGAAACATAGGTGATTTGTTTTTGGAAACTCCACTTAAGGGGAACTCAAAAGGGGTGAAATTTTAAAATGAGAATTTTTACAGTATATCTAAAAAAACTGAAAAAATTGAAAAATGGTATTTTTTTATCTCTATTAAACATAAAGAAATGTGTATTTTTAGTTTTCGGAAATATCACTTTGGCGGGGGGGGGGGGGGGAGCGGTAAAAGTGACTGAAAATGGTGTTGAATTCTTTTAATTAGGCTACTGATATATCAAAAATGAAGATGTTACAGACGTGAAATTTGATATTTTCAATCTGCTTTAAAGGTAAAGAAACACGTATTCTCTTAAAATCCAATGAAGCGGGGGGGGGGGGGGTGAAAGAATTGAAAAATTAATTGGCTTAATTGTATGAGAATACATACATCTAATAAAAACTAAAGTTGTTACAGACGTGAAAATTCGTATTTGGATCTCCTTTAAAAACAAAGAAAAACCCGTTTTGGGCGGGAAACCATCTTGGAGGGCGGGAGTGTAAAGGAGTCGAATTCCTTTCATGAGGACACATAAATAAAAAACTGAGGAAGTTAGAGTCGTGATAATTGGTATTTAGAAGATCCTTTACTATAAAAGAAACAAGTATTTTTTGCGGGAAAGTTCACTTAGGTGGGGGGGGGGGGAGTAGTGTGAAATGAAATGAAAAAAGTAAATTACTTTTATGGGGATACTTATATCTCAAAACTGAAGGTAATAGACGTGAACAATGGTGTTTGGAATCTTACTTAAACATAAAGAAACAAGCCTTCTTTTAATTTTGTTTTGGGGGGGGGGGTGGCGGTAAATAAACTAAACGGCGGTGGAGTGTAGAAGGAGGTGAGACCAATTGATTTTACTGTTATTAATGTACTTATAAGGATCCTCCGTTGCTCAGGCGGCAGCGCGCCGGCCTCTCACAGCTGGGTTCCGTGGTTCAAATCCCGGTCACTCCATGTGACGTTCGTGCTGGACAAAACGGAGGCCGGACAGGTTTCTCTCCGGATACTCCGGTTTTCCCTGTCATCAACCATTCCAGCAACACATAATAGTAATAATAATTGTACCGGGTGGTACACCTCCACGCCGCTAATTCAAACTTTGCGCCAGTTGAAACTTCTCTACTGGAGGAAGTCTGAACTTTATCTACTGTGTTAATATTCTAGTTTCTCAGAAGATGTCACTACTTGTAAATTTTGAAGTTTCTGAACTGGGTCGTTTTCGATGTATTTTTGTTTTGCCTGTAGTAAGGAGTGTGGACATTCTCTTCCAGATGGCACTACTGAAGAAATACAATTATGCACCCTAGTGCGAAGTGAAAGAACTATGTTTTTGAAGAAATTTTTTGTGTTCATAAGTTTGTTCTTTGTTAAATTTCTTTCAGTTATTGCTTATGTTGGCAATATTAACCCCTTCCTTCCGCCAGGTTTGAATTTAGCCAATCCCGAATTTCTTTAATTAATTTATGACCAATCAGGTGTATCTTCTTCAACTTGGATATGTTGCTTAACCCTAGCCAATAAAATTCTTGTGGGAGGGTGTTCTCATTCCTAAAACGCCTCGAACTTTCCGCGAGGGTTTATAAACTGCTGATTTTCGGGTCTCCGCGCCACTACAGTAAAATCTATCAGTGCGTAAAGTACGTAGCAGGGGGCGGGAAGCGCCTCTTTCGTCGGGCAGCAGTTCAACCACCAGGTAATGGCCGTTTAATAACTTCTTTTCTTGTCAGCTCAGCAGTTTAACTCTCGGGGCAGGTCCGAAGCCTTTCCACCATGTAACTTTTCCCCTAAACTGTAAAGACACTTAGTATCTATTCTATCTTTTAAACTACATATTGGGATAAAGAGTGCTTAACCCTCTCGAGCTCCCACTCATATTGCATTGAGGTGAACTTATTTTCACAACCGTTTCTTCCTTAACGTAATGTAAAATTGTTTCCCTCTAAAAGTCACCTCTTTAGTATGGGATTAGCCCTTGCAGTAACGGCCTAGTGCCAAGTAGGTTTTATATAAAGTGTATTAGGAGTGCAAGAACGCCTCCTCTCAAGTTGGTATTTTAAAGGCCATGTAATATTTCTGTTTCTTCTCTAAATAGGCCTCAGTAGGTTGGGTATTTTTATCCCTGTGTATGTGTCCTTGGAGGACAGCTTGAAGGTGGAATTTGGTGTGGCCTTTGATAGGCTTGAACTTAAGAGCGGGTCGCTCTTTCTTAAAATTTGTTTCTGTATGCCTCGAGGAGGCTTTACTGTGTAATTGGGAGCAAGAGCTCCTGGGCATGATTGGGGTCTTCTGCCCCTTTGTTGAAACTTGTATGGCGTAAGGTTGGGCTCATTGCTCAAGAATTAGGTGTCTGGCTCTCGGAGCCCAAATCCTGTAATCATTGTAATTGTACATTTTCGAATTGTGTTTCGGCTACTGAGTACCTGTTCTATTTGTTATTTCTTAATCTTTAAAAGAAAATATAATCTTGTTAAATTTTATCTTAACTTTAGTTTCGTATTTTGGGACCTGTTCACCCCCGCACCTTCTTTCACCTCTGCTGTTCCACAGATACCTCGGAACAACAACAACAACAACAACAACAATAATAATAATAATAATAATAATAATAATAATAATAATAATAATAATAATAATAATAATAATAATAATAATGTTCCGGACCGTCGTCAAATGTGCGGACCGCGCTGGTAACGGCTTCTGGACGGGTAATGACTAAGAATGCAGTCCGGCCGCGGGTTCAGTGCCGCCAAGGCACCCAATATGACACCACGCCGGATCTCCTGAAGGATTTTATCGATATTAAAAATGATTAAAGGAAAGGATGGCAAAGATTTACGGACCCAACCGACCAGGAGGAATACCTCAGCCTAGCCCGGGAAGTACGAAAACGATTGCTGGAAAGGAAGATTGAAACTTGGGAGGAAACGTGCGGTAAAATAATTGAAAACGAGTTAGATCGGGAATTTTGGTAGTTTCTCGCAGAAAACGAGTAAGCAAAGCACGGGTATCTTGCTAGTGGTAAATATGTATGCTGGGTTTTAACCAGTGCAAATTTTACATAAAGCACTAAGCACAGAGAGGAGTATACAGAAAACCAAATATTTTATACTGACCCTTAAATAATATTGTTCATACCCGAAAATTAATTTCTTGCTTTGACCTCAATAAAGTTATCTAATAATTCTTCGAAATCTACCTTCCCAGCCACCGACTGTTATAAATTACAAGAAGTGACAAATCTTTCAGTATATCTTTACCAATATATTCCTAAGAAAAATCTTTATTATTTACTATTTTTATTATCATAAGTGTGTAAAACTAGCGCTCTGTACCGACTGTTGAGACAGAAAGTGTCAGAAACAAAAATAAGGTTTTCATCACTTTCCGTGGCTGTTTCCGTTGCTTAATTAACTATTGAAGCCCTGTCTCCAAAACTCCAGAAACATTCACAATAGGACTTCCTCATTATGGATGAAAAACATTACCATATCTTTTCGATTTTTAGTCCTGATTTTGGTTTGTAGAACAGTACATTTGTGGAAATATATTTCGCTACTATCATTATGCAAGGGAACTGTAAGTTGTAAAACTATTTTTCTAATCTGATTATTCACTTCTTCGAAATTCATAAATTGTAAGCATTTCTATAATAATAATAATAATAATAATAATAATAATAATAATAATAATAATAATAATAATAATAATAATAATAATAATAATAATAATAATAATAATGAAAATTTCACTACTACATACATTCCTCAAAACATATGTTTCCACCGCGTCCTCCGAATTGTGCGCAAGTGTGAGAGTGGCATTAAGAAGTTTGTATAATAGTTAAAGTAAACAAATCTTCAGTTTATTTATAATTGTTTTGAGTTCTTCATCCAGCGTATCATGCAATAGCCACTAATCACTCACAAGATAAGAATTAAAATAAAAACCTGTAGTTCTAGTAGTGTTAGATGTAGTGAGGAATCTACGAGAGCTCGTGAACAGTGAACAGTGCCAGAAGATCAATGTGAGCTTAGAGTTTGTTGCGGGTCCGTATGTCCCAGAGTGCAGAATGACTCTATTGACCTACTCTGTTATAAATTTGAAAGCAAAACATTGGATGAAATTTGAGATAGTTTCTTTATCACTGTATTAATAGTGGATACCACCCAAGAAATATACAGGGTCGTCATAACCAACGTGAACAGAGTACATGAACGTTAGTGCGTTGATCATACTAATAAGTAAATTGAAAAAATTACATTATTTTCTCACGCTGGTGTCATATTATTAGCTGCTAAATTTAGCCAATCAGATCGCTTCGCGGGAGAATTCAGATGGGCTTTACAAGGCGCTGTTGTTAAGTCTGCACACGTGGCTTGGTCGGGCTTGGGAGACATGCAGAGAAATGAGCATCAAACACTAACACACGGTGGGTTCCAGCCAATGCCAGCGTAGCTTGCTTCCTATGGGCCAAGCCTATCAGCAGGGAGGTCCTTGTTCAAGTCCCTCTCCCGGAGATGTTTATTTCTTCTATTGGCCCCAAGCCGAGCATAAGCCACAAGAAGATTTTGCATCACCGCCTCGCTAAGCCCATATGAAGTCACCCGTGAGGCGATCAGATTGGCTAACTTGGGCAGCTAATAAAAGGATAACGGTGCAAGATATCGACGTAATTTTTTTCAAATTACTTATCAGTATGATCAACTTTCTAACGCTCATATACCAGGTTCATGATGTTTCCGACCACCCTGTATAGCAAAAGCAAAAGCAAAGTCACCTCCGTACAGGCCATGAAGGCCCTTGGAGGAGTGGAAGGTAAAGGCTTCCACCATTGTTAACCTCGGCACGTGATGGGGTAGAGTGGTTAGCTCTACGCCCGGCCTCCTTTGCCCCCAGGAATTAACCTGGTACTCATTTTTGGTGTAGGCTGAGTGAACCTCAGGGCCATATGCACCTCCGGAAGTGGAAATCTCGTTTCTTAAATTTTACGACTTCCTGACGGGGATTCGAACCCACGTCCTTCCGGGCGAACCGAGCACTCCTTTACCGCCTCGGCCAGACAGCCCCACCCTGTACAGACCTCTATATAAATAAGATACACATTTATGAGGGGTACGCTAAATCAAATTTATGGTACTGTGTGATTCAAAAAGACGAAAACAGGATATTGAAATATTTCGGAACTAAAGAGTCATTTTTAGATTTTCATTCAATGGATAGCCAGCCTGCTTCGTATTTAGCCAATGAATTAGTGAAAGAGACAGGTTACAAAGGAATTTCCACGACGAAAATATGTCGTGATCCTAATTATATATATGAGTTTTCACACTTGCATGCAAGATTAATGCTAGGGATGTGTCTTAACTAAGCCCACGGTTATAAGGTTATTTCGATTCCCGACCCGAGCCCTTTCCTCTCCCATCGTCACTATAAGACCTGTCTGTATCGATGCGACGTAAACATTTAAATGAAAAAATAAATTAATCACTTGGTTCCAAAGACACAGCTGTCGGCTACAGAGAGTCTACTATGCTTGTGTACGATTCGTCCCAAATTAGCCACTTTGTCTGTCATAATACCTTGTCTAAGATTTACTGAACGACATATATAACTCGCTATTTCCGAATATGTCCTCGGACACTCCCGACACTAAAAGCCATACGCCATTTCATTTCCATTCCTCGTAGTGTTTTACAAATAAGCAAACCGGACGATCTCGGAATAGATTTTAAATACCGTACCCGTTCTATTCAGGTTGACTTCGATCAACGTCATAGAACGATCCTTCTTGTCCGGTCCCATTCATCACAGTAGCGCGTATAATAACTCACTTATATCTGCTACCATACGTTTTTGGAACTCAGTCCGAGCTGAAATTAAAGGAAGAACAAATCGATGATATTTAAAAGAAACTGTCTGAACTGGCGTTTAGAATAGATCACAAGAAAGTAGATTTCACATAGATCGCAATTGCAGATTCAGATTTTCTACATAACATATAATGGTTCATCTTCTTCCTCTTCCCCTGGGACTTTTCCCAGTTACTTGGCACCGGCCCTTCCTGTGGAATTAGCCCAGTTTTACGGCCAGATGAATTTCCTGACGCCAACCTCATGGTGCGGGGTTTTATTCACTATTACGTATTTCGGTGGTGGTTTGTTATCTGATGGGTTGTATGTACATGAAGATGCGAGCAGTCATACCCTGAACTGGAGAGATTAAACATACGCTGTTGAAATCACCAATGCTTCACGAAGTTGAACCCAGGACTTCTTGAAACGAAAACCACTACTCTGACCTTTCAGCCTAGAAGACGGACAATATATAACAGTTATTTACAATATTGATAATATTTTAAAACTTTATACTAATTTAATACAATACTTTTTGGCATAATAGCAGGCTTTACAGCCTAAAGCCTCCAGACATTGCAGCGATTTACAAAAAGAGAAACACAGTAGTGGTTTTTCAGGGGTTCTGCCGCATCCAGTATCCGGTGGCCCCTGGACGAGGTCTGATCCGGTGAGTGACTTCACAGTGCGGTGCGGGCTGTTTGCTAAGAGCGTGCTGCTAGCTAAGAGCGTACCCTTAACCTTATTTGGCTAAGAACGTGCTCTTAACCTTATATGAGTTTACGCTGGCTACGTGTCCAGGCTTAAACTTACAGACCTCGGGTTCGACCCAAGGCTTAAGGGCCTTAACCTTACAGACCCAAGTTCGATGCCAAAAAGTGCAAGCTTACCCTAACAACCAACGTGTCTGGACTTAACCTCGCAGATCCCTGGTTCGACTCTGGGCCTATGGGCGTTAACCGTACAGACCCTAGTTCGAAGCCTAACAGTACAAGTTTTAACCTAAGAGACTCCAAGTTCAATACACGGGATAACGGCATAAGAGTAGAAGCTTAACCTAACAGACTTCAAGTTCGATACCCGGACTAACTGTAGGCCTAACTTTACGCTGACCACGCTTTGACCTAACTTAATCTCCCAGGACTTGGCGCTGAACTTGGAGCAATATGGCGGCTTAATACGTATACCTTATTCATAGGGGCATAACATTGGAAAGCGTCTTATGGGGGCTTGGAGGTGAACCTTGAACAAGATGGTGGCTATAAGGCTCAATACGTATGCTTTATTCATAGGGGCGTAATATCAGAAGGTGACTTAGGGGGCTCAGAGCTGAACTACGAACAAGATGGCTGCTGCATATGGGACTAGGGAGATGGTGTGAGGCTTAATACATATAATTTATTCGTAGAGGGCGTAACGTTCGAAAGCGTTTAAGGGAGCTTGGAGCTGAACTTGGAACAAGAGTGTGCCTGTGCTGACGCGTAACGCGCTGTTCGTTTTTTAGTGTCTGGAACACTCAATTCTTGATTTGAACTTTATAGTTTATGGATTGGAACTCTTGAGACTTACAGTAGCTTACAATATTGTTGATAGTATTGTTGATATAATTGTGTTTAGAACCGAAAAGTGTTTTGCGATACTTACCGGGTACCTAATAACAGAAGTTAATACTTACCTGACATATACTGACGACATTTTCAAGACATGTAACTGGAGCATAAATAATACTTACCCGTAGCACGTTGCAAAAATATTATACTGGACAGCTGTACATATGTTCGTTGATGAAAGTAGATTGCTGTGTTAGGAGTGGTGAATAAAGCGATAGGCTTATTGAAAAAAATAATGATTTCTTAGTTTATCACATATATATTAACACACCTGAAATATAGCTTTGTAGGTATATTATAGCTTTAAAATGTATTGCTTAATTCACGCATAAACAGTATACAGCCCTTACTCATTGGATTTAATCCATGCCAATCGGTATTACCGTTTTTTACTCGATTCTTGTAGTGTTGCTCTCAACGTCCACATTCCGCTACTTCTAATGAAAACTTACAATGGAAAGTTAGCATTCCCCAAGCGGAATGTATATCGTAAGCAGCGTGCGTTGACAGAAAACCACATGGTAAATACATAATGAAAAGCTGTGACATACAGCGTAAACGTTTATGTTTATAGAAAGCTGTAATAGCCTTACACAATAGTGTATCACTAGGTGCAATGCAAGATTTGTACAAAGAAGTTTTCCTTACTTCATAGTCTCTGCTTTCTTCTTTCCTATCCATAATCCTCGATGTATAAACACACACACACACACACACACACACACACACACACACACACACACACACACACACACACACACGCACACACACACACACACACACACACACACACTAACAATAATTAGGTAAAAGTATTCTTTTTATAGTCTTGTGATGATATTCGATAGTGGATTTTAAGTAACATCAGTCATGCGAATAATAAGACAATAGACTGTAGTGTTAGCAGGAATATTTTCAGATGTCTCAAATTCTAGACGAACATCGACACGATATTATTTTATAGAATCTTCATGATAAGAGTAGTCTATAACAACAATCGGTGCTTCATTCTTAAATTATTTAGGAGAAATAACGGGCGGACATTTTTCTGCTAATGTGACGACTGAAATTAACAAAACATGTTATAGAGCAAGTCAAATTTATTTTTATAGAAATTCATACCATGCTTTCGTAGGGGTAAGTCTCCGTTGAGGTATAGTCTGATATTTCTTATTTGCAGTGTTCAAACTGTGAGCTATCTTTTTCATGGTTTAATTTACGATCCGTTTGAAATCCATCAATAATGTACAGAGGTTTTTCAGTGAAACGTGATATTTTTACTGCCAAGCTATGCTAGCTTTTATGTGGTAAAACAGGTTACTGATGCAGCTCCGAACTTCGAAACTGTATTTGTAATGGTATATCATTTTCTACAATCTTGAGCAATCGAAGCTTTCCTCGATCAGATAATTTTATATGTGGAATCCTCCACAGGTTATGTTGAAGGGTATTTGAGTCTACAGGTACCACTGCTGCTTTTAGAGCATTGTAATCACTGCGATCACGGATCAGAATTATCTCTTGTTTTGCGTTGGTTATAATACGTCTATAGTCTCAGCGAAGCCAAGAACATGTTTTAATGACAATATACCTCAAAAAGTATCGTCCTCATTAATCATCCAGTTGTTAGTAGCTTTTGGACACCATTCTGCCCTCCATCAAAATTACGTTCTTCAAAGCTAAAAGAAGGGTAGAGTTTCATTCCACTTGTAATACCAACATTCTACGATCTATTTACTATCTATTTACTCCATAACCCGCCTCCTAAAAGAGAAAAGCTAGACCATGGTTGAGATGTTCTGGGCCCACTCCCATCAGCCTTATCTATTCGTCCTTCGATATAGATGTATCTTTCATGAGGTAGGATGTATAGATCTTGCTGATTGATAATCATGCGAATTTCTTCATTGTTATTAAGTCCAAACGTAAAAGGTTGGTAAGAATGGAGCTCGTTTCTTACTAGACCTTCTTGAGTTTCTACTGTGTTCGTAATGTCAAACTTCTCTTCCATATTGTTGTTGTAATAGCGTATAACCTATGTCTTGGAGAATCTGCCTGTGCACATCTGTTAACTCGATAACTCCTCGCAAACATGTGGCATTTTTCCTCGGTGTACACCGTGTTTTATGGACTTAAGCTGAAGTTTTTAAGATACATACGTGTGACGATCTAAATTAATTAGCTGATTAATTTTATTCACAAGTCTAAGGGAAATATTTCAGTCACTGGAAGATAAAGCACAACTGACGTTTTCTCACGAATACTGTAACCACCTTCTTCTGTAATGATAAAGTCGTGCAGGACGTGTGATGGTTGTTGATTACTATACAAGTCTGTAATAATATTACAAGTAATGCTTACGTGATGATCGTAGAAATGTGTTAAATGTTGATCAGACTCATGATGTACGTTCGGTGTTAGCTCCCTTGATGAAAATCCGAGCAACGGTCCAATCGAATCTGTTTGTGATTTAAAGTCAATCTTGAAAGAAGATTAAATAACACATTTATGTGTAGTGCTGCTTAGTGAAAGTGAGAACTTGTAAATATTGGTACTAAAATTCTCATCACCAAACGTTTCAATCAACGGACTTTCAATGTGTTCATCAATATCGTGTACATAATAAGTGCCTGACGGCAGGTTTAGGACATACTCATAGTAGTAGAAATTGTTTCTACCATCTCGCACGTTATAGATTTTATTGTAGCTTTCAAATGATACTAGCCCAAGACTATATAGCCGATGATTGAGTTCGATCGGTGGATTAAAGTGGACAGTTGTTTCAGCTCCTTCTCCACGTACAGTAAACGTTCTTGCAATGCTCATAATCACGTGCACATTAATCATCCAGTTAATGCGTTTTGTCTGCAGTCTGGCTTTGTTATAAGAAGATTAGACACAATCGCCCACACACGCGTGTATTGAATTTTCGCACACGGGTTTTATTGTAAACAATGTCTGCACCGCTTCCGAATTATTGTATGAGCTCAGATAGAGAGGCTAAGTCTCCATAACTATCGAAATACCATACTTTAGAGTTACGTTTCACGTAGGCAACGTAATGAGTTCCAAGTCCACGACTGTCATCTAAGTTGATTACAGTACTCTCAAGTTTCGGCTGATCTCGCATATACACACCTCAAACGTCGTGAATTCTTAGTTTTTATCATACTATCAACTTTTTCGTGGGTTAGAGCTCGATTTGACAGTGCATTATACAGACGTTTTTGGCGATATGTAGATACCAAGCCCTTTTTTGGACGACACTAGCTTCATGCGCACACCATTACATCGCAAAGCAATTGCTTCCATCCTCTTATTATGACGCTCACTTTCTTTTAATTGCTACTTAGATACTTCTTCAGCCTTAACAGTTCTTGCTAAAGCACTGGCACCACGTAGCAGAAATCCTAAAGACGCTAGGCCTGCAAACAGCGCTGGAAGGAATCTGCCTCGCTTCGGTGGAAATAATTCCAGCACGATTGCCAAACATTGCTTTACTCTTAGGAGAAATTCTCACTCTAGCAGCACGAAGTGCTTTATTAATAGCTACTCGTGCATTGTATTCTCCGCGAATAGCTTTTCGCGCAGCCTTTACAACTTCTTCATAATATCAACATACCGTTAATTCACCATTCTGGACATAATTTCTCTCGCCAACAGCGATTTATGTACTGATAGTTACTTTTTGTAGCGTCATTCATTACATATTCTTATGATATTACACTTCCTTATTCAGTCAGCATGAAGATTATAAAGCAGCAGGACACACTACCTGTCAGTGACATAGTATCACATCTCCTACCGAGTTCTGATACAACTACGCAAAGTCGTCATGCAATACTGTTTCCCTCTACAGTTCGATATATCAAAACTGTGCCATCAGGATGCGGCACCACAAATATTTTACTCACACTTATTACCTCTTTAATTGTAATATGCTTCCAGAGCATTCAAATTTTCGCAAAGTCACTTTATCAAACCCGGTATACTATTCTACAAATTATTATGCAAGATCTCATAAAAGCTAGTTTGAGGTATTTTCAGTTTAATGAGCGTGAGCAAGTATTGCCACCAGATAATGTGCTACCCAGTTCTCTTATGACCGGGCGAGTTGGCCGTGCGCGTAGAGGCGCGCGGCTGTGAGCTTGCATCCGGGAGATAGTAGGTTCGAATCCCACTATCGGCAGCCCTGAAGATAGTTTTCCGTGGTTTCCCATTTTCACACCAGGCAAATGCTGGGCTGTACTTTAATTAAGGCCACGGCCGCTTCCTTCCAACTCCTAGGCCTTTCCTATCCCATCGTCGCCATAAGACCTATCTGTGTCGGTGCGACGTAAAGCCCCTAGCAAAAAAAATGTTCTCTTATGATCTTTGACGATGTCGTTACAGAGCAGCAAGATGTTATTCGTGCGTTCTTTAGTATGGGACGTCATAAATATGTAGATTGTTTTTATTTATGACAAACGTATTCTCGTGTGCTGAAGAATTTGATACGTGAAAACGCTAATATCATTGTGCTTTCCGACAAGATGAACTCAACATGCGACATGTGTATGACGATCATGTTAACACTGATATGACCTTCACTTACTTTAAACGACTGTGCGCTACAAGTTGGTCATCAAAACCTTACGGCTTCTTACTCCAATTACTGATAAAGGGAGTAATGTTAATCGCGAGCTGTATCCCATAGGTTTTGATCATTTTACAAGCATTAACACAGGGGCGCCAGACTGCACTTCATCTAAAACCGACATCATGTCCACATCAAGTAGAGATTGCACGACGTATTATCCGTGCGCGAAACAATATTCGACGTAAATTTAAAGAGCTTAAACGTATTCAAGCAAATAATAATTTCTTTTTGAAAATGCAACTCGGTGCACCACTAATAGTGATTTTTAATTCTATGACATCGTCTGAGTTTACTACAAGTTCTGGTACTATGCAAATATCTAAAAAATGAGAAGCAAGAAGAGGAGCCTGAAGAAGGAGAAGAAGAAGAGAATTAAGACGAGGAAGAGGAGAATTAGTATAAGGATAAGGAAGAAGAGGACACGGAAGAAGTTCTTAGCATCTCTTTATCATCCAAGCGAGTTAACTTTTTAACTGCAGCCGTTGTTGCTGAAACACCTACAACCTAAAAACACTATTAACCTTCCTTTCCTGAGGTTCTAATCCTACCGGAGTATCGTAATCAGTTAAAGACTTTCGTTCAAAATGCCTACGGCTTACTCATTGCGCCTTACATAGAAAATCTCCTTACAAGGCAAACCGACACATCCTACGGTATTCGCTATGAAGACGACTGTTTTGGGATAGGTAGTGTAAATGTAAAGATTAATGTTAACAGTCTCATCGTAAAACGTGTAACTTATAAACCTACTTAAGGTCTTTTAGAACACCTTTCTTCTCGGATACCTGACAAAGACATTTCGCAAGATGATCTTAAAAAATATAGAGTACTAGCAGATGTACCCGTTCTTCGTACGGGTTATCAGAAACTGGCTTTAGTTACTCATACTTCTTCTTCTTCATGCGCCATGTCCTCGCAGAACGTTGGCGATCAGTAGCATGATCTGTTGTTTGTTCATAGCTGTTCTGAACAGAGTAAGCTTTGTCACCCCAAACCACTGGCTCAAGTTGCCGAGCCATGACGTCCTACTTTTCACCGGACCACGTTTTCCATTAATTTTCCCTTGGAGTATTACTTGCAGAAGGTGGTATTTAGAGTTCCGCATCATATTACCAAAGTATTCTAGCTTCCTTCTCTTGATGGTAATGGGAATTTCTTGTTCTTTGTTCATACGGTGCAAAACTTCTATATATATATATTGGTCATTTTATATCACTGGTGAATTTACTTAAGTACGTAGAAATTATTTGTCATGTTTGGAATTATAGTGTATCTTCTTCTTCTCTTCTTCATGGGGCCTCTAAATATTAGTTTCTAGTTAGCGTCGAACTCTAAGATCTTTTGCTGCCATGTTTTTCCTTCCTCCCCACCTAGATTGCTAGCGCAACCACCAAAGAGGTAAGAGGGTCTTCCCAGCGTGAATCACGCCAGCTACTTAGAGAAGGGCCTCAATAGAACACAAACACAGGAAAGGGGAAGCGATGGGAATCTGGGCGAAGCCAACAGATTAACAACCATAACAAAGGGTGGAAGGGGTATGAGGTAGAGCAATTCAATATATAATATAATTTAAAAGAATATTAAGGGTGGGTGGTGCAATTAAATATATAAGAAAATAAAAACAAACATTATCTTTTAAGAAAAGGGAAAACTGATAACAAGGCTCGTTTACAGAAAAACCACCAATCGTAGTCACCATACCAATAATTACAACTAAATATTTTTAGAAGAAATTTAACAATATTTCCCAGACACAATTAACTTCAGTAGATTTAAAAGCTTCATTACAATTTACTTGTTTGTGACAATTTACTTGTTCGAGCTCGAACCCATCTTTCCTTAAGGGAAGTCATAAATAACTCAGGTGCACCAGTTGTGGGCACGCGCTTCCCAATAAAATTCCCCAAAATGATAACTTATTACATATTTGAAATTCCTCAGTGAACACGGAAGCGTTTCAAAATTTAAACCTTCAACCGTGTCTCCTAACACACTGACAATGTCCTCAAGAAACATAAATGAAGGCAAAAAAATTAAAATTAAGAATTAATAAAGAGCCGACATCAAAAGAACAAGAATAATGGAAGGAAATTAATAATAATCAAGTAGCACAATAATGTAGAAACAATTAAAACGCATCTCGTGACCCAGTTCACCACATCAACAACATAGGTACGCCATGCAACAACGAACGTCTGCACGTTACGAATATTGTTAAAACACTCACTCCGCTACAATGACAAATATCACATCGTTATCAGAAAAACAAATGAAAGCATATCAACAACAATGGAATAGAAATGGAGTAAAGCTCCAGACCAGTAACATTAATCAAAATTCAGGGAAAAGAAGATTCCAAAATAATAATAATAATAATAATAATAATAATAATAATAATAATAATAATGAAAATTAAGTTCAAAAATAAAATGGAATTAAATTCATTTCGATCCAAAGCACGCTTCAGTACTTACTAGGGTTTAAAATAATTTTAAATATTCAGTTGTATTTATGAGGCTAATGATACAGGAGACTACACACACCTTCACTTGTCACAGCTCCAGTTTAAAGAGCAGATCATTTTAAACCACACTCTTCCGGTGACGCATAAGTTTGTGCATCAATAGAAATTATTCACTTGTTTAAGTATAACATAATTGGTAGGGCATATTTAGACTAGCGGAATTCAATAATGGCAGATGCGACTGAAAATCACAAATAAGATCAAGATAACTCAACCTAACGGTCACAAGATCGATATAACAATGCATACAATAATAGTATGAACGTTAGCAACTTCCGTATATTTCAGAAGGAAGAAAGTATAATGAATCTACCCTAAATTTCACTTAACCAATATAAATATGAGAGAGTGTCCAGCAGCTAATATTTTTATCAAGTAGTTTCGAAAATATTGCATTTATTACGGCCTAGAAACCCATCTTTATCACATCACCAAGATGTAGCACAATATAAATATTAACGCAAGCAGATTTGGGAGAAGAAACCCACAAGAAAGCTTACCGAACGAGCACATTGCTCTCGACTAGATTTAATGAGTTCTCGGCAGAAAACAGTTATAATTATTATTAATACCAGTTTTAAATGCCAGCGTATCAAGGGGATTTCACACGAGAATCTTCTCAGAAAATAATTTGGCGAATAAACATTGCTCTTCTGCAAGCAGTATGTCGAGGTTGTGGTTCACATCACATTCAAAACATCGATGAAGGTAGCCATGTTGGCGTCTTACACACTGCAGAATAACCTCCTGAAGATTACCTGGAGAGTCTGTAGGAGTTAATATCATGCCAGACGATCACTTACCGAACTGTTGGAGACAATTTGAAGTACTCACTTATACCATCTCGTTCAAAATATTCCCAAGAAAAATATTATAATCAGCTGCAGGCACTCGTAGTCGTGAAAAAGGTTGCATTCTACATTTACACACAAGTTAAAATTACATCCCCACGTAGCAAAATCCACATATAAAGGTCATCACACATACCTATGCCTTCCTTCACAATCACCTTACGGTGGTTTCAAATCATTCTTGCCTGCCATAGCGGTTGGCAGTAAGCCAAGCGACATGACGGCTGCACTAGCCAAGCGCTGGAACATTAATGCCTGTTTGGAAAACTGGCCGGTAGGGCGCGCCATGCAGAACAGTTGACTATCAAGCGGCGGAGCTACCCAATAACAAACTCGTAGACAACCACATTCAATAAAAGTTCAATGGCGAAGCAATTGCCCACAGTTATATTACAATTTTCACCAATAAGAATCCCAACAGTACAACAATTAGTTAACGCAGAGTTCCGTTCCACTGAACAAGGCCAAACAACAGCCTCCATTCACCTTTTCTTTCAATTTCTGCATGAGCAACTTTGTGGTGTAGCGGTAATTTCACATAATCTTCATAATTATACCGCTACACTCCCTTCACAAAGCTGCAGGTTTAGTGTAAGTATACTTCCACTAGATAGTACCACAATTATAAATATTATTAAATGTATTTGTTTGATACATTTCATAACTATTACAAATGATCAAGGAAATACGCGATGCATAAAGGAAACTACCGGTACTATAATTATCGAGAATTATAATTCTCAGGGCTTGTCACTCATGTCGCACATCATATCATGAATCTGAGTATAAATGTTGAGAAATATTTTCAAGTCATGGGTCCCACAACATATAGGTTGCTTTCTTGGTTACAATGATCGTAAAAGTGGACCAAAATATTGGCACTAATAACATCAGTGATCCCACTACTGCATGATTTAATATGAAATAGTTTAAACTATAGCTAACAGACTCCGCAAAATGCCAAAACGGCTGAAACCTAAGCCAGTACGTAAAAACGGAGGCCCGTTGGCAACCGCTGGTCGCTGTACTACGGAGATCTCCGGAGCTATTAGTTTTATACTTCAATCCCTTTCCATCCCCGCCCAAAGGAGTGCTATGAGCGTCTTACACAACAGTTTATTTTTTCCAGATAATGGGTCATATGTGTATCAGTTTTGGTTGGTAGCTATGCCCAAACGTACATGCATAATCTAGCTGCTGTAGAATCCTGGAGCTGACGTTGCCATGGTTACAGCTGTTCGTTTCTTTATCCGATTCCTAGAGCAGGGGTAGAGTGGTTCCAATATCTCCATAACGGTGGTTTTAGGGCCTTGGAACATGGTTTTCGGGCCCGAAGGGTTTACCGAGTTTTATTCTTTGCGTCAAGGGGCTTAAAATGAGCTTTGTCTCGTCCTTGTACGACAAATTCGATTTCGCCTTTATTAGTCTATTATTTTAATATGTTTATATCTCCCCCCGTCGCCCTCCTCCTCGAATTGTTTTGTAAATAAAATACAGCCCATGTTACTCACTGGCAATGTAGCTTTCTATAGGTGAAGTAATTTTTAAAATCAGCTCAGTAGTTTTTGAGTCTATCCGTTACAAACAAATGTACACATTTTTCCTCTTGATAATAATAGTATAGAAGTATAGATTACATTCCTACACATGCGGTTGGCGTCAGGAAGGGCATCCATCTGTAAAACAGTGTCAAATGCACATGTGCGACACAGTTCGCACCCGCAACCCCACAGGTGTGGGTAAAGCGATAGATGAAGAAATACTCATTTTAAAAATTCACCTGCTTTTTTATTCTTTTCCCCCGTTAAGTGGATTTTCCAAAAAGAGTGTGTTCATTTTTAAAGGAGATTCCAAGTACCAATTTTAAAATCTGTAACATCTTCATTTTTTGAGGTATATGTATCCTCATATAAATAATTCAACTCCTTCCTCATTTCTTCCCCACCCGCCCTTAAGTGGATTTTCAGAAAACGAATATTTGTGTCCTTTTATTCTTAAAGGGGATTCCAAATATCAATTTTGATGTGTGTGACATATTAGATTTTTGTGATATATATATATACAATAGTAATTGCTTCCCTACACATCGGGTTGGCATCAGGAAGGGCATCCAGCCGTAAAACATTGTCAAATCCACATGTGGGATAAAGTTCGCACCCGCGGCCTCACAGGTGTTAAAAAAAGCGGAAGAAGAAGTTACTCATTTTAAAAATTCACCCTTTTGTTTATTATTTCACCCCCTTAGGTGGATTTTTCAAAAGAAGTGTGTTCATTTATTTTTAAAGGAGATTCCAAATACAAATTTTCATGCCTGTAACATATTAGGTTTTTGTGAAATATTGTAGATAATTTCGCTGCTGTAAAATCCTGGAGCTGTCGTTGCCATGGTTACGGCAATTCATTACTTTATCCGATTCCTAGAGCAGGGGTAGTGTGCTGCCAATATCTCCATAACGGTTGGTTTTAGGGCCTTAAAACATGGGTTTCGGGCCCATAGGGCTTACCGAGTTTTGTTCTTTGCGTCAAGAGGATCAAATTGAGCTTTGTCTTGTCCTTATACGACAAATTCGATATTTCACCTATATTAGCCTATTATTTTTATATCTCACCCGCCCCCCCCCCCAACCGAATTGTTTTGAAAATAAAATACAGTCCATGTTACTCATTGGCAATGTAGCTTTCTCTAGGTGAAGTAGTTTTTAAAATCGGTTCAGTAGTTTTTGAGTCTGTTCGTAACAAACAAACATACAAACTGTTCCTCTTTATTATATTAGTATAGAGTACTTTTTGCTTTTGACGCTACTCGAAGTAATTACAAGAGGACAGAGATTGTAAATGCAAGTAAGGGTCGCAAATACCGCTACTTTATTCTAAGCTATTTCTTTCGCATCAACTGTCCGCACGGGGTCTTACTGTTGTCTACAAGCCTCTCTTACCCTTTGTAGAATTAAGGTACTGGAACGACCCTAACATACTCGTACAACGTTTGAAACTTCTAAGAGTTTCTCAAGATGCCGGTCACACAGGTCATGAATCAGATATTCTAGAAATAGAAGAGGAATTACGTCATCATAGCATTATTGCGTAATGGCTCCTCAAAGCAAGACATCACATACGAGTAACATAAACAAGCTCGTCGCACCTACCGTCGCAGACGTGTTTTTACAAGTGGAAATTATGAAGCATGCCAAGCTGACTTAGTAGAAATGATTCCGTATGCCTCTAACAATAAACAATATAATTATCTACTTATTGTCAACGATGTTTACTCTAAGTTCGCCCTTGTACAACCAGTGCGTTCTAAGACAGCAGCTCATGTCAGAGACGCTTTCCAAGGTATTGTTAAACAATCAAAACGCTGCCAAGGGCTTCTTCAAACTGATGAAGGTAAAGAGTTTAGCAATAACGTAATTTCTACTTATCTCAAGTCAATAGCATTCATCACTATTCTAAGTACAGCAGTCTCAAACCTAGTGTTGTAGAACGTTTTAATCCTACGCTCAAAACTATGATGTGGTGAGAATTTACAGCTTAAGGCTCTTATCGCTGGATTGATCTACTGCCTAGACTTGTGGCTACCTACAAAGATACGCCTCGTCGCACTATCGGCACAAAGTCACCTCTTGTTTCCATGAATACACCACGCTTAGAAGATATTCCATCACATAATCAAAACAGCTGATCCACGTCGCCATCGCTTTCAAAAAAGTGGTTTTGTTCGCATCAGCAAACATAATAATAATAATTTCGTATGGCTATTTCTGGCCGAGTGCAGTCCTTGTAAGGCAGACCCTCCGATGAGGGTGGGCGGCATCTGCCATGCAGGTAACTGCGTGTTATTGTGGTGGACGATAGTGTTATGTGTGGTGTGTGATTTGCAGGGATGTTTGGGGACAGCACAAACACCCAGTCCCCGGGCCATTGGAATTAACCAATGAAGGTTCAAATCCCCAACCCGGCCGGGAATCGAACCCAGGACCCTCTGAACTGAAGGCCACTACGCTGACCATTCAGCCAACGAGTCGGAGAAACTCGTGTCCTCATCCTGAGGTGGTACAGCTCTTTTCAGGCACACCCCTATTGGAGGTGAGCTGCATGTACCATTTCAATCACATACCAGCCCTCCTGTCAGTTTTAAATTCCTGGCAGTACCGGGAATCGAACCCGGGCCCCCGAGTACGGCAGGTAATAACACTAACCGTTACACTACGGAGGTAGACAGCAAACATAAGTCTGTATTAAGAAAGGATACACCCCTAACTAGAACACAGAAACGTTTGAAATCAGCAAAGTTAAGCTTACTAATCCAGTAACCTATTAACTTCACGATCTTTCAAGACTGACTATCAAAAGAGGTTTATACATGCATGAAACAAAACATCCTAATCAATATTTAATAGAACGTGTTATTCGTTGTCGTGGTAATAAACTATATGTCAATTGGCTTGGTTTTAATAACACCTTCAATTCATGGATTAATAAACAGGATGTACTTAAAACGTTTGTTGAATTTTCTTTTTTTCTTCTAGAACCTCTCCTCTCTACTATTGCATAAACTTGTTAGTTAACATTACTACTACAAATTAAGATTGCATAAACTCGTTAGTCAACATCACTACTACTACTACTTTATTTAGGATTCGGGATAGTGTTGTTCAAGGGACAGGTTAAAAAGTAATCAAGCAACAACTGCACTATGTTTTACAAATCTTATTTATTTCAGCGTATGTGTACAATTTATTCTTTCAACAAAGTAAAAATTGTTTAGTCCGTAGAAATTTCTCTGCTGTTTTTTCTTTTAATACATCCACCCAGCAACAGTTTCCCTTTCATTGCACCGGCAACGAAAAGTGCTACTATCTTCTCAGCAACTGTAGCATTAGGTGACGCCACACGATGCATAGCTTTACGAAGTAGAATTTCATCAGCTACACGTATTAGTTCAGGGTTGTTTTCACGATAAGCAATGTCATGCTCTTGGCAGGCAGCATCTAACATATTAATACCAGGATCACCGCGTGCCAACCGGACGTCAAGTCGAGTTCCAGTGCCACCGTACTGGTAACTAGGAATATGAAGCTCAAAAGCAAAAAGATCAATCACCTTATTGATGAGTTGATGCCCAGCATGATTCCTCATCTTTCACCCAGCACGTTTCTCCACCTTTCTCTGCGACAGATTGCTTACTCTATTCGCAGCCATGATACGTGTTTATAAGCGAAGTCAACTCGTTAGTTTTAGGACCGTGATACAGTTTAATGAGTTGACATGTACGGCACTGTCTCACAGAAAGTCTGTTAGCTAAACTCACTTGTTCATGATGTAAACTACACGCTTGAAGCTCTGACAAGCAGGATCTTGAATCCACTCACGAGGCACCTTATCCCAGATCTTCTATACAGCATTCGCAGCAACATTGACAAAAATGCCTTTGGCAATGCATTCAACTCTTCTTCAGCAAAAATGTTAATTCCTTTTTGCAAGCATAAAACTTTACGATTGCCTTTTCAACTGCGTTACACTTAGTATCAGATAGGAATGGCATGATAACTTTACTCTACAAATGTTTCTCTCCCACTGACGATATTTGAATACCGCACTTTATTATGTAGCTCACTTCACGGCATGCATTGCCACACAACCAATCAAAGAGCATACACACATGACGTAAAGGCTGTTTCCACGTTCCCGCACTATGCTCCTTCAGAAGAGTTTTTAGTGATGGGCATCCTAATTCGTGCAGATCGAAAACTTCACATGTTGATGGTAGATACTCGCGCAGCCATTCCTTCTTTTCACAACCCTTTACAAACACTACATCTGCTCTTGAGAAATGAGCGTACAACGTCATAGCTACAAAGCGATATGGAATTCCTTTTCCTTCCCACCGAAGTCCTAAATGTGTTTTCACCCATTGCGTATGCCTTTTATCTTCATCCGTATGCAAGCAGTAAGGGAAAGATGGGCTAAATACTACTCTCACGGCTTTTGGTGCCCATAAGAGACTGAATTCCAACACAGCTAACTATTCGAACACAAAATAATGTGTTTCCGTTCACTTTAAAGCCTTGAACATCAATTATCAATGTCCTTGTCATGATGAACTACAAAGCGAGCAACTCCCTCTTACAGTATCTTATCGACCAAGTAAAACAATGTCTACTCATAGCATATCTATAAACTTGAATTTACAAGAGAGATCCTGATAGCGAACAAGTCTAAACATGCATATCCATGAGCACGTGATCACTGCGTGTCAAAAATAGTGTGGCCTCATTATGTTACATGCTCAGCCCAGTTAGGTTAAGCTAGCACTTTTATGCGGTTAGTCCGGGTATCGATCTTAAATCACGTTAAGTTTACACTACTTTTTCCGTTAGCCTGGCAGGTTAGGTTCAGCTTCGAGCCCCAATGATGCTTCCTAAATGTTACGTCCCCCTATGAATTAAGTACATGTATTAAGCCTTACACCATCTACCTAGTCCCATGTGCAGCCGGCATCTTGTTCCTAGTTCAGCTCTGAGCCCCGAAGTCATCTTCCGACATTACGCCCCTATGAATGAAGCATACGTATTAACACTTATTGCCGCCAACTTTTCCAAGTTCAGATCCAAGTCCTGGGAGGTTAACTTAGGTTAACGCGTGGTCAGCGTAACTTTAGGGTTGCAGTTATCCCGGGTGTCGTGCTTGAAGTCTAAAATAATACGTATTAAGCCTTATAGCCAAGTTCCAAGTTCAGCTCCAAGTCCTGGGAGGATAAGTTAGGTTAACGCGTGCTCAGCGTAACCTTAGGCCTGCAGTTAGCTCGGGTATCGAACTTAAAGTCTGTTTAGGAAAACCTTCTACTCTTATGCGGTTACCCTGTGTGTTGAACTTTGAGTCTCTTAGGTTAAAGCTTGTACTCTTAGGCTTCGAACTAGTGTCTGTAGGATTAACGCCCTTAGGCCTGGAGTGGAACACAGGATCTGCGAGGTAGCCTGTTAGCTTAAGCTTGCCCTCTTAACCATAATCACGTTGGCTGTTAGGGTAAGCTTGCACTTTTGGCATCGAACTTGGGTCTGTAAGGTTAAGGTCCTTAAGCCTAGGGTCGAACCCGAGGTCTGTAAGGTCAAGCCTGGAGACGTAGCCAGCGTAAGCTCTTAGCCAAATAAGGTTAAGGGCACGCTCTTAGCTAGCAGCCCGCACCGCGCTGTGTTGTCACTCATCGGATCAGGCCTCGTCCAGGGGCCACCGGATACCAGATGCCACAGAACCCCTGAAAAACTACTACTAGACACCAACAAGAAGGTTTGAGGATAAACGTTCAAAGTCCAAGAAAGTTCAATCTGAAAAGAAGAGATACTTCAAACCCTATTTTAAATCATTTGATGAACAGTATGATATATTTGCTGTTGATGGGCGGTGAGTGGGTTGTTCTTCGGCGCACGAGAATCTGTTAAGTTACCCTTGTTCTAGGTAGCTACCCCTTATGCATTTTCTCCCTCCTAATAATAATAACAAGAACTGTAACATTAAAAAGAAATGATTATCCGATACATTACGCACCTACAAAGCTCAAAAGGATATTCAAATACTTATGTGAATCAAAGAATTCCAGGCTCTTAGGTATGATAATAATGAGTGCAGGACGTGTTAACACTATCCTAACAGTAGAATGACATCACTTTATTCAACGAAACTTTGTCTTTAAATACCCACGTAAAAACAGCAAATTGAATCATATTTAACAAGAAAACTAATATTACAGTAAATGAAAGCAAAAACAAGCTTCCCTGCAATAAAGTAATAACGATGTGAATCAAGTGGAGATGCAGAGGGATTTAACGTGCGCATAATTACTCTCAACTTTTCAATTCATCGCCAAAATAAAAGAGCCCCTTCTTCCTCCTTCAGACAAAGTCGTATAGCCTTGCTTGTACTGTCGTTTGAAGGGAAACTTCATAATTACCACAAGGCGTATTTCGTCTCAATTTAGTCTTCGAAACTCAATCTCAAACTATTTAAAATATTCTCCCCCCTTTCCTTTCGTTTATATACCGACCTCACAAAAACAATCGATTTTCGTTTTCGTGACGGAAGATTGTTGGACGGTTTCTGTGATTGAGCGGCATCCACGTTGTTTACTGAACGAAGCGCGATTCTAATTCACAAGTCGGAGGCAGATGCGACGTGGAACATTACGTGTAAATTTGTGTTCTTGATGCTCTTGTTGATTCATTATGAAAGCTGAATATATCTGAGCTCAACAGTCCCAATCATTTGAAACAGACAAGGTCCCTCTGTTGACCAAGGGTAGAGTGCCGGCCTCCACATCGTATGACCTTAGACTGAAATTCAGCAGAGGTAAGTGGAGATTTATTGGACGGAGTAGATGCCATCAAATACTCCGTATTGAGCGATATTGGCAAATAAGTCTTCTCCAATTAATCAGTTGGTGTTTACCCCATAAAATGAATAAAAAGAAAGCCGTGAGTCGACCTAAAAAACCGGGCGAGTTGGCCGTGCGGTTAGAGTCGCACAGCTGTGAGCTTGCATCCGGGAGATACTGAGTCCGAATCCCAGTGTCGGCAGCCCTGAAGATGGCTTTCCGTGGTTTCCTATTTTCACACCAGGCAAATGCTGGGGCTGTACCTTAATTCAGGCCACGGCCGCTTACTTCCCACTGCTAGGCCTTCCTTATCCCATCGTCGCCATAATTTCTATCTGTGTCGGGGCGACGTAAAGCAAATAGCGACCTTAAAGCTGCGGATTCTATTCCAGTTGATAAAATAAAGCAGAACTTCTTAATTCATGTTTAAGTACCATAAATTGCATTACATACGAATGTCTCCAATAGGGTACCTGAAGCAATATGGACATTATTATTATTATTATTATTATTATTATTATTATTATTATTACATATGCTAATAAGCCGATTAGGCTACGCAAATTACTCTGAGGCGTGCATTTGCTTTCCTTTGTGCCCATATTTCTTTCATTCTTTTACTGTGTCTTTCCTTTCTGTCTTCAGACCAGGCTGTTCCAGTCTTCTTCTTTGGTCTTTCCTTTTGGTCAACATGTCATTTGTGAATTTTGGATCTGAAGATGACCCTGTTTTGGACATCTGCTGGTGTAATTCCTGCCGGTTTCAAACCGGTTTTGATTTCACTTTTTGGCTTTACTCCTGTTTATAGAATTCGTCTATTTGTTTGGTAAGTCTGCTTGGATGCATTCTGTTAATATGTCTATATATTCTTAGCCTGCGTTCTCGAATGTCATTGTGAATTGCCTATTTGTGTATTGTTTGATTTCCTGCTGCCTCTAAGTTGGTATTGTCCATCGGTGAGTTTTAAGCCCAGTATTTTTCTTATGGTTTTGCGTTCTTGTTCTCCATGTCTGTATTATTATTAAAATTATTACTATTATTATGATTATTATTATTATTATTATTATTATTATTATTATTATTATTATTATTATTATTATTATTATTATTATTATTATTATTATTTGCAGGAAACAGGAATGAAATTTACGAGATAATTATTGGATTTACTAAAAGGCACCGATATTGATTTTATTAAAAATATAAATGAGGCCATCTCAGACCATGTCAGTACTGAATAATTATACAGTACTGGAGTATCGTAAACTTGGTACATATTCAATTCTTACAGATGTTTCACAGACATAGAGAATGCGTAATGTCATAGAACCAAAGGAATAGGTTTTAACAGAGGGCGTGTATGGTAAACATTTACATGAATATTTTATTAAATGGCATAATATGACCGTGTACGTTTCAATATGTTGAATAGAGTTCATTTACCTAGCAAGATTAAAAGCACTTGATTCTAAAACCACGTTACCAAATAAACGATTTCTAAAGCAATTCATTGATAGTCTAGTGGCACAGTCACTTGCTTCTCGACAAGGATGCCACGATTCGAATCCCATCCAAAGATTCTAGGATATTTTAAACAATAAGGCACGTTTCAGTGGTCCGTACTGCACGTAAAACTGGAGTTATATTAGCCTTAATCGAGGCACCAACAGCCAAATAAATGTATAATCTTGCTTTTTGTAGTGTTCGGGGTTGTGAAACCTTGTATTGTTATCTCTCACTTGTGTCAGCCTCCAACTGTTCGCTCTCCAGTTGGACCTCACATTGTCATTCATTTTTTTCTTCTGATCCTTAAAACGCATTAGATAGCCTAACTTTATCCGATATGCATAGGTCATACCTTTATTTATTTGGTATCTTCATTGCTACAGATGTTAGAAGATTTTCTATCAGTATGTGTTACGAAAAGTTGAAAATTTAGTTGACTTACTATTTTCATTATCAGAGCTGAGTGAAACCTCTTCATAAAGTGGAATAGATAAAAACAAAAGAGTCTTCTATCAATCAAGGACAGATAATATTGTTGAATTACCCTTTTAATAACTATTCCCATTATGACTCTGAAAAATCAATTTGATAAAATCGAAGGAATGCAAAACGAAATAGTATTTTTCTGAATCAAGTGTAAGTTAAAAATTACAGATGCAAAATACTTCCTGTTGATATGTCCCCTTCTCTTTATTTTGAATTAAAACTGATTAGCGAAGAACTAGGACATTAACCTCATTTTAGACTAGCCGCAACTCACTTATATATGCATCAAAATCTCAATAAAATATACTCGTACAGGTAATCACGACAAGCAATAATGTTTAACAACTGACCACATATTTTTTTCTTCGTTTCCATATTTTGTGTACTTTTCAGTCATCATAGACCACTACGTATATTAATACACTTTATTAATAAAATCAGTAATTATTTTTTCGTTCGTAATTCATGCAACCTATCGATAACGACAAAGGTAAGCTTATGGCTAAGAAGTCTCAGGAAACCATAAAGAAAAATGGGTACACTAAAACAAAACTGTTTCTTAGGCAGAGCCCCGCAACAGTCAAATAATCAGTTGGAGAATAGCAGCCAGTGGAGAGAGTACAGTGTATTGAAAATTAGGTCATAATGATCATTATCAATGGGAACCAAGAGAAAATCATTACCTCAAGGATAACAAAGTAGATGAAGCCTAGTATATTTGATTCCAACATCCTGCGCACATGTATTTACTTTAAAGGAGAAAAACATCATCTGTTTCCAGATCAACATTTTTATACGTTGCCAAAGCTGCACAGACTCATGAAATCTTTGCCATAAACTTTTCACGGAGGTAAAAAGACATGAAAGCAAGGGAAATAACCGCCAGCACAAGGAGATGGAAACAGAGGGAGACTGTGAAGTGTTAAATGATTAGTTACGAATGAACCCGATGGATAAAGATATGTTCATGGACATGCTTAGATGGTGGAGGCCGATCCCATGGTGTAGGGGTATAGTGCCTGCATCTTACCCGAAGGCCCCGGATTCAATTCCTGACCAGGTCAGGGGCTTTTTCCTGGATCTGAGGGCTGGTTCGAGGTCAACTCAGCCTACATGATTAGAGTTGAGGAGCTATCAGACGCTGAGACAGCGGCCCCGGTCTTGAAAGCCAAGAATAACAACCGAGAGCATTCGTCGTGCTGACCATACGAAACCTCGTAACCTGCAGGCCTTCGGGCTGAGCAGTGGTCGCTTGGTAGGCTAAGGCTCTTCAGGGCTGTAGTACCATGGGGTTAGGTTAGATGGTGGAACTAACGGAACTAACAGGGAGAATGTAGGAGGATAGATCCTCTACGGGAATTAGGGACCCGTCAATGGAAAATATGAGAAGCAGAGAGAGATTTTAATAAGTTCAATGGAAAAGACATCTGATTCCAGTAGACTTCAAATAGGGCTTGTGGAAATGACAGTCTCATGTTTACAGGCTATAAGTTCTAGCAATGAATGACGTCACGGGTGTACTGCAGGTTTATGTATGTTTGAGGAATATTGTTTTCAACTTGCTTTACGTCGCACCGACACAGGTAGGTCTCGTGTTGACGATGGGCTAGGGAAGAACTGTAAGTGAAAAGGAAGCGAGCGTGGCCTTAATTAAAGTGGAGCCCCAGCACATGCCTGGCGTAAAAATTGAAAACCACAGAAAAACATCTTCAGGGCTGCCGACAGTGAGGCTCGAACCCACCATCTCCCGAATACAAGCTGATAGCTACGTGACCCGAACAACACATCCATTTGCTCGGTGTTTCAGAAATACAATAGGAATATTTGATCTATATTTTCTTAATGAGAGCGAAGAGCTAAGGTAATCATTTCTTGCTCATGTGTGTTTCTTTAATCGAAAATAACTTCTGAATAGCAAACTAATTTCACAATTAACTTAGTGCAGCTCAAGCTGTCATTTATACGAGATGTACTAAGTATATATCTCTGTTTAGCGCTCTTCAGTATTTCTATTACTGCCACGTCTATATGGCTCTCAAAATTCAAAGGGAATAGGCCTTTTAGTTACCAGGGTACAAATATCTCACTTTTAATTGGACAGTATATGAATAATTTCAGTACATTTTGTGGGATTAATGGAATAGATTTTGTATGGTTGAGTGTAACAAAAGCAGTGACACCAGTTTCGAGAATAACCAGTAAAATGTGACTTCCTTGGGTTAATCTCTCGAAGTATTCTGTTAATTAGGACTATATACTAGTAGCCAAAGTATACAGTACAAGAATTCGAGTGACAAAGGCATCTTTGATATAAATGTTGACAGCGATGAGATACAATGAATAAAATACTTTAAATTTACTTTGGATTAATCTCGAAGAAGATTGTGATTATCAGATGCCGTACAATGAATTCAACATAAGAATTTGTGTATTGGAGGGCCTAATAATAATTATATTTTGATACATAGCATACCTCATACATTATTATTCATATTTAGAAACATTTCAGAAAATAAATTATATTTACTTGCGTTTGAATGGCGGTGGATTGAATATTATAGAGTTCGTTTCAACGTCTTGAATTTGGTAGCATCTGAATATAAAATACACGCAGAGAAATAAACATACAGTAATTGTTAAACGTGTATCATCTACTAAATTTCAAATTTTCAGTAGAATCGCAGTAGAAACGAAATAAACATAACGTTTTTTCATTGAATAATTAACATTATATCTCCAGTAAATTTTGAGAATAAGTTTTGCTTTGTCTTGAAGACATTCTCTGAAACTTTCTTAAATATCCATACATTTGGAAGAAACAATTGTTTATCATCAAAGAGTACCTTTATGAGGGTTAGCACTGGCCTAGCACACCCATGGTTACTTTCAATTGAACATTAGAGGAGAAAAACCGTCAGGTGAAGTTTGCTTTTTTGAATCGTTACGTACAAGTTTCCAGAACCATATGAATGTTTACAAACTGATCGAAATAAGCATTTTTATCATCAGACTGTTCTCCTAGCAGTATCAGCAATGAGCACTGTTCCATAGAATATTATACATTTACGTAGATTTAAAACTCCAGTTATTCTACGGGTGAAGTAAATGTAGCCTTAAACTGTTATATACTTTGTGATATGACTTGTAGCCTGTAGAGAATGCACCAGGTAAAGGAGCTCACATCGTTATCGTAGTAACAACCCCAGCGGCAAGCCATCCAGTCCTCGCAAATTGGACCCTGGGCCCCGATCGCCACTCCTTAAGACTTTCTTCTTCTCCTCACGGATGACCTCGCCCCTTTGGAGCTTGAGGAACATCATTAGAAGGGATCTCTTCTGGAAGACTAATTCAAAAACTCTTCTGCTTCTTCTCTTTTCTCCTTTCCCTTTGCCAAACACGGGATTGGCGTCGTTTAAAGGAATTTCGGCCCAAGAACTATCGTACATTACTTCACACAGTCATTATATTTCTTCACAGCCATGTGTGTGCCAGAAGTTTAGATCTCCTAGGTAGAAAAAAGAGTTCACTCCCAAGCCAGATATTTTGCGCTTTTTCAAGAGGGTTTACCTGGACTATAAGCTCAAAAGCCAAATTTACTCTTAGGTCGTAATTCTGAGAATGTCTTATATCGGTGAATATTTCTGGAATTCCTGTTTAGCTCACAGCATGTATGTAACTGCGTAGCATTTTGGTTCAGTCTATCACAATAGGTTTCAAACTACCATTTATCGACCCGTTTATGTTTTTGTGTGACAAAATTGAATTATTTCAGTGCTCGACTAAATGTCTCACACGGCCTTTGACCTAAGTAGACAAGTTCGAAACCAGTTCAGTCCGATGCTACTTAGAGGTGCTAAAAACCACCAGCCTCAATTCGATTTATTTACTGACACTTAAAATAACTCATATGGACAAATTTCAGACAATTTCACGCCTCTGAAAATAGTAAAATTTGTTGATGTGCGTAATTTCAATAACATTATTATTATTGTTATTATTATTAATATTACATTTTCAGTAATTATGTGTAATTTTTGCGAATTCTATGAACAGGTTAACAGTATTCTCCTTTCCTCTCATCATAAAGAATATAACACACATACAAAAGATTCAACTCTTTTTCTTTCACAAGAACTGACTTAATTGAATCTGAGTATGATTTCCTCGCTGACTTAAAATCTTTTTCAGATTTTTCCATCATGCAGGGTCTTTTCGTTTAACGGTTCATAGGATTAGTCCTGACATAACACTAAATTATAAACATATACTTCATTTTAGGGTTACCTAAAATGTTGTAAATGACTATTTTCTGCCATATTTTGCCTTTGAAGTGTCTCTCTCCGAGGTCCATCAGTAGTCAGCCAGCAAACTGGTATTTCATTCGCCCGGGTAACAATTTTCCATCGTTAAATCTGCTGATGAAAACCCTTGCCATGTTCATCGCTGACAGCCCCAAGATTTTCTGGGAAGAAATTTAGCTAAGAGTCCAAGAAGTTAAGTTTTGAAGACATGTTGCATCCCATAGCTTGGTATTATTTCAGATGATCTCTAACTATTTCATTATATTTCTATGGTATGTGATTTCCAAGAAAACCAAAAAAGATTTTTAAGTGATTTCCAGGCTTCTTTTTCCAGTGAATTTAACAGTTTCTGGAACTTTTCTTCATTGATGTCCTTATAAAATTCTTTCCTTCAGTTTTGGATCTCTAAATTTACGTGGCACAGCGGAAGAACTACTCATCCTAATCTACAGTCGATACGGATTAGGATTAGTACTGACATGCGGAATAAGTATCCTAGCAGCATCTAATAGCAATCATCAGTGGCTTACGACAATTCGTCGTTTCTTTGCCAGAACGGTGAATGTAACAATGCTCTTCCTATCCATTATTTCTCTAGTCACGATTTCGAGCCACATATTGATATTCAGTCCATCAGAACCATTTTCGTTGAGTACATTTTACTCTGCGCCGGTGTAACGGAAAATGAACCTTACTGCACCGTACTGTAGGAAGGTATACCCTTCCCTCCTATGAATTGGGTGCCGAATGTTCATCGCAGTGTCGAACACGGGTGATCCCAGGTGATATTTCTCTAAAACACAAAATAAATTTAACTAATCTTAATTAACTTGGTAGGGAAGGAAGCAGATTTAAAATAATATAAAATAATGTATGAGAACTATCTTTCAACACTAAATTTATCCTATCTTTGGCATAAAAATGCAACACTGAAACAAACTAAACTGAAACTCAATAATAATAAATAAACATTAGGCCATCTTTCACAAATGAATGGACGTACCCCTCGGATAATTTAAGTTAAAATGTTATTGTCCGTCTAGATTAATTCAAAATAATAATAATTCTATAGTTGATTTCACACTTCATAAAAATATATCAATTTATTTATTACTTAATCCATTACTATTATCTTTACAAATTGTTGTTTGGAGCTTCTTACTGAAGGTAAACATTCGACATATTTATACAATCACTACCTTTAAATGACCTGTGTTAAATAACTTGATTCAGCGATAAAAAATACAAACATTGTTTCACCGCACGATTCATCCTATTAAGTAGCTAGAACTGGACCTCAATCAACCGAGGACTTCTGACATAAAATCGCCCCATGGTCAAGCATTATTGGAAAAACATAACAAAGCAAATGCCAACAACCAGATGTCATATAAATCCTAAATTATACGAAATGAACAAACTACAGTACACAAATCATCATTCATTAACTTAAATATTGAATTGAAGAGCATAAATATGCACGTACGTAGCGAAGTATCCTAACTAAAATGAACAGTAATATAGGGGAAGCCCCAAAACATACATACTACACTGCTTCTACGGCCACTAGGGGTTAGAACCTACGCCCCCCATATCAACCATGCGGAATAAATCCACGACAATAGACAAGAAATACACTAAAACCACAGATATGAATCTGTGTTGCTCAAACATGTGTTACAAATACAATAATACCCCAACATATAAGAAAAAATTCAATTCTGCAGCACCCTTCCATGACATAACCATAACCAGTGACACGAGTGAGGATTGAACCGACGTCCACCTGGACTGAAGAAAGAAACTCTCTGAAATCCCTACTTCCGTGAACCCACGTTATACACTGACTGACAGAGCAAATGCAACACCAAGAAGGAGTGGTCAGAACTTTATGCCAATTGCAGGGTAGACTGACGTCACTGAGGTATGCTCATGATGTGAAATGCGCCGCTGTGCTGCGCACGTAGCGAACGATAAATGGGACACGGCGTTGGCGAATGGCCCACTTCGTACCGTGATTTCTCACCCGACAGTCATTGTAGAACGTGTTGTCGTGTGCCACAGGACACGTGTATAGCTAAGAATGCCAGGCCGCCGTCAACGGAGGCATTTCCAGCAGACAGACGACTTTACGAGGGGTATGGTGATCGGGCTGAGAAGGGCAAGTTGGTCGCTTCGTCAAATCGCAGCTGATACTCATAGGGATGTGTCCACGGTGCAGCGCCTGTGGCGAAGATGGTTGGCGCAGGGACATGTGGCACGTGCGAGGGGTCCAGGCGCAGCCCGAGTGACGTCAGCACGCGAGGATCGGCGCATCCGCCGCCAAGCGGTGGCAGCCCCGCACGCCACGTCAACCGCCATTCTTCAGCATGTGCAAGACACCCTGGCTGTTCCAATATCGACCAGAACAATTTCCCGTCGATTGGTTGAAGGAGGCCTGCACTCCCGGCGCCCGCTCAGAAGACTACCATTGACTCCACAGCATAGACGTGCACGCCTGGCATGGTGCCGGGCTTGAGCGACTTGGATGAGGGAATGGCGGAACGTCGTGTTCTCCGATGAGTCACGCTTCTGTTCTGTCAGTGATAGTCACCGCAGACGAGTGTGACGTCGGCGTGGAGTAAGGTCAAATCCGGCAGTAACTGTGGAGCGCCCTACCGCTAGACAACGCGGCATCATGGTTTGGGGCGCTATTGCGTATGATTCCACGTCACCTCTAGTGCGTATTCAAGGCACGTTAAATGCCCACCGCTACGTGCAGCATGTGCTGCGGCCGGTGGCACTCCCGTACCTTCAGGGGCTGCCCAATGCTCTGTTTCAGCAGGATAATGCCCGCCCACACACTGCTCGCATCTCCCAACAGGCTCTACGAGGTGTACAGATGCTTCCGTGGCCAGCGTACTCTCCGGATCTCTCACCAATCGAACACGTGTGGGATCTCATTGGACGCCGTTTGCAAACTCTGCCCCAGCCTCGTACGGACGACCACCTGTGGCAAATGGTTGACAGAGAATGGAGAACCATCCCTCAGGACACCATCCGCACTCTTATTGACTCTGTACCTCGACGTGTTTCTGCGTGCATCGCCGCTCGCGGTGGTCCTACATCCTACTGAGTCGATGCCGTGCGCATTGTGTAACCTGCATATCGGTTTGAAATAAACATCAATTATTCATCCGTGCCGTCTCTGATTTTCCCCCAACTTTCATCCCTTTCGAACCACTCCTCCTTGGTGTTGCATTGTCACTGTCAGTCAGTGTATTATTAACAACGACTGATAAACTGAATTAGTAATGGGTACTTGCTTCATCGGATAGGTAATCATGCTATTTCGAAATCACATAATATACCATAAAGGATCCCTAACACAACATTTCCCAAACGGACTGCAGGAAGGTATTTTTTTTATGACGTATTTACCCAGTCCTAGAGTATGATCTACTAAAGATTCATTTGCATTGACAACTTTGGCATAGGAACATAAACACAACGAAAATGTCGTGATGGACTGGGAGGCTTGACCAGCCTTACGGAATATAATGGATAGGAAGAGCATTGTCACATTCGCGGTTTTCTAACAGTAGTGACGAATTGTATTCTTACTCATTAGGCGGTGGCAGCGTGTTTGTTTGATGAAAAAGTTTGCAATGTTGTGTACGAAAGAAAGAACTTCCCATCCTAACTCAAGTTACGTGACGATCTATGCCCACTTGCTCAAGTAACGCAGCGCAGCAACAGTAGTGGCAGCGTGATGGCAGACGCGGGTGGATCATTTACCGATGTGTGTAATTTTAATAATAAATTATTTTTATTGCTATTATCTTTACATAACCCATCATTTTCAGAAAAAGAGACTATTGGATGTACTAGATGTACTCATAATACAACACATCATTGACATTATTCTTCCTGCCATTACTCATATATACAACACGTGCCTCACAAGTGGCCACTTTCCAAAAATGTGGAAAAATGCCATTATAAATCCTGTTCCCAAAACTTCCTCACCTGTACTTATAACAGATTATCGACCTGTTTGCATACTTTCATCTCTCTCCAAGCCTCTTGAACGCATAGTACACGTGCAATTAACCGACTATTTAAATAAATACAAACTACTTGACCCTTTACAATCGGGTTTCAAAAAGGGACACAGTACGGCCACTGCCCTGCTGAAAGTTACAGACGACATGAGACGCGCTATGGACGAAAGGCAGGTGACGTTACTTACACTTCTTGATTTTAGCAGCGCTTTTGACACAGTAAATATAGACGTACTGGTTGCTAAATTGAAATCGCTTCACCTTGGACAGACAGCCCTAGAATTCTTTCTCTCATATCTTACGGAACGAAAACAACGCGTAATTATTCAGAATAGGTCATCCGAATGGGTAATGAAATTTTCAGGAGTACCACAAGGCTCTGTACTTGGACCACTTCTCTTTGTTATCTATATTAACGATATATCGACACGGCTAAGACACTGTAAATACCACTTGTATGCTGACGATCTGCAGATCTATTACCATTCCAAAATTTCAGACATCAATCAAGCAATAGGTTATATGAACTCTGACTTAAATAATATCTGTGCATACGCTCATGAAAACTGTATTTTAATTAATCCATCAAAATCTAAAGCTATTATTGTTGGGCAAACGAAACAAATCAGTGCGGCAAAAAACAAAAACATTCCTCCACTAACTTTATCTGGTAAAATTATTCCGTACGAAAACTCGGTAAGAAATCTTGGGGTAATTATAAACGAGAATCTTAACTGGGGAGAGCACATTACAAATATCTGTAGAAAAGTGTACGCGTCCCTTCACCCACTAAAATATCATCAAAATATGCTGCCACTAAACATGAGAATTAGGCTTATAAATACTCTTATCCTCCCTATATTTTCCTACTGTGACGTAGTACTAATTGATGCCACGAGAGAACAACTAAACCGATTACAACGTGCTATGAATTCGTGTATTAGATTTATCTTTTCCTTACGCTATGATGTTCATGTTACCCCTTATTATCGACAACTTTCCCTTCTAAAATTTGAACAATATAGAAACCTCCACGTGGCAGTATTAATCTTTCGAGTATTAAAAGAGAATATCCCATACTACTTATCTTCACAACTCAATTTCCTATCCTCTTTCCACCAGCATAATACACGCTCTGGCAGTACACTTGCTATCCCTCTCAGCAGGTCAGCAGCATTCAGCCGTTCCTTTGTTGCAAATGGAGCTAGAATATGGAATTCTCTCCCCCACAACATTAGAGCCATACAATCCTTAAATTCCTTCAAGTTGTCTTGCCGTGAGCATCTCCTCGATATGTGCCGCCAGGCTGAATGAATCTGGCAGAGTGAATGTGTGTATGAATGTACGTTTACTGTGCTTAGGGTATTTAGTGTCAATCAACTTTTAATTTGTAACGATAGTTTAAGACATGACTAAGAATATTTATAGAGTTTATGTTATTTTGTTTCTAGTTTGTAATGGTAGTTTTAAGATAAGATTATGAATATTGCTCTCAGATGTACTATGTTAATGAAGTGTGGTTAAGTGTAAGAGAGGACCATGAGTCCTAACTTCGCCACTACAAATAAAGGCAAATATAATATAATAATATAATAGATTCCTAATTAATATCAATAACACACCACATTTAAATTTCATGTTGTACACAGTTGAATTAAAAATTTATTTCAAAATATCCTCCAGTTGGGATGTGTAGTTTTACAATTGATTTCCTCAATTGATAAATTCAAATTTCAGAAATACATAAATGCTACAGAAAGTTTATCAATTCCTTTTAAATAATGTTTCACAATTCCCAGGGGATTGTCACATTTTTGTGACCTAGGATAAGATATTCACGTTCAGTTCATTGTTTGTTAGGTAGAGAGACCTCTTATCCTTGCAGTGTCATTCACATAAGGAACAGGAAAAGCTTCAAATCTACTCATATCAACGTTGCGCCTAGAAATTCAGGTTATGTGAACATGTTGAGGGGAGGAATACTGACCCGCAGCACATATATAACTTAGAACGAAAATTCGTTGATATTGTTCATGCAATACAGAACCATAGATGACAGAATCTTTCTGGTCAGAGTTCTAAGTTGAAATATTACCACATAGCTGTTTTTCAAGGCGCAACGACGATATTGCGATTGTATTTTTAATATCGTATTGTTTATAACATAATTTTCATGGGTCCCTTTCATTTCAGTGGCACGCGCCGAAGGTACTGATGGAAATTATTTGCCATTATGCACAAGTACAGCCTTCGAACTCAATTTCGATTAGAGTAATCGCCAATAATTTGGCTCTTTTGATGTTAAGACGCTCTGTTATTGAAAAAGCATTATTAAAATAAACTACACCTCTCTCTTTAGACAAGTAGTACTTGAAATACCTATCGCGAATACGATAAATATATATCCTTGTATCTTTGCTGAATAGATACCAAATTATGAGCCTGGGACTTGAAACTTCAGCTGGTTCATTTGGTAACTTTAAGTCGTGGATAAGATCTATAAGATCTTCTTGACTGACAACTTACTTTAAATGTAGGATCACTTACCTTGTCTCTTTATCCCTAATCAGAGTGGTAGTTTTCACTCCAGTCATGAAAACCCGGATGCTTAAGTACATGATCATTCTTCACTGTGAAATATAGGCGTCATTTCAGATGATAACTTGGGATAGTTATCTATAAATTTTGTTTTAGATGTGATTCATATTATGGTAGTTCTCCTGTTCTCTCCAAATCATAGGAACTGCAAATGGCACGTGATATGTACCATTCTTCTAGCAAGTCAAAAGGATAACACATGATGCACAGCAAATATTTGGGGTCTATTCTTTATCTAAATCATCAGTTTTACAATCAAAATAAAGTTTATAACGATTTTTTACAAGCATTGTTAAATTTAGCCTCTGGGAGTTGAAGGTTAGTTCACCACATATGCATCGAAAGCTGTTAAACACCTTCTTACTGTGTTGAAACTCTTCTAAAAATTAATGAAACATGAAATTAAGAACAACATAGAGCATAAAACACAACGGGTTAGTCACAATTTCAATACTGGCTATCTGCAATCCATAGTAACGGTAATGCTGTATCTACAGTATGTATTAAAGCATACGACACATATGACAAGCCATTAATAGTCACCAACCCCTTCTGAAAAAAATTCTCGAATGTATGAGCAAAATTTACCAGATTTGACAGAATTTTCTGTAACTGACAAAAATTATAACAAAGAATTACAACAAATTATTATTATTATTATTATTATTATTATTATTATTATTATTATTATTATTATTATTGGAGGGTATGAGTCGTGTAATTCGTTAGCAGTTCGTCTTGTGCGAGCAGTTCCTCGTATCCCACAATGCTCTTCCTATCCTGAAGGCTGGTTACGACTCCCAGCTTCACATGGATATCGTATGGTATGCTAGGAATGTATATTTTCATGAAGTATTTACACGCTCATACACCATAATTCGTTTAGCGTTCATTTTCCTATACACATTAGCACAGGAAAATGAACACACCGAACGTTGTTCTGATGGACTGTATATCCATGTGTGGTTGGGAGGCGCGACCAGTCTTCAGAAGGATTAATGAGTAGGGAGATGTTTGTGGGGGCGACGAGTTGGATTTCTGCTCGAACGATTATGTTAGAATCCTGGTGGGTTCTTCGGTGGAATTTTCACCTTAGATATCACATGATACCAGGTTGTCCAAAAGTCCAAAATGAGCCAAGTGTCACCACAATTTACAAGGGTATGCTGAATAATAATTTCGGCTTTTCTCCTAGTTCTTGTTCCTTCCGTTTTAACAATTGTATTAGGGGGTAGGCAATGCGCCTGGATTTGGCAAAATTTTACAGCCGGATGCCCCTTCTGACGCCAGCCCCAAATCTAGGGTATATTGTACTGTATTGAATGTGTTTGTGGTTATTGACGGTGTGATGTATTGTGTGTAAATGAAAAAAAAAGTATTAAACGGAACAGAAACACCGCTCCAGAAGAATAAGCTCTACGAAGTTAAAATTCCCGACCCGGATTGGAATCAAATCCAGTGTCATCCAAACCCAAGACCAGTACGCTGACAATTCATGCAAGGAAAAGGGATTATTATTTTTCTTGTTATTATTATTTACAATCTTTCTTAATTTCGCGCCGACGCTTACAGGGTCTTATGGCATTGATGGGAGAGGAAAGGCCTGGAAATGGGAAGGAAGCGACCGTGATCTTAATTAAGGTACAACCCCAGCATTTGTGTTGTGCGAAAATGGGATACCACGGAAAATCATCTTCAGGGCTGCCGACAATGGGGTTCGACCCACTATTTCCCGAACGCAAACTCAGAGCTGTGCGACGCTAACCACATGGCCAACTCGCTCGGTCTTATTATTATTATTATTATTATTATTATTATTATTATTATTATTCTTTGCTAGTGGCTTTACGTCGCACCGACGCAGATAAGGCCTTATGGCGACCATGGGATAGGATAAGCATAGGAGTTGGATGGAAGTGGCCGTGGCCTTAATTAAGGTACAGTCTCAGCATTTGCCTGGTACGAAAATGGGAAACCACGGAAAACCGTCTTCAGAGCTGCCGACAGTGGGATTTGAACCCACTATCTCCCGGATGCAAGCACGGCCAACTCATCCGGCATTATTATTATTATTATTATTATTATTATTATTATTATTATTATTATTATTATTATTATTATTATTACGATGAGCTTACTTCAATCGTCAGATATAAAATGCTTTAGGAAATTATGGTATCATGGTCAACAATCCTATGGACCCGTCATTGGAATGTGTAATACATACAATAATATTGTCACAGAGGAAAGCGAAATAGACTTAATTTTTATGTAAGGCACATTTTTAAGATGTCGCTGCTGTGCCATAAGATATTATTATTATTATTATTATTATTATTATTATTATTATTATTATTATTATTATTATTATTTCTTCGTTGTGCCCATTCAAAGAGCGCTTTCGAACTTGGCCTGATGGTTTTCGCCTTCTTATCGTCCCAAAATCTCTTCATGAATGCATCTTGCGTCTACTACTTCCGACCAGTTTTCTTTTTAAATTTCTCCACGAATTTTTGTTCAGCTACTATTGTGCTAACTTCTCCACGATCTTCTATGATGTCGCCCGTGATGTTCATTTCTTGGAGGACGGCCTTAGTTTCTTCTAGCCAGATTATTTTCACGTTCTTCGAGTTGATCTTTTGGTGAGTCTGTTGCTATCAATTCTATAGATATGGCCACAGATTTTCAGACGTCTCTTGCGTACGGCATCAGTGAACCTGTCAGTTAATGAATAGAGGTTCGCTGTTCTCCTCTTAATCCATATTCCATTTTCTCTCGTGGAACGTAAATTTTCCGGAGTATTTTCTTTTCTTATTTTACAATTTCTATAATTTCTGAGGCGTATTAAGTTGCCGGCAAAACAACTGTCTTGTAATGTCATAATTTTGCATTACGCGATATAACTTATTATTATTATTATTATTATTATTATTATTATTATTATTATTATTATTATTATTATTATTATTATTATTATACCAATTAGTAAGATATTTCTAAAACAATACAATACCTTTTAGAATGATCCTGCAATTCTGAAATTGTGATAATAGAACAGGACTGACCGACGTACTTTATGCGCAGTCTTATCCGCAGCGAGATTCGAAAGGAATTACCTACGACCTACCATAATCCTCTTGATGGTTGTTTAACGGCTGGCTTAGTCAAGTGCCGCAGAGTAATACAGGGAATTACAGTCGCAAATCTTACGATTGTTTACGAGCACTTTGTGTTTTTATCACCCATACCCTCCCTTGCAGTTAGCAGGACGTCGACTATCGCGCCTTATGCTATTAATTATTTATGGTATGATGAATAACTAAGTTGCACTTACACTTTTATTGAAGATATTCCAATATTAGTTAAATTAGGTTTGAGTAATGCTCATTAATTTTTGGATGAGTGTTACTTGAATAGTGAGACATAAAATGCACCGTGACATGTCTTGTTATTATTGACATCCCCTTTAGGGAATTAGGGGCTGCCTGGCCGAGGCGGTAAAGGCGTGCTCGGTTCGCCCGGAAGGACGTGGGTTCGAATCCCCGTCAGGAAGTCGTAACATTTAAGAAACGAGATTTCCACTGGCTCTGAGGTTCACTCATCCTACACCAAAAATGAGTACCAGTTTAATTCGTGGGGGCAAAGGCGGCCGGGTGTAGAGCTAACCACTCTACCCCATCACATGCCGAGGTTAACAATGGTGGAAGACTTTACCTTCCACTCCTCCACGGGCCTTCATGGCCTGTACGGAGGTGACTTCGCTTTGCTTTGCTTGCTTTAGGGAATTATCCTCGTCACCAGTTATGTGGAAAACCTCTATGAGAAAATTGCGGGGCACGTTGGAAAAGTGTACGTTTCACATGGTTGGTTACTTTTTTGAGATAATAATTTCATCACGCAGCTTGTACCATCGGGTGTTATAGCTACGGACTACAGCCATGCAGTTCATACCCATTCCCTAGACAGGAAGTTAATGATATCGAATTCCTATATGCCCTGTTATAATTCATAACTTAGAGAACAATTCTGATTTTAAATCCAAGATTTATTTTAATGTGACGTATATTAAATCCTTCAAATCCTCACTTCAAGAATAATTTAGTGAAAACATCATAACACAGTAATTCACCCCTTATCAGAATGTATAATACATACAACAATATTTTCACACAGAAAAGCGAAGTAGTTCTAATTTTGATGTAAGGCACATTTCTAAGATATGTCATCATCTCACTGACATCATTCGTAATTGTTTTATGATCATACTTCGCTACTTTTCCATAGTGTCAGAAATTAAATAAATAAATCATTAGAGCGACGCTTAAATGCATACAGATTTCATTTATGTTTAATAAAGGGATGAAAAATATAATGTCCGAAATGGCCGAGAGTAGTGTTGAATCCAAAGTTTTCGGGGTCTCTAGGCTGATTGGTGACAGTCCTAATAACTGTTGGAAGGACGTGCGTTGTATCCGTTACATGACGCGCAATTACACACAGTTACCACATTTTTATTGAAGGAGTGAAAAATAAAATGTTCAAAATGACCTGGATTAGAGTTTCATCCGTAGTTTTCGGGGTCGCTAGGCGATTAGTGACAGTCCTAATAAAGTAGACTTGATTCTTTTCCTGCCTAATAGAAGATTGGAATAAATATTTACCCGAGCAGCGCCGGGTACTACAGTGAGTAAATTAATTAATTAATGTTGTTTTGGTTTGGGTCATCAGTCCATAGACTGGTTAGATGCAGCTCTCCATGCACCCTACCCTGTGCTAATCTTTTCATTTCTGCATAACTCCTGCATCCTACATCTGCTCTAATTTGCTTGTCATAATCATACCTTGGTCTACCCCTATCGTTCTTACCCCTACACTTTCCTCAAAAACCAAGTGTACAAGTCCTGGGTGTCTTAAGATGTGTCTTATTATTCTATCTCTTCTTATCGTCAAATTTACCAAAATCGATCTCCTCTAACCAATCCGATTCAGTATCTCTTCATTCGTGATTCGATCTAACTATCTCAACTTCAGCATTCTTCTGTAAAACGACATTTCAAAGGCTTCTATTGCATTTATGAGCGAGTTATCGTCCATGTTTCACTTCCATTCAATGCCACGCTCCAAACGAAAGTTTCTTAAATTCCTATATCAATAAAGTGAGCAAATTTCTTTCCTTAAGACAGGGATTTTATGTCCTCCTTACTTCTGCATTCGTTAATTATTTCACTACTCAAGTAACAATATTCATCCACTTCCTTTAAGACTTCATTTCCTAATCTAATATATCCTGCATCACCTGACTTCGTATGACTGCACTGCACTACTTTTGTTTTGGACTTATTTATTTTCATCTTGTACTTCTCACCCAAGACTCCGTCCATACCATTCAGGAACTTATTCAGATCTTCTGTAGTCTCAGATAAAATAAAAGCATCATCCGGAAATCTCAGGGTTTTGATTTCCTCTCTTCGGATTTTGATTCCCTGTCAGAATTCTTCTTTGATTTCCTTTACTGCCTGTTCTGTATAAACATTGAAAATGATGGGGTCAAACTGCAGCCTTGCCTCACCCCTTTCTGGATTGCTGCTTCTTTTTCATAGCCTTCGATTCTTAACACTGCATACTGATCTTTATATAGATTGTAATTCTTATCTCTCAGTACGTGATCCCGATCATCTTCAGAATCTCAAAAATCTTGATACAATCAACATTATCAAATGCTGTTTTCAGATCAACGAACGCCTTGCCCTTCTTAATTCGCTCCTCTAAGATCAGACGTAAAGTCAGGATTGCTTCCGTGTTCCTGCATTTCTTCTGAAGCCAAATTGATCTTGTCCCAACTCAGGTTCAACTTGTCTAATCATTCTCCTGTAAATAATACGTGTTAGAAATGTGCAGGCGTGAGATACTAAACTAATGGTGCGGTAATTTTCACACTTGTCAACACCGGCTTTCTTGGGAATAGGTATTAAAAAATTTTGCCTAAAATCGGATGGCACCTTCTCCTGTCTCATACATCCTGAACACTAAATGGAATAAACTCGCCATGCTGGTTTCTCCTAAAGCATTCAGTAATTCAGAGGGAATGTCATCAATTCCAGGTGCTTTGCACCTATTTAGGTCTCTCAAAGCTCTGTTGAATTCCGACCTCAAAATTGGGTCACCCATTTCATCAGCATCAACAGCCTCTTCTTGTTCCAGAGCTATATCATCTACGTCCTTACCGTGATACGACTGTTGGATATCGTCGTTGCCGGGACAAAACCTCCTAAGTGATAATATTATTGGAGATATACTGATCCGCAGCACATACATCATGAAGAGCGAGAATGCCTTGACAATATTCACACAATATTGCACCTTAGATGACAGAACCTTACCGGCCAAAGTTCTAAGCCAAAATATTTCACATAGGAGGTTTCGTCCCGGCAGCGACGATATGTTCCTGCCACCTTTCTGCCTCGTCTTCTTTCCCTAGAAGTGGTTTTCCATCTGAGCTCCTAATATTCGTACATCGAATTTTCCTTTCTCCAAAAGTTTCCTTGATTTTTCTGTATGCAGCATCTACCTTTACTAGGACCATACAACTTTCAATATCCTTGCACTTCTCCTTCAATCATTCTTCCTCAGCTGCCCCGCACTTCCTATCCACTTCATTCTTTAATCACATGTATTCTTCATTTCTGAATTTTTGTATTTTCGTCCTTCATCGATCAGGTGTAGTATTTCTTGAGTTATCCATTGATTCTTAGTTGATCTTTCCTTTATTCCTAACATTTATTCAGCAGCCCTACTGACCTCATTCTTCGTGACTGTCCATTCTCTCTTCTCCTCAGTTTCCTTCGGTCTTTCCATTTAGTCTTTGTGCAACATGTTCCTTGAGAACAACCCTTCACACACTTTTCTTTCAAATTCTGTAGAGCCTATTTCACTGGATTCCTTCCCTTCCTCCATTTCTTCAACTTCAGATGGCATTTCATGACCAACAAGTTCTGATCAGGGTCCACATCCGCTCCTGGGAAAGTTTTGCAATCCAACACCTGGTTTCTGAATGTCTGCCTATCATAATGAAGTCTATTTGATACCTCTTAGTGTCTCCAAGTCTCGTTCATGTGTGTAGCCGCCTTTTGTGGTGTTTGAAACAAATATTAGCAAGGAATAAATTGTGACTGGTGCAGAATTCAACCAGCCGACTTCCTCTTTCGTTTCTTTGTCCCCATCCGAATTCTTATACTGCATTACCTTCTCTTCCTTGGCCTACAACTGCTTTACAGTCTCCCATCATAACTAGATTCTCGCCACCTTTTCATACTGTATTAAATCTTATATCTATTTATATATTCTTTCGATTTCCTCATCATCCGCTGAACTACTAGGCATATAGGCCTGCACTATTGTGGTGGGCATTGGTTTTGTGTCTGTCTTGACAACAATTATCCTTTCACTATGCTGGTCGTAGTAGCTTACCCGCTGCCATATTTTGTTATTCATTATTAAACCAACTCCTGCATTCCCCTGTTTGATTTTGTGGTGATAATTATGTAGTTGCCTGACCAAAAATCCTGCTCCTCCTTCCAATGAACTTCACTTATACCAACTACATCAAACTCTAGTCTATCCACCACCCTTTTTAGATTCTCGAACCTACCGCAACGATTCAAACTTTTAATATTCCACCTTCCGACTCGCAAAATGTTAGTATCCATCTCCCTGATGATCGCCCCATCTCGTGTAGTCCCCCTTCCCCCTTGGAATCCAAATGGGGACCATTTTACCTCCGGAATATTTTACCCGGGATGAAGCCATCATCAGCACATCATTCATACAGAGAGAGCTGCATGTACCCGAGAGTTACTTACGGCTGTATTTTCCCGTTGCATTCAGCCATGCACCAGTATCAACAGAGCTAAGCCATTTGAGTGTTATTACAAGGCCGTACCAGTGAATCATCTAGACTGCCGCCCTTGTAACTTCCGAAAGGCTGCTACCCCCCTTTCTATAAACCATTCGTTAGGCTGGCCTCTCGACAGATACCCATCCGACATGGTTGCACCTGTGGCTCGACTATCTGCTTCAATGGGACGCGCAAGACTCCCCACTGCTGCAAGGTCACATGGTTCGCAAGGGAGGAATAAATAAATAAGCGAAACAAAGTATATTCTTCATGATATCAATCAATCAATCAATCAATCAATCAATCAATCAATCAATCAATCAATCAATCAATCAATCAATCAATCAATCAATCAATCAATCAATCAATCAATCAATCAATCAATTATTTATTTGTGTCTCTGAAAAATACTTATTTAGTAAGACAAGTAATGTACTTCCTTGAAACTCAAATAAGTACAGAATTACTAGCGAATAAGGATAACAGGTAGAATAATAATAATAAGTGAGGCAGAAAGGAATAATTTCATATAAGTACAAAAGAAAATTATGATCCAGTGTGCTGTAGGTACAGGATTTCTCTACATTGTAAATGTACATGCATAAAAGAAAAGAGATATGAACAAACAGTAGATTAATCTGTAGCTATGAAGGTTACGATGGAGAATTGATGCTCGAACAAGAGTCAGTTTGATCCTACTCGGATAAGAATGATGGTCACAGAGACATTTGTTAATTGACGACTTCCTCCGAAGGCCTTTACCAGCCCAACTGAGATGTGACTCACGTAGACTAACTCCTTCCATCCCTCCAATTTTAATTTAAATTCACTCTACTCATTCCATGGTATTCGAATCATTTGTTACAGGGTTTGTTAAATTAACCTACCCACCCCTCTCCATCCGCACCAGCAATAGGCCCGTTGGAAATTGCGATGCTATATATATTGAACTCCTCTGTTTCATTTCACCACAGTTCCCGCGAAAGCTCCCTCAGAGGGAAGTAACTCGTTGGTATGTAAAAAATGACAGTTCAGGAATTGCACAACTTTCGACGGCGGCTGTAGTGGCATTTTTCTTCAGCGTACAAAAATCTATCAAGAGGAGTTACGACTGAACTACAGTAGCCTATGTATTTCAACTGAAGAAATTTCTCCGTTCATTCATTAATAAATAAATCCAAAACATCAATATAATCATCACCAACGATATGTCCGGCTCCATGGCTAAATGGTTAGCGTGCTGGCCTTGTTCATAGGGGTCTCGGGTTCGATTCCCGCCAGGGCAGGGAATTTTAACCTTAATTGGTTAATTTCGCTGGCATGGGGGTGGGGTGTATGTGTCATCTTCATTACCATTTCATCCTCATCACGACGGTCGTCTACGAGAGTCAAATCAAAAGACCTGCATCTGGCGAGCCGAACTTGTCCTTGGACACACACGGCACAAAGAGCCATATGCCATTTCATTTCATTTACCAACGATATATCAATCTTACGTTTGGTCTTCAACTGTAATGAGTACTTTCCATTGGGATTGCTGTATAACAGTACATATAAGCTACGTATCTAATAGTTTTTAACTTTGTCTGGTCCACTAATCTATATATATAAAGTAGCTTGTCCTGACTGACTGACTGACTGACTGACTGACTGACTGACAGATTCATCATCGCCGAGCCAAAACTACCGGACATAAAGAAATGAAATTTTGGGGATATATTCATATTAAGATGTAGGCGCTCTCTAAGAGAGTATTTTTGGATATTCCGTCGGTAAGGGGGTGAAAAGGGGGGTAAATTTTAAAATGATTGTGTTTATATCTCAAAACTTTAAAAGTTTACAGGTGTGAAAATTGGTATTTAGAATCTTCTTTAAAAATATGGAAACACGTATTTTTTTGTTTTCAGACAATCCCAATAGGAGGGGTGAAAAAGGGTGAAAAAGGGGTTGAATGCCTTTAATCAGGATACACTACTTATATCTCAGAAACTGAAGATATTACAGACCTCAAAATTGGTACTTTTGATCGCTGTGAAAAATAAAGAAACACATGTTTTTGTTTTTGGAAAATACAATTAATGCGAGGGTGAAAGGGGGGGTGAATTTTTAAAATGAGTGCATTTATATCTCAAAAGTTTTAAAGTTAGAGATATAACAATTGGAATTTTGAATCTTCATTAAAAATAAAGGAACACGTATGTTTTTGTTTAGAGAAAATCCCAATAGGAGGGGTGAAAAGGGGTGAAAAATGGGTTGAATGCCTTTAAAGAGAATACTTATATCTTAGAAACTGAATATATTACAGACCTGAAAATTGGTATTTGGGATCTACTTTAAAAATAAAGAAACAGGTATTTTTTCGTTTTGGGAAAATCCAAATAATGGGGGATGAAATTTTTAAAATTAGTGTATCTATATCTCTAAACTTTTAAAGTTTATAGATGTAAAGTTTGGTATTTAGAAATCTCCTTTAAAAATAAAGAAACACGTACTTTATTGTTTTCGGAAAATCCTAATAGGAAGGGTGAAAAAAGGTGAAAAATAGGTTGAATGCCTTTAATGAGGCTACTTATATTTCAGAACCTGAAGATATTACAGACCTGAAAATTGGTATTTGGGATCTACTTTAAAAATAAAGAAACAGGTATTTTTTCGTTTTTGGAAAATCCAAATAATGGGGGTTGAAAAGGGGGGTGAATTTTTAAAATGAGTGTGTCTACAACTTTAAACGTTTACAGATGTAAAAATTGGTGTTTAGAATCTCCCTTAAAAATAAAGGAACACGTATTTCTTTGTTTTCTCTAAATCCCAATAGGAGGGGTGTAAAAGGGTGAATAATGGGTTGAATGCCTTTAATGAGGATACATATATCTTCGAAACTGAAGATATTACAGAACTGAAAATTTGTAAATGGGATCTCCTTTAAAAATATAGAAACAAGTATATTTTTGCTTTTGGAAAATTCAATTAATGGCGGTTAAACAGGAGTGGCGAATTGGGGTGAATTTTTTGAAAGACTATATCTACAGAATATCTGAGAAGCGTAAAAGTTACAGACGTAAAATGTGGGTATTTGGAATCTCCTGTACGTGTAAAGAAACATAGGTGATTTGTCTTTGGAAACTCCACTTAAGGGGAACTAAAAAGGGGTGAAATTTTAAAATGAGAATTTCTACAGTATATCTCAAAAAACTTAACGTGTTACAGAAGTGAAAAATAGTATTTTTTTATTCTATTAAAAATAAAGAAAAGTGTATTTTTAGTTTTCGGAAATACAACTTGGTTAGTGGCGGGGGGGGGGCGGTAAAAGTGACTGAAAATGGTGTTGAATTCTTTTAATTAGGCTACTGATATCTAAAATATGAAGATGTTACACACGTGAAATTTTATTTTTGGAATCTGCTTTAAAAGTAAACAAACACGTATTCTCGGAAAATCCGATGAAGGGGGTTTGGAGGGTTAAAGGATTGAAACAATTAATTGACTTAATTGTATGAGAATACATATCTAATAAAAACTAAAGTTGTTACAGACGTGAAAATTGGTATTTTGATCTCATTTAAAAACAAAGAAAAGCGCTTTGTGGGGGGAAACAATCTTGGGGGGAAGTGAAAAGGAGTTGAATTCCTTTCATGAGGACACATAAATAAAAAACTGAATAGGTTAGAGTGGTGATAATTGGTATTTAGAAGATCCTTTACTATCAAAGGAACAAGTACTTTTTGCCTTAATATCACTTTGTGAGGGAGGGGGGGGGGAGGATTGTGAAAGGAAGTTAAAAAGTGAATTAATTTTAAGGGGATACTTATATCTCAAAACTGAAGGTAATAAACGTTAACATTGGTATTTGGAATCTCCTTTAAACATAAAGAAACACGCCTTCTTTTAATTTTTGGGGGGTGGGGGTAAATAAACTTAACGGCGGTGGGGTGTAAAAGGAGGTGAGACCAATTGATTTTACTGTTCATAATGTACTTATAAGGAGCCTCCGTTGCTCAGGCGGCAGCGCACCGGCCTCTCACAGCTGGGTTCCGTGTTTCAAATCCCGGTCACTCCATGTGACATTCGTGCTGGACAAAATGGAGGCGGGACAGGTTTTCTCCGGATACTCCGGCTTTCCCTGTCATCATTCATTCCAGCAACACTGTCCAATATTTCATTTCATTTGTCACTCATCGATCATTGCCCCAGAGGGGAGCTTCGGCAGCCGGCACAATTCCTATTGTCGCCGCTAGATGGGGCTTTATTCATTCCTTTTCTCCGGATACTCCGGCTTTCCCTGTCATCATTCATTTCAGCAACACTGTCCAATATTTCATTTCATTTATCACTCATCGATCGTTGCCCCAGAGGGGAGCTTCGGCAGCCGGCACAATTCCTATTGTCGCCGCTAGATGGGGCTTTATTCATTCCGTCCCTGATCCAGTCGAATGATAGGAAACAGGCTGTATACTTGCGATGTACTTATTCTGATCATAAACCGATCATTTTTAATCTTTGCTGGGTTCTTTTTCAACAGTCATATTTTCCTTCGGAGAACGTTCTTAGATTAGAGTAGATTCTCCTGGCATATAAATAAAAATTTAAACACATTTGAAATAAACAATAGGAATGAGATTGGCCGTCAAATTGTCCACCTCTATAATAAGGTCAATAATACACGGAGGTATGTTATTCGTATCGCCAGAAATTCCGCACACTTGCCTACGCGCAACTATGGTGCTGGTCACATTGTCAGCAATGACAATGGCAGCAGATGTAATTTACCGCCAAGTAGCGGTCTTGCATATTGCTATGGGGTCCAGAATATATAATAATAATAATAATAATAATAATAATAATAATAATAATAATAATAATAATAATAATAATAATAATAATAATAATAATAATAATGTTCTGGACCGTCGTCACATGTGCGGACCACGCTGGAAATGGGTCCTGGACGGCTAATGACTAAGAATGCAGTCCGGCCGCGGGTTCAGTAGGCTACCGCCAAGGCACCCAAAACGACACCACGACAGATCCCCTGAAGGATTTGAACCATATTAAAAATGCTTATAGGAAAAGATGGTAAAGATTTAGGGACCCAACTAACTGGGTGGAATACCTGGACCTAGCCCGGGAAGTACGAAATCGATTGCTGGAAAGAAAGATTGAAAAATGGGAGGAAACTTGCCGTAATCTATTAGAAAACGAGTCAGGTCGCGAATTTTGGCGGATTCTCGCAGAAAACGAGTCCGATCGCGAATTTCGGCGGATTATATATCTAAAACAATAAGCATTCAATTATAAATTTCAGTATAATACCGTAGCGAAGCACGGGTATCTTGCAAGTGTCTTCATAAAAGCATGCCTTCACCTACGACGAAGACCCTCCAACATGTTGATCATTTCCCAACTACGATTAATTCTATACCCTAACTAGTACGTTAGCGACGCTTTCCTGACAAGGTACCTGGGCAGGCTATATACGAGGTCTGTACGTAATGTAGTGGCAATATTGATAGAACCGAATATGTTATTACCTAACAAGTACAACTGAATTACATTCCTTCAATTGAGTCACGCGCAAAGTCTAGTACCTTGTGCCGAAAGTCGGGTAGCAGTTGGGGACGGTTGACAAGACGTTCTCTGTTGATTACAGCGATGGAGCCCTGTACAGATGCCACGTCAGGAAATCGGTGGCCTAGGGGAGATTTTTTGAACTTTGAAAACAGGCCGAATTCACAAGAACTCATGCCTGGTGAATATGGAGGGCGTTCCAATACCTCCCAATGCCACCCTTGAAGTAAGAGCTCGATATTGTTTGCGACATCACAACGTGTGTTGTCATGCAACACGATAGGGTGATCTTCTCGCGATATACGTGCATATTCGCGCCGCATAGCCGAACTCAGACGTCGCTCCAGAAATCGACAATAGTATTCACTATTGATGGTTTGTCCTCGGGCACAGCACGCGTAAGAATAACACCCTCATAGTCGCACGACACAATCATCATCATATGCGTCACCCGACTGGGTTCCTGTCGAAATATCTGTGGGCGTGGCGAACCTTGGTGACAATAATCATTCGATTGACGCTTTCATTTAGGCACGTAGGCTCGTGACCACGTCTCATCAATCGCGTCAATACGATGCAGAAATGCGTCTCCTCCGTTGCGGTATCTGTCCAAGTGGATGCCAGCCAGTGAATAACAGTGACATTTGTGTATTTCGGTGAGTTGATGTGGAACGTAAGATGTTAAGACATTTCCTCAGTACGTGCCACACCGTTTGATGACTGAGACCAACCTCTACGAATAATTCCCGGACGGTCCATCGTTGGTCTACAGCAGGGCCTCTCAGGGTGCATGCGCTTGGTGCATGCACTGTGCACGGTGCAAAAGTCGACTTCGCTTGGTTGACCAGAGTGCAGACCCCCACTCCTCGATTTGGAGCAATAGCGCGGTCTCTCTCTTTCCCCACGCTTGTCTCGCTCGCTCCCCCTGTCTCCTCTTCCTCACTTGCTGCGTAGCGCTCCAAATCCGAGCCGAATTGAGCCGAGTTGCGCCGAGTTTAGCCGAGTAGCCCAGAGACGAAGCGTTGGTCCGAGCCGTGCCGAGCGGTAGCGATGCACAGTGCACGGAGCTCTTGCGCCTCGATTTGCACGCGTGAGTTTTTGGGCGTTTGAGAGACCCTGGTCTACAGCAACGAGACCACTCACAACGTCAATCTGATCTTGAGGAATGGACCTGTGCGGTGCAAAACAGCAGTCTCATTCCGACCAGAAGCAAACACCTTGACCCATCGTGAAACCGTCCTATACGGTAGTGCATTCACGCCACAGGCTTCACGTAATTCTAGATAACATTATGATGCATTTTTTGCCACGGGCAACCTTGATTTTAATCACGAACTCTGATCACCTTCGGGAAACACGCTTTAGAGCAGTGAAATCAACACTCTACACTTCAAGGCCACACTGTAATAACACTCCAAAGCGGATGCCCTTCAAGCACACATCTCCTCCTGAACGCTCACACATTCTGTTTGCGCATGTCCGATCTCTTGCGAGTGTCTGAACTACGTGGCCACGAATTCATTTTCAGCGGTCGTAAATATCGCTTCTCAAACATATCAGCATTTCACATTCCTTTATCGAGTTCGTTCCTTGTAAACGTCGTCAGTACAACATTTTAAAATATTCCACTCTTTTCATATCATCCTTGTTTGGTGTTCATGTTTCAGAGCTATATACTGTAATTTCCCCTTGCCTTGGTTTCACCGGAAGTTTTATTAAGTTGATGGACATTGTTAGCAGGGACATAAAAGAATTCTTATCCAGGAAGTATTTCGTCATTGAAATTCTGGACTTCATTCCCTTCATGCAGTGTACACCTTCATATAATTGCCACCCGACGTATTTCTAATATGTTACCTTGCAGACTGGTCTGCCATCAAATGTCACTAAATAATAATACTGTATTTCTTTAAATAATATTTTATTATATTCTGTCTAAATACTTGGCTGAATTATCAGTGTCATGGACTTCATTTCAGAGAGTCGAGGGTTCGATTCTTGGCCGGATCTGGGATTTTAACCACGTGTAGTTAATCCTTCCCGGTTCCGGGGTTGGGCGTTCATTTATGCCTCTCTTCATTTTCACTCAATAAACCTCAATACGCAACCATCACAGAAATACGCAATAGTGAATACATTCCACGATGTACATTTGTTGTCAGGAAGGGCATTCCGTCTTGAAACAGGGCAAAATTCGCAAATGCAGCACAGTTCACACCCACAGCTCCAGCCTGGACTGGAAAAATGGTGGAAGGAAAAAAATCATTATATACTCTACCGTTTTAAAGTCATCAGTAGCCATTTATCCCGGTCTAGAAAGCGAAGAATAACGGCCGACCACACGACACCTCTTAGGCCTGAGTAGGATTCGCTTGGTAGACCATGGCCCTTCGGCTGTTGCGCCATGGGGTTTTGGTTTGGTTTGGTTTGGTTTGGTTTGGTTTGGTTTGGTTTGGTTTGGTTTGGTTTGGTTTGGTTTGGTTTGGTGACCATTTATAGATTCTGTACACAACATTCTTCCTTTTTCAGATATTCTTTACATCTTGCCTACTTACATACTCTTAGGTTGCTGTACCTATTTACTGTTTGGAAAGTTGTAAAAATGTTTCAAATATAATAAATTTGAAATTTAATTTCAGAGTTTTAAAAAGCTTTGCATTTTAACAGAAGTTTTCGTGTTTAGAAGGGTAATAACACTGCAATTTTTTTATATATTATACGTTTGAAAATTGTCTGCTGAATATCTTAGAGCTTGTAAAGTGATGCAACAAGAATCAGCTCTCGGACTATGTTTTAACTTCAGTCTATTTTCGGATCGAATTTGTTGTAGGGAAGTGGAAGCTGAGTGGAATTGGGATAGGCATATCTTATTTACAAGTTTGACGTAACAGATATGAAAGTGGGAATAGAGCCTAATGATCGTTGGTGCAAAGGATGGCATAGGGTAGTCGCAATGAGAAAATAAATCCTAAGTTAGGAATGCACTCGATCAATGGGGCTGTGTTCATAAACTGGTTTCAGTGTGACACCATGTGAGTCGGAAGGAGGAGGATAAGTTACCTAAGTGAATAATGGCTTCGGCCATGGAGAGTAAGATAAGCAGAAGGAAACTAAACTGGGGGATGTTAGACTCAGTTTTAATAATTTATAGATGCGGTATTAAATCAGGTCACAGAGCTAGATGCAAATAGAGGATTGTGGCGTCACGTAGTTAGAGGCTTACAGATTGAACGCTGAACGGCATAACTCTGTAATGTATGTAATAATAATTTTGTCCGCCATCTTAATGCAATGTTTATCACAATTAGCTGCCGTCCTCAAAGGACCGGGTTCAATTTTCGGTACTGCCTGAATTTTAAGTTTCGAAGGAGGATTAAAAAGGTAAGACCAGCTTATCTGCATGGGGGTTGTGTCTGAAAACAGGTGATCCACTTCAAGACGAATTTACATTTTGAAATAGTAATTTATTTTAAAAGAGCTGAAAAGTTTTGTATATGAATTGAGAAATTGGAGATTTCCAATTGAATTCGTGAAACACTTCTACCAGTGTAACGTAAATATTTTTATTTCAGACGAAATATACAGTACCTCAAGAAACTCTGCGGGTTATTGTAGAAGGATAATTTGGTCCCGGACTGTTATAAACACCACGGATGGATAATTTAAAATCGTAATTTTAAACCGTAAACTTTGTATGTTTTTATGATGCCTTTTTATTTGCTAGGGGCTTTACGTCACACCAACTTATGGTGACGATGGGATAGGAGTTGGAAGGCAGCGGCCGTGGCCTTAATTAAGGTACAGCCCCAGCATTTGCCTGGTGTGAAAATGGGAAACCACGGAAAACCATCTTCAGGGCTGCCGATAGTGGGATTCGAACCTACTATCTCCCGGATGCAAGCTCACAGCCGCGCGCCTCTACGCGCACGGCCAACTCGCCCGGTGATGATGCCCTAATAACTTTACTGTACCATACTGAAGGAATGTATGTTTGCATGACATTTACCCACTCCTAGAGTGTGATGTATTTAAGGTTAATTTTCCTTTACACACGCGCATAGGAAAATGAACTCAACGAAAATGTTCTGATGGACTGCAGATCAATATATGGCTGGAAGGCGTGACCAGTCTTAAGGGAAATAATGGATAGGAAGAGCATTGTCACATTCGCCGTTTTGGAAGAACAGGGACGATATTCATTGGTGCCTGAATTACCTGGTTTTGCATTCATGACGTAAATATCAACAAAACTTAGAATAAAAATATTCAGAGAAACATCTGGCATATCACATTAACAATTTATGGGTAAGTGGTAGATTAGTTAGCCCTTAACTCGAATATCACATTCACACTTGGGGATTCATTACAAATTCTGATACAAAACGCAGAATGTCCGTTCATGAAACTGATATAAGTCATCGATAACAAAGAGGTAGTAAACCGCGGCGCCCAGTACGAAATCCCAGTAGGTGGCCTATACTTTAGACATGAATATAATTTGTAATGCTCACTAGGTTTACGTCACTCAGAGATATGGAGCGCAATTGTTACCTTCCAAGTTCAAGACAAAGTTACGTCAGTTCACTTAAGAGGACTTTCTTGAAAGACAATTGTGGAGTGTCTGTTCCACCTTAACCCCTTTATAAGGCAGTACTCAATAAAATACTTTATTTTCTAACTAACTTTATTTACAGGCTCTACAAGTACTAAGTAATACAAATTCACAGAAAAAAACAATCCAGTGCTCATGAGGTCAGTAATAAGAGGGGAATATACTTCCCACTGCCTGCTGTCTGCCATTCAGAAGTGGGAACATATTTCCCATGGCTCTCCTATGGACACAATCTCAGTTAAGTTAGTTCACTTTTTATTCAGCAAAAATATTTCGGACACCTATGTGGTCTATGGGAAGCATATTCCCAGAGAACTCTTCAATCGGTAAAAGGAAGTAAAAAAAATTCTCAGAACAAATGAGAAAAATGCACAGTAAACAAAGAAAAAATTCATGTAAATAGTATATAGACTTATAAATCGTTGATTTCTTACCGTATTCTCACTTCATAAATCTTGTTCACAACAGGCGTTGCGCTGGCACAATATCGCTCTTCAGATGTTTCTCAAAGAAGCTAAAGATTCCAAGGAGATCTGAATAGTTCCACAGATATTCCCAAGAGTGCAGCACACATCAATACATGGGAAATAAACTCCCAACGCCCAGAAATGACAAAAAAGCGAGGTGGGAAAATAATTCCCACCACTTTATAATGGGGTAACAAAGTTGTGGAGAAAGCGCAATTATCGTAAAATAAAAGGCAAATGGAACGTACCCATGATCGGGTTTGCTATAACTTTTCAGGAATTATATCTCTATGGTCTGGATTGCTCGTGTCAATCAGTAATATTCAACTACTGTAGTGAATATGGACGAAATACTGATTGAAAACATTTCTTAGCCAACAAAGTAGGTGTCCCCACAATACGAAAGACGTAAAATTATGCAATTTCCTCAATTGTGAGGAAAGTTACAGGGATAATGGTGCCGGAAAGGTTTCAAACCGTGAGTCTTGAACAGCTCTTTCAAACTAAAAAATAAATTTCGGAAATTACTTCCGGCCTAAGTGCAGTTCCAGAAAAACTGCCTAAAATCGCCAGTTTCTGTACTCGTTTCTTTTTTATTCAACTCCTAGCAATTTAACTTATGTACGTAATTCTTCCTGTAATGTGTTCCTTGGTTCAATACCCTCAGGCGATTTTATGATTTTTTGAAAAATGTCCCCATCGAATATAGTTATAAGGGCTTAAGTGAAACTCTGCATTGACTCACATTAGCGCTCGCAGTGGTAGAAAAAAGCAAACTGCTGATCTAATTGACCGGATAACGATAATTAAGAATAGCATTGCCATTTTTAAGAGCACATAAATAATATATTCTCATACTTCATGATATTTTATTTACTTAAATTCGTAGCTCATATCCTTACGATGATTTCAATATTGAGTTGCTTGCTAGAAGGGATTTTTCTTTGGAATTGGAAATAGTATCTTTTCAAGAGACACTCCCCAACTGAGGTGTGTAGGTTCAAAAGAGTAAAATACACCTTAACTTGGTAAATTGAGACTTCGGAGGCTTAAAATTCATTCCTCTAAAACCTAATATGTCAGTGAACTCAATATCGGAAACGCTGTGTATGAATTAACAACTGAAGGCTTATCAATATCACTCTGGAAAATCTATTAACGGCCAGCAGATGGAATGGCCGATAAACCGCATAAATAACTCGATGATAATCCGGGAACGGTAAATCGTAGTTCTCAGCGTGGAATCTCCGCAGGTGTCTACTGCCTGAGGTATGAGTTGTATCTAGAATATTTAGTATGTCGCTACGAAGACATAGGAGGTAATTTAATACCGAGAGATATCCAAGACGCACCTTAGAGTATGCCACGCAAGAAGGGAATCGCCGGAAATGGCTGTGTGTTGCGAGGTAGTCATAAACTTGGGGGAAGACTCTATCTCTTCCAGGAGGGGTTGGAGTGCAGAGTTTTTTAATCTTGCAATTCTGATCTTCACTCCGGTGAATAATATGGCTTCACTACTAGGGTACATCTACTCGCGCACTCATCACGCACCCACTGACCACTCTTGTATTTATAGGTGTAATACATGAGAGGATCCGCTACAAGGTGGTCCCTCGACAATTCTATCCACTTTTAGTTACGTGGTATAATCATTGTTCCATAACTTTGCCTTAGTTTAAATTAAACACGCAAGGCAACGTTGCTTCAGATTTCTGGTACTTTCAAATTGATTCGAACATATTTATAGCCAATTTGTAACAAATTATTTAAAATTTTATAAACTGTGGTTGATCACTTTTATTCCATTAATTGGCTCCTTCCAACATGGTTCGACCTAATCTTTTACATAAATATACAATTCTTCAAAGCCCTGACCTTAGTAAATTTATTATCATCGTCATTTGATAAATTAAGTCCTCCTTAGAAAACATGGGCGCCTAGCAATTTTATTTATTGTATTAATTGTTAGAAAACTGATAAATAAAAGAAGAACAACAGTAGGAACTTTATAACACCACCAGTGAATGAGAAAATCTCGTATTCAACGAGAATTCCTCATAAATAACCTGAGATACAAAGCAAGGAAGTTCACATAAAAACCAGTCCTACCTAATTACATTCCTTCCTTCCTTCCTTCCTTCCTTCCTTCCTTCCTTCCTTCCTTCCTTTCTTCCTTCCTTTATCTGAGGCTTTGAATTTCTTCCAAAATTTGTGCAAGTATGAACTGGTGACTTTCGAAAACCGTACAATCTCAGGATCATGGAGCTTCACGTGCATCAAAACAATCACAGCGTGCCTTTCAACCTGATAGTCTGACGTAGATGATCTGGAACGTACAGCAATTAATTCTCTCATAATATTGCAGGCACACAACTACATACCTTAAACACTTTAATCGCCCGGTAGTAAGACTGCGAGGCTATTAATAACAGGAAAATTGTTAGGAAGATGAACTATGGAGCGACCACAACTCCAGAAGTCATAGCCTCAATATTGCTATTGACTTTCTCGATATAACCATGAGAAAGGAAAAGAAAAAAAATCATCCGATATACTTTTTTGCAGTCTCTTCAACCGTGAATAATTTCGAGGCTGACCGGAGTTATTATTAACAGATCGATGCGAACTTCACGCACAGGCATAAGTTCGCAGGTACTTAACTACTGTTGCAGTGAGCTGTTAGTACTCACAATAAAATTTACTGCATCATAAACAAAACCAAAACCTAACTTCATGCTATTGTCACGTAGCATATAACCCAGCCGTTGAGCACTTCGTCTTACTTTTCTTCTACTCTTTGTGCTTATACAAAATTTATCTCTAATGAATCCAACTGATGGAACAGGACACTATATTTTCAGGGGGTGGGAAGAGATCCAAAGTGACATTGTGATTAAATGAAATATTTATATTTACAGCACAAATCAATAATAATAATAATAATAATAATAATAATAATAATAATAATCATAATAATAATAATAATAATAATAATAATAATAATAATAATAACTAGAAGACCTGTGCTGCTCCGCAGAATTTCTAATAAATAGGTCAGATAACTCGTCATATTGTTTTGCCTCCTGTCATTTCCAATAGTTTTATGGACATTTAATATCGCAAATATAGTTTATAACAATTATTTCCATGCACTATTCACTGTGCTTCGACCATTCGGCCGTATATGGATCTTAACATTTTCAAACGATCTTGACCGAAATGGTGCAACATACAATTGGCTCTTTCAAGAGTTTGTCCTTGCGCTTTATTAAGGTTCATACAGAAGGTTTGAGTTGATACTTCCCGTCTGTACGAACGTAGACTATTTTCAAGTAGCAGCATGTAAGTTATTAGGAACGTTCTGCCATCTGTTGAGTATATTCAGAAGCTGGGGAAGGTCAGAGTATCAAAGAGTTTCTAGCAGATAATAGTATTTTTGCATCATCAGAGCAAGTGTATACTCTCTGGGTTCACAGGTGGTAATCAAACACGGCTGCATGCCATGACATTACTAAGGATGATAATCACATAATGAAAGTGTGAGTCGCTTAGCAACCCGCTAAGTATAGAATGTATTGCGGGTTATTGTTAGCCTTCGCCTGCAATTATTGGAGTGATTATTTTATGACTTGATTTTATGGTTACTGAAAATTGGCTAAACTTAGAGACCTATCAATGTCTCGTGATTCACCGGCAGGTAATGAAGCAAATCCTTCAAGTAGAACGGACGGGCGAATTTGCCAAAGCTGTTTTCAGTAAATTCATTTAATAGGTATACAGATAACAGTAAAATTATTAAGGCCCTAGCCAACGTATGCAGGCATTTTATGTAACACAATGTAGGCTGCTTGCGTGTCAATTTTCATGTCCTGTTTCATTCCACCAGAGGGCAGGGAAAATGAAGCATTATTGAGTAACCATTGTATGAATGTTAATTACTGCAGTCCAGTAAACAGCAATCGTGTCACCATATTCTATATGACTTTGGAAGGTAGATTGGAGTGTATGTTGGATGCAGTGATTCTCTGGAAATGGGGAGGCCAACACAGGACAGGGTGACGCAAAGAGTTCGATCAAACCACTTAGTAGATTGATGATCAGAACAATACAATCTAGTATTGGTCTTATTATATAAATAATATAACCGTTTTCCACCGACTGGTAAGTACATCGTGCAGATTTTAAATGCGTGTTTCTGTGAACGGTAGTGCCTATTTTGTCACCTATCGTGAGTTTAAATTTCATGCTATGATATGTTTAACTTGAAGGAAAAATTGGGGTGTTTGTTAGTTCATATTTGGCTATAGGATTAAACTGACAACTTTGAGAACATGCGGCATGGTCTTACATTTCTGACCCCTCAATATAGACATTATTTGAAATCGAATATCACAGTTGTGAGTAATTTTTATTGCAGCATACGTCTGTGGTTTCGAAAAGGTACTTGGGCCGGTAGAATCAAATGACTTAGATAGGTCCATCGTGATACAGTTCAGTTTATTCTATGCGTTAACAAATATGAAAGTTACAAAATGGAAAGAAATGTCGTGTGACGACAGTATTCAGTATCACGTTGTAAACAGGGATGACCAATGTACCTAGTAACAAGGGACTCACCTTGCTAAAACCTTATAGGGTGATGAAACAGCACCGACATTTTGAGGTACAAAAATCGCAGTGCTACATGGCTAGATGAAAATAAATAAGACCAAACACGAAAGTGATTGAGTGCAGTCGAATGATGTCAGGTGATGCAGGTAATATTAGGTTAGGAAATTAAGTCTTAAAAGAAGTATACAAATATTGTTACTTGGGTAGTAAAATAACTAACGTTAGCATAATTAAGGAACACATAAAATGCAGACTAGCACAAGCAACGAAGAGCTTATTTAAGAAAATAAATTTGCTCACTTAGAGCGTTGGTATAGGAGTTAGAATGGTGTTTTTGAAGACTTTCGTATGGAGCGTGGCATTGTATGGAAGTGAAACACGGACGATAACTAGCTCAGAAAGAAAGAGAATAGAAGCTTTCGAAATGTGGTGTTACAGAAGAGTGCTGAGGGTGAGATGGATAGATCGAATCACGAATGAAGAGATATTGAATCGAGTTGGTGAGAGGAGATCGATTTGGCAAAATTTGAAAAGAAGAAGAGATAGAATGATAGGGCTCATCTGAAGACACGCATGACTTGTTCAGTTGGTTTTTGAGGGAAGTGTAGATTGTAAGAACGGTAGGAGTAGACATAAGTGTGAATATGATAAGCAGAATAGAGCATATGTAGGACGCAGTAGAAATGAAAAGGTTAGCATAGGATAGGCTGGCATGGAGATCTGCATCAAACCAATCTATCGAAAGATGACTCAAACAACAACAAAAACAACATTAACACATGGCTAGTAATTAGTTTAGGTCTGAAGGTGTCGTGTAAGGTGTCGCTTCATTTGTATCAGTGAGTTATACAAGTATACGGCAACAAGAATCAGATAGTGAATATTTGAGAAAGTCGTAGTCCGAAGAAGTACAAAAAATATATATTTTAGAAAGTGTCGGGACGTATGGAAAAAGAAATGTTTTGAAAGTTGTCGAATGTCCATTGCAGAGAGTAGGATGATTTGACAGAACTGAAGGATGTCAAATCATCGATGTCGAGCTTCAAACAGCTTGTCGGAAGTGTCTCAAAGGGTCCTGACGTGAGTTCCGCGCTAGGTGGGACCCAGTCCAGCACATGTACTGCTCCATATACAGTGTATGTTTTATATTGTATATTTAATTAGCTGTGAAAATACATAAACTTGTTTGAATTAAGAAGTAAACGTCAACAATAAATTTTTAGATTCTTACTGGCTTGGGCCTAGATACTTCATTTTGACAGTACCATCAAGCGTACCTATCTGCGTCAAAACTAGTGGCCGTGACCCCAATACAGAATACTTTGATTTTTTCAACACATATCTAGATTTATTATCTCACTTCAACACACCGATTCATTTCTTCACGCAAGAACATCGTGCTGCACAAGATCAGCCATCATTATCTGAACCGTTACTGGAGGTTAGGAGACACGCTCTCTGGGAAGATGTGTCCTCCTAAAAGCAAAGTTATGTTTCTCATAAAAATGAATCGGATTAAAGATTGCTATTATTATTACCCCCAAAGTAGGAGCCAATGTTATTATACAATGAAAATGGTAATGGAGCGAGGGTAACCGATCGTTACTGCTTGCACGCGAACGCACGGAAGAGTGCGGTGTACGATTACTATTTGAACCACTGATAAATTTCAACGTTTGGGCAGGCGAGTAACGATGGCATTTGTTTGAAACTTACCGCCCCGTGGATCGTCTACCCGTCCTCACTTTTCTCCTTACTATAATCGAAACGCTCTGCTTTATACTTTCTCCTTTCCACACTAGCAAAATACCGGATTGTTATTCTACACAGGTTTGTAATTCACATCTCCACGCACTCCCTGCATGCATTTAAATGAAGGAATCTCACATCTGACGAGCTAAGTAATGAGCGGGAATAATGGATTAGACAATCATCATTCTCTCACTGCAATATCAAGAAGTAAATGCAGGATGTGATTGCATTCTCATTGTACAATTCCTGATGTTTATACAGTCAAATATCACTCATCAAATTGAGAATACTGTAGAAGATTATATTTCTTCGAATACTGAGTTCATATAAACATTGAAATGTGAATTTCAGGATCTCTGGTGTCATAACAAAAAAATTCAGTAATATTTCACATTCAGTTTACACTTCGCCTTGTAACACATATTAACTGTAAAGTACAAAGACTCTATAGGATGAAGGATGGAGCTGATCATACCATTATTTTTTATTTCAGATTTTAGACACCATCAAACAATACATCAAATCAATACACACATACCTAGGTACATATCTTGACAAATAAAGACACTGGCGAAAAATGAAATGCCATCACCAAGAAGATATTAGTTTAGAGGAATGCAATTTATACTAAACAATTGTCTAAGTAGCATGTTTATTTGATTAAAGTTTCCAGGTCACAGGTTCAAGTATGTGCGATAAGACAAGTGACATCGTAGTACGTTAATAACAGCAGTAGTTGCTACGATCTTGAATGCAAACATGCGAACGTGTTGTCAAAGGAAATCTGTCCCCAGACCATAACTCCCGGCGTACATACAGCGTGTCGACGGCGCAGACGCTTGGTTCCGAGCGCTCACCTGGCCCCCTTCTTACCAATCTACGGTCATCGCTGGCACTAAGACAGAAGCTGCTCTCCTCTGAGAACAAAACAGGTCTCTCCGTCCGCACACCAATGATATCTAGCTTGACATCACTGAAGTCGCAAATGGCAGTGATTCGGAGTTAGTGGCATGAACGCTACAGGACGTCTGGCTCGAAGCTGTTCCTCAAGTTATAGTTCGATATGTAACTTTGGTACAAACTACAGTAATAATGACTGCTTCATATGAAGTACGATCCACCACAGCCATGTGGCGAATACAGTGTCTTTTCTTCTTCTCTCCGTGGTGGCTCGTGTGCGGCCGGACCCCAATCTTTTTGTACCAGTGCCTTCCCATGACCATCATTGCCAAACGGGTTTTGTACGATTGCCTAGACAACCTCCATGTGAAGGTTTTCGTGTAATAATCGTTGAACTGTGTGATGACAGGAAGCCGAAAGTAAAAATTTATGTGAAAAAAATCGAAGGATATGGAGGTGAACGAACAATATCTCTGCTTACGTTGCTTAAACCGTTAAGGACATCCAGAAGATGTACGCGTAAGGATTGAGGAATTTAAAATTTAGAACAAAAATGACCCTAAAACCCTGTACCTATATTCAAAAATTTTGATCACAATTACAGTTTTTGTGTAATAATAGAAATCCTCCTCTAGATACGGGAAACGTCTTCTGCAACTCGAGAACCACTGGAGGGATGTTTATACAGTTTCATCTTTTGCCCAGAATATCTATTGAGAAAGGTTTTCAGGAATAAAATATTAAATTGTGATAAAAGGAAGACGAAAAGTAACGATTTCTGGGAACCATCAAGATGAAAATGACATTGGGCGAAAACTTTATCGGATTACGGTGCCTAAACTGTTACAAATATTCCACAAACCATATGGATAAGGATTGTAGAGCTTGAAAATTCTACAAAATAGTTCTTGGGACCACATATCTATCTCTGTAAGTTCGACCACAATTACAGTTTAGATGTTTGTTAATAGTAGAAATACTGCGCTACTCGAGAGCCAGTGGGATGATTTTTTATGCAGTTTTCACTGTTGCGTAGATAATCTCACGTGAAACATTTCCATGGATTACATATTGAATTTAGATGAAAGAAAAGCCTACTAGGAACGGTGTCTTCGAATCAATTGGAACATAACGCCACGAGGATATTTTTGTGGTTAAAGATATCAATAAACTGGATGGGTAGGAATTGCAGAACATAAATAGTTCTGCAATAAAGGTTCAGGACGACATGTTATATCTTTAAAAGGTCACGCACTATAATAGTTTTTAAGTTTATTGACAATAGAAAACCTCAAAGTTACGGGAAGAAAATTCGTGAGGTTTGCCGCTAAAACCGTTAAAAATATCCTCAAACACTGAGTAAGAATTATCGAGTATAAAATTGTCTACCAAACTTTCTACGAGAGCACTTATACCGTGTTATTCATCCGCCCATTTCAATGTAGTATTATGCAACCCACAATATTAATTCCCTCCTGAAAACATCTGCCCTGCCGGTATGCTCAGACAACACAACCGGATATGTTGGTATTTACCCCCTCACCATGACAGGACGCCGTATTAAAGACAGGAAGGTATGCGTGCGCCTTGTAGATCATACGAACTTGACACGCCGGTGAAACACTAAATTGATAGTGTGAACGCAGTGAACCTAATACGTGCTATAAGCTGCACAGCGTGACGTACGGAACCGTAGTGTAGTTGGTAAAGGCGAGCGGAGAGGGCTTACGTGTGAGGTGGACGGTTAGAGACCGGGACGAAGATTCCATAGTTTGGAATATTTCTTTAATACGTACCGTAAGTAATGTAAGTTCAATACCCGCTTTCATACAAATTGTGTGTGAATGAATGTAACTTTGGCCCTAAGAAGGGCCGATTAGTTAGCAAGCCGGACACATGCGGACCGAAAATTACAGGCCACAACTGCCCTGACAATGTTTCATCGCAACAAATGCTCGATGTAATGACCGTTTTGGTTTATGTAAATTCGGGTCCGGTGTCTAATAGATCGTCTTGCGCGCTGAAGCATTGAGGTGTAATTGGTCGGCAGTTGAGTTGCCTGAGCTCGTTGGGTTTCTCGGCACTTGAGTGTAAACGATGTTCTTAAAATGTTCCCACAAGAAGAACTCTAACGGTGTTAAATCCGGTGATCTGGCGGGCCAAGAAACAGGGCCTCTTTGTTCTATCGATTTTCCTGGCAGTTCATCGTTCAGGTGGTTACGAACTGGTAAAGTCGAATGTGGTGGAGCTCCATCCTGCTGCAACCACATCGTCAAACGATCCTGCAAGGGCACATCCTCCAGCAGCCTTGGGAGTTCCTGACGCAGAATGTGAAGGTAGCGTGGGCCCGTCCAATGGCCCTCAAGGAAGTAAGGTCCAATCAAGTGATCCCCCTAAGATTCCACACAACACATTCACCCCTCCCCCTCCCCCTACGTACTTGATGGGCCGCATGTCGCATCCAGTGAGGATTGTCCGGACTCTACTAGTGCATGTTGTGGCGATTCACGTTTCCATTATTGTGGAAGTACGATTCGTCCGAGAACAAGATGTGCGATACGAATGCTTCATATTTGTACAGCCGGCCTAAGAGCCATCGGCAGAACTCCATTGGAGCGTCGAAATCCCACCCATGAAGTTCTTGGTGTAGCTCAAGATGGTATGGGTGAAATTTACGTTCATGCAGTAATCTCCAGACGGACGGCTGGCTGTTGTTCACCTGTCGTGCAGTCATCCTTGTACTGATGTGTGAATTATTCCGAGCTACCTCCATAACGGCCTCTTCTGTTTCACCCGATGTAACAGGCCTATCGTGGATCGGTGGCTGCTTGGAAATCACACCTGTTGTCCTTAGGCATCTTTCAAACGGCAGAATGTCGTAGCAGCCGGTTGTCGCCTGTCGGGATACCGTTCCTGGTACAGACGTAGTGCTTAGCAAGCATTGTTTTCTTGTTCCCCCATAAATGAGGAGCATGTCAACGTATTTCCCTATGGAAAATGACAGCAGATATTGCATTCAGGTCCTAACCAGCGGAGTATGCGCAGGATGAATAACAGCGTCGTTCTATTGTTTGAATGTGGCAAACGTGGGCCAGTGCTTACGTATTCAAACATCATTCCGTTGCAGAAATATCTGAACGATGCAGAATTCGAACTGTCGGTGGCACATTCCTTTGGCTAACGCATAACCACATCCGCTACGCTACACTTATGGGAACTTGCTGGTAGTACGACGAGAGCAGAGTACATACGCCATCCGATTCGGTGTTTAAGACATTAATTACTGCCCTGTTACCGAATTTTATGCATTGATTTCCCTCTTCGTTACACACTGTCACATTAACATACTGTAGTTACAGGCTCAAAGGATATCGCCTCACGACTTCAAGGCATGATTATAACCTGTCGGTAGGGTTGAGAATCGTGTGCAAAATGTGCTCGCTAGACATTAGTACCACACAGTACGCTTTCAGGGGAATAGCCACCTTTTAACCATGTAGCATGTTAGTTGGGTTGCATAAAACTAGATTGGAAGGGGTGGCTGAATCACACGGTATACAATCCCACAACAAAATTATTATTAACATATTACATATATTGTTAATTATTTATTTTTTGTTGAAATCGCACAGAGGTTTGTTCTTGCATCTTGCGTTGTAGTATGTATATACAGTATATCAAAGAACTGTCCGCATAACAAGTACGTGCAGTTTGCACTTGGTTCATGGTAAGATATACACTATCTGATCGAAATATCCGGACGCCCCTATGACATACGGAACTGAAACATAGATGTCACTAGAGGCGAGGAGTATTGTGTTGTCAGTGAAGACGCAGTAACAGCAGAATGGGTAAGACATGAGGATTCAGAGGCTTCGAACGTGGACTATTCAGAGGATGCCGTATGAGTAACAAATCCACCAGGAATATCGCCATCACTCTACAGGTGCCCAAATCGTCTATTGTGAAGTGAAGTGAAAACCCGAAGGAACAACCGCAGCTAAACCAAGACCAGGCAGACCCAATTTAATGATGGACAGGGACTGTCATGCATTGCAGAGAGTGGTTGTAAAAGTTGCAAGAAATTAACAGAAGGAATCACTTGTGAGGTTCAAAGTGCTACCAGCAGACCAGCCTGAACAATGACTGTGAGCAGGGAGTTAACAAAAATGGGGTACAATGGTCGAGCTGCTTCTCATAAGCCAAAAATTGATGTAGTCAGTGCTAAGCTACACTGGATGTGGTGTAAAGAAAAATGCCAGTGGGCAACGGATGACTGGAAACGAGTGATTTGGAGTGATTAATCACGCCGTATCCTGTGGCATCCCGATAGAAGTGTTTGGGTTTGCGAATGCCTGGAGAACGTTACCTGTTATTATATTTCGTTCCACGCGAGTAACTACCGTTTACAGGAAGTTTTCCGGCTCCATGGCTAAATGGTTAGCGTGCTGGAATTTGGTGACAGGGGTTCCGGGTTCGATTTCCGGCAGGGTCTGGAATTTTAACCATCATTGGTTAATTTCGCTGGCACGGGGGCTGGGCGTATGTGTCGTCTTCATCATCATTTCATCCTCATCACGACGCGCAGGTTGCCTACGGGAGTCAAATAAAAAGACCTGCATCTGGCGAGCCGAACTAGTCCTCGGACACTCCCGGCACTAAAAGCCATACGCCATTTCAATTTTTACAGGAGGTTATTAACAAATTCTTGTATTACTGGTTCATACTCTCTACTTTTTTTACAGATAGACACCTCTCCGCTGGTCTCAGTCACTGAATGATAAACCGATACAGAGCATAGAGGGCGTCTCCACCCCTAACATCCTCCCCAGCCTGGGCTATCTCCAGAGGGACGACCAGTTGCAGTGGATGAATTATCACAGTCCCCTTTGAGTCCTTAATAATTACGGTTGTAATCATTGCGTCTCTAGCAGCTGGGATCTCTGCTATGAGGGCCTACCTCCTGATGTGTAGGAGTTGGTGTATTTCTTGAAGGAGTGCTGCGTCTCTATCTATCAGTTGTGGTCTGTTACTTCGATGACGTCGCACTTCTTGGAATCTTCTCAGGGCTCCGTGAGGTATTCCTTAGTCCAGCGCTTCCATAAGTCGTCAAAGTTATTTTCTTGAACTGCTAGCTCCTTTGTCAGGTTCGCCCTTAATGCTGGTTCTGGTCCGGTTGGTATGGTGGTTTTCCTTGTCCGGTCAAGAAGTGGGCGGGAGTCAGAGATTCTGCTTCGTCTTCATTCTGAGAGAAGTGGTTTCATGATAGTCTCTGTCACTGAATGATAAACCGATGGAGAAATAGAGGGCGTCTCAATCCCTAGCACCTGCAATCATGAGTAGTTCCAAGAGTGAAGGGATTGTGTTATGGTATGGGGGTGTTTCTCGTGGTTAGGGTCTAGTTCCGTTATTGAACTAAAGAAATCTCTAAATGAGGGAGTATATGAACGCATTGTAAACCAATGTGTACTATGTAAAGTAGTGGACCATTTCGGAGACGATGATTGTTTTGTATCAGCATGACAGTGCACACTGTCTAAAAGCTGCATCTGTGAGGCAATGGTCTTTGGACAATAACATATCTGAAATGAACTGGCCTGCCCAGAATATCGATCTGAACCCTATGGAACACCTTCGGAATTCTATAGTGGTACTCGTACACTGCTAGTTTTATTACCACGTGTATTAAGGTACTCGTCCACGATGCAACAAAACTTGCATGCCACTTTTGTGTTGCGCAAGAAAAATGGCACGCACTGTTTACACACAGCACGCAAGTTTGCCTCTTTTCTTGTTGCGCAACACGAAAACTTGCGCGCCGAAGGAAATGTTGCACCGAGTGTTTACACCATGCTACTTAAGTGGCGCAAGTTTTCTCGCATGCAACTTCCCTAGTCAGCTGTTCTAGCGGATGTGAGTGTTGATAGTACCAAGCATGTCTTCTGGTGAGGTGTTATCGGCGGCTTGCTTATCGCTGATTTTATTACGGCGACGAAGAAAAAGACGAGAAAGAGCGAAACGGAAATGTTGGGTGAGGGAATGGATTTTAGGTCGTGAACATTGTGGAGTTGTTAATAACTTGCTACAGGAATTGTACATGGGAGACCAAGTCTTCTACAAGAATTTCCTACGAATGTCAGCGACTGATTTTGAATATCTGCTGAGAAGAGTAACGCCGTTGATACAAAAGGAAGACACACTAATGAGAAAATCAATATCACCAACGGAACGGCTTGTGTTGACATTGAGATATTTAGCAACAGGTAAGGCGACTTTTAAAAAAATATGGATTTTTATACAGTACACATAAGGTACCATTTCTCTTACCTTATTGTAATTTCCTGCATTTTGTTTTGTTACAGGTGACAGCTATCAATCATTGATGTATCTATTGCGGATACCGACATGCACTATTTCACGTGTAATACCTGAAGTTTGTGATGCTATTTACTGCGTGATGAAAGAAGACTACATAAAGGTATATAAATGTTACTTTATTGTCATTGTGGATACATTTTTGACTATGATTTTACTGAATCTGTTCGTCTTCCTGTTGCACAACATAATAGTCATGTAAAGGTAGAACATTTACATCTGTTGTTGTCTGTGACGTCAGAACTGTTGGCAATGGAGCTGATATGCCACACCTCTTTGCTGCATATTCATTATTAATTTGTAATATACATTGTTGTATGCCTGTTTTGAGTTTGTACCTAAAATAATCGTCAAGCTGTCGCATTTCATTTGCCGCGTATTCTCCAAAGACACTAAATTCATCTTTTTTACTAGCATTCTGTAGAAACGCCATACATTGGTTAATAGCAGCCTGTTCTTGAAATTCAGAACTGCGGCGTCGTTTCCTATCGCTCCTTTGGGAAACACTAGAAGTGCCCGGACTAGGTGATGGAGTCAAACAGATATTTTGGGAGAATGAATCATGATTGACAGTTGATTCATTTCCTAAGTCTGCGTCACAGTCATAATCGATGTGCTGTTCCTCGATACTTGGACTTCTCTCTGGAACCATTCCCTGTAATAAACCAAGTTTCAGTTGTTACAACAATGATGATGATAATGATATGAACAACAATAATACATGACTATGAAACCAGTTATATATTAGGTAGTAAAATCAATATAACATCCTACTCATAAAAAACCCCTACCACCTCGAAAGTAGCCAGTTACCTAGAAGCGCCTTGTACAATATTTTGGGAGCAAATCGCTAACCCATGTAGTTGGAAGTCAGGTTAATTCCAGTACTTATTATTATTATTATTATTATTATTATTATTATTATTATTATTATTATTATTATTATTATTATTATTATTATTATTATTATGATTATTTTCTTTCTAGGTCCCAAACACAGAAGATGACTGGGTAGAAATAGCCAAAGATTTCCACGAGAAGTGGAATTTCCCTAACTGTATTGGAACATTGGATGGAAAACACGTCAACATTCGAGTTCCAGCAAACAGAGGCAGTTTGTACTTCAACTACAAAGGTGCTCATAGTATAATTTTAATGGCACTAGCATATGCAAACTACAAACTGATCTACATTAATGTTGGTTCTAAAGGCAGAGATTCTGATGGAGGGGTATTCGACAGGAACTGTTCTCTGTCGAAAGCCCTTGAAAGCAACACATTAAATATTCCCAGTGCAAAGCCTTTGCCGGGAAGAACAATTTCAGTACCACATGTCATTGTTGCAGATGATGCATTTGCACTAAAACCCCACACAATGAAGCCATTTGCTTTCGGAAACCAAAGTGTCCAAGAGCGAATATTCAACTACCGTTTATCAAGGGCTAGAAGAGTTATAGAGAACGTCTTCGGAATTATCTCTGCTAGATTTCGATGCCTCAGAAGAACAATGGAACTAGAACCTAATAAAGTGAAGACAATCGTGTGTGCTGTTTGTGTGTTACATAATTTTTTAATTACACGTTCAGCTGCAATATATGCCCCAAGGGGAACATTCGACAGGGAAAATGGAGATGGAACTGTTACGGAGGGTACTTGGCGCAGTGAAGAATATGAACTGGTGCCATTACAAAGAAGTGCTGCTAGAAATGCTCATGCATCAGCTAAAAACATTCGGGAGGAGTTCAAAGAGTATTTTTGCCGTGAAGGAGAAGTTCCTTGGCAATACAGATATATATAAGGCAAGAGTACTTACCAAAGAATCCACTGTGTCATTGTCAGTGCCGAAACATAAACTGAAGTGCATCGAAGAATTCCCACTTCGTATGGTATTTATCATTTGCGCCACTTCCAGATTTTGTTGTTGTCATTTTCCTTCTCTCATTGGTGTATCGGGACCTCAGTCTGTGGATCTTTATCTTAATCTCATCCGGTGACATGTTGAACTCTTTTCCGATGTCACTCAAAGCTCTCTGACGTTTATGTTTATTTCTATAGTCTGTTGCCTCAACCTTCCATAAACATTCCTGTGCTTCAACTAAATCTATCAGCTTTCTCGTCATCTCCCGTGTCCATTTCGTGTTCTGAGACATTGTAACCTGTAAATGAAGTTACATAAATTATGCAGTTATTTTATAGTAAGATGGGTACCCCGGTATCTAGTTTGAGGCATGTTATATTTCATTCACAATAAAGAATATACAGGTACGCACTTACCTTAATTTATTCCCGAGTGTGAACCTCTCAAACACCAGTATAATGCCACAGCAGACGACCACGTGAGAAAGTTGCGCCACAAAAATGATCTACACTTTCCACGTCAATTTCAGATGGCGCAACTTCCTCTCTTCCGCTGTGTACACGAAGCCACTTTTGACATTGCACGCAACTTGGAAGTTGCGCAGAACTCGAGTGGCACGTGCAACTTTTCGAATTGCATGACTGTTTACACGAAGCCACTCAACTTTTCTTGTTCAAATCGAAGTTGCATGCCATTTTAGTTGCACCGTGGACGAGTACCTTTAGTCTGCGCTTGCATTGGTCCAGTTCCAGTCCAACATGGCATCCGTGCTGTAGAAATTCTGAGGGATACCTTCTATCTTCTTCCTTCTCTCTGTTAGGTGCACTTCGACTTCTTTTGTGGACGGCAGAGGTAGTTTCATCCTCAATTTCTCAATGAGGGAAATGTTCCCCTGCCAATTCATATGTTAGGCGGGAGAGCGTGTATTTTGAGATCCCTATTATGGTTTCTCAAGAATTTTGCTCTCACTCCTTCGATAGTGGCCAGATTTCGTCAGTTTTTCCCGTATCAGGTGTATCTCATAAGTGAGTATTGACAAGGTCTTTGTGTCGAAAAAGGGTATAGCTGTTTTTAAGGGTAGACACACCGGGCGAGTTGGTCATGCAGTTAGGGGCGCGCGGCTGTGAGCTTGCATCCGGGAGATAGGGGGTTCGAATCCCACTGTCGGCAGCCCTGAAGATGGTTTTACGTGGTTTCCCATCTTCAGACCAGGCTGTATCTTAATTAAGGCCACGGCCGCTTCCTTCCAACTCCTAGGCCTTTCCTATCCCATCGTCGCCATAAGACCTATCTGTATAGGTGCGACGTAACGCCACTAGCAAAAGAAGGATAGACACTGTAAATTGTTAATGTCGTACATGACTTTCATGTCTGTCACTGCTTTTTCTTTGATGTCTAATATGAACGTCCCGGTAGTCTGTAAGGTGATTCCCAGCTACTTAAATGAATTTACTATCTCGACTGTCCTCTATATATTGTAGGTTTTCTTCAGCTGTACGTCCACCTTTTCGGAAAACCATCCATAGAGTTTCTACCCAGTTTATTTTCAGTCCGTTATTTCCAGCCCATTCTACCAATGCTGAGAATGCACGCTGGAGTTCTTCTATGTTTGGTGATCCTAGGACTATGTCGTCCGCGTACATGTAGGTCACTGCACCTTTCTATATCTCTCGGATTGCTGATATTACGTCTGTTTTAAAATAATGAAATGAAATGTCGTATGGCTTTTAGTGCCGAGATATCCCAGGACGGGTTCGGCTCGCCAGATGCAGGTCTTTTTATTTGACTCCTGTAGGCGACCTGCGCGTCGTGAGGAGGATGAAATACATACACCCAGCTCCCGTGCCATTGGAATTAACTAATTAAGGTTAAAATATCCGACCCAGCCGGGAATCGAACCCGGGACCCTCTGAACCGAAGGCCAGTACGCTGACCGTTCAGCCAACGAGTCGGACTTTTAAAATAATGATAGGTAAAGACACATTACTTGCATGATAGTGGAAACGAAGACAAAAACTAATATTAATAAACTAGTATTAAAACCACGCCAACTATATTTTCTGATTGACTGACAAATAAATAACCACAATCAAAAATATCTGCGTATTTTTAACATTAGTGAGCACTAGAAGTTCTATGAAGATTTCATCTAACCGCTAACAATAAACGTTTACCAAAGGGTTGGCAATAGTTGAAACATGTAAACTTCTGTATTCTACTTAGCTCTTTTTCTACGTTACTCAGTGTTCAGAATAATTGTTTGGATTCATAAAATATGGTGAACGTGGGCAAAGCCGTGGGTAAAGTCTAGTGAATTTAAGTAAACTTTCATAGATATTATTTTCTTCTGCCAAGAGACTCTTTTCGCTATACAGCGTTTTATCCCTAATACTGGCAACTGTCGAATATTCGTCAGCATGGTCCCTGCTGTAGGAGCACTGTCGAATATTCGACATCGAGCCCCACTGTCGGCAGCCCTGAAGATGGTTTCCCGTGGTTTCCCATTTTCACACAAGGGTAATGCCGGGGCTGTACCTTAATTAAGGCCACGATCGCTTCCTTCCACTTCCTAGGCCTTTTTTATCCCATCGTCGCCATAAGACATTCTGTGTCCGTGCAACGTAAAGCAAATAGCAAAAAAAAAAAAAAAAAAAAAATATTCGACATGTTCGAACTTCATTATATATTTTCCTCAATTCTCCAGCAGATGTCATGAGAGTCTACATTTTTCATTCTCGATATCCACAGCAGTCGTTTCATTCATAGTTCAACCTCTTTGGGCGCAATTTCATGGAGATAAATCTGTGTGAGCGCCATTGCTGTAGTGTTTGTAAACAAACCTTCACGGGCTCTGCTTTGCTATTCTATTTCATTTTATTTCGTAGATTACTGTTCAGTGCGAGTTATTTTCTTCTGTATATATTTTGTTATTTGATTGATTATAGCATTTTTTAGTACAGTGTGTGTATAAATATGGCATCTTCATTACGGAAAATTAGTGATGAAGTAGGTCGAAATTTGTTAGAATATTAAATAGACGGATCTGACTTTGAGGATAATGAAAATGAAGCGACAGATTCCGAGTCAGATTCGAAATGTGCATTAGCCACGGTTAACCGTGCGTATTAGCTGTTTCTTCGCATCAAATATCGAAAAGGGAAAGTGATGATGAGCCTCCCATATCGCAACCAATATATTTTCCCTAATATTTTCAAGAATATACCTCTCATAGTGATGAAACATTTTCTAGTATATCTCAGTTTCTTTATGACATGTTTCAGTTTTGTGTACATATGATCAAATGTTTATTGTCATTATAATTATGAATTTAGGGATGACACTTTCTGAACAGCCTGTGCATTTTTCAAGTCAATACATTTACGCAATTTCGTGTAAACAGGACAATCAATAGTGTGTTAGCTTTACGTAGATTTATTTCATACATCGTGGATATTTTGTATTTTATTTATACAAGTAAAACTGCCAAATATGGCTGGCACCATAAGATTTAACATTATCAGTTCTAGGGTTATAAAAGCACAGGAATATATAACATTATTTATCCACTAAAATTAATTAACAAATGTACGACAGGACGTAGTATTGAATGAACAAAAAAAAAACACTGTATACAAAACTGGTGCTCTAAAATATGTCTATGAAAGAAGAACGTTGATATTCCTTGGAAATGAAATTCTTGAACAATAACAAAGATGGGAGGGAAAAGACTAAACAAGCTGGTGGCAGCTCTGTGAGATGACACGAGCAGAGTGGGGCATATTAAGTTGGCTGCTGCATCTGGGTCGAATGTCTGGCGAAGCGACCCGCTGACAGGTTGCCTTATTAAATCCCGGGAGATGAAGTCGTCCTGCTTGGCTCTGGGTGCTTCCTTGTTTCCTTCCCTTTCTAAAGTGAATGACGTTCAAATTCTCTTGCGCAAATGATTACAACTTCATTGTAATTAGTGAAGATGTAGCCGTCAAAGCATAGATTTCTGATTTCGTGTATCAACTGTATGTCATTAGAAGTTATAGATTTACCGAGTGAGGTGGCCGTGTGATTAGAAGCGCGCAGCTGTGACCATGCATTCGGGAGATAAAGGGGTCGAAGCCCACTGTCGGCAGCCCTGAAGATGATTTACCACTGTTTTCCCATTTTACACCAGGTAAATGCTGGGGCTGTACCTTAATTAAGGCCGCGACCACTTCTTTCCCCCTCCAAGCCCTTTCCTCTCCCATCGTCCCCGTAAAACCTGTATGCGTCGGTGCGACGTACAACAATTCTAAAAGAGTAATATATCTTCTTCTTATTTTCCTACCTCTTTTCCCACACCTGTGCGGTGGCGGGTGCAAACTGCGTCGCACACGTGGATTTGCCCCTGTTTTACGTCCAGATACTCTTCCTGCCCCAAAGCTATGTGGAGGGATGTAATCACTATTGCATGTTTCTGTGGTGGTTAGTAGTGTGGTATGTTGTCTGAATATGAAGAGGAGAGTGTTGGGACGGACACAAACACCCAGTCCCCGAGTCAGAAGAATTAATCAGACGTGATTAAAATCCACGACCCGGCCGATAATCGAACCCGGGACCCTCTGAACCGAAGGCCAGTACGCTGAACATTCAGCCAACGAGTCGTACTGATATAGTATACTTCACTACATGAAAAAGATGCTATTACGTACAGTATTTTACTATCACACTGTCTCTTAAAAGAGCCACGTAGCGAAAAAACTGTGAAGCAAGTGAGAGGAAACAGTACGCCTGGGACCCTTAAAAGTGAGTAAGTTGCCTGAAGAGTTAGTCCTATTAAATATTGGAGATGAAGAGGTGTACTTGAAGTTCGGTTTGCCAGAAAGGAGTTCATATGAATTTTCTTCGTAACTCTAATAATATCCAACGAAAGAATGTTTCTGTTTTGGCGCACACAATTTTTAGGATTAGAGTGTGGTGTTCTTAATTTTAATGGATGAAATATGCCACAAAATGGCCGAAACTGTACCATTTAATTGCAGAACTACTGTGCACATTCGTGTGTGATTTACGGCGCTCACTCACCCTATTGCCTTCATTTTTCGCAGTAACCTAGTACAATCTAATCTACCCGATGGCAGATACAACTCAAAACGGTTCACCAGATTACATTTCGTCACTGCCGGGACAAAACCTCCTATGTAAAATATTTTAGTTAAGAACTTTGGCCAGTAAGGTTCAGTCAACTAAGGTGCGATATTGTCTGAATATAGCCAAGGAATTCCCGCTCTTCATAATGTATGTGTTGCGGGTCAGTATATCTCCAAAAATATTATCACATAGGAGGTTTAGTTCCGGCAACGACGATTTTTTTCCTTTATAGGATGTTATTATATAAGTGACTGTTGTTTAGTTGATCCATTACTTAACTACAGCGTTTTAAAGATTTATTCCTGCTTAGTTGTTTACTTTTTGTATACTTTACATGCGAATTTTTGTGACGATTATATTACTCTTAAATATTTTTTACGTGGCGCGCAATCACTGCACTAAGGTTGTAGAAGGTAATTTATTAGTGGGTAAGAGAGATGATCCATGCATGGATAATATGTTTAGAAAAATAAAATAGATCGTGTTGGGGCAAAAAATACTATGAAAACCCCTACGGCAGATAATACTCAAAACGGGTTCACCAGATAACATTCGTTAATTTATAGGATGTTATTATATAAGTGATTGTTGTTATTACGAGTTCTTAATCACCACATCGTGATTATCTGATGTAGGTAATGAGTAGAGATGTAGTTAGAGAGTGAGTGTCTGCCATTATAATGAAAACTGCCGAAATTCATTGTGACTGGAAGTAGGTGTGAACATTCCCTAATCTGGTATTCACATGAGTAGCAACGTATGGCGACTTCCTCGTCATGTTTCTGGCGTAACAATAACAGCTCGTATTAAAAGCCACTTTTGTTGGGTTAATATTGGTGCCATGTTGGCATTCTGTTCATTGACGGATCCTTTAAGACTAGGCATGTCAAGGCCAAGCGCACGCCAGCCGACCTGCGTGCAGAATACTGTATCTTTTCTCCCGTGCGGTTTCGGCTGGCACAGCCTGACTCCAGCGGAGAAATTCGAAGGAGATGCGTTAAGGATGTGAAGTATTCCTTCGTCCATTGCGAACATAGAGCGCTACCTCTAAATGTCAGCTGTCCTCCACCAATATCATGAAAAGGGCATACTAAGTTATTAATTTACATGAAATAATAATAACATTATTGATAGATACAAGGACAATACTCAAAATACTACATACATTAACCAAATATTAAACGAAGAATCTAATTCTGATATGTTCAAGATACATTCAATTAATAATTTAAGAGTATTCTTGTTGTTAAATAAAGTTGTGATGCAATAACTTAAAAGCATTCCACTGGGCATCGTGGTTTCACTTCCTCTGAAAACAAATAAGTTGCCTAAAAGCGATCCATTTATGTTCACTGATCTTCTAAATCCTTCTAATATTTTCTGGCAATAAATCGGTCAGTGTTAGGCTTGATAGTGCAGGCAGACACTATTTTCCTTGCTGCATCGAGATTTGTTGATATTCATCCTGGGAAAGAACTGTTCACATAAGTAAATATTTTCTAATATTGACAGGAATTCTCCCACAAATCTCGGAATTGTGTGAAACGTAGCCTAATTGGACAAGTGTTCGTTAAAATTAAAAGTTTACTTACTAAGTTTATTTAGCACTGTGCTGGCAAAATTAATGACAATTACTCCACTTTCCTAGAAGAGATTACATAATTTACATGTGATATTAGTTCCGTTCACACGCACTGTTATATGACAAGAAGTAGCACTATTAAACTTAATGCAGGAGTGAAAATGTTCTCGTTTTCCTTTCTTTGCACACTTGCTTCAACCGTATGTCACATATTAACTCTTCTTCTTTCTTCTTCTTTTCCTGCCGCTTTTCCCCACACCTGTGGGGTCGCACATGTGGATTTGGCCTTTTTTACGGCCGGATGCCCTTCTTGACGCCAATCATATACGGGGGTATGTAAACACTATTGCGTGTTTCTGCGGTAGTTGGTAGTGTGGTATGTTGTATGAATATGATGAGGAGAGTGTTGGGACGGATATATACACCCAGTACCCGAGCCAGAAGGAATAATCAGAAGCGATTAAAATCCCCGACCCGGCTGGGAATCAAACCCGGGATCGTCTGAACCGAAGGAAAGTATGCTGACCATTCAGCCAATAAGTCGGACGCGTCACATATTATCTCAATCAGTTTCAGTTGTAAATTCTGGGGTGTGTCTTCTGGTTAAACATTAAACGGTACGGAAAAGAGCTACAATTGCCCTTCCAGAACATTAAGGTCCTGAAACCTCCTATTCTGTACAGTTGCGTATGATACTAACATTGAACTGTTTTCAGACGACATATCTTTTACACACTAAGCACTGAGCTTCCCCTTCATGTTCGCACGTAGGAAATAGTGCGATCTATCCAGGTCAAATCTACCGTAAGTTTTCCTCTTAGAACTCTCGTTTTGCATTGTTCTTTTGTTTCCCGTGGCACGAAGAGGTCTGATTTACTCATCCCTGCTGTGAGCGAACGTACTGTCAGTTCAGCTCCCCTCCCTCTCGCCTAGAGAGGTGAGATTCTGCCCGTAGACGTGCGAGGTCATTTTTAGGCCGTGCGATGTCTTACTGCGGGCACTGCTTTACATGCCTTCCTATCGATAAACCAACCTACTACCCCTACAACCCTAGCTTTCTTCCCGACCACCTAGACATAGCCCTCTCACGTAACCTTAATCTATTCCCATGTCTCACCTCTTAAGACTTCATAGACTCCGACCATACACCCGTCCTTCTCACAGTCAGCACGAACCTGATACCATCCCGCTTCACATTCGCACTATATACTGGGAACGATATCGCAGTACACTGAGCGAAGCTATCACTGGCAATCCTAGCATTCGCTCTAAGCTGAAGTAATTACGATGGCCATACGGAATGCAGCTAAAACTTCCGCCGTGGGACCTTCTACCAGAAAGCCTAAGGCTACCTCGCTACAGGACGAGATACTTCAAGTACTCAAGCTGAAGAACAGGGTTCGAGCCTTGTGGATGAACACAAGGGACCTTCGAACGAAGGCGCTCTGGAACAGACACAAGCGCAACCTACGAATCCTATTAGAATACCACCGTAGAGCTGCATTCAAGTCTCAACTCTCCGAATTAAGCTGAGCGGACGGCTCCGTCTATCGCATGTAACGTAAATTCACGGGTGAAAGGACAGGCATAACCGCGTTACATGGCCACAGATGGTTAGTCTACACTGATGAGGAAAAGGCAGAATCATAGCGGACACGTTGGAAACCGCGTGTTCTCCTAATGCTGAACCTGCGAATGAGGATTTCATAGACGAGGTGGAGGAAGATCTACTGGAAATAGACGATCCCCACCCGCCTCTGGAATTCAAATTCGTCTCTACCTCTGAGGTCATGTCCCATATTAAAAGGCTAAAGAACAGGAAAACCACCGGCCTGGACGGGACTTCAGCGGTATTCATAATGCCCCTCTACAAGAAGGCTATCACCTTTCTCACTAAGGTATTTAACGCTATATTTCGTTTCGCTCACTTTCCAGACTGCTGGAAAACAGCGAAAGTAATCACATCAGCTAGTAATAATAACACCTAATATTAATAATATGAAGTAGAGAGCGAATAAGAAGAGGAGGAAGAAGAATTTGAAGAGTACAAGAATAACTTCTGTAGTCCTACAAGTTCATACAATGGAGACAGTTTGAACACGCTCGTTTAACATTTCTGTAGTCCGATATCCCTCTGATCTCTGGTGGAAGATGTTTCTACTCGCGGCTGGTCGCAACAGTGAAGGAGTTGCTGTAGGTTGAGGATTTGTGTTTAGAAATATTGGGCAGTATCGTGCTAAGCCGTCTGGAATTTTTTTTCCATCATATTCTGAAAGAATATGAAATCGTATAGGACATTGTAAAGTAAAGATTTGGTGCAAGGTTGTGAAGGCATGTCACGTGCGTCTGTCTTCAGGCGTAGCCATACGAGGTCAATATAGGACTGGGTAACGTTAGCTCATAAGAGTGGAATGAATACGTAAGGCAAGATTAGAGAGGGCCCATAAACAGGGCATGAGGGCAAGTCTCATTGTGAAGCCGGTAGAAGAAAGAGGTGTTTAAGGAACATAGATCCGCTGGTTCGGTCATATACTTAGAATGTCAGAGCTCCAGTAGCGGTGTATGCCTTGAGATGCACAGTATGAAGGCAAAAGACGTTTAGTGGAATAATGTGGTAGAAAATCATCAAGGATGATCTGGCTGTAAGAGGAATGGACATGAGAGTAGCCAGGATCGTAACAAAAAACAGACATCACTGGAATGCTCTCTGCCAAACCTCAGCATCACGAGTTAAATAAGGTCTGGAAGAAGGAACGGAAAAAGCCCACACATGTATTTATATATCGAAAGGTGACCGACCATTCACGGTACTGTGGATTGCTCCCTGCCCTGTAAATTTACTCCATCTGCTACGGTTCTTCCCTATCTTCTTCCAGTCTAAAACTACACCTACTTCATTCAGATCCTTCTCAAGTTTTGATCTCTTCTTGATCTAGGTCTTTCTAGGGGTCTCTTCCGCTTAGAAATACTTCCATTACTGCGCTTGCTGTTAGCATTTCTGCCATTATGGCCATGCGACCCGTCCACTGCATCATTTTGCTCCCGATCAGACAGGCAAACAGGTAAACCTTATCATTTATCCTCTGACTCCAAATACTACATTTATCCACTAGTCTCATTACGTTCATCCATTATATATTTTTTTCAAATGTTACATAATTTTACTGCCTTATATTTTGGCCCGCTATGTTTTAGAACCGTGGGAAATACTTGGTCATATGGTGTAAAATTTTCTAAGGTATCCAACTTTACACAGAATCTAGTAAAAAGGAAGATTGTAGATTGTAGATTGTAGATTGTAGATTGTAGATTGTAAATACAGGGTGGTCAGAAACGACGTGAACCGAGTATATAAGTGTTGGAGCATAAGTCATACCGACATGTAATTCGAAAAACTTCGCCGAGATCTCATGCTGTTGTCATTGACGTTAGCCAATCAGATTGCTTCGAGGCGGATTCAAATGGGCTTTACGAGGCGGTGTTGCTAAATCTGCACGCGGCTTGGTCGGGTTTGAGAGCCACGCCGAGAAATGCGTATCAAACAGTAATACACCGTGGGTTTCAGTCAGTGCCACAATAGCTGCTTGCTATGGGGCGATCCTATCAGTTGGGATTTCCTTGTTCAAGTCCCTCCCCTGGAGAAGTTTATATCCTCTATTAGTGCCCTCAAGCCGTTCATAAGCCAAGTACAGATTTTGCAGCACCGCCTCGCAAAACCCATGTGAAGTTACCCGCGAAGCGATCAGATTGGCTAAATTCAGTAGTTGATAAAATGATGGCGCGAGATATCTCTTTTGTTTCCAATTATTTATCATTATGGCCAACCCTCTAGCACTCATATACCCGGTTCACGTCGTTTTCGATCACTCTGTATGTAATTTCTTCCTAGCATAAATATAACTACCTAGTTGAAGCGTGCTCTATTCACCCGGAAGGGCGAGGGTTTGATTCTCCTTCAGGAAGTATAAACATTTAAGAAACGAACTTTTTAACTTCTGGATGTGTACAAAGTTCTGATGTTCACTCAGCCTACACCAAAAAAAGAGTAGGCCAACCAATTTAATTCTTGGGGGTGGAGGTAGTCGGGCATAGAGGTAGCCTCTTTTTATTTTTTATTTTTTTATTGATAAATAGGGTTCCAGAGAGCAAGAGCTCTGTCAAGAGGAACAATACATAGATAATTACAATGGTGGATTAACGCATAAGGTCTAAACGTGAAAGAGTAATTATAGTGGTTTTACATATACTGTAAGTATCACAATTTACCTAAAGGATAGGATTATATTAAGTGGATTATTATCAGAGTAACAATACAGGAGGAACAACTTTTTGACTTTTAAGATTTGGAAATGGAAATATCAGAGAAATAACTGTTACACATTTATAGTGCTTAACAGGTATTTCTTAAGCTTATTACGAAATGGCACAGTTTTAGAGATGATTGCTATGTTGTCAGGAATGCTGTTATATTCACATATTAGTAAGTGTTGCACTCCCTTAGTGCCAAACCTTGTTGTATAATTTTGATGAACATGTAATTTATTTTTTTGCCTTGTCTTATATGAATGGATGTCAGTGACTTTAGGAAATTCAGAGATGGTGAACATTTTATTATGCAAGAATTTATGGATAAGAAGTGATGCATTTAATGAGATTAATTACTTAAGAGGTAATATATTTGTTTCAGAGTATATTATATTTCGAGAATATAGTTGATGAAATCCATACATAAATCTAATAACTCTGTTTTGTAAGGCCTCCAAAGTATTTAAGTTATTTTGGGTTGCTTTGTCCCAAATGAAACACAAGTAAGAAAGTCGAGATTGTATCATTGTGAAATAAATTAGACGAAGAGTGTCAATTGTTAGTAGGTACTTAATCTTGCCAATGATACCAACCAAGACAGAGATTTTATTTTTTTACATTTAATATATGCGGTGTCCAGGAGAGGGCGCTATCAATTATTAGTCCAAGATATTTAACTTATTTAACCCATTGCAACTTCGTAGTGCCAAATAATATATTTGTAGTTGCATTTAGGTCATTTTGTGATTTATCGAACATCATACAGACAGTTTTCGAGTAATTGGCTGTTAGAAGATTTTTCTCAGCCATTCATCTAAGATATGACAGTCATGCTGGATATCTGCAACTATTTCATCTTCAGAATTTAATGAATAGAACAGTGAAGTATCATCTGCCGAAAGTGATATTTTACCCTTAAAAGAACACAGGGCTATGTCATTAATATATATGAGAAACAAAATTGGACCCAATATGGAACCTTGTTGTACACCAAAGCAGATCTTTTGCAGTTCGTTTTTATTCATGCCAATCTGAACATATTGTTGTCGATTTGATAAGAAATCCTTAAACCAGAGCAGCGAGGGACCTCTCACACCTGCCTTTTCCAGTTTGTATATCATAAGTTCATGGCTAACAGTATCAAAAGCCTTTTTTAAGTCAATAAACAACCCAGCAGTCTTGTAACCTTTATCAATATAATTTTGAAGCTCAATTATAATGTCCATTAAGACAGGATTTACCCCAGCCTTTTCTCTCAAGCCATATTGAAATCTGGAAAAATAATTGCATTTTTCGAGGTAACTAATAAGCCTAACTTTGACAACAGTTTCTAATATTTTAGATAATTCAGGTGGTACTGTGATGGGTCGGTAGTTTCCAGGGTCGGATCTATCATTCTGTTTGTGTATAGGAACCACTACAGAGATCTTTAACGGATCAGGGACAATGCCTTTTGCCAAAGAGCAGTTGATAAATTCTGATATTGGACCAGAGAGTGCTCGATTACAGATTTTGAGAAGTTTACTGGAAATACCATCACTAGCAACTGAGCGAGCATGTTTGAGAGAATTGATTATTGCAGACACTTCTTCTGGAGAACATGGTTCTAGGAAAAGGGAATTAGGATGATTATTGATTGTAGCAGTATGTTCAGGATGTGGAACAATATTTGAAGATAGTGTGGCAGGGATTGAGATAAAATGATTATTCAGGGCATTGCAAATGTCACTTTTATCTTGAAAACATTCAATCCCTAGCTTGATACGTGCAATATTGATTGTTGATTTTGATGGTTTACGAAGAACTTCATTTATGAGTTGCCAGGTGTGTTTAGTATTGTGTAGATTGTTTTAAAATTGATTATCATAGTACGACTTCTTGAGAGTCCTTTTCAGGGTTGTAACTCTAATGCAGTAACTTTTATACTGTTGTCTGGGTGTTTTCTCAATTTACTGTAGAGAAGTGCTTTATGCCTGCAGAGTGATGCAAGTTCTGGTGTGCACCATGCATTCAGAATAGTGTTTGCATTTTGATGATGAAATTTTCTAACTGTTGATGCATAGTCAAGACCACTTTGAATGTATCTGGTTAAAGCAACATGTGAAGCATTTATGTCCCCACCATTTACCCACTGGAATTGGTGTTGCTCAAAATATAATCCCTTTCATAATCTAAATATTTATATGAGTATCGTTTTGGCTCTCTGGGAGTAGGCCTATAAATAGATGTTTTTGAAATATCTAAACTAAAGAGCAAGAGATTATGGTCACTCATATAATCAATTATGTTATCTACAGACCAGTTATTAAGTTTTATGCTGCATAGAAAGTGGTCGATTAGTGAATTGTTCGAACTCAGTCTGGTAAGGTATATTGTGTTACAGTTTTTAAGGCCATAGCTCTGCATGAACGAATTATATTCATTAGTTAATACTGCATTTGAGAGTAAATTTATGTTAAAGTCACCAACAACAATTATATTTCTATGTTTTATTTGTTGAGTATTATTTCTTTGTCATCACATAGCTCTGTCCAGTTTGAAGTGACTGGATTGTAAACAGCTATGATGATATAACTACACCCTGACTTAGAAATCTCAACAACCAGAATATTATGATGCTTTTGGACGTTATAGATTATATTACATTGCCACAATTTGTTTTTAGCATAAATTGATACTCCCCCACCCTTAAGTGATTTTTCAGAAGGAATTCTAAAGGAATGAAATGCTTCATAACCTGTGATATTGTAAAAGTTAAACTCATCACCTTTTACAGACAACCATGTTTCGACAACAACTATAAAATCGATATTCTGAATTAACTCTATGCGATCAGCGATCATCTCTAACTTACCATTTCGTATGCTACGAGAATTGAGATACATTATTCTCAAGGATGGAGCAATTGTTCCAAGTGATGTAACCAAGTCACTATATTGAAAGTATGAGTTCCATTGTCTTTCTGCCATTGGTGTAGTTTAAAAGAAGAGGAAGAGAAACATAAATATAAAACATAAGAAGGACTCTGTGAAGACTGACAGCTCATTTAGACCTAGATGCTGCGAGCCTAATCAATTTTTCAATATCGTCTTCACATTTGATTGTAAATACTTCGAGGGAGGTGGCAGAGATTTTTGCCAGAATCCACCCTTGTCTCACAAATGCACGTTCAATTCCCTTTGTCCTAGCGTCACGAGCCTTCTTGAAGAGATATTCATTGCAGGGCGTAAGGTGTTCGTTCAAGTATATATTCACTTTTGGACCACCAAAGCCTAGGAGAGAAGAGGTTATGACCTTCTGGCGTCTTGCTGATTTCAAAAGAGCATCCTTTTTGGAGCGTTGGACAAATCTGACGATTACGGGCTTCACACTGTTTTTGTTGAAAGAAGAAACCCTGTGAACAGTGTCGATGCTGTCCGGGTATATTGGTACATCAAGGATGTCTCCAATTTTCTGGACAATTTCAGTTAAGTTTTCTTCTGAGTGGTACGGAATCCCGGATATTTTCATATTATTAGCTCTTGAATATTGTTTTAGTTCTTCAACGTCGAGTTTCAGCTGTGTCACTTCTCCGGAAAGGGTGCAGTTATTCGATTTTAAGTCTTGTACTGTGTTGTTCAGCACTATCAGTTCTGATTGCATTTTGCCCACCTCAACACTAAAATCGTCAAATTTGTCACTGACAAATTGGACAGAAGTCTTCAGTTCTTTATACACTGGTTGTAGTTCACCAAGTTTGCTTAATATTACGTTGAATTTTGTGGAAATAGAGTCTTGTATATTTGAGTCTGGTGGAACGACAACCTCAGGTTCGAGTGACGCCGAGTTGCAGGTCAAACATATCCATAGCCTATCTTTTTTTGGAAGACTAAGTAGGCGATCTATTTCATTTTTTGGTTGACCTCATGCATTCTTCCTTCATGTGAAACCACTTCAGGCACTTTTTACACTTTACCTTCATATTATTATCTTTAAATTTCTCGGAGCACTTCACACATCTATCCGCCATGTTGAAAGGGTATACCTTTACCTCATTTAATGCCAAGGATAGTGATAGCCTTTACCTTCACTCCTCCAAGGACCTTCGTGGCTTGTATGGAGGTTGTAAAAAAAGCACAGTATAAAGCTCAAAGTATGACTTGCGATCAAATATTTTATGAATTATTTTTGTCTTCAGTAACTGTCACACGGAGTTCAGTGCAATTCTGTCAACTTACATTCATTTTCACAGAAAAATCTACAATAGCTCTCCCTTACTGACTGTTTTCCACAATATTAAGAAATTCGCAGCTCACTTTTAAGAGGCCAGTGAGAACCGGAACAAGTTCGCTAAAAACACTAGAAAGTTGGATGGGAGGCTTAAAGGGATGATAGAGGGGTGAAGGAGGGAATGTGGTTAGATGAGGGCCGTAAGAGGAAGTGATGGGTAGTGGGGGGTGGGGGAAGGAAGAAAAGACGCTTCCTAATCAGAAATACTCGAAGGAAGAGAACACTTTGTTAACTTTGAACCCGCAGTAAACGCTCGTCTTACGTAGTCGGCGGCAAAGGCTTCCCTCCCTTTCCCTTAATCAGACGTGTTTTGTGCTTTAAAAAGGGATTTCACCAAATTCTCCCTCTAATACCAATGAAATGCTTCTTTCAGCATTTTTATTTTAAAAAATCAATTGCATTTAAAACGTAGAAGATTACTTTTGAACAAGGTTTAAAATGAGGGGAGATGGGGATGAGAATAAAATGAAAAATAAAAGAGGAAGTAGTGAGGGAGGGATGCGCTGTTCTAGTTCAACCTATAATGAACCAAAGAGAACGTGCATTATATGTGCCACCACCTACTTTGGGAAAATGAATTCCAGTTCAGAATATTCCCACCTTTTGTTGTCCGTTTACTCCCTGACTTTCTCCCCTACATTTACACAGATAAAATATCAACTAACTCAACACCCACCAACCCCTGTTATTCGTTCATTGGCTGTTAACAATCCACTGTGAAAAACTGAAATTTCTCCCTGCTTCTATGGTAATGTTAATTTCCTGGACAGAGGGGAGATGAAAGTTACACGGCACTTTGGGTTGGAGTAGCACTTTGTTGGGAGGAGATGAAACTGCAACGGTGGCAGTGGCGGTATGAAGTAAAAGTGTGAGGGTGGGTGTCGGTATGTACAGAGGAACGAGGAGTAATTGGGACTGGAAGTGAATCTTAATAGCTATTAAAAGAATCTTATAATCCTTAACCAGCACTTGGGTGATTTGTGTCCAATTACTTCCACGTGCTGAGGGTGTGTTTCAAGAAGCTGAAGCTAACAGGCACAAGAAGAGTATAACCACTGATGTAAAACAAGACGATATTATTAAAAAAGAATATGTTTAACGTTGGTAACATTAACACGGACGTAATATCTCAGTGATCACTTAATGTTAATGTTATTCTGGAGGATAAAATTACAAAGACAGTCAATGTAAATTACTATCTTTGAAAACTATATTTAAACTGTCAAAAATAACATTATCAATTTTTAGTCTACAATTAAGGGGCGGTGGTGTCGCCTTCAGGTCCAAAAATATCAGCTTTTGTATTTTTTATGACTTTTACAACTTTGAAGTCCATTAGGTTATGCATGTTGGGCCGTCGAGGAAAAATTCCTAACGCCCTTAAAAAGAGTTTAAATGAAGAGTTGACACATACGGTTATGGTCTATCTTCAGTAATGAATTCAGGTTCTTAAAGATACATTCACATTTTACTTCCCATGAGGAAATTAATGTTGTTGTACATTTAAAGGAATGATTTTTTTTGTGTCCATTCGTATTAAGGCTGCTTCCATTGTAAAGCCTGTGTTCAGGAAACTTCCGATTGAGAAGTTCACCGTAAATGCTTGTATTGTCGAAATCAGAACCCTAATGAATCATTCCATAGTGTTGTATGGAGTAAGGTTACAAAAATAATGACTGCAAGATATCAGGCATTTTGCACTGGTATTCATGATACTATAATTACTTTCAATGAAGGGTGCGCTGGTAGGACGAAAGTAGTGTAGCGAGCCAGGATTGAACACCCTGTCCGGCTCCATGGCTAAATGGTTAGAGTGCTGGCCTTTGGTCACAGGGGTCACGAGTTCGATTCCCTGCAGGGTCGGGAATTTTAACCATCATTGGATAATTTCTATGGCATGGGGGTTGGGTGTATGTGTCGTCCTCATCATCATTTCATCCTCATCATGATGCGCAGTTCGCCTACAGTCATCAAATCGAAACACCTGCATCTGGCGAGCCGACCATGTCCTCGGACACTAAAAGCCATACGCCATTTCATTTTCATTGAACACCCTCCGTATATTTCAAGAAATTGATTATATGAGGACAGAAATTCCTGGCCTCCATACTTCTGTTATCTCCAAAGCTTGAAGAACTGTGCATGAAAACTATGGAATTTCTAGGGAAGATACTGCTGACTCCGATGATCCATAATATGGTACTGGTATACATTAAGGTAAACTTTATTTTGTTTTTATCCATTTGTGTGGGGTTTTTAAGGAAAAGTTACTAGTATTTCAGGAACTGCGAGGCATATTAGTATGAAATATCAATCATTTATACTATTGTTTGTTTTCACATTTCGCATTTTTGAAACATTGATTAAAAACTGTTCAATTGATTTGGCTAAAAAAAGTCTTAAAATATCAATAAAAATGGGTGTCCGTTAAATTATACAAATTTAATCTGTTTTTTTATTCAAAGGCTAAACTACACTGTTGAAACAAAAATCCCTCATACTGTATATGCGCCAAATTTCATAGTGATATTATTGTTAGTCTTCTCAATATGTGTACCTAAATTAGGTGAAATCGGCATTGTGAATACAGGAGGTATCTCCTCCTCTTAATAGAGATGTTATACTCATCAATTCAGATCACTACAACAAGACGTGTCCAAATTTAAAGCTTTGAAAGAAATAGTGTTATTTTATTATTCTAATGTGAATATTGAAGTCATTCACCTGTTGTTGTCTTTTTACCTGTAGTATAACACTATTACGAGTTCTTAATCACCACATCGTGATTATCTGATGTAGATAATACGGGATCAGTCTGTCCTTTATTGTAGTTACTGGGATGTAAAGCCATCAAAACTTTACACCCTCTGTTTTCATCTACAAACAGTGGATGTGTGTTCTCTCGGACTGCTACAAAAGCAAGTGTTTGTCATCACGGCCGCGTACATATTAACGGAAGCAAGACGAACGACTATCTGAATTGGCTCCCGGAACGATACGTAGCGTCCGGATTATCTCAAAAATTATTTTCTGAATTGGTTGCCTAGAAAAGAAATTCGCATCCCGACTGGCTCCTGAATTACATTGGAATTTGGCACTGAATCGACGCACACTGCATCAACATTTTCCCTTACATTTTAAGGCTTGGATAACGGATTAGTGGACTTCGGTTCAAAGGATTGCTGGTTCAATTCCAGGGTGGATAGGAGATGTTTAACATGTCTGGTTAATGCCTCTGTATCGAAGATTTGGTGTTTATGTTTCTCAATTCATACATTTTCATACAGACATGACACTATGAACCACCATAGAAACACGTAATAGTGAATACTTCCCTAGACTTATGGTTGGTGTCAGGAATGACATCAGGCCGTAAGACAGGACCAAGTCCACTTGCATGACACAGTTCACCACTGCAACCTTACCAGAAAGTCGAAAAATCCAGTAGCAGCAGCAGAAGAAGAAGGAGAAGAGGGAAGAGAAGAAGAAGGAGCAGCAAATTATTAGAGATTGGGCCTACACTACACTGTTAGATTTAGGAACCAAATATCTTTCCATTCATGCTACTACCAAATAAAGGATTTGCTTCCAAATTCTGCTTCTTCCAACTGGCGGCTGCTGTGTAGAAAGCAAACCAAAAACCCAAGGATAGAGTCATGAAAGACATTTAAATAGAATATTGTAAATGAAAAGAAACATGTGATTTCTCTAAACAAAGAATCACATATTTATTGCTTTTTACCATGTACACGAGATCTTTCCCACTCATCTCCATACACACGTTATTTTTCAGAATGTGAGGTGATTCTCTAACCGGTATTTCCGACAGAATTTTACCTTGATATCTGATAAATTATATTTCTGGCGACAATAGGAAACAGTCGGTTCTTACATGCTGCACTGTCATTATGCATTTCTATCGGCTGTTCCTCAACATTTTCCTATCTGATGGTCAGTGCAGTTATATTACTGGAACCAGTGGATGAGTTGTTTCCTTTTCATATGTAATTCTGTTATCAAATGTTTTCTTTTTCAGGTAGTGTATGGATTTATGTATTCAAAATTAGTTTCAGCAGACTGAAGGATCTGACAGTTATAAATTAACTGAGTCGAAATTGAAAAGAGATGGCTTCAGATAGTATTATTATTATTATTATTATTATTATTATTATTATTATTATTATTATTATTATTATTATTATTATTATTATTTTTATTCATCATCATCATCATCTGTTTACCCTCCAGGGTCGGCTTTTCCCTCGGACACAGCGAGGGATCCCACCTCTACCGCCTCAAGGGCAGTGTCCTGGAGCTTCAGACTCTTGGTCGGGGATACAACTGGGGAGAATGACCAGTACCTCGCCCAGGCGGCCTCACCTGCTATGCTGAACAGGGGCCTTGTGGAGGGATGGGAATATTGGAAGGGATAGACAAGGAAGAGGAAAGGAAGCGGCCGTGGCCTTATGTTAGGTACCATCCCGGCATTCGCCTGGAGGAGAAGTGGGAAACCACGGAAAACCACTTCCAGGATGGCTGAGGTGGGAATCGAACCCACCTCTACTCAGTTGACCTCCCGAGGCTGAGTGGACCCCGTTCCAGCCCTCATACCACTTTTCAAATTTCGTGGCAGAGCCGGGAATCGAACCCGGACCTCCGGGGGTGGCAGCTAATCACGCTAACCACTACACCACAGAGGCGGACATTATTTTTATTAAGAAATAATTATAGTAGTAGCAAATATAATGTGTACTTTCCAGGCTAGTAAGCAAAGGGGCCTAAGCATTCATGTCCAAAATTTGACACGGGATGTTTAGCAAAAAAAAAAAAAAAAATGTCAATTCAACAACTCAAGAAGATAATAGTGTATGGCCGAAAATAATCTAAAATCTAGACTATAAGAGAAGTGCCTGGCACTGTGTTTATCCCAGCTTCAAATTTAATGCAAACAACGAATGTATAACTCCTTCGAGGACCAGGGATGGTGTATAATAATCAAATCTCGTGAAAATAACTTTGAAAAACGTGTGTTGAATCAAAGATTTCATCACATTGCAATAGGTTTATAGTGATATTCAACTGCAAGCGTTGTAGAAATGAAATGGCGTATGGCTTTTAGTGCCGGGAGTGTCCGAGAACAAGTTCGGCTCGCCAGATGCAGGTCTTTTCATTTGACACTTGCAGGCGATCTGCCCGTCATGATGAGGATGAAATAATGATGAAAACGACACATACACCCAGCCCCCGTGCCAGTGAAATTAACGGATGACCGTTAAAATTCCTGACCCTGCCGGGAATCGAACCCGGGACCCCTGTGACCAAAGGTCAACACGCTAACCATTTATCAACTGAGCCGGACAGCGCTGTAGAATACCGAGAATAGAGTAACTCCCTAATTATTTATTTCAAATTTACTGTTGAGGAAAGATTTCTAGTGTATGTAAAATATTGGATTAGCGGACTTTGTAATAAGCTCAAGGTCTTCTCAACATCAGTTACTGAACTCCAAAACACAAACGTAACACTATTGTTTAGCCACTAGAGAGAAAGACTTTGAAATTATTTTGATTTCCTTTAAATAACATTGTACTTAACATTAAAAAACACAAGTTCTTTACCAACCTGCACCAAACAGAAATGAGGCAGCTCTTTTCACCACGGTCACTGCCAAGACCCTGCACGGTATCAAACACTTTCCTTATCTTAGCAGCCTCTGATGTCTTAGTGCGGCATTTAGTCATTTCTTAAAATAGTCTTTGAAAACAATGAGCTCAATGTCCAGAGCAAATGAAACCTCAACTTTTGTATAAGTGTAATGGTGAAGTAAAACTGGGTAAACATCCTCTCTTAACAGTCCGATCCTTCGAATAAGTAATCTGCGAAAGAAAAATACGGGCTACGAATGGAGTCAAGATTTAAAACACCATAAACCTCACAAACCTAATACCGTCGGGGTCGGAAAGGAATACGAGCTGATCAACGGAGGTCGGATGGAAAAGATGAAAGTGAGTAGTCTGACGCAGTTAAGTGGAAGCAATGTCGGACTCACCCCGGGGACCCGTGGTTGCCAATCCACACTCCCATGTTGAAGATCCCTTGGGTCCGCTTTTAATCACCCCATAAGACTGGCAGTGAATACCATGGATGTATTATACAGGGTTATTCACCTAACATGTTACACAGAAATAACTTCTAAACCATTAAATATATCGGCATTCTGTTTTCATATTCGTAAATGGCACCCAGGGCCTTGTAAAACAACGCACTACTTAGTCTCATGGGATGATTGATAACCGAGATACTGATACAAACTCCATATTTTTAAACGGAACAGCATAAATTCAAAGATCTGACCTAAAAGATCAACTGCGTACAAGTTCAAATATGTTAATATTTTCAAAATCGGACAATTACTTTTTGAGATATAAATAAGAACAGTATGCGCGGTTTTGCACGCCGCATCAGACGGCGTGAAGTCGGGCAAGGACATATTGAGGCGCAAGCTGCTTCCTGGCCTTGATTCCAGCCACAGAACGGATACCAGGCATGTACTGTAAACATAATGTGATGTACCGTAACCGTAACTGGGTGTGCAACGTTATTGTATGACTGGCGAACACACAACGGGGAAGGGAGATTAAAGTTGTATTGTTTTGTTTTGACATGTAATAGGTTGCGCTCAGTTTAGCGTTTTTTTCTCACGGATGGGAATGGGAAGGATTTGGAAAGGAAGTCGGCCGTGGCCTATCACAAAGTTACCTATCCGGTATTTGCCTGGTGTTGAAGATGGGACACCATGAAAATCACTTTCAGGTTGGGCGAGGTAGGACTCGAACCTACGCCCTTCCGAATGCACGCTACTACATTCGCGCTGGAGCTCTGCGGAGATTAATTGAGTGTAAAATAAAACATAAATAATAGTGTTGCTGCCATCTCACCACGATCAGCTCTGACCATTTGCTTTTCTAGAAGGAGGTCTTTCGGTGTTTTTTGCTATGTTTATTTCTCAACTCAAAGAGTAGTATGAACTGTACACTAAAACCAGTGACAATTATAGCTTTCGTTATGTTCCTTTCAAGGCAAAGTACTTATTCTATTCCTTTTAAACACATCAACCCTTTCTGTCCTGTCATGTGTTCGTCTGTCATACACACTTTGCAAACCCATCGCATGTGTACGAGGTGCTTACATGCCTGGTATCTATTCTGTGGCTGAACTAACTCCCAGGAAACTGCTTGCGCCTCAATATGTCCTTGCCCGACTTCACGCCGTCTAATGCGGCAGCGAAACCGCGCATGCTGTTCTTACTTATATCTCAAAAAGTAATCGTCCGATTTTGAAAATACATATTTGAACTTGTACGCAGATGAACTTTTAAATCAGCTGTATGAATTTGTGCCGTTCTATTTAAAAATATGGAGTGAGTATCAATATCTTGGTTGTTAATCACCCCATGAGACTAAGTAGCAGGTTATTTTACAAGACCCTGCGTACCATTTACAAATATGAAAACAGAATACTGATATATTTAATGGTTTAGAAGTTATTTCCGTGTAACATGTTAGGTGAATAACCCTGTATATATCACCCCGCCCAAAACGAGAGGATAAGTAATCAAGGAAGACTAAGTAAAAGTTACATGAACGTTTTCCAAGAAGAATTACCGAACTGACATCGGCATCTGGAAGGACGGAGTGTCTAATCGATCAATGGCGAAGTATTATCAACGAGGGCCCATAGCATTCTGAACAACAGCGATGAGGTCCTATGAAAAGATTCTGTCTAAAATTTTACAGACGAAATGACTAGAATTATTACAAAAATGAGCGTTACTGGATTTGATCCTGCTGGGGGCTGTACCTTAATTAAGACCATGGCAACTTCCTTCCCACTCCTAGCCCTTTCCTCTTCCATCGTCGCCATAAGACCTGTCCTTATTGGTGCGACCTGAAGCCAATTGTAAAACTAAGTAAAAATGCACAGCAAAACAAAATTAGGGGAACATGTCTTGTAACGTCTGGTATGTGAACGTTAATTTGGTAGATGGGGGTTCCAATGGTCGTACAGCATACCTTGAGACCTTACCTACGCAGGGTACGTCAAATCAAAATTATACTCCATCTGTAGGCGTTTCCATGCATTAAACTGTCAGGTGACCACTCAAAACAAAGTGAATAGCGGTGTGTCTGTGTGTCGTTGTGAGGTAAACCGACTACTGCGGTCATGTGAGCACGTTGTACGTAAACCAGCACATCCTCTTAGACATCTTAACGAGGTTCAAGTCGCAAGGGCCGTCATTCTGATCCAGAAAAGATGGATTTCGTCGTGTTGCTGTGGATCACAATGTTTCTCCGTTAGTTATTCAACGCTTGTGGAATCGCCACAATGAGACCGGCCAGTTCACAAAAAGGGTTGGACAAGGTGGTGGACTCACGACAACCCCACAGGATGACCGATATCTGACCATCTGTGCGTTGTGGCGTCGTTCAGCAACTGCCGGAAAACTGCAAAAAGACGTCAGGAGGGTCACTGGAGTCACGGTGTCTGACCAGACAGTAAGGAGCAGGTTGAGAGAAGTGTCCTCAAGACCCAGACTTCACCGCGCAGCTCGCCTTCTGTTTGCCCGTACCCACCTCAACTGGCAACTTCGCCATTGGCGACCTGTGTTGTTCACAGACGTGTCCAGATTTCCCTTGACACAGCGTGATAAACGTCTACGTGTATGGAGACGCCATGGTGAGCAGTCCATGCCAAATGTTGTCCAGGAAGGCGACCGATTCAGACAAGCTCTGTGATGGTATGGGGTGGCATCAGTACTGATGGCCGTACGGATCTTGTCGTCGTCCGTGGTAATCTTACCGCTCCGGGATACATCGAGCAGATACTGCTACAGCATGTGTTGGTTGCTGCATACGGTGTTGGCCTTGAATTCGTACTCATGTACGACAATGCCAGGGTTCATGTAGCGCGCATCACCAGAGCTGTCTTGCGAGAACTGGATATTCAAGAGATGGAATTGCCATCAATGTGTCCCTACGTTAATCCCATCGAGCATGTGTGGGATAGGTTTGAAAGAATTGTTCGTGGGCGTCCTGTTCCACCACAGACTCTCCAAGACCTCGAACAGTCTCTCATTGTAGAATGGGACCTGATACCGCAACGTGACCTCCGTCGACTTATATGGAGCATGCCACGTAGGTGCCAAGCTGTGATAAATGCTCGTGGAGGACATAAACAATACTGATGCTCTCCAACTGTGATAAAAATCAACCCTGGAGGACTGTTATCACTTTGTTTTCGTCCGTATTTGGACATTTCCGTTTGTGTTCTGAAAATGAACGCGAATCCATCAATGTTATTTTGTATACTTCAACGGTAACGAATAAAGGTGTGGTTGGTAATATACCTTGGTGTGAGGTATTGTTTTGTGGAGCATGGCATACGTTCAAAAACATGTTTCCCTAATTCTTTTGAAGTGTGTATATAAAGGTTTGATCTGCCAGCATTGAGGCAGAGCTTGTGGTTCCAAACTTGGCTACTTCAGCCATCTAAAATCCCATAATCGGTAACAATGATGCACTCGAAAGACAATATTTTCATTCGTTAGAGAGTGCATGACTATGAAGATGATGATGACCAGGATGATGAGTTGAGAAGGAAAACAATATATACCGAGTGAGATGGACATCCCGCAGCTGTGAGCTTGCATTCGGGTGATAGTGGGTTCCAATCCCACTGTGGGCAGCCCTGAAGATAGGAAGGTAGGACCGTACTATTTACGTCTTTTGTTGCATACGATGCTCCGTAAATTATTGGGATATCGTGACCATTGACAGTAGCGGTAGCGTTCTATAACTCCGACGAAGATATTAGGTTTGAGACCAATGTTTATTTTTCCTTCGTGTGTTGTGAGCTACCTCTGTAAATATTGGAATATTGGAATTTTCTTCATGTATAGAATTTTGTGTTTAGGATACCCCTGGAGCTCCTATCCTTGTAGCTAAAGTCATACTTGCCCTTGTCGAAACCTTAAAAACCGGTGCCAAGTTTCATGAAAATCCGCCAATCCATTTTCCTTTGATGTTGTAACAGACGAACAAACATACTGTGTAAACAGTCAAACCGAGAAGGAGAGAAAACAGAACTGAACCTAACGTAGGCTACCATTATTGGCAAAGGTTGAGTATAAGCACAATATTTATCATTTCATCTTTTACTATTTAGAAACAATGTAAATAATCGTTCTATTTATTAAATATCGAAAAATGCAAATATAATTTCTAATGTCTTCTCGACGAAGTAGAAAAAAGGATATGAAAAGTAGGAAAAGCCAGTCCCAACTTTGAGCTGTACCACCTGGTACCATTCATGCTGCACATAAGCGAGTGGTATATGTCACTAGGTCTTGATAGACCTATTCCCACGGTTCCAGGCATCATTCGTACACGTCCCTACGACAGAGCACTGACAATACAGATAGGCAATTGGTCATGGATTATGGAAAATGTCAGAACTGTGGCCAAGTTTTTTGGAGCATTTGGTGCACGTATTTCAAGATATACAACATGAGGAATATTGCTTCATGTGGTCCTGGTTTTCTTCGAAAGCCAAACTTTGTGCAATTATCCATTTTTCTCCCGAGATCATCAGCATTTCCAGAAACATGCTGAGGTAAGGATGATTAAGTCCTCCTCATAATCTTCTATTTTCACTTGTGTTTAAGAGGAGATGGCAGGAAATCTTCAGGGGTGGGGACTCAAAATACGGTTATTGAGACAAAACCAGTCTCCCATTCTAGGAATGAGAATTGGATTGAATTATTATTATTATTATTATTATTATTATTATTATTATTATTATTATTATTATTATTATTATTATTATTATTATTTATTATTACTACTACTACTACTACTACTACTACTACTACTATTATATAATTGCTGCAGGCATTATAATTTCCTCTAAAGATCACGGAGCAATATATTCCCCAAATATAAGCCATTGTATTTGTCCATATGTGAGAGTTAAATCACTCATTTTTGGAATGGCACTGCGCAGTGTTACTTAAATTCTCATTAATCTTCTTTCATCACGTAGAAGTTAAATTAAACGAAATGGGGAGGAAACAAACAAAAAAAACGAGTTAAATACAGCATCAAATTAGGTTCACACATCAACAGCGACCAAGATAGATTGCGTATGGTGCGGTAAAGGCTGGAAAGAGAGATATTTCAGCGTAAACTAACGACATCTTAAACGAGTATGGATAGGTATTAATGAGGAGGTAGGTAACATTGTGCGCGCGAGGGTAGGTGGCGTGACATTCGTAGTTAATTGGTAACAAATGAGCCAATTAGAGGAAAGGGGTCTCTTGTGAGACGGGAGCGCTCTCTACATCAGCTGTGGTCTACGAACCGATACCCATCATCAACAACAAACCCCTGTTGATCATTTGATACAATTCAAACCTTGATTTATTTATTCATTACATTGATGGGTGACATGACAAAACACGGAGGTATTTGTGTTCACCACATCACTTGTCTATGGTTAAGAGAAAGAGAGATAATTATAATAATATACACTTTATCTCCATCAATTACAAAATCTCTTTTCCCTCCCTCGGTGTACTATGTTTACTACCACGTAATTAGTCGAACTACCAACATAAAGCTTTGCGGCTAAAATGGTGTTTCTTCATCCAAGCGTGAATTGTTTGTTACTGGTTAAATTCAAAGTCTATGACAAATGAACTACTTGAGCCATAACAATACATATTGAGCAGAAAAATTTACGTAAATAAATAATCTGGAGTAATGAGTAAGGGGATAAATACAATTCGTCGCTACTCGTCTTTGTCGTTAGTATTGGTGAGTGGAACAATGTACAGAGAGTTTTGCTGCTGAAGAAATTTTGAAACCCACGAAGCAATACGTATGCCGGGTATCTTGAATCATTCTACTAACAGCTAAGCTACAGAACTGGCAGTTCTCAAAATCCGAGATAAACTCTCGATCTGTGTTTTCAATGCTCTGTGCACGAATGATATCTGGAACCGAGAACTGTCCCTAAATGTCTAACCGCAGCACAACTGGCCCTTTGAGTGACACTTGCGGACGATCAGTCATGAACCAAAGTCAGGATTGCACTCAGACACAATTAGAAAGGAGAGGAAACAAGTTTATTTGGTTTGATTTGTGGAAGAAAGCTTAGTGTTGTGAATTACTGTCTTGAGTTTTATGATGAAAGCGTATATCCAGCGTTCTGAAATAGTCTAAATTAGTGTTGTGACAGTGCCAAACTGATATACTGTGTATCAGGTGTATGTAATAATAATAATTAACAAATCAGTGTACTACAGTACTACGTACATCAACTGGATAGCCGATCGTCATGCGAAGGCAGATAGAGCTAAACTCTAAATAATGTTTAAAACTACTGCTGTAATAATACTTTATGTCTTACTGAGGTAAGTAATGACGAGCCCACCTTGTCTTGCATGCCACTTTGTAGCGCAGTCAACAGCTGTTTCTATTTATCTGTAACCACATAAATAGCTAGGATGACATTTGAGAATCCACCAGCTTCTGGACCGATGATTTTTAAGGAAAAATACAATATAACGTACTATGTGAGATGTGTGCTGGACAAAATGGAGGCAGGACAGGTTTAGGGTCGGGTACTCCGGTTTTCCCTATCATATTTCATTCCAGCAACACTCTCAAATATCATTTCATTTCATCTGTCAGTCATTAATCATTGCCACAGGGGAGTGCAAACAGGCTTCGGCAGCCGGCACAATTCCTATCCTCGCCACTGTATGGGGGCTTCATTAATTCAATTCTTGACTAGTTCGAATGACTGGAAACAGGCTGTGGATTTTCATGGAACTCAAATAGCATGTATGGGCAAGATATTCTTATATTTCACGCTGAGATAAAAAATGTGTCTTCAATATTTTTCAGATAAATAGAATATATTTTTTTAAGGAACATAAAGCCAAACCCCATGGCGCAAAATCCCCGAAGGGCCATGGCCTACCAAGCGACCGCTGCTCAGCCCGAAGGCCTGCATTTTATGAGCTGTCGTGTGCTTAGCATGACGAATCCTCTCGGCCGTTATTATGGAACACAGGAACATGCACAATATTTTCTCAAGAATAATACTAATAATTATTTTGTTTAGTAATAAATATGTAGTCCGCCTCTGTAGTGTAGTGGTTAGCGTGATTAGCTGCCACCCCCGGAGGCCTGGGTTCGATTCCCGGCTCTGCCACGAAATTTGAAAAGTGGTATGAGGGCTGGAACGGGGTCCACTCAGCCTCGAGAGGTCAACTGAGTAGAGGTGGGTTCGATTCCCACCTCAGCCATCCTGGAAGTTTTTTCCGTGGTTTCCCACTTCTCCTCCAGGCGAATGCCGGGATGGTACCTACCATAAGGCCACGACCGCTTCCTTCCCTCTTCCTTGCTATCCCTTCCACTCTTCCCATCCCTCCACAAGGCCCCTGTTCAGCATAGCAGGTGAGGCCGCCTGGGCGAGGTACTGGTCATTCTCCCCAGTTGTATCCCCGACCAAGAGTCTGAAGCTCCAGGACACTGCCCTTGAGGCGGTAGAGGTGGGATCTCTCGCTGTGTCCGAGGGAAAAGCCGACCCTGGAGGGTAAACAGATGATGATGATGATGAATAAATATGTATATGAAGTTATTGTTATTAATGGCGTACTTTCTGGTGAGCCTGTACTACACTAAGGGCGGTACTTCCTGCGTTGTCTGTATTATATTGCAACAAATGTTGGGATTAAGAAGTCGAGGTGGGAAGTGAAAGAAGCAGAATGTTTCTCTTCTAGGAATCGCCGCTTTTTTGTGATATTTTGCACAGAACCTCCTTTGCTAGACGGAATTGCGTTTTGTTCTCATTTCCATCTCATGCAAGTCTACAGTGGGTTAAAAGAGGCCTGACGTCATGAGTTCATGATTTCCCCAGGGCCATGCAACTCATCGCACAAGCAGGGTGGTCGCTATTACCACGGTACGAAGCCACTACTTAATGGAGCCATTAGAGGGAAAGAATGTTAACCGGAATACCAATATTTCCTCCCATATCGGGCGAATAAAAAGAACTTATAGCGGCGATTAAAACCATGAAAGTTCTTCACGCAGAGTAGATTCTAGTTATATGGCATGATACATGCTCACCTACTGTGTAAACGGCAGTTTCTACCGGGAATATTTCTGTTTCTAATTTCCAATAGAATAGAGACGAGAATTATAATTAGACTACTGCTGCTTCTGATGCTAAAAAGTTGCATTGACCTACAGCAAGACTTGAGAGTTCTGCCTAAAATTTCTTCACCTATTTATCCCTTTACCGAGCTCGATAGCTGCAGTCGCTTAAGTGCGGCCAGTATCCAGTATTCGGTAGACAGTGGGTTCGAACCCCTCTGTCGGCAGCCTTGGAAATAGTTTTCCGTGGTTTCCCATTTTCACGCCAGGCAAATGCTGGAACTGTACCTTAATTGAGGCTACGGCCGCTTCCATCCCATTCCTAGACCTTTCCTGCCCCGTCCTCGCAATAAGACCTATCTGTATCGGTGCGACCTAAAACAAATAGCAATATATATATATCCCTTTCTTATCGGCAAGTCTCTTATCCCTTTGTTCGACTTTCCGTGTTCAATTACTAGCATAGCAAAGCAAAGCAAAGATAATCAAAGGTCAGGCATTTCTATACAAACAATGAAGGGCCCTGAAGGAGCGGAAAATGAAGGCTTCGAATATTTGTAACCTTTAATATTATATTTTTCGACCTACTAGCTACTTGTAGAGTTCCTTGAAGCGCTGAGATGCCGGTAATTTTGTTCCGAAAGTGTTCGTTTACGTGCCGGTAAATCTACATTCAAATACCAGCGGATTGCTGAGAAAAGCCTCTCTTCATAGTACTATTTGTAATTGTAACTCTCAGCTATCGTGGCTATATCTATATATATTGGAATTTCACGCGGTAAAAGTGACAACATGTCAGTCGTGTTGCTGGGCTTCCTTGATTGGGTCCATTGCCCCTTGCTCTTCAGTTTGTCTTACAAGGCAGAGTACATCCCATTCCAGCCATTAGTCTATGCTACCCCTATATTTGGCGTTGGCATAGTATAGTATAATATAATATAATATATAGTATAAATTACGTATTTTTCACGATATTTTCAGTGGGATACAGGAACACTCAACTTTCTTCGTTCACTAAATCGTTCGCAAAAATCCATTGTCAAGAGTACAATCTTCCAATCAGTCATTTAGATATTATGCAACCAGTCATATCACAGATATTGTGGATGCATCTGCAGAAATCCCTCTGTAGTACTATCCATTCTCTCTCAGCACTAATCAGAAAAAAAGGAACAATGGAAGGAGTCACACAATGAAGGTATCAGAAAGAGAAAATTAAGAGCGTCAATGGGAGTGAAACTGATAGACTCCTTAGACATCGAAAATTTAATGCCGTCGAGGTCGGAAGAGAACAAGAGTTGACCAATGAAATCCGGATAGGAAAGATGAATATGTGGAGCCTGGCACAACTAAGTGGGAGCAATGTCAGACTCAGCAAGGGGAACCGTGATCGCAAAACCAAGATCCCAAGTTCAACACCCCTGGTCCTCAGTTAGTCACCTTTTACGAGAAGCAGGAGATATAGTGGATGATTTCTACTGCCCGCAGAGGGAGCTTCAAGGATAAGAAAATGAAGGAGATAAAGGGAAATGAAAAGAGTAAGAAATAAAAAGGAGATAAAGCAAACATAGTATACGGTACATGTTAATGTATTTTCATTAAATAGACAGTGGATGGTTCACAAAGTATCATTCTCCTCATAATAGAGCAATCTGCTTGTATCGTAGGTCTTTTCTGATGTATAAACTTCAAAAAAATATATTAAATGGTTTAATTTAGGTTGGACGGACCCAAATAATATCTCCTCAACGTTCACTGAAGTATTAAATAATATTTTTAAATTCACAGACTACACCAATTTTGTGTTGAGCGCTTGTTCTAATTACGTGGTTAAGAATTGCACTGCGTTGTATGGGTCGAGCTGATTAATACTAACACAAATATAACGCCAATATATAAATGCTACAAAGAAAAGTGAAGAAGAAATCAAATTTAAAAAGCGAATTAAAATTAAAATTTTTACACTGAAACGATTTTGTATTGCAACAAGTAATTATATTAAACACGTGAATGCACCTTGCATAGGGCCTCGAAATAAAAGTCTGAGTTAAATGGCGAGTAATTGTATTTAATTATTGTTGCTAACATGGCAAGGTATTGGAGCTCTCCAGTGTGGCACGGAATGTGCTAATTGCATACCGCCATTCCTCGTTATATTATTTCGCTCGACTATGTCATCTTCTGCAAATTAGATGCTGTCGATGTTCCACTGCTTTGTGTTGAGTGAGGAGGGTAGGGAGAAGTTTAAAATAAAAGGACATTCGAGGATGCAGGGGAGGAACCTGGCGGAACTATGTGCACTACTCCAATATACGTCCTTCAGCAGACGTGAGGAGCGTTATTGTTGCTTGGCACGACAATATCAGTGAGATTTTTACAATTTGATGTAATGATATGTTTATTCTACACGATTAAGACTAGGTGACTTTCTTTAACTGAATTAATACAATATTTACAGCTAGTTGTTTACAATGACGTATTTTTACATATCAAAATATTTGATAATTTGTATATTATAAAAAAAATTAAATAGGGTCAAGTCTTGTAAAACGGCCGATCTTGTAAAACGGCCATATTTCGTTCTTTCAAATATACCGCCTTCCTATCTGGAGAGGAACCCGATAGAGTGTGTTAAAATCAGAGCCAGACTTGTTTGGCTGCCGTTCAGTTGTCTGCTATTGTCATGTGTATGTTTTGTGCTTTTCTGCGAGTGAATATTTATCATCTACATTCTAAAGGTAAGTCTGATAAGTCTGACGAAGTCATTTTTATTCTTGAAATATAATTCACTGTAGCAGTATGAGTTTTAAATTATAAAGGGTGAACATTGCCTGTTAAAACATGGCCTTCAGTGAAGAGAAGCGTAGTTCGTTACGGTAGATTAGTGCTGCCATATGTAAGATAGGTCGTGAATTATTTGGAAGTGTATGGTCTTGTAACACGGCCGGCAACCTGGGAGCTGCAGCAACTATACCCTACGCCTTCTGTACCAAGGAAGAAAAATACAGGCAGAAGTCAAAAAGCCACAATTTTTACTTCCCCACAACACATAAGAGAACGAAGAGCAAAGAAAATGGCGAAAATGAACCCGAAAGCGAAACATGGATCCGCACGAAACACTGATGATAGCAGGTGTGGATATTATGATGGACTCTTCAGTAAAGACCACGACGGGCAAATCTGGGTGTGTTGTGTGAAGTGCATTATGTGGGTTTTGAGAAATGTGCAAATACACATGGTGTAAAAGATTTTGTGTGTGAAAAGTGTTCATAAACAGAATTTTCCATAGACGGCCATCTTACAAGACTGTCTTCTAATACGGCCGTTCTGCAATGATCCTAAATAAGTTCAAATTCATCTATAATACAGTTGTTTTGAATTCCTGCATAGTAAACATTTAGTAGTTATGTACCTTTCATTTCCACTTTAATTTGTCTTTGTACTCCTTTTCACCTTCGAATAAAATATACGAATATACTTTGGTGGCCGTATTTGAGAACCTGACCCTATAATAAAAATATAGCTATATGCAGGGTTTATCATAACTATACCGTATTTGCTATGATATAGAGCGAGCCACTGCCTGTTGCGCTGCATCAGAGGAGGCAAGGGAAGGGAGGAGAATTGGGAAGTGGGAGACGTAGGTAATGCGCGACACACCACACATCCTGAACAGAGTGCAAAGTTCACTACTACGCCGTTGTGAACTGTGCATCGAAGTAGGAGTGAGGGCATATCGAACATCTACTGTAATCAAACCACTGGACGTATTGTTTCCTTCGTTCAGTGTTCCATGTCGTTTACAATTTTGTGAGGGAAGGTATACACAATCGTGAGTCGTATAATAGGACAGTTCGACGGCCTCCTCCTCCTCCTCCCGCGGGAAATTTGAAATTTAGAGGGAAAGTTGAATTTTGGCGGGAAATTTGAATTTTGGCGCGAGATTTGAATTTGTAAACAAAGCCAAGTGCTTTTTGATAGCTGTCATCGACAACAACGCATCGCTAACCTCACTGCCGCCATCTTGACGGGCCTAAACCTCAGTAGTACCAACTTAACCTAACTAGCGCGAGATTTGAATTGGTAAACAAATCCACGTGCTTTTTGACAGCCACGTGCTTTTTGACAGACAACGACGCATCGCTAACCTCAGTACTGCCATCTTGACGGACCTAAACCTCAGTAGTACCAACTTAACCTAACTAGCGCGAGATTTCAATTGGTAAACAAATCCACGTGTTTTTTGACAGCCACGTGCTTTTTGACAGACAACAACGTATCGCTACCCTCAGTGCAGCCATCTTGACGGACCTAAATCTCAGTGCTACCAACATAACCTCATTAGCGCGAGATTTGAATCGGTAAACAAAACCACGTGCTTTTTGACAGCTGTCATCCGCCATCTTTAAACTACAGAGCACCGTGCTGCCCTCTTTATCGTAGTAGCTGCAAATTCGTCACCTGTCATCCGCAGTGCTGCCATCTTGGCGGGCCTAAACCTTAATGCTATCAACTTAACCTCACTAGCGCGAGATAAACAAATCCACGTGTTTCTCTGACAGCTGTCATCCGCCATCTTCAATCTATAGAGCAGAGTGCTGCCCTCTTTAGCTACTTACCTTTGAAATGTAGTGGCGGATAATTTGAAAAATGCTTTTTGACAGCAGCCACCTTTGAGCACCGTGCTGCCCTCTTTAGCTAGATACCTGTGGTGGCAGACAATTCCACGTGACAGCAGCCATCTTCGAGCACAGTGCTGCCCTCTTTGTGGTGGCGGAAAATTCCACGTGCTTTACAAACTCACGTGCTTTTTTCTGACAGCTGTCATCCGCCATCTTGCATCACAAACCTCAGTGCTGCACTCTTTAGCTAGATACCTTTGAAATGTGGTGGCAGCAATTTGAAAAATTCTACATTCTCTTGTTTGGAAACAAACCCATGAGCTTTTTTGACAGCTATCATCCGCCATCTTTAATCCAGAGAGCACCGTGCTGCCCTCTTTAGCTACTTACCTTTGAAATGTGGTGGCGCCAAATTCTACGCGCTTTACAAACCCATGTGCTTTTCTGACAGCTGTCATTCGCCATCTTTAATCCAGAGAGAACAGTGCTGCAATCTTTAGTTGAAATGTGGTGGCGGCAAATTCCACGTGCTCTTGTTTGGAAACAAATTCTACGTGCTCTTCAGCTGTCATCCACCATCTTTAATCAAGAAAGCACCGCGCTGCCCTCTTTGTGGTGGCGGATAATTTGAAAAAAATATTTTTGACAAGCAGCCATCTTTAATCCAGAGAGAACAGTGTTGCCCTCTTTAGCTACTTACCTTTGAGGCGGTTAGTTTGAAAAATTCTATTTGACAAGCTGCCATCTTTAATGAAAAGAGCATCGCGCTGCTATCTTGCGGGTAATTTTTACGTCACAGCTGTTATCCACCATCTTGCATTGCTAACCTTAGTGCTGCCCTCTTTAGCTAATTACCTTTGACGCGGACTATTTGAAAAAAATATATTTAACAAGCTGTCATCCGCCATCTTGCATTGCAAACATCAGTGCTGCACTGTTTAGTTGAAATGTGGTAGCAGATAATTTGAAAAATTCTTTTTGACAAGCAGACATCTTTTAGCTACAGTACACTCTGCTGCTATCTTGCAGGTAATTCCACCTGCTGTCATCCACCATCTTTAATCAACAGAACACCGTGCTGCTATCTTTATCGTAGTAGCGAGCAATTTAATATCTAGATGCTTTTCTAACAGGTGTCATCCGCCATCTTGCATCGCAAACCTCAGTGCTGCACTCTTTAGTTGAAATGTGGTGGCGGATAATTTGAAAAAATCGTTTTGACAAGCAGCCATCTTTAATCAACAGAGCACCGTGCTGCCATCTCTAACTACCGCCATCTTACATCGCTTACCTCGCTGCTGCACTCTTTAGTTGAAATGTGGTGACGGTAAATTCGAACAAGTTTAATCATACATCGGGGGAGCTAGAGTAAGCACGTGCTGCAGTGATGACGTCATCATGCATGTTTAGACTTGTCCGTTTTCTTAAGAGTAAGTCGGTGTAAAGGAATGTCGTGGCGGTAAATTCGAACAAGTTTAAACATGCATCGGGAAAGCTAGAGTAAGCACGTGCTGCAGTGATGACGTCATTGTGCATGTTTAGACTTGATCGTTTTCTCAAGAGTAAGTCGGTGTAAAGCAATGCAATAAGTACAACATTTTTGAATGCGATCAAATATTTATTTACCAATGTAATACAACAGTGTTCGTTTTTGCTGCTTACAAGGTTGGTATGCTTCTTAACAACGTATGCTATTGAAATGCCTCCTGCAACATTCAAATTAAACAAAACATTTAGAAATATATTATACTAAGTATGTTATGCTTTACAGAGAAGATCATATACTTCTTACCTTGTTGTTATTCCTTTTCGGAATCATCATCATCATCATCATCATGAGGTACTAGAGAAAGTTCATTCATACACTGTTGTACAGTGTTCAATCCTCGGATTTGTTCCATCCCAATCACCATCACCATTTTCTCTTCGATGCTTGTAATGTCGTTGACAAGTTCTGCATAAAGCTACTTCGATCGACATCTTACTGTGTAGAGGAAGGATGCCCCAAAAATTATGTACGTAAAAGGCAGCGTACGTAGATAAAAATCCTGGTGGTAAGTATTGAATAAGATGTTTCGGCATCGACGATCTATGTTTATGGAATATCTTAATAGCCTCACTCACTCGTGTAAGATAAATAAGATGTTGCGTATGAGCATGCAAACAGCATGCACATTTGCAGTTTTGTTCCATAGCGTACGATGTTGAAGCACACACTAATGAAAATCATAAAGAGCTATTCTTATTTATAGTCTCGTAACAATATTCGTTAGCGGATGGTAAGTAACATCACTCATATGAATAATAAGACAATAGGCTGCTGTGTTAGCAGGAATGTTTTCAGATGTTTCAAATTCTAAACGAATATCAACTGGAGATTCTCTTATAGATTCTTCATGATAAGAGCAGTCTATAACTACAATCGGTGCTTTATTTTTAAATTCTTGAGGTGTAAATAGCGGACGATCTCCTTTCTGATAATACGATGATTGAAATTTACAAAACATGTCATAGAGCATCCCAAACTTTTTCTCAAAGTTAATGTCTATGTTTTCGTAGGGATACGTAATTCCGTTGAGATATAGTCTAACGTGTCTTAATTTACAGTGATCAAACAGTGAGCTATCTTTTTCGTGATTGAATTTACGATTAGTTTGAAATCCAAAAATAATGTACAAGGGCTTTTCAGTAAAACGTGATGTTTTAACAGCCCAGCTATGCTTGTTTGTAGGTGGTAACACAGGATATTCATGCAGCTCCCAACTTCTAAAACGTATAGGTAATGGTGTATCATTTTCTACAATCTTGAGCAATCGAAGTTTTTCACGATCAGATAAGGTTACATGTGGAATCCTCCACAGTATACGATGCAGTGTTATTTTCGATTCTACTGGTGTTTCTACTGCTTTAAGAGAATTGTAATCACTTCGATCAAGGATTCGAATAAGCTCCTGTTTTGCGTTGATTATAATACGTGTAAAGTCTTCTGCGAATCCAAAAATATGTTTCAGTGATAACATACCCGTAAAAGTACCATCCTCATTAATCATCCAATTGTTAGTAGCTTTTGGACACCATCCAGCCATCCGCAAAAGATTACTTTCTTCATCACAGAAAGACGAGTAGAGTTTCATTGCACTTGTAATACCAACATTCTTCGTTCGATCTATTTCAACATTATTTACTTCATATCGCGCTTCAGAAAAGAGAAAGGCTAGAGCATGGTTGTTTAGTTGTGAAGTGCTTGATCCACTTCCATCCGACGTTTCTAGTCGTCCTTCAATATAGAGGTAGCTTTCGTGTGGTAAGGTGTATACATCTTGTTGATTAATAATAAAATGAATTTCATCATTGTTATTTAATCCAAACGTAAAAGGTTGATAGGAATGAAGCTCACTTCGTACTACACCTTCACGACTTTCTACTGTATTCGTAATGTCTAGCATTTCTTCCATTCTGTTGTAGTAGTGTATATCCTAAATCTTGGAGTATCTGCTTATGGGTATCTGTTAACTCGATGAGTCTCTGCATACATGTAGTATGTGTTCGGAATGTACACCGTGTTTTATAGATGGTTTTCATACTGGTTTAAGATGTAGTTTGTAAGCTACGTACGCGTGCTGATCTAAATGAATAAGCTGATTATGTTTATTTACAAGTCTAAGAGTAATATTGCTAATGTGTTTTACAGACACAGGATGATAAAGAACTACTGCTGGTTTCTCAGAAATAGTATATCCACGTTCCTCTGTAACAATAAAGTCGTGAAGGACGTGCGAAGGTTGTAGATTACTATTCAAGTCTGTAATAATATTACAAGTAATGTTCACATGATAATCATCGAAGAGTTTTATAGGTTGATCAGACTCGTAACGTACGTTCGGTAGGAGCTCCCTCGATGAAAATCCAAGCAGTGGTCCAATCGAATCAGGTTGTGATTTCAAGTCAATCTTAAATGATGATTCAATAACACATTTGTGTGTAATGTTGCTTATAGTGATTGAGAACTTGTAATTATGATTACTAAAACTATCTTCCCCAAACTGATCAATTAACGTACTTTCAATATAGTCGTGAATATCGTCTACTGTATGACTACCTGAGGGTAGTGTTAGCACATACTCATCGCAATAGAACTTCTTTACACTATCACGCACATTATAGATTTCATTGTAGCTTTCAAACGATACTAGTCCAAGACTATGCGGCTGATAACCAAGTTCGATTGGTAGATTAAAATAGACGGTCGTTTCAGGTCCTTCTCCACGTACAGCAAACGTTCTTTCACTGTTCGTCATCACGTAGACACTAACGCACTTTCTCTACTGTCTGGGTTTGATATAAGAACATAAGACATAATCGTCCGCACATGCGTGTATTAAAGTTTTGCACACGGTTTTTATTGTAAACAATGTCTGCATTGCTTCCGAAATAACGTATGAGCTCAAAAGGAGGAGGTAAGTCTCCATAGCTATCAAAATACCATACTTTAGATTTACGTTTTACATAAGCAACGTAATGAGTTCCAGGTCCACGACTGTCGTCCAAGTTAATTACGGCACTTTCACGTTCACGTGGGCGCGCTGGTAGTTGATCGCGCATATACACTCCTCGAAAATAATGAATTCCTAGTTGTTTAGCAAACGTAAAAACTTCATCATGCGTTAGAGCTCGATGTGGCAGTTCATTCAGTAGACGTTTTTTGGAGAAATGTAGATACCAAGCCCTTTCTTGTATGGTGCTAGCTTCATGTTCACACCTTTGCCTCGTAACGCATTTGCCTCCATCGTCTTGTTATGACGTTCACTCTCTTTCAACTGTTGTTTCGCTTCTTCTACAGCTTTGACAGTTCTCGCTACAGCACTAGCACCACCTAGCAATGACCCTAAAGCTGCTAAGCCAGCAAACAGCGCAGGAAGAAATCCTCCTTGTTTTGGTATAGGAATAATTCGTGCACGTTTACTAAATATTGCTCTGCACTTTGGAGAAATTCTTGCTCTTGCTGCGCGTAACGCCTTAGTAATAGCTACACAAGGATTGTATTCCCCTCGAATAGCTTTTTGCGCAGCCTTTATAACATCTTTCCATCCAACAGTTTTTGCTTTCTTCTTCTTCATGTCGTTTGGATATCGTTTTTTCACCATGCTGTACACGACTTTACTAGTCAAGAGCAAATCATAAACTAACCGTTGCCTCTTGTTTCGTTTAATATATATATATTAATATTACGTACTTTATGATTCAGTTATCATGAAGATTATAAAGCAGCAAGACACACTACCTGGTACCGACATTGTACCACATCTCTTACCTAGTTCTAGTACAACTACAAGAAAACGTCATGGAACTTTGTTTCCTTTTACTGTTCGATGTATTATATCAGGTCCGTCGGGATGCGGGAAAACAAATCTTTTACTCACACTTATTACTTCTGTAAATGGTGTACGCTTCGAGAATATTTACGTTTTGGCAAAGTCACTCTATTAGCCGCTATATACTATTCTACAAACTGTAATGCACGATGTAGTTAAAGATGCAATAAGATATTTTAAATTTAATTCGCATGAGCAAGTACCATCACCAGACGATGTGCTTCCCAATTCCCTTATGATCTTTGATGATGTCGCAACAGAACAGCAAAACGTCATTCGTGCATTCTATTGTATGGGTCGGCATAAATATGTTGATTGCATCTATTTGTGCCAAACCTATTCTCGTGTGCCTAAGCAGTTGATACGCGACAACGCACATGTTATTGTGCTTTTTCGGCAAGATGAGCGCAACATGCGACATGTGTATAACGATCATGTTAACACTGATATGATATTCGATGACTTTAAACGTATGTGTGCTAAATGTTGGTCATTACACCGTTACAGCTTTTTAGTTATTGATAAAGAAAGTGATGTACAGCATGGACGATATCGCATGGGTTTCGATCATTTTATATGCATTAACACAGAATTACAGTAACTACTTGATTAAAAACCATCATCATGTTAACATCTAGCAAGGAGATCACAAAACATATCATCCAAGCTCGAAACAACATTCGACGGAAATTTAAAGAGCTTAAACGTATTCAAGCAGACACGGATTTATTTTTAAAAACACAACTAAGTACACCACTCAAAGAAATTTTTAATTCTACTTCATTACCGCAGTCTACTTCAAGTTTTGCTTCTATGCATACATCATATCGTAAAGAGAAGCATGTAGAAGAAGAAGAAAAGCATGAACAAGATAAGGAAGAGAAGAAGCAGGATGTAGATCAAGAAGGGGAAGATAAGGAAGAAGAACTTAATGATACGTCGCCATCTAAGCGTGTTGAGTTTTTAACTACAGATGTTATTGCTGAAACACCTACTACATCGACGCAAAATCTACCATCTTTGTCTGAGGTTATGATTACATCAGAGTATCGCAATAAGTTTAGAACTTTTATTCAAGATACCTATGGATCTCTCTTTGCACCTTATATAGGAAAACTTTTTACAGGACAAACTGAAACTACCTACGGTATTCGCTACGAAGATGACTGTTTCTGGATAGGAAATTCAAATGTTAAGATTAATAACAACAAACTCATTGTAAAAGGTGCTACCTATAAACCTACGAAAGGACTCTTAGAACTTCTTTTCTCACGAATGCCTGACAAGGATATAATTTTACAAGATGATCTTAAAAAATATAAAGCAATACTTTTTGCTACTGACGCAACACGACGTAATTACAAGAGAACAGAAGCTATAAATGCGAATAAGAGTTAGAAGTATCGTGAGTTTATTTCTAAGCTGTTTCCGACAGCACGTAGTCTTGATGTTATCTACAAGCCTTTGTTGCCGTATGTGGATGCAAGACACTGGAATGATCCAAACTTACTCGTTGAACGGTTACAACTTTTAAGAGCATTGCAAGAGGCTGGTCACACTGGTCACGGATCAGAAATTCTAGAAATAGAAAGAGAACTACGTTATGCCGGTATTATTTTGTAATGGCTCGTCAAGAGAAGATCTCACCTGTAAAGGTAAACATCGCACATGAGTTACATAAACCAGCACGTCGCGCCTACTGTCGCAGACGCGTTATTACACGAGGAAAAGATGATCTCTGGCAAGCAGACTTAGTAGAAATGATTCCATATGCTTGTAGTAATAAGGGGTATAAGTATCTACTTACTGTTATCGATGTGTACTCGAAGTTTGCTTTTGCACAACCCGTGCGTTCTAAAACAGCAGCTCAAGTTAACGAAGCATTTAAATATATTGTTGAAGAATCGAAACGCTGCCCAAGGCTTCTTCAAACTGATCAAGGTAAAGAGTTTTACAACAAGGATTTTTCTTCTTACCTCAAGTTACTTGGCATTCAACACTACTCTACGTTCAGCAATCTCAAAGCAAGTGTTGTAGAACGCTTTAATCGTACACTCAAAACAATGATGTGGCGAGAATTTACAGCGCAAGGTTCATATCGTTGGATTGATTTGCTACCTAGACTTTTATCTACCTACAACGATACACCTCATCGCACTATCGGAACAAAGCCACGTCTTGTTACAAAGAATACACCTCGTATAAATGCTATTCATCTTGTAATTAAAACAGCTGATCCACGTCGCCATCGCTTTAAAGAAGGTGATTTTGTTCGCATCAGCAAACACAAGTCTATCTTTGCAAAAGGATACACACCTAACTGGAGCACTGAAATTTTTCAAATCAGAAGTGTTAAGCTTACTAATCCAGTTACGTATTTACTTAGCGATCTCAGAGGACAGCCTATTGAAGGAGGATTCTACATCGAAGAACTGCAGAAAACAAAATATCCTGATCACTATTTAGTTGAACGTGCTATTCGACGTCGCGGCAATAAACTGTATGTTAAATGGATTGGTTTTAATAACAGCTTTAATTCATGGATTAATAAAGAGGATGTACTTTAAATCTTATGTGTGTTTTCTTTTAATCCTCTACGTTTCCTTTCTTCTAAGTCACTAGGACATGCTGTAGGATTAAAGAACACCTGTAATATGTTTTGACAATTCATATTTATTTTAGAATATATATACGTTTATATCCTTTGTTTATTTTACGGTCTTTGTCACTCAGTTTTCGTTTTATTGCACCAACAACGACAAGTGCTGATATCTTCTGAGCAGCTGAAGCACTAGGTAATAATACACACACACACACACACACACACACAGCATAACTTTACGAAGCAGATTTTAACAGCTACACGACATACACTATGCAGGCAGCATGTAACTACGTGTCAGGCGAACGTGTTCTAGGGCCGCAGGGGAGATGAAGCACGAAGAAAAGATCAATCACTCTATTGATGAGTCCACGTCCAACATGCTTCCTCATCTTTTCCCAGCACGTTTCTTCACCTTACCCTTATTTACTCTCTCCACAGCCATGATAAGTGTTTATAAGCGAAGACAACTCGTTAGTTTTAGGTCCGTGATACAGTTTAATTAGTTGACATGTACGGCACTGTTTCACAGGAGGTCTTCTACCTAAACTCACGTGTTCATGACGTAAACTACACGTTCGAAGTTCTGACAAAACAGGATCTTGAGTCCACTCACGAGGCACCTTATCCCAAATCTTCTTTACAGCATTCGCAGCTACATTAACCAAAAATGCCTTTGGTAATGCATTTAACTCTTCTTCAGTAAAAGTGTTTAGTTTCTTTTTGCATGCATAAATCTTTACGATCGCCTTTTCAACTGCGTTACACTTAGTATCTGTTAGAAATGACATGATGTCTTTACTCTACAAATGTTTCTTTTACACTAAGGTTATTTCGACACTGCAGTTTACATATGTAGTTCACTTCCCGGCATGCATTGCAACACAACCAATCAAAGAGCATGCATGCATGTTGTAAAGACTGTTTGCTTGTTTCTCTACTATGCTCTTTCGGAAGAGTTTTAAATGATGGGCACCTCAATTCATGCATGTAGATAATTTCACACGATGATGGTAGAAAATCACGCAACCATTCTTTCTTTTCACAATCCTTTAAAAGAACAAGATCTGCTCTTGACATATGTGCATTCATCATTAAAGGTAGAAAACGATAAGGTATTCCTTTTTCTTCCCACTTCAAACCTAAATTGTTCTCAATCCACTGAGTCTGCTTTTTATCTTCATCAGGGAACGGTGGGCTAAATACTAAACTAACAAGTTTTGGTGCCCACAACACACCGCAATCTAACACAGTCACCTCTTTAAACACAAATTTGTTTCCGTTTACTTTAAAGCCTTGCACATCAACTATTAATGTTTTCGTCATGTTTGCACTCTACTCTCTAACACTGTTTCTTGAAAACTAAAGCATTTAGTCAACGAACGGGTTTAAACATGCGCACCTACAATAACGTCATCACTGCAGCACGTGCTTACTCTAGCTTTCCCGATGCATACTTACTGCATTCCTTTACACCGACTTACTCTTAAGAAAACGGACAAGTCTAAACATGCATGATGACGTCATCACTGCAGCACATGCTTACTCTAGCTCCCCCGATGTATGATTAAACTTGTTCGAATTTACCGTCACCACATTTCAACTAAAGAGTGCAGCAGCGAGGTAAGCGATGTAAGATGGCGGTAGCTAAAGATGGCAGCACGGTGCTCTGTTGATTAAAGATGGCTGCTTGTCAAAAAGAATTTTTCAAATTATCCGCCACCACATTTCAACTAAAGAGTGCAGCACTGAGGTTTGCGATGCAAGATGGCGGATGACAGCTGTTATAAAAGCATCTAGATATTAAATTACTCGCTACTACGATAAAGATAGCAGCACGGTGTTCTGTTGATTAAAGATGGTGGATGACAGCGGGTGGAATTACCTGCAAGATAGCAGCACGGTGAACTGTAGTTTAAAGATGTCTGCTTGTCAAAAAGAATTTTTCAGTTTATCTGCCACCACATTTCAACTAAACAGTGCAGCACTGAGGTTTGCAATGCAAGATGGCGGATGACAGCTTGTCAAATAGATTTTTTCAAAAAGTCCGCCTCAAAGTTAAGTAGCTAAAGAGGGCAGCACTAAGGTTAGCAATGCAAGATGGTGGATAACAGCTGTGACGTAAAAATTACCCGCAAGATAGCAGCACGATGCTCTTTTCATTAAAGATGGCAGCTTGTCAAATAGAATTTTTCAAATTAACCGCCTCAAAGGTAAGTAGCTAAAGAGGGCAGCACTGTTCTCTCTGGATTAAAGATGGCTGCTTGTCAAAAAGAATTTTTCAAATTATCCGCCACCACAAAGAGGGCAGCACGGTGCTCTCTTGATTAAGGATGGTGGATGACAGCTGAAGAGCACGTAGAATTTGTTTCCAAACAAGAGCACGTGGAATTTGCTGCCACCACATTTCAACTAAAGAGTGCAGCACTGTTCTCTCTGGATTAAAGATGGCGGATGACAGCTGTCAGGAAAGCACATGGGTATGTAAAGCACGTAGAATTTGCCGCCACCACATTTCAAAGGTAAGTAGCTAAAGAGGGCAGCACGGTGCTCTCTGGATTATAGATGGCGGATTATAGCTGTCAAAAAGCGCATGGGTTTGTTTCCAAACAAGAGAATGTAGAATTTTTCAAATTGCTGCCACCACATTTCAAAGGTATCTAGCTAAAGAGTGCAGCACTGAGGTTTGTGATGCAAGATGGCGGATGACAGCTGTCAGAAAAAAGCACGTGTGTTTGTAAAGCACGTGGAATTTCCCGCCACCACAAAGAGGGCAGCACTGTGCTCGAAGATGGCTGCTGTCACGTGGAATTGTCTGCCACCACAGGTATCTAGCTAAAGAGGGCAGCACGGTGCTCAAAGATGGCTGCTGTCAAAAAGCATTTTTCAAATTTTCCGCCACCACATTTCAAAGGTAAGTAGCTAAAGAGGGCAGCACTGTGCTCTATAGATTGAAGATGGCGGATGACAGCTGTCAAAAAAGCACGTGGATTTGTTTATCTCACGCTAGTGAGGTTAAGTTGGTAGCACTAAGGTTTAGGCCCGTTAAGATGGCATCACTGCGGATGACAGGTGACGAATTTGCAGCTACTGCGATAAAGAGGGCAGCACTGTGCTCTGTACTTTAAAGATGGCGGATGACAGCTGTCAAAAAACACGTGGATTTGTTTACTAATTCAAATCTCGCGCTTGTGAGGTTAAGTTGGTACTACTGAGGTTTAGGCCCGTCAAGATGGCAGCAGTGAGGTTAACGATGCGTTGTTGTCTGTCAAAAAGCACGTAGCTGTCAAAAACACGTGGCTTTGTTTACAAATTGAAATCTCGCGCTAGTTAGGTTAAGTTGGTACCACTGCGGTTTAGGCCCGTCAAGATGGCAGCAGTGAGGTTAGCGATGCGTTGTTGTCGATGAGAGCTGTCAAACAGCACGTGGCTTTGTTTACAAATTCAAATGTCGCGCCAAAATTCAAATTTCCCACCAAAATTCAAATTTCCCGCGGGAGGAGGAGGAGGAGGCCGCCGAACTGTCCTATTATACTACTATCGTGGGGTGACAGCGTTACATTTTCGAGCATGTTAAATAACGTAAATAACGTTACTGCGACCAAGAGACGGGAGGAGAAACGTTCTGGTGCATTCCTTGACTAACAAGTGTGTCTTTATTACAGTGTACTCTTGTACTGTGTGTGTGTGTGTGTGTGTGTGTCTGTGTGTGTGTGTGTGTGTGTGTGTGTGCAGTTAGGGCTGTTTAATAAACGGAATGTGGATATCGCCTCTAAAAGAAAAGGACAATACTGTGAGAGTCGAACGTGGAATCTTGTGCACACACTAGGAGCATTATCTCTGTCTCCATCATACACCCAACTTCCCCTCCCTCCTCTTCCCTTCCCTGAAGCTCGTCAGTGGCTTGTACTGTACCATAGTAAATGCGGCGAATTCGTCAATTTGAATCGCTCGCCCGGAAGTAACTACCTAACCTCATTTTCTTGAAAAGAAGTTTTTCTTCGCCAATTCGATTGCACTATCGTTCTTACTAGTAACCCTGACGTTTTTTGTCGATAAAGTTGTAATACATCCTGTATATACAAAGGAGATGCGAATGTTGCGCTTCGGTTGGTCAATATGTTTAAAATATTATTTACGGTGTAGATACTCTAAGTAACGAAAGATATTATAAAATAAGCCCCTTCGTCCTTTATACCCTTGACAGAGGTGTGATGAATGACGAATGACTTTCCGGCCCTGATTAGCTGTGAAGCCTCCGACATGCATTTTCCAAGAAATATCCTCATCTGGTCAATCCGTTCCTCCTTGGGATCATTTCCCTAGCAACGTTTTTGTACTACGAGCTTCCCTATGATTTCTGCCCTTCTTGAAATGTGACCAAAGTGTCTCAGGAAGGCTCGATTTATCTTCTTTAGGAGACTGTCTTTCACTCTATCTTCATCGAGAACCGAATTTTTAGTCCGATGTTCCGACCAAGATATTCGTAGAACTCGACAGTGGACCCACATTTCAAGCGAGTCTATCTTCCTTCAGTCAGCTGTCTTAACAGTCCATATTTCAGTGGCATACGAAGTGATCGGAAATATCAATGTATTGACCAACTTAGGTAATTAACTTCTACCTGATGATCTACGTGAACGGAAGAAGTCTCATTGTTTGTACTAATACGGCGATAAAAGCAATTTAATGCTTCATAAAGAAACTTCAACGAGCCCTAAGAAAAATATGTTCTTTGTAGCTTCATTAACTGAAAACCGAAAACACTCAAAAGGTTTTCCTAATCAAAAAAATCGTGCGGATCCACATTCCAGCATTCCCTATTCAACATTTTCCCATATTTTAAAACCTATCTTGGCATTTAATAATGTATTAGCTCTTTACAGCGAAACGCACGCAAATCACATCAATTTGTTACAACAACTCAAGCCATATTGGCTGATCAAAGCCCCTAATACCTCACGTTACGTCGCAATCATGTAATGTTACGTCGCTCGGAATGGCTTCCTTGATGCTCAGTTTCACTGCCACCTGAGAAGTGAAATGTCGTGACTTGGAGACGGGATAAAAAAAGGAAGTTTAGAACTGCACAAATTCCCATAATATGTACGGCGAGCTCTTCGTAGCACGCATCTAATATAATCATGAATTCACTACTGGTATTTGAAGATATAGGTAAAGATGTAGGATGCAATAGTTACGTAGAAATGAAAAGGTTAGCACAGGATAGGGTGGCATGGAGAGCTGCATCAAACCAGTCTATGGACTGATGACTCAAACAACAACAGGTAAAGAAAGCAGTTAGTTTAATGAGCATCCTTCAACTGTTCAGTCAGTAGGAATATATTACAACTATTTATGTATAGTTACTTATGTATGGTATCAAATACGTAAAGAAGAATATTAATGGAACAAATCCAGTGTTATATAAGGTGAGTACGAAAGGTTTCTTTTCGTACGTGGTAAGTACAGTGATACCTTAAGTAAAAGCTCTGTAAGTTATTTGAGCAATTTGGAGTTGGCTTAAAAGTAAATGAAAATGTCGTTTTAATCTGTACCAAGAGAATTCGTTGCACATTTATAATAAAACACGTCTTTATGCAAGGATGCAATATAGCAACTAGTTTGTTTATCGGGAATATTCTTTAGCTCTCATTTAATGAGTGACATATCGGTAGAAATCATGGATTATTTTCATTTTTCATGTTTTCAAATGCTTTTGAATGTAATAAAACGACGTTCGCTTATATTTGTTGTCGTACAATGATGTTTTATAAGAGTCCGTTAAAGTGTTGCAATGAATATTGTAGCGGCGTGTGGTGCAGAAGTTCAATGTTTTGGTATTTTGTCACCCGGAACAAGTAACTTCTTTGGAGATATTGTATTAACATATAATATTACGGGTGATTACACGGTCCGTTAGCACGTAAAATGTTATTATGAACACTACGATGAGTCAGCAGCCCTGTCCAACGCGTTGCGGCGGTCGCGGTATACACTTCTGACGCCTGCCGGAAGTGTACTTAACTGTCTCCATATCGAAATGCCTTGTAGAAAACTGTTCAGAGCATGCCCCACGGAGGCTAGTGAAAAACAGTCCAGAAGCCCTACGATGTAATTAACCTCAGAATTTAGAATATGATCGCTCTGTTTATGTTCATTAGTACTTTGTAGTCTGACCACCAGTTCTTTGCTACTAGAATCTTCATTATGTTTAGCCTTCGTAAGCAGTCATCTTTAAGGGTTTTCAGGTAAGGTATCCACTTAACGTAGTATCGAAAAATACTCCTAAGATTTTGATAGTTGTTACTGTTTCAATTTTATGATGATCCATGTAAAACTCAGGTTCTTACATCGCATGCTCATTTTTGGAGAAAATTAGGCATTTGTTTTTAGTTTTGAAAAACGTGAACCCTGTAACTTTAGCCCATTTTTGGATATTCTCAGTTGATTATTGAAGTTACTGTTGAATAGCCGATTTCTTTCTTTCTAGCACTTAACATAGTTCTGTCATCGTAAAAAATGCGAGCCTTTCCTAGTAAGTGAATGTTGGATACTGCGATTTGTTGTGACGGGGAATAATGTGACACTGATGACTAATCTTTGGTAATCTCCATTATCAAAGGTTGCTTCCTGTGAAAGAATTCCAATTGTCCTGACTTGAATTCGGCTATCCTTAAGGAAATTTTAAATGAAGTGTTTCCTGAAGTATTATGTCTCACCAATGTTTCAATTACGTAGTCGTTCCACACCATGACATATGCTTTATCAATGTCCAAACTAGCAGCTATGAGGTTCTGGTTATTCAGGAAAGCTTCCTGAAATTCTTATTCTATGCATATTAGAGTATCTGTTGTTGAACGTGTTTTGAAGATGATGATGCTTGTTGTTTAAAGGGGCCTAACATCTAGGTCATCGGTCCCTATTAACGTATTTTACGAAAACCATTTTGTATATCACTGATTCTTTTATATGTTCAAGATCCCAGCGTAATCATTTGTTAACATTTTTCTTCATTAACTTAAATATTGCATTTATCAGTGCGATGTGGCGATAATTATCCGGAATCAACATGTCCTTTCCTGATTTTGGTACTATTGATCTCGAAATAGATTTGAACACCATATATGAGGACATAAGATGCAAAAGCCGCCCAAGTCCAGATTGACAAAATTTTCTGAAATTGAGAAAAACATGCCTCTGCTTTAAAATGTGTTCTAGTTGTGTGCGCATTGGACAATGTAATGAGATATGTAAGGGGTTTGGGAATAATATGAGCAAAGAAAAATAAACATATACCTATTATTTTTGCTGTAAATGGAGATTTTATTTTGGACTTGGAGGGTTTTTTGTTGGAACATGATAGTAATCATCAATTCAGAATTCTGTCATGTAGATGAATGAGAAGCTAAGTCTCTGCAATCAAGTATTTTGCGTCAACAAACAAATATTTGAATAATAAAAAGCTTTCTACAGGTGTAAATTCAAGAATAATGTTTAATTGAATTAGTTATAGTTCACCAAATAGATGGACATCATTCTGGTGAGAGAGGAATTTGTAAGCTACGAAAAAGTTGATTATAATTGATCCATCGACTGAATCTCTTATAGAAGTAATATATAACTTATTTTATTTATCACTTATTCTTTGGATTTCATTCCAAATACATTTTGGGGAGTTTGGGAGTTTAAGGAGGAAATTAATGATAACCACCAAGTTTTCTTACTTAATTTTTTATATTTTTTCTATTGCTCGATATTTTTATTTTTTATTTTTAGGCGTAGGATTTCTTTTGTAAGTGTAGTAAGCGTGGTTTTTATTTCCGATAGCCTCTTTATAACAGTCATTCCACCAAGGAAACTTCTCCTTGGAGGGGCTCAGATTTATTTTCGGAATACTCTGGTCAGCAGATTTAATTATTACTTCTGTGAAATCTTGAACAGTATCATTGATGCGCTTAGAAGGAAATTTCTTTGTTTGAATTAGGTAATTTAAGCCTAAATGGTTATTTAAAGTCGTTATAAACTTTTCCCAATTGGCATTATTTAAATTCCATTTACTGTATTGGGGTTTAGAGGTGGTATTTGGAGAATTTTATCATCATTAATTATAATAGGAAAGTAGTTAATTTCTTCTATAGTTGAAGAAATGGAACAGTTAAACAGGTAGTTATGTCTGGCGGATATAGTTAAATCTATAATACTATATGTTTAGTGTGCTATATCGAAACGGGTTGGAGAAGTTGAGTTCAATAACACTAGAGTAAATTTATCTAGTATCTTCTCTATGTATTTTCCCCTTGCATCAGTATTTCGGCTATCCCATAAACTGATATGACTATTAAGATCTCCCATCAAAAGGAAGGTTTTGGGGAGTAGGTGTATTAGGTTTCTTAAATCATCAACGTGAGATGTATTGTTAGTAGTAAAATACACATTGCATACATTTATGGACGGTGGTAGGTATAATAATACTGCAATTGCTTCCAAATCAGTAATTAGAGGAACTCCTTCATGTTGTAAACTATTTTTAACATAGGTCGCTACGCCTCCACTTGCATGATTTGGATTGATTCGGTTTTTGTAATTACGTTGAACTATCTTGAATGGGAAACAAAGTTATCTCGAAAGTTAGACTCTTGTAGACAGAAGACTGGTGGTTGATGTTTGTTTAGTAGAAGTTGTAAATACTCTTGCTGTGATCGGAAACTGTTGAGGGTCCATTGAAAAATACGTTAAGGGCATAAAAGGGACAAGCCTCTGCAGAAGGAATATTATCATCATTATGTAAGGGAAGTAGAGTCAACGCTGGAGTGATCTGGAACTAAACTGTTATTTTTTTCATCTCGATTTGATTGCTAGCCTTAAGCAGTTTCTTGACTATTTGGGTGCTTCTGTTCTTATGGACTTTTCAGTAGAGCAAGGGTATAGATTTTGAAGGGCTTGGGCTGAAGCCTCCAGATTTTGAGTGTAATTGGAATCTATTGTAGTTTTGTCATTAACTCCAGTACTATTTACGTTGTGGCAAATTAACTTAATCTTACGTTGTTATTACGTTGACTGGGTATTTCGGGAACAGTAACAAAGGTTGTTATGCGGTTTACTGTGGGCTGGCTTCTAGAACTTGCTTAATTGGCTTAAGCATATTGCTAATAATTTAGTTGTGTTTTACTTCTCTGCCTTCTTTTATATTTTGTTTTGTCTCTAGTTTCTCTGCTTGTTCAGATGTACTAGGTGCTGTTGTTAGTGGAGATTTCTTATTATCAAGGTATTTTGTATCTGTAGTTTCACTGCTATAGAGTGATATTGGCCTCTTTGATCCAGAGAGATGTGCGCCTGCAGGTGTTTGAAGAGATTCCAAAGGAGAGATCAAATTAGTTTCAATTGAGGGAAATAGATTACAGTTTTGGTGCTGGGAACACTGAAGATTTGTAGGCGAAGCTGTTGTCTAAAGATATTTAGTGAGGGAATACATATAATATTTTCCTGATATTTTTTTTCCATTTTTAGTTTACCCCCTTCTAATTGAAGAAATTCTGATAGATTAAGCTTGCCACGAGGAAGACTCTTTCGATTTAATGCGGAGTCGTCATTTATTACTGCGTCATTATTAGGACAGTGTCTAGCTATGGGACCCACAATTTTACAAAGATAGCAAGTGGATGTGTCAGAGGATAAATTAATCCAGTAATTGGTACATTTATATTCGATTTGGAGTGAGTCTGGAAGTTTATTAAATTCTTCATTTTCAATATAAATCTGCCTCCTAAAACAGAGATGTGAAAAAGTTCAAGGATCCTTTAACCTGCTCTAATAGGATAGATCTTTAAGATTGGTTTAATGCCAAGTTTCACAAATTCTTCTTCAGTAACAATGTTAGGAATCACAGGGCAAACATTTGATAGAATTACTCATTTGTTTTTAGTTAGGAGAGAGCTTAAATCCAAGGAAACACTATTTATGAGAATTTTGGGGGTTGTTTTGATATGAATTCTTTAACACATCTCTGACTTTAAGAGAGATACAAATTCTTCCATTTGATAACCACGAGACAAACTGGATGTTACTAGGACTAGGCAGTTTTCCAATTGCTAGTATGTAATCTCGAACACTAACACCATCACAAGATTTAGTAACAATAGCTTGGTCTTTGGTGGGGTAGGATTACGTTGTGTCAAATTAACTTAATCTTACGTTGTTATTACGTTGACTGGGTATTTCGGGAACAGTAAAAAAAGGTTGTTATGCGGTTATCTGGTTCACCGGTACGGTAGGGAATGATGTTTTCTTTATTCTGATGATTCATTAGGTTACTTGAGAGTTGCTCGTTTTTATTATTTTCATTGAGTTAGATAAATCCTGCCGACCTCCATCGACAGAGAAGGTCATGGTGGGTCAAGTAACAAGTTGAGGTTAGTCATGAAATTGGTCCTTTAGTGCAAGATAACCTCTACAATGCAGATTAGTAACACATTCACTCACAAAAGTGCTGGGTAGCCTTAATCTGACGTTGCAGAAGGTAAAATACAGCTTAGAATAATTACTGGTTATTTTGCAGTTCTAAGCAAATATATTCCACGCGAACATCATGTCACTACCGCCTTCTTCCAGCCCTTTATCTGTGAAAATTAGTGTTATTTGCTCCGAATATTAGGATTCTCATCTTATACCCCCAGATGAGGGGTTAAATGTAATTAATAGTTTTCTTATAACCTGCGAAATGTGATCTATTGATAGGACACCTATTTCTTTACCACAAATAACTCGGGTTTCATTTATTGTGAACAGCAGCAAAGGACTTAAGAACAGCCTATACGAAAAATTATCATAATACTTTTTCAGCCAGTAGGCCTAATTTACGATACATAAACATGAACAAAGTAATGTGGAAGATTAGAGGGCTAAAATTAAATAATTACATATAGGTTAAGGTCCAACAAAACAGTACGACAATCAACATATTCAAATATAATGTTCTAGGGAAAATATTCCATTTTGGTAGCTTCCTTCCTTCTGCTCTCTTTAGCTGGAATAGAGATTCCTCGAAATGAAGCAGCAGGAATTTGATATACAAGCTTCAAAGAAAGCAAATTTAATACATTTGAGTAATAATAATAACCTTAATAATATTTGTTAATGGTTTTACGTCCTTCCGACACAGATAGGTCTTATGGTGACGATGGGATAGGAAAGGCCTAGGAGCCGTGGCCGTGGCCTTAATTATCGTATAGCCCCAGCATTTGCCTGGCACGTAAAAGATCTCTGGTGACACATTTGGTGTTTACCCGACAAAATTCATTAAAAATCTCAGCCATAGACGCCCAAGAGAGTTTCGGTTTACTCGGTCTGCCATCTAGTGGTGGCCTAGAGTAAAACGGAACGTCGAAATTGACGAGCAGACAGCCAGATGGCGTCAAATTGAAATGTCTGCACACGGTAGCTGAGGCCATACGATTATTATTATTATTATTATTATTATTATTATTATTATTATTATTATTATTATTATTATTATTATTATTATTATTATTATTATTATTATTATTATTATTATTATTATTATCATTTGCCTGGTGTGAAGATGGGAAACCACGGAAAACCATCTTCAGGGCTACTGACAGTGGGATTCGAACCCATTATCTCCCGGATGCAAGCTCACAGCCGCGCGCCTCTAACTGCACTGCCAACTCGCCCGCTAACATTATTATTATTGTTATTATTATTATTAATAATAATAATAATAATAGTAATAATAATGGCATGTGAACTCCGCCTACAGTACCTGATGAGTGGATTGTGTAGCTCAGTAGTTGCTGCTGCCGGTCCAAAGCCTGGAGAAAGTAGGAGAGTTGGCTTAAAGCCGTAAAATAGCAGCCAGGAAACAGACTGACACAACCTCTAAGGCTCAATACCTCAGTTATAACAGCTAGATTGATTACAGTATATCTCCCCAATACCTTCAGTGTATCAGCATGATGTCCTTTTTAAACGAAGCAGCTACCCCATTCCCTAAAATACACACTAGGTTATCTCGGTCATAGGATTCTGGGGGACCGAGTTCGTCATGCGGGAATATTTCGGACCTTCCCAAATCTCTTCGCTCGAATACCAAACATGTTCTTGGTACTTTGGACATCAACGCACTTCTCAAAATTGTCAAGCTAAAGCAACTAACGGATGTATTGGACAAATTTGACATCTAAATTTTAACACTTCATAAAATTAGATAAAGTGGTGAAAATTACTGTGAATCAGGAAATTATAGAATCTACAAAGGCAAACCGGCCATCCATCTTCCAAAGCACCATTACAATTCGGTTCAAGATTTGCAGTGAGAACAAATATAAATTCTGTAATGAACTTTATATCTTCTTCTGGAAGAATATTCCTGCCGACAATAGAATGAGGAAATAAAACGTATACATTAAGCAATGCACATGCATTTACAAACAACTACCAGAAAAAGACACAAAAAAGTAGAAGAATTCTGAGACCGACTGGAAGAGACTACAACAACGATTCACAAACATCATGTTAAAATTCTTCTAGGAGATTTAAATGCATAAATTGGAAAAAAAGAAAAGAAGTTTAGAATCATTGTGGGACTATACCCTGCTCACAACAGAACCAACAAGAACGGAGAAACATTAATAAGCTTCTGCGAGAATTTTGAGTTAAAGCTGATGTCAACCAATTTCCTGGCCCTTACATACACTAAAACAACCTGGAAAAAACAAATTTTCACTTGGGAGGATTTCAAATACATCATGTAGCAATTTCAAAAAAAAAAAAAAAAAAAAAAAAAACACTGGAAAGGAATTATGAATGTTAAAGTAACAAACGGTGTCATTGACTCCGATCACCACTTATCTTCAATCAAAGTAAAGTTTAAACTTGCCAAAACAAACTCAAAATCGACAGAAACACAAGAATTGATCCAGAATTTCTAAAAGAGAATTCAAAAATTTTCTTTGCAAATATCTCCGATCAAAAATACTTTCAATTGGATAGAATTAAAAGATACACTCATAGGAACTTCCCGGAATTTTTGTGTCCTTCTTCGGAAACGCTAACCTAGATGGTGGAACGAAACCTGTGACAAGGCCGTAGATTTTAGAATTCAAGCCCGGCGAAGATGGAGATCCTATAAAATAGAACAAAACTGGAATGAAGTCCTCAAAGCCCAGAAATAAATTTCGAAAATTGTTTTATCAAAATAGACTGACAGAAAAGAACAAAAAATATTGAAAAAGGATACACAGAACTTTTACAAAACACTCGCTGAGGAGCTATAAAATTACCAAGCACCTAGTTTATGTTTCAAACATCCGGACGGGCTCCTGGAAACAAATAATAAAGAAAACTGTTAACTTATCGCAAACTACTTCCATGAAATGTTAAACTGAAAAGCTTCTGTAGAACAACTCTCATTAGAAAAACCTACTCCAAATTCAGATTCAGAACCCCCTCCCTACTAGAAGAAATCCATTAAATAATCCGTGAACTTAAAAATAACAAAGCCCCAGGGGAAGATGGTATTATCGCTGAAATGTTGAAATCAGGAGCTCAAAATTTCAAGTAATTCTTGAAGACATCTGGATTGCGGAGAAAATTCCTGGAAACTGGAAATGTGCCATTATTCATCCATTCCACAAAAAAAACCCTGGTAAAGTAGACATTAATAACTACAGAGGAATGTCCTTACTATCAGTTGTGTACAAAATTCTCTCCAAAGCCCTACTCATGTGACTTGAAAAACAAACTAAACACGTAATTGGCGACTGTCAAGCAGGATTCAGAAAAGGCAGGTATTTTGTAGAACTAATTCTCAATCTCAAAACCGTCTTCCACATCCGTAAAATTGGAGAAACAGTGATCATTTTTGTAAACTTCAAGGAAGATTATGACTCAGTAGACTGACACATGCTGTTCCATATTTTAGAAGAATTCAAAGTTGCCAAGAAAGCGAGAGGCTTAATTCGTAAAATTCAAGGTGAACTTTCTCAGCCTTTTGATACGAGTATTACCACAACACGTCGACAAGGAGATGGCTTATCCCCGTTATTGATCAATCTGGTGCTTGAAAAAGTCATCAGAGCACGGGAAATTAACACGACGTGTATAACTATTGATCGACTATTCAAAAATGAAATTCGTCTGCAGTGCTTTGGCCTTCGTAGATGATCTAGTTATTCTTTCTAAAAACAGACAAGGAGCAGTTCAAGCCCTTGAAAAACTTCATGACACTGCAGCTAAGACTGGGCTCCAAATATCGTATGAAAAAACTAAGTACGTGGAAAGATCTGCTCGTTATCTAAATGGGAACTAAATTCGGCAAAATTATTCAAGTGAATTAGTTGAAGTACCTAGGAGAGGTAATTCAGCTATCAGGGTTGCATCATGAAACAAATGAGAGAATCTCAAAATTACTGAAGACCTATAGACTCACTTGGAACAGATATAATATAAGATCAATATCCATGAACGCAAAATTTAAACATCACAACTCAGTTATCAAACCTTAAGCACTATACGCCTAGGAAACCTTTTTCATTGGAGGCTTATTAAAGACATATAGAAACATGAGAAGGAAATTGAGAAAATCTTTGGTCCAATCTACTAAGAGGGAATCTGTATGAAACGGAATCTCGGGAGCTTTATCAGCATTCCGAAACGATCACCGACACCACGAGGAAGAGGCGATTAAAGTTCTATGGCCACATTCTCACAATGAACAATCACAGGTTCACCAAAAGGATTCTCAACCTTGCTCTCTCAATGACAGTCAGGAATAACTGGCTTAGTGAAATAGCAAAAGACCTTCAGGAAATTGCATCTCGCAGAAAATTGTTCAGGATCGACTCCAGTTCAAAAAAGCACTCAACAACCATCATTTTCCTGAGAAAAAATAACAGGACTAATAAATCATGGACTGAAGAACGAAGAAAAATATTCAGTGCCCAGATGAAGAGATTCTGGGAGAAGAAGAAAAGCACCATCAACTAAATAAGTTCTATCGCGATCCACAGATGGGCATGACGCTGTAAAAAATGGCACGTGGCCTGCGAAGAGACCTCGTGCATGCCATTCGAGTTGACGCCATATACAGTAGATGACCTGCGAATCTATAAAGATGGGGCAATACTTATGATGAATTCTAATGACGAGGATGGCACACACACACACATCCAGCCCCCGAGCCATAGGAATTAACCAATGAAGGAATCGAACCCGGGGCATCGTGGACTGAAGGGCAGGATGCAAAACATTTAGCCGTGGAACCGGACAAAACTCGTGTCCTCGTTCCGAGGTCGTGCAGCTCCTTTCAGGCACATCCCCAATGGAGGCTGAGCTGCATGTACATTTTTGATCACATCCCAACCCTCCCGCCAGTCTTAAATCTCTACCAGTACAGGGAATCGAACAGGGGCGTTTGAGGAAGGCAGCTAATAACACTAACCGTTACACAACATAGGCGGAGACTTAGGTGATTATTACTTCATTTTTATCAATTTCTACTTACCTCGCACAACTGTGAATGTTCTGTTCGCTGCCGCTTCCTTCCCACTCACAGACGCTTCCTCTCCCATCGTAGCCATAAGACCTCTCTGTGTCGGTGCGACGTAAAGCAAATTGTAAAAATATAAATTCTGAACCAAATTTTCCCTCCTGCTCTTACCTCTCGAAATTCTAAATAATCTAGTCCCTTTAAATGAGTGACTTTTACTACCTATCGAGAAACAATAACTGTTTATAACTTAACTATAAAAAAAATAGGCGTATGGCTTTTAGTGCCGGGATGTGTTCGAGGACTTCGGTTCACCAGGTGCAGGTCTTTTGATTTGACGCCCGTAGGCGATCTACGCGCCGGGATGAGGATGAAATGATTATGTAGGCGACACATACACCCATTCCCCGTGGACGGAAATTAACCAATTTTGGATAAAAATCCCGACCCTGCCGGGAATCGAACCCGGGACCCCTGTGACCAAAGGCCAGCATGCTAACCATTTAGCCATGGAGCCGGACATAAATTAACTATAATTGTACTGGATGAAATGCAAACCACTGAAAATAGAGCTCTATAGTCACAAAATGGCCTCTGCCGCAAAGAATTCTGGGAGCGTTACCAGACCTGTCTATATAGACCTTGACTGTGAATAGTTTAGTTTTCACGGACGCATTGTACTTGAAATAAACTTTCAGGTTATTATGTCACATATCGATGGCTCCGAACGAAAAGGTTACATCTAAAAAAATACTTTTAGATTTAACTATCATTTTTTTGACTTATTACTACTTCTATAATCTCCGAAAGTGTTACAACAATACATCTAATATATTCATGCCAGGTAGCACTTCTATCGGTTTTCAATGTTCTGACATTAGTCGCTTAGCATAGTTCTAAAGAGTTACATTTTGAGTTGTAACTCTTTTATAGATTATAATAAATAATGTAACAAAAACGTTAAAAATTTAAACACTTCCCCTGAAAATCATGTTCCAAGACATCGGATATATTGATATATCGTCACTGCTGTGCCAGAACCGCGAATGTGACAATGCTTTTCCTATCCATTACTTCCCCTAACACTGATTACGCCTCCCAGCCACATGTTGATATTGATTTAGGAATTGCAGTAAGGATATAAAGGAAAGGGCATATAAGTCTCTGGTAAGACCCCAACTAAGGTATGGTTCCAGTTTATGGGACCCTCGCCAGGTTTACTCTATTCAAGAACTGGAGGAAATCCAAAGAAAAGCAGCTCGATTTGTTCTGGATGATTTCCCACACAATAGTAGCGTTACGGAAATATTGCAAAGTCTGGGCTGGAAAGACTTGAAAGAAAGGGGACGAGCTGCTCGACTAAGTGTTATGTTCCGAGCTGTCAGTGGAGAGATGGCGTGGAATGACATTAGTATATGAATAATTTTGAGTGGTATTTCTAAAAGTTGGAAAGACACTAATATGAAGATAAAGTTGAAATTCAAGAGGACACATTGTGGCAAATATTCTTCGTTTATAGGAAGGGGGATCAAGGGTTGGAATAATTTGCCAAGGGATATGTTCAATAAATTTCGGAATTCTTTGCAATTATTTAAGAAAAGTCAACGGAAACAACAGATAGGGAATCTGCCACCTGGCCACTGACGTAAGTGCAGATCAGTGGTGATTGATGCAGTCCATCAAAAGCATTTTCCTTCAGTTCATTTTTCCACGAGCTTGTGTAATAGAAAATGAAACTTATTGTACCGAATTGTAGGCACGTATATTCTCGTGACATATTTACCCACTCCTAGAGTATTCCTGGCCAGGTCAGGGATTTTTACCTGAATCTGAGGGCTCATTCGAGGTCCACCCAGCCTACGTGATAACAATTGAGGAGCTATGAGGACAATAATAATGGCCGAGATGATTCGTCGTGGTGACCACATGACACCTCATAACCTTGAGGCCTTCAGGCTGAGCAGTGGCCACTTGGTAAGCCATTGCCCTACGGGGCTATTGTGCCATTTTTTTGGGGGGGGGTAGAGTATGATGTATTTAATGTTCATATAATTTTGTTTCTGTTTGAAGGGATCTGAGCTGCTATCTGTACTATATGTACTCAACGCGACGTGATAGGCTGAAAATTTATTTAAAGTACAATGCAACCGTGAAAACTCAATTGTGCATTTCTATTATTGTAACATGAGCAAAGTCAAGAATGGAAACATTATAAATGTATAACAATAGTTATTTATAAAAACATTTAAGCTCTTTAGGTTTGCAGTGGTGCCTCAACAGCGCACTAGCCGCCAGCGTCTTGGAAAGGTGTAGGTATCCAACTGAGGAGCCCACTGCTACATTGGGGCGAAACGATCGTAATTTCAAGATTGAAAAAGCCCAAAGTGCTTAAATGTTTTTAACATTTGCAATTGACGAAACTAAATTATGGTTTCCTTCTAGGAACCTTATTTTTAATATCTAATTATCTAATTATCATTCAATCAGGGTGTAATCAAAAGCTTCAGGAATCAGGAGACGTGTTAAGACAGGGTTTCATAGATTAAAATTGGTTACTGCCTGTATTTTGTTGTTATCTTTTGTAACAATTTTGTTGGAAATGTAATAAATTATAGTTGGAAATGTAATAAATTATAGTTCAGTAGCATGATGTTTGAATACCATTCAAGCAAATAATTGGCCAGAGAGCCTCTCGAATGCTGCCGACCTGTTACTCAGGCAAGCTGATAGAACGTTGCGAATTAATTTGAAGCAATTTGAGGCGGCCCCGAGTTTCTCAAAGTGGCCGGGAATTGAGTTTGGGGCAGCACTCCGGTTTCATGGATGACGGCCAACGTGCTCTCAATTCGTTCTAACTTCTGCAAGAACAGAGATGGCATTATCATAATCAGACCAGGCCAGACAGAGCAAAACTCTCAAGCTGCCATATGGCACCACCACTCAAGTCCATTCGGGACATTATTGATTCAGTATAACAATTGATAGAGTCAGTGGATGATAATAGTGATGCTGATCACGTTTTAATGACAATTCTGGACCAAGATACTTGAATAATCGCCCACAACTTTAAATTACCTCTTTTTCTTAAATTTCGATGGCTTTCTTTTAAAACCTCGTTTGTACTAATGCACTTCCTACATATTGTAATCCTTAAGACGGGATGTAATAAATTATAGTTCAGTAGCATGATGATTGAATACCATTCAAGCAAATAATTGGCCAGAGAGCCTCTCGAATGCTGCCATCTTTATAATTTTCATTGTGTTCATTTTCCTATGCTAATATGTAAAGGTATTGTAGGGATGTTGTTCGCATGGCGAATTTACGCTCTCCTACAGTATAATGTACTTAAAGTTCATTTTCCTTTGCACATTACGATAGGTAAAATGAACACAACGAACGTTGTTCTGATGGACTGCATATGGCTGGGAGGAGTGGCCACTCTTAAGGAACATAATGGGTAGGAAGAGCAATGGGACATAAGGAGGTTTTAAATGAAAGCCTACGATTTAGGATCCAAACTCCTTAATTGGAAAATGGAAATGTTCTTATTATAAGAACCAATTATTCTCCTAAATTCACAGGGACGAACAAAATAATTGCTCGGGAGACTTAGGGATTCATATTGGATTCAATTTCACCGTTAAATAATCAATTATTTCAATAACATACATATGTAGGCCTTGAGAGTATCAACATTTATTATCCTACCTTCTGGGGATTATAGAAGCTACAAGAACAGATATTTGTATTAAATAACCATAATTATTACATGTTGAGGTAGTTAATAATTAAACTATTGCATTTGAATTTAATTTTAGCCCGTTTCAAATGTGTTCATAATTGCTGACTCTTGCCTTAATACACACTTCGTAATGAAGTGCCATTGCCTGTCGTACACGCAGTTAGGTGCTGTAGCGAGTACGCAGATGCAAGCACCTGCCAGACGAGCTCTTCCTCGGATTCAACTGGAGTCTTATACACTAATCAACCTGCTCCCAACAAAAACAACGTACCGCTTGTTGTCACAGCACAGACATTGCATTCGGACTCCCTGGCTTGTTGAACAGAATATGTATTATTTGAAGAATGGATCATAATTTATTTTTACCCTTACAGTACAGTTTCTGATTTTGTCAGTCTAATAACAATGTTTAGGCTTTACTTCGGTTTTCGGAGTCACCGAGGTGCCGGAATTTAGTTCAGCAGGAGTTCTTTTACGTGCCAGTAAATCTACAGACACGAGGCTGACGTATTTGAGCACCTTCAAATAATACCGGACTGAACCGGGATCGAACCTGATAAGTTTGGTTCAGAAGGCCAGCACCTCAGCCGTCTGATCCACTCACCCCGACTTTTGTTGTCCAGAATTCGTTTCAGACCCATGGTTATTCAACGATAAACGTTTCTATTGGTCTTTTCTATTATCTATAGAAGTTGGAGTAGGCCTATTTAATTTTGATACTTCCTGTGTGTGTGCCTCCGTGGCTCAGGCGGCAGCGACCCGGCCTCACACCACTGGGCTCTTTGATTCAAAACCCGGTCAATCCATGTGAGATTTATGCTGGAGGAAGTGGAAGCGGGAAAGGTTTTTCTCAGAGTACTCCGGTTTTCTCTGTCATTTTTCATTCCAGCAACACTCTCGAGTGTCATTTCATCTGACAGCAATAAATTATTTCTCCAGAGGAATGTGACAGGCTTCGTCAGCTGGCACAATTCCTATCCTTGCCGCTAGGTGAGGACTTAATTCATTCGATTTCTGACTCGACTGAATGACTGGATACAGAATGTGGGGTTTCATTTTCACATTCTGTATATACATCTTCATTATAAACCGTCAAGTCGTTCTGTGCTCAGTTTTCACGTTTCTGTGAATTATTAAGCTCCTTCACAGTCCTTTATCTCAGAGGACTAATTTAATTTCACTCCCCATATCACAAAATGATTAAAAACTGAGTCGCTTTGTTCTCTTTCTACTTCTCTTACAGCTCTTGCAAACAGAGGAGAACACTCTGAACCAGATGCGCGGTGGACGTAGACTAACACGTCTGTAATTCCCGCTCAGTCAATCGCCAGCAGCGGATGTGTTGCCAGCTCGTATTAGTCTATAGGAACGCATCCGAAGTTGAAAAAGCCACCAGTTAAAAGAAAGTCACAGGAGAAATTTCTTCACATTCAAACCCGTGAATTGGTTGTTAATGTCTACCAATTCATGAAGAAAGAAGATTTGCTTGCTGCTAAATTGAAACTGAAATCCACACTAAAACGAACGCATGAAACATCTGGTATACCGTTTACTTTCAAACATGAATCAAGAATGGACTTATCATAGTGACATGGATTTCATAAATTATGAAAAGTAGCTCAGGAAGAGATTAATACCTAAATTAGTACCTCATTCTGGTCATTTTCAATACCTCTCTAATAAAGTACCGGGAGATGTTGGAATGATACTTCAGACAATTGTAATGAGGAGGTCGTCCGCCACGTGGTAAATAATTCTAACATTACAAATAAAAACGTACCCACTGTAAAGACAATTCATGGAAACTTGTTGAATGAAGTATTAACGCACTAGTAAAATTCTTCGAATTCTGGGATTCAGGTTCACCAATACAAAGACACTACACCGAAATAAACGTGAACACGGCGATTGCGTCATCATCACGTACTACAACGAAAAAAGTGAGCAGAATTAAATCGAACACGACACACGCAACGTTGATGACAACAACCGTGATCATGCAGTTGCCAGACTATCAGCTGCTCCCATCTTGGCTACCAGCAGGGTCGTAACATCAGAAACGCAAAGACACGTAAGAATTAGGCACACACGCATCGATATCGATGATGTTATTCGGTTCCATACGAATCCTTCAGCACACATGCGTCACCATCATCTGCTCAGCAAGCTGAGTGAACTCTCCCCGTCTTTGATCCAACTCAAGCAGCACGTATTTTACAACTTTCTCGCCAATTTTTCCGCTGGTGGCTGCCTGCGCGATCAGCATTTTCAAGTCCCAGGGCGGCACATCCAGGTATATTGTTTACAGGTACCCGATTCAGCAGCCGCAGCAGCGAATTCCCAGTCTAGGCCACATTCCGATTCTTCCAAGGGACAGGAGGCAGTGAATGACTGGAGAGTCACCTGCTTTCCACGGTTACAATTCGGCGTCGCATCTTCTACAATGATACTGCACGCACACAATCGGGCACCCTTACGCAATTTGAATGAGCAGAATATTAAGGCTGAAGCGGGTGGCGTCGAAATAGACTGGTTTATACAGCGATGTGACTACTTGGCACTGAGCGAAACGCGGATGTGAGACGACAAGAAGTCCGTACCCATTGGCAACAACGCGTGCGTTACGTGAAAGAACAACAACACTTTTCGACAAGTAATGTGGCCGGTGTATTTGCCATGTACGGGCATGCTTCCACCAAACCCACTTGCAAACTTGCAAGCTTTTGGACGTCAATTTCATCAACCAGCCAGGGCACATCCCCACATTTGGTGACGTATGGTTCGTTGAAGTCTCCGTAGTCATCAACAACTTTACCTTTGTGTTCCGATCCATCTGCATGCATCCCGAGACAATTCCATAGAATATTGCCATGCTCGTGTACCATGCTCTCTTATCGTACATACATAACTATCAATATGTGCCGCCATATGACAACGTGGACTCCGACATCTGCCATGTGCTCAGCGGCGACTTCAACGTCAATGTCTTCGTAAAATTCGAAATCCTGCTCTTCGTCAAGGATACCTTCACCTTGCAGTGAGTCTTCAATATGGTAGCCTCGATGACTTTGTGGCACTTGCCCCGATCTCACATCCATTACCACCGAGACTATACAGTACTTCATTTGGTATCGCCCGATACTCAATTGTGTGCGCCACTGTTGAACTCCCGTTCCTTTCCACTAACAAATCAATTGATTCTGCCTAGCTCGCACACTTTCTCATTTCTCTCACAATCCATAGAAGTTTTTGCGCCTAAACACGTGCGGTCATGTCGTCAAAAATACGTTACTGATGCTTTAATATAATTGAAAGAGAAATATTCAGGGGCTAGAATTTGTCAGGTTGAACGAGTTACATATTTTGATATTTCACAAATCCAGTATATTGGGTATGGTTTTTAAATAAGTACTGTTTTGTTATAAAAAGTAACGTAATTTTCAAACAATTCTTTTCTTACATGTAAGACTGTATCTTAAACTAAATTTCAAAATAAGTTCCAAGCATATTAAGGCAATTTTCATATTATGAAATCAGCTTCTGTATTCAGTCCTCATAGAAATCTGGCGCATGATGCACCAGCTACTGTCGACCGATAGTTTTAGGTTTGTCATCGTCGTCGTGGTGCTGACCTCCTAAATCCTCTTTCAAGTGCAGGAACAAGTTGTAGACACCATGTCTTCAGTAATGACGGACGGTTGCCTACTACACTTATCGTCGTAACATTAGTACGGCGTTCTTTAAAAGCTCTAACCCTTATTTCTACCATTCATTTGCTCATAGTGTATTCTCCATGCACTTTAATCTGCTGACGAATTTCAAAATCTTTCACGTCGTTTGGATTTAGAAAACGAATCACAGCGCGTACTTCACAGTCGGATGGACAATACGTACAAACAAACATAAATACGGCGAAACTTCAATAATGGCCTTTATGGCTAGCCTACAGATGTACTTACTGAGCGCGCATACTTTAAACGACGACTGAAGTTATGAAGCTGCCATATTTAAAAACGATACTTACTAAAAAAGTATGTTTCGTATATGAATTATAGTGAAATTTGAGATATGAATTCAAACAACACTACAAAGACACAACAATCCCGTGTTCACTTTTGTGTTTCCTGTTTCAGCTTTGACGAATCGCGGATGTCGAAATGCTGTCAGAAATCCCAGATAAAGGAAAATTATCCCCGCCCACGACCAGGTTTCCCTTATAAGACCACCTGTATCAGATTATACTTGTCATTTCGGAAGACGTTACAGATTTTGTCTGCTTTCCTGCGTTTATTGAGAATTGACTCAAATGCTGAAGCTTTACCTTAATTAAAACCACAGTCGCTGTCATCCCTCCTAAAATGCAACTTGACTTCATTTGTGGTAGAGTATAAAGTATTTCTTTTTAAATATTCCCATCTCAGAGTCGTCAAAAATGCGTTACTGCGACGTTAAACTTATTACAAAGGCAAATATTGGGGACCAAGAATGTGTCAGTCTAATCTAATTATACAGTATACTTTGATTACCCAAAAATTCAAATACATAAGAATTACAATGAAATGTCACATGCGAATTCAAACAACAATAAAAAGGACAGAGCTATTCAACACCGCTAGTCACGTCATCGTATACGAAGGGAAAGGGTATATTTATTATCAAAAGTGTATCTCTTATGTCATTTCAAACCGGCTGAATTTGATGTATCTGTTCAGAAAGCGATTAATTTGAATATAAATTCTTAGTTTTCAATTTAGATAAGTTTAAATGTTAATCACATTTCATCAATGTACTTTTCTGGTGACCAGAACTGTTTCTAGTCTCAATATTCAACACAAAGAAGAATAGAATCCATTATTCCAGTGGTTTAGTATGTTTATCGGTCACTGGAATTGGGTAATTTGACTCTCAGTACATACCTTTCAATTTCGGGGACATGATTACCCTCTCTCTCGTTATTTGTAACTGCATAATTTAAGTGATTAAAATTCAAGAATTAATTTCTTCATAAAAATGAAATATCAAATTCCTTCTCTACTAATGAGACTGTGTGGAGTTATGTAAACATAATGAGAAGAGGTAATATATGCGACAGGAGTACGCTTGTAGAGTTTATATTCCGCATGGTAGACATCGTAAAGGTGATTCATGTGACAATAGTGAGCGCATCTATGATGACACATGGCTTAGTTAACAGGAAAAGTGTGTCCAGTGGCTTCATCTGGACCTGGGTGGTAATGAAACAGCTAATAGCTCTGGAGGGGGAAGAGGGAGGGAGTCGGGTAATTACGTTAGCATCACAATTTATGTGCGATGCCACGAGAAGGGGCAATGAACATCCCAGGAGGAGGATCACGGGGCACCTGGGGCATCACTCACGGCACATGTGAGTTGTACTACGGGAATAGCTCAGCTTGAGAGTAAAACCTTTCGACATCATCCTTTTCGGCCCAATCTAAGGGGATTCCGGGAGACTAAAAGGGAAAATTCACATTCTTACTTTTTCACCCTACTACATAATTTTAGATTGTCGGATAAAAATGTATATTTACTAAGTTTTACATTACAGCTCAATTTGGGTTAATACAATACATTACACATTCAAGTTTGTTAAAAAGTGATAACTTTAAAAATTAATTGTGTGGGTGTTAAGTTTACAAAATAATATATAAGGAAGAGCAATAGAAAGATCAATATCAAGTAGAAGAGAAACACAAAATAAATCTCATCACTCCCTCAGCTTCCTTCTTGGACACTCTAACCAGTCACAAATATCTCATATGGTCGAATATCGAAGCCAGATCATTCCTAATCTGTTAGTATCACAATAAGACTCGAATGAATTTATCATTAACTGGACATCTACACATTGAAAGCCATCACCTCTAACTCATCCGTTAGACCTGTAACCAGTCTCACTGTCATGAACGCAATTTTAATCTATGGGTACTTATGGAGCACTGTTGGAGAGGGATTGTCTCATATTCATATTCATTTTCAGAAAGCTTTGTCGTTTAAAGAAGAAAAATTAAATTGGAAATACTTTAAGAAAATATCTATTTTATTTTGTGAAACGTTTGCGTAAACAAATAGAACGACCCTTCTCCCTGATTTTGCCAACAGCTGTACAGTGAAATGATTGTCCTTCGGCAGTACATTTTAACGATTTTATATGAAATTCACAGAGATGAACTGTCAGTAGATATAAAGATTGTAGTGAGTTACACAACATAACACGTTAAATGGTTTAGGTTAGTTACTTTAAATGACATAGATTCTGGTTTTCCTCCCGGATGACCGAAGCTGTGTATTCCGAGTTGAAAATTTATCATGAAGAACTGTGACTTGTGTATGTCAGAAAGTGGAACCTGGCTTCAAACCCACCACCAAAACAGTAGAGGAACTGGAGTGGCTCAAGTGACTTCAAAAAACTGGGATAAGATGAACAAATGTTTACTCAGCTTAACTCACTATTCAAACGTAAAGTCATTATAATTTTTATATCTTGAATACCAGTTTCACCCTTTTTTATTTATATTTAATCAAGGAAACTCACGTAAGGCATAGCTGATTCGTGAAACGACTTGTGTCAATAATTTTGTGTGGCTATTTCCAGCCTGGCGCAACTCACGTAAGGGAAGCAATATAAAGAAGAAATGAAACCCAAAATAAATTACATCACCTCCTCAGCTTGTGTTAAAACGCTGCTGAACCCCTTTTTGGACATTCTAACCTCCATAACTGCGTGTTAATTTAGTGGAGGATAGTGTTGTGAGTTCTGTGTGACTAGCAGGGATGTTGGAGAGAGTACAAACACCCAGTCTCCGAGCCAGGGAATTAAACATGTAAGATTAACATCTCCGACACGGCTGGGAATCGAATCTTGCGCTCTCTGAATCGGAGGCGACTGCGCTGGTCATTCAGCCGAGGAGCCGGACAATTTTGAAAATGATGTTGGTATATTCTAAGGCAACATGAAAAAATTCTGTCTCCATAAAAAGCGACACTAATATTCTCTATTTTGGAGGTGAAGCTACCGGGCGAGTTGGCCGTGCGATTAGGGGCTCGCGGCTGTGAGCTTGCATTCAGGAGATAGTAGGTTCGAATTCCATTGTCGGCAGCCCTGAAGATGGTGTTTCGTGGTTTCCCATTTTCACACCAGGCAAATGCTGGGACTGTACCTTAAATGAGGCCACGGCCGCTTCCTTCCAACTCTTAGGCCTTTCCTATCCCCGTCGCCATAAGACCTATCTGTGTCGGTGCGACGAAAAGCCACTAGCAACAAAAAGTGAAGCTTCCACGGTGTGTAGAATTATTCAGTTTATTTTCTGGGTTGAACCGTGTTGTTTTTTATACATTACGTACAGTTTGCCGACGTTTCGAATACATTTCAGTATTCTTTGTCAAGGCTTGTGATTGCTGTCTGGGAGACTGATTACCTCGGATCGAGTAGGGAATTTCAGTCGCCTTGACACAGAACACTGCAATGTATTCGAAACGTCGGCTAACTGTACGTAATGTACATAAAACAACACGGTTCAACCCGGAAAATAAACTAGTATTCTCTAATTTATTTATGTTTTGAAAGTATTGAAAAGTATGCTATAGGCTTATTCTAATTATTTTAAAGTAAGATATCTCTGAGTATTTTATTCCCACTTCAAATTTATTTTTTACCATATAGGACTACAGGAAACTGAGAAGTGGATTCATACATACATACATCTTCATTATAGACATCTTCATTATAGACTGTTGTGTGTTTCGGCGTTCAGTCTGCAAGCCTCTATGCATTTCGAAAACGCCACAACAATTTTCTGCTTGTGAGCAGTTTTGTGGTATCGTTTAGTTATATGCCTCCTATCTTTAAATAATTAGAAACTGAGTCTAACCATCATCGTCTTGGTCTTCCTCTACTCATCCTACCCTCCACAACAGAGTCCATTATTCTCTAGAATAAACCATCCTCCTTCATTCAATTTACATGACCCCACCCAAGCCAGTTTATGCGTACAGCTTCATACATCGAGTTAACTCCTAACTTAGCATTTATCTTCTCATTCCGAGTACTTTCCTGACACTGGTCCCACCTATTTGTACCAGCAATCATTCTCGCTACTTTAATGTCTGTTAATTCTAACTTATGAATAAGATATCATGAGTCCACCCAGCTTTCACACCCATACAGCAAAGTTGGTCTGAAAACAGACCGATGTGAAGGTAGTTTTGTCCGGGAGCTGACTTCCCTTTTAAAGAATGCCGTTGATCACAACTGCAAGCTAACCGTACTAGCTTTACTGCACCTTGATACAGTCTCACTTATTACACGTCCATCCTAAGAGAACACACATTCTTACTACTTGCAATGATATACCTGTTCCAGCTTTGTAAGCGCAATCTGACGTTCGATTCTCTTAGGTTTCTTACCTACTGACAACAATTTAGTCTTGGAAAGGTTAAATTTTCATACCATACACATTGCACCTATTTTCAAGTTCTAATATATTAGACTGCAGGCCTTTGGCACAATCTGCTGTTAAGACCATGTCCTCAGCGTAGGCCAGACTGCTTACTCCATTTACAAATTGAATCCCTCCCTGCCACTTATACCTTTCAGAAGATTATCCGTGGAAACTATGAACAACAAAGGTTGTCTTAGGTTGCCTTGTCTCAACCCATCTCACCACGTTCCACCATTAGTTCCCACTGCAGCCCAGTTGTCAACATAAATGTCTTTGGCTGATTTTAATAATCTACCTTGAATTCCACAGTCCCCCAGTCTAAATCTACCAAACATAAATATAACTATCTATTCCTCTCGTAGCATTTTTCAATTACCTGGCGCATACTGAAAATCTGACCCTTACAGCCTCTATGGTCTGAAACCACACTGGTTTTCATCCAACCTACTTTCAATAACGGATCGCAGCCTCCATTCCAAGATGCCAGTGAATACTTTGGTATCGATGAGATACCTCGATTTTTGTTGCAATCCTTCCTGTTCCCTTGCTTATAGATAGGTGCGATTACTTCTTTTGTCCAATGAGAAGGGACATTACTAACACACCATGCTAATCTTATTAATCTGTGAGGCAATTTCATCCCTACCTTCCCACTATATTTCACCATTTCAGATTTAATTTCATCTATTCCTACTGCTTTATGAGACTGGAATTTGTTTACCATCCTTTCCACTTCATCAAGAGTAAATTCACCAATATCATTGTCCTCCAACCCGTGAGCTCGGTAGCTCATGACGTCACCAGAAGGATTTCCTTTTACGTTGATAAGATTTTTAAATGTTCCTTCCACCTGCCCAGTGATTCTCTGGGATGAATAATGAGTTTACCTGAATTACACAAAACACTATATATTTTCCTCTTCCCTTCCTTCCTAATATTCTTTATTACTGCCCAGAAATGTTTCCCTGATGCTTGGCCTATCATTTCCAGGTCATTACCTAAATCTTCCAACGACTTATTTTTAGATTCTACAACTACTTGTGACTCTGTTTTTCCAACTGCGTAAAATTCCTCGTCCGTATCACCCCTTGTTTGGAGCCATTTCTAATACGCCTTCATTTTACGTTTACAAGCTACTCTAATTTCATCATTCCGCCAAGATGTTAGATTTTAACCATCTTTACACACAGTTTTTCCTAGGCGTTCCCTTGCTGTTTCTACTACATCATCCGTATATGCCACACATTATATTTCCATATGTTACACCTGGTTACTGTTTATTGTTTGGAACTTTTCGCTAATCATATCCATGTACTTATATCTAATTTCCTCGTCCTGGAGTTATTCTACCCTTATTCGTCTGCAAAGAGATCTCACTTTTTCTGTCCTAGGCCTAGAGATGCTTAGTTCATTACAGGTCTGTACCATCGAAAACAATACCGAAAAATTCGAATATTCATAATAAATTTTCTGAATTCGGAGTTGGTTAAGATATAGTCTGTTATGGATCTGGTTCTCCGACCCTCGCATGTGTAGCGGTGAATAGACTTACGCTAGAAGAATGTAATCATAATTGCTAAAAGCATAATAGCACAGAAGTTCCGCAAACGCTTCCCATCCCTATTAGCTTCCATATCTTCCACTCATTTACCAATCACCCTTTCGTATCCTTCAATTCTATTTCCAACTCTCGCATTCAAATCGCCCATTAACGTTATCCTATCCTTGTTGTTGACTTTGATTACGATGTCACTCAATGATTCATATAACTTGTTAACTTCATCCCCATCTGAACTCTCACATGGTGAATACACTGAGACAATTCTCATCCTAATTCCCCCAACCGCCCAATCTACCCAAATCATTCGCTCATTTACGTGTCTAACAGAAACTATTTTGCGTATTCCTGATGAGCAGCCCAGCCACACACTCTGCCCTTCCCATTTTAACAACCGCCAAGTCCACTTTATAATCTCCTACCTCTTCCTCGTTATCTCCCCTTACCAGAATATCATTAATTTATACCACACCCAGATACATCCTCTTTGCTGACTCAGCCAGTTCTACTTTCTTTCTTCCACAATCCCCTTTAATATTGATAGCTCTCCATCGAATCCACATCGTTCGCCAAGCTGTTTTCAAGGAGTCCCTTCCCTGTCAAATGGGAGTGGGACTCTGTTATTCCCATAGCTCCGAGACTTGCTTAACAAAATATTCTGAGCGTGCTTGGTGAAAATTCTGTGAAGCAGGATGCTACATTACTTACACACAGTCCGATTGAGAATCTCTCCTCTAACGGGATAGGGACCACCGGTGGATTATATAGTCCTAGCCGCCTGAGCACAAGGAGGGACATAACTCAGAATATGTCCGAGACGCCCACTCCCATTCCGTAGTAGCTGGTATCCCGACTCTCAGTACCACTTACTAGGCCATTCAACAGTTGCCCGTGGTTCACGAACTAGGACGTAACTACGCCATGAACCATTTGGTATTAATGGAGGGGTGGGGGGGAATATCAAAATTCAAGTGCAAGTGCAAATCATATATTTAACACGTAAAATACTAACTAACCTGAATGAAATAATTACACATATTTGTCACCATCACTGTCACCATCACTCTGGGACCGAGAAATTTTCTCTTTTGCTAAAAATGTTGGAGGTATTTATATTTAAATCCTCCCGTTTGTAAAAGGTCCATCACAGGACGCTTCGCATCGTTGCAGCTAATGCTACGAAAGTCTACGCACATGTTCTAAGTACTGACGTGAATACTCTTTACCCGTTTTGACGTTCTCAAGTTGATAACAGCACCCCGAGCGTAGTTCAACCTCGTGACGCGAGATCCCGATCGACCTTCTGTAGTATACATAACAGCCGGCAATAACACAGAACAACTGCTGGTAGCGTTCCACCTTTCCTTTCAGACTGGTGTAAAGTAACCAGTGAAGTGCAAAGTATCCCCAGTTTACGGCACATGCAATAAAAATCTCCTGACATTCATTCTTTCGTATTCACGTTCAGGATTAAACCTAATAGTTGTACTCAATTTAAAATATGCGTTTGTTCATTTGAGTTCCAAACTTCGTCCACGTAAGTAGTTCTGCAATCTACTATTTTATTTTATTATCAAATTTATCTGTATTTTATAAATATCCTTCACTTACAGGAGTTGTCTTTGGTAGAACACGTGAACATTACAGTTGATTTATGGATGTAATTAGATTATTCTGTGTAATATCGAAAATGTTTCTGTCGATATCGTGCTCATTTATGCATAGAATTCTTATGTATTGAAACGTTATAGATGGCCTTCGTGTTACTTTAATTTACCGTTTTACTGAGATACTTAAGATATCCAGTAAATGTCGTATAGTGTATGGGAAATTCGCCACCATTGCAAGGTGATTGAAAAAAATAGCCTTTAATTATCGTACCTTACATGGTATCCACGAACAAGATGTATCACTCCCAATTTTCCACATTTAGCACGACACGATTTTAATATGCTCCTTGACGTAAAGAATTACACATCAAATTGGTGAAAAGAATACAATATTTGAAATTCACCGGAGGTAAGAAGTTTGATGGAACTGATATTCAGACTTCTGAAGTAGCTGATTAAAGGAAGTCTGCGGGTTAAAACAGTTAGAAGACGTAACGAAAGTGATGTGAGAGATTAAGCGTTTGTATGCGTTTGTAAAGGCTGAACTGATTTACAATATAGATGAGTATGTTCAAAGAGAATTAAGGGCACAGAGTTGCATAAGATTGATCAAAAATTAAAACATGGAATTGATATATCGTATATTTGCTACTAAACGTTTTAATTACCTTTCTACTACGAAAGTAGAAGTCTCTTACATTAGTGTACTTCACGTTGTAATTTAAAACCCTTTCAACATGCATTTTAATATTTTATTTCCAGCGGCATATGAGCCCGTTCTTTGCACGGGAATTGGTGATCGATTTCACAATTCCTTCATGAATTTACGCGAAGTTACATTCCTGTATTCAAACGTTTAATAAGGCAGTTTAACTGATATTCTTCTACGAAATCACGTGGCAGTCGTCTAACGCGAAGTACGAAAAAGCTGAACAAAGGGGAGAGAGAATGAGAATGATCGCAGTGTTTATTGAACGGGACAGTTTCTGGTCTGAAGTACGTAATTCTATATACTTCTCGGTGGAGTAGTGGATAGGAAAAGACAGGTGGAACAGGGTCATGGGATGGAGAAAAGGGAGGAGGAAGTAGCTTCAGCAGCTGTCAGGCGAGATAGGACTGACCAGGAGGGGAGGATATCAAATGAGGTGGATAGGGTTGAGGCTCTGATCATGGGGGATTCTATCGTTAGACATGTCGAGAAAGGGTACAAGGGTAGAGTGTTATCCAGGAATTAGGTTAAGGCGGATGTTGAGGAAAGTAGAAGAGAAAGAGGAGGGAAAGGAGAAGGTGGTTGTGTTTCACGTCGGCACTAACAACGTAAGACAAGCAGGTATAAGTACCAACATAGTTGGGGATGTGTGGGATCTGGTAAATGCAGCACGGATGAAGTTTAAAGAAGCAGAGATTGTTATCAGTGGAATACTGTGTAGGAGGGATACTGACTGGAAGGTGATTGGAGATCTAAATGAGACTATGGAGTGGGTATGTGGGAAACTGGGAGTGGGATTTCTAGATCCTAATGGGTGGCTAGGATATAGGGATCTGCGCACAGATGGCCTTCTCTTAAACCGCAGTGATACATATAAGTTAGGAAATTTGTTTAGAAGGGTTATATGGAGGTACATTCAGGGAAACAGGGTGGCCTAGGGAGTGGTGTTAAGGGGACGGGGAACTGGAAATCAAGTAGGGATGACATAAAACTATTAATGCTCAAGGGTAGAAGTATTGTAAAGAAAGGAATAGAATTTAGTAATCTAATAGATATATATTTACCAGATATTGTAACAGGAGTTGAATCATGGCTGAGAAATGATATAATGGATGCAGAAATTTTCTCACGGAACTGGAGGGTGTTTCGTAGAGATAGGATAGGAATGGTAGGAGGGAGAGTGTTCATTCTCGTGAAAGAAGAATTTGTAAGCTACTAAAATGTTAAAGATGTCAAACATGAAAATTTAGGGGTAATATTCATCTCACAAGATAATAGGAAACTTGATGTCTTTGCAGTGTTCAGACCGGGAAAGGGTACCGCTGACACTGATTCAGAATTATTTGATAAGATAATCAGCTATGTGGGAAACGATAAGGAAAGGAACGTGATTGTAGCGGGTGATCTCAATTTTCCAAATGTCAATTAGGAAGGTAATGCGAACGACAGGAAGCATGACCAACAAATGGCAAATCTATATATATAAAATAACTTGTCCTGACTGACTGACTGACTGACTGACTGATTCATCATCACCGAGCCAAAACTACTGGACATAAAGGAATGAAATTTTGGACATAGATTATATTAAGATGTAGGTGCTCGCTAAGAGAGGATTTTTGGATATTCCTTCGCTAAGGGGATGAAAAGGGGGTTGAAATTTTCAAATGAGTGTATCAATATCTCAGAACTTTAAAAGTTTACAGATGTAAAAATTGGTATTTAGAATCTTCTTTAAAAATAAGGAAACAAGTATTCTTTTATTTTCAGAAAATCCCAATAGGAGGGGTAAAAAACAGTGAAAAAGGGGTTGAATGCCTTTAATCAGGATACCGGAACCTATATACAGAAACTGAAGATATTACAGACCTGAAAATTGGTACTTTTGATCTCTTTTAAAAATAAAGAAACACGTATTTTTTTTGTTTTTGGAAAATCCAATTAATGGGGGGTAAAAAGGGGGGTAAATTTTTAAAATGAGTGCATCTATATCTTAAAACTTTTAAAGTTTACAGATGTAAAAATTGGTATTTAGAATCTTCATTAAAAATAAAGAACCATGTACTTTTTGTTTTCGGAAAATCCCAATAGGAAGGGGGGAAAAGGGGTGAAAAATGGGTTGAATGCCTTTAATCAGGATACTTATATCTCAGAAACTGAAGATATTACAGACCTGAAAATTGGTACTTTTGATCTCATTTAAAAATAAAGAAACACGTATTTTTTGTTTTTGGAAAATCCAATTAATGGGAGGGTGAAAAGGGCTTGAATTTTTAAAATGAGTGAATCTTTATCTCCAAACTTTTAAAGTTTACAGATGTAAAAATTGGTATTTAGAATCTTCTTTAAAAATAAAGAAACAAGTATTATTTTGTTTTCGGAAAATCGCAATAGGAGGGGTGAAAAAGGGTGAAAAAGGGGTTGAATGCCTTTAATGAGGCTACTTATATCTCAGAAACTGAAGATATTACAGACCTGAAAACTGGTGTTTGGGATCTCCCTTAAAAATAAAGAAACACGTATTTTTTTGTTTCCGGAAAATCCAATTAAAGGGGGAGGGGGTAATATTTTAAAATGAGTGTATCTATATCTCAAAACTTTTAAATGTTATAGATATGAAAATTGGTATTTAGAATCTCCTTTAAAATAAAGAAACAGGTATTTCTTTTTGTTTTTGGAAAATCCAATTAATGGGGGGGGTAAAAAGGGGTGATTTTTTTAAATGAGTGTATCTATAACTCAAAACTTTTAAAGTTTATAGATGTAAAAATTGGTATTTAGAATCTCCTTTAAAAATAAAGAAACATGTATTCTTTTGTCTTGGGAAAATCCCACTAGGAAGGGTGTAAAAGGGTGAATAATGGGTTGAATGCCATTAATGAGCCTACTTATATTTCAGAACCTGAAGATATTATAGACCTGAAAATTGGTATTTGGGATCTACTTTAAAAGTAAAGCAACAAGTATTTTTTCGTTTTTGGAAAATCCAAATATTGGGAGGTGAAAAGGGAGGGATGAGATTTTTAAAATGAGTGTGTCTACATCTTAAAACTTCAAAATTTACAGATGTAAAAATTGGTAGTTAGAATCTCCTCTAAAAATAAAGGAACGCGTATTTTTTTGTTTCCTGCAAATCCCAATAGGAGGGGTGTAAAAGTGTGAAGAATGGGTTGAATGCCTTTAATGAGGATACATATATCTCAGAAACGGAAGGTATTACAGAACTGAAAATTTGTATAAGGGATCTCCTTTAAAAATAAAGAAACACGTATTTTTTAGTTTTTGGAAAATCCAATTAATGGCGGTTGAACAGGATTGACAAATTGGGCTGAATTTTTTGAAAGACTATATCTACAGAATATCTTGGAAACGTAAAATGTAATAGACGTAAAAAGTGGGTGTTTGGAATCTCCTGTAAATGTAAAGAAACATAGGTGATTTGTTTTTGGAAACTCCACTTAAGGGGAACTCAAAAGGGGTAAAATTTTAAAATGAGAATTTTTACGGTATATCTAAAAAAACTTAACATGTTACAGAAGTGAAAACTGGTATTTTTTTATCTCTATTAAACAAAGAAACGTGTATTTTTAGTTTTCGGAAATACCACTTGGGTGGAGGGGGGGTAAAAGTGACTGAAAATGGTGTAGAATTATTTTAATTAGGCTACTGATATCTCAAAAATGAAGATGTTACAGACGTGAAATTTGATATTTGCAATCTGCTTTAAAAGTAAAGAAAGACGTATTCTCGGAAAAATCCAATGAAGGGGGGGGAGGGGGTGAATGAATTGAAAAATTAATTGACTTAATTGTATGAGAATACATACATCTAATAAAAACTAAAGTTGTTACAGACGTGAAAATTCGTATTTGGATCTCCTTTAAGAACAAAGAAAAACGCGTTTTGGGGGGAAACCATCTTGGGGGGCGGGAGTGTAAAGGAGTTGAATTCCTTTCATGTGGACACATAAATCAAAAACTAAAGAAGTTAGAGTCGTGATAATTGGAATTTAGAAGATCCTTTACTTTTAAAGAAACAAGTATTTTGTGGGGGAAAGTTCACTTAGGTGGGGGGGGGGGGGAGGGAGGAGCAGTTGGAAATAAAGTGAAAAAAGTGAATTATTTTTATGGGGATACATATATCTCAAAAGTGAAGGTAATAGACGTGAACATTGGTGTTTGGAATCTCCTTTAAACTTAAAGAAACACGCTTTCTTTTAATTTTTTTTTTTGGGGGGGGAGGGTTTGGCGGTAAATAAACTTAACGGCGGTGGGGTGTAAAAGGAGGTGAGACCAATTGATTTTACTGTTCTTAATGTACTTATAAGGATCCTCCGTTGCTCAGGCGGCAGCGCGCCGGCCTCTCACAGCTGAGTTCCGTGGTTCAAATCCCGGTCACTCCATGTGACATTCGTGCTGGACAAAACGGAGGCGGTACAGGTTTTTCTCCGGATACTCCGGTTTTTCCTGTCATCATTCATTCCAGCAACACATAATAATAATAATAATAATAATAATAATAATAATAATGTTCCGGACCGTCGTCAAATGTGCTGACCGCGCTGGAAACGGCTCCTGGACGGGTAATGACTAAGAATGCAGTCCGGCCGCGGGTTCAGTGCCGCCAAGGCACCCAATATGACACCACGCCGTATCTTCTGAAGGATTATATCCATATTAAAAATGATTATAGGAAAAGATGGCAAAGATTTATGGACCCAACTGACCGGGAGGAATACCTGAGCCTAACCTGGGAAGTACGAAATCGATTGCTGGAAAGGAAGATTGAAAAATGGGAGGAAACGTGCCGTAATCTAATAGAAAACGAGTCAGGTCGGGAATTTTGGTGGATTCTCGCAGAAAACGAGTCAGATCGCGAATTTCGGCGGATTATATATCTAAAACAATAAGCATTCAATTATAAATTTCAGTATAATACCGTAGCGAAGCACGGGTATCTTGCTAGTAAGTTAATATGGGAAGGGCACCTGATTCAGAAAGTGATGGAACTAATTAGAGGGAAGAATAGCCTGGATGTGGTGGTGGTAAAACCAGATGAGCTCTATAGAGAAACCGAAGTAATAGATGGTATTAGTGATCACGAAGCTATTTATGTGGTAATTAAAATAAATGTGAAAGAAAGGAAAATATTAAAATTAGGACTATTAGGCAGTACCATATGGCTGATAAAACAGGCATGAGGGAGATTTTAATAACTATGATCGGTGGAAAACGGTAAATAAAAATATAAACAGACTCTGGGATGGGTATAAAGCAATCGTTGAGGAATGTGAAAATATGTTTGTACCTTGAAAGGTGGTAAGGAATGGTAAAGATCCACTATATTATAACAGGGAATAAAGAGACTTAGAAGGAGGTGCAGGTTGGAAAGAAATAGAGTTAGAAATGGCTGTGTAAGTAAGGAGAAATTGAAGGAACTTACTAGGAAATTGAATCTAACAAAGAAGTCAGCTAAGGATAACATGATGGCAAGCATAACTGGTGGCAATATAAATTTTAATGAAAAATGGAAGAGTATGTATAGGTACTTTAAGGCAGAAACAGGTTCTACGATAGACATTCCAGGAATCATTAATGAACAAGGGGAGTGTGTATGCGAGGATCTTCCAAAGGCAGAAGTATTCAGTCAGAAGTATATAAAGATTGTTGGTTACAAGGATAATGTCCAGATAGAGGAGATAAGTAATACTAAAGAAGTATAAAAATTCACCTATGACAGCAATGGCATTTCCAGTAAGATACAAAATTTGAAAACTAGAAAATCAGCTGGAATTGATAAGGTTTCGGGGGATATACTAAAGACAATGGGTTGGGATACAGTACCATATCTGAAGTACTTGTTTGATTATTGTTTGCATGAAGGAACTTACCACATGAATGGAGAGTTGCTATAGTAGCCCCTGTGTATAAAGGAAACGGTGATAGACATAAATCTGAAAATTACAGGCCAGTCAGTTTGACATGCATTGTATGTAAGCTTTCGGAAAGCATTCTTTCTGAATATTTAAGACATGTTTTGAGAAATTAATATCTGGTTTGATAGAAGGCAGTTTCGGTTTAGGAAAGGTTATTTCACTGAAGCCCAACTTGTAGAATTCCAGCAAGATATAGCAGATATCCTGGATTCAGGAGGTCAATTGGACTGTATCGCGAATGACCTGTCTATGGCATTTGATTGGGTAGATCATGGGAGACAACTGGCAAAAATGAGTGCAATTGGACTTGATAAAAGTGTGACTGAATGGGTGACTCTGTTTCTAGAAAATAGAACTCAGGGAATTAGAGTAGGTGAAACTTTATCTGTCCTTGTAATAATTAAGAGGGGAATTCTTCAATGCAGTATTATTGGACCTTTATGTTTTCTTATATATATATCAGTGATATGTGTAAAGAAGTGGAATCAGAGATATGGCTTTTCGCAGATGATGTTATTCTGTACAGAGTAATAAATAAGTCACAAAATTGTGAGAAACTGCAAAAAGACCTCGATAATGTTGTGAGATGATGATAAACGGGGATAAAAGTCTGGTTGTGAGTTTCACAAATAGGAAAAGTCCTCTCAGTTTTAATTACTGCTATGACGGGGTGAAAGTTTCCTTTGAGGATCATTGTAAATACTTAGGTATTAATATAAGGAAAGATCTTCATTGGGGTAATCACATAAATGGGATTGTGAATAAAGGGTTCAGATCTCTGCACGTGGTTATGAGGGTATTTAGGGGTTGTAGTAAGGAAGTAAAGGAGAGAGCATATTTGTCTCTGGTGAGACCCCAGCTAGAGTATGGTTCCAGTGTATGGGACCCTCACCAGGATTACTTGATTCAGGAACTGGAAAAAATCCAAAGAAAAGCAGCTCGATTTTCTCTGGGAGATTTCCGACAAAAGAGTAGCGTTACAAAAATGTTCCAATGTTTGGGCTGGGATGACTTGCGAGAAAGGGGACGAGCTGCTCGACTAAGTGGTATGTTCCGAGCTGTCAGTGGAGAGATGGCGTGGGAGGACATCAGTAGAAGAATAAGTTTGGGTGGTGTCTTTAAAAGTAGGAAAGATCACAATATGAAGATAAAGTTGGAATTCAAGAGGACAAATTGGGGCAAATATTCGTTTATAGGAAGGGGAGTTAGGGCTTGGAATAGCTTACCAAGGAAGATGTTCAATAAATTTCCAATTTCTTTGCAATCATTTAAGAAAAGGCTAGGAAAACAACAGATAGGGAATCTGTCACCTGGGCGACTGCCCTAAATGCAGATCAGTAGTGACTGTTTGATTGATTGATTGATTGATTGATTGATTGATTGATTGATTGATTGATTGATTGATTGATTGATTGATTGATTGATTGATTGATTGATTGATTGATTGATTGATTGATTGATTGATTGATTGATTGATTGATTGATTGATTGATTGATTGATTGATTGATTTTTACATATGGTTGTTCATCTGAAACCAGGAGTGGCGCCGTGGCCGGAGCCTCGTCAAACCACTCGTTGACGATAACGTCTCTTATTATCTGTTCTATCGAATAGAGTAAAATGGTTCTTTGCCTAACACCTTTAACCCTACTTGAAATGTCATGACAGCCTGTAAAACAGTCCGTTAATGATACCTCTATTGATAACCTCCTATTGGAAAGCTGCACATGGGAAAAATGTTTTTTAGAAATAGATTTCCAATAAGGCTGGTACTTTTACATTAATGTTGGTCATGTATATTTTGTGGGAAGATAAAAGACTTTTCGACTTCCTGTAAGCCCCCAAACCAATCCGGGATTTAGAAATAATATTGGGCGTAAAACCTAGGACCCCAAGGTCAGGTGCATTCAGAATAAAAAGTTTGGTAGAAATATATCCTGTAGTTTTCCAGTTATAAGAACTGAACTACCGGACAAACAAACAAATCAGTAAACAGACATTAAAGATAAAATGAAATATGCAAATGGTCATTATAAAACCTGAAACAGATAACTGAACGAATATTTCGCAAAAAATAGTCAATGTAGAGATACACGCCAGTTTACATTTTATTTATATAAGGAATCTGCTCCACATACCTTTTGGACTATGTCCATTGGACTTAGTCTATACAACCGTCCGTTAATGATATTTCCCTTGTTAATCATCTTATCGAAAATGTGCACATAAGAAGAAAGTTTTAGAAATGGATTTCCATCGCGGTTGGTCGATTCCAATCCAGGTTCGTCAGGTACATTTTGATATATCTATATGTTTTTTGCTCTTTGCTTTACGTCGCACCGACACAGATAGGTCTTATGGCGACAATGGGATAGGTAAGGCCTAGGAAGTGGAAGGAAGCGGCCGTGGCCTCAATTAAGGTACAGCCCCGGCATTTGCCTGGATTGAAAATGGGAAACGACGGAAAACCATCTTCAGGGCTACCGACAGCGGAGCTCGAACCCACTATCTCCCGATTAATGGATTCTGGCCGCACTTAAGCGACTGTAGCTATCGAGCTCGGTGGTATATTTTGTAGGAGAGTAAAATCACTGCTTCGGTTTCCTATAGACCCCCAGTCCACTCCAGGAATTTGAAGTGCTATGGACCTTAAAATCTACCTTCGGACAAGGTGATGTTAAATATGAAGTTTGGTTAAAGTAATTCCAGTAGTCTTGCTGTTATAAGAGATATGCTTATACGCACCAGATTTTAGGCTAAGTCTGCTCGAAGTTTGCATGGAAAACGATCCGGTAATGATATATCCATTATTAATCCGCTTATCTATATGATGCATATAAGAAAGAAATATTTCCATTTGTAGGTAGATTTCGATTAAGTTTGGTTGTCTATATATTTTGGCAGTGCAAAATCATGGTTTCGGTTTCGTATAAACACCCAGTCAGTTCAGGGATGTAGACACAAGATTGTCCCTGAAACCTACCCAAGTACAGGTGGATTTTAAATATGAAGTTTGGTAGAAATATATATACAGTAGTTTTCAATTTATAAGAACTCAGACAAACAATCAAATCGACAAACAAACAGATAAAAAACTAAAAAATATGCAGATGGTCATTATAGTCAATTTAGAGACACACGGTCGTTACGACTTTATTTTTGTAGATGATGCTAATTTTTTAACGTTTTCGACAATTATTTCCACCTTATATCAGACAGACAAATAATCATTTTTAAAACAATCAAGATTTTGATGATTTCGAAGTTGTGATAATCAACTCAAACTAGCTATAGTAGGGATTGAGCGGTTTCAACAGAGGCAAGCCTGATAGAGTAGACAGTCCAGCGATACTCCAAAGATCCTCTATACGAGACTAAATATATTGGCATACCATCATATTCACTTAATATTTTATCTTATATTTAATGGAAACGTAGTTTCTCATAATCCCAAGCAAGGTGGAAAGTTACAGAACATATTAATGGTCGATGGTCTGGAAACCTATTCCGTTGTAGGTATAAATATCTTAGGGTATTCGTCCTTTCAACATTGTGAACACGTCGTAAATTTCCCTGAGAAATTGAGAACAAATCAAGATAAGGGACTTATAGTAAAACAATAATTTAAGTACGAGATAACATGGTAGTATACTTCACACTATCGTCCATGCAAACAAGCGAGCATCGCATCCCACAGTTGAAACTCGCCGGACCAGACTGCCTAATCCCAAATTAAATCTAATTAATTCCCGGCTTCCGTTCGACAGCAATTGACGTCACAAAGCCTGACCGGCAGTGCAACGGCTTTAATACAGTCGTGTTAGGGGCAAGAAAATATCAATAGTCAGCTATATTATCGACGACAAGGATTTGTTCTCTTATCGCTACGGACATTATTACCTCTCACATATCACTAGCACGTTCATTACCCGACTGAGGGAGCGTACACACAGGTTTAGCCTCTGTCATCAGAGCGTATAATAGATGTTCGTTTCGCGAGTGGCCGTTTCCTCATATTTATCCTACAGTTTTTTTTTCTCTACAAAAATCTGTTTCATTTGTAGTTGATCTGAGGCTGGACTTGTAGTCGGTACTTATTTCAGTAAAAATATAAACCGAAACATTCACAAACAAATATACAATTTTCTGAAGATGTAGAAATTAAATAAAAGTGGTGTGACGAGGTACAATAATTCAGTAATTAGTCTTATACCAAATTAAAATTGATGGAAACCTATCACATCTATGTAAAAATAGCATTGCTGATGTTAAGTTATCAAATGTTCAAACACATGTATTACATTACTCGCTAATTCACTTTTACATTACATACATGATTGTATTGTAGGCATACGAATGTTAGGTCCCTATGACATAGTCAAACCATATGTCTTCTTTAAAATCACGATGCCGGTACGAATAATACACTGTCTTATATACAAACACAGTATTATACCCATTGAACTGTTAGTTAAAATACATAATGCCACTATTACACTAACGCGTCCTATGTAGCAATACTCTTTAAAATAACAAGATTTACTTGTACAGTTTAAAGTATAGAAGTCACCTACGCTAACACATAATACTATCACTTATACTTATAGATTTCAGACCGCCTAGTTCAGGAAATATGAAGTTTGAGGCATAAGTTTTGTCAAGAACTTTTACGCACGAAAGTGGGATCTGCCAGACAAATTGAGGAGTGGGAATTGTGAGGTGCTCCGGAATGTCTTTAAATACCGAGTAGGCTTAGCAGGTGTAAGCTATAAAGCGAGGAAACCGTTAGCTATAAAATCTATGTGCTATATAATGTTTATTCTCAGAGAGTACAGTCACCTTTACAGAAAACCTTCAAAGAAGTCCGTTAATCGCAAACAATGCGGGAGACGTCGGATACCAGTCTCCTCACTATGTGTGTATTTTGAAATATCATGTTTCACTTCGTTATTAATGTCCTCTCGTGTTCTCGACCATCTCCCACGCTATAGTCCTTTCACTTTGGGGATGAGGTCAAGATCGCAAGTCGAGTGAGTATGGCAGGTATTCTAGAACTTCCTACACCCAGCACTGAAGTTACCTGCGTACAACCTCAGCTGCATGAAGTGTGGTGTTGTCATGGAGACGGATGTCATTGTTGAGAAGATCCTGGCGTTTGTCCCAATATTCTTCTTCTAGTCCCTATCCGTTCCGGATGGTGGCAACCATCTTGGCTGTGCCTTCTCTGTTGTGAGCTGCTTGTCCCAAATGACAGGATTTAACTATCTCTGCAGGAAGGTTTTGTAATACGTTGCTGTAACCATTGTGCAATATGGAACGAAATGACACGTAATCACGACTCTGACGTCGTAAGCTACAATGACCATCACTTTCATGGGTCATGGGTCAAGGGTTTCTCCAGAACTTCTGTCTTGGTGATGATCCTGCATGTCACCATTCTGCAACTGGCGTTTGAGCTCTGGTCCATACGCCGTAGCCAAAAGTTCATCCTGGTCAGTATTCTCCTCAGCATTTGCTCGCCCTCCTACCAGTACCGAATCAAGTGGTCAGAGCATATGACATAACGTATCCCCTTTTGCACGTCAGTGAGTGCACTTACAGTGATGCAATTTTACGCTGATGAAGAGCTTCCCGTAAAATTCTGTGGATGGTTCCTTTTTCAATGCCTATTTCGTCTTGAAACTCAAGTACAACCCATCTTGCGTAAACTTCCATGCATTGGGTAATTACTGCAAGTGACACACCAGCCCTGACCCTAAAATGTCTTCTGGACGGTCGCATATCGCTGCATATTCCACGTCGGTGCTGAAATGCTGCTGCTCATCTCACAACGGTTCGGTACGGAAGTGTATTATTCCCCAAAGTTTCCACAAGCTTTCTGTGCCATTCTTTGGTGAAAGGCCAATTTGATGACCGCACGCTCTTCTTGCCTCGTCACAACCACTCTGCACTGAGCCTGACCTACAACTGTAGTCCCATCTCCCTGAATTTGATACGTGTCCAACGCACTGCCATCTCGTGCTGTGTCCATGTACTATCAGCGTCATGCTTTCCAGGAGAAATGACCCTTGTAAAGTAGAACCATGTAAATGTGACGAAAATAAGTTTGCTATGACATGCCCCAACCCTCCTAACATACCGTCCCATTTCAACATAATTCAAGTAATTCTATGAATCACATTTAATGAAACGTAAAATATCCCATGTTAACAGTGATGTATATACAGCAAACACGCTATAACGACTCCTATTATTTCACACATATTTCAGACCATTTATGCCACCTGGTGACGAAAGAGCGTACCATTACATGTCCAACGGTAAAGAATTCTTAAATTAAAACCCTCATTATTGTAGAAGACTTCCTTGTGAACAGTCGAGACTTTCTTCTGAAGATGCGGTGCAAAGTTCTCTGCGAAACGTAAAGAATTTCACCTTGTTTTCGTGACACGGCATAAGCCCGAAAGCACATATCACGCCCACAAGTACTGGCAGCGAAAGTATCAATGTTAACATTTAATAAACTAAATCGAACTGCAGTTTTCGAAATGCTTCTTTTCGAACTACAGTCACAGCATCGATGTTCAAGTCCCAATATATTATATTACTGGTGTTCAGTACAGTCTTCGGCACGAGCCAAACTGCTTACCACATTTTCATCCAACTGAAACCCTCCCCGCCAATGTATACCTTTCAATAAATGACCCACGTACAGTATAAACAACAAAGGTGAAAGTTTACAGTCCTGTCTAGTCCTTGTAAGTACCTTGAACCAAGAACTCTTTTTACTATCATTTCTCACCGCAGCCCAATTATCGACATAAATTTGTTTTTAATCTCAAAATCCTTCAGCACACCTGACATTTCCCCCTCTGTACTCTATTAAATGTCTTCTCTAAATCTACGAAGCATTGGTATAATTATAGTATTTTTCAATTTCCAGGTGCATACTCAAAATCTTGTGCTGACTGTCCTCAGGTCTGAAACCACACTGGTTTGAATGCATATTGACTGAAAAAACGTTCAGACTTTCAAATTTCACGAGTTGTTCTTAATGTAACTGCTGAAGTACAAATACACGCTTGCGAGTGAAGTACGACTGCCATAGGCGATACAAATTATATACCGTATGCAGTTACAGACTTGTACCCAACACCAAAAACTGTGCAGCTACATGTTTGATTTTGGTTTTTCAAGAGTGGAGAAGAAACTCCATTATTTTATTTTGGAAGTAAACATGATATTAAATTATTACAGCCAAACGGAAATTCCTTACAGTCATTAATATAACGGATTTTCAATTCTCTTGTTCGGCACTTTGCAATGGAAATGTGTTCTGCATTCATATCATTGTTTTTTTAAAGTAAGCAAGTTAAGAGGCTATTGTGGAGTAATTATAAGCCATTCATGTCAGTGTTACTTAATTCATCGCTGGAGAGAGGAAGCTTTTTAGTACGTCAGAAGCTTTGATTAGCTAGCCTGAATACGTTCAGCGGAATGCAGATTACGTACCGATATACTACATTCATGAAACAACAAAGGAATTATAATCAAACGGATTATAAATAGAGAGAAATAAGGCAATAAAATTATTAAAGCGTGAAAGTTATAGGTTTCATTCATGAAATGAACATAAGCTATGGGTAGAAAAGTTCGATTTCTCTTCTTCTTTTTCTTAACATTTCCAGAATTTTCTTGAGGTTGGAACTTCGTGTAGACTCCATCGTGTTTTACGGCGTAATGCATTGAATATTGTGTGTTTATGTGATGGTTGGCAGTGAATGGTGTGTTGGTGTGCAGCTGAAGAGATGTGTGTTATTACGAATAACACAAACATCAAGTCTCCGAAGAAGATAAATTAAGTATAAAGAGTTGAAATGCTCAGCCCAGGAGGGAATAGAACCCGAAAGCCTTTGAACCGAAGACCACTACACTCACCATTCAGCCAAGAAGCCAGACGCAATTTGCGTTGGCATTTTCATTAAGTCTTCGTTACAGATTGTTATGCATTTCAGTGTTCATTTAGCAAGCCTCCGTGAACTTACTAAACGCCTCCACATCCTCTATTTGCAACTAGTTCTGTGGCCTCGTTTAGTTCCACACCTCTTATTTTTAAATCATTAGAAACCGTAAAATGTAATTCACGAAATAACAAAATAATTATGATCCACTGGGATATTACTTAATAGGGTGCTGGGGCTCTGATCGTTGCCTTCACTTATGTAATGCTTGATTTTAAAAGATAAAGTATAGGTAAATGTTACAAGTCAGTATTCTCTATGGACTTACCTCCAGAGGCCGTTGTTTGAGTTTCTCGAGTCCATTATTCTCCTACGTAAACTGTCTTCCTCCATTCGCCTGACATTACCCCGCCGTGGAAGCCAGTTTATGCGTACAAATTCATTAATCGTGTCTTGTCTTTCTCCCCATTAGCTCGTCTGTTCGCGACGTCAGCAGAAAGTTTTCCTTTTACGTTCAGAAGGTTTTTAGAACTGTCCTTCCACCTAAAAAGTGATTGCATGGTTTCTACGATAAGTTCATCTTATTTACCCAAAACAAACTTCATATCCTTTTCCCTCCCTTTATAAGATTCATTATTACTGCTCAGAAAGTTTTCCCTGCCGCTTGACCTAGCCTTTCCGTGTTAATGCCGAAATTTTCCCACGACTCCTTCTTGGATTCAATATTGACTTGTTTCGCTATGTTTCTTTCATCTACGTATAATTCCCTATCTGAATCAGTCTTTGTTTAGATCCGCTTCTGATACATTTTCCTTTTAATTTTACAAGCTACTCTCCCTTCGTCATTTCATCAAGATGTTCTATTTTCCCCCCATCTTTACGCACAGTTATTCTTAGGCATTACGTTCCTGTTTGTATTACAGCAACTCTATATACCACCCAGTCTTTTATAAACCGTGAATCTACTTACTGTCTATTGTTGGGAACTTTTCGTTAATCATCCGAGTACTTCTGTCTATTTATGGATCTGTGCCCCTACCATTCCATGTGTGGTGGTGAATAGCCCTATGCTTGAAGTGTGAATTCGTAACTGTTAATCATATACTAGCACAGAAATCAAGTAAACGCTTCCCATTCCTACTAACATCTATAACGTCGCCACATTTACCCATCACTTTTCATATCCTTCAGTTACTTTCCAAATATTGCATTGAAATTGCCCATCAGCACTGTACTATTCTTGCTGTTGACCTCGACTACGATGTCACTCAGTGCCCCATAAAATTTGTCAACTTCATCCTCATCTGCACCTTCATATGGTGAATAGACTGAGACAATTGTTGTCCTAATTCCTCCAACTGATATATCTATCCATATCATTTGCTTATTTATGCGCCTAACAGAAACTATGTTGCGTGAAGCAGTATTCATGATGAGCAGTCCTATGCCACATTGTGTCCCTCCCTGTTTGACACCTGTTGATAACACATTATAATATTATATCTCATCCTCATTATCTTCTCTTAGCCGAATATCATTAATTCCTCAACCACTTCTAGTTTCTGCCATATACCCCATTATTATTGATAGCAAGCCATCGAATTCCATTTCGTTCGCCAAGTCACTCGCCTGTCAACTAGATGTAGGACTCCGTTTTTCTCATAGGCGCTTGGGTTTCTAGAAAGGTTCTGAATGTGCTCGATAAAAATTCTGTGAAGAAGGATGCTACCGTACTTACATATAGTCCCAGTGAGAATCTCTCATCTAATGTGTTTTGGGACCATCGGTTGATTGTATAGTCCTAGCACATAGTGGGTCATCACTCAGAATATGTCCAAGATGTTCTCTTCTATTCCATAGCAACCGGACTCTCGACTTTCAGAGGGCGCTCAGCCGTTGTCGCGGTTCACGAACTAGGACGTGTTAACGGTAACCAACTTCACCAACACGAATAATTTATTATTGGGACGGAAAGAGACGTTTATTTACTTAATTTTGTCAACTTGTTTCTTAACTGGAACATAGTTCACTCAACCTCTTGAAACCAATCGAGGAGTTGACTGATATGAGAGTTAACGAACCCGGTGAATAAGGCCAAGCAAATAATTGAATATGTCGTGACGCTGACCACTAAGATCATATGACTGGTAGCAGTTGTCTTAGTAGGCTGATGTTTTAATGACTTGTATGTCGTAGGATCTCCTAATTGAAGTATTAAATCCAAGAAACTGCTTGTCGATAGCACTGGGGACATTAAAGTGAAAATATGGAAAAGCAAAAACATCGCTTTAATTTGCTATAAATTTCGTAACAATTTAATACTTAAATAACTGGTTATACACATTGCAAAGGTTCGAATTTTAAAATTCACCATACAACACAAGGCTTAGAAGTACATCAAACAAGCTCACTGCTCTGTTAAATAGATTTATTATTTAAGATTATGCTTTGGGCAGTAAGAAATAAGTATTGCAGGGCAAGGAAACCAGGTAAAGATCCTGGTAAACAAAGGTTGGGAATGAATCATTTCAAGGACAGAGCGTAATCACACTAACGTTATTCATGTTCTGTTCAAAGTATCATGGTCTACATTGGGTGTCAAAGAAGGTCTTGTTTTCAAACGAAGATATGATCGATGTTCATTCCATGCCAATGTGTGAGGTGCCAGGCTAATTGCTTCAAATCCTGCTACAAAAACAATACGGTGTTGACATCCAGTGCGAAGACTATTATATGGAAACTCCAGGCATTTCGCATGGTTGGTTTCAACTAAATTAAGTTGCACAAAAGTACAAATGGAGGGGGGTTACCGACTGAATCCTTCTTCTTTATGACACAGTACGCATGAGGGTACGAATTGGCACAGAATACATAGCAGTTTATAAAACACGTAATCCGCTGGATTAACTTCCCATTCATCTTTATATAACGACTGTGAAATTATTGTTAAGATATTTCTGTAAATTATATCGTCCCTGTTCTGCCAAAACGGCGAATGTTACAATGCTCTTCCTATGCATTATATCCCTTAAGAGTGGCCACGCCTTTAAGCCATATATTGATATGCAGTCCATAAGAACAATTTTCGTTGAGTTCAGTTTCCTATGCGCACTTGTGAAAGAAAATGAACTTTACTGTACCATGTATGTATGTTAGCATGGCATTTACCCACTCCTAGAGTGTGTTGTATTTAAGGTTCATTTTCCTTTACACACGCGCATAGGAAAATGAACTCAACGAAAATTGTTCTGATGGAATGCATATCCATATGTAGCTGGAAGGCGTGACCAGTCTTAAGGGAAATAATGGATAGGAAGAGCATTGTAACATTCGCCGTTTTGGCAGAACAGGGACGATATCATTTGCAATCCGTACATGACCATGTTTACCTTAGCACGATGTGACGACCATATTATTTTAAAGCATCACTTGATTACGTTCGACAGTGTTTCGTTAGTTTGCTTCTAGATATTTTTATATTTATTTACGTATTTATTTTTGAAGTTACATTTTCTCTAATCTGTCATGTTCATAGCTTCTCTGGACCATGTCCATATTTTTGTCAACTTCCCCAGGTCCTCTGTAGGATAAGCTAAAATGACAAATTTGTAGACAAATGTTAGGGTTTTAATTTTTATCTATGAATTGTGATTCCTTACCAAATTCCTCTTATTTTTCTTTATTTTCTTCACTGTTCCTTTTCTTTCATATCTTCCTGTTCAACTCGTTGTTTAATGTCACACAACATATGGAACATTTTGGGCAAAGCCAAGGTGAGAAAGGACTGAGACTGTGGAGGAAGAGACCATGATAATAATTTAGGTACAGCCCCTGCATTTGCCAGATCTGAAAATGAGAAACCACGTCAAACCATTATCAGGGCTGCCAATGGTGGGTTCCAAGTCCACCATCTCACGTAACCTGAAGCGCAATCAACTCACTCGGTTTCCTTTATACCCTGTGGTACATGTCACACACTAATGAGGAAACGATATTTATATAAATGTAATAATTTAAAAGTGGAAATAAACCTGCTTTATTATAAATTCACTAGCAGCTTGGCAAATCGGTACAGCGTCTGCCGCATATATAGTTCTGGGCCATATTTCCGACTCGTCCAAGAATTTCAATTCTTAACAGGGGCTGGAACAGATATCACTCCTCCAAGCAGTTGTTTAACATGAGAGGCAGCGGATCCCGGTCAATAAATCCCAGCAATAACTTCTTTAGAAAGCCTCCGGCCTCTCACCGCTGGGGTCCGTGGTTCAAATTTCGATCATTCCATGTAAGATTTGTGCTGGACAGAGCAGAGTTGAGACAGGTTTTTCTCCGAGAACTCCGGTTTTCCCTGTCATCTTTCATTCCAGCAACACTCTCTGATATAATTTCATTTCATCTGTCAGCCATTAATCATTGCCCCAGAGGAATGCGACAGGCTTCAGCAGTCGGCACAATTCCTACCCTTCCTGATCCGGCAGAATGACTAGAAACAGGCTGTGGTTTTCCATTTTCATTTTCAACTTCTTCAGACCATAGGTGCACAACTGCGTACCAGCACATATTAACTATTACGTCAGTGGGAGCCAATGTTACTTGAATTTTGACTATAATAACATATTTCCGAGCTCCTTCTTCCTCTTCGTCTTCTTCTTCTAGGTCTTTTTTTTTTTCAATTTATAGGGGTCGACACACTTAGTGTGAAGTCGACCCAGTTATACGGCCGGATACCGTTTCTTACTCCTGCCCCATGTGGCGGAATGTATTCACTGTTGCGTGTTTGCAGTGTGACGTGTTGTATGTAAATGTGCATTATAAGAGCCAAAAACACTAAGCGATAGGAATTCAACACACAAAGTTAGAATTCCAGACACGGCAGGATATCGAATCCGGGGCCTTCTGAACCGAAGGCCAATATCCTGACCACGAAAATGTGTATCTGGTGTTATTTCACCGTGTTGCTAGCTACTTTAAGAAACCTAGGAAAGAAAATTGGCAGTCGGTGGATTAAACCACAGTATTTACTAATTTACTTTTAATCCATCTTAGTTCCAATTATTATCTCCCTCTGTTCATCAGTGTTGGAGTGTCAGCCGCTAAAGATCTAAAGATCGCGAGTCAAATGTAGTAGAGGTAATAGGATTTTTGAAGGCAAAAATGTCCATTCGACACTGCATGTCACACAATGATGACATGTAAAAGATATCTGGTGACACATTTAGTATTCACCCGACAATTTTAATTAATACTCAGCTATTGATCGCCCAAGAGAAATCCGGTTTACTGTGCCATCTGGTAGGAAGAAACGGAACTTCGAAAGTGACGCACAGTCCGCCTAGATGGCTTGAAATCAAAATGCCTGCACACGGTAGCTGAGTTATTATTATTATTATTATTATTATTATGATTATTATTATTATTATTATTATTATTATTATTATTATTATTATTATTATTATTATTATTATTATTATTATTATTATTATTATTATTATTATTATTATTATTATTATTATTATTACGTTCAGTTATCACCAGACTAAAGAGTACTTCCTGAACTTGATATCTGTAATGCCCAGTAGAATTCTTTTGATTCCATTTAAACTGTCAATTTTAAATTTCCTTCTCACTGAAATAACTACAATTTCAGCTTTAGTGTAATATATTTGTCTGGGCAAAAGTGAGTTCCTGCAGCACAGTTTGGACGTACAAAATTTGAAGAGTTAGAAGTCACGTCCTACACGTGAATCGACCAGAACCTGAAGTCAGAACGCGCGTGCCATGCCATGTTCAATTGAATAATAACGTTAGTCCACCCACATTGAGTATATAAAAAGTATGGGAAACGCAATGCATAATAATTCACCTCAGTTGTATATTTACAGATAATTTCATGACTATGTCTGTTAATAAATGAAAACGCCATATTTCCCCACGGACTACTAAAAATAATTCACATTAATGACCGCCACGGTGTGAAGAGCAATAGTAATAATAACGACTAAACAATCAATAATTAATCATTAGCATAAAATATTTGGTAAAATTAAAAAGGCAGAAAATGAGCTCTCCTATTAACGATCAGCATTTGGATTTTCAGAGCACTGGTTTTGTTTTTAATAACAAAAGCAAATATTAGAACTGCGATGTTTTATTTTCACTAGTGAATACTGAATATAATTTGGCTGTAGGATATTTGATACGTTGCCGAATATTTAATAAACTGTAATCGGTTGCCTAATACATATGCGCATATACCAGACGATTAACGAATAATCCTTGCAACAAGTGGTTTCCTCAAGGGAATTTTACTTAATTATTAAGTAGCCCAAGGTGGGCTTGAGATTGTGAGACAGAGTGACATTATTTAGATGTTCAACCCCTTGGAGTAAATGTTGTTGTTGCTTCTAATTTGTTCTAACATCCTATAAATGATTTTTCAGTATAGCATCTCGCTGCTTCATAATATTGGTTTATCTTCCAATTTGATTGTCAACTTGTAGCGTCCTCGTGTATTCACAAAAACTTTGGGATCGTACCATATGAACCGAGCCAGGCTGAGTGGCTCAGACGGTTGATGCGCTGGCCTTCTGATCCCAACTTGGCAAGTTCAATCCTGGCTCAGTCCGGTGGTATTTGAAGGCGCTCAAATACTTCAGTCTGGTGTCGGTAGATTTACTGGTACTTAAATGAATTCCTGTGGGAAACATTTCCGGCACCTCGGTATCTCCGAAACCGAAGAATTAGTTAGTGGGACGTAAGGCCAATAACATTATTATCATTTGAATTTTCACTGTCACTGTGATTCTACGCAAGTTACTTTTTATCCAGAAAGTATGGTATTGTAGGCACACAAGTAGCCTTCTACTCGCTAACTTCCATTTGCTGTGTTTTCAAACTTCCAATCTAATTGTTGGGACTATAATTCACACCTCGGCTTCAAATATATTAATCGCTATGATATCAATACGTAGACTGCATCCATTATCTTTCTTTTCTTCTTTTTTTCTAACATTCTGTTTTACATAGCACCGACACAGACAGGTCTTATGACGAAGATGGGATAGGAAAGGGTTAGGAATGGGAAGGAGTGACCGCGGCGTTAACTAAGTTTCAGCCCTAGCATTGGCCTGGAGTGAAATTGGGAAAACATGGTGAGGTTCGAATCCACATTTTCCTGAATGTAAGGTGATAGCTACGTGACCTAAACCGCACATCCACTTGCTCGGTGCTTACATTATCGGCAAGTCAGGGAATCCCTTTACAATCTACATTCCAGTAGCTCGAAGTGATATAAATAAGACTAAACTTGAATCAGGGCAAAATTATAGTACATTGTCACGACCCTCATCTTAATTTTCAGCATAAAGCTCTCATGCGAGCGGCGTCCAAAGAGCAATCTTACATGACATATGACCTGTAAATGTGATGCTAGACTGACTGACTGGAATTTCGTTTATGAATCGGTTGATATATTCGTATTGACTCGCAGGATTTTCCACTATTATATTGGTGAATAAAGCTAGTTAAAGATGGAGGGTATAGTGCAGGAGTGGCCAAAGCAGGATGTGTGTTGTTGGTCGATTTCTCAAGGCTAAGTGTGTGCCAGTTGGGGGAAGTCATCGTTCGCTGGTGGAAGTCTAAGTTTGATGGATCATCAGAATTTGAGAAAGATGCGCTTTTAGGTGGAAGATATTCGGGAATTCATCGTATATTCTTGGTCTAGTACAAGTGATTTCCATCTCTTTCCGGCTTTGAAAGTACGTCTTGAGGTGTTTGAGAACGGCGGGGGGGGGGGGGGAGGGGGCATTAAATATTTCAAAATGATGATGATGTCAGAACCGCAGTGAACGGTTTGGACACCATGTTTTACTAAAGCGGCATCGAAAAACTTGTCCCATCTTTAGACAAATGCCCCAATCGCTGTGGTGGCTCCTCACACTTACTTTCTTGAAAGCTTTCTCTAAGTATTTTTTCCACCTCATTCCAAGTTACTACTTTCCTTCTCTACAAGCTTACCCTGGAACGTCATTTCTCAGATATTTTCTTTCAGCATTCTCATAAAATAGCCCAATGATTCCAAGCTCACGATTTCTATATTGAGAAAAGTATGTCGTGAATTGCCTTTACTGGCGCAATTCTTCCTACCGCTGCTGCTGTTGATTCGCCAATTTTTAAAAGAAATGAAGACAACTCTACTTATCCACCCACTCTACTCACCTGTTTTCTATTCCTCAAACCGAAATTTTCCCTCAGAGGACGACAATTTAAGTCAGAGGAAGAAATCAAACTGAAATCGCAGGTGGAACTCTTATGAACTGGAACAGGCGTTGGGACCGTTCGATTAATAGAAGAAGGGAGTAGTTCGAAAGAGACAAAGCTAACTAGGCCGAGTTACTTTCAACCCATGCATTTCCCATACAATTTATGTTTTAGTGATATTCACCCTATTTTACTGGGGTACGTTTTTAATATTTCCGTTTACCATTGATATTCGAATTCCTTCAGTGGGTGGAGGCAGCAGAATAACACTCACCGGGCGAGTTGGCCGTGCTGTTACGGGCGCGCAACTGTGAGCTTGCATCCGGGAGATAGTGGGTTCGAATCCCACTGTCGGCAGTCCTGAAGATGGTTTTACGTGGTTTACCACTTTCACACCAGGAAAATCTGGGGCTGTACCTTAATTAAGGCCATGGCCGCTTCCTTCCAACTCCTAGGCCTTTCTATCCCATCGTCGCCATAAGACCAATCTGTGTTAGTGAGACGTAAAGCCAATAGAAAAAAAAAGAATAACACCCACGGTATCTCTCCCTGTCGTAAGAGGCTACTAAAAGGGGCCCAGGTGCTCTCAACTTGGCAGCTGAGTTCGTGACTACTGGGTCCCTTAGCTGAGCCCTAGCATTGCTTCCACTTACTTGTGCTAGGCTCCTCACTTTCATCTATCTTTTCGACCTTCCTTTCTCAACTCTTCTTATATTACGACCCCGATAAATCCAGGTTAAAGGGCTAAGGAGTCATTTATTTTCACGGCTTTCGTGGCCCTTTTCTTTCTTTGCCCGATACATTCATATTTTTCGAAGTGTTGGATCCCTTCATTTAATCTCTCTGATTAGTAGTTATACAGAATGGTCGCCAAGGTCAACTTCCTCTTAAAAGAATAATCACCACCATCAATTCGATTTTTAAGTACTTCCCTACTTTTTTTGCTTAACACTGACCGAACTGGAGAGGCCAATAAAATTAATTGAAAGCAGGTTTTGCAACTATTATTCTTTAGATTTTAAAATCGTCCTTTTTGATAAAATCAACAAGAAGATTAATATCATTAGGTTTCACGTCACATAAATAAATCTTCTTGTGATTAGTTCTGTATTATATATGAAGCACGTAAGTAAATAACGGGTCAAGCCCAAAAATATTGAAAATCGAGTTAATGGTAAAATAATGGTATATACACCATCGCTAATAACATAATTATGTTCTGACCCAACCGCCAGAGCAGAGCAAGTAGTTTGAAAAATATCCAGAAGATGGTACGTGCGTCATCCACCAAGCATGATGGTCAAAAAGTGAGCCAAGTGCCAGAATAATGGAATATACCCTTCTATTTCACCAAAAGAAATGTATCTTTCGGAGATCGGTTAACGTGATTAGGTTACAATGTATAACCTGTTGTTGAAGTCATTCCCGAACGATTTAGTGCATCTCGTTGCGGTAACCAAACTGTCGAATACGTTCGTAATGACTCTTGCAAGAAGAGAACTTCATTAATTTAAAATCAGCTACTGACAGATCCATTAACATCTCCGACGTTCATATTTCGAAAGCACATTGCATCAGGACTGACATCTGAACGTCCGGGAGTGCTGCAATTTAGATTGATATTAAACGAAATGGAAGAGTTCAAAGAAAGATATATTTTGAAACGATGAGTAAGGCCTTGCGATCTTGGGCAAGCAGGGTTGGAAGCCCTTCAGTAAGCACAAAGTCTGTCGAAAGAAAAGAAGAAGGACTTGTTTAAAATTATGTTTTTCATAAAAATGAAAATAGATCATTTTACGAGGACTTATTGAAGTAAATTGCTCTCAAAATTACCTCATTACGTGAACTGGCAGAAATGAAGGAAAGGCGAAAGACCGTGACTGAAAAATTCCCGGTAATGATGATAAAAGGTAAGATTTTCCTACTACAGTAAAATGAAGAATGTTATGCTGTGGTGCTTGAAACGTTTTAAAAGATAGCACAGTTGAACATACTCCGTTTTAGATTTTTCAAGTTGCGTTACCTTTTATATAAAAATTCAAATAAAATAAAGTAGTGTGTGTAATATAAAATATTTGAATACATATTTTGCCTGTATCAAGTTTTGCCTCCCCAAACTGTTTCACGAACACGCTACGCACTTATGCTTGATTATCTCAAAATGATTTTGTCGCTTGACCCGTTATTTATTTACATGCTTCATATGTTGTATAAACCCTATAACACAATACGTATTAATAGACCTGGTAACAGATTCAGGACAAAGAGAAATAGGTACAATTATAGAGGAAGACCATCATTTGGAAACAGACAAGAAGGGAATTAAGTCAGGCTTTGAAACTGTTATAATGTCACAGCTGATCTCATCATTGTATTATGTATTCTCACTCGAGCTTTTGAAGGAAACCAGGGCTTACTAAGGAGATTGAGAGTCAACTATCTGGATGATTCCGAACTGGACTGACATGGCTGAGATGACCCCTGGCCCACGATGACATCAACGATGCCGGCTAGGCAGAATGACCAGTATACCGAACTGTAGAGGATGACCAAATGGTAAATATCATTCCGGAAAACGACGGGAAAAGATAGGTTTTCTAAAAGAGGTTAGCGAATAATATATTTTAATCATGTAGATAGATTAATAATAACAATATTAGCATGTCCATAGTTAAAGCCTACATTGATAGAGTTTTCAGAATGACTTAAATTGTTTTATATTATCGCGAGTGAATATTTATGCCAATGATTTAAGGAAATAGGTAGTCTTCACCAAGTATAAGACAGACCCAAGTTAGGAACTGTAATAAAATATTAATAGAGTTATAATGAAAACAAAGAATCCCAGTAAGCCATGTTATACTCTACCATATGTGAAATGTTACTAAGAGGAATAATTTTAGGATCTTCGATACACAAAGCCAAGTGTTATTACGATGTGTAGAGGTTATAATTATGTTACCGTAATAAATTAAGATATGCATTAATTGTTGAGATAACGGCAGATTGAAAACGTGTTAACGTTGTTTGATGGGATATTGGTCCAATACTGCGAGTAAATGGAAATAAGGTTATTTGAGCGTCAGATAAAATATATAGTTGAAATATATGAAGGAATATGAAGTGATATAAGGTAAAGTGAGTTATGATGAAAATATAACAATGTTATATGTTGTGAATGAAACATTTGTTGAATGAATATGTAATACTACGACGAGATATGAGATATAAATGATTTATTTATCATTTTATTTTGCTAGTGGCTTTACGTCGCACCGACACAGAGAGGTCTTATGGCGACGATGGGATAGGAAAGGGCTAGGAGTTGGAAGGAAGCTGTCGTGGCCTTAATTAAGGTACAGACTGGTGTGAACAGGAGAAACCACGGAAAATAATCTTCAGGGCTGCCGACAGTGGGATTCGAACCCACTATCTCCCGGATGCAAGCTCACAGCTGCGCGCCCTTAACCGCACGGCCAGCTCGCCCGGTAAATGGTTTATTTGAAGAATAAGGAAAGGAATATTGACGTACAGCAGAATCATGTATGTTTATTATACAGTAGCAGAATATTGTCTGAGAATCCATATCCTAGGTTAATGGTGACGTGGTTATACATACATATACACGTGGAATGTCATTGTAGGTCGAGATCATCAAACAGGAATTCTTATAAGAACAATCGGCTATGCACTTGGATATTTTAACTTAATACTACTATATTAAAATCCAAATTTTTGCGTATAATGATGGCATAACGTAGGTTAACAAGAATAATTACTATTATATTGTGTGATAAATATAATTGAGAATAGATACTATAATATATATTATACTATATTATATTATACTATAATATATTATAATGTCTTCAAAAATTGTTTTCCCTAGGCAAGATACTTAGAATGACTGGCACATTAGGTCATTTATTAATATATTTGGTCACATTTGAAAATGTCATCATCCTCTTAGGCATACACAATGATTATTTATGTTAAAATAAATTGCTATAAATTACGATGATGGTTAACATAATAATTTTAACTTGAATTGACGCAGATTTGTGCTGTGGAGTGAGAAACTTATCTTTTGCAGAAGCTTATATTGAAATGCTGCGAAATAAAATATCAATCCTGTGTTAACAAAACTTCTCCTAAGCAAAGTTAATGAAAACTAATATAAAATAAGGAAACATGTCGCGATTTAGGTGATTCTTGAACAACGAAAGATATGATAATGTACATAATGATCCTTCAGATTGATACAACCAGCACTTTCCCATGTCAAGATAAAAGTTTTATTTTTGATGGATATTTTATTGGATATAATTAATAACCCATTTTAATTGTGATATATTGTTAAAATAGTGAAAGATCGGAGAGGCCAGAAGCTAAATAGCGTAATTGGTACCGATTATTACATATGAGAAGGATGAATATTAATCAAATTTCAAATTTAATTATCACATTTTACCTTTCTCATCCACTTAATTCTTACTTTCTTGAATAAATGATATTAAGTATTAATATGATTTGTTATTGATGTTTTCCATAATAACAAAGATCAACTTAGATTTGTAGAAATATCTATTTTCTTGCAATTTCATGATACGTCAGATGGAGACATCCATCAATTTCGATAATAAATAGATTTACATAGCGTATCAGTGCTGCGTGAATCCCACGAGCACTCAGAAAAGTATTTGCGATAAAAATGGCGAAATAACGCACGTACACAAATAATGAACCATGAGATCTAGTCGAGAAATCATTACGTCAGCTATCCTGGACGCGGGATGGGCGTAGCTAAGTTTAAAATTTTCTTTGTGAGCCTGTTATTATCTATTTTATATAAATGACCATAAAATTTTAAGCGTCGTTTCTTGATTGTATCTGTGATTTTTTTAACTTGATAGATTTCATGTGATTTCTTTTTCATCCAAATTCCATTTTCGCACTTTGGTCCTAAAATGTTCCTGAGGATTTTCTTTCTTGTTTTTCGATCATATTTATTCGAAATCTGACGCCAATTAAAATAGTTTCAGATGCTTCTGTTTTAACTACTGTATTATAATGTCGTAATTTTGCCTTTTTTGATATAGTTCTTTTATTGCATCTCTTCCAAGTAAATTTGTATGATCTTTTAGGTTTTAGAATTCCTTTCTTCTTAGCTTGCAGATTTAACCCTGCTGGTTCAATAATTTCATCTAGGTACTTACATTTGTCTACTTGAGCGATATTTCCATACTTGGTGATTTATGGTTGATTTTAGAAACCTGATCTAGTCCCTTTCGTATACTTTGCTGTTCTTAAGAAATTTAGAGTCCGGTTTTGGCTGCTACGTATTTCATGGAGTTTTTCTACGGACTGGATTGTTTCCTGTCTCTTGTTTGATAGGATAGCAATTTCATCAGCGAATACTAGGCAAGTAAGGTGAATCTTGTTTTGGATACACTATTATTATTATTATTATTATTATTATTATTATTATTATTATTATTATTATTATTATTATTATTATTATTATTATTATTATTATATCAATTATTTGATGATTTTCATTGAAGTTCTCCAGCATTTGTTGGAGTTCATTGAGGACTTCCTGTTTGATTTGTTGTATTTCAAGTGTCCATTAGAAAGCTATTTCGTATTATGTTTCTACACTGATCACTTACTCGCTGTTCGGTTATATTCAAGTATGGGTATTTATTGGTAAACATCTGATGGAGAGTAGTTCGGTATCCAGTCGTGTTTCTTTCCATGTCCGTTGCTTTGAAGTAGAAACGCATGACGTCTGTATTCATTTAACGAGTCCATGTCAAGCGTTTTCTATTGCGCCCAGCCTTGGTGGTTGCAGAAGAATTCTGGAAAACACTTTCAGTTTTGCCGGCATGTTGTTGTTTGGTATCAGCATTGGCAGCTCCGGCTTTTTCGGGTGACCCGACAGGTGTCTGCTGTATCAGCAACCTGCCAATTGTGATTTGTCAATTGTCATGTCCAGCACCAGCTCTAGACCTGCCCGGACGTTCCTCCGGCAGCAAATGCTTCTTCAGTTCCTTATTCACCAAAAGCATAAGACTCTGTGTGGTGTCTTCTATACCTCTGACCAGGTTTGAAACCCTCTGTTACTGATTATAAAATGTTCTTATCAGAATGACAGCAGCACTGCATTTGTGACGTACAGCAGTTAGGGATAATTTGTCTAAGCATAATCATGTCGAAGAAGGCAGGGGACACTTCGCCTGCATTTTAACCCATTAAGTTCTGTTATATATTCTCATGGTCTTAAATACGGCACGGTTTGTCGCTTTTCGTTATTCTGGTACAGCTATGTTTGTGTGCTAAAGAAGAAATGAAATCGTCGCTCGACCGGTAAAAGGTTGTATTCCACAAAGCTCTTCCTATCAATTATTCTCCTTAAGACTGGTCACGCCTCCCAGCCACGTATGGATATGCAGTCCAACAACACACACTTTAATGGGTGTGGTAGAATCCAGCAGAATGCGCTGGGCTGGACATGTATTGAGGATGCAGGACAACAGAGTACCAGTAGATCTATACAAGGGACTTTTAATGGGAAAAGACCTTCAGGAAGACCCCCGGAGCACCTGGAAGGAGGAGATCAACAAGGTACGCTGGACCCTCCAGATTGATAACTGGGAAGAACAGACTCAAGATCGAATAGGATGGAAGAGGATTGTGAGATCGGCACGGGAACTGCACGTCCCTCAGAAGCCTACGGAGTGAGTGAGTTAATTATAATAATCATTTTTGGGTGCTGGTCTATCATGGACCACGGCAAACAATTGAGTTGCTTGTTAGTCCTTTTTTCCTTCTCCTAGAACTTCTTCATACTTTCGCTGTGGTGCCCGTTCCTCTCCTCAGGCCTTGCGTGGGGATGGGAAGATTGGAAGGGATAGACAAGGAAGTGGGAAGGAAGCGGCCGTGGCTTTAAGGTAGGTACTATCCCGGCATTTGCCTGGAGGAGAAGTGGGAAACCACGGAAAACCATTTCCAGGATGGCTGAGGTGGGAATCCAACCCACCTCTACTCTGTTGACCTCCCGAGGCTGAGTGGACCCCGTTTCAGCCCTCATACCACTTTTCAAATTTCGTGGCAGAGCCGGGAATCGAACCCGGGCCTCCGGGGGTGGCAGCGAATCACACTAACCACTACACCACATTGGCGGACCGTCTAATATATACCGTACACAATTTCAGGTGTAGTTAAAAATTTGTTTCATCTAATGAGGTGAGATGAATTTGTCGTGGCGTTTTTTTTATGACCGGATGCCCTTCCTGACGTCAACCTCATCTAATACGGATTTGAAAACATACATGCTCTTAATAGTTGATAAGAGAAAGCACAGTTGTTGTTCTTTCGTAGTGTGCTGAGTTTTCAACAGAACGCTGGGTGCTAAGTCCCCATAGGTTCTTCTTTTTTAACTTCACTTAAGTGTTATATTTCATTCCACTTAAAGGTACTTCTTTCATTGCTTAAATATAAAATTTCAATTCAAATATTACCAATCATATTGAAAATTATCATCAATAAGAACACTAGTTTGACTTTAAAGCCTTGGATTATGTTATTCCTTTTACGTCCTACTAACTACTTTCGTTGGTTTTCTGAGATGCCGAGGTGCCAAGATTTTGTCCCGCGGGAGTTCTTTTACGTGCCAGTAAATCTACTGACATGAGGCTGATGTATTTGAACACCATCGAATCCCACTGGACTGAGCCAAAATCGGACCTGTCAAGTTGAGCTTAGAAGGCTAGCGCCTCAACTGTCTGAACCTCTCAGCCTGACAGTTTAGTCATTCTTTTCGAGGAAGTTAGTGCACAGCTGCAATGAGAAAATGATTAATTTTCAGAAAGACACAAAAGATGACTGGAATCATAACTAAGAAATAGTGACCTTACATTATCAAATGGATGTATTATTTCATGCTTCAAAAGTACCACGTCCCCAACATAATGTTTCAAACATTGAACTATTCACCTGATAATTATCGGTTACTATTCGAAGAACTTGAAAACCACCGAACGAGTTGGCCGTGCGGTTAGGGGTGCGCAGCTGAGAGCTTGCATTCGGGAGATAGTGGGTTCAAACCCCACTGCCGGCAGTCCTGAATATCGTTTTCTGTGGTTTTCCATTTCCACACCAGCCAAAAACTGGGGATGTACATTAATTTAGGCCACGGTCTTTTCCTTCCCACTCCTAGCTCTTTCCTCTCCCATCGTCACCATAATACCTGTCTGTGTCGGTGCGACGTAAAGCGAATTGTTATAAAATGTATTACATTATAACAGTAAACTCGTGTCGTCATCCGGTGATAGTGCGGCTCTTTTATATTTCAGGCACACTCGCAATAGATGTGAGCTGCATGTACCATTTCGAACACATACCATTCTTAAATTTCCTGCAGTACCGGGAATCGAACCCGGACCCCGAAGACGGCAGCTAATTGCAGTAATCGTTTCGCTACGAAGTCAGTTTTCTAATATACGCGTTTATACCTGGTATTAGAAATGCAGCCTATATTGCTGACTTTAATATTTATTATAATAGGCCTCATGTAGTGTTAGGACTTAGCCTATATGCAATTATTTAGTTTTAACCTTTCACACTTGCTTGATCATTATATTACTTTGATCATGCTTAGGTACCCTAAATTAGGCCTACTAGCTGAAAAATCGATTATGATAATTTTGTCATATGCCATCCTTAATGCCACTGCAACTGCTCATAATACATGAAAACCGAGTACTCATAGTTGACAAAAGATATGTCTTAGCAGTATTTCACGATTTGCAAGTTATTGTAAAATACATGTAATCAAAAGTAAAAAGCTAATTTAACAGCAGTTTTTGTTCTTAAATCCATTTTCAAATCCGAAACTCGCTTGTATCGAACACGGAAATACTGTTCGGAACGCACAGAGTTAGTCTCAAAATGGCGGCAACATAAGTAACATGCGTATCCTGACCTGTGTGTATAGGCTACTGTACGCGCACTTTTTAGTGATAGATTTTTGTACTCGGTGAGGAGTAAGAAGGAAGCAGTGCCGGTTCCGGTAAATACTGCTAACTGAATGGAAGTGAAATCTGAACTGAATCGATAATATGATCGATCGATATGAATTTTCTAAACCTTTATTATCTTAACGCCAACAACTGTGTCACACACACAATATATAATACTACTAGCAAGATACCCGTGCTTCGCTACGGTATTATACTGAAATTTATAATTGAATGCTTATTGTTTTAGATATATAATCCGCCAAAATTCGCGATCTGACTCGTTTTCTGCGAGAATCCACCAAAATTCCCGATCTGACTGGTTTTCTATGATTTTACGGCACGTTTCCTCCCATTTTAAAATCTTCCTTTCCAGCAATCGATTTCGTACTTCCCGGGCTAGGCTCAGGTATTCCTCCCGGTCAGTTGGGTTTGTAAATCTTTGCCATCTTTTCCTATAATATTTTTAATATGGATAAAATCCTTCAGGAGATCCGGAGTGGTGTCATACTGGGTGCCTTGGTGGCAATGAACACGCGGCCGGACTGCATTCTTAGTCATTACCCGTCCAGGAACGGTTTCCAGCGCGGTCCGCGCATTTGACGACGGTCCGGAATATTATTATTATTATTATTGTTGTTATTATTATTATTATTATTATTATTATTATTATTATTATTATGTGTTGCTGGAATGGCTGATGACAGGGAAAACCGGAGTATCCGGAGAAAAACCTGTACCGCCTCCGGTTTGTCCAGCACGATTGCCACATGGAGTGACCGGGATTTGAACCACGGAACCCAGCTGTGAGAGGCCGGCGCGCTGCCGCCTGAGCAACGGAGGATCCTTATAAGTACATTAATAACAGTAAAATCAATTGGTCTCACCTCCTTCTACACCCCACCGCCGTTAAGTTTATTTACCGCCACCCCCCCCCCCCCCCTAACCAAAAAAATTAAAAGAATGCTTGTTTCTTTATGTTTAAGGGAGATTCCAAACACCAATGTTCACGTCTATTACCTTCGGTTTTGAGATGTAAATATCCCCATAAAAATTGTAATGTGAAAATGGGAACTAATATTTACAGGACATAACTGAATTATTACATCAAAGCATCTAAGTGTATTTATTTATTCATCTGTCATGTCGACTTGTGTATCCAGCCGTTATCTGTATTATCGGCCATTGTTAGAACTGTTTCTTAACTGTGGAAGTTACCAGACCAATTTAATTCAAGTTATCTATCCATTATTGTCAGGCATTTGACTGAACTCTGTAGTGCGCCGAATTATCATTTGTAACTTCTGCGCATTTTCGCGGTGCACGCATTGAATTATGGGACTGCCTCTCGGCTAGCTCGGTGTGAGCTCAGTAGTCTGCTGTAGTCAGCTCCCCGTTACTCTCCAAGATGGCTGTGTTGTATGAAGCTCCCAAGCAGACGGCTTGGCGAAAAGGGAAAGCTATTATAATGGAGCTTGACTCCGGCGGTTAAGGAGTAATGTGAGGGCTAGGCCCTATTATTCCTTCAAAGTTATCCAGTGTGCTCCAACCCTTTTTTTGTTCTTAATGTAACATGTAAACTTGGTGCAGTGAGTTATCCGTTATCGGAATTCAAAGTTTCAAGTGTCTTGTAAGTTTGGATATCTTTACTCCAAGTAAGTACTGAAAATTATAATTTATTGAAGGGATCCCAGTCGTTCAGGCACCTATGTGAGTAATTTCATCTTGGACATGAGCAACATTATAAACGACTATTTTGGTATTGGTTAACCTTGTAAGCAAAATCTGATATATATTTGAAGTGAATGCATTTGAAAAAGAAAATTTAATGTAATGTAGGGAGCTCGAGGATCGCTAGTTATGCATCTATGAGGTGATATTTTGTGTAAGTGATTTTATCTTACGTTTTTGTCGGGGTGCATTTTTGCCAACTGTGTTTCTTGATATTCATTATGATGGCGATTATTATTATTATTATTATTATTATTATTATTATTATTACTTTTATTTTTTTGGGTAATTCATTTCGGTGCGTGTTTTCTCCCTTAGTGTTGTCCTGTTTGGTTGATATTGCTGTCTAATTTTGTCCTATTGCCTTCGTGGCTGGTTATCTGTACGTAATGATTATCGCATTGTTACGGGCCTCAATTAATGACACCTCATATTCGTATCGTAGCGCATTCCACGGCCCCCTCTGTTCTAAAGTATGTAAATCGCTGGTGATTTAATTAAGTAAGGCTAATGTAAACTGGCACTATCACCTCTTGGATAAATGATTATTATTATTATTATTTTAATAACTTAAAATCTTAAAATTGAAATTTGCTGGTCGAAATTAAGTTTAATTATGGGACTTTTCTTTCGTTGTCTTATTATCTTTTCTCCCATTGTTTGGGTTCCTTGCTTTTGTCTTTATTACGTCATGTCACCCCTTCTTATCTTATCTGATGATACGTTAATATTTTGGGTGGCTTTGATGATTATTTGGGGATCTTGGCTTCGCGTCGGTAACGGGTAGCTTCTGTTTGGTTTTCGGTGTCCTTTATTATTTTTATGAGTGCACCGTTAATTGTAAATTTCCTTTAATATACTTCATTTTGTTCGGATTGCTGTGCACTATTATTTTATTGTGTTTTCATCTAGCTCGTTTCTTTTGTGTAATGTTTATTCGCGGTTGGAGCCACTAAATTTTCTTCTTTTTCGTGTGTCCTTGTGTGCATCTTGTAACTTAGTATCTTGTAGTGTAGCAAATTTCAGTTTTAAAGTGATTTTATATCGCGGGCCCGCATATCGGTTGCAACCAATTTTAATGTTTCTATATGTAAGGTAATGAGTTATTAATGAATTTTCAAACCTTAATTTCGGCGGAAGCCTATGTTTATGTGAGCTCCATTTTTCCTTAATTTCTACTTTATTTTAAAATACTGTTTTCCTCGTCTAGCTTGATTGCATTTTTAAATTTCAGAAAAAGAATTTTATATATTTTTTATTGTTCTTATTTTATACCATTTTCAAATTACATTTGCTTAGTAAATTTTCTTCATTTCAAATTTATCTGGTGTGTCATTTAGTAGCTAGCAGTATTTACCTGGCAACCTGTCAAAGTTATGTAAGATCCTGGCCTTTTTAATTCTCGCTTTGCCTTCCACGCTTCATATTTTATGCTACTGCCTTTCGGTAAGTATTGTGCTTGTTTTCTTCTTGATGTTTGTGCTTTTCTTTTGAATGTTTGGTTTTCTGATTGGTAAGGTTGCAGTAGTGAGTGGTAGCAATTCGCTGTGGTTACTGTTATTGTTATTCTAACACCTTGATAAGTTGCCCAGGTCAACATTGCTAGTTGCTCAAAATAAAATAACTGGTATTTAAACTTGTATTTGTAAGACCAAGTGTAAAGTCTAATCTAACTGTTGTCTGTTTCATGTCAATCATGGAGTCTCGCCCCTTGCCAGTTCCTAGAATGTTGCGGAAGCTGGAGTTAAGCTATGAGGTGCAGATTCGCGGTAGGAAGCCATCCGGTACTATCCAGGGTGACGTAGAATTACTTTCAGAAATTGCTGATCTCCCCATTGTTGTACCTGACATGTCAGAAGCAGAGATTGGTGAGTCTGTTTTGTTCATTACTGATGCCTTAGATGAAATAAGTGAATTAACTGATGCCTTTAAAACATCTCAACCTTCAGAGTACCAGGTACAGAGACAAATAGCACGTGTAACGCATTACACGAATCGCCTCCAGGATCTGTTTACCTTAAAAATGGATCGGTCCACTCTGAACCAATGTACTGTGTTGCTAACTAGGGCTGTTAACATATCTGCTGATTTGAACGTCATCATGCAAACTCTTAAATTGGGAAGTATTAATATTAATGCTGGTTCTCAAGATAATGACCCCAATATTTCTGCTGCTCATGATTTTAACCAACCCATTTCTGGCTCTGTTTTGGGTAATCACTCATTAGCTGCTTTTCATGACCAACCTGTATTATTGGTTGATAATCCTGGCATGCTAAGGTGCGATAATGTGAACCCTGTTTGTGATTTGCTTAAAGGGGTTACCAAGTTGTCCATTGATTCAATTGAGGAAACAGTGTCCTTTTTGAGATTACTGGTCGAGGTAAAAGAGACCGCAAATTGTTTTAAACTTAGCTCTTCCAGTGTATTCCGAACCCTATTTTCCCATTGTGTTGGTATCCTTAAATCTGAGATCTTAGAAGCTTGTTCGGGTGATACTACCTTGGACCAATTTCATGATGGAATTTTAAGGAAGTTTATACCTTTCAGAGCGCTCAAAGATTTAACTGCAAAACATTGTTTTCGGGTACAGTTGTATTCTGAAAGCCTGTTTAACTATGTCAATGACCTTAAGTTTTATTGTAATGTGTTCAGGTTATCTATTGATGAGGCAAATATGGTATATAGTATAATGAGTGGTGTATCCCCTGAGTACCGTTCATACCTGTCCTTTAGGAAATGTCCTGAAACCTTTAGTGAGCTGAAAGTGGCTTGTATTAAGGCTGAAGAAGCCAAACATGGTGATAGTTGTAGACCTGTTAATGTACCCCCTCCAACTGGTCCTTCTCCTAGGCAGTCCTCTGGTCTGAACGCCAGTAGTTTAGGTGCTGTTTCAAAAAAATGTTTTGCTTGTGGGTCTAAAGACCATCTGAGGAACAAATGACCATTGGTAAAGAGGAAGAATTTGCCTACTAGTAATTTTCCTAGCCCCCAATTTCAAGGCGTTGCTTACCCGGTGCCAAATTATCCACCTCCCTCTGCTAATTTCAACTTGAGTAATACTAATCAGCGCATCTGACTAGGTGAAAGTACTGATAACGCAAGCCCCTCCATGAGTAATTTGAATGACCATGATAATACTTATGTCTATGATAATGATGTTGTTTGTCCTGGTGACTGTAAAAGTATTTCAGGGAATGTCCATTCTAAAATTCCGATTATTCCTGTAGAAATCAATAATGAGCCTACATTTGCACTGGTGGACTCTGGCAGTGTTACCTCTGCTATTAATTGGTCTTGGTTTTCTAAAAATCAATCTGTCTGTAAATTTCCGAACCTTGAGCCCCTTTCAACTGTGTTTCATGCCGCAAACGGCTCTGTCTTGAATGTTAAAGGTTATGTAAAGGTCAAAATTCGTATTAATCATTTCACCTGGAAATTTAATTTCATTGTGGTCGAAGGATTATCGCATGATGTAATTCTTGGTTACGACTTTGCTGTTCACGTAGGATTAATTCTTGATGCCCATAATCGTTGTCTGTCTTTCAAGTTTTGTACAGATTATGCTCTGCCATTGGTCAATTATCTCCCTTGTTCTGGTAAACATCTCTGTTCTATTGATGCACACGACCAAGTTACTGAGGAAAAATGTGACCTGAGTCATTTAACTAGTGAACAAGCTCAACTGATACATGAATTGTGTGATGAATTTCCTGAGGTATTCACGGATAAGCTAGGGGTAACTAATGTGCTTGAGTATAAAATTGATGTGAGTGACACCATCCCTGTTCGATCTCCTCCCTATCGTCTATCTCCCCCACGTATGAAGGTTCTGAAAGAAATTATTGATAAGATGCTTGAGGAAGGAGTTATCAGGCCTTCAACTTCTGCTTATGCGTCCCCCATCTTCCTAGTCCCTAAGCCCCAAGGTGGCTTCAGGCCTGTGATCGACTACCGATCTCTCAATAAGAAGATTATCTTGCAATCAATTCCACTACCTGACTTGCATACTTGCTTTTCATTCTTCTATGGTGCTAAATTTTATTCTGTATTTGATCTCAATCAGGCGTATCACCAGATCCCTCTGGCCGAGGAAAGTAAGCATTTAACTGCATTTATCACGGACTGGAACTTATACGAGTACGAACGAATCCCGTTTGGCCTCAGTACGGGCGCAGCTGTGTTGTCGAGACTACTAGATTCCATATTGTCTGACATTAAGTTCAGGTTTGTGTACAATTATCTTGACGATGTCGTCGTGTACTCGGAAACCTTTGAGGAACATCTCTCTCATATCAGGGAAGTGGTTCGTCGCTTTAAGCAAGCTGGTCTCACTGTCAAGCGATCTAAAGTTTCCTTTGCGCAGCCTCGTATGTCTTTCCTGGGTCATATCGTATCACCTAATGGTGTAGCTGTGGACCAGAGTAGAACCCAAGCCATCTATGATTTTCCAGTACCTAAGGATCAGAAGGGAATAGCCCGCTTCGTTGGTATGGCCAATTTTTTTCGAAAATTTATCCCAAATTTTGCCCAAATTGCTGCTCCCCTTAATGCCCTTCGGCGTAAGGATGTTAAATTTGTCTGGAAGGAACCTCAACAAATTGCTTTTGATAAACTTAAATCTGCTCTGGCAAATGCCCCTGTCCTGGCAATTCCTAACTTCTCAAAACCTTTCATTATTCAAACTGATGCTTCTGGTTCTGCCGTTGCTGGTGTCCTCCTCCAAGAAGATGAGCTAGGTAGGAGACCCATTGCTTATGCCTCGCGTACCCTGAATTCAGATGAAATGAAGTATTCCATATACGAACTTGAATGTTTGGCCGTTATTTTTTCCCTTGAAAAGTTCCGCATGTATGTAGAACACTCTAAATTTCTTCTTGAAACTGACAACATAGCACTTAGTTGGGTATTAAATAGACCTAAGCGCACGGGTAGATTGACCCGTTGGGCAATCCGCATTTCCGCCTTTAATTTTGATGTTCGCCACATCCGTGGTACTGAAAATGTTGTAGCTGATGGATTGAGTAGGATGTTTGGTGAAAAGCCTCTTCACCCTCCTGATTTTGATGTCAATTCCCTTCCTAACCATTCTGCATGCCAATCCAATTGCATTAATGCTATCTTGACTGACTCTCCGTTGCTGTTCCATGATATGTCAAAATTGCAAGCTAGTGATCCTGAAATTAGTTCTATTGTTAAACAACTTGAAGATGGTAATGTTGTTAAACCTTATAAGCTTGTTAACAATGTCCTATGTTGCAAGGCCAGACATGACAATAAGTACAAAATTGTGTGTCCTCAAATCCTCATCCCTGAAATCTTTAAGTATTACCATGACTCCCCCATGGGAGGACATTTAGGTGTTTTCAAAACTCGACAAAAGATACGAACGCATTTCATATGGAAGAATATGGATTTTCACATTAGGGAAATGGTCAAAGCTTGTAGACTGTGCAGTATAAGTAAACCTAGTTTGAATACCCGTGTTGGGTTGTTGTCCTCATCTCACCCTACTAAACCAATGGAGAGACTGTTCATTGATTATGTCGGAGCGTTCCCATTAAGCTCTAAAGGAAATCGATTTGCACTAGTGTGTGTTGACGGTTTTACCCGTTTTACTTGGATTTTCCCGACGAGAAAGATGGATGCTCAGACCACTATATCTTGTCTCAATTCGATCTTTTCTGTATTTGGTCCTCCTAAGTTTATTGTGTCTGACAATGCTAGATCCTTTGCATGTAACCTGTTTAGGAAGTTCTGTTTTGATCTCTCGATATCTAACGTCACCACTACTCCTTACTATCCCAACCCCAGTTTTGCTGAAAGAGTTAACCGCAACTTACGTGCTGCCCTCATTGCATACCATCATAACCAACAATCTAAATGGGATTCTTGTATTCATTGGCTTACTTATGCGTTTAATTCATCTGTTCACGAGTCTCATGGCCAAACACCCATGTCTTTAATGCTTGGATTTACCCCATTTTCCCCCATTTCTAATGTGCTTAACATTGATTCCCTCCTCCCTGATGATCCAGATCCGGAGGAGATTCGTAAAATGTGGAACAGAGCTAGAGCAAAACTTGTTGTTTCCTATGATAATGTGCAAAAGAAGTATGACAAAGGACGCAGGCCTACCAATCTATCTGTGGGTGACACTGTTTTTGTCAAGTCTTATCCTAGTAATAAAGCTGTAAATAAATTTTCTGCTAAATTAGCAGCTCGTTATCACGGTCCTTGTACGGTATTAGAGTTCTTAACTCCAGTATCCTTGTTAGTTAACGACCCTATTGCCAAACGCATTAGACGTGTACACTTGAGTCAAATTAAGCCTACTTAATCATCAAAATTTTGTAAACATATTTATGGTCATGTAAACTGGATTCCTTAAAAATAGCGTTTATTATTTTCTTCAAAATTATGTAACTTACTCACACGCAAGATACATTGTCAGATATTACTATCGATGACAGACTATGTAAATTATTATGATTATAAACTTCAAGTGACATCATAAATTATACATCTAAATTTTCAACGGTATCCTCCATCAGACTTTTTCGAGTGCTACTTCGTTTCGGCTGTTCGAGTGATTAGTTATGTGCCATGCCACGACGCCATTTATGCCTGTGTTGTGTATTTCGACCTGCAAAATTATTTACGGTCTTTGGAACATTATTCTGTGCTCCGACATATTATGTTGCAGTTTGTGTTGCGCGCGCTTTTCCAACCATGCAACTACCTTAAGAGAGCAAGAATGTATGATACCTATGGTTGCCTACTACACTCTGTACTGGTATGATAATCCTACTCTGTGTCATGTACTGTCAACTTGTGTGGTGTGTGATGAGACGCTGGCCACGTTGCATCCCATTCTGTTCACACTCAACATGTAATCTGCTAGTATTGTGTGAAGGTCAACATTCCTGCAACCAAGTAAGACCATTCCTTGTTATTTGAACCTGAAAAAAAAAATTTGGTGTCTCTCTTCCTGTATCCAACGTATGAAGATTTGTTTGGACATTGAAATTATACCATTGGCATGCTATCCATTGTTTTGGACTTGCGCCTCCCCTGTGTTCTGGCTTCGGGAGGGGAGAACTGTAATGTGAAAATGGGAACTAATATTTACAGGACATAACTGAATTATTACATCAAAGCATCTAAGTGTATTTATTTATTCATCTGTCATGTCGACTTGTGTATCCAGCCGTTATCTGTATTATCGGCCATTGTTAGAACTGTTTCTTAACTGTGGAAGTTACCAGACCAATTTAATTCAAGTTATCTATCCATTATTGTCAGGCATTTGACTGAACTCTGTAGTGCGCCGAATTATCATTTGTAACTTCTGCGCATTTTCGCGGTGCACGCATTGAATTATGGGACTGCCTCTCGGCTAGCTCGGTGTGAGCTCAGTAGTCTGCTGTAGTCAGCTCCCCGTTACTCTCCAAGATGGCTGTGTTGTATGAAGCTCCCAAGCAGACGGCTTGGCGAAAAGGGAAAGCTATTATAATGGAGCTTGACTCCGGCGGTTAAGGAGTAATGTGAGGGCTAGGCCCTATTATTCCTTCAAAGTTATCCAGTGTGCTCCAACCCTTTTTTTGTTCTTAATGTAACATGTAAACTTGGTGCAGTGAGTTATCCGTTATCGGAATTCAAAGTTTCAAGTGTCTTGTAAGTTTGGATATCTTTACTCCAAGTAAGTACTGAAAATTATAATTTATTGAAGGGATCCCAGTCGTTCAGGCACCTATGTGAGTAATTTCATCTTGGACATGAGCAACATTATAAACGACTATTTTGGTATTGGTTAACCTTGTAAGCAAAATCTGATATATATTTGAAGTGAATGCATTTGAAAAAGAAAATTTAATGTAATGTAGGGAGCTCGAGGATCGCTAGTTATGCATCTATGAGGTGATATTTTGTGTAAGTGATTTTATCTTACGTTTTTGTCGGGGTGCATTTTTGCCAACTGTGTTTCTTGATATTCATTATGATGGCGATTATTATTATTATTATTATTATTATTATTACTTTTATTTTTTTGGGTAATTCATTTCGGTGCGTGTTTTCTCCCTTAGTGTTGTCCTGTTTGGTTGATATTGCTGTCTAATTTTGTCCTATTGCCTTCGTGGCTGGTTATCTGTACGTAATGATTATCGCATTGTTACGGGCCTCAATTAATGACACCTCATATTCGCATCGTAGCGCATTCCACGGCCCCCTCTGTTCTAAAGTATGTAAATCGCTGGTGATTTAATTAAGTAAGGCTAATGTAAACTGGCACTATCACCTCTTGGATAAATGATAATTATTATTATTATTATTTTAATAACTTAAAATCTTAAAATTGAAATTTGCTGGTCGAAATTAAGTTTAATTATGGGACTTTTCTTTCGTTGTCTTATTATCTTTTCTCCCATTGTTTGGGTTCCTTGCTTTTGTCTTTATTACGTCATGTCACCCCTTCTTATCTTATCTGATGATACGTTAATATTTTGGGTGGCTTTGATGATTATTTGGGGATCTTGGCTTCGCGTCGGTAACGGGTAGCTTCTGTTTGGTTTTCGGTGTCCTTTATTATTTTTATGAGTGCACCGTTAATTGTAAATTTCCTTTAATATACTTCATTTTGTTCGGATTGCTGTGCACTATTATTTTATTGTGTTTTCATCTAGCTCGTTTCTTTTGTGTAATGTTTATTCGCGGTTGGAGCCACTAAATTTTCTTCTTTTTCGTGTGTCCTTGTGTGCATCTTGTAACTTAGTATCTTGTAGTGTAGCAAATTTCAGTTTTAAAGTGATTTTATATCGCGGGCCCGCATATCGGTTGCAACCAATTTTAATGTTTCTATATGTAAGGTAATGAGTTATTAATGAATTTTCAAACCTTAATTTCGGCGGAAGCCTATGTTTATGTGAGCTCCATTTTTCCTTAATTTCTACTTTATTTTAAAATACTGTTTTCCTCGTCTAGCTTGATTGCATTTTTAAATTTCAGAAAAAGAATTTTATATATTTTTTATTGTTCTTATTTTATACCATTTTCAAATTACATTTGCTTAGTAAATTTTCTTCATTTCAAATTTATCTGGTGTGTCATTTAGTAGCTAGCAGTATTTACCTGGCAACCTGTCAAAGTTATGTAAGATCCTGGCCTTTTTAATTCTCGCTTTGCCTTCCACGCTTCATATTTTATGCTACTGCCTTTCGGTAAGTATTGTGCTTGTTTTCTTCTTGATGTTTGTGCTTTTCTTTTGAATGTTTGGTTTTCTGATTGGTAAGGTTGCAAAAATAATTCACTTTCTTTCACACTCCTTCCCCCCTCCCCTAAGTGAATTTTCCCGCAAAAAATACTTGTTTCTTTAATAGTAAAGGATCTTCTAAATACCAATTATCACGACTCTAACTTCTTCAGTTTTTGATTTATGTGTCCTCATGAAAGGAATTCAACTCCTTTACACTCCCGCCCTCCAAGATGGTTTCCCCACCAAAACGCGTTCTTCTTTGTTTTTAAAGGAGGTCCAAATACGAATTTTCACGTCTGTAACAACTTTAGTTTTTATTAGATGTATGTATTCTCATACAATTAAGTCAATTAATTTTTCAATTCTTTCAACCACCCCCCCCCCTTCATTGGATTTTCCGAGAATACGTGTTTCTTTACTTTTAAAGCAGATTGCAAATATCAAATTTCACGTCTGCAACATCTTCATTTTTGAGATATCAGTAGCCTAATTAAAAGAATTCATCACCATATTCAGTCACTTCCCCCCCCCCTCCCCCCAACCAAGTGGTATTTCCGAAAACTAAAAGTACACGTTTCTTTATGAGTAATAGAGATAAAAAAAATACCATTTTTCACTTCTGTAACATGTTAAGTTTGTTTAGATATACTGTAAAAATTCTCATTTTAAAATTTCACCCCTTTTGAGTTCCCCTTAAGTGGAGTTTCCAAAAACAAATCACCTATATTTCTTTACATTTACAGGAGATTTACACCCAATCTTTACGTCTGTAACATTTTACGTTTCCAAGATATTCTGTAGATATAGTCTTTCAAAAAATTCACCCCAATTTGTCACTCCTGTTTAACCGCCATTAATTGGCTTTTCCAAAAACATACGTGTTTCTTTATTTTTAAAGGAGATCCCATATGCAAATTATCAGTTCTGTAATATCTTTCGTTTATGAGATATGTGTATCCTCATTAAAGGCATTCAACCCATTTTTCACCCTTTTACACCCCTCCTATTAGGATTTACAGGAAACAAAAAAATACGTGTTCCTTTATTTTTAGAGGAGATTCTAACTACCAATTTTTACATCTGTAAATTTTAAAGTTTTAAGATGTAGACACATTCATTTTAAAAAATTCACCCCCTCTTTTCACCCCCAATATTTGGATTTTCCAAAAACGAAAAAATTCCTGTTTCTTTACTTTTAAAGTAGATCCAAAATACCAATTTTCAGGTCTGTAATGTCTTCAGGTTCTGAAATATAAGTAGCCTCATGAAAGCCATTCAACCCATTATTCACCCTTTTAAACCCTTCCTATTGGGATTTTCCGAAAACAAAAGAATACGTGTCTTTATTTCTAAGGAGATTCTAAACACCAATTTTTACATCTATAAACTTAAAAAGTTTTGAGATATAGATACACTCATTTTAAAAAATCACCCCCTTTTCAACCCCCCCCCCCATTAATTAGATTTTCCACAAACAAAAATACGTGTTTCTTTATTTTAAAAGGAGATCCCAAACACCAATTTTCAGGTCTGTAATATCTTCAGGTTGTGAAATATAAGTAGACTCATGAAATGCATTCGACCCCTTTTTCAACTTTACCACCCTTCCTATTACGATTTTCCGAAAACAAAATATACGTGTTTCTTTATTTATAAAGGAGATTCTAAATACCAATTTTACATCTATAACTTTTAAAAGTTTTGAGATATAGATACAATCATTTTAAAATATTACCCCCTTTGCACCCCCCCCTTAATTGGGTTTTCCAGAAACAAAAAAATACGTGTTTCTTTATTTTTAAAGGAGATCCCAAACACCAATTTTCAGGTCTATAATATCTTCAGTTTCTGAAATATAAGTAGCCTCATTAAAGGCATTCAACCCATTTTTCACCCCTTTTCACTCCTCCTATTGCGATTTTCCGAAAACAAAAAAATACGTGTTTCTTTATTTTTAATGAAGATTCTAAATACCAATTTTTACATCTGCAAACTTTAAAAGTTTGGAGATATAGATTCACTCATTTTAAAAATTCACCCCCTTTTCACCCTCGCATTAATTGGATTTTACAAAAACAAAAAAATACGTGCCTCTTTAGTTTTAAAAGAGATCAAAAGTACCAATTTTCAGGTCTGTAATATCTTCAGTTTCTGAGATATAAGTACCGGTATCCTGATTAAAGGCATTCAACCCATTTTCCCCCATTTTCACCCTTTTTCATCCCTCCTATTGGGATTTTCTGAAAACAGAAAAATACGTATTTCTTTATTTTTAAAGAAGATTCTAAATACCAATTTTTACATCTGTAAACGTTTAAAGTTTTGAGATATAGATACACTCATTTTAAAATTTCACCCCCCTTTTCACCCCCTTAGCGACGGAATATCCAAAAATCCTCTCTTAGCGAGCACCTACATCTTAATATGAATATATCCCCAAAATTTCATTTCTTTATGTCCAGTAGTTTTGACTCGGCGATGATGAATCAGTCAGTCAGTCAGTCAGGACAAGTTATTTTATATATATAGATATAATATTTCCCGATGCGAATCTTGCCCTAGCATGAATTCTTTAGTTTGGCTTTGCTGTATAAACAACAACAGTACGAGTACTTAAAGTGTACGCCAGATGTCGCACAGCGATGATAAGCGATTCTTAGTTTGTGTTTTAAAAGTTGCCAATACGAATCTAGAAGATAACCGAAGTCTATCGATTCAGCACTAGGGTGTAAATCTATCTCTAAAAAGTGCGCAGATAGTAGGCTTTGTGTTAGTCTAACTCGTTGCATTCACCACAGGAAGATATGTTTCATTTCATTCCCACTTCCGGTTTCTGAGAGAGGGATTACCCGCCATTTCGCCTGTCTCCAAGTGGCTCATTGTTGTGGTTTGGTCATTACACGTAGAGGAGCTCAATGAGAAATTCACACACGTACAGGGCTATAGTTTGTGAATTTTCTTCTTGATGCAGATTCTTAGATATTGCGCTTTTCCTTACTTATGTCTGTAATTTTTATAACCTTCTGAGAGTACCTGCGCAACAACCTACGCCCGTTGGTTGCGGCGTGGGATATGTCTACGCTATTCCCTACTTGTTGTAAAAGGCCTCTAAAAGGGGTAACCGTAGGCTCTAAACTTGAGACATCAGGGCCCCTAGCCATGTCTGACATTCCTTCTACGTACTTCTACCAGCTTCACTACATTCATCATTCTATCGGACCTCACTTAGTCAATCCTTGTAGTATTCCTATCCAGACAGTATTTAGCTTGCCTGTCCTAGCCAAACTTTTAATTTTCACAGCTCCCTAAACACTCAGTAGGTTACTCTGATCCAATCCCAAAGTTGTTAGGTTTGTAAGACTTAGGGAGTGAACTTGGCCCTGTTTTACGACCGAATGCACTTCATGACACCAACCTGTGTAGAAAGATGTATTGAATAATTAGGTGTTTCTTCAGTGATTGGTAATGTGCTATGCTGTGTGTGTGATTTGTGTGAATGATTTGAAGATCTGAAACAGAACCCCATGAACTAAATAATACTGTTATTTATTTATTTATTTATTTATTTATTTATTTATTTATTTATTTATTTATTTATTTATTTATTTATTTATTTATTTATTGACTAGTTTTATATGGCGTGGTTCAGGCTATGAAACCTGCTGTTATGCCAAACCATCTTATGTCCCAATAATTACTTTTAAATTTTTCGCAGACGCCGAAGTGGAGTAATTTTGTCCCGCAACAGTTGTTTTAGGTGCCAGTAAATGTACCGCCTTGAGGCTTCGTACCTGAGCGCACTGAAATATCGCTTATCACTTTTACTGTTTGGGCTAATCAGTCCGACACACAGCTGTAGGCCGTTACTCTGGTTACTCAGATATAAACTGCTCATCTCAAAGGTATTATTGAATTACATGTAATAATAATAATAATAATAATAATAATAATAATAATAATAATAATAATAATAATAATAATAATTATTATTATTATTATTATTATTATTAGGTTTCTTCAGTGATTGGTAATGTGCTATGCTGTGTGTGTGATTTGTGTGAATGATTTGAAGATCTGAAACAGAACCCCATGAACTAGATAATACTGTTATTTATTTATTTATTTATTTATTTATTTATTTAATATTATTATTATTATTATTATTATTATTGTTATTATTATTATTATTATTTGATCTGTTTTGCACTGCTCATATATTGGTCTTTCTCTTCTATTGTAATCCTTTAACAGTCCTTTTAATGCGACGCAACACGAGTTGCCTTATTTAATTAATTTATTTATTTATTTATTTATTTATTTACCATAGCGTTATTTATGCAGTTTCACTTTTTGCGCTTTCTCAAAAACCATATTCCAGGAAAAAGTAACTTCTCCAGATCCTTTCTTCTGTAGATTCGCAAAAAATTAGCGTTTGTTTCCTTATATTTTTCATGTCGTTGTGAAAACACATCTTTAGGTCTCTCCGTTTCGTGGATTTGGCCACGCATCGTGCACATACAGACAAACACTTCCGGATATCACTGACTGACTGACTGACTGTCTGAATATGGCTCCTCGTGTCTGGGACAGAAAATGGCATCCTGCACCATGAACTTAAAATGGCTCCTTAACTTGTATTACCTTTCTTAAGTACGTTGCCTAGCGACAGTGAATCTATGCATTCAATCTTGGTTACTGCACGTTGGATACACATATCTCAACACACGTTTCCGATGGTTTTTCGTTCATAATTCACCAATGAAGCGAAAATGAAAAATCCGGCTTCGATGTGTATTCGGACCCACTTCCGTTTACTTATGTATCACTTATGGATCTGGATTTATGTCTGCATCACGTCGCACCGACATCCACAGGTCTTATGGCAACCATCCGACAGGGCAGGCTTAGGTGTGTGAAGGAAGCGATTACGTCTTTAATTATTGTACAGCTGCAGAATTTGTCTGGAGAGAATGTGGGGAACTACGGAAAACATCTCCACGGATGCCGACAGTGGAGCTCGAACCCTTTATATCCCGAATACCAACCCAGTGATACTTGACCGAAACCTCACAGCCAATTCACTGGGCAGATCTGTAATAAAAATGAGGTCCAATATAAAGTAATATGTAATATGAAATATTTGTTTAAAATCAAGACTTGAATAATGTTTCTTGTTGAAGCACTATTACCAATTAACAATGCATACGCTGGTAATGGCTGAAAAAGGAAGAGCGTTTTGGAATGAGAATCTGTATAATTATTCTAGTTAAGCTTTCCCATTGCCAAATCCGTGGTCACGTGACGGAACAATTGCCAATCGCTTGTAATTTTCAGCTCCGCTTGATACACGCTTTAGATTGTACGTTTGAGGTATACAGGCGTAGTCTCATTGTACTTATTTGGAAGACTGTGGCTTAAGCAGATTAATCCCTATTTATAGAGAAATAGCTTTCCCCATTCCTGCTCTCCTTCCATCCCCCACCTCGCACATACACACATACACTCTCTTTCTCTGTGCCTGTACATGCAATTCTATCGATGTAACAAGCAGACACCCTTTCACAGCTACCTTATTCTCCCTCCTCCAGCCCTTGCAATTCAGCACCGTACTTGATACTCGGAGCTTTAGAGAAGGGGGAAGCAGCTCCAGAGGAACGGATGCAAAGTAGTAAAATTTCACTTTGCCTGTGTTGCCCTTAATACCATTAGACTCGGCCGAGTGTAAGATCCGGACTGCGTGTGTTCCTCATTTGCTCCTTCTTACTTCCTTTTTCCTTCTTTATTTCTATTCTGCACCTTATACGTCGTTCTCCACCTTTTCTTCTATCCACTACACGTGCTTCTCATTGAACTTAGTCCTACATCTCTTGTGAAATTCAATTTTTCCTTTATTGTCCCTCTTAATTCTCTTTTTCATATACATTCTAGCCTTTCTTTTACTACTGCTACCTTATCCTTATTCTCCTTTTCATATGTTTGTCTTTATTCTTTCTATATATATCTTTATTTTTTTTTTTGTATTCTCCATCCGTTGTTAGGAACTCAGCCTTTGCCAAAAGAAGTGGAAAATTGTGCTCGCTATAAGCGGATTGCTGAAGCGGGATCTTCAAGTTGGGATCCGTGTGTCATTTTGTGGCAAGCTTGGGTGCTTCGCAATCTATACTTACACTTTCATGTTGCTGCTATTGAAAAACCTGTAATTCTCCTTTTGTGCCTCAGAATTGGGTTGTTAAGGAGATTGTGAGTAAATTGCTAACAGATTACAAGAAGAATTTGTCAAAATGATACTGCTTCTAAGCTTCAACCTTGGTTCGAAGGTCATTAATTTACTCTAATATTAAAAGGAATATGTTCATGTCAAATATTTTGAGAAGGTGCTGTCCATCCGAGACCTTTAATTTTCGCTCGATACACCCGGAAGGACATGGGTTCAGTAACTCGTCAGGAAGAGGAGAAATGTAAGAAACTTTCGGTGTTGCACATGGCCTTGAGGTACTCTCGTTCTATATAAAAAATGAGTATCATATGCATTTCTTCGTGTACAGGTATCCAGTTATAGCGGTAAGCCACTTTATCCCACTTAGTGTCGAGTTTATGGATAGTGGAAGTATTCATTTTCAGCTCCTTCAAGAGCCGTCATTTTCTTTACGAAAATGGTTTTGTTTTTTGAAATAGTTTAAGTAGATGAAAAATGTAATATTATTTTACAGAATGATGGGCTTATAACAAGCAATCCTGAACAGTTACTTATAATTATTATACACATCTGACATTTCCTTACTCAGTAACGGAATGGACGACGTGATTAGCACAGTAGCTTAGCTAAATAATAATTTCGTGTGGCTATTTCTAGCCGAGTGCAGCCCTTGTAAGGCAGACCCTCTGATGAGGGTGGGCGGCATCTGCCATATGTAGGTAACTGCGTGTTATTGTGGTGGAGGATAGTGTTATGTGTGGTGTGTGAGTTTCAGGGATGTTGGGGACAGCACAAACACCCAGCCCCCGGGCCATTGGAATTAACCAATGAATGTTAAAATCCCCGACTCGGCCGGAAATCGAACCCGGGACCCTCAGAATCGAAGGCCAGTACGCTGACCATTCAGCCAACGAGTCGGAAAGCTTAGCTGATAGCTTTTCACCAGAATGCCGAAATTCCAGTCCCGTCGGTGCAGAGTTCAAATTTTTGTCCTGGTAATTTACGTGGTGTCAGGATGGTAATCTGTAGCCTGTACGCCTCCAACGACCCTATAAATACCAGAGATAAATTGAAGAAAGTTTACTCAGTAAAGGAATGTGTCCTTTACACAATGGCACTAAAACTTTGGTGAGAAAATCGTCTTTACTAAATATTTTTCAAGGAAATATTTGGGAAATATTTTGAAAAGGAAAATACATTTAAAGCAGAGAAACAACTAACTACCACAAATACACCTTTTTGGATTGTAGACCATACAAATTTATTGTAATTAGTGTTTAGAGCTTATCCTTTCAAACACTTCTTTAGTAACTTTGGGTGGCTAGATCCTTAACATGTACGAATGAAATATAACCATTTTTTCCCTGTTATTAAAATTCCGGAGCTCTAATCTATTTGAATAGAATAAAGTGTAGTGTGTATCATCTAGAATGAAGTCTGTAGCAGTCTAATCAGCATGAGAATTGTAAAGGTATTACTCGTCATAACATTCTGTTCAGTCTTCAGCCCTAAGGCTGGTTCGATCCTTAACAGCTCCGCCATCAGCTGTTATAGATGGCCTAGGCATCACTGAAGAGGCGTACTAGGGAAATGAGGAGTGAGGTAGTTTCCCATTGCTTTCCTCACTGAGCCAGAAGTTGCTATTACATATCAGTCTGCCAAGCCCACTGAAATGCATGCACCAACCGACCCTATGAGCAACATTTTCACACCATTCATAGCAGGGACTGGCTGCATAAGAAATGGCATTACTAGCATTGCTCATACCTCAGTCACTTTCATATTGTCAAAGCCAAGGATAAGACAGAGACAGATCAATGAAAGTAACAAAATTGCTCTAGCCCATACCAGAAGACATAGTGCACTGTAAACACTAGGTCCTGCCAGCAAAGGCAACATACCAATCTACATACATTTCATCCGAGTGATGAATAACACAGATTTCTCTTCTTGATGGGTGGATGCCTGAGGGGAGTCGTAAAGCCCTATATTGCCAATGTTAAAATGACAATATAAATGCTCCATTTTCTCAGCATCTATTACATATTTGAATTTTTTACAGAAATTTTATTGGTCCTCCCTCAGTGTACTGATCCCCATTCACATTGAAAGCTATAATAGAAATTTTTCATTGAACCTCTAATTTTCAATAAATATTTAGAGATTAAAAAAACTACCTACTTGAGCAAATTGACTCTTCGAGGATCCACAGTGTGCAATATAAGTTACATCATATGGAAAAATAATTATGGAGGTACCACTAGTAGTTTTTGAGAAAACGGGACTTTTACTTTGAAAAATGTAATTTTGAAAAAGTTGATGTTAAAGTAAGAGTTCCATATAAGGAGTACCATACAAACTAGCGAAATTATAAATTATTTACTTAAAAATCCTTCTGGTTGGTAATCATCATCTTCTCCATTTTTACCAACAACTGCTTCTCTCCTTTTTCATCTCTATGATCGGTCATGTTTGTTGCAGCAATTTACGCCCTCATAATTCTCTCTCTGTCCAGTGCCCTAACATTGATTACAGTATTGAAACCTGGTAGCAAACCAAAATTTCCAATACTTGTAGTCTTGCAGTATATCCATCATTAAATGTACGGACTGCATCATGCACACCCGAATGCAGTGTTGGCATACCCACAAACACATCTTTTGGGATTGTATACCATACAATAGTTTTTGAATGTTTTATTCATGTTTACAGTTTTTCCTTTCAAACTCTCTTTAGTAACTCTGGGTGGGCTAGATCAATCAATCACTACTGATTTGCATTTAGGGCAGTCGCCCAGGTGGCAGATTCGCTAACTGTTGTTTTCCTAGCCTTTTCTTAAATGATCGCAAAGAAATTGGAAAATTTTTGAACATTTCTCTTGGTAAGTTATTCCAATCCCTAACTCCCCTTCCTATAAACGAATATTTGCCCAAATTTGTCCTCTTGAATTCCAACTTTATCTTCATATTGTGATCTTTTCTACTTTTAAAGACACCACTCAGACTTGTTCGTCTACTGCTGTCCGTCCACGCCATCTCTCCACTGACAGCTCGGAACATACCACTTAACCGAGCAGCTCGTCTCCTTTCCCCCAGCTCTTCCAAGCCCAAACTTTGCAACATTTTTGTGACGCTACTCTTTTGTCGGAAATCACCCAGAACAAATCGAGCTGCTTTCCTTTGGATTTTTTCCACTTCTTGAATCAAGTAATCCTGGTGAGGGTCCCATACACTGGAACCATACTCTAGTTGGGGTCTTACCAGAGACTTATATACCCTCTCCTTTACATCCTTACTACAACCCCTAAGTACCCTCATAACCATGTGCAGAGATCTGTACCCTTTATTAACAATCACATGTATGTGATTACCCCAATGCAGGTCTTTTCTTATATTAACACCTAGGTACTTACAATGATCCCCAAAAGGAACTTCCACCCCATCAACGCAGTAATTAAAACTGAGTGGACTTTTCCTATTTTTGAAACTCACAACCTGACTTTTAACCCCGTTTATCATCATACCATTGCACACCGTCTATCTCACAACGCTATCGAGGTCACCCTGCAGCCGCTCACAATCTTGTAACTTATTTATTACTCTGTAGAGAAAAACATTATCTGCAAACAGCCTTATCTCTGATTCCACTTCTTTACATATATCACTGATATATATATATAAGAAAAGATAAAGGTCCAATAATACTGCCTTGAGGAATTCCCCCTCTTAATTATTACAGGGTCAGATAAAGCTTCGCCTACCCTAATTCTCGGAGTTCTATTTTCTATAAATATAGCCACCCATTCAGTCACTCTTTTTTCTAGTCCAATAGTACTCATTTTTGCAAGTAGTCTTCCATGATCTACCCCATCAAATGCCTTAGGTAGGTCAATCGCAATACAGTCATTTGGCCTCCTGAATCCAGGATATCTGCTATATCTTGCTGAAATCCTACAAGCTGAGCTTCAGTGCAATAACCTTTCCAAAATCCAAACTGCCTTCTGTCAAACTAGTTATTAATTTCGCAAACATGTCTAATATAATCAGAAAGAATGCTTTGCCAAAGCTTACATACAATGCATGTCAAACTGACTGGCCAGGAATTTTCATCTATATGTCTATCACCCTTTACTTTATACACAGGTGCTACTATAGCAACTCTCAATTCATTTGGTGTAGCTCCTTCAACCAAACAATAATCAAATAAGTATTTCAGATATGGTACTATATCCCAACCCATTGCCTTTAAATATCCCCAGAAATCTTGTCAATTCTAGGTGTTTTTGTAGTTTTCAACTTTTGTATCTCACTGTGAATGACATTGTCATCATAGGTAAATTTTAATACTTCTTTAGTATTACTCATCTTCCCTGTCTAGCATTATCCTTGTAACCAACAATTTTTACATACTGCTGACTGAATACTTCTGCCTTTTGAAGATCCTCGCATACACACTCCCCTTGTTCATTAATGATTCATGGAATGTCCTTCTTTGAACTTGTTTCTGTATGAAAATAATTATACACACACCTCCATTTTCACTAAAATTTGTATGACCACCAATTATGCTTGCCATCATGTTATCCTTAGCTGCCTTCTTTACTAGATTCAATTTTCTAGTAAGTTCCTTCAATTTCTTCTTACTTCCACAACCATTTCTAACTCTATTTCTTTCCAACCTGCACCTCCTTCTTAATCTCTTTAATTCTCTGTTATGATATAGTGGATCTTTTCCATTCCTTACCATCTCTAAAGGTACAAACCAATTTTCACATTCCTCAACAATTGCTTTAAACCCATCCCAGAGTCTGTTTACATTTTTATTTACCATTTTCCAGCGATCGTATTTACTTTTTAAAAACTCCCTCATGCCTGTTTTGTCAGCCATGTGGTACTGCCTATTAGTCCTAATTTTAATACCTTCATTTCATTCACATTTATTTTTAACTACGACAAAACAGCTTCGTGATCACTAATACCATCTATTACTTCGGTTTCTCTATAGAGCTCATCTGGTTTTATCAGCACCACATCCCAAATATTCTTCCCTCTAGTTGGTTATATCATTTTCTGAATCAGGTGCCCTTCCCATATTAACTTATTTGCCATTTGTTGTTCATGCTTCCTGTCGTTTGCATTAACTTCCCAATCGACATTTGGTAAATTGAGAACACCTGCTACTATCACATTCCTTTCCGTATCTTTTCCAACATAGTTGATTATCTCATCAGATAATTCTGAATCAATATCAGCACTACCCTTTCCCGATCTGTACACTCCAAAGACATCAAGTTGCATATTATCTTTAGAGATGAGTCTTACACCCAGAATTTCATGCTTTTCATCCTTAACTATTTCGTAGCTTACAAATTCTTCTTTCCCTCCTACCATTCCTATCCTATCTCTACGATACACACTCCAGTTCCGTGAGAATATTTCTTGCATCCATTACATCATTTCTCAGCCATGATTCAACTCCTATTACAATATCTGGTAACTATATATCTATTAAATTAATTCGATTCTTAAATACAAGCTCGATGGTAAGCATAACAGGTTTTGCTATTGCATTTTTGTGTGTAAATGTACCCGTACCAGCTTCTTTGGCCTTTAGGTATTTAAACCAGTTCTGAGAACAGAAGTTGTGAATCGACTCAGAATCTGTGGATATTTTATGAAAATAAATATCCCATGCCATGAAACGTATCTGTTTTGCTCCTGATAGCAATGTTATAATAGTTTGTGAGCTCATCAATGGTTTTGTCTGTCAGTCGACGCTTGATGGACAAACCATCGGCTAGAACGGTGTTGCGCAGGTGGTGTTGCAAGTTCCTCAAACGTCTGACCATTCTCGTATGAACGTGATTGATACATTCCAATTTTTTAATTGTCGAATCACCGTAAGGTATGCTCTCCTACACTGCCTTACAAGTTTTGGTGTCACCATCTCCAAGTACTTGTACATAGCGAACACCCCGCTCTTCTTCAGAATGCTGAAATATTTTCAGTGCAGAAGCATATTCCATGCCCCCACTTGTTCCTTCATAGTTCTTTGGGCAAGATTCCTTGTGTTTCGTTATCTTTTTATTGTTTTTGCCAGCTTGAACACAACCCTGGCAGTATTTGCTCATAGGCACTACGTCTAGAACTTTACCATTGGCAATGCCAATGGCGGAAGCACAGGAATTTTTGACTGAAACCCCCTCCTCTGCCAAGACCCATCGTAAGATATAGCTAAGTCAGTACTGTTACCATTTTCTACCAAAGATTCTCTTGTAGCAACCTTCATTGTGTCTTCAGCAATCTTCTGTGTACTTTTATCTACTACTGAGGTGTACCGAATAACATTAGTCGGTGAGTTGGGAAGATTTAGTATACCACACCACTACACCTTGCCAGCTGAGAACCCCTTTCCTTTCCAATTGAGTACATAAAATAATCTCAAATTACTTTCAAACAGCTGGGTTTTCTCTGTTTTATCTGATATATAAAAACTCTTCATGCTTTTACAATTCGTGCAGTTTATTGTAAGGTTACATACCAGGCCATTTTGAAGCATTTCTACAAAGTTTTGCTCCCCCACCCCACAAATGTTACAACTAGCAGTGTCACTCAAAATTGAATTCAATATATGTAACCCAATTAATATGTTAATATGTGTTTCATCTTCATTGATATCGATACACTTTTCTCCTATGTTATGCAGTTTCCGTTTAGAAGCACTCGGTGGAGCATGAACATTTTCACTAGGATTGTTCAACATAACATTTTCACCTTGTTCTGAAGCTACATCATGCTGTACCCGTGGATATGTTCTATAATGCTGCTTGCCTTTGTTCTTTCTCTTTATAAAAAAAAACCTTTAGGCTTTGTCGTTGTGAAAACAACACAAAAGGAGGAGCACAATGTACAAATATAGAAATAAATCAAGTATATTTCTACATGTTTACATTCAAACACATGCTAACTGCTCAAAGTGGAAGCCAAATTGAATTGACTGAGTAGCCAACTTATGTATCGAAATTTCCTTTGAAATATAATCCAAACCACATCCTTCTAGACCAAATATCTGGTGAGATATGCCGTTTATAAAACCTAGCAAGATTTTTTAAAGAAAAATTAGGATTACACTTGTCTTATTCCTTTATTCTTCCTTTTATACAGTTTGTCCCACATCTGTGGTGTCGTGGGTGTGAAATGTGTCCCAATGTGGATTTGGCCCTGTTTTACGTGTGGTTGCCCTTCCTGACGCCAACCCTATATGGAGGGAAGTAATCACTATTGCGTGTTCATGTGGTGGTTGGTAGTGTGGTGTATTGTATGAATATGAAGAGGAAAGTTTTGGGACAAACACAAAAACCCAGTCGCCGAATCAGAAGAATGAGTGAGAGGCGATTAAAATTCCCAACCCGGTTGGGAATGGAACCCGGCATCGGCTGAACCGAAGGCTTCAACGCTGACCATTCAGCCAATGAGTCGGACCCAAAATTAGGATTACAGTAATATATATATATATATATATATAAAGAAATTAGTAAATATTGCGCTATGATAATAAAATACATACCAAATTAATCAGAATGAATCATATATTATTAATGTGTAAAAAAGTGAAAATATCAAAATTAACCGATTCGGACCTTCATGAAGAAAGCAATATGAAACAAACTCTCTCTTCATCACTGTGCTCTAAATGTTCAGTGGCAGCAAGACATTCCGCAACTTCTGAATTGAGAAACGTTTGAGGCCTCAAAACACACACATACATTAAAATTAAGTAAGAACTCGTAGCTGTAGGAATTTATCTAGCCTCTGCCGCAGCGGGTTGAGGTAGGGTTTAGAAACCAATGTAATGCATTTGTAGTCTTGTACGTATACCGCTGTAAAAGAAATGTAAGTAGAAATGTAACTATTAATTTTGCGTTGATAATACAGTCTACAGTGTCATAATTCCCTAAAACTAATCAGAAACGGCATTACATAGGCTGATTTTGTGCTCTCTTCCTTGAACTGTCACTCATATCCGCTACATGACAATATCCTCTAGTTTCGCAGTCCACCAGAAAGGCAGGAGTTACTCTTCGTTGCAGAATTTGAGGTCTATTGCAAAACGAACGTTATTGGCAGATTTACACTGTTACAAACAATTCATTATCCTCATTGCAATTTTCATCTTGCAACTAGAGAGTAAATCTTATAGCTAAAGACCACTGCCCCGTTTAGAAAATACTGTGATCATTAGCCTTCAAGTTAGGTGAGATATACTTTAAGTGATGATAGGTATCATATAATGTTTATGCTCGTGGGTATGTTTAGAATTGCAGTTAGATTCGAAATGGGAGCAGCGTCATTTAATGGAAAGTACCTCCTCGTCTTTTGCTGTGAGCTTACATGGAAAAGAATGGAAATCAAATTAATCTGTCCCCTGAATGGATAAGCAAATAACATTGTATCTAGTCTTGCGACGAACTGTAATGTGTTTTACCTAGGATGGTGCAAGTGGATTGGATTTAGGTAATTCTTTTTTTAAACGGTGGCGCTTAGAAACCATCTTTACTTTAAGAACATATTATAACTTAGTAGGTTGTTGAATTAGTGAAAATAATGTATTTAATACACTAAGTAATGAAATAAAAACATAAAAATAAATACATCTCTATAATTTTAGGGAATCATGTGGTGATGTCCGAATCGTTGGCTGAATGGTCAGAGTACTAGCCTTAGGTTCAGAGGATCCCGGGTTCGATTCCCGACAGGGTCGGGGATTTTAACCTTCATTGGTTAATTCCAATGGCCCGGGGACTGGGTGTTTGTGCTGTGCCCAACATCCCTGCAACTCACACACCACACATAACACTATCCTCCACCACAATAACACGCAGTTACCTACTCATGGCAGATGCCGCCCACCCTCATCGGAGGGTCTGCCTTACAAGGGCTGCACTCGGCTAGAAGTAGCCACATGAAATTATAATTATGTGGTGATAAACTGTAATCCTCAAAATTTATTTACAGTTATTCTACAGAGCATAAGTCTGTATGAAATGATGTCCGGTAATAGCTCGAGAACCAATGTACAGATTTTAATGCGATTTTCGCTGTTACCTAGAGGATTTCAAGAGAAATACTTTTGTGAAAAAAAAATATTGAACTGTGGTGAAAGTTAGAGTATGTAAATGTAAAGGGAGTCCTTCCTTCTTCCATGACTCTCTCTTGTCTTATCCTTCAAGCGATCATTCTTTACAACTTTTTCTCATTTCTCATAATTATCTTCACAATTTTCCTTGTCTATATGGATCGATGACCACGCGATTTCACACCTTAAGACAATCATGACTTATCCATCGCCAGTTAACACGATTGAACACTACTTCCATGTTAGCAATGCTCGACGTTGCTACGGACTAAGCAAAAAAAGTCATAAATCATGAATAGCCGGTACGGCAAAACTGTATAAGACATAAATAACTATGTTCTCTATTTTTTTATGTAATACGTTTCGATTGGACCAATAACATAGGTATTTAAAAATTACATTTTAGGGGTCTTCCCCTCAACCACTTTATCCTGCATGAATAAAATTATTTATAGCCTAGACTGTATTACCTTATTCTCAGAATTTGCATACCAATTTTCATTAAATTCTATTCTCCCATTTTCGCGTGGTTCGGGGTTGATATGGATTTAGCAGCAAAAATCGAAATTCGTGAATACCTCTGCTATCATAGCCGGTACAGTAAAAATGTATAAGGCATAAAGGATCAGAAATTGAAATTTATAAATCTTAACCTACATAGTATTTACCGGTAGGATCACTGATAACATAGATATTTGAGAATGAAATTTTAAGCCTTACCCTAAACTACCATTTCACTCAGCTTGAGTGATTTCCATTAAGGTTAATAGATTTCCATTAATTTTAGATGTGTATAATTTGTAGGAGTGCAAGATCGTGGTCTCGGTTTATGATAAACTCCCAGTAAATTCAGGCATTCAGAAATATATATTGGCCCTAAAATCTACCCAAGGACAGGTGGATTCTAAACATCAAGTTTGGTAGGAATATATCCGGTAGTTTTCAAGTTATAAGAACTCAGACAAACAGACAAACCATCAAACAGTCAGACAAACACGCAGACACCAAAGCTAAAAAATATGCAGATGACCATTATTACACCTGAAACGGATAAGTGTACGGAAATTTCGATAAAATGGTCATTGTACAGGCACACGATCGTTACGATTTTATTTATACAGACTAAATTGTGTGAAGCTGAGAGAAAGCATGAAAACCGACTTAATTATGAATATCTTGGTAGATCACTTACTTGGGTGAGGGAACCTCCATTATTGATACTTACATGGAGGTTAGTTCATTGATGGTTATGTCTCGCGATTTCAATATGTAACTAGTCAAATTGTCAGCGAAATGAAATGGCGTGTGGCTTTTAGTGCCGGGATTATCCGAGGATATGTTCGACTCTCCAGGTGCAGGTCTTTTGATTTGACTCCATTAGGCGTTCTGTGGCTCGAGATGAGGATGAAGTGATGATGAAGACGACACATACACACAGCCCCCGTGCCATCGAAATTAACCAATGATGGTTGAAATTCTCGACCCTGCCGGGAATCGAACCCTGGACCCCTGTGACAAAAGGCCAGCACGCTAACCGAAAAATTGACAACAGTGATGAGCCATTAAAAAAAGAGATTTGGGCGGCGATATTTGCCCTTTCGTGTATAGCCTTGCGTGACGAGTAATGTACATACATATATACACTCATGGTCATAAAAAAAACAGAACACCTTGAGAGACTAGAGATAATTCGACTTGCAGCCCCGCAAGAGAGTGCTTCGGAGAGAGCTAATCCCGACGGTCGGAACTGGAAACCCAGACTGCCAGCTCACTGACCGCCAAAAGGACACCACCGCCGTTAGCCCCGATCAGCCAAGGAGCCTACAGCAGCTACCCGCTACACGACTCCGGCAGCAAGTTGAAAACACTTAGCCCACTCTGCAAGGGCGTTAGACACTCCAATATTTCATCCGCACCTCTCCCAACCTCTACCCAAGTAACCCCTACCAAGAAAAAAATCCCACAATGCCTCAAAAGTCAAGATCCTGGAACAAGCCCGGTTCAAACTCCACCCAGAAATTACCAAACCAGTAGCTACAGAGCCCTCAATGAAAACCCCATGAATGCAACCCTGGTATGCTCTCCCCTAAATTCCTCTTTTCAAAACTCCAGCCGATCCCCGTCGCCAGCATTTTCTCAAAAATCCGACACCACATCTAACCACAACTCCAAAATAGAAAACCATAATTCGAATACCCATTCACATATAAACGAAATGACTTCATGTTCCCAATCTCAGCATATAGCACCGTAATTACCATTCCTCTTGACCTCGTAGGACCTGTACCCCTGAATCGCAGCGTAATACTCGGTGACAACAAGGACCTTATTCAAACCCACGTTGCATTAATAGAAGAAACGCACAACAATATATTACTAATTAATCACCCCCCCCCCCCAAGAAAATCACGTCCACATATTCTCCACACGAATTGAAACACTTAAAGATGTCCCTAGAGCCCTGTACTTTCGCCCCCTATCCTGCTACCCTAATCCGGAAGAAGAACCCGAAGTAGGAGAAAAAGAAGAAGACCCAGAAGATACAGCAGAAGAAGAAGAAACAACGGCAGATAGTCCTACACTTTGTGAATGCGGCTCTCAAACTACCTCACCGCCGTCCCTAACGGACATCAGTACCCAAACCTCACCTCTATCCGTAGAAAAGGAAATCCACACAAATCCAACAAACACACAACCTGCGGCCACAGAACCCACCCAAACCGACTCTACATAGCCAAAATATCCTCCAAATTCTCAAACCACTCACCAATCACTACTCTCGTCTCAACCACAAACATCCCCCTCCCCTGCCAGCCAACCCGCATCTACCCAGAATCGAACCCGTACAAACCGAAACAAACCTCGCCCACAAACTTCACTATTATTCATGTGATATAGTTGCCTTCAATTAAACCATTCAGCAGCAAACTGTCAAAATTAAACTCGTTGCAATAGATGTGGTGATCGCCACCATCACGCCGTCTGCCCAGTCCCTCGAGAACAGGCTAAATGCGCCAACTGCAAAAGCAAACATGCTGCATCATACCCAGGTTGCCTAATCCTCAAGAAAGCTATATATAGCGAGTTATCACCTCCGTCACCCACAATAGCCTCAACAACAAATTCCGTCTCTATTAAACCTCAATCTCAAATCCTCTCCCTCGCACCACCTAAACCACTCATCACAAACTATCCCCACCATAGAACTTAAAAATCTCCTCCCTCTACTATCCAGCACTACATAATCCAAGTACCCCAACCCAAGACCTTCCCACCCAGCAAAAATGCATGCTCCAATAACCAACAACGCACCCCTTCAAAAGTCCCCTATAAACCTCTCAATGAGCCCATCCGATGGCTAGCACTTATCCAAGCACAAATAAGTCTCCTATTCCCAAGTCACAAACAACGGCAGACTCAGCCACCACCACATTTCAATAACTCCACGTTCGCAACTTTTCTACCTTTCCTGAAATACTGGAAATTGGGTACCAAACAATAACAAGTCTACGCTTTAAGAGCAGTCGCTCCGCGAGGGTCAGCCTCAGACTAGAGAAAGGAAGTTCGTATTCGCAGGACATGTTCATTAGTATGTTCTGCAGAAACGATTAGCATTTCAGTCACCTAGGTTCAGCATGTGTCCTGTTGCCTAGTAGGAAGTGGGTCCTCCATGGGCACTGATAACTTGTTCCATGCGTGATGACATCGACGCGTATAAGGTGCGAATGGCTGCATTCATCTGGTTCCACAGTTCATCTTTTATGGTTTTCATTCGGTCACAGGGTCACACCCGTCGTTTCACCATATCCCACACATTTTCGATTGGCGACATGTCCGGTGACAGGGCGGACCAGGGCACTAGTCTGATCCTGTGACAACAAGAAGGCACATGTTCATGCAGCAACATGTGGTCGCGCATTGTCTTGCTGAAATATAAAGTCTGGGGTGTCGTGCAGAAAGGATGTGGTTACGTGTCACAGGATGTCATTCACGTAGGTCAAACTGGTTGCAGTGCCCTGTACACGCATCAACTGTGATTAATTTGTGGCTGTACCCATTAGCATCTCACACCATAAGGCCTTGAATTGGCGCTGTATGTCCTGTGCGAATGCAGTCAGTGCGATGCCTCTCCCCCAGTCTGAGGTGAACACAAATACGGCCATCAGTTTCAATCAAACAGAACCTGGATTAAACCGAAAACACTATCTGCTGCCATTCTTGTCTCCAGTGACGTCGTTCCATAAACCATTGCAGTCTAGCATGTTTATGAACATTAGTCAAAGTTAGGCGTAGAAGTGGACAATGCGCCGGCATCCCAGATCGTAATAAGCGGCGACGGACTGTAACTGCTGATAGTGTACGATATGTTACACTGTCCCACTGTTGCGCAGAGCCGAGGAGAATGCAGATCTCTCCTGCAATGCTATTCGGATGAGGTGTCGATCTTCTCGGGGGATGGTCTGGGGAGTGAGACCAGACCCATCTCGTCATGTTCTACGGCCTTATGTGAACTATTCTGTACACATCCGTTGCACTGCCTACACACTTCGTCCCAAACGAGTGGCAATTTCTCGGATGGATGCATCACGTTCTCTCATGCCAATAATGCTCCCGTTTTCAAACTCACTCATTTGACAGTACGGTTCTCGCATACGTCTGAGAGGCATCCTGCATGTCTGCTCCAGTCACACTGATCCATTACCTTCGGTTTATAGGGACAACGAGAGCCACAGGCTCATTTTACCTGTCGGTGGTAGTGCGCCGCGATATGGATGTTGACCTTGAATCTGAGGGCCGACATAGTTCCAATGCTAATCATTCCTTCAGAACATACTAATGCAGATGTCCTGTGAATATGAACTTCCTGTCTCTAGTCTTTCAAGGTGTTTGGTTTCTATGAACATTAATGCACGTATCTACACACTACACCCGTATAATCGTAGTATGCCACAGGAAAGTTCAACCAGTAGGAGGCAAGAGGTCTACTTCAGGAGTGAAGGTAACTTGGTCGAACTCGAATGTTCACGATTTTCGAAGACCTTATCTTCTCCTTCACATTAAAATACATGTTTAATATGATTGATTCTAGCGAAACTTAACTTACCTATTAGTGAAAATGAAATACTAAGAAATGTCGTAACATTGTGAAAGAGGAATTCTTTACATAAATAATAAAAGACCTGGGAAAGAGAAAAGTCAGTTATATATTTTGTTCGGTACTCATCGTTGGGAGTTGTTATTGCTGCTGCGTCGCGTGTCCATGGCTACAGGATGGCGTTAGATAATCAGTATCCCTGCATCCAGGCCCCTATGTTCATTTAGTTTGCCATCCTATTATCCACTCGCTTAATTTCCATTATAATTATTTCCACTCCACTGCAATGTACCTGGAACTTAATTTCTATGATTAATAATATAGTCACACACAATTGTAAACAGCGCACTATATACACCTAAGCGAAGCTCGCCTTCTTGCATTTAGTCGTAAAATTTCACGGTAATCACTTTACACAAATAAACAAGACTTAATCTTGGAAATAACATACTTTGAATAGTTTCTTCTGTTCAGTACTTCCTGTCATAATTTACTCTATCATTTACATACATTAAAGCATCTTCATACGAGCATTCAAAGCTCCACAACTTCGTATGATATAATTAAAAATGATACTTTCCCAGAGCTTACATGCGACACATGTTAAATGAAGTGGCCTGTGATTATCAGCTTTACGTTCTGAACCTTTCCTTTCTACACTGGGGCTACTATAGCAACTATCCACTCAATTGGTGTAACACCTTTATGTAAACGGTAATCAAATAATTACTTAAGATATGGTACTTTATCCCAACCAAATGCTTTTAGTTATGCCCGTAGATCTTATCAATTTCAGCTGCTCTCCTAGTTTCCAACTTTTGTATCTTGTAAATCATCTTAACTATTACAGGTAAATTTCAGTACCTTGCTAGTATTATCCACTTCCTCTACTTGGATATTATCCTGATGTTCCTACTGACTTCAGGAAATCCTCATGTATACACTCCCCTTGTTCATTAGTGATTCCTAAAATGTACTTCCTGGAACCTGTTTCTTCCTTTAAGTACCCTAACATGAGCTTCCATGTTTAACTAAAACTCATAATATGGCTACCAATTACGTTTCCTCACTTCTTCGCTAAATTGATTTAATCTCCCCTTACCTCGACAAACATTCCTAAATAATTTCCTTCTTACCTGCACCTCCTCCCTTATCTATTTGTTTATGTGTTATAATAAAGTGTATTTTCTCCATTCCTTAACAAAACTCCACAACAATTTACTTCGAACCATTCATGAGCTGTTTATAATCTTATTTACCATACTAGCAAATGTAGATTGTGCCATTCGGTTTGTGATAAGACTTACCGTTTAGCCACGAAATACCTCGAAACGAAGGTCTGCACCATCATTAAAATTTCCTCCGTATTTTGATATTCTTCGGAGATAAAAGGAAAAAATTAAAAACTTGAAAGTTTTCCGTCGGTTACAGTCTAAAACGTATAATTTTGCCAAATTTCAATGTTATAGCTCGGCTGGCAGATTGTGCCACCTTTTTAACATTGGGCGAGCAGGGTAAACATTAGGACTTTCAGGAAACTAAAGCTAAGAAATATGCAGCTGGTCATTATTACTCCTTAAGGGCACATGCAAGGGGTTATGTCTACCATGTTAAAATTGGCGTTTTGAAGGAACATTTTCTCATAAAATTATAAACCATTGAATTTCATGTATTGTATCCATATTTATTCGACCTTCGCACGTAGATAGATGACATCATTTTTTAATATCTGCTGTTTTAAAAAATACACATTTTTAAGTGAACATCAAAATTTTAGGTTTTAAAATGAGACATTCTGTTCCATAATTCAGAAACTGTAACCTTTGATTTTCAAAATATCGTGCTAAAATATGTAGATTAGTTACATACCACCTACAAGTTTGGTTAATGCATGTTCAATGGCATCTGACTAAATGTCCCATAGATACACAAAAAACTACTTTTCAGGAAACGAGTTTCAATGTTTCTTAATGCATTCCACCGCCATACCGTGGATCATATTGGTTCTCTTCCATCTCATCTTGTAATCTTCTATTTACACCTTCTTTTCTTCTCTTCCAAACTTCACTAGTTCTTTTCCTGCTGCTTCTGCTTTCCTTTTTCTTTCCTCGTCTACAGTTGACATTCGTTTCACAGTGTTGTGCCTTGGAAGTATACATAGTCTGTGTAGAACTTCGCATTTCGAGATATTGCCTTCATTGTAAGTTGCCACGGCATCATAAACAAATACTCTCTTGGGTGTCCAAGTCCAGATCAAATTATTTAGGCACCCGTCTGTGTTTTGGGTTTTACCGTGAGGTCATTTCCGGAGGAGGTTTTCATCGTACATGTCTCTGAAAACTTGCCTTATGGATTCCACGACTGCATACGGGAGACTGTGCTTGTGGTCGTAGTTTCCTTCATTTTTATGGTATTTTAAATATGTGTCCTCTCCTATTGGATACAAACCGTGCTGTGGTTGTTCGTTTGTAGATGCTGTGTGACAGTGCAATTCCCTCACACGGCTTTTCGCATTTGTTCAACACTTTCAGTATATTGTCTTATGGCACATCCATAATACCTCTGAAGCATATCAATAGTTTCTTTTGTTAATCTGTTCCTCCCTCCTAGTGCTTTAACATCACTCAACGTCAGCGTTCCCGTTGCCTGCTTCATACGTCGTAGCGTCGCCCCCATACGTTTCCGTATATGTCCTATACATTCACGTTTCTGAACTTGAACCTCTTCACCATACGGTTTCGACACAAAGATTGTCTTGTAGGCATTACAATATACATCCCCTAGGTAATTAACATACCGAAATACCTCGAAACGGGGGTCTGTACCGTCACTGCATTTGCCTCCATATTTCGATACTATTCGGGGATGAAAAGTGAAACATTACAAGGTCTTGGAACGTTTCCGCCAGTTACAGGCTAAAACGTACCATATTTTCAAATTTCAATTTTAAGGCTTGTCTGGCAGATTGTGCCTCAATCTTGACATTGGGCGAGGGGAGTAGAAATTATGACTTCCAGGAAACTAAAGCTAAAATATTTGCAGATGGTCATTATTACCCCTTAAACGGATAGCTGTGTGAAAATTTCGCCAAAATAGTCAATGTACAGACACACGGTCGTTACGGTTTTATTTATAGAGATAGATAATGAATCTGCTCCATTTACAGCACCTTTTGGGTTGTGTCCGCTGGAGTCGGACTGTAAAACCGATCGTTCATGATATCTCCCTTATTAATCCTCATGTCGAACAAATGCACATGAGATGGATTTCCATCAAGGTTGGTCCATTTCCAGTCAGGATGGTCTTGCATATATGGTGGGAGAGTAAAATCACTGTTCCAGTTCCCGATAAACCCGCAGTTCATTCCGGTAATTTGAAATGGAATGGACCTTAAAATCTACCTTTGGACAAGTGGATGCTGAATATAAAGTCCGGTTGAAATATCTTCAGTAGTTTTCAAGTTATAAGAAATACGTTTTACACGCACCCGCTTTTGAGTTAAGTCCGGTGTGACTTATGCTGAAAAACGGCCCGTTTATGATATCTCCCTTATTAATCCTCCTATCGAAATTATGCACATGAGAAGAAAGTTTTATAAATTGTCCTTTAAGGATGTCAGATTTCCTTTAAATTTGGATGTGCATATTCTGTGGGAGTGCAAAATCATGGTTTCGGTTCAGGGTAAACCCCAGTGAATTTAGGTATTTGAAATAATATTGGCCCTAACACCTACTCAGGGACAGGTGGATTCCCAATACCAAGTTTGGTTGAAATATATCCAGTAGTTTTCAAATTATAAGAACACAGACAGACAAAAGAAACAGACACCAAATCAAAAAAATATGAAGGTCATTATTACACCTGAAACGGAAAACTGTACGGAAATATTGCCAAAATATTCGATGTACAGATCGATTTTATTTTTACAGATGACAATAAGTAATGGCGTATTGCCTTCGGAGAGGTCTGGTGCGGGTCTTTTTCTCGTAGACTTCCTATTAGGAGACCTGCATGTCTGTGAAGATGAGGGCCCTACCTAGTATGTTCTCTAATGCTGAATACGCCACATACACCCAGACCCCGAGCCTTTGGAATTAACCAGTTAAGATTAAAATCCCCGACCCGGAAGGGAATCGAACCCGGGACCCTCTGAACTGAAGGCCAGTACGCTGACCATTCAACCAACGAGTCGGACTATACAGATGACAGATAAGCATGGGTACGTTTGTAAGTGCAGACCTTCATTTTGTGATTTACTGCTCCTAAGAGGTTACAGCATATCAACAAACGGTTCGCACCATCAAACGCCAATTTTATCGCGCCACTTGTCTGCTCCTAAATCATTTTCTCGTATCTCCCATACTGATGTGTTCGATTGAGTTAGGATGTTTAAATGGGGTGAAATTGGGGTAGATTTTTATCAGTTTGAATTATTTTTCGCATACTTATGTGGAAGCTGTGATCATGAAATTTGGTCGTGTCAAAGTGCGCGCCAAATTCGATGATTGTATTTTTCCTATAAATGTGTCAAACTATGAAAGGTACTAGTAAAAAGCACAAAATTTGCGTGCAATTGAGAAATATAGCCAAATCGAACGTATATGTGAGAGAGAGACGACAAAAGTCATAGGACTAAAGTTGTAGATCATTCCAAATTGAACCGAGATTGTGCCATTCGTTTCGTGACAGGACTTAACGTTTAGCCACAAAATACCTCGAAAAGAATGTCTGCACCGTCATGAAAATTGCCTCTATATTTCGATATTATTTTGGGAAAAAGGTGAAAAATTTAAATATCTTGGAAGTTTTCCTTCGGTTACAGGCTAAAACGTATAATTTTGCCAAATTTCAATTTTCTAGCTTGTCTGGCAGATTGTGCCATAATCTTGACATTGGGTGAGCGGGGTTAAAATTAGGACATTCAGGAAACTAAAGCTAAAAGTATGCAGATGATCATTATTACCACTTATACGGTTAGCTGAAAGGAAATTTGCCAAAATAGTCAATGTACAGTCGCACGGTCATTACGGTCTTATTTATATACGTAGATAGATAGGAATATCCTCCAAGTACAACACCTTTGTCCGCTGGACTTGGCCTGCAAAATCGACCGCTCATAATATCCCCCTTATTAATCCACCTGTCAAAAAAGTGCACATGAGGAAAATGTTTCAGAAGTGGATTTCCGTCACGGTTGGTCGATTGCCATTCAGGTTGGTCTTGTATATATTATGGGAGAGTAGAATCACTGTTTCTGTTCCCGATAAACCCCCAGACCATTCCAGGAATATGAAATGGAATGGACCTTAAAATCTATCTTTGTGGACAGGTGCGTGCTAAAAATAAAATCTGGTTGAAATATCTTATGTAGTTTTCAAGTTATAAGAAATAAGCTTTATGCACAACCGCTCTTGAGTTAAGTCCCGTGGGATTTGTGCTGGAAAACCGTCCGTTAATGATATCTCCCTTATTAATCTTCTTATCGAAACTATGCACATGAGAAAAATTTTTATAAATTGATTTCCTTTAGGTATGGTAGATTTCCATTAAATTTGGGTGTGCATATTTTATGAGAGTGAAAAATCAATGTTTCAGTTTCGGATAATCCCGCGGTAAATTTATTTATTCAGAAGTAATGGTGGCCCCAAAACTTACCCAAGGACAGGTGTATTATAAATATGTAGTTTTGTAGAAATATATCCAGTAGTTTTTAAGTTATAAGAACCCAGACTGACAAACAAATAGAGACCAAACCAAAAGAAATATGAAGATGGTCACTATTACACCTGAAACGCATAACTGCACGAAAATTTCGCCAAAATATTCAATGTACAGGTACACGGTCGTTACGAATTTATTTACATAGGTTCAACAGGTCAAAAGTATTTTAAAAGCACCTTCATGCCTGACTTTATCAACCATATGGTACTGCCTCATTAGGATATACAAATCTAATTCCCATTCTTCAACATACCCACTCCATAGTCTCATTTAAATTTCCGATCACCCTCCAGTCAGTATCTATCCTACACGCTATCCCACTGTCAAAAACTCTCATCCCTTAATCTTCTCCGGCGCTGTATTAACCAGATGCCACACACTCTCAACCATGTTGGTACCTATTGCTGCTTGCCCTACGTTGCTAGTGCGAGTACTAACGTGAAGATCTACGACCATCCCGTTGCCCACAACACTTTCTTCTACTTTCCTCAATATATGCCTTAACCTAACACCTGGATAACAATACACTATGGTACCTTTTCCTCCACAAACTTTTCCTGTGTGTGTAAACATGGGTTCCCCATGACTAGAGATTCTACCCCTCCAACCTCATTATATTCCGTCCCCTCCTGCTCTACCTTATCTTCCTGGACGTCTGAAGAAATTATTTCACCTTCCCTTTTCCTCGCTCTCGTAACCCTGTTTCACCTCCTTATTCCTATTCTCTATTCTACGCTTCCTACCTTTGCCTTTCCTCTTAACTGCCCCTCCTCTGTAACAATTTCCTGTTCCTCATCGTTATTCTGTTTTTGTACTTGTAGTGACTCTTACAGATTTCTCAGCAGTTTTGTATTCCCAACCTGACATTCGATCCCCTTAGTTTTCATCACAACTGACACCACTTAAGTCTTCGAAATAATAATTTTCATACCGTATTCGTTGCATTTTTCTTTAAGTTCCAATTCATTTGATTTTAGACTTTCAGCACAAAATGTCGTTATCACCAGCTCGTCGGCATAGTTCAAGCTGTTTACTACATTTACACCCCACTAAATTCCTTCCTACCATTGTATACCTTTCATGTATAATGTGAACAATAACTAATTTTACCAAGAATAATTCTACCAACAATTCTCACGGTGACCGGATGTTTCATTTCATGATAAGGACTTTCATCAGATCACTCTACAAATCGAGGCATTTTGGCTTCTCACCGTCATTTCTTCGTCAGGGTCAACTTAGTAATCCATGACTGGGAAGTTTTCAGTTGGTTGATAGTATTTTCCCCGAATGGGGCAAGATAATTTCCCATTTTGCTCAGAAAATACCTTACGGCTTACGCTAACATTTTCTAGTATTACCATTAGGCATTTTTATTTCTTTTAATATGCTATTTGTTTGGGGAGTCGACCCATGTGGATCTACCACTAGGCCTACCCATGCAGTAAATTCAGAAATAATATTACACAAATAAATACAAATTAATATTGATGGTCTGACGTAAAATAGCCATATCTTAAGAAGATTAAAAATAAAATGGGAAATCTCTGTAATTGTTTTAATTGTCTTCACATCACCAATCTTGAAATCATAAATTTTTTGCAATGTTGAGTCATTATGCTTAAACACTGAATGCATTAAGCTCCCTCTGTGGATCCATGGTAGAGTGTCGGCCTACGGATCGCAAGATAGCGGGTTCAAACCCGGCAGAGGTAGTCGGATTTTTGAAGGGCGGAAACAAGTCCATTCGACACTCCATGTCGTACGATGTCGGCATCTAAAAGATCTCTGGTGATACATTTGGTATTTACCCGACAAAATTCATTAAATCTCAGCCATAGACGCCCAAGAGAGATCCGGTTTACTCGGTCTGCCATCTTGTGGGCCTAGAGTAAAACTGAACGTCAAAATTGACGAGCAGACAGCCAGATGGCGTCAAATCGAAATGTCTGCACACGGTAGCTGAGACCATTCGATTATCATTACATACTGAATGCATTTATGTTTAAATGCCACGAAATATCACTTTTCACAAACTTTTCTGTTTACGGCTAAATATCACTAAATATATTTCCTAATCGTTATGCTGTGCTATTGTTAGCTTTTTATATTGCGACTGTACGAAATAATCCATCAATTAGAATTGATGATGATGTGATGATGATGATGCTTGTTGTTTAAAGGGGCCTAACATCGAAGGTCATCGGCCCCAATTAGAATTGTACACAAATTATATTTATTTACATTTAAAAGCATTTAAAGAAAATATCTCCTTTTTCCTCATTGCAGCTTTTCAACAATTTTTGCCCATGCCGACGGATATTTCTGTCCGTATGGCAACAATGCATTACCATATTGTAAAGATATGTGATTTAAAGGTATATAAAATCATTCTACACTGGCTGGTTTACTGCAATTAATTCTCAACCGCACAAAAATTGGCCGACAAAGAATATGATACATTCTCTAGACGCCAGGATACTTGGAAACTCTGGACATCGCCATAAGACCTATCTGTGTCGGTGCGACGTAAAGCACCTAGCAAAAAACTCTGGACAGCCAGATGCCGAAGAATCCTTAGAACCCTATCACCTGCGCGATATGCTCAGCCTATTTCAAACAAGAGGATTTTAAAAGAAAGTCATCTTCTGCGACGCCTAATTGTTTTGCGGTGTGTTCAGTGGGTTCAGTGTACATACATTAGCTACTCTGTGACAGCTCTCTAACGATACATTTTATTTCGAAAATCGAGGATCACTGTTAATTGTTTCGAACCGCAACCTAGACATATCCATGCCCCTGGTAGGTTCCCAGTTACGTCCCACGTTCCTTGTTTGTTATCGTCAAGTTGCTCTCACTGATATTTACTTTTGCTGCTTTCGCCACAGTTCATTACATGATTACGGTGTGTATAGTGTTTACGTACCTTTTAATTTGATTTACTTTCTTCCCTTTATCTGTGCTTGTGTAACCGATGAAGTACCGGTTACATATTTCTATATATATTTCAAAACAGGGCATGTGATAATTATAAAATGTAAAATTCTACACTTTCTTAACTTATAAACAGATATGATGGTGTAATGAATTGCGAGTCGCATGATAAGCATTTTGTGTTACATTTGAAACCTGACTGTGAATACCACACTGAATTAGAGGGCAGTGCGTATATGTAATGGCACAAGCCAGCAACCATTTGCATGGAATTATCAGAGCTCTGAACATGTTTACCAATTGTTGCGTTGTACTTGAGCAAGTGGAGGGCTCTGCTATTGCCCTCTAGGGGTCTCGCCTGCATTATTTCCCCTCCCTTATCCCTCCCCTTCCACTACCCATTCGCTACAGCACTTCCCCAACAGCAAACCAGATTACCCACGTTAATTATGCCAGATATGAGAAAAGGATACGCAATGATAAAATACTCATTAAGCGGCATTGCTTTAAACCTTGGCATTTCACTTGAGATTTTAATGGACTTCTCCTTTGGGACAGGCCACCAGACTTGAAAAATGGAACAGAAACATAGAAAATCCCTTGTGAGTCGTCCAGAGCCATGAGAAATGTTTCTAGTCTTAATGTGGTGATACTCCTGTAACGTATATTCTGCAGCATAGAGAGACTATTCCCGGTGTGAAATATGAAATGCACTGCGTAGAGTTCGAAACTTTCTTGTTACACGGATGCAACTTCTTTCTTGTCCTATGTTAATTATCTGTGGCTGGCAGTAATGTAGATTGAGTACAGTTGTACGGCCGGATCCCTTCCTGGTGTTGGTTGGTAGGGTTATGTTTTGCTTGTAGATAATCGCAAACACTCAGTTCCTGTACTGGAGAAATTACCTAAACACGGCTAAAATCTCCGGCTCTACCGAGAATTGAATTCGGGGACCTTTAAACCGAAAGGCAGTGAGCTGACCATTCAGCCAAAGAGACGGATACTGATTCATGTGCCTATTGGTACACATTTAATATAACAATTCTAACGTACTAATATACTTCAAAATGCATTTTTAATCAAACTAAACCAAATCCCTTGGCGCAAGAGCCCCGAAGGACCATGGCCTACCAAGCGACCGCTGCTCAGCCCGAAGGCCTACAGATTACGAGGTGTCGTGTGGTCAGCACGACGGATCCTCTCGGCCGTTATTCTTGGCTTTCTATACCGGGACATTTTAAATCACTTCTTTTAAAAGCACCGGCAGTCCACTGTTATAATCACGGTTAGGACTTTTAGGTACGAATTTCATATGAGAAAAGTGAAGGGAAAGAGCTAAAATATGAAACAAAAAGGTGATATTTTACCCAACTAATTCAATAAATCTATCTTCTATTATAGGTTATTGAGTTACAGATAAATACATCAGATCATCCCTCACAAGAAATAGGAGAATACAGGAAGCTGTTGTATTTCGAGACATTGAGCACTTCTAAATTTTAAAATTCTGTTTCTATTAGGAGAAAGAACGTCTATGTAGATTTTAAACCTTTTTTCGACATCCAATGAAACCAGTCGGGCAAACGTTGTATTCGCTAGGAATGGAAACTCTACACATGTGGCAAATTTCTCAACATCCGGATTCTTCTGAAGACTGTTCTCAAGTTTGTCGTTGGCAAAACCCTCTTACTGGTCCCTCACTGAAGTAAAAATATTCCATTGTCTTTCCTTTTCAAGACCTTGTTCTTTCAATTATTTAATAGATGCAGTCAGGTACTTGCAACAACGGACAAAAAATACTCTGGCGGAACTAAATATCCAAACACCAAGAAATAAAGAATGTAGAATACGAAAATGTTGGCAATATATCTGTCCAAGTAACATATTTAATTGATTAAAGGTACAAGATTACAGGTTAACTTCCGCCCGAAAACAGCCATCAAAAATATGCCATGCTGGTTCATTAATAACCGGTGTAATCGCCTGACTATTGAATGCAGGCATGCAAACGTACAGGTGCCGGATGTCAACTTGTAGGATTGAGTTACATGCCTGCTGCACGTAGTGGGTCGATACAGGGATGAATAATGCCGGTTGTGGATTACGCTGGAGTTGTCGTCCAATGATATCCCACACGTACTTGATTGGGGACAGATCGGGGGATCGAGCAGGCCAAGGCAACATGTCGACATTCTGTAGATCACGTTGGGTTACAACAGCGGCTTGGGGGCGTGCATTGACATGTTGGAAAACATCGCCAGCTATGCTGTTCATGAATAGCAGCACAACACGGCGAATCACCACATTGAGTACACATCTGCAGTCAAGGTGCGTGGGATAACCACGCGAGTGCTCCTGCTGTCGTAGGAAATTACTCCCCAGGCCAGAACTCCAGGTCCTTCTAACCAACACACAGCCATCACTGGAACCAAGACAGAACCGGCTTTCATCGGAGAACACAACAGACCTCCACTCCATCCTCCAATGATCTCTCGCTTGACATCACTAGAGTCGCAGGCGGTGGTGGTTTGGGGTAAGTGGAATGCTTATAGTAGGATGTTTAGCTCGGTGCTGTCCTACAAGTAACCGATTTCAAACAGTTCGGTGCGTCTCTGTGGTGCCAATTGTCGCTCAATTTGCTGCTGCAGACGCAGCCCGCTGCGCCACAGCCATACGCCATACTCGGTACGTCCAGAGCCCGGTCTTCCTGCGTGCTGCTGCCAGTACGCATGCACAGTGGGGACATTCCTGCCAAGTCGTTCAGCAATAGCGCGTAGCCCTATTATACGGTCTCGTTCAACCGCCGTGAGCTGTTGGTACTGGCATCCTCGTCGTCGTAAAGTCATTCCTGACCCACTCACGGTCACCCCGTCCAATCTTACAGGTAACTAACACTCTCGCACAGTACAGCACGTATTTAAAGCAAACCTGATGTGGCACGTCATGGGGCCGCTACTAGCGCCACGCTAATGTGAATTGCGGGAAATTTGAATCAACGTCATTTTTCACGCCCACCAACGTTCGTTAATCTACCACAACCCTTTCTTGGTGTATGGATATTTTCTTCCGCCAATGTAGTTCTGTCTGCAAATTGTGTATTTTTTCCGGTAGCAGAAGTTGTTAGGTCTTGTAAATTGCACCTGCGCCGTCTGGATCCAATGAAAGCAGGAACACCTTAATCTTGTCAAAGCTCCAACACAACATAGCAGCACACTGAATCCGCGGTCCCCAGCGAGTAATGACTGGAAACTTTGGAAGGGGGAGGCCAGTGATTTCCTAGTAGCTAACAACACGACATGGAGCTTTCTGTAGAACCTTCTACATAGTAGATATGAATTCATTTGAGATGTCGTATTCATTCGTTATGGATTCACAAACCCTGTGAAGGGCATGGACTAGGCATGTCACATGCTTCAACTTAGGGAATAAAGGTTTCAATGGTTGATTGCTGAAACCATGTATGGACACTGGTCCGTAACCACCAGCAGAAGATTTCCAAACGCGATAAAACTTGGCCACAGGTTTTGACAGAAATCCATGGACTAATTACATTACTGTACTGGCATTGGCTTTCTCTATTTCGTACCAAGCAACCTGGACTTTTCTTTCTCCCCTGATTTGGGAAAAACTAAAATGTTCAAAACCTATCGTTCCATTGATTCTGTAGTTTCATCTAACATGATTCCCACATCACAAGCCGTCACTTTCTCCTTGATTCCTTGTAGGGTTTCTTATTAAACAGGCTCCGTGTAGTTTTTTCTTACAGTACTCTCATCGGGTACTGAATGTTCGTGTAGTTCTCAAGGAATCCTTTGAAAGCTGGATGGTTTACTTTATTAAATGCAATTCCCGCTAATGTAAGGGTAGCACACAAATCAATCTTGAATTCCTTCAAATTTTGAATTTTTGAAAAACACTGTTAAAATGCATTCTGTTATAATGTTTATCGCGAGTTACTGGAGAAAGCCAATGTCAGTACAGTAATTTAATTAGTCATGGACTTCTGTGAAAAGAGTCTTCTTTGAAGAGTCTTGTTCTTTTGATGCTTAGAACTGGAAATGTGTATGACGCGGTCTGTCTGGTGTTTTTCGTTGAACAAAATTCCTGAATAGCAAGTACTACACCATATTACAGTTCAGTCTGTTTCTATGGAATCTTGTTTGAATCCCTTAATCCAATTTCTATTCATTTCAACTTTCTTTATTGAATTATTTTCTTCCTTAATTACACCGTATGTATGCGAGTGCTAATCCCGAAAGCTTGACACTCTTTCCTTTGACGAAATTTTCTAAGCTATGCAAAAGTATAACATTCGGTCCCGGAAAATATCGAAATATGGATGCAATTTTAACGACGGTGCACACCTTCGTTTCGGGATAATTGGTGGCTAATCTGTAAGTCTTATCACAAATCAGAAAGCCCAATCGCCTTTCATTTTGGAGAGATCTACAACTTTGGTCCTATGACTTTTATCGTATTTCAATTCCTTATACGTTAAATAGAGCTGTATTTCTCGATTTCAAGTTAATTTTGTACTTTCACACGTATATGTAAACATTAATTTGGCACACTTATAGGAAATATAGAATCGTGACATTCGGCACGCACATTGGCATGACCAGTGGCAATGTGATAGCCAAGTTTTATGATTCTTTCTGTCACATGAGTATCACAAATATAAAATAGTATGCGAAAACTGTACAAAATTTCACACCCAATGATTCTAACTCAATCTAACCCATGAATATAGGAGATACGAGAAGATGTCATGGGACCAACCATGTAAAACACTGAAAGAGGCGTCTGATGGTGAGGTCCGTTTGCAGATATATCGCAGAGTTTCAAAGCAGTAACTCTCGAAATAAAGGTCTGCACTTCTAGAGTGTGTCTGTACATTGACAATTTTGGCGACATATCTGTACAGTTATCCCTTTTCAGGTGTAGTAATGACCATCTGCATATTTTTAGCTTTGTTTTCTGTCTGTCTGTCTGTCTGTCTGTCTGTCTGTCTGTCTGTCTGTCTGTCTGTCTGTCTGTCTGTCTGTCTGTCTGTCTGTCTGTCTGTCTGTCTGTCTGTCTGTCTGTCTATAACTTGGAAACTACTGGATATATTTCCACCAAAATTCATATTTAGAATCCACCTGTCCTTGGGTAGGTTTCAGGGCAAATATTGTTTCTAAATCCATGAAATGACGAAACCGAAACCGTGATTTTGCACTCCCACAAAATATACACAACCAAACTTAATAAAAATCTACCTGCCTTAATGGAAATTAATTTTTAAACCTTTTTTTCTCATGTGCATCATTTCGGTAAAAGGATTAATAAGGGAAATATCATTAACCGGACTTAACTTCAGAACGGGCGCGTGTTGAGCTTATTTCTTACAACTTGAAAACTATTGAAGATATTTGAACCAAACTTTATATTTAGCATCCACCTTTCCAAAGGTAGATTTTAAAGGTCAATAACATTTCCTGTTCCTGGACTGGCGGTTTATAGGGAACCGAAATGGTGAATTTACTCTTCCACAATATATACAGTACATGACCAACCTGACTGGAAATCGACCAAATTTGTTGGAAATCCATTTCTAAAACTTTTTTCATGTGTATTTTTCGACAGAAAGATTAATAAGGGAGATATCATGAATGGTCGGTTTTGCAGGGTAAGTCCAGCAGACATAGACCGAAAGGTGTTGTACGTGGAGCAAATTCCTTATCTATCTATATAAGTAAAATCCTAACGACTGTGTGCCTGTACATTGACTACTTTGGTGAAATGTTCGCACAGCTACGCGTTTAAGGGTTAATAATAACAACCATCTGCATAATTTTCTGGTTTAGTTTCCTGAAAGTCCTAATTTTAACCCTCCTCGCCCAAAATCCACATTGCGGCATAATCTGCCAGACGAACAAGAAAACAGAATTTTGGCAAAATTATACGTTCTAGCCTGTAACTGACAGAACATTTCCAAGAGCTTTAAATTTTTCACTTTTTCCCGAAGAATGTCGAAATATGAAAGCAATTTTAATGATGGTGCAGATCTTCGCGAAGTCCTATCACATAAGGGAAGGCACAATCTCCGTTCAATTTGGAGTGATCTATAACCTTGGTCTTATGAGTTTTTGTTGTATCTGTATCCCTTTTAGGTTTGATTTTTCCTACTTCTCGATGTTAAATAAATTTGGACTTATCACATGCATAATTCATACTTTCAATCATTTATAAGAAAGATAGAATCATCAAACCCTACACGAAAATTGGCCCACGCAGTAGCCATATGTGAGCCAAATGCTATGTATGTAGCTGTCACATAATTATCTGAAAAGTAATGCAATGTGAGATAATCTTACAAACATTTTACCCTATTCAACGTTTCTAACTCAATCTGGCCCATGAATAGATCAGATATCATACGACTAGCCATTTAAGCCGCTAAATCTGAAGTCTTATGGTACAATCCTTTGTCGATATGACGTATCGTTTTGCAGCAGTCAATCTGTATATGAAGGCCTGCAATATTTTAAGCATGCATATACTTTCGTATGTCGATCTATATATATTCACTGATGTCTTGTAGCGGTCGAGAAATGGTGTGTCTGCTATTGTAATCAGTACTCCCCACACCGACTTTGACTGGAAGTAGGAATGGGTTCCTTCTACAACACCTGTGTAACTGGCATTAGTAAGGAAGGCCTACCATTGTAGTGAATAATTCCTCGATTTGATTTGCAGAAGGTAAGGGAGGATACATTGTTGTTTAGAAGTCCCCTACCCGATTGTGTTTGGCTGTAGGCAAGGGTACCCGCCCTTATAAACAAATGTATCCATCTAAAATGTGACTGGTATTAGGCACAGTGGCCTGCTATTTTGATGGAAACTCACCAACTTGGTGTGACTGGTAGTAAGCTGGCTGGCTGAAGAGAAAGGGGCCTGTCATTATAATTATAACTGCACGACTCAATTTCGACTGGTAGTAGGGAAGTTGCCAAACATTCTAATGAAAACTGTAATCTGTCTGGAAGTAGGAAAGGGGGCCTGCCATTGTAACGAAAACTCCCAAATCGATTGTGACCGCGCAGTAGGCGATGGGGCCAGCAATTATAATGAAAACTTCCCAACTCGATTGTGAATGGCAGTAGGCAAGTGAGCCTGCCGTTATCATCACAAATCCGTAACAAGCACTTTACATTGGAAACACCGTGTTGGGAACCTCCCTATGCTGTTTCTCGGATAACGCTAAGGGACATGCCATTTTAAAACAATCTTATTTACTGTATGTACAGTATTTAATTCGATATTCGAATATGTAGAATACCGTAGTGAAGCACGGGTACATTTGCTAGTACTCAAATATAGCTGGTGGTCGGAAACAACGTGAAGCGAGTATATGGGCGTTACAGCGTTGGTCATACCGATCGGTAATTTGAAAAATAATGTACACACATATACACACACACACATACTTGTCACATAAATTGTCAGGTTCTTCGGCTTTCAGTTTCGAAAGATTTAAAATAACATCCGCATGATTTAAACTGTTTTAGATTATTTACCTACTTGAGTCTTTCAAAATCTACTCCACTCTTCATAGCAACGGCTAATCTTCTTAAGTAAGAAGTCTGATGTAATATAAAATACATTAATATCTTGACTGAATGTATGCAATAGGAAGAGGAAAGGATTTTGAATATACCCACCAAAATATATCTAGTGAAAATGTACTTCCTCCAGATACACTGGGCTCGATTTGGATTTTTTAAAACTTGAGTTTTTGAACGAGTGATAATGTGGTGATCACATACTAGGTTTAATAACTCATTAATACAGTCATATACTTAAGTACATATTATTTAAGTTGTTAACTGTATCCATGTTTTAAGGGTGTAAGAAGCCGAGCAGACCCCATGCTGGGGTATAGCCACAGTAAAGTTATATTTTAGTTACTGTGGAATTAGATATAGTGTTAATTTAACAGATCAGATCCCTCCCGCCCCGCCCCGCCATCATACATAGAGTACATTACAACAATGAAATTTTTCTCAAATATTGAGCATTCATTAGACACAGAACACGACTACACGGATATCAATGTAAGTAACGTACTGTTAGCATGCCAATTGCACAAACACTGTCAGTGAACAACTGCGATTAATATCACATGTGCACTTCAACATCATGCAAGAATTCCTTTTTGAGGGCAATGTTTGTGACGGACAAAAAAATTCGTTTTCCTGAACCGCGCAGGATCGGTCTATGCACAAAAGGCTCCAGTCAAAGGAGTTGGCAATAAAAATATTATATATCATCGTCCGATTTTTTTAGGGAACAAATTTGAAGTTGACGTTGTCAAGCAGTGCTATTCTGATGCATGTGGTTAGTGATTATCTATACTATAATAGTATAAAGAGGAAAAATTTGTATATTTGTTTGTAACGGATAGACTCAAAAACTACTGAACCGATTTCAAAAATTACTTCACCTATAGAAAGATACATTGCCAGTGAGTAGCATGGGCTGTATTTTATTTTCAAAACAATTCGAGGGTGGAGGGACGACGGGGGGATATAAAAATATAAAAATAAGATAGGCTAATATAGGCGAAATAGAATTTGTCGTACAAGGACGAGACAAAGCTCATTATAAGCCCCTTGATGCAAAGAACAAAACTCGGTAAGCCATAGGGGCCCAAAAACTATGTTTTAAGGCCCTAAAACCAACCGTTATGGAGATATTGGCACCACACTACCCCTGCTTTGGGAATCGGAGAGAGAAATGAATTGCCGTAACCATAGCAACGTCAGCTCCAGTATTCTACAGCAGCGAGATTATCTATATAAATAAAATTGTTTCTGTTTGTCTGTTTGTCTGTCTGTTTGTCTGTTCCACCATCACGTCGAAACGGCTGGATAGATCTCAACCAAACTTCATATTTAGAGTATACTGACCCCGGGGAAGGTTTCGATATGCATATCATTTTAAAATCTTTGAAAAGACGGGGGTTTTATAGGAAAAACGGTTTTCCTCCATTTTCTCTTATACTATTATAGGCAAAATATCGAATTTGTCGTATAAGGACGAGACAAAGCTCAATTTAATCCTCTTGACGCAAAGAACAAAACTCGGTAAGCCCTATGGGCCCGAAAACCATGTTTTAAGGCCCTAAAACCAACCGTTACGGAGATATTGGCACCACACTACCCCTGCTCTAGGAATCGGATAAAGAAATGAACTGCCGTAACCATGGCAACGTCAGCTCCAGGATTCTAGAGCAGTGAGATTATGCATGTACGTTTGGGCATAGCTGTCAACCAAAATAGGTACAAATAAGACTTAATATCTGGGAAAAAAATATACTGTTGTGTAAGGCACTCATAGGACTCCTTTGGGCGGGGATGGAAAGGGGGTGAAGAACGAGTGTAAAAATCTTACTATATATAGAAATGGAAGTGTGTGTGTAAATGACACATCTCCAACTAAACCACTGGAGCAATTTCAACCAAACTTGGTACACGAATCACTTACTATCGGGAGACGATCACTGTGGGGGGTAAGCCATCCCTAGCGCCCTTAAGGGAGAGGGTCAGGGGGGTGGTAGTTACAATAATAATCGAGAATAGTGTCGAATTCATAGTTTTCGGGGTCGCTGAGTTGAAAAGTGATACTCTAGAATTTTTTTAAAATCCAGCCCCCTTTTAGGTTGGGAGCAAAGGGTGGGGGGGTGGGGTGAGATATAGAAATAATTAAAAACAGTTTCGAATCCGTAGATTTCAGGGTCTCTGAGATGAATAGTATTACTCCGGATTTTTTGCAAATCCAAGTGGGGAGCGAAGGGGGTGAGATATAAAATTAATCGAAAAACTACATATAAAAATATTATCTTCTTCTTCTTACTATATATAAACATTGATGTATGTGTGTGCGTGGGTGTGTGGGTGTGGGTGTGTATATGACACATCTCCTCCTAAACCACTGGAGCAATTTCACCAAACGTGGTACACTTATCAATTAGTATCAGGAGACAAACCGCGTGAGGGTAAGACACCCCTAGCACCCTTTTGGCAGGGGGCGAGGGGAGTGGTATAAAAATAATCTTATAAATAAAGTTGTTCGTTTCTGTTTGTCTGTTTGTTTGTTTGTTTGTTTGTTTGTTTGTTTGTTTGTTTGTTTGGCTTAAGTGCGGCCAATATCCAGTATTCGGGAGATAGTAGGTTCGAACCCCACTGTCGGCAGCTCTGAAAATGGTTTTCCGTGGTTTCCCATTTTCACACCAGGCAAATGCTGGGGCTGTACCTTAATTAAGGCCACGGCCGATTCCTTCCAACTCCTATCCCTTCCCTGTCCCATCGTCGCCATAAGACCTATCTGTGTCGGTGCGACGTAAAGCAACTAGCAAAATAAAAAGAATAAAAATGTTTGTTTGTTCCACCATCACGTCGAAAGGGCTGGATAGATCTCAACCAAACTTCATATTTAGAGTATACTCACCCCGGGGAAGGTTTCGATATGCATATCATTTTAAAATCTTTGAAAAGACGGGGGTCTATAGGAAAACCACAACGGTCTTCCTCCATTTTCTCTTATACTATTGATTTTCTGCAAACTCTGTGGACCGTATGTGAAAGGTCTCTTCATCACAAACAACTTTCGTTGTGTTCATAATTTACCTTACTCTTCAAATGACGGAGAAATTTACTATTTTCTGCCGATACCATGCTCGGCATTGAGGGACCGACAGAGCGATAACGAATATATGGGTTACCATGGCAACGTCTCTGACTGCTTGCCAGCAGGGAAGTAACGTATTGTCATTTTCCTCATCATTCCTTTAAATTCGTGGTTGTTCCTTGGGTAGAAAGCAAGAGAGTCGTCAATCGGCCATTCTGCGGGATATTGGCGGAATATCATTGGAGGTTATAACCGTCCTCGAATAGCATAAGTAATAACACAAATATTCATCTTCTTATCTGATTACCTAAGAATCCCTGCGCCTAAATTTCTCTCCGATTACCGCTTTCTTATATCCATAACTCACTCCGGCATAATTTATTGAGGAGCATTTGATTTTCCAATACATTCACTTGGTATTTATATATTTGTCGTCATCCGGATGTCCTCTGTTATAATCTATTTTCTATTAATTTCAACTTACTAAACTGTATTACTTTCTTCCTTAATTACCACGTATGTATGCGAGTGCTAATCCCGAATGCTGTACACTCTTTCCTTTGAGGAAATATTCTAAGCTATGCAAATGTATAACTTCTGGCCCAGGAAAATTCCGAAATATGGATGCAATTTTAACGGCGGTGCAGACCTTCGTTTCGGGGTAATTGGTGGCTAATCAGTAAGTCGTATCAAAAGTCACAAAGCAAATTGCGTTTCATTTTGGAGAGATCTACAACTTTTGTCCTGTGACTTTTCGTCGTATTTCTATCCCTAATACATTAAACACAAGTTGATTTTGTACTTTTACACGTATATGTTATCATTTGGCACACTTATAGGAAAGGTAGAATCATGACATTCGGCACGCACATTGACATGACCATTGGCAATGTTATAGCCAAATTTTATGATTCTAGCTGTCACATGAGAATCAAAAATATAAAGTAGCATTCAAAAACTGTACAAGATTTCACCCCATTCAATGACTCTAACTCAATCTAACCCATAAATAAAGGAGATACGAGAAGATGTCATAGGACCAACCATGTAGAGCACTGAAAGGGGCGTCTGATGGTGAAGTCCGTTTGTAGATACGTCGTACAGTTGCAAAGCAGTAACTATCGGAATAAAGGTCTACACTTCTAGAGTATGTCTGTACATTGACAATTTTGGCGAAATTTCCGTACAGTTATCCGTTTCAGGTGTAATAATGACCATCTGCATATATTCTGTTTTGGTGTCTGTCTGTTTGTTTGTTTGTCTGTTTGTCTAAAACTTGGAAACTACTGGATATATTTCCACCAAACTTGATATTTAGAATCCATCTGTCCTTTGGTAGGTTTTAGGGCAAGTATTGTTTCTGAATCCCTGAATTGACTGGGGGATTATACGAAACCGAAACCGTCATTTTGCAACCAAACTTAATGTAAATTTAGCTGCCGTAATGGAAATTCATTTCTAGGCCTTTTTCCTCATGTGCATCATTTCAATACGAGGATTAATAAGGGAGATATCATTAACGGACCGTTTTCCGGTACAAGTCCCACCGGACTTAACTCAAGAGCGGGTGCGTGTAAAGCGTATGTTTTACAACTTGAAAACTACTGAAGATATTTGAGTCAAACTTTATATTAACATCCACCTGTCCAACGGTAGGTGTTAATCGTCAATAACATTTCATGTTCCCGAAATGGACTGGCGGTTTATAGGGAACCGAAATGGTGATTTTACTCTTCCAGAATATATACAGTACAAGACCAACCTGACTGGAAATCGACCAAACATGATGGAATTCCATCTCTAAAACTTTTTTTCATGTGCATTTTTTCGACAGGAGGATTAATAAGGGAGATATCATAAACGGTCCGTTTTTCCGGTTAAGTCCAGCGGATATAGCCCAAAAGGTGTTGTACGTGGAGCAGGTTCCTTATTTATCTATGTAAATAAAATCGTAACTACTGTGTGCCTGTACATAGACTATTTTGTCGAAATTTTCGTACAGCTACACGCTTAAGGGGTAATAATGATCATCTGCATATTTTTTGGTTTAGTATCTTGAAAGTTCTACTTTTTACACTTCTCACTGAAAACCCAGATTGCGGCATAATCTGCCAGTCGAGAAAGAAAACTGAAATTTGGCAAAATTTTACGACTTAGCCTGTAACGGGCGGAAAACTTCCAAGAGCTTTAAATTTTTCCCTTTCTATCCCGAAGAATATCGAAATATGGAGGCAATTTTAATGATGGTGCAGACCTTCGGGAAGTATCATCACATAACGGATGGCACAATCCCCGTTCAATTTGGAGTGATCTACAACCTTGGTCGTACGACTTTTTGTCGTATTTATATCCATTTTACGTTTGACTTTTCTCTATTTCTCGATCTTAAGTAAAGTAGTACTTTTCACATACATAATTCATACCTTCCATCACTTAGAGGAAAGATAGAATCATCATACTCTACACGAAAATTGGTCCACCCAGTAGCCATATGTGAGCCAAATGCTATGTATGTAGCTGTCACTTAATTATCCGAAAAGCAATGCAATGTGAGATAATCTTACACAAATTTTACCTTATTCCACGTTTCTAACTCAATCTGACCCATGAATAGATGAGATATCATATGACCAGCAATTTAGGCCGCTAAATCAGGCGTCTTATGGTACAATCTTTTCTCGATATGATGTACCGTTTAGAAGCAGTTAATCTGTAAATGAAGGTCTGCAATATTGTAAACAAGCACATACTTTCGTATGTCGAACTATATATATTCACTGATGTCGATTTTGTAGCGATCGAGAAAGGGTGTGTCTGCTATTGTAATCAGTACTCCGCACACCGACTATGACTGGCAGTAGGAATGGAGTCCTTCTCCAATTCCTGTGTAACTGGCATTAATGAGGCAGGCCTACCATTGTAATGAATAATTCACTTCTCGATTTTACTTTCAGAAGGCAAGGGAGCATGCAGCATACAGTCTTTGGCTGTAGGCAAGCGTTCCCGCAGTTATAAACAGATGTACCCATCTAAAATGTGACTGGCATTAGGCATACTGGCCTGCTATTTTGATGGAAACTCATCAACTTGGTGTGACTGGCAGGAAGCTGGCTGGCAGTTGGAAAAGGGGCCTATCATTATAATGATAACTGCACAACTCAATTTTGACTGGTTGTAGGCAAGTTTCCTGCCATTATAATAAAAACTCTTCAATTTGTAATATGTCTGGAGGTAGGAAAGGGGGCCTGCAATTGTAACGGAAACTCCCCAAATAGATTGTGACCGCGCAGTAGGCAATGGGGCCTGCAATTATAATGTAAACTTCCCAACTCGATTGTGAATCGCAGTAGGGAAGTGAGCCTGTCGTTATCATCACAAATCCGTAACAAGCACTTTACACTGGAAACAACGTATGGGGACCTCTGCATATTGTTTCTCGGATAACGCTAAGAGACATGCTATTTTAAAACAATCTTATTTACTGCATGTACAGTATTTACTTCAATATTCGTATACAATGCAGAATACCGTAGCGAAGCACGGGTACATTTGCTAGTCTACAATATATCACAAAAACCTAATATGTTACAGGCATGAAAATTGGTATTTGAAATCTCCTTTAAAAATAAATAAACACACTTCTTTTACAAATCCACTTAAGGGGGTGAAATAATAAACAAGTGGGTGAATTTTTAAAATGAGTAACTTCTTCTACCGCTTTTTTTCACACCTGTGATGTCGAGGGAGCGAACTGCGTACCACATGTGGATTTGACCCTGTTTTAGTGCAGGATGCCCTTCCTGATGCCAACCCTATGTGTAGGGATGCAGTTACAATTGCGTGCTCCTGTTGTGGTTGGTAATGTGGTGTGTTGAGTGAATACGAAGATGAGAGTGTTGGGATAAACACAAACAACCAGTTCCCGAACCAGGAGAATTAATCACACGTGATTAAAATCCCCGAGCCAGCTCGGAATCGAACCCGGAACCATGTGAACCGAAGTCCTCAACGCCGACCACTCAGCCAAGGAGTGAGGGAGTTTTTAAAATGAGTATATCTACAGTATATCTCATAAACTCAACATGTTACAGACGTGAAAATTGGTATTTGTAATCCCCTTTAAAAATAAACACGTATATTTTGTTTTTGGAAAATCAACTTAAGCTGGAGATCGAAAATAAGTGAAGAAGGAGTTGAATTGACTTTATGAGGATACTTATATCTAAAAACTAAGATGTTACAGACGTGAAAAATAAATAAACTCTTTTTTACGACTTAAAGAAGGACTGTTTCTCACATGTAGAGTTCCATGTCGCATGTTCCAGATTTAGCTGGTCATCTTAACCTCAAAAGCCAGTGCCACAAACTTTAGGAATTTTTAGAAAATGTCTTAGTGCAGTACCGAGGAACAATTACTTTTATCAACTTACGAAATCCTCGCGAGCGAAGCCGTGGGTAACAGCTAGTGTTTAATATATCCGTATGCTTCAGTTTTTCGATAACAATTCGTCTGAATCTCTTTCTGCACAGAGCGGCTTGCATTAAAATTATTATAATATATTTTTAATTTCACAAGACACTTTTAACGTGTCAAACAATTACAAATGGCAATAAAAGTGTGTTTACAAATTAATTTGAATTATTTACCATCCAAATATCTGTGATTTAATTTCCAAATACCGTCGCAGTTTTCGTCCCCTCTTGTCTCACAGGTCGGTTAATCTAAAATTTCTCGGTGAAATTGCTCACTTTCACTGGATACGTACGGCAACAACTTTCTGAGATTCTCTTGTTTTGCTTGTTTGACGCGCACTTTACCAACAGTATAAACTTAAGTTTGGAGTAAAACCGGACTCAACATTCCAGGAAGTAACAGCCGGAACGTATTTTTGCCAAGCTTCGGATAAACTTGTGTTCTACTGCATCGTTAAGCTTTCTTACTTTATACTCCAAAAATTCGACTTAAAAGATTTTGAATTGAACTTTAGGATCTTCTGTGACGTTTCTAAATTCTTCACTTTAATTGTAGCCTATTTTATAATAGGTAAATTATTCACTAGCCCAATGAATCCAAAATATAATTAATACATACCGTATTTCATATATCATTCCAAGATTCAAATATCCAGCCGACTACGTCCAACTTCGTGCTAGTGGCCCAAAAAAAATTGAAAGTTTTTTTTTTTTTGTAAATTGCGGTCGTGGCACCTAAGGTTTATTTTTATCATACCTAAATCACGTTCTCATGGACGACATGAATATTCGCCTATTGGAAAGTAGTGTAAATCCTATTGCAAACTTTCTTATATCCGTCAAGGCAAGCATATACCTGGAAAAAGCATGATTTTTATTTTATCGCCATCAATTTTGTAGAAAAAGTTGTAATTTTATGACATCTGGGGGAATGTATTTCAGATAACCATACAGGAATGAACACGCCTCGTTATCCCGTTCATTCCTTCACCCTTGTGGCGTTGTTTTTAATATTACATATACAAAGAACACTGACACTGAGCTGTCGGAAATATAACATTGTTTAAACTGAAATCTGAGGCATTCTTTGGTTCTACATGATATTGCAAACACGTTCATTTCTTTCTCAGCACCTTGGACTCATGTGATACTTCGTGATAGAATTGTTTGTTTCATTTCTTGTGGACAAGAAGTTCTGCAGCAGCTACACGTTTTGCAGCTTCATTGAGATGAGGATTCTTTAGTTTCAGATTACGTTCCTCACAAATGCAGAGCGAATACTATTGCGATTGGCAAAATGAAAGATCTTAGTTTACTTTGAAATGTCTATGAAGCATACAATAGGCTATTTTCACAGTAGGGTGTTCCTCTTTAAAAAACTGGTGCGTTGTTTTGAAGCTGAGGTTAGAGTCCAAGCACTAGCTGCACTTGCTTGATTAATGGCTTTCTTTGTCGGAAATGATTCCAGACGTTGTAGAACAACAGTCAGTGTTTCACTGGCAACAGCCTTCACACTTCAATTCTGACCTCGTTTATGTCTACAGGGCTTATCCCATTAGCTGTTAAGAACCGCATTCGTTTCCCTCTTTCCTCTGTGATAGACAAAAGGGACACGAAGGCCTTCAGGCATCCATTCTTCCTTGATTCATTCACCAATACATGATATTTGAAGGAACTGGAATTTATTCTATCACCATTTATCATCTTTCCTTTTGCGGTGATCTTGTACAGAAAGAACGTCCATCAATCCCTGAATGAACATTTCCTGCACTTCCTTGGATTCATGTCATGCCTTGATCTGCGCCCAGCATGGACTGAAAGAACTGCATTCTATACTATATAACACAATATGTAAATAGAAACAGTGTACCATTTACATTACGATACATTGGTTAAAGCTGACGTCCCCACGAAGAGGTAAAAGCATAAAAAGCAAACATAACCTCAAAGTGGTTGAAATATATCAAAGTGAGATGGATAGATGTTGCCTTATTCAACGAAAAGCGTGTAATTTTGTAAATAGAAATAGATAATACAAAAGGCAGATAGTAGCACTTACTCACACGCGAGGCCGGTTGCCCTTTCTGAAATTTCTTTGCCTTTGTACTTGATAATATTTTCTCTTTTTACCCTTGCTGGCTTTGTTCCTTTTTCCACATACTCGAATCACTCCTTCTTCTTTGTGTACTTTCGTCCATGCTAACTTGACAAATTGAGAACAAACAAATCAAAAATTAATATATTCATTCTATAAAGGCAAATCCACTAAATCACTGTTTTCTCCATTACTGTAACATGCAACATCCATCTGTTTAATCAAATCAACAATGAGCACGACATTGTTGCCAACACACTATTTCATGGCGTGTAGTAATAGGTACGCGGATTATAAGTTTTACTACTGAAACGATCATCACCAGACTAGTGCCAAACTTTCATATTTGATTTCGCAAACAAGCAAAATAGCAAACAAATAAACTAACAGTACTGTATTGGTAACTTATTAGTGATATACAGAAAGACCTTCAGTCCCGGAATGAAACGCTTCTTGCAGATGTCGCTCAACACTAACAACTCATATCCTTAAATCACAGATCGATGTAATAAATGCTATTACACAATTTCTTAGCAATAACTCACTTTCAAAAAATATGGACTCAACCCTATTTTGCAGAGACCGATTAAGTGAGTTGCCAAGGACGGTCTGTTAAAAAGTGGTTGGAAGTGCTCAAATGAGTTAATTCATTTGCTGCTAAAATCAGTGTGATTATTTATTGAATATCTTGCTATAAACATTTTAAAACTGTTCGTGATGGTTACTTACCCGGCAGTCCTTGCTGTTGACAGTCAGGGTTATTCAGCCAGTCAACATCTTCAGAAGTAACATCAACAATCACCTGTCCGCTTGAATAAGATCTGATAGGGGTGAAGTCATCCAGTTGTACCCCTGGATAGGCATGTGGAATAGAAGTTCTGCTAATCACCTTCATTGCGGTTCCATATTGACTTTAAATATCTAGGATAAAATTCTAAAAGCATTTAACTGTATAAAGTCCACCTTTTCAATACACGTTTGCCATTTGATAAATGGTTCGTGTAGGACATGTTTCGACGTAGCCTAGAGGTCATCATTAGCTAAAATAACATAAAGAAGAAATACATATACAAAAAACAGTGATACATAAAAAACTGCGTTTAAACACAGATTCCCATTGCATTTGTTGAGTGTACTTTAAGATTGAAGCTATGTACATTTTAAGCATAGATTTCCATTGATTGTACTTTATCTGAAGTTTTTTTGGTATCACTGTTTCTTGTATATGTACTTCTTCTTTATGTTATTTTAGCTGATGATGACCTCTAGGCTAGGTGGAAACATGTACTATACAGCTTTTTAGGCAGACCATTTATCAATTGGCAAACGTGTATTGAACAGGTGGACTTTATACAATTATTTTAGAATTTTATCTTAGACTAGCAAATGTACCCGTGCTTCGCTACGGTATTCTACATTGTATACGGATATCGACGTAAATACTGTGCGTGCAGTAAATGAGATTGTTTTAAAATTGCATGTCTCTTAGCCTTATCCGAGAAATAGCATGGGGAGATCCACCTTACATTGTTTCCAATGTAAAGTGAGGGTTGCGGAGTTGTGATGATAACAGCAGGCTCACTTGCCTACTGCCATTCACAATCGAGTTGGCAAGTTTACATAATAATTGCAGGCCCCATTGCCTACTGCGCGGTCACAATCGATTTGGGGACTTTTAGTTACAATGGCAGATCCATTTCCTACTTTCAGACACATTACAGTGGAGGAGTTTTTATTATAATAGCAGGCAGCTTCCCTACCACCAGTCAAAATAGAGTTGTGCAGTTATCATTGTAATGACAGGCCCGTTTTACTGCTGCCAGCCAGCTTACTGCCAGTCACACAGAATTAGTGAGTTTCCATGAAAATAGCAGGCACTATGCCTAACGTTAGTCAAATTTTAGATTGGAACATTTGTTTATAATGGCGGGCACCCTGGCCTAGAGCCAAACACAATAGGGTAGGGGACTTTCGAACAAAACTGCATGATCCCTTGCCTTCTGCAAGACAAATCGAGAAGTGAATTATTCATTAAAATGGTAACCCTCCTTACTAATGCCAGTTACACAGGAGTTGGAGAAGGACCTCATTCCTACTGCCAGCAGTCAAAGTCGGTGTAGTGAGTACTGATTACAATGGGAGACACACACTTTCCCGATCGCTACAAATCGACATCAATGAATTTATGGACATACGAATGTATATGCATGTTTACAATATTGCAGACCTTCATTTACAGATTAACTACCGATAAACGGTACGTCATATTGACAAAGGATAGTACCGTAAGGTGCAGTATTTAGCGATATAAATGGCTGGTCCTATGATATATTCTCGCATCTCATCTATTCATGGGTCAGATTGAGTCAAAAACGATGAATAGGTTGAAATTTGTGTAAGATTATCTTACATTGCATTACTTCTCGGATAATTATGTGACATAGCATTTGGCTCACATATGGGTACTGGGTGGGCCTGTGTTCGTGTAGAGTTTTATCATACTATCTTTCGTGTAAGTGATTGAAAGTATGAATTATATAGGTAAAGAGTCAAAATTTACTTAAAATAGAGAAATAGAGACGAATCTAACGTATAAGCGATACAGATACGACAAAAAGTCATAAGACCAAGGTTGAAGATCACTCCTAATTCAACGAAGACTGTGCCGTCCGGTATGTGATAGGACTTCCCGTTTATCCCACGAAATACGTCGAAACGAAGCTCTGCACCATCATTAAAATTGCTTAGATTTTTCGATATTCTTCGGGGATAAAAATTGAAAAAATTAAAGATCTGTGAAGTTTTTCGTTCGTTACAGGCTGAAACGTATAATTTTGCCAAATTTCAGTTTTCTGGCTTGTCTGTCAGATTATGCTGCAATCTGGATTTTGGATGAGGGGGTAAAAATTATTTCAGGAAATTAAACAAAAAAATATGCAGACGATCATTATTTCCCCTCAAACGGGTATCTGTACAAAAATTTCACCAAAATAGTCAATGTACAGGCACACACAGTCGTTTGGATTTTATTTATATAGAAGATAGATAAGGAAACTGCTCCACGTACAACACATTTTGGCTACGTCCGCTGGACTTAACCTGAAAAACCAACCGTTCATGATATCTCACTTATTAATTCACATGAGAACAAAAGTTTTAGAAATGGTAGATTTCGATTAATTTCGTATGTGCATATTTTGAGGAAGTGCAAAATCTAGGTTCCGGTTTCAGATAAACCCCCAGTAAATTTAGGTATTCAGAAATAATATTGGCCCTAAAACCTACACAAGGACAGGTGGATTCTAAATATCAAGTTTGGTAGAAATATATTCAGTGGTTTTTAAGTTATAAAAACTCATACAATCAAACCGACAAACAGACACCAAAGTTAAGAAATATGCAGATGGTCATTATTACAACTGAAACGGATAACTGTACGGAAATTCCGCCAAAATAGCCAATGTATAGACAGACGGTCGTTGCGATTATATTTATATAGATGATAGATAAGCATGGGCACGTTTGAATGTGCAAACCTTCATTTCAAGATTTACTGCTCCTAAACGGTACATCATACCAACAAACGGTTTGCACCCACAGACGTCCCTTTTATCGCTCCACATATTTGGTTTTAAAACATTTTCTCGTATCTCACGTATTTATAGGTTCGATTGAGTTACGATATTTGAATGGGGAGAAATTTGGGTATATTTTCATTACATTATTTTTCACATACTTATGTGGAAGCTAGAATGAAGGAATTGGGTTCGCAAATAGCCATTGGTAGTGTCAATGTGCGTGCCAAATTCGATGACTCTACCTTTCCTATAAGTGTTTCAAACTAAGTAATACACGTGTAAAAAGCACAAAATTTACGAACCATAGAAATACACAGCCAAATCTACCCTATAAGCGAGAGAGAGAGAGAGAGAGAGAGAGAGAGACGACAAAATATCACAGGACCAAAGTTGTAGATCAGTCGAAATTGAACGGAGATCGTGCCATCCGTTTTCTGATAGGGCTTACCGTTTAGCCGCGAAATACCTCGAAACGAACGTCTGCACCGTCATTAAATTGCCTATATTTCGATATTATTCGGCATAAAAAGTGAAATATTTAAAGATCGTGGAAGTTTTCCGTAGGTTACCGGCTAAAACGTATAAATTTGCTTAATTTCAATTTTTCAGCACATGTGGCAGATTGTGAGGCAATCTTGATTTTGGGCGAGGGGGGGGGGGGTAAAATTTAGGACTCCCAGGAAACTATAGCTAAAAAAATGCAGGTGGTCATTATTACACATTAAACGGAAAGCTGTACGAAAATTTCGCCAAAATAGTAAATGCACAGACACACGGTCGTTACGATATGATTTATCTAGATAGATAAGGAATCTGCTCCACGTATAACACCTTTTGGGCTATGTCCACTAGACTTAGCCTGAAAACCGACCTTTCATGTTATCTCCCTTTTAATCCTCCCGTTGAAAAATGCACATGAGAAAAAGAAATTAGAATTGGATTTCCAAACAGTTTAATCGATTTCCAGTCAGTTTGGTCTTGTACTTTGTATATTGTTCTTTTTTGGCTAGTTGCTTTACGTCGCACCGACACAGATAGGTCTTATGGCAGCGATAGGATAGGAAAGAGCTAGGAGTGGGAAGGAAGTGGCTGTGGCATTAATTAGGGTACAGCCCCAGCATTTGCCTGGTGTGAAAATGGGAAACCACGGAAAACCATTCTCAGGGCTGCCGACAGTGGGGTTCGTACCTACTCTCCCGAATACTGGTTTATATATTGTGGGAGAGTAAAAATCACCATTTCGATCCCCTATGAAACCCCAGTCCCTTCCGGGAATTTGAAATGGTATAAACCTTAAAACCTACCCTTGGAGGTGTGGATGCTAAATATAAAGTTTGGTTCAAATATCTCAGTAGTTTCCAAGTTGTAAGAAATACGCCTTACGCGGAGCTGCTCTTGCGTTAAGTCCGGTTGGACTTGTACCGAAAAACGGACTGTTAATGATATCTCCGTTATTAATCCTGGTATCGAAATGATGCACATGAGAAAAAAAGGTTTAGAAATTAATTTCCATTAAGGCAGGTAGATTTCCATTAAGTTTGGTTGTGTATATTTTGAGGCAGTGCAAAATCACGGTTTCGGTTTCGTATAAACCCCCAGTTAGTTCAGGGATTTAGAAACAATATTTGCCCTAAAACCTACCCAAGGACAGGTGGATTCTAAATATGAAGTTTGGTGGAAATATATCCAGTAGTTTTCAAGTTATAGAAAGACAAACAAACAAACAAACAAACAAACAAATAAATAAACAAACAAACAAAAAACAAACAAACAGCCACCAAGGAAACGTACCCTTGGACAGATGGATGCTATAAAAAAAGTTTGGTTCAAGTATCTTCAGTAGTTTTGAAGTTGTAAGAAATACGCTTTACACGCACCCGGTCATGCGTTAAGTCCGCTGGGATTTGTACCGAAAAAACGGTCCGTTAATGATATCTCCCTTATTAAATCCAATTATCGACATGATGCACATGTGAAAAAAGGTTTAGAAATTAATTTTCATTAAGGCAGGTAGATTTCCATCAAGTTCGGTTGTGTATACTTTGAGGGAGTGCGAAATCACGGTTTCGGTTTCGTATAAACCCCCAATTAGTTCAGGGATTTAGAAACAATATATTCCCTAAAACCTACCCAAGGACAGGTGAATTCTAAATATGAAGTTTGGTGGAAATATATCCAGTAGTTTTCAAGTTATAGAAAGACAAACAGACAAACAAACCAAAAAGAAATTATTAACAAACACCAAGGAAACCTACCCTTGGACAGATGGATGCTATATAAAAAGTTTGGTTCAATTATCTTCAGTAGTTTTGAAGTTGTAAGAAATACGCTTTACACGCACCCGCTCTTGCGTTATGTCCGCTGAGATTTGTACCGGAAAACGGTCTGTTAATGATATCTCCCTTATTAAATCCTGTTATCGACATGATGCACATGAGAAAAAAGGTTTAGAAATTAATTTTCATTAAGGCAGGTAGATTTCCATCAAGTTCAGTTGTGTATACTTTGAGGGAGTGCAAAATCACGGTTTCGGTTTCGTAAAAATCCCCACTCAGTTCAGGGACATAGAAACGATATTTGCGCTAAAACCTACCCAAGGACAGGTGGATTCTAAATATGAATTTTGGTGGAAATATATCCAGTAGTTTTCAAGTTATAGAAAGACAAATAAACAGACAAACAAACAAACAAACAAACAAACTAACTAACTAACTAACTAACTAACTAACTAACTAACTAACTAACTAACAGGCACCAAGGAAACCTACCCTTGGACAGATGGATGCTATATAAAATGTTTGGTTCAAGTATCTTCAGTAGTTTTGAAGTTTTAAGAAATACGCTTTACACGCACCCGCTCTTGCGTTAAGTCCGCTGGGATTTGTACCGAAAAAGGGTCCGTTAATTTTATCTCCCTTATTAAATCCTGTTATCGACATGATGCACGTGAGAAAAAAAGTTTAGAAATTAATTTTCATTAAGGCAGGTAGATTTCCATCAAGTTCGGTTGTGTATACTTTGAGGGAGTGCGAAATCACGGTTTCGGTTTCGTAAAAATACCCACTCATTTCAGGGATTTAGAAACGATATTTGCGCTAAAACCCAATCAAGGGCAGGTGGATTCTAAATATGAAGTTTGGTGGAAATATATCCAGTAGTTTTCAAGTTATAGAAGGACAAACAGACAAACAGACAAACAGACAAACAGACAAACAAACAGACAAACAGACACCAAAGCTAAAAATGATGCAGATGGTCATTATTACACCTGAAACGGATAACTGTACGGAAATTTCGCCAAAATAATCAATGTACAGACACACGGTCGTTACGATTTTATTTATATAGATAATGAACAATGTATCAGCAGATTCGTACAAAATTGTTATATTTGATCTCTGAAACAGACTAAAGAACAAATAAATAAACGAAATAATATTATAAGTGTTAAAAGCGATGCCAAATATGAAATGAATAACTAAAATAATTATAGTAATAGAATTACAATGTTGTTCTACAAATGGTGTAACGCACTCGACTAATGATTTTGTTGGTCAAATGAATGTTTATTCGAATTTGGGGATTCATCTCTCTTTTGATCTAATATTCTCTTTTGTAAGGGCAAGGAATTTAGATGATCAATGTGTGGATCAACTTATGTTTTGCAAACTGTGACTCTCCCGAAAAGATTTTTTTTGTTTTTTGTTTTTGAGATAAGATATTATCACTAAAATAGTTATAGAAAATGTGCAAAACTGACAGTCGGAAAGAAATCCTTCGTTTTGTCTCCATTTAGAAGCTCAAAGGAGTTTCTGCGGCCTTGTTAGATACACATTCGAGTAGGGTTATTTCAAGTATGTCCGCGTTTACTTCAGCTTGAGTGCTGCCGGCTCAGTGACAATTTATTTCAACTGCAAAGGTGGAAGTAACACGAATGATGAATTGAAACAAGAAAAGGGAGATTGGATATGGGTTTCCTATCGTTACTTTCATCCTCGCCAACCACGCTCCTCGACTAAGAATTTCTTTGTATACCGGAGTTGTTTCCTCCCCTTGTCTCGCACTTTAAACCTTGTTAAACATAATAATTCGTTGTAAATTTTCATGTGGCTATTAGACTGGGGTATCGTAGTGTGCCCTACTGGACTCTAAAGTTCCGGCCAGGCGAAAGCCGGTCTCGAACCCAGAGTACAGTAGTGAAAGAACTCTCACAGACGTGAGCTGGTGCACATAGTCTTACCTGAACACAGTCCTCTTCACTCAGCCGGATAAGCGCTCTTCTCAGGGATAACATGGGGATAACGGGGCAACATAAATATAAAACACTAGGACATGTGCCTACTCAGGTAAGAATTCGCTAAATCAAAATAAAATAAAATATCTAACCGAAAACATCGCTGCATTCAAAGTTTAACAAATAGGGATTTATTACATAAAATTGAATTATTTACAAATGAAAGAGCTTTTCATAATGAGAGGGTAAAATAACGCTGAGCCGATGACAACCAGTTCACTGCCTTCACGAAAACAGCTGTTCTGTAACAAGCATGTTACAATAGTGTAAGTAACGAACTCTAGAAACGGATATCTGCAGAGATACACATCAAACAGTGATTCCCATAAAATTTACTATGCCTCGTACCATCGAACCCCGGTGCTAACAAATATCACCACAAAATGTACAATGACCTGACTCGGTCACGAACCCTAGTCCCATGAAGAGTAAGGCGTATAAGCTTCATATGCAAACACTATAAAAAGAACATAACTAAAATATCCACGTGTGTCAATCCCAAACGGGCCAGAGTTAAAAATTAACGTAGAACAAATAGGACATAAAAAAGATCTCTCCCTGCTTTCAAACATCAAGGTCCTCCTCCCCTTCGCACACTTGACAAGCTGCAGACGACAAAAACCAATTCTCAAGCCTGTGACGTCAAGCTCAATGACCTTCACCCTCCACCACTTCGCTAGCGCCAGTCCCCCTAATTTATGAGCTCATCTGGGCGGCAGGCTAAAAATCTCGCCTTTCAAAAGAAACACCTCACGTAATCTGCTGCTAAAAGCCCACTTTTAAATAAACCTGGGCTATCTGCCCTCGTCTCAATATCACCAGCAGTATCGCAAATCTTACTTCCGCCTCTCATGGGCTCAACCTTGGTGCTACAAAAACGCTAATCATTAAGCGATAGTCACATGGCCATACTAGGCATCTCCAATACATACTCTCAACTGCGCTGGGCTCTCTCATATCAATCGCAAATCTTACTTCTGCCTCTCATGGGCTCATATCTCTCAAATATTCGGACTAGCTCACTCTATTAGTGAATCTGGGTGAATTACTGGTTACGTCTTGGTCACAACTATACACATCTACGTCTGCAGAAACAAATGCCTAAATGCGATACAATAAAAAGTGCCTGTCTGTTAGACTAACCTACTATGACCAAAGGAGTTCGATCAGACCCATAAAAATCACACGTACGTTAAAATAATACAACCGAAATGAAATACACACGCTAACAAGGAATCTACAAAATATCATCTACCCTAATGTACGGGGTTTGAGCTTGAGGCCTAGCTCTTAATTACAAGGAAAATTTTCCTACCATAACTAATCTGTTGACTGACGGCCCCCATATTCCTATCTAAATTTAAATGACATGCTTGAAACAGAATTGGAAAGCTCTGACCTTATGTTATCGATGACATAACGGAGCGGCCCTCCCTGTGGACCACTGAATTTACCACATCATGATAGACTGTGGCGCTGGCATCAGATACTGTTGACCACTTGGAGACATTCTTTCTTGTGTGGCGCCTTCGTACAGCTCCCTCTGTAGTTGGAAGGTGTCCCCTTCGACGTCGCGCTGATCAGGTGCTCCCAACGTTCCTGGATCGATGCCCGTTGTCGTGTTGGCTTCAGCTCCTGGTTGTGGCTTCCTTGCAATGATGATGTCAAACACTCGTTCTGACTTGATGCTGGGGTAACTGAAAATAAATTCATATAATACAGACTGTCCAAACTCGATGCCTGTTTCCACTACTATCGTCTCTCACACGTCACATTGACCAAGTCTCGTTCAGAGTTTTAAACCTGGTACGCAGTTTCTTCACTACTTTAGGTCACTGTTACTTCACCCTTTCACTCGGACAACCTGTCGTTTCTGAATTCCTACCCTGAGCCAATATTAATTCTAGCCTTTCGTCAGTAACACCTTGACCTCACAGAAATATGAAGCTACTAGTTCATTAGTCTCTTACAAGCAGTACCTCATCTCCCCATAGCATATCCTCACAGGTAAAATCTTAAATTCAGCTGAATATTCAAGTTGATTAATTACTTCCTCGCAGAAATAGCAGTACGAGTAGTCTGTGCAGCTCGAAGACAAAGCGTTGTTCTCAGTATCAACATGCAGTATGACGACTCGTTCAGGCGGTCTTCTTGTCCAAGAATGAGCCTGATATGCCAGGCGGCCTTATTTTATAATCCCGTATAGCGTCATCACGCCGCTTGATCGCGTGCAATATGCGCGCGCCCGCGAAGTTTTTCCCGCATAAAGTACATCATGAGCTCTAATTAACGAATGCATTTATGAATGCAGCCATAATGCATATCAAAATAAAGCAGAAATTATACATGTTGCAATTCTTGTCTCAAATCCAATGCTACTCTTCCGTAACCAAAGATATTAATTTAATTCTTTCTTCCCTCCTAATATATAATTTTTGCCGGAATCTAGGGAGCGTCCCCAATCTTCATCAAGAGGCTTGGCTTGGGACATAACTCCTTTTAATGAGTTTCCGGAGATTTCTCGTAATGATGCTCTCGTTCACTTCACACAAGAACGCTTCTTCTGGACTCCCTTATGACATATACTGTAAGACAATGGCTTCGTGGGTGGCCTTGTGTGATACTAATATCCAATACTACAATTAATACAATTGTCTCATGAACCGTATGGTTCAGTAGCAAGTATAGCTCATTTTTTATCTTTGTTACTTTCCATGTTGACTACTGTCCAGCCAGATCACCTGCAGTTATTCGAGTTCTACCTAGTCAGCATGACGACATCCTCAGCCGTATTGCTTGGCATTCAGAATCAGTCCACTGCTTCACGTGAGATGGCATTTGCCTGATGTGAAAATGGGAAACATCTTCAGTGCTGCTGAGATTCGAACCCACTAACCCCCGAATGCAAGCTGACAGCTACGTGGCCCAAACCGCGTAATCACTTGCTGACAAGAAAAACTCAAGTAATAAAGTAGGCCTAATTTTCGTAATAAAATATGTTTCTCTTTAATCTTTAAAGTTAAAATCACCAATAGTCTGATAGGTTCAAGAAAGAACAATTGACGTCCCTCCTACGAGATACTGACAAGAATCTCTTGATGACCAACTTAAATATCGCCGTTGCCGGGACAAAACCTCCTATGTGATAACATTTTTAAAGATATACTGACCCGTAGCACATACATTATGAAGAGCGAGAATGCCTTGACAAAATTCACACAATATTGCACCTTAGATGACAGAACCTTATCGGCCAAAGTTCTATGCTCAAATATTTCACATAGGAAGTTTCGTCCCGGCAGCGACAATATTCTCTAAGCCATTGATTTGTGTAGTGCAGAAATTTCTCTTATATATGCGCATAATATAATTATATGGTCTGTACCTTACTATTAAACATTTTTCCAAATCACAGCCCGATAAATTATCACATAAAAACCTCTTTTAATTCATCCCTTATCAAAATTTAAGTCCCCAGTAACACATTCGACTAATGATTTTGTTGCTCAAAGAAATGGTTATTTGAATTTTAAATGATCAAATTTTATGTTATGTAATATTTAACTTACGCATTTTTGAATATATGGAGTTGATCAACTCGAAATGCTGGTGGATCAAAATAATTTCCGATTGGTGATTCAACCTCAGACAAAATCTTGTAATGATTAACGTTACTTGCCTGTGTATCGCATATGGGACTTACCATGTGTGTGAAAATTAAATAAACATCGAAACAGGTAAATTTAATCCTGCATATGAAAGTATTCTTATGCTACATTTTAATAAATATTTTATGGACACAAAATAATGTTGAATTACTGCCAAGATACTGCCATAACGTTGTATGTAAATATACTGTACATATTTTGGCACTTAAAATGTCCCAATCAAAGTCGCCGCATATTTACCAGGTTTCGTTCTAGTTCTTTTGTTGGTTACTTATTACCTAAATTGCTTAAAAATTTAATTAATATCTAAATAGTTTTCCTCACTATAATGGATACCCCTATAAAGCTGAGTGAGAAGAGTGATTATAAATAACTTAATTCGGTTCGGCATCATGGGTTTTAAAATTAACATTGAATTCAAAAACTACCTTATATTTGTATACAACGTACAGTTCAGGTGTAATCTCTTTCACAGAAATAATTCCGTTCGGTTTTCTATTATTATAATTGCATTGGATCCTAAGTTACCGTTTCTACAATGTAAACGTTTGCCGTGATTACCATCTCTGACATCTAATTTAATTAAATACGTGCATTAATTAGTAAAGGATTAAGTCCTGTTACATTAGAACTATTGAGATAGATGTCATAAAAGGAAATTAATGACATGTTTACATACTCTATGAGTGCTATCGAAGAATGTCTTAAGATTTATTAGTGAAGAATATGCAGACTCTCAATTAATTTAGTTTAAGTACAATAATCCTTTATTTATTTGTATTCTTGTTTTTTCTCATTTTGGTCTACTTTCGATCTCGCGAAACCACTGGTTTAATGGCTCGTCTCTCTTTCTCTCAGAATTCTTTCATCCTTTCACTGACGTTCCCCTGCTTTCTACTGACCAAGTGGCATTGGCCTTTGTGTGTTGTTCCTGGAAACCCTTGAATTTATCACCCTTAGTTAGAAAAGCAGCTCGATTCCAGATCTCACGTGTAGGCGTTTCAACTTATCCCATACTTTTCCCATTCTCTTGAACAAATTTTGACCCTGTTGATGTAAATATTTATTTTGAAGGAGTACTTTCATTAATTCACATCAATTCTTTACAAAACCAATCTTCTCTTGTACATTATGTCTGTAATATTCCCTGCATACCTGTATAGATATTCATTTTTCCTCTTCCACTACGTACCATCTTTTCCTTTAACTAATCTTAGAATTTTCCTTACTATTTTTATTTATTTTTACTTCTTCTCTAGCTCCTCAATTTCGATTTTATTATACAGTACCAGGCATTCTGAGCAATTGAAAGCTGTTTTAAAACGTATAATCTTTGCTTTGTAAGAGATCGCTACGTTAGTGTATCTGTTTTGTGTTACCCTTCCTTATCAAGCACGATTGGTTGGATCCATCAAACCAGACGTTTACATTTATCAACTTCCTTAATTTTTTCAGATTTTGTTCTTGGAAGATTTTTGGTATCATGTCTGTATTATATACACTATGTTTCTTTCATATGGACTATTGAGTCCTGTTTTCCTGAAATCTCGTGCAGATTTTTAACCAGTTTTCAGTTTTTTCTTTATTTTCTGCTAGAGTTTCAACTCATTAGAGAAAGCGAGGCATTCCACCTTTAGATCGTGATTATTTGGGCCTAAATATATCCTTTCTATTTCTATTTTTTTTGCTAGGGGCTTTACGTCGCACCGACACAGATAGGTCTTTTGGCGACGATAAGAGAGGAAAGGCCTAGGAGTTGGAAGGAAGCGGCCGTGGCCTTAATTAAGGTACAGCCCCAGCATTTGCCTGGTGTGAAAATGGGAAACCACGGAAAACCATCTTCAGGGCTGCCGATAGTGGGATTCGAACCAACTATCTCCCGGATGCAAGCTCACAGCCGCGCGCCTCTACGCGCACGGCCAACTCGCGCGGTCTCTATTTCTATTGAAGTCTTCCATGTCCTCATTATTATTTTTCCAAAATGATGTTAAATAACATCGGCGACAGACCATCTCCATGTCCAAATCTCGAAATGGTTGGAAATTTCACCAAGAAATTTAACAATGTACACAGCTCCTTTCAATGTTTGCTGTATAATTACTACAATCTTACTGTCAACTCTGATTCCTCCAAACCTTTGAAAATCTTCAAGTCGATTGAATCGAATGATTCTTCTAAATCAGAAAAAATACTACGGTTTTTATTATTATATTATTCAAACGATTGTACGGCGATATATGTATAATAGAGCTGTGCAGTGCAAGCCATTTGTACTATATCCTATTCATGCTACCTTCTCAGATTACATGTTGTTGTATGAATGCATTCCAACGTCAAATATTTTTCAGCTAAGTTTTTTATCTGCATTACCACTAAACATTCTTTAAATATCTGTAACATTTTTGTATTTCATGTCATAGTAGGGCGTGCTTACACGACTGTCAACTAATCACGGTACTCGTGACGTGTAATGTTAATATTTACAACTCACGACCTCGTTTGAAAAGCATTGTGTTGTACAAATCCTTTAAATTCGCTAAATTATCCATCTTGCAAACTGGTCAGTGTTGGCGCGGGGGATTTAATAAACATTACTATTTGCCAACTATTGTCAAACTAATTAACTGAATGCTAATTGTATTAGAACATAGATATCTGTGAACCAGTTTGTGTGTTTAAAACGAATATCACGACAAACAGCTCAAACTGCATTCAGGTATAGAAAATGTAGAACAATGGACTCCAAATGATTGGCTGAACAAGTAGATTTGTTTGATCCAGTGGAGGTTGCAATGTGAGGTTGAATGGGTATTCACTCCACCCCTGTTAACCCCTCTTCCCCCATATGGCTGGTTGGACGGAACAGACTAGACAGCCATGAAGTAAATCATGCGTGTGATTGCTTTTGAATAGGGGGTTAACTAATCATGGCTATGTACAACATAACGTTAAATGTGCCTCATATTTCAACAATTCGATAGCATGGAGAAGCACACACAAAAATAATGATAATAATAAAAATCATACTTGGTGGAAAACACTGAGGCAGAAATGTGTTTCTATGTGTAATATCAATGCCCATGATTGTCATTTGAGAGACGCAAATATGGAATTCTCTATGAAAACGATATGTGAACGCAATAGTAATTGTTTTGAAGTGATATATTTTGACAATTAATAGACCTATAAAGTGTTAAAGTAGTAAATTTAGTGCCAGTTGGACACTCTTGTGCTTTGTTCTGAATAAAACATTTTTCAGCTGCTTTCTGGAAACGAACTGATGTGGTGAAAAACGAATGAGTGTATGTGTTGATTCCAAATCCAGTACTTAAAGTACTACTATGTGTTTCACGTTAAATATAAGGGAAAATAGTGTGAATCTTTGAAAATTCATCTTTACTGTACAAACACCTTCTTCCTGTAGTGCAGTATCCGTCATCGGACATTTGCGATCATTTTGGCTGTCTTAGATTTTTTGGGGCTGCGTGGAATTACGAAATAGTTGTTTGACTGAGCCACTGTAGCAGATTCTTCAGCCAAGACGTGCGGAGTCTCCCAAGACCTCTCTTCCCCTCAATTGTTCCCTCGTATAATTATTTTAAGGAGGTTGCATTGTTTTAGTGGCACTGATTTTCCCGATGTGAATATTTCCGTGCTCCTGGAATAATAGGTTAAAAGTAGGCAGGTCTCATTCCCAAGCCCTAAAGCACACATTGTTCGACCCCACTAAGTCCACGTGAGAACTATTCAGAAGCTTTGTAACGAAGAGATAGTGGCCTCGGTCTAGAAATCCTAGAATAATTGCTGAAGAGACTCGCCCTATTAAACACGCGTCATCTCATAATCTGCAGGCCTTTGGGCTGAGCAGAGATCACACGGTAATCCATGGCCCATCAAGGCAGTTGCATCATGTATTTTTTAAATATAACATACAATGTATGAGCGATTTTAGGTATTCCCAATTCTTGATAAGTTAAACATTGTGTTTCAACATACTTGAGTTTTATACACTCACCTACATTTACCTTGAAACGTCATCATCATCATCATCATCATCATCATCATCTGTTTACCCTCCAGGTTCGGTTTTTCCCTCGGACTTAGCGAGGGATCCCACCTCTACCGCCTCAAGGGCCGTGTCCTGGAGCTTCAGACTCTTAGTCGGGGGATCCAACTGGGGAGTATGACCAGTACCCCGCCCAGGCGGCCTCACCTGCAATGCTGAACAGGGACCTTGTAGAGGGATGGGAAGATTGGAAGGGATAGGCAAGGAAGAGGGAAGGAAGAGGCCGTGGCCTTAAGTTAGGTACCATCCCGGCATTCGCCTGGAGGAGAAGTGGGAAACCACGGAAAACCACTTCCAGGATGGCTGAGGTGGGAATCGAACCCACCTCTACTCAGTTGACCTCCCGAGGCTGAGTGGACCCCGTTCCAGCCTTCGTACCACTTTTCAAATTTCGTGGCAGAGCCGGGAATCGAACTCGGGCCTCCGAGGGTGGCAGCTAATCACGCTAACCACTACACCACAGAAACGGACACCTTGAAACGTCAATTGACCGAAAGGTATGTACTTTTCTATCCCCTTCGAATAAATATAATGATGGTGATGATGGTTGTTGTTTTAAGGGGCCTAACATCGAAGGTCATCGGCCCCAATAAATATAATAGCATAAAAATGTACATTAAGATATATTTAAAACAACTCTTAATTTACTATTGTCGTTTGACTCCAGCTGAGTAGGAGTATGGAAAAGAAGTTCCTGACGAACACAGCTTACATAAACACATACATACATACATACATACATACATACATACATACATACATACATACATACATACATACATACATACATACATACATACATACATACATACATACATACATACATACATACTGTACCGGAAACGCCGCTACGAGAGAAGTCCGAAGTATGTTTGTTGAACTTCGCGCGAGGAGGAAGGTAGGCAGCCCGCCGAACGCAGTGACGTACCCAGCGAGTGACGTGGGTGCCGTAAGCCAGCTATTCGTGCCATATATGTTAATGTTCCAGCTCACCCTCAAAAGTACATTTTGAGCTACTTTATCGCTATTTTGACACTGCCATCTTAAAAACCTTTACAATGGACGTCATCTGTCAAGATTTCAAGAAAATCTGCCGAGTATTATAGAAGTTATAAGGGTAGATAATACCCGGGTTCTAGACACTTCCATGCGAACGTGTATAAAAGGAGGACCGCCAGACCTACGAATTCAGTGTCTGTCACTCCGCCGTCTCTGTAACACGGGTGACAGGAGAAGTATTGTGTGTTGCGAACTTCTGGTTGACAGTCTGCGAAATCCAAGTATGGGAAGTTCGGTATTTTCTCTAAGTGGTGTATCGGGACTTTATCATATCTTTGAACTGCCTGAATGGGACTTTGTTATTTTCTGCGAGCATCGTATTGGAACTTTGTCATATTGACACATTGGAACTTTGTTATTTTTCGTGTGTCGTGATTGGACTTTGATATTTTCTTAAAGTGCCATATAGGAACTTCGTTATTTTTTCGGAAGCGTTTCATTGGAACTTTGTTATTTTAGCCAAGTGTCGCGATAAGACTTTATTATTTTCTTAAGGTGACATATTGGAACATTGTCATCGGAACTTTTTTCTTCGAGTGTCGTGTTGGGACTTTAATATTTTTGACATATCGTAACTTTGTTATTTCTACACATTGGAACTTTGTTATTTATTTGAAGTGCCACATAGGGACTTACTTATTCGACGACGATTGAAAGGACTTTGAATTTTCACAAGTGTTGTGTACCGCATTGAACTTACGTTTCGAACTTATTCGAACTTGTATTTTTTGAATCAATTTCTGGAACATTGAAATTTTCCGAGCGTGTAGGATGAACTTGTGCCCTACCAACATAAACTTTCGTGTGAACGATATGACTTGTTTTCTCGAGTGCCTCATTGAATTTACGCCTTGTAAAGACTATGAAACTTAGGGGACGTTCAACATTACGTCTAATTGTGAAATATGCAATACTTTCCAAGTGCTGCACAGGGACTTATGTTTTGATTCTTAAAGACTGTGACAATACGCATATCGCGTTCCCAGAAAGCCTAGAACTTTCCAGTATTTTGAGTGATCCATAATTTGTGAAGTCAGACTTTTTCTTTCAAATATTATTTTCTTTAATGGCTATTCACTTCGCCTATTGACGGAACAGCACAGTTTCCGAGTGCTACTTATTCAGTTCATTGCCAATATGTTATAAATATTCAGAACTATGCATTTAGGACTGCAGTGACAGTAATCCTCTAGAACATTCTGACTTACAGTGAGCTTGCATTATGAACATGCATTTCTACCAGTACTTGTTCTTCGAGTGATTATTCCAGAACGTTTTGATTTAATATCTAGAGTGCAGTAACCATAATTAAAAGGTCATATCTGTTCAGACAGTGCCATGAATGTGTGGAGTGCCGTGCAGGAAATTCAAGTGTGAATTACGTCTCGAATCGAACCCAGGAACGTGTGCCAATCTTCGAGACATTCCTGAACGTCGGGACATTCCAGAACGTCGAGACTTCCAGAACGTCGAGACATTTCCAGAACCTCGAGACATTCCAGAACTCCTCATCCGTGCAGGTGTGGTCTCTGCCCAGTCGATGTCCAGCACCATCCCAGGACTTGGAGGTACCAACCAGCCACGACACTTCCACGCTGCTGTACGAAGGTGATATGAACTTGCTTTTGATGATCAATAAACTCAATTTATCAAAAGAATCTCTAAAATTGATAACTATACCTCTCTCTGTACCAGCTCCAATGATAAAGCCACTCCCTAGGTTAAGAATCATGCTCGTTAATTTAATATCAAGCGCCTTAAAGATATGAACACATTTTTACGGGTACAATACATACATACATAAGTCCACGTGAGAACAATTCAGAAGCTTTGTAACGGAGAGATAGTGGCCTCGGTCTAGAAATCCTAGAATAATTGCTGAAGAGACTCGCCCCTGGTTTGAAGCGTACGAGTATGTTTTTTATTTCGTAAATGTAGTCCAGATGGTATGGTATCTCTCATCTTAATCGTCCATAGCGATTGCAGCGGGTCCTCTACAAACCATTTACACTTACATACTACGATCCTAGAAATGCACGAACATTCGCTTTCATTCGTCAGCTTTGAAAGGCGCCCTTTCCACTTCGTGGGCGTGAATTTATTGAACCACTTCATCTAGATGCGTTACAACGTGTTCAGCATTACTAAATTTAGTAAATGTAGGATACATGTGACCTAAGAAATGGTGTCTTACTGTATTAAAATATGTAATGTCCGATGGAAATTAGCAAATAAAAAAGTGCGCGCCGACCAAGGATCGAACCCTCGACCTCCTGCATGCTAACCCAAAACTATTCCACTGCACCAACTGTACAACACGACTGTTAAGTGCTGACAGAGGTAGTTACCGTACATGTGGTTACAGTGTTGCCAGATTGCCACTTTTCAACGTCCTTTTTCTCCCGGATATACTCGCAGGACGAACTTTTGTGAGAGACATTTTTTTATTGCTGGCATGTGAGGAGTCGCGCTGCGACGCCCGAGTGCGCGAATTCAGCTTCACCCTGTATATCTACAGGCCTATATATAAAATAAGAGTTTTGTCCTACATTGCTCAGAATTTTAAAAGAATGGTATTTCTGTACCGGTCATGTCCACAGTAACAAGGAAATGTACTTTGTACTTTTCCGTAATGTCTGTCTGTCTGCATGTACACGCATCACGAGGAAACGGCTGAAGAGAATTTAATGAAAATTGGTGTGTAAAATCGCGGGAGGAGCCACTATAATCTAGGATATAAATAATTTTATTCACGCTGAGTGAAATGGTAGTTTAAGGGAAGGCCTAAAAATACTTATAGTATTAGTGTTCCTATCCATACATACTACATAACTAAGTTATATAGACATAAATTTCCAATCATTTATGTCTTATACATGTTTACCGTACTTGCTATGATAATAAAGATATTCACGAATTTCTATTTTTTTTTTTTTTGTTGCTAAGTCCATATCAACGCCGAGCCACGAGAAAATGGGTTAATATATTTTAACAGTATAAAGAGCCGGGGAATAAGATATTACAGTCTAAGCTATAAACAATTTTATTCACCCTGGATAATTTTTTTTAGGTGAAGACATCTAAAAATTGTGTACCTATGTTATTGGTCATATCGAAAAGTACTACATAACAAAAGATATAGGAGAATACAATTTCCGATTATATATGTTTTATTCAGTTTTACCGTACCGAATATGATAAGAGTGGTATTTCTGAGTCGGAAGAGAACTAAATGTGAACGCCTACAATATCGAAAGCGCAGAACATAGATCAACAATAACGTTACATTGATCATTTATTGTTGTGATGTTATCTTATCTTATTCTGCCACTCAACTCCGACAGATGGGATTACTGCTGCGTACCGAGTATAACAGCCTGAGTGAATATTGGCGGGAAATAGCCGGGGAGTTAGAAACTTAGAGTAGAAAACTTTCTTCTTTAGCATGCCATTCCTTTGATTCATACATTTTCTGGTACTGCTGGTACGTAACACACTGGTTCATCATAGTATTCCTGCTATTCGATATCTACTCTGACGCACTATTTCGAATGAGCAGTATGCACACTTAAGGTAGAGGCTCACTTAGTAGTAGCCAAATTAGCAGTGAAGAGGGTGTTTCTCCTCTGACTTGGAGGAAAAAATTGTCTCAAAGACAGATAGATTTATCCGCTGCCAGTGTAGTGAATTGAAATTTTCCAATTCATCGGGTACTCCTAGGAAACAGATGGGTAAAATGGAATAGATTTTAGCCTGAGACTCTCCACTATTCAACCTCACCCTCCCCCCTAAACGCCCACTCCCGCCGATAAAAGACGAAAAGTGTTTACGGATCATGGCTGTCTGCGGCTTGGTCATTCCAGCTCTGGAATTTTGGACTGTTAGATCGGCAGCGTAGTACTGTTCGTTAAAAGTGAGAAAATGTGTGGTTTTTTTATCTGACCGAGAATTTCATATGTAAGCATCGCTTTTAATCGCGCCATTACCTCTGACGTCATAGTAATGACCTATGTTCATTTCAGTTGAGAAAACCACTAAGACAGTCTTTGTGAGGTTGTAAAGAGGCAGGTGGAGAGTGAGTGTCTGCCATTATAATGAACACTCCCTAATATGATTGTGACTGATGGTAGGCAATCAGGCCAACCTTTACAATGAAAATTCCCTAACCCAGTGTTCATATGGGAAAAGACGTTTGGTGACTTCACAGTCGCGTTTATAGGGTAACGTTAAGAGCTATGCATTTTAATACAATCTTGCTCACAACGTGTACACTACCTAATCTAGAATTCTGTATAGAATTCAGAGTTCCGTAGTGAGGCACGGCTACATCAGCTAGTATAAAATAAGAGTTTTGTCTGTACATTGCTCATAATTTTAAAAGGTTGGCATTTCTGTATCAGTCGTGTCCACAGTAACAAAGAAATGCAGTCTGTAATTTTCCGTAATTTCTGCCTGTCTGCCTGTCTATCTACTGTATATATGTATGTACACGCATCACGAGAAAACGGCTGAAGAGAATTTAACAAAAATCGCTTTGCTTAGTCGGGGAATAAGTCGCTACAATCCAGGTCATAAGTGATTTTGTTCACGTTGGATGAAATGGTAGTTTAGGGGAAGAACAAAAGTGTAATTCTCAAATATTTATGTTATTAGTGGTCCTACCTTAATGGAAATCGGTATGCAAAGTCTCAGAACAAGTCGCTATAATATAGGATATAAACCATTTAATTGAAGTTGTGTGAAATGGTACTTTAGAGGAAGGTTTAGAGTTTAATTCTTAAATATTTATGTTTTTAGTAGTCGTATCGATAGATATTACATAACCAAAGTTATATAGTATTGAATTCCGATCATTTATGTCTCATACATTGTTACCGTACCGGCTATGATCACACAGATATTCATGAATTTGAATTTTTGATGATGTAGGAATTAGAAATATGTTTTCAAAGCCTTTTATATGGAGTATGGAATTGTATGGAAGTGCAACATGGACAAAACTAGTTCAGAAAGAGAGAGAAGCTTTTTTTTGGCTATTTGATTTACGTCGCACCGACACAGTTATGTATTATGGCGACGATGGGATAAGAAAGGCCTAGGAATGGAAAGGAAGTGGCTGTGGCCTTAATTAAGGTACAGCCCCAGCATTCACCTGGTGTGAAAATGGGAAACCAAGGAAAACCATCTTCAGGGCTACCGACAGTGGGGTTCGAACCCACTATCTCCCGATTACTAGATACTGGCCGCACTTAAACTACTGCAGTTATCAAGCTCACTAGAGAAGCTTTTGAAGTATGCTGTTACAGAAGAATGATGTCCAAGGTGAGATGGGTAGGTCGAATCAGGAATGAAGAGATACTGAATCGAAGTGAAGTAGAACAATTATGCCATATTTGGCCAAACATCTTAAGACACTCACTTTTTCGGTTGATTTTTAAGCGAAGTGTAGGTGGCAAGAACGATAGGGGTGGAACAAGTTTTGAATATGACAGACTAGAGTGGAAGTAGAATGTAGTGGGTAGTTAGAAATGAAAATGTCAGTACAGGAAGGATGGCTTGGAAGACTGCATCAAACCAGTCTATGAACTGATTACCCAAACAACAACAACAACATACCTTTTAGTGTTCAGTTTGCCAAATTCAGCGGAACTACGCTACCTCTCTACAATCGCCTTTTTCGAACTAGATCTGCGGACTCTATTCATTCCACACTCTTTTTTTGCTATTTTGCTTTACGTCGCACCGACACAGGTATGTTTTATGGCGACGATGGGGTAGGAGAGGCCTAGGAATTGGAGGGAAGCGGCCGTGGCCTTAATTAAGTTACAGCCCCAGTATTTGCCTGGTGTGAAAATGGGAAACCACGGAAAACCATCTTCAGGGCTGCCGACGGTGGGGCTCGAACCCACTATTTCCCGATTACTGGATACTGGCCGCACTTAAGCGACTGCAGCTATCGAGCTCGGTTCCACACTTTTTAGCTTTAAATCATTAAAAAGTGAGTTTAACAATCCCATCTTGATCTCTCTCTGCTTCTACTACCTCCCATGATCGAGTCGATTGCGCTTCTAGCTATTTCATTCTCCTCCATTCGCCTCACATGTCTCCACCACAGGAGCAGAGGCGTATTAGTTAACAATTGCTTTGTAGTGATTTTTGATAGTACTAACTATCCACTCCAGCTTCGAACGGGACCAGTTATGAATTTAAGGCAAGAGGCTACTTTTTATAAGATTTTTCTTGTATATTTAATTAATCCTTTTTCCTTCAATAATGAACACAAAAAGATCCCGTTCTGATATAACACGCGAAACAGACATGTCGGTCTGTCCGTGAGAAAAACATTTTCCAATGAGATCAACTCCAGCCACACTAAGTGTCTAACCCTGTGCTCTTTTTATTGTTATGCCAAAGCAGACCCTTACCGGGGATTGGACTCGTTTTAAATCAAAAGACAGATGATAATTAATCACACAAATTGTTCGTATTAAGACCGTTTCTGCTGTGGCACAGTCAGTTAAATTAGTATCTTCAGTTAGGCCTAAACAGTTATTAAAAAGTTTCACTACCAATCTCGTCGCATTGCATAAATTTGGCGGGTGTGGATTATGGGACAATGTAATAGGCCGGAAGGATGTAAAGAATTTAGAAAATCTTTACGATAGCGAACAGCTTCTTCACTATCGACTGCTGCGTATACTAAGTTATATATTTGAACCTGGGGAGTGAATATGGAGATAGGAGATTCCATTTGTCTTTGCGAAGTCATTCTCTCTCTGTCCTGTGGTATTCGAGAATTCCTTTGTTCGCCAGTTTCATTGGTACGTGATAAACGCAATGTTTCCGAATGCAATGTACTTACGATCTTTGTTTCCTTTCCGTTTGGACATGATGGGTTATCATAGATTGTATAAACGAAAAATCACTGGTAAACTATTAATTATTGTATCGTAATATATTCAACAAATACTGGCCCAAGCCCCTGATAGCTTGCGCGCTGGCTCGCAATCTACTCAGTCAAATTGAAGCTGGCCATTTACATTTACATATTTCGGAATGGAGATTGTGCGAAAAAATGAAAACAACGATATTTCCTAAACTACAGGTGAAAATAACATTCTGTGAATTATATTTTAAATCTAGTTAGTTACTTGACTAGAAAAAATATTTTGATAAGGACTCTCTAATTAATTTAAAAAGTTGTTTGTTTATGTCACGTTCTTTATTGCAAACTGTAACGTATAAACGCTTATAGTGGGCTGTGTGTTAAAGATAGGTAATATATATGCTCCCAAAATAAGTTTTTAGGCTTTTTCAATCGTGAAATTACCGGCGCTTCGCCCCAGCAGTGGGCTCATGAGTTGTAGTGCTACCTTTCCAAGATCCTGTCGCAGGCATTTATACAAGTGGATGCACATGCTTCCCGTAGTGCACCGTCATTGCATTGTCCTACATAGGAGGCTTGCAGTGGTGTTTCAACGGCGCACTAACACCAGCGTCTTGGAAAGGTGTAGCATGCCAACTGATGATCCCACTCCTACACTGAGGCGAAACGCTGGTAATTTCACGATTGAAAAAGCTTAAAGACTTAAAGAGCTTAAATATATCTGCTGTCAAGGACTTTTTTTGTAGAACTTTTTATACTGATCAATTCTTATCCGCATAGTATAAATATATCTAGAACTTTGTATGCTGAACAGTTCTTTTCCGCATAGTATACTGTACCAGGAAAAGTTTTTGGGCAAAGGGCATGAGTAGGACCTCAGGGAGTGGAACTTGGTTTTGGAGCCGATACAGAGTAGGATAGACTCGCAGAGCGAATAATAGATGGTTAAAATTTTTTTCAATACAATTTATTAATTCTTCACCCTGCAATATGATTATTGGATTCAAATCTGGCATTGAAATTAAAAGTTTGAACGTAATCTTCCTGAATAAATATCACTGATTCCAAAGTCTTTCATATGTGAGAATATGAGGTATTGAATTTCCACCTAAAGTCTTTCCAAACCTAAGCACACACTTGTAATTGTAAGTTGATATGAGAAATTAAATTTCTGTTAAAAGTTTTCAGTTTTCAGTTTGTAAACCTTGATATATATAGCACACATGAAAAGCCTAAAGTCTTTCTGTGAGATATAAAAATGAAATTTGAAATTAAATTAATCACTTCTGAGAAATTATGAGAACTCTGAAATATTTGTTCACACGCGGCACTGAAGTTTCCACTGTTCAAAATTAATAAAAAATTTTAGTCAGTTTCTTACTACTCACTTACGGAAAGAAATGTTGCTACAAAATGTCGAAGGATGGACATCTGGAATGTTCCGTGGAGAATCAGGATCGGCAATGTTCCCTTAACACACCATGTTGACGTTCCCGATGAGGTGATGACGGCTGGAACTGGATCATGTAGAATTGTAGCTTGTTAGGGTGATTTTTCGCACACGAAAAATTCACTTAGTGCGAGTAGTTATCACTGACACTGTCATTTACTGTTGAACACTATTTATGGCGTAATTGAATTTCAAGACGTTACATAAAGAATCACAGTCCTTCCTGTATGAAATACTATTTAAAATCGTTACTGAAACGTTCATAATTACACAGTTCACACTTGAAAAGGCAAATCATAGTCGATAATCACAGTCTTTGAACACAGTCATTAAGTCACTAAGGATTATTTTCTGCTTATCTTGTTATTATAACGTCATATTACCTCAGAAAAAGTTCTTAGTTTTCACTCAAATTACTACTGTAAGTCGTATACTGATGTGGCGTGAATAAAGAAATACAGTTCAATACTCGAAAAGAAATGAGTTCTGGTGATTCTACACATTAGTTTCTGTAGAAGTTCAATATTATTTGAAGTAACCTAAGTCTACACGTAATGACATATTCTGTGAACGTTAAATAGTTGATATTTGCACTTCAATAAGTTCACTCGTATTATATTCTTAAATGTCTTTAGGGTTAGACTGTAGTCGCGACGCGATGTACTAAACACTGTGCGACGTATTTTATAATTCTGTCGGCGATATAACTTCGTGTTCCGGAAATGCGACGGCAAGTACTTTCACCGTGACTGCGCGAACATACTGTACGCGGGTCGGTCTCTCCTCTGTCTCACTCACACACAGCTGTATACTCGTCCTTGTACTGGCCTGCTTGCTGGCTGGCCTTGACATATCTAGATACCAGCGCTGGGAGGGGTAGCACCTCTTGGCCATGTGACCGTGAGTGCGTAATATCTTTGAAACTTTAAATTATTATAACTCAACAACCATGGGATTAATTAATTCGAAATTCACAGGGATTAACTTTTATGACGTCCGCTACAATTCAGCGTTTGTCCCGTTGAAATTGGTTAAGGCGTTGAAAAGCTGACAAAAAGAAAATTCTTTTCGAGAAATATCTCTAGGGGAGGTGAGTTTCGAGCGACAGGTGACGTCATTTGACTCCGCCTAGTGCACTCGTGGGGTCTGGCACATACTGGAACATTCTTTACATAGATGTTCGTACGTCGGTCGGATCTTTTATGCTGGAATGACGTTTCTTTCGATTAATATGGACCAGGACCTAGGCTTTCCTGGTACAATACATTCATATTTACGTGTCTAGCCAGCGTTAACTAAAAGGACGCACGAACGGCCGCTTATCCTCGACTTGCTTTATTGAAGTCCTTTCTGCTCCGCTACCTTTAGTCAGAGATGAGTGTTTCTATAGAGAGACCGTTCTCGAAAATGCTTAATATAACGGTGGAAACCGCATTAAATTCCATCCAGTGGTTCCTGAGATTAGCCACCACAGAAGGATACATAGACAGGTAAACAGACACAGCCAGACAGGCAGACAGAATCGAGGACTTTATTTTGTAATAGGTAAGTAGAGATTTTGACGCGACATTATATTTCGTGTTGGTTTATATCTTGTTTGTTTGTCACTGAGTAATTTAATTCAATAAAATTTTTAATTAACTGAAAGTGTAGATTTACCGACTTTCATATCTATAAAGTCTGATTCATACAGAACAAGGTGAACAATAATTCAATTTACTTACCGTACATAACCTTATGTAATGACATCACTATTTAATTAGACGAAAAGTTGATTTTATTCATCATGTAAACTCTAGGTGTTACGGATACGTGAACAAAACTAAACAATTAATTCATGTTATATATTTATATATAATAAGCCGATTTAACTATTGTATTCATTATATTCTTCCTCAGATTAATTCAGTACACAGTTCTGTAACACCGGGATTTTACTACTCTGCCAGAGCTGCGGGTTACGTCATTCCCCTCCGATTTTGGCTCTCTGTTTTTGTTGACCTCATTCAGATTGGCGTCTTCACTTTTCATCGTATTTGAACATCGATGTACCTCTCACCTTTTCCGTTTCTTTGAGGATTTTATGCCATAGTACGGCAGGTAGCTACTTCATGTGAACAAAGTTACTGTTCCAGTTGCTGCGACATGAATGCAGAACATCGATCAGAATGGTTAAATGAAATGGCGTATGGCTTTTAGCCGACGTCATAGAATGGTTAAATTGTGGTGTCCAAAATGTAAAGTACAGGTGAATTATCAGCTTACGACAATCGAAGCAGAAACAACACTACAAGAGAATGAAATTGGGAATCTTGAATACTCGTTGATAATCACGAGCAAGTATCAATTTCTTGTTTTTGAAGGTGTTGATCCCTTGAAACCTATTTTCAGATGTTCGAAAGTTGATGTTGCTTTAAAGAGTCGGGATCCTCTTTTATTGAAACGAGGTTTAATTTTTGAACACAACAGGAACGATGCTATCATCTTCTTGGCAACTTCTAATGCATATATGGAAAATTTGCTACAGTGAATAAAGTGTACCATACACCTGAATGGCAGAGTGACTAATGATGCTGATAAAGGGTACGCATAGAGTTGCGTAAATCTATTAATAGTTCGCTTCTTTTGACTAGTATTCGATATAACAAGAACTTAATCCCTCCAAAGTGCTATTTCCACTTCAATTTTTCTTTTAGTATTTCGTCCACATGCATTGCAATAGTTGAATAATATATATTTCGATGAGCAATCACGATCAGAAAGATTTAACTCCTTAAAAGTAGTACCAAATCCGACCATGGGTACGTTCCATATGCCTTTTATTAAACGTTCTCTCGCGTTTTTCCGCAACTTTCTTAGCGTGCAAATAGCGCCTTGCGAACAGAAACTCCTCAATTGTACTCTTGTTCAAAAGTTTAAAAACTTCTGATTCTATGAATTTGACTATTTAATATCCTATATAGTGATAGGATGACAATCCTGGGTGAGAGTAGCGACTAACGACACACGTTGTACAGAAGCTGCGACAAGTCGAAAAACATAAATGGGTTCTCTAGGTAACACAGAAACAACTTCAAATGAAGAATGAAGTTTGAGTATATCGTACTCCAGTACTATATCGGCACACAGGTCATTCAATTAACAGCACAACGTCAAGGTAAATGTAATCACCAAGTACTGCTGTAGCTATACAGCTAATATCTTTCATTAGAAACAAGAGCCGACGATGCCATTGATACCTGTACATTTTCAGGCGTCCTTTCATATTTATGTTTACAAGTGATCTGTAAATGAAAATAATGGTACTTCTTGCGTCAATGAGGGCCTTAGCCATATCTCCAAAAATTTAACTAATAAGACAGATTTATTGAAAGAAACCAGCGGAGCACCACACAGAGGACTAATATAGGATTTCGTATGTTTATTACTATTTCCACCTGTAGCAACCACCAGGCCATCAAAATGAGTTTAGTTTGCTCGGCTCAGTGGCTCCGAGGTCCGGTTTAGAGGGCCCAGGTTTCCGCCCAGACCGGGGAATTCAATAATAAATGGTTATAGACATGATAATAAGCTTTCGGGATTTTTATGTGTCAGAGTTGGCATTAGGAAGTCAATCCGGCCGTACAACTGGGCTTAATAAGCATTCTTCCCTACCCCAGATCATTGGGAAAAGTGTCAGGAATTATTATTATTATTATTATTATTATTATTATTAATATTATTATTATTATTATTATTATTATTATTATTATTATTATTATTATTATTATTATTATTATTATTATTATTATTATTATTATTATTATTACGAAATTATCCTTAATCATTTTTGAAGCAGTGTGAATAATTTTTGGAGGCTCAGATGCACCACACAGCATCATAAAGGACCAGTTTCCAAGACAATCAGCAAGACAGTTCCATTTAGCTCGTAGGCGGCAGTCCATCTGGTTCGGTGACCCGTGCCCCTCTCTGGAGGATTCTCTTTCTCCGATATCCGCTGTAACGAGAGATAAATCACTTGGACCTCTTAAAAAGTAACAAGGACGGACATTTATCGGATAATGTGACACTAACAGAAGTTTTCACAAGTTTCCTTGCTCGTCAATTCCCGTCTGTCCGGGCCCAGAGCGCGCACACACACCAACACAACTACCGGTCCATCTCAGATGATACAGGGAAAGAATACTCAATTCATTGTTGTTGATATTTACTGATCTTCACACTGAACATCCTTACATTGTACTGCATATCTAAAATTTCTGTTTTTGTTCGCTACATCATTTGGGAGAAGGTAAATTGCTTCTCCAGGTCGAAAAAGTGACTTAAATTGCCGCCGTATGTTTCTTTCCACTTACAGACTTAGGACAGTCATTAATGTAGGTTTCGTTCACAATTTTCAAAGAATAATGTTGATGTGGTTAAAATGCAGTTAACTATGGTTCAATAACGTTGGTCAGTTACATCATAAAAACCTGTAGTGTGACTGTGTGTGAAAATTACGTTAAGAGATTATTGTTAAATTACATAAAATATTGGGTTAACACGATATTTCAAATTAAGTGTAGTTCTGTAACTTTTCAATCTGTAACTTTCATACTAACAAGATTGATTGAGATCTTTTTCTGATTTAATGAATTTCTGATTTAAAGTGTACATGCAGTATATCAAAATTAAATTATTTTTAAATCGGTATTTATATCAATCAATCAATCAATCAATCAATCAATCAATCAATCAATCAATCAATCAATCAATCAATCAATCAATCAATCAATCAATCAATCAATCAATCAATCAATCAATCAATCAATCAATCAATCAATCAATCAATCAATCAATCAATCAATACCGATCTGCATTTAGAGCAGTCGCCCAAGTGGCAGATTCCCTATCTGTTGTTTTCCTAGCCTTAAGGCTAGATTGCAAAGAAATTGGAAATTTATTGAACATCTCCCTTGGTAAGTTATTCCAATCCCTAACTCCCCTTCCTATAAACGAATATTTGCCCCAATTTGTCCTCTGGAATTCCAACTTTATCTTCATATTGTGATCGTTCCTACTTTTAAGGACACCATCCAAACGTATTCGTCTACTGATGTCCTCCCACGCCATCTCTCCACTGACAGCTCGGAATATACCACTTAGTCGAGCAGCTCGTCGCCTTTCTCCCAAGTCTTCCCAGGCGAAACTTTGCAACATTTTTGTAACGCTATTCTTTTGTCGGAAATCGCCCAGAACAAATCGAGCTGCTTTTCTTTGGATTTTTTTCCAGTTCCTGAATTAAGTAATCCTGGTAAGCGTCCCATACACTGGGACCATACTCTAGTTGGGGTCTCACCAGAGACAAATATTCCCTCTCCTTTACATCCCTACTACAACCCCTAAATACTCGCATAACCATGTGCAGAGATCTCTACCCTTTATTAACAATCATATTTATGTGATTATCGCAATGAAGATCTTTCCTTATATTAATACCTAGGTATTTACAATGATCCCCAAAGGGAACTTTCAACCCATCAACGCAGTAATTAAAACTGAGAGGACTTTTCCTATTTGTGAAACTCACAACCTGACCTTTATCCTCTTTTATCATCATACCATTGCTTACTGTCCATCTCACAATTATCAATTCGAAGTAAACGTAGGTAGTAGTAATTACAGTATTTAATTTAGATCTACAGTATTACTACAATAATAATAGTAGTTAAACTTCATTTAATATTTTATTAAGCTCACTAATACTTTTACTTTTGCATTTTTTGATTTGTATTGGCGTTAGTATTTTTCAAATCTGTTGTCGATCTCCTCATTTTAAGAAAAGAATGTGCAATCCGTTTATTGATAGCAATTACCGTTCAGCCCCAAGATAGCTCGAAACGAAAGTCTGCACCGTCATTAAATTTGGCTTCATATTTCGGTTTATAGTGGGTAAAATATAAAAAAATGAACTTGTTCCAATTTCTACGTCGGTTACAGGCTTGAACTAGAGCATTGGAAATTTCAATTTTGTAGGGCACTGCATCATGGCGTCCGCCATTTTGTTTGGGGGGAGTGGGGTAGAATTTAAAAATTTGAATTTTTTGGAATATTTCCGTAGGTTGCAGGCTAATAGGCATAATATTTCCAAGTTTGAAGTTCCTGGCTCATCTGGAATGGTCTGACCCGAAATTTGGGTGGTGTTGTGGGGCTAAATATGTAAAATTGGAACGGTTTGGAATTTTTTCTTGGCTTACAGCCCAATATCTATCAGACTGCCGAATTTCAAATTTCTAGTTCATCTGGAAGGGTCTAGACGAAATTTTAGTCCGATATTTTGATTGGGGTGCTTAATATAAAAAATTTGAACTTTTTGGAATTTTTTCTTGGGTTGGAGTCTAATAGCTATCAGATTGCGGAATTTCAAGTTCCTAGCCCACCTGGAAGTGAGCAAACATAAGTGTCAGTGAGTGAGTGAGTGAGTGAGTGAGTGAGTCAGTTAGCCTTGTGCCTTTACATAATAGAGATTTTCGGTGACTTTTAGGAAAGGCGAGATTTTTCCTGTACTATTGAGACGACTTAGATTATGTTGGTACAATCGCACCGTTTATCTCTCTCTGGTTTAAAAGCTTGAGTTTTGTGTAACGTACACCTTTTTGCTCCTTCACACTGTTTCTTTTATGCTATTCAGTTCAGAATTTGATCACATGAATCACCTACTGGTCATTTAAAAATTAATCAAATTTCACCTTAAAGGATAGACAGAAATCAAAGGTGCAATGCTATCCAAACAAAACACATATTGGCACAAATTCTGCATATTTTAGGACTGATATTCAGTGGTCACTTCCACTGGTACAGTCGTTACAACACATAATGTAAAAAACTTATATGAATATTAGAAGCTAATAATATGTGAAATCAAACCAAAGAATAACGGTATTACATCATAAAATATGCAAAATCAAACAAATGCTGAAAATAACCCAATAGAAGAATAAAAAAGACATAACCGGTATGAAATTACAACCATCCCAACTTTACCAGTTCTGGAACACGGTACAATCCTCTTTTATTCATAAGAGTGGGAGGATCAACGTGGCCCATTATATCTTCCCAGTCATTTTCTTAAATGATATTTGTTCGTGGCATAGACCTATGAAGACCTTTTGCCAGTACCTTCACCATATGAGAGGAACCTGAGTGTAATTGGAATTGCGGAATTGTAGAGTGTTTAACGTGAGGCAATGAAATTTAAGGACGACGCAAACACCCAGTCCCCAGACCACAGATATTAATCATTTACAATTAAAAAGCCCTGACCCGGCCGGGAATCGAACCCGGGCCGCCGCGTGACAGGCGGACGCGTTACCCCCTACATCGCTGGACTCTTGCCAGTTATAGTTTGATATGTCTGGTCGAGACGGCCACCTCCATGACTTGATAGACTTTACCATAGCTGTTATTACAACTTCACAACAATCCAATTGCTTTATTTTTCCTAAGAATAATTCCCTTCGTGTTTTCCTACAACCCTTTGGACAACAGGTAGGTTTAGAATGTCTTCCTGTGATTTTTTACCATAATCAAAAACCCTGCCTCTTCTTCTTCCTGTGCATCTTCAAACAATAGCTGAATGTACGTTTGTAGGGTGCATTCGTGATCTGAAGAACTTTGAGGCATTGGATCATCATCAACTTCTAGACTGGAACCTGTTGTTCTCTGCTTTCGTCTTCCTTCAGTCTTCTTCCTTTGAGTCGAAGTGGTTGCTTGAGGCCGTGCAAGCAACTATTTTCTCATTGGTTATACTTCTTCCTGGGTCAACACAAACTTTCTTCCTGTGAACAACTCTTCGGACCTCAGTGCACTGTAACCTCAGATTTTAGAGTGGCTCCAAAAATGAATCATCAACAGCACTCTCATTGAGATCTGTATTTGCTGATGGAAGCCTGGAAAGTAATTCCTCTATATTAGTAGGGTAGATGGCGCATTTTCAGAATCAAGAAATAAGATTTTGCCTCATGGTGGGCTGTGATCCATCTATAAGTCTCTTCAAGATAAGTGGAAACTCCTTTTTTTTTTTTTGAGAGAGAACAGTGTTTCTTCTCCAAGCTTCACTGTATTACCACTGATTTAAAATGATCCTCCAGATGTCTTGAAAAGGTATAAACACAGCAACATCCAGTGGTTATGTGAGATTCGTGCTATTGCTAGGTAAATACACAAAGCTGATGTTATTGTCCTGGCAAAGCCTGAGGATATTTGCTGATAAATGTGATGACAAGTTGTCGCAAATTACGACTTTTTTGCCTTCACACTTCTTCAGCCTGGGAAGTAACATGTGTTCAAACCAGTCGTCAAATGTCTGGGAGTCGAACGATCCACTAGGTGTGTTGTTGTAGTGGGCTCCTTGTGGACCATTTTCCGTCCAAGTATTCCACAGACAAGTCGACTTATAGACAACATAAGGGGGTAGTAGCTCAACGACTGCCTTCCCTGCAAACATGACAGAAATGCCAGTCTTGGAGAAATATCTGATCTTTTCTCGGGTATTTGGTGTCCCTTTTAGTTAACACCATTTTGGTACCAGGGTCATCAGTAAGATTAGATTCGTCAAAATTCCATATATTATGTGACTCAACTCCTATAAACACCCCCTTTAAATTGTCAATGAAAGCCATCGAAATTTGTGGTGTGAGAGCTGAGCGGATTCTTTTAATGTTTGAAGTGAACCGTACAGTCAGCTGAGGGTGGCGCTGCATAAATGAGCAAACCCAGTTTCATCCTGGTAAATTTTCTTTGAACAGGCAAACACTTCTTCCAATTCAACATAAATATGATCTAATTGATCCTAAGGTCAAAATAATCAACTGAGAAACCAAACTCACTGAGTTTTATAATGCATTGTACAAAAGGGGATTATTCTTCTATAGAAGAAAACTGTTGTTCTTTTGGGAGTTGAGGAATCTTTTTTCTTTCATTTATAGGTTATGGTTCTTCTGAGGATTCCATACTTTTCGTAAGCAGCCCTTTGTGTTAACGAACTACTCTGGATTGCATTTAACGCACTCACTTACTTTATCGTCAGGGTAGTTCTTATAGGATCGAGCACCCATCTTTCGTTTGTATGACCTTGGCATCCTCTAACATAATAAACTAATAGATACTGTAACATGAAGAAATCAAACAAAGGTATTTTTTATAAATCAGGTGTGTTCATTAATTTATTTTGACTTCTTTTCATGTTGGTCCAAAGTACCCTCATAATTGGTCCAAAATCACTAAATTGTAAACAAATTTTTTCCGTATGATTTTAAGTACGAATGAATTAATAAAGTCGATTAACGAATGATTTTATAACATAATGGAATGATGGCTTACCTGGAGTGTGTATCGTAGAGATAGGATAGGAACGGTAGGATGGGGAGTATTCATTCTGGTGAAAGAAGCATTCGTAAGCTACGAAAAAGTTGAGGATGAAAAACATGAAATTCTGGGTGTAAGGCTAATCTCTAAAGATAATAGGCAACTTGGTGTCTTTGGAGTGTACAGACCGGGAAGGGGTAGCGCTGACGCTGATTCAGAATTATTTGATAAGATAATCAGCTATGTGGGAAACGATAAGGAAAGGAACGTGATTGTAGCGGGTGATCGCAATTTACCAATTGTCAGTTGGGAAGGTAATGTGAAATGGTAAATGGTAAATAAAAATGTAAACAGGAAGCATGAAGAACAAATGGCAAAAAACGTTAATAAGGCAAGGGCACCCGATTCAGAAAGTGATGGAACCAATTAGAGGGAAGAATATTTTGAATGTGGTGCTGATAAAACCAGATGAGCTCTATAGAGAAACCGAAGTAATAGATGGTATTAATGATCACGAAGCTATTTTTGTCGTAGTTAAAAATAAATGTGAAAGAAAGGAAGGTATTCAGATTAGGACTATTAGGCAGTACCATATGGCTGATAAAATAGGCATGAGGGAGTTTAAAGAAAGTAACTATGAGCGCTGGAAAATGGTAAATAAAAATGTAAACAGACTCTGGGATGGGTTTAAAGCAATTGTTGAGAAATGTGAAAATAGGTTTGTGCCTTTAAAGGTGGTAAGGAATGGTAAAGATCCACTATATTATAACGGAGAAGTAAAGAGACTAAGAAGAAGATGCAGGTTGGAACGAAATAGAGTTAGAAATGGTTATGGAAGTAAGGAGAAATTGAAGGAACTTACTAGGAAATTGAATCTAGCAATGAAGTCAGCTAAGGATAGCATGATGGCAAGCATAATTGGTGGTCATACAAATTTTAGTGAATGGTATGCGAGGATCTTCAAAAGGCAGATGTATTCAGTCAGCAATATGTAAAGGTAGTTGGATATAAATATCATAATATGAAGATAAAGTTGGAATTCAAGAGGACAAATTGAGGCATATATTCATTTATAGGGCGAGGACTAAGTGTTTGGTGTAAATTATCAAGTGAATTGTTCCAGAAACTTGAACTCCCACAACAACCATTCCTAACTATATTTCTTAATCTCTTTATTTGGTTGTTATAATGGGTCCTTACTATCCCTTACCACTTTCAAAGGTACATACCTGTTTTCATACTCCTCAACAATTGCTTTAAACCCATCCCACAGGCTTTTTAAATTATTATTTACCATTTTTCATTGATCATATTTGCTTTTTAAACATTTTCCCCATTTCCCTCTTAGCAGTCATATACTTACTTACCTTATTTACCCCGTGGCGCTACAGTCCATGAATGACCTTGGCCTGCTACATCACAGTCTTCGAATCTTTCCGGTCCTGTGTCCACCTTCTACAAAATCTGACACCAGGCATCCTGAGATCCTTGTCGACATCGTCCAGCCAGCGCTTTTTCGGTCGTCCTTGACTTCTCTTCCCAGCAGTTCGCCCATGGAGCACCTGCTACACACATTTTCTTTTCTAGATACATATTTCGCTATAATAAAATTAGCGCGTTAATTCCTAATAAAATAACTAAATTACAATAACTCTAAACTGCGTTCATACGTATCCTAATTACAAAAGGTTATTAGGCCTACTACGTGCAAACAGAAATGAAAATTTCCGTTAAATGTTGAAATTCAGAAGAACTGCACGAGAATTACACAACAAAGCTAAATATATAGACAGATTATTATAATTGTTACTTTTTATACTACTATGCTCTAATAGAAATGTAAACTGCTGTTGGTTGAATGATTAAATACCGAAAGTTTTATCGCACCCGAGTATAATACACGTATATATCAGGCAAGATACGGTCTAATAAATACACTACAATTATTCTCAACTGCAATTAGGCTTGTTCTAATTATAACAGGTTAAGTGAAACAATAGAGCAGGAGTTAAAACGAAATACGTGATACTTAGTCGGGTTATTAGTTTTTATACCTGCGCGCTGACAGAAAAGAGATTTTTACCCTACTAGTCGAATATTAAGTAATGATACAGCAAGTACCATAAGCACGTTTCCTAATTATAACAGTTTAACTGAAACAATCAGTTTAAGCTAGATAATTGGTACATGCTACTATTTTTTGCCGGCCCCACGGTGTAGAGTTAGCGTGCTTGCATCTTACCCGGAGGCCCCGGGTTCGATTCCCGGCCAGGTCAGTGATTTTTACCTTACTTGAGGGCTGGTTAGAGGTCCACACAGCCTACGTGATTACAATCTGAGGAGCTATCTGACGGTGATATGGCCGTTACGGACCAGAAAGTCAAAAATAAGGGGCGAAAGGAATCGTCGTGCTGACCACACGACACCTCGCAATCTGCAGACCACCAGGTTGAGCAGCGGTCGCTTGGTAGGCCATGGCCCTTCGGTGTTTTTGCGCCATGGCGGGGGGTACTATTTCTAAACTTTATTCTAATCCTTTCATCACAATACTCCTACAGTTTAATACTAACGTCATTAATTGACTTGCAGCTTCCTATACTCTCATCACCACTCCCTAGTCCGCCCAGTTTCCCTGAATGTGGGCTCTCTCTGTATGTCTATTCCAAACAAACTCTCCACCTTAAATGTATCATTGCGGTTCAAGTGAAGGCATCTCAGTGTATATCATTATATCCTAACCACCATTAGAATCTACAAACCCCACACCCTGTTTCCCATATACCCACCCCACAGTCTAATTTAAATTCCCGATCAATCTAAAGACGGTACCCCTCCTATACAGTGTCCCACTGACAACAATCTTCGCTCCCTTAAACTCCTCCCGCGCTGTCATAACCAGATCCCATACACCGCGTATTAGCCAAAAAATTTCAGTTTTAGATTCCCTAGGCTATAATGTATAGAATTTAAATTGTCTAATAATTTTCTGTTCGTACAATTCTGCGGAGACTTTAGAAAGTGGTGTCCGGAAGGTCCAATGTCTAGTCATTGTAGTGAGTGTGAGTGGACATTTTGACCACGATGAGGCTCATATTGTCTTGCTGATATACACTGACTGACAGAGCAAATGCAACACCAAGAAGGAGTGGTTCGAAAGGGATGAAAGTTGGGGAAAAAACAGAGACGGCACGGACGAATAATTGATGTTTATTTCAAACCGATATGCAGGTTACACAATGCGTACGGCATCGACTCAGTAGGATGTAGGACCACCGCGAGCGGCGATGCACGCAGAAACACGTCGAGGTACAGAGTCAATAAGAGTGCGGATGGTGTCCTGAGGGATGGTTCTCCATTCTCTGTCAACCATTTGCCATAGTTGGTCGTCCGTACGAGGCTGGGGCAGAGTTTGCAAACGGCGTCCAATGAGATCCCACACGTGTTCGATTGGTGATAGATCCGGAGAGTACGCTGGCCACGGAAGCATCTGTACACCTCGTAGAGCCTGTTGGGAGATGCGAGCAGTGTGTGGGCGGGCATTATCCTGCTGAAACAGAGCATTGGGCAGCCCCTGAAGGTACGGGAGTGCCACCGGCCGCAGCACATGCTGCACGTAGCGGTGGGCATTTAACGTGCCTTAAATACGCACTAGAGGTGACGTGGAATCATACGCAATAGCGCCCCAAACCATGATGCCGCGTTGTCTAGCGGTAGGGTGCTCCACAGTTACTGCCGGATTTGACCTTTCTCCACGCCGACGCCACACTCGTCTGCGGTGACTATCACTGACAGAACAGAAGCGTGACTCATCGGAGAACACGACGTTCCGCCATTCCCTCATCCAAGTCGGTCTAGTCCGGCACCATGCCAGGCGTGCACGTCTATGCTGTGGAGTCAATGGTGGTCTTCTGAGCGGACGCCGGGAGTGCAGGCCTACTTCAACCAATCGACGGGAAATTGTTCTGGTCGATATTGGAACAGCCAGGGTGTCTTGCATATGCTGAAGAATGGCGGTTGACGTGGCGTGTGGGGCTGCCACCGCTTGGCGGCGGATGCGCCGATCCTCGCGTGCTGACGTCACTCGGGCTGCGCCTGGAACCCTCGCACGTGCCACATGTCCCTGCGCCAACCATCTTCGCCACAGGCGCTGCACCGTGGACACATCCCTATGGGTATCGGCTGCGATTTGATGAAGCGACCAACCTGCCCTTCTTAGCCCGATAACCATACCCCTCGTAAAGTCGTCTGTCTGCTGGAAATGCCTCCGTTGACGGCGGCCTGGCATTCATAGCTATACACGTGTCCTGTGGCACACGACAACACGTTATACAATGACTGTCGGCTGAGAAATCACGGTACGAAGCGGGCCATTCGCCAACGCCGTGTCCCATTTATCGTTCGCTACGTGCGCAGCACAGCGGCGCATTTCACATCATGAGCATACCTCAGTGACGTCAGTCTACCCTGCAATTGGCAGAAAGTTCTGACCACTCCTTCTTGGTGTTGCATTTGCTCTGTCAGTCAGTGTATTTACGTTTAATTTGTTTATCCTTATCTATTTTGTTCAGTAGTTCTGCGTATTTTTAACATGATAATGTGCACATTCAAACTGAGCACTTGATAGTCTGAAATACATTTTTTTATCGTATGGCTCTTACTGCCGGAAGTGTCCGATATAATCGCCTAGCTGGGTTCAGATCTTTCTGTTTCATGTCCATGGGTGACCTGAGCATTTGGATATGGGTGATATTGATAATGAGGAGCGAGGGCGTATATAGCCTACTCCTATCGAAGAAACCCAAGGGATCTGCCCAAGGCTTAACGTGCCCACCGATGGACGAATCATCATCATCAACGGGATATGCCCTCACTCCATTTGAACACAGTGGAGAAGTTTGGAACTGAATTCGGGATTTTGGGCCGCAGTATTGTGATTATAAATTGTATACCACCAACTCTCCTATCCTGCCAGCCAACATTCTGATGGTGATTTTCTTACACCAGCGGGACTCTAACCGGCTAAACATGGTATCAGGCCATGGCAACCAGGCAGACTAGTGTCAAATTAGTTGACAGAAAATAATTCTATTGGAATCCCACTATGCACAGAGAAAATTTCAGGCATATTTTGAAAACCAAATCTGTTTGTTTCCTTCCAAACCCTACGATTTGTAAGGTCTGGAGAGTTTGTCTTTTGCACTCCCTTCGTACTCCTTCTGTTTTCTTAGCCAAGTATCTTGGAAGGAACAGTTCTTTTTATATTTACCTAACTAGTTGACTAACTGACTAACTAGTTGTTCTTCTTTTCTTATAAATAATTACCCAGCGAGATGGCTATGTGGTTTCAAGCATGTGGCTGTTAGCTTGTATTCCGGAGACAGTGGGTGTGAACCCCACTGTCCGTATCCCTGAAGATGGTTTTCTATGGTTTACCATTTTCGCAAGAGTCTAATACTGGGGCTGTTGCTTCCTTCCTAATTCTAGCCCTGCCCTATTTCACCGACGCCGTAATACTTGATCCATGTTGGTGCAACGTGAAACAAATCAACAAGATTTAAACATTAATTATCACAACCAGAATGAAACCAAGTTCAAATTATACATTAATCGATAACCCTCTCTCAAATAAGGAATATTTCCATTTAGTTGAAATAATTTTTCCGTATTTGTGAAGCTATTTGTTCATAGCTTTTGAGCAGAGATGCTAACGCTAGGCATTTCGTTCCGCTGGCGCATAGCATTGTTAGCGGGCAGGCAGGCGATGAGCGATGCTATTCAATAACAGTGACGTTATGGTTACGTCACAGGCCTTGAGGGTTGGGCGAAGTTCTCCTACTCACTACCGATCACTGCGGCGTTACCTGAGTTTGAAATGAAGGCAGAAAATAATGAAGGAAATTTATACGTCAAGAAAAATGTTACCGGTATTTATTTCATTGCTGTTTACATATTTTGACCAGATACAATAAAGAGTTAGGTCCACAACCTCAAGTATTTTTGTACTGTAAGCAGTGAATTACAATTTTCACAATTATATTTTAAGAGATCCCTTTTTGCTGGCGAGATGTAGTGTTTACAGTGGGCTATGATATGGGCTAGAGCAATTTGTTACTTTCATTGACCTGACTCAGTCTCATCCTTGGCTTTGACAATATGAAAGTGACCGAGGTATGAGCGATGCTAGTAATACCATTCCTTATGCAGCCAGTCCCTGTTATGATTGGTGCGAAAATATCGCCCATAGGGTCGGTTGGTGCATGAATTTCAGTGGGCTTGGCAGACTGATATGCAATAGCAACTTTTAGCTCGGTGAGGAAAGCAACGGGAAACTACCTCACTCTTCATTTCCCTAGTATGCCTTTTCAGTGACGCCTAGGCTGTCTATGATAGCCTTTGGTGGAACTGTGGAGGATCAGACCAGCCTTCGGGCTGAATACCCAACATACAGTATTTTAAGACGTGCTTTAAAACGTTTCTAATATGATACGGAGTTAAGGTAGATAAACTGTAGTTTGTGGTTGCTTGGGTTTATAATCATCTGATAAACTCAGCATCAATCCAACCGTGCTTACTGGGAATAACATTAGTTAGGTTATTTATTTGAAGGCGTACTCTTCCCCCTTCAGGGGAGGAATGAAAACATGCAGTACTGATAGACGTATTCACATTGTTGTACTTTAATCTTGGATAGCAAGTGTCTATGTCCTCACTCGTGATGAAGCTCCCTCGCCAGTTAGAGGCTACTTATTATCATCGGATGCCTGAAAAGTTTTTAAATACAGTTTTCAGGAAATCGGTGAATATAGAAAGCCACATTACACCAGCACACTGTGTTGTATCAAGGTAAAGATGTAGATAATTTGGTTCTGGAACATGAAGAGGCTGTTGATGCTGATGAAATGGGAGACCCAATTTTGAGGTCAGAGTTTGACAGAGCTGTGAGTGACCTCAATAGGAACAAGGCACCTGGAATTGATGACATTCCCTCTGAATTACTGTCTTAGGAGAAACCAGCATGGCAAGGTTATTTCATTTAGTGTGTAAGATGAATGAAGCAGGAGAAGTCCCATCCGATTTTCGGAAGAATGTTGTTATACCTATTCCCAAGAAAGCCGGTGCTGACAGGTGTGAAAACTACCGCACCATTAGTTTAGTATCTCATGCCTGCAAAATTTTAACACGTATTATTTACAGAAGAATGGAAAAACAAGTTGAAGCTGAGTTGGGACAAGATCAATTTGGCTTCAGAAGAAATGTAGGAACACGTGAAGCAATCCTGACTTTATGTCTGATCTTAGAGGATCGAATCAAGAAGGACAAGCCCACGTACGTGGCATTCGTAGATCTAGAAAAGGCACTCGATAATGTTGATTGGACCAAGCTATTTATGATTCTGAAGATGATAGGGATCAGATTCCGAGAACGAAGAATTATCTACAATCTGTATAAAAATCAGTCTGCAGTGATAAGAATCGAGGGCTTTGAAAAAGAAGCAACAATCCAGACAGGAGTGAGGCAAGGCTGCAGTTTGTCCCTTCTCTTTTTCAATGTTTACATAGAACAGGCAGTAAAGGAAATCAAAGAGAAATTTGGAAAGGGAACCACAGTCCAAGGAGAGGAAATCAAAACCTTGAGATTTGCCGATGATATTGTTATTTTATCTGAGACTGCAGAAGATCTCGAGAAGTTGCTGAATGGTATGGATGAAGTCTTGGGTGAGGTGTACAAGATGAAAATAAATAAGTCCAAAACAAAAGTAATAGAGTGCAGTCGAACGAAGGCAGGTGATGTAGGAAATATTAGATTAGGAAATGAAGTCTTAAAGTAACTAGATGAATATTGTTACTTGGGTAGTAAAATAACTAACGATGGCGGAAGTAAGGAGGACATAAAATGCAAGGAAGAGCTTTCTTAAGAAAAGAAATTTGCTCACTTCAAACATTGATATAGGAATTAGAAAGACGTTTTTGAAGACTTTCGTATGGAGCGTGGCATTGTATGGAAGTGAAACATGGACGATAACTAGCTCAGAAAGAAAGAGAATAGAAGCTTTTGAAATGTGGTGTTACAGAAGAATGCTGAAGGTGAGATGGATAGATCGAATCACGAATGAAGATATACTGAATCGAATTGGTGAGAGAAGATCGATTTGGCTAAATTTGACGAGAAGAAGAGATAGAATGATAGGACACATCTTAAGATACCCAGGACTTGTTCAGTTGGTTTTTGAAGGAAGTGTAGGTGGTAAGAACGGTAGGGGTAGACCAAGGTATGAATATGACAAGCAGATTAGAGCAGATGTATGATGCAATAGTTACGTAGAAATGAAAAGGTTAACACAAGATAGGGTGGCATGGAGAGCTGCATCAAACCAGTCTATGGACTGATGACTCAAACACACAACGCCCACTGCTGCCACCCAATGTGTTATGCAGTATTTCAACCAGTTGCTTTGGCCTTGCGATATCACCACACTTTTCATCCATTGAGCACGTCTCGGACATTATTGGACAACAAATTCTGTGTCAGCAAATACCAGCATTAACCGTTGCTGATTTGACTTCCCAAGTGCAACAGGCGTGAAAATCCATCCTACAAAATAACATAGAACATCTGAACAACACGTTACACGTACGTTTGTGTGCTTGTATTCATAATCGTGGCGATTGCAGCTGTTATTAATGTGCCAAAATGCCACATATCTTCTCGCGCATACTTAAAACTATGACCTGGAGACTTTAATCAAATAAGTACGTTACCTAGATAGTTCCTTAGCCTAAATTGCATTGCTGTAAACTGATGTCGTCTTGACCTCCTTGGGATTTCATTTTCCTCCAATGTATTTAGCACCGAACCCCCGACATAACAAATATTTTCAGATACGCTTGTAGCATTATTGTTTATGAAAGTCTTGAGTAGATACTGATGTTTGAGGATTTCGGTATCAACACATCTTTGGTAGAAATAATTCTCTGTTTTTCATGACTACACTGCCTCGTAAAACTCTTTAAAGTTACAGAACTGATCTAATTGGCTGTCCGGCAAAGTTCAATTGCCTTTAGACAGTATTGGAATTACGTAATATTGTTATATCCAAAGAATTCTTCAGAGATTGGAACAATATAACAATCCATAATCAATACATTATATAAATTTAAAAATAGATGATATTTCGTAGCTGCTCACTTATACTTCAGCTTAAATTTTATTGCTAGTCATCATGTTTAAACTAGGTGACATGAATAAATGAATACTGTTCCTTTTTATGAATGTTATGAAATTAACAAGTATTATATCCAAATTTAGTATTATGATGGTCCATTCGAAGCCATACTACAGCAATTTTCACAGCTTCATTTTATTATTACACGTGTATCCTCCGTAAAGTTTCTCGGAAAGTTAGAAGCACATCTTCGTTAATCCTTGTATTCTATTCATGTAACCTAGAATCACGATTGCCTCTAATTAGACTCTGCTTGTGTATTTCCCTGTATTTGACTTGTAAACGAGAGTAGTTGGAACGGAATTACATTAGTTTGTCAGAACTGCTAGTTTGACGCTGGTATAATTCCATAGAGAGCGCAAGACGATGCATAGTGTTGCAACTTGATACATTTAGGCAACAATCAGACACATTCATGTCCGTAGGCTATTATGATGTAAATATCGGGAGTCTGTCCTCATGCATCATTACATCCCGGTCTGGCACAACGATATAACCAGACACAATTAGTTGCAATTGTGAGCCATTATACGCTATACTAGCTCGACTGGATGGTACAAAAGTATGTGCCTGAATGGCAATATCTATACTCATTACGGAGAGAGATATTTTATTGGTTCAACATTCTGCTGTGTAATAGTGATGATGAAAAATGTGTTGAAGTATTGGGATAAATATAGAACACTGGCTGACATATTAATACAGGTTGGGTGTGGTGCCAATCCCGGAAATTAATTCATCCGAGGTTCGAATTTAGAAGTTATAGTTCCTTTTTTAGCCTCTGTGGATGCATACCTCCCCCAAATGCTGGGAATATAACTTGCATATATTTCGAAGACTGAGATGTTTTTCGTCATTTTTACCCAGCACAAATTTCTGATCAATATAATCAGAGTTACGCATGCTAAAATAAAACTGGCAATTATGTCTGGCACTACAGGGAAAATATCTGAGGACGACCAATACCTCTGAAGTGAACTTTCTAAGGCGAGCAATAGGGAATACTAGAATATATACTCGAAATTAATACGTCTGAGAAGAGACTGGACAGAATTATATGATGAGTGTGGACCAGAGCTCGATTTAGCTCTTCTGTGAATTCGCACGCTCAAAATACTGTAGCTAAACTGCAACCATTCCCTTTGAAATATTATGATTTTCATCACAAACAATATTTAAAGAACCAGATAATGCGATTCATATTATTACATTTTAATCTAACAGTAATATATATATCGTAACTATTGAAACACATTTCATTGGTTGTTCATGACTGTTACGCCCCAACAATGGTTTCCTTATTAGTGTGAATACTTCGCTATCTTTAACCTAAAATTGGAACCAATACCGGATCTGTTTCTACTCTTGTTCCTGAGGTAACATTAAATTTGTAATAATAATCAGTACATTGTTACATCCCACTAACTATTTTTTGTCGGTATTCGGATACGCCGATGGGCCGGAAATTTTGCCCCGCTGGAGTTCTTTTACGTGCCTGCAAATCTTCCGGTACAAGGCTGACATATTTGAGCAACTTCAAATACCATTGGAATGAGCCAAGATCGAACCTGCCAAGTTGGAGTCAGATGGCCAGCGCCTAAACCGTCTGAGCCACTCAGCCCGGCACTAAATTTATATTAATGTATATACGGAGCAAAACATATCATAGTTCATTTTCATCAAATTTTACGGCTCTATGGCTAAATGGTTAGCGTGCTGGCTTTTGGTCACAGGGGTACCGGTTTCGATTCTCGGCAGGGTCGAGAATTTTAACCATTATTGGTTAAATCCGTTGGCACGGGGGCGGGTGTATGTGCCGTCTTCATCATCATTTCATCCTCGTCACGACACGCAGGTCACCTACGGACGTCAAATAAAAACCTGCTTCTGGCGTGTCAAACATGTTCTCGGACACTTCCTGCACTAAAAGCCATACGACATTTCATTTCATTTCATGAAATTTATGATTATGAAATAATACTTTGACCCTGAATTTTCTACTGTACCTGTTTTGAAAAAATATGTTTATGGACCGTCTCAAGTTATTTCAACGGCTACATATGCTTGTTCCTCAGAATTGTTAGCTAATTCTCACGTTACGGTACTGAAAATTATGTAACATCAATTAGGTTTCTGAATATAATTCAGGAATCCAGTGTGAGATTCTATTTAATAAGTCACACAGATACTAGGTCATGATTATGGCAATATTTCGTCATTGGGTTCAAGAGCGATACATTTTTTTCCTCTTTCAAAGTGACATAATTTAAAAATAGCTCCCTCAATCCTACGTCCAATATAATATCCTTTTGAGAGAATTCATGGGTGCCAAAATATCTATGTATCGTGCTGGGCAAATTGAGCAACTACGCCCAATTTATCTCGCAAAAGTTTTGAGGCATTGTGTATGAGACATGTCACTCTCGTAATCTGGGATAGTGTATCTGCCTGTTAACCAGAGAAGTCCATTCCATCCCCGACCATTTCAAAGATTATAATTCTGTACTGGGAGCTGGAACGTGGTGAGCCCAGTCACGTGACATCAAATAAAACGTTGTGTGATACGAGGGGCAGCGGACCCGGTCACAATAAATGACATAAGGATGTTCACATGCTGACTTGCAGCTAATCTGGGTGTGCAGCAGTCGTGTGGGGACACCAAGGCCCTAATAATAATAATTATAATTTCGTGTGGCTATTTCTAGCCGAGTGCAGCCCTTGTAAGGCAGACACTCCGATGAGGGTGGGCGGTATCTGCCATGTGTAGGTAACTGCGTGTTATTGTGGTGGAGGATAGTGTTATGTGTGGTGGGTGAGTTGCAGGGATGTTGGGGACAGCACAAACACCCAGCCCCCGGGCCGCTGGAATTAACCAGTGAAGGTTAAAATCTCCGACCCGGTAGGGAATCGAACCCGGGGACCTCTGAACCGAAGGCCAGTACGCTGACCATTCAGCCAACGAGTCGGACACCAAGCCCCTGAATAAGCTGTTATGTATCAGGCGTGTTTGTTTCTCTGTTTGTGTAAGAGTCATACTTCATCACGGTAAGTTAGATTCGTTTTACTTCTTCAAAACCGACACCCTACGCGAAATGTTTAGTTAGTAGGTCAGCTGCTGACTTCTTACCTTATTTCAATCTATCAGTGTTCACTGTTAAAACAATACGCACACTTCTCCGAGATAAGACACAGTGTGTTAATTAATCATCATCATCATCATCCGTTTACCCTCCAGGTTCGGTTTTTCCCTCGGACTGAGCGAGGGATCCCACCTCTACCGCCTCAAGGGCAGTGTCCTGGAGCTTCAGACTCTTGGTCGGGGGATACAACTGGGGAGTGTGACCAGTACCTCGCCCAGGCGGCCTCACCTGCTATAGTGAACAGGGGCCTTGTGGAGGGATGGGAAGATTGGAAGGGATAGGCAAGGAAGAGGGAAGGAAGCGGCCGTGGCCTTAATTTAGGTACCATCCCGGCATTCGCCTGGAGGAGAAGTGGTAAACCACGGAAAACCACTTCCAGGATGGCTGAGATGGGAATCGAACCCCCTCTACTCAGTTGACCTCCCGAGGCTGAGTGGACCCCGTTCCAGCCCTCGTACCACTTTTCAAATTTCGTGGCAGAGCCGGGAATCGAACCCGGACCTCCGGGGGTGGCAGCTAATCACGCTAACCACTACACCACAGAGGCGGACGTGTTAATTAATACACGTGATAAATGAATTAGTAATTTTTTAAGAAAATCGTGTAACGAAACCACAAACGTGAAGAAACACACTAAAATACATATTCCTCTTTCATTTTACACTGCAGACCATACTTTTCTTGTGCATACTTTGCTTTGCAATACACTACAGTAGTTTTCTCCAAGGTTTTTTGGTTTAAATCTGTGGCGTTTTTCTGTTAAAACTAGCCTCAATGCGCAGAATGATCTATCTACATCTACAAATATGACAGGACAGTACTTGAATTCGGGAATGAGTGTAGGTATTAAACATTCTAGGAGGTACACATTAGTGTCTGCCTGGCCGAGGCGGTAAAGGCGTGCTCGGTTCGTCCGGAAGGACGTGGTTTCGAATCCCCGTCAGGAAGTCGTAAAATTTAAGAAACGAGATTTCCACTTCTGGAGGTGCATATGGCCCTGAGGTTCACCTAGGCTACACCCGAAATGAGTACTAGGTTAATTCCTGGGGGCAAAGGCGGGCGGGCGTAGAGCTAACCACTGTACCCTATCAAGTGCCGAGGTTACGGATAGTGGAAGCCTATACCTTCCACCCCTTCAAGGGCCTTCGTGGCCTGTATGGAGAAGACTTTGCTTTGCTACACATTACCTGTACCAGACAAATACTTGTCGTAGCCCGGATTCCGTTTGAGAATATCACATATTTTGTTTTCAGGCGGAGTCGTAGGTTTCCTGGGATACCTAATTTTTACGTTTCACGCTCTCCATAATATCCAGCGAATCACCAATACGTGTTTCTAGATTCTTGATTGATTCTGGTGTGACTTGGAAGCGTGTCTTGATAAGTGCCAGTGAATCGTTTCATTGCCTAAAGAGTTCACGGCATTTAATTTACATTTTGTTGAAGACAGCTTGTAAAACACATTAAAATACGCACAATAAATGTCGAAAACATGCACAATAAATCAAAAATTTGAAATGTATGCACTAGTCTCAAATATATGCAAATGCGCATACATATGCACTATTAAACTTTATAATTGGTCGAATTTCGCCTTCAAATGCACTCCCTTGTCTGTTTTGGAGGTCGACATATCGGCAAACAAAATATGCATTTACATACATATCCAATGTCTAATAATAACAAAGTGTAAGAATAAAATTTGAACTGTACAGACAAGATTAGGATTATAATTTTAATCGAAACCGACTTTCAACCTATTAGGTCGTGTTACGTACGTTTAGTATGTGTTGAAGTCATGTTAAGTAAAGAACAAAAATGGCCAGCCAGACACCAGTGGGATCCGAACCCACAACCTCCCGATTTCGCGTCGGTTGCTCTACCAATTGAGCTATGGTGGCCTAGGCCATCTTTGTTCTGTAGGAAAGGATCGCGAAATCGGGAGGATGTTGGTTCGGATCCCTCTGGTGTCTGCTTGACCATTTTTGTTCTGTACTTAACATCTCTTCATCCGCCTCTGCGGTGTAGTGGTTAGCGTGATTAGCTGCCACCCCCGGAGGCCCGGGTTCGATTCCCGGCTCTGCCACGAAATTTGAAGAGTGGTACGAGGGCTGGAACGAGGTCCACTCAGCCTCGGGAGGTCAACTGAGTAGAGGTGGGTTCGATTCCCACCTCAGCCATCCTGGAAGTGGTTTTCCGTGGTTTCCCACTTCTCCAGGCGAATGCCGGGATGGTACCTAACTTAAGGCCACGGCCGCTTCCTTCCCTCTTCCTTGCCTATCCCTTCCGATCTTCCCATCCCTCCACTAGGCCCCTGTTCAGCATAGCAGGTGAGGCCGCCTGGGTGAGGTACTGGTCATACTCCTCAGTTGTATCCCCCAACCTAGAGTCTGAAGCTCCAGGACACTGCCCTTGAGGCGGTAGTGGTGGGATCCCTCGCTAAGTCCGAGGGAAAAACCGAACCTGGAGGGTAAACAGATGATGATGATGATGATGACTTAACATCTCTTCAACGCGTACTAAATGTACGTAACACTACCTAATAGGTTGAAAGTCGGTTTCGATTACAATGCGGTCGTGAAAATTCAATATTCATTATAATTTTAGTAACATAGGTCATATATTGTAACATAACTAACGATAGGGTATGTTTGAACTCGCATTATTACGAAGTTAGGTTATTCATGAAATGAAATGGCGTATGGCTGTTAGTGCCGAGAGTGTCCGAGGACAAGTTGGGCTCACCAGATGCAGGCCTTTGTATTTGACGTCCGAAGGCGACCTGTGCGTCTTGATGAAGATGAAATGATGATGAAGACGACACATACAACCAGCCCCCGTGCCAGCGAAATTAACCAATTATGGTTAAATTCCCTGCCTGGAATCGAACCCGGGACTCGGTGTCCAAAGGCCAGCACGCTAACCATTTAGCCATGGAGCCGGACAGGTTAGTCATACACTACGTCTAATGAATTGATGAATATAAATAATGGGCACTCAAATATTCTTCAAGGTTGACCTGAGAATGTCTTAATACAGCTATTTTATGTCTGTAATACTCGGGAAATTAAGTTCAAACTACTCCCTTATACCAGCGGTACGTTTATTAATTTATGGCAGATCGTGTAGCATCAACGACCCGGAAATATTTCATTGGTTGCTTCCCTCAATTTCACCTCCCCAAGAGTCATTGATAGTCGAAGGGTGACGCCTTTTCGTTCTTGGAAAATTAATTATCGCTGTACTTAATATTTACGCCAGAAGTCTGAAGTCGAGGAGACATGAATACGAAGGGAGAAACACAAATCTAATAATGACGTTGACGGAATTAAGGTCGCTCAACTCATGGTATCAGTGGCAAGAACTCAAGGGCGAATATTTTATTTCCTTCTGTTTCTTGAATGAACTGTATGCTATGCTTAGTACCAAGTAATTACTCTCAATATTCGGATTTATGACAGACATGTAAAAGCAGACTAAATAGTTTGATAGTACGTTTTTCGAAGGTAGAAAGAGTTTTGCATTTCTGGGACGGGATGGGATACTACAGTAATACCTGCGCTAAAATATTATTTTGCTGTTTATCCAAAGGACCATAGTTTGTACCTTTGATTTTTTGTTTGATTGCAGAAAAATTAATCAAACATTTTCCATGGGGGAATCGTTCGTCCCATTAGCTTGAGACATGTATATACCTCGGATTTATAAGGCCATTACATTAAACTTTTTAGGATTCTAAAATTGTCTCTAAAAGTTATCAAATAGCCAGTTAATATGCAATAAAAGCTCAAAATAGGAATTTAAGGACTTTAGAAAAGCCTCCCTACTAAAAGTGCAAAAATTGTAGCAATACTAATCAGTATTACGCATTTGACATATAGTGATGAAGACAAAAAGTTAATTGTTTTCAGAAACTGTTTTCATTTAGTATGAAATTACATTTAATTAATTATATATTATGAATTCATCAGTCTTATTTCCTGTGGTTTCTCGTACGTTAAATATTGCACTAAATTAATCATTTCACCAGTGAACTTAAAATAAACGACAATATTGCGGGGCTGAGTAAAAATATGGTACATGTAAGAAAATGAATAATACTTTTTGTCATAAATGTAATCCCTGATCTTAATGTCATAACCATATAGTACAATGGAAATGCATGAAAACGTGTCGAATAAACACATCTGAAATAGAGTACTACAAAAATTATATACGAACATCAAATTCTGCAAATTTTGCTAAATTTAATGGTGGTGATATTGGTGATTATTGTTTTAACAGTAAGTGCTACTAGGTAAAGGGGCTGCCTGGCCGAGGCGGTAAAGGAGTGCTCGGTTCGCCCGGAAGGACGTGGGTTCTAATCCCCGTCAGGAAGTCGTAAAATTTAAGAAACGAGATTTCCACTTCCGGAGGTGCATATGGCCCTGACGTTCACTCACCCTACACCTAAAATGAGTACTAGGTTAATTCGTGGGGGCAAAGGCAGCCGGACGTAGAGCTAACCGCTCTACCCCATCACGTGCCGAGGTTTACAATGGTGGAAGCCTTTACATTCCACTCCTCCAAGGGCCTTCATGGCCTGTACATAGGTGACTTGGCTTTGCTTTTCTACTACTAGGTAACCATCCTTGTTTAAAACTAGGATAAATGGAGAAATTCCGGTATTTCAAAGAATGAAGATATCGGAAAATAAAGGGAATAACAACAATAATAATAATAATGTTATTTCCTTTATGTCCCACTAACTACTTTTACGACTTTCTGAGAAGCCGACGTTGCGGAATTTATTCCCGCAGGAATTCTTTGTGCCAGTAAATCTACCGACACGAGGCTGACGTATTTGAGCACCTTCAAATGCCACCGGACTGAGCCAGGATCGAACCTGCCAAGTTGGGGTCGGAATGCCAGCGCCTCAACCGCCTGAGCCTTTGAGCCCGGCAAGGGAAGAAGCACGAAGTACATGCATGAGAAAGTATCCCTAGACCTCATAAACGTAATACTGCAGTGCCTCGGGGTTTGGTTTGGTTTTGGGGTTCTTCTTTCAATCGCCTCATACGACAGGAAGGGGATATGTACCATGAACGTATTCTATTACCCCTACCCTTTGTCGGTGTTAAGTGTAACTAGTACAAGTTTTTACTAAGCCCTTCAGTTTTAATTGCCAGTGCTATATAGAACCATACTTTTCTGTAAATTTTATGTGGTGAAACTTCCCACAATCAAGGTACGAGGGCTGTAAATAAAGTCGTGGGCATATTTACAGAACGCAATATTTAATGGACTAAAAAGTACAATTGCATTGCATTCCTTCTATGTAGTCAGCCGCAAAGTCTGTTACCTTTTTGCCAAATATCGGGAAGCCGTTGGGGGCCATTGGCAAGGCGCTCTCTGTTGATGACAGCAACGGAGCACCTACTGCGTGGACTGCAGATGCCTCTATGGATAATTCCCGGACAGTCCATCGATGAAACGGGACCATTTACAATATCAATCTTATCTTGAGGAATTGACGGCCGACGTGTGCGTTGCAAATCCGCAGTCTCATCCCGACCAGCACGAAACGCCTTGAACTATTGTGCAACCGTCCTCTACCCCTTTCAGGCCTGAAAGAAAATGGCAGTGATAATTTTTGTTTATACGTAAAAAACGAACTAAAATGCTCTAACTACATATACTTTTAGTTTATTCTACAAAATGAAAATTAACATCTGGAAAAAGCACCCGCACAATTGTGCGTGTCAGGACTTAATTCAGTACTTACAAAAAAAGAGAAATTACCTCAGTGCATATGAATGTAAATATGTACATGACATGATGTTCTATTTCACAGTGTGGAATAATTTACAGCAATTAAAATATTTGTTCAAACACAAGTATACATTACATTTTCTACACTGAGGAAGAGTTTTGCTTTTACAGCACTTTTGGCGGCAGCACCTTGTCGTCAGATCTGAAAGAAAACTGGAGGTGTGAATTTTTGTTTGTATGTCAAAAAATTAAAATTCTCTCAAATACACGGGTTTACAGTTTACTTTACAAAATAAGAACTATCGTCTGAAAAACAGCACCCACGCAATTGTGCGTGTCAGGATTTAATTCACTACTTACAAAAAATAAAAAATAAAAGTTCAGCTCACTACATGTGAATATACACATGCACATGATCAACTGTTCTATTTTACAGTGTGGAACGATTCTGAACAATTAAAATATTATACATTACATTTCTCACGAAGAGTACGAGTTCTGCTTTCACAGTTTTTTGGTGGCCTCACGCAGCACTCCCGCATGCATTGCCTGTAGGGAAACCTAGCCCGCGCAGTTGTGCATATCAACATTCAAAACCTCTTGGTATTACGTACGATGTTGTAAGTTCACAATTTACGTTCGCTAAACAATTTACACACTTAATTGATTACAGTCTGATATTCAGTAAAGCTTCTAGATTAATATGAATGCAATAAATAAATACTTACTTCCGGCATTACTGATTCCCGCTATCCTACCGATGAATTGTATTTTTAGATTCTTCTTCCTGTCCCTTGGTGATCAAGCGCTAAATGAAAACGACCGAAGTACATGCTACGTGTCCCACACAAGCACTGCAGTCCGATGTAGTGCCAGGAAAACATCAAATAAGCTCAGACATAAATAAAATACGAACCCGCACAATTGTGCGTACACGGTCTGAAAGGTCTGCTACGGTAACGCATTCTCGTTATAGGCTTCAAGTAATTCTCCATAACATCCTGATGCACTTTTGCCGCGGGCAACCTCGATTTTAATTAACGAACGCTGATCACCTTTTGAAACCATGCTTTAGAACGGTGAAATCGACACTATTCACTTCGACGCCACACAGCAACGACACTCCCAAATGGATGCCCGCCAAATTCACACTGCACCTCGACAACAGCGCCACTTGACCTCTCCCATATCCTATTTGCACATGCTCGATCTCCTTTGAGTGTCTAGAATCCGTTGCCACTACTTTATATAGGCCTACATCCCAAGTATTACGAAATCTTTGAAACAAATCCGCTCTATATCAAAACTTATCATTTTAGTTGTTCTTCTTCTTCCTCTACCATTCTTCCCATATCCTGTCGCCAACACCATGTGGAAGGATATGTTCACTATTACGAATTTGTGTGGTCTTTGGTAGTGAAGTGTGTTATATGCGTTGTGTGTATGAAGAGGAATTTGTTGGGACCAACATAAACTCCAAGCTACCGAGATAGAAGAATTAACACAATTCAATCAAAATCCCTGATATGGCTGGGAATCGAACCCTTTTAAACACTTTAAACCGAAGACCTTGGCGTTCGCCGTTCAGCCAAGCAGCCTGGCTAAACTTACCATTTCATACGTGCGCGAAAGGTATAAATATTACATATTTATATTAACTAAATAGAAGTAAGCAGTTTTTGCTCCAAAATCTTAAAACAGGTCGCAGATGACACCATCGAACCCGCACGAAACGTTCGCATTTTAGGTGAAAGATGAGGATGTATAACTTGTTTTAGTTTAATCATACAGTAAGACATAGACATTTTCCTTATAAACCTTGGTCTCGTTATGTATCATTGTATAGTTCACGCCTATAATACTGGCAATTCAAAGTACTATTTTTCTCAATACTTTGATACCGAAGTTGTTTGTTTGGAGAATATATTCCCAGTATAATCTTGACTGAAATAAAATATAAAAAAAATAATCTAAAATGTAAGATCTTGTAGCAGCTACGCCTTTTCTGTCAAATATTACTTCCTGTGCTCAGAAGTCAGAAGAATTTTGACACGCGACCTGATATGTAGCCCATTCAGGATGGCTGTAATGTTTACTTATTCAATAAGGGTGTTACGATCCGTGTAATAGAAGATAGTGGATCTGTGTTGAGCGTAGTTTTCACTTAGATTTTGATTGTTGGTACTTATTTCTTACGAAAATATAGTGACATTTATTAACTTCACTATAGTAAACTGCATTAGGTAGTTCAGGCTTGGTAGAGTGTTCAAGAAAGTAAAAGAAACTACACGGTTGAGAATAACAGATTCTATGCTGCAGAGTGAAGCAATTCTTTCAGCTTGCTAGTAGTGGAGAAGGAAGTCTGAATATCGAATCTCATGATTGTATTGTCCTCCTCGTCATGATCCTGCACAATTCTCTTGCTGATCTTGCTTCTTAGTTCATATTTTCCTAAGCTTTGATGTGTATCATTTAATACTAATATTAATATTAATTTAACATTCACCTAATTAAAATTTAACGAAATCTTTTCAGCTGATGGAGATCCTGATTTCATAAGTCATGCATACAAATAACCCATATAATATAGAGAGAGGTTTAGGGAAAAGATGAACTTGAATGTTGTGACACGTAAAAGGAATGGAGTCCGCCTCTGTGGTGTAGTGGTTAGTGTGATTAGCTCTCGCCCCCGGAGACCCGGGTTCGACTCCCGGCTCTGCCACGAAATTTGGAAAGTGGCACGAAGGCTTGAACGGGGTCCACTTGACCTCGGGAGGTCAACTGAGTAGAGGGGTGTTCGATTCCCACCTTAGCCGTCCTCGAAGTTGTTTTCCGTTGTTTTCCACTTCTCCTTCAGGCAAATGCCAGAATGGTACCTAATATAAAGCCGTGGCTGCCTCTTTCCCTCTTCTTTGTCTATCAATCCCTTCCGAAATTCCCATCCCCCACAAGGCCCCTGTTCACCGTAGCAGGTAAGGCCGCCTGGGTGATGTACTGGTCCTCCCTCCCAGTTGTATCCTCTGACCAGGACATTGCCATTGAGGCGATAGAGGTGGGATCTCTCGCTGAGTTCGAGGGAAAAACCAACCCTGCAAGGTAAGCAGATTAAGAAAGAAAGAAAGAAAGAAAGAAAGAAAGAAAGAAAGAAAGAACGAAAGAAAGAAAAGGAATAAAAATTGGCTGGAAGGTTATAGTTTCAAAAATGTAAAGAAAATGTCACTGCTTAACGTATTGTAAACATGTGCACAGAATCTCACTGGTCGGTATCAAATATTGCATCAGAAATGACAGTTTCAAAATTTCACAGGTTTTCAGCCATTGTCTTCCCTTAATGTTTTATTAGTCATTGAGACAGAGAAAAGTAAAATCATCAAGAAGAAACCTGCTCTCGATTAGAATCGTAAATGTTCACACCACGATCACTCGTTTAGTGTTGATGTTGAACGACCATGGTTGACCATTTTCACTTCTAGGCAAATACCGGGACAGCTCTTATTCGTAGACCAAAGCTGATTCCCTCCCCATCTTTACTCAGTTTCATTCACTATCATTCATTTCATATTCACTAGGCCGTCATCTGTGGTTGGCGTAAGGAAGTGCATCCGGTCGTAAAATCATGCTGTGTAATTCCATCTCATCTCATCCCTGACCCTGTATCAGGAAACGGGACTAAAGAATAGGCAGAAATACACGCTTCATAATCTACATCCTTCTATTACAAGGGTTTATCTCATTCCTATCTTCTTTTAATGCCAGTTTTATTTAAAATGCGAGATCTTACAGTTCGACCATGCTCGGAAACAGATACCGAATAATTTTCTCTTCTTAGGGATGATCTAAAAATGGGAGCATAATATACGGCTATTCAAGGTGTTAAATTAATTGACAATGGAGACATCTGCAGGGCACTGACAATTACTTGAATCCATCACAAGCGCACACTACTAGGTTTATCAGAAATTTATAAGTTTTAATTGAATTTTGAAATTAATGATCTTAAACAGTCTTGAAACGATAATTTTCTAACTGAAAATATGATCATTTCTGAGACTCGATTTTCTCCGATAGTAAAAGATTAGCGTCCAAATTCAAGAAATTATAAGAAACTACACGGTTGAGAATAACAGATTTTATACTGCTGAGTGAAGCAATTCTTTCAGCTTGCTAGTGTAAAGTTTGTGGAGAAGGAAGTTTGAATACCGAATCTCATAATTGTAATCTCCTCCTCGTCATGATCCTGCACAATTCTCTTGCTGATCTTGCTTCTTATTTCATATTTTCCTAACCTTTGCATTGTATCATTTATTCGAGAACTATTGACAGGATTTTTATGCACATTGTGCGGCATGTAATATGAATTTAACATTGACCTATTTAAAATTTAAGGAAATCTTTTAATCTGATGAAGATCCTGATTTCATAAGCCATGCATACAAATAACCCAAGTAATATAGGGAGAGTTAATTGAGAAGAAGAACTTGAATGTTGTGGCAAAGTGCTAAGCACGGACCTCAACTGCGAAGTGCGGGCATTCCCGTGCTGTCACTGCGCTGTGTAACGGTAAGTGATTGGTCAACGGGAGGCGGATAAGCTGGGCGTGGCTGTCGGCCAACTGGTTATAGAAACTCACTGTATGTTTTGTGGATCATAAGAGCTATCAACATGTGATACTAGCTGTTATATACTTGGGGACAAAACATGACGACCTCGCCTCATATCTCTACTCTCCACCAGCAGTCCGGTGTCTATCAGCGCCTTGTAGGATTTACGGCGCTGATATAGCTGAAGTTGCCAAATTTTCTACTGCACTCAACACTAAGAAAGGGTAAAGACTGAAGAGAGTGTGGAAGAAAGAGGTTTGGCAACCTCTACCCACCATACAAGGTTCACATAGAACTCGTTAAATCAGCAGGGTGCGGGATGTGATTGACAGCTGACTTCCAGCTCGCTTCCAGGAACTGAGGCCGTCATGTTTTGCCCCCAAGTATACCAGTCGTTGATGGGATAGACAGTTGGAATATGCAAGATTGCATTTTTTGTAGACCATTTTTGAGCATTCAACAAAACAGCTGAGACTTTGAAATGTGCGACTATTAGCTTAATGTCTTCATGGTTTGAGGTTTCGTTTCTATTGGTAGGTAATGAAACCCAATGCTCACTTTCAGGCTCCGGAATCGAAGATTAGATCCGAATTCAACTTGAATGGCCTCGGGTGAATATGAGGATGGGCTTTTAAAAGTAAATCTATTGAGGTACAGTGAGTTTCTCTCATCGGTTGACGGTCAGGCGTACCCAGCTTATCTGCCTCCCGTTGACTAATCACTCCCCACTCCGCGGCTCAGTAACAGGGACAGCAATTCGCTCGCTTTATCCATGACATGAGACAACAATTCAAATTAATAATTAATAAAATAAGTATTAAGACAATTAGTAATTAAGAATTAAGAAAATAGGCTCGTACCGTATGCTAGGAGAAGTTGGAAATATTCTCCTTCTGCATCCTCACATTTCTGACATCGTCTTTGGAAACTCCGATTCACGCTTTCGTAGCCCGCCTTCTGAGCTCTTCGACACCCCGGCTTCTTGTCCAAGTCGTCTTAGGGATTTTTCAGGCGTATGTTCTAATCTTTCAGCGATTTCATTTACTTTTCCTCGTTAAGTACACGATTTTTAACACTTCGCTTTTTATCGTGTAAATAGCCAGTTTCTCTCAATTTGTCTATGAGTTTTCGCACGGGCTCTCTATGTGGAGGGCGTACACCTGGAAATTGTGTTACAAATCGCCTAACGACTTCCCTGCAAGACTATGTTTTCAAATAATTTCTTCTTCTTTCCTAGCGTTTAGTCCAGCATAGGTGCAGGGTCCGCTTCCGTTTTCACATAATTATCGCACAAAAATACCCTTTCCTCTACCGTGTACACATTATGAGAATTATACCCCGAAGTAACACTTCACAACTTGACAATCATTGGAGTGACAGATCATCACTTAATACATGTTCTAAGCACGGACCTCAACTGCGAAGTGCGGGCATTGCCGTGCTGTCACTGCGCTGTGTAACGGTAAGTGATTGGTCAACGGGAGGCGGATAAGCTGTGCGTGGCTGTCGGCCAACTGGTGATAGAAACTCGCTGTATGTCTTGTGGATCATGAGAGCTATCAACATGTGATTTGTGTCCTCAAGGCCGTACCTTTTCAACAATAATATTTTATACTCATAGGATCAGTTGTGTTACAGTGTCAATTAGAGGCTCAGTGAACAAAGCGAGCTCAATGAGCTCATCTCGCATAGTACACTTCGTTATACCACCGACATCGGTTTCCTTATCTCCACAAACCTTTTAATAGTGCTATTTCAAGAACCAACCAGCCTCTAGGCCAGGGATGGCGAACCTTTTCCAACTAGTGTGCCAATTTAAGTCTGGTTCATTATTCTTAACTGCTTGCTGTGCCACTTGTTATTTTCTTTTAAGGAATGGCTAAAAACCCTCCCCCCCACCGGCTTCCTTTCTGAATTCCCCATTATGTTTCATAATATGTTACTTATTCATTTAGTCATTTATTTATTTACTTGTTTATTTAATATATATCTTGTAAATATATTTGATTGCATGATTCGTGGTTGTATTTTGCAAATACATTAAAATACATTTTTAAGTATGTAAGTTTGGAGAATACCTAACATTACTTGTATAAATATATATAATAAGTTCCCATTGTAACATACTTAGTCATCACAAGTTATTAGATATAACAATTAAAAATACTAATATTGCTAATGGACTTCAAGTGAAATGTCGTTCTCACATTTAGTACCCATGTCATTTATATTAGGTTCATAAATTCTTGTCTTCAATACCACCCAAGAAACACTTAGATCTGAACCGAGACGACTTCTAACTGTTGACTTCACAACTTTTATTGTAGAAAATAGCTGTTCGTAGGCATATGATGACCAAAACAAAGTAAGTAATATTGTAGCAAGTATCTTCATCACCGAGAATTTTGTGGGATGCTGTCCCATTGTTCAGGTATTAAGTTGTCTGGCTTCTGGAGAGAGTATCCACCATCAACAGCACAGTCTATTTTCACCCATGATTCACCAAGTACCAAGTTGTACGAATTTGTTCACGCAGCGTTTCACATTCAGCCAACTCCACTTCTAAATGGTCAGTAAAAATTATCTTAATGTCACTAATTTGTGCAATATGAGGTTTTGTAATAAACTGCAATGTTTTCTCCAAATCTCGAAATTGGGAAAATCTCTTGGAAGTTACTTGCTTTGAATTTTGTGAGACGCCCACATACTTCTTACATATACTTTCTATGCCTTCAAAAGTTAATTGATTTGCAAAATTTGACATCAGTTCAAGTTGTACTTTAAGTGAAGGAAGGTACTCGATATTCCTTGTTTCAACATCCCTGACGAATACACGTTCTCTCTGGAATGATTTTATGATCTCAAACAATATATCTGCAGTATGTCCTTTTCCTTGTAGTTCCTTATTCATAACATTGTATATTGCTTTAAAATCACGAAGGAACATTCATTCGCACAGCCAAATAGGTTCCGTGAGTTCTGGGAATTCTTGGTACTTTTCTATCATTAAGAAGCGAATTTTGTCCAAGAATTCGACAAGCCTCTGGTGTAATTGCCCACGACTCAGCCAGCGAACATTATTGTACATTACAAGTACGCCACAATGAGATTCCAGTTCGTGTAACATTTTCAAGAACTGGCGATTATTTAGAGCACGTGCAGTTATGAAGTTCACAATTTTAGTTACCACCGAGAGTACTCTTTCAAATGATTCCATACCTTCCGTCGCACATAGGGCTTCCTGGTTGAAACATACGATGGAAGTGTAAAATAGGATGTTTAATTTTTTAAAGAGAAATTTCAGAAACCCATTATGAATAACCACCATACTTGAGGCAATATTCTGTAAGTCAAACCCCATTATTAATACAAGTTCTTGCTTCACATCCTTCGTTATATTTTTACCTATTGCCGTATTTCGTAAACTCACAATTTAACTAATTCCTCCCTGATCGCATTAACACAAGAAAATCAGACAAACATAGCAATCCTTTCTTGTAAGGTCACATCCGTGTTTTCATTAAGACATACGGAATACATCTGGGAGATATTCGAATCAGCTTTAAATTGCTCTGAAACATCTTCACTCATTCTTATTATTCTACCCTTGACAGTATTTCGGATGGGTGGCTGGCATTTCTTTAATTCTGTTAATTATTTGTTGTTTTTTAGGAATGTCTTCGATTAACGTATCGGACGTCAATAAGAAAGTCTCTTTCAAGAACTCACCGTCAGAAATCTGTTTCCCATGCTCTAACATGCACTGAGACAGATGGAAACAACCGCACTGATATTATTCCTTGGCCTGAAAGATGATACAAAACAACTAGTTTGTTTTGTGTATTGTCTTCTTTCTGCAACTGGCATGGAACGACCATTTAAATGATTCATCTCGAAATGGCGCTTTACATTAAATGTGCGGAACACGACGGTTTTCAAGCACAGGCAACACAAAGTTTTATTGCTTCTTTCTATCGCTCCGAATTTCCTTGTCCGCTGTTCTTGAAGAATCCGGTCACTAACTTTGTTAAGTTTCTGTTTCTTCGGCACCGAAAACATGTTTGTGAGGTCTGTATACAAACGACATTCAATAAACAGTTACACACAACGAATAATTACGCGCTACTGGCTACCACACACAAGTCAAACTTCACTCACTGACTGACTGACGGCCAGGTTTTCTATATTTATTTCTTACACGTCAAACACTATGACTATACGATCCACGGGATATGTACAGTCTGTAGTACAAGACTTCTATAAAAATTTTATTATGTTCAAGTGGCGTGCCACCAAAATCGTGTTCGCGTGTCACTAGGTGACACGCGTGGCATAGGTTCGCCATCCCTGCTCTAGGCTGATAATTTCACAGCCAGGCAGCAATGGTACCCGTCATGAATGAGTTCATTGACTTCGTACACTTTCAAAAAACAGATCTTTACAATCCATTCAGAAGACTATCGTAGTTCCCAGTTAAATCCAAAATATCTCTTCACCTTTCGCCGAGGTAGTGGGTATGCAGTTTGGGCCACGTACCTGCCAGCTTGTATTGCGGAGATAGAGGGTTGGAACCCTACTATCGACAGCCCTAAAGAAATGTTACCATGGTTTCCCATTTTCACACCAGAACATTGCTGAGGCTGTACCTTAAATAAGACCACAGTAGCTTTCTTCCAACTTTTATCCCTTTTCTATTCCATAGTTGCCATAAATCCCACTGTGTCGGTGAGACGTAAAGCAAAATACAAACTGTAAAATCGTCACCTTTCAGCTGTGGTAAAAGTATTATTATATGTGGAATTAAGTAACGTTGACCAAATAGGTCTCAAGCTATACGGCTGCTATACGTAATAGTATACTTATCGCCCCCCCCCCACCCTCCCCTGAGCCGGTGGAATACATCCATTTTCTGCTCCTCGTAAACTGAGAATAACAGGAGAATATTCAGGTACTCAACTAGAGAACGTGAGTTGGTAACCTCGCGGCCTCTACCTCATTTTGGCGGTACATCCTGTTACATGGGTCAGTCTACTCACTTTTAACATTCATAACGGACTGATTGTACTGCTCTCCAGCAACGAAATCGGAAATCTGCTGGAACGGATATTATTGCTGTGTGCATTTTATTTTTCCGGGTGACTCTGAATGCACCACCAGAGATATTTATAATGCAGGAGTGCCAAAGTTGTTTGAACATCCTTCAAAATATAACTAGCTTAGCCGGAATCGAACCTGCGAACTTGATATTATGAGTCATACACTACCATCGATCACTGAGGCAGCTAGCTAGCGATTGTGGAATTAACACTAGATTCTATCCGGGAATAGGTTCTTTCTTTTGTTTTCTTTGTTCTTGTTTTTTATTGAAGAGCCCGACACAAGCAAGAAGTGGAAACAATGTTAATAATTTCGTGTGGCTATTTCTAGCCGGGTGCAGCCCTTGAAAGGCAGACCCTCCGATGAGGGTGGGCGGCATCTGCCATGTGTAGGTAACTGCGTGTTATTGTGGGGGAGGAGAGTGTTATGTGTGGTGTGTGAGTTGCAGGGATGTTGGGGACAGTACAAATACCCAGCCCCCGAGCCATTGGAATTAACGAATGAAGGTTAAAATCCCCGACCCGGCCGGGAATCGAACCCGGGACCCTCTGAAACGAGGGCCAGTACGCTGACCATTAAGCCAACGAGTCGGACGGAAACAATGTTAGGATCAGCTCGGAAATCTCCCGGTTGTTAACCCACACTCCCAAGTTGAAAACCCTCAGGATAGTATTGCTGAAATATATCCATCCATGTACAAATAACCGGCCCATAGTTTTATTTTCGGATTAAGAACTAGATCATAAATAAAATAATTCTTATTATTGTTTGCCAGTGCAATGTGTTTCCGGTAGATAATACATGCGTTGCCTGAAAGCACGAATCATCTGCCATGTTAGAGATAAATCTCCTCAGATAAACAAACAAAGCAGCTTGTCCACTTGGAGAGAACTTGGGCCCACTTTGAATGAACTCCATACCCTATAATCTGAGAGGTGTGATTTATGTCTTACTGTGTAGCAGTGGACTGCCTACACATTCTACCTTCCCCACTAATCTGCAATATAATCATATGAAAGCAAGCTCGGGATTTGAAAGTCCATTCAGCAGTCTCCCCCATTCTCAATCACAACGTGACGTGATGGTGCTAAGGAAGGGCCCTCTCATAGCCCGGGCTATGCGATAGAGATATTATTAGGGAATGGATGGAGCAGGGCTGATGTATGCATCCTCTTCTTCACAATGGACGCTTGTGATGACTCTGTGATGATCAAGTTTGTTACCCTCTTCAGGTTCAGTGGAGCACGAAATATCACACCACCCGGTGCACCCCGCGCTGTCTTCCACCCTCCCTCAGCTCCTGCTTTCGTCTTCCCTCTTACAGTCATGTCGAAAACTTGCTTCAAGATACTGAAAGCATAAAAGTTTCGTAGTCGTAAATCTCTGCGTTATTCCCATTAAAAAAAAACAGAATTAAATAATAAATATACACCCTATAGTTATTATTAATTACAGTGCAAAACACCCAGAAGTCCCACTGAAACGCTGGATTTCATGAGATATCCGGAGTTAAGCAAAGTGTGGTATCACAATTTAGATGAGTAGCCAACGTAGTCATTTCGAGGTGTGGGATCGAACTGGACATCCACCTGCATATAAACTGCAGCTCAGGACGCCTGATCAGTAATTCTGGATTGGTTTCATGTCTGAGTGGTCAACTTCTTGGCCTTCGGTCTTGGGGTGTCAGGTTCGATTCCAGACTATACTGAGGTATTTGAAATCTGAAATATTTAGTTCCCTTTGTTCCAGAACTGGGTGTTTGTGCTATCCCCAACATTTCTGCACCTCACATGCCACACCAACACTATCTTCCACCACAGTAACAGGCAGTCTCTCTCAAGAACTGGAAAAAGCAGCTCGATTTGTTCTGGGTGATTTCAAACAAAAGAGTAGCGTTACAAAAATGTTGCTAAGTCTTGGCTGGGAAGACTTGTGAGAAAGGAGACGAGCTGCTCGAGTAAGTGGTATGTTCCGATCTATAAGTGGAGAGATGACGTGGAATGACATCAATAGACGAATACTTTTGAGTGGTGTCTTTAAAAGTAGGAATGATCACAATATGAAGATAAAATTGGAATTCAAGAGGACAAATTAGGGCAAATATTCGTTTATAGGAAGGGAAGTTAGGGATTGGAATAACTTACCAAGAGATATGATCAATAAATTTCCAATTTTTTTTTGCAATCATTCAAGAAAAGGCTAGGAAAACAACAGACAGGGAATATGCCACCTGGGCGACTGCCCTAAATGCAGATCAGTAGTGATTGATAGTGACTGATACACAGCAGATGCCGTCACCCTCGTGGGAGGGTCTTCCAGGTTACCTACAGTCACAAGAAATAATAATAATAATAATAATAATAATAATAATAATAATAATAATAATAATAATAATTGTACCGGGCGGTACACCTCTACTCTGTTTATTTAAAAGTTGCGCCAGTTGAAACTCCTCTTCTGGAGGAAGGTTGAACTTTATCTATTCTATTAATTCTCTACTTTCTCAGAAGATGTCACCACGTGGAAAATTTTGAGTTTTTGAACTGTGTCACTTTTGATGTGTTTTTGTTTCGCTTGAAGTAAGAAGTGTGAACTTTCTCTTCTAGAGGACACTACTGAAGAATTACAATAGTGCAACCTAGTGCGAAATCAAAGAACTATTTTGTTGGAGAAATTTTTATTTCAAAAGTTTGTTTCTTGTTAAATTTCTTTCTGTTATTGTTTAAGTTGGCTGTATACCCCTCTTTTTCCCCTTAGTTTGGATCTAGCCAATCCCGAATTTCTTTAATTAATTTTCCACCAATAATGTGTTTCTTTTTCCTCTATGTAGGGGTTTCTTTTCCCGAACCAATAAAGATTTTGTGGGAGGGTGTTTTATTTCCCCTAACGCCTAGAATCTTCCGCGAGAGGTTATAAACTGCTGATTTTGGGGTCTCCGGGCCACTTCTGTTCCATCTTTCGGTGTATTAAGTACATAAGCAGGAGGCGGGAAGCGCCTCTTTCCTCGGCAGCGATCTACTACCAGGTAATGGCCTATTAATATCTTCTTTTCTTGCTAGGTCGGCAGTTTAACTCTCGCGGCGGGTTCGAAGCGTTTCCCATCATGTAACCTTTTCCTAAAATGTAACTACTCTTTTCTTCTTTTCTTGTAAAGTTACATATTGGGATAGAGAGTGCTAACCCTCTCGAGCTCCCACTCACATTTGTTTTGAGGTGAACTTATTTTCTCAAACTTTTCTTCGTTTATGTAATGTAAAGTGTTCTTCTCTAAGTCACCTCTGTAGTATGGGATTAGCCCTTGCGTTAGTGGCCCAGAGCCAGATTAGGTTTTAAAAGCAAAGTGTATTAGGAGTGCAAGTTCGCCTCCTCTCAAGTTGTATTTTAGAGGTCATGTATTAATCTTTTCTCACCTAATAGACCTCAGTAGGTTGGGTATTTTACCCCTGTGTATATGTCCTTTGAGGACAACTTGAAAGTTGAGTTTGGTGTGGCCTGGGAGAGGCTTAACTTTAAGAGCGAGTGGCTCTTTTCTAAAACTGAGAGTTGTATGCCTCGAGGAGGCTTTGCTGTGTAATTTGGAGCAAGGGCTCCAGGGTTTGAGTGGGGTCTTCTGCCCCTTTTGTTGAAATTGGTATATCGTAAAGTTGAGCTAGTTGCTCAAGAATTGTGTTTTCAGGGCTCGAAGCCCAAATTCTTTAATCCCTGTAATTGTACATTTCAAGTTGTATTTCGGCTACTAAGTACCTGTTCTATTTGTTGTTACCTAATTTTGAAAAGAAAATATAACCTTGTTAAATTTTTAAAATTTAATTTCTCTTTAGTAGCTTGAGACCTATTCACCACCCAGCACCTTCTTTCATGCTTAACTACCACAAAAACTCGGTAACAATAATAATAATAATAATAATAATAATAATAATAATAATAATACACAATTTTTATGAACTGAATGCTTGCCCCAAGGTGTATAATGAGCTTACCTACCTCTTACATAGAGGCTCTGAGTTCGATTCTAGACCAGGCAATGGATTTGAATTCTGGTCCAAGGGTTGGAACAAGGTTCTCTCAGCCACAAGAGGCCTACTGAGGTGCTGTCTGATATGAGAGGCAGCGGATCCTGTCAAGAATATGAAGCAACAAGGCTTGAAGAATGAGTCGTAGTACTGGTCACCACAACTAAATCAAAAGCGAACTTCTACACTGTGGTATACCATTGAGAACCATAATATTTGAATACAGTGATTTTCCTGTGAACACCAGCATCTAATATTGAGCATGCTAACGGGACAATATACGTGAAGTTTACAACATCTTGCTAGTCTGGCCCCGAAGTGGGACTGATTTCTCGTTAGCGTAAGTGACGTTTTAACTGACATCCTGTGTCAGTGTGGCATGTAGATTCAGATAGCGTGTGATTCTATTTAATTGAAGCTGTACGTTGAATACTCAGCCCGAAGGATGGTTGCTTCCTCAACAGCTCCACCATCAGCTGTCATGGATATCCTATGTGACACTGAAGAGGCGTAAAAGAGAAACGAGGAGTGAGATAATTTCTTGCTGCTTTCTTCACCGATCTAGAAATTATTAGGTATAAGTCTGCCACGCCCACCGAAATTCACAAATCAACTGACCCTATGAAAAAAATGTCGTATGGCTTTTAGTGCCGGGATATCCCAGGACGGGTTCGGCTCGCCAGGTGCAGGTCTTTCTATTTAACTCCCGTAGGCGACCTGCGCGTCATGATGAGGATGAAATGATGATGAATACAACACATACACCCAGCCCCCGTGCCATTGGAATTAACCAATTAAGGTTATAATTCCCGACCCGGCCAGGAATCGAACCCGGGACGCTCTGAACCGAAGGCCAGTACGCTGACCGTTCAGCCAACGAGTCGGACTAACTGACCCTATGACCGACATTTTAACGCTAAGGTGACTGCTGGCAGGTCAGATAGTCTACAGGTATTGGAGTCTCACGTGGTAGGCCTATATATGACTTCTGACACTTCAGCTCTCCGAACACATAAAATTATTGAATTCAACTTATAATTATTGTTATTATTAAGAAGGAATCGGTCGTGGTGTAGCTTACTGCAGTTACGTCTAGTTCATGAACCGTTGGCAGCAGCTGAGTGACGTATCAAGTGGTCCTGAGAGTCAGGAAATCAGTTGCTATGGAATAGATCTGTGAATCTGGGACATATTCTGGGTCACGGCCCTCCTTGTGCCCAGGCGGCGAAGAGTATACACTACCCCATAGGTCCCTAACCTATTAGAGGATAGACATTCTCTCTGGAATTTTTGTGTAAACAGGGTAACATCCTGATTTTTAAAAAATTCCAGAGCTCGGTATTTTAAGCAAGCCTAGGGCTATGGTGGAAACAAAATTCCACTTCCATTTGACAGGCAAGGGCCATTTCTTGGAAACTACTTGTCAAACGAAACGGAATTCGACGGGGAGCTATCAATATTAATGGGGCTGCGTGAATATACGAAATATTATCCGCATGCGCTCCGCATCCGTGAATGCTTATCCGCAGATATTGTCAGTAATTAACTACAGTCTATTACACCTAAAGTATTGCAACGGATAGATCTTTTGGCATAATACAATAGGCCAGATAGCCTGATCTAGACCCCTTACAGCCACAGGTTGTTGAGGGTTTTCCTCTTGCGACAACTAATGACATATTGACCTCTGTTCCTTCATTCCACTAATTGCGGGCAGGATCCAGAGAGGCTTGGGTCAGATTTACGGCTTTATGACCGCAAGGCTATTTATATATACCACTTGCAAGGGTCGGCTAACCCCAAGAAAATATAAGAGTATAACTGAATGAAAATCAATAAATTTCCTTATTCAGAAATTATCAGCAAATTTATCCGCACTGCCATACAGTTTGTATCCGCCAAGACACTGACTTCGCGGATATCCGTGCAAGGCTCTACTTATGGAAGAAAGGAAGTAAAACTAGTTGAGTTTGCAAGCAGAATGTGTTTGGATGTGTTAGGAGTTAATGACATTCTGGTAAGGGGAGATAATGAGGAAGATATAGGAGATTATAAAGTCTTATTATCAGGGGAAGGGCAGAGTGTTGGGTAGGAACCTTCATCAGCAATATCACTGCACTCAACATAGTGTGAGTAGATTTACCAGTTGGAAAAATTAGGACGAGAATACTTGTCTCAGTCTATTCACCAAGTGAAGATGCAGATGAAGATTAGGTTGACAAATTTTATGAAGGAATTAGTTAATTCGTGGTCAGGATCAACAGCAAGGATAGTGCCAGTAGGCGATTTCAATGCTAAATTTGGGAAGAGAACTGAAGGACATGAAAATGTGATGAATAAATTTGGGGAAGATTGCGAATGTATTCTACAGGCATAAGGCTGTTCACCAGTGTACATTGTAGGTATGAACACCAAATCCATAATAGACTGATCATAACAGACTTTGAATTCAGGAAGTCTGCCAGGAATGTGCTGGTATTCCGGAGGCGTTTTGATAACCTTACTTCTCTGTTCAACTCTTGTTTCTTTATAATACTGGTGTTTTTCAGGAGACCAGACCTTGTTTACCCATCAGTTGTTTCTTAATGGGGGCTTCTTGGTTTCCCTACACGTGCGAGTGAATCGTTGTTATCTTAGCCTGTCGGTACCTCTATGACGTCGTTTTTCCCGATTTAATTTCTCCTGGCCAACTTCCAATAATGAGAGGCTATTATAGTTTGTATCGGGCGTTGGAGTTTGGTCTCCTGCTTGGCCCGTTGAATTTTTTTTCAATTTATATTTTACGTCGAGGTTCATTTGATGATTGAGTGCAACCAAGTAACCTCTGACTGTTTTAAAGCATAAGATGGGACATTGATGTTATATCAAAGGTACAAAGTACGTTATTGCAAATGCACGACAAACGCCCTTATCAATGCGACATCTTGGAAACTATTGTACAACGAAGTCGTAAATACGTTTCAAGTATCTTATGCCCTCATTGAAAACTGTTCTGAGGTCCTAGTTCTGCCTTATAATTTCCTTGCTTAAATTTTTACTTTGAATTAATGTTGTATTTTCCCTTTATCCGTTTCCTTTCCTTTTGGTTAGTAAGGCTAGTCATAATGTTCGCGTTTCTCTTTAAGTTAGCGGGTTCATTTTCAAGCTGTCTTAAGTTTGCCTTGGATGGGGATCTGCGAATCTGTATTCGCTATGCTCATACCTCTAAATTGGGTCCAGGATTACGCTAATGCATTTATCTCTGCTATATCAGAGGTTTCGAGCGTATGGCCAGTAAGGGTTTGTTATACGATTTTTTTTTGCTAGTGGCTTTACGTCGCACCGGTACAGATAGGTCTTATCGCGACGATGGGATAGAAAAGGGCTAGGAGTTGGAGGGAAGCGGCCGTGGCCTTAATTAAGGTACAGCCCCAGCATGTGCCTGGTGTGAAAATGGGACACCAAGGAAAACCATCTTCGGGGCTGCCGACAGTGGGATTCGAACCCACTATCTCCCGGAAGCAACCTCACAGCCACGCGCCCCTAACCGCACGGCCAACTTGCCCGGTGTTATACGATTCACCTCTAAGGAGTGTTGACAGGGAGGTGAGACCTGAGTACAAAAATGTTCATTTTTCTGGAACAGTTTTAAGTGGAGGTTTATCTTCTATCTCAAAGATGTTAAATAAGTAATATCACTAAAACAATATACCCCTCTAATATTGTTCAAAGTATGAAGTCAACATTTTATAGGTTGACCGCTTCTAAATCACAGAAATTGTGTAAGAGATAGGGTTATAACATATTCCAATTCTATGGGATTCAAATGATTCATAACCGTTTGACATATGAACTGAGGGTGTGCAGTGGTTTAGAAGCTCAGCCGACAGTGAACTCTGCAAAAATTAACCTTTGAATCATAACTTTCAGTTTTAAACCGTAGCAAGGCACTGGTATCTTGCTATTAGTCTATAAAAATGTAGACAGCATTGTGAGTTACCGTGAAAAAGATCAACTTCCTTACCCTGAACAATTTCCGACTAGTATAACAGCACGTGGAATGAAGAAATGTACAAAGGTACAATAACCATGTCGCTAAGAAATCTATTACCGTCCAAAGGCACCCACAAAGAAGACTTAAGGAATTAAATTGTAATATAATAAGGGCAACTGTTACAGGTTGTATAACTACAAAACTACTGTTATCTGCAGAATGAGACTTATCCCTCTGACATATGCATGCCATTTTAACTAGGTCTTTAAAGAGCGAGATCATTTAGCTCATCATGTATTGCATTACAAAGACTATTTTATTATTATTATTATTATTATTATTATTATTATTATTATTATAGGTGGGAAATAACTAATAAACTAATTCCTTGATGGCCGAGAATGAGAATTTAAAATACTTCTCTTCTCCGTTACGTTCTATGAAACATAGTATACCGTTACAGTCCTTAAAATCGATTTGCAATTCGTGACAGAACAGGGAGTGGAACCACCGATGTTATACCTTTAAAACACTTCTGTTAGGGTAGATACAACAAGAAGATTTGAAAAATATGAAATGTTCTTCATTGTATATCTTCGTCCATGAAGACCATAATTCCTAAACAGCCGCTGCAATGGTAGGCGATAAACTTAGAGTATACATGTTCATGGAATCTGACTGTTAGCGAATGTAGTCGTTTGGAACTAAGGAGCAAACTGTATGAACATCGTTAGGCTTCTCGAATCTCATCTTCCAAGTGCAAGGTGTCTTAGTTTGTTGTCCCGACTTGCTAGAGGTTGGCTGCCGGTGTTGAAATGAGAGCGGGGTGGGGTGGAGGGTAGTAGACATTATGGCGGCAGGGGATGCGAAGATCATCTCCCATAAACTGGTTGACTAACTTGCCACCACCTTGGGCGAATTGGCTAGTTCCGAGGAAATTACTATTCCCACTCCTGCAATTGTCGTTTAGCTTGCCACCTTAATAAAGAAGGTTTACAACCAAGTAAAAATGAATTTAAAGCAAGTCGAGATACGCTGTGTTTCTAGCTATGCCTGTATAATTCTAGGAGTTAATGTGGATTTTAAGACATGCTCTTATGAGTCTCAAGATTAGTACGTAGGCTCACTAAGTAAGCTTCCTTACAGGTTTATGTTAATATATCTCCACTTTGTTTTTAAATCCAAATTACTGTGATTTACGTTTATACTCACGAACACGAAGTGATTTATAAATAAGTAGAGCTCATCGGAATACATCTGAAGCTATAGTTCAATAAGATGTCTGAGTGCACTGAAAAAACAAAGTATGTATTCACGAATGCTTGCTAATATACGATATGTATCTGAGATGCTTTCAACGAACGTCAGGATACCCATTCTGAATGACATAGAGACGGATTTTTGTACCAGTACGTAGAGATGCCTCGTCGGTAAGAAGATGAAACCACTGGTCGTCAGATCGATTTCCTTAGAGCAGAATTCTTTTAACCAACGTGTTGCGACCCAAACACGGGTCGCCCAGGCTTCGGAATGGGTCGCCGTAGCTTCCCGAAGAAATAAAATTAATAACGGTGAATTACCGGTGTATTACTTCTTATATCCTAAAACATTAACAACTACGTTTTTTTAACCAACGATAATGACATTCCACTCTATAAAACAGTTGTTTGTATGAAACAAATCTAATACTGTTCGACGAAATACGTGTGTAGAAGGCAGACGTCTGTTTGGAGCTTCGGCTACATTCCGACCAGATTGTCCAGATTACAATGATGTCTGTGTATTCGTCGCTGGTGAACACACTAGCCATTGCCGATATGCAGGCAGCAAATAAATTGCTGCTGTACCATACACCAGCCTAAAACTATGCGGTGGAAAACGATGTTTTACTAACGGAAGGGGTGCATTAGACCGGTAGCGCTGAGTAACATGCTACGAGCGACCGTCCGGTTGTTATCCCTTCGTATTCTGACGTAACCTACCCGCTGGCAATAGTGCCCCTGTGAAAATCGGTTGGTAGAGATCCCTTTCATTATTTGTGCATGCGGGACATTTATAAGTAGAAAGTACGGTGCTCGCGAGCCTCCTGGTATATAGGGTGCAGATTCAGCTCGATCGCGTGCGGGTAAGGAGGCTAGACGAGACGGACCACTCCTCCTACTTATGCGGTGTTGGAGGTGAAGAGTGAAGGAGTAACCCCTAGTACAAGGTCCAGAATTCATCAAATAACTTCGAGTCTGGGTCCAGCTGCAGTTATACCGACAAGCTTCATTCCGTTCGTAGGGAGCACTGAAACATTGGCATTGTCCCAGGGGAAAGTAGGTGTGTGCTACAATTAGTTGAAATTCTCCTCAAACAGGAAATAATTCCAAGCGTGAGAAGGCGTGGATAAATGTTAGCACTTCACATAACTTGACTAAACCATGTTTCATATTCAGCACTTTTATTTCCTAGAGCTTAAACGCCGCACTAACTCAGTTTAGTTCTGTGACGTAGCATTTTGCTAGTTTTAAATGAGGAAATCTCAGAAAAACATATTCAAGGCTGACGATGGTTCGACTCGAATTCATGATTCCCCGAATGCGAGCTTACAACTTCCCGACACGAACTACGTAGTCAGCTCGCCCGGTCATAATAAAAAAGTAGAATCCATTATTTTTATTAACCCATGAACTTCCGAAATATATCTACCATGAATATTCCTTCAAAGAAATACTTATCAGAATAATTACGATACGAAATATAAACAATATTGTAAAAAATAAGGTTCTTAGATAGTTTAATTGGGGCCATTCTGAAAAATTGGAAGCGAAGCTCTACGTGAAAGAAAGTTCATTTATTCTATAAATCTTCACTAAGTTGTGTTAGTTACGCAATAACCAATTTGAGGGTAATTTTACATTCGGAGGCACAAATAATTCTGTCGATGAAACTATTTATATGGTATGTTTAATAAACTACGGAGTGAATTCGAGCACACGATAATTTTTAACTTCGAAAGTATGGACTAAATAGGATATTTTAAATGCGTCAGCTTATTTATGACCTGACAATGAATGAATTAGGAGCACTGCTTTGTTTCTTTCTTGGAAAATATACTAATGACATATGTATGACTTCTTGAAGAAAAGTCTCCAATGGAGGTGACTACAACACAGCTTGTGAAACATCATATAACTCGAGGGGTTCAGTAATGAATTTCCGATAAGAGTGATTGGTTACACGTCAGATATTCCCCCATCCTCCCACCCAGCCTGAGAGAAGACTTAAATAAATCGTACTGAAAGACCTAAGGAGTGGGACGTTTTAGAGAGCATGCGCACCAGACACATATCATCCCAACCTTCTCCTAAAGAACTATGAGTAACAACCACACTTTCTTAAATGAGATCAGTTAATGCGAAAACCATGTATCTGTCGTCTTAATGCCTTAGCTGTTGTGTGTAGAATGCACGTGCCCCTCTTCGCATGCTTTGCAGTCCTCATACAACACACTACAGAAAGGAAGTTTTATTTTACTTTGAGGGAATGACACCCAGATTCAATTACCTAATTACAAAAAATGGGGTAGTATTGGTCTGAGGTAAGTCTGTGTTCTTTTACTTTAGTAGGGAACTTTTCTTTCTTGTCAGAAATTTCACCTGAAAGTATGAGACACATTTTCACGTTATTATTGTATTAGTTTTCATTAATGAACTCCAATTAAAATGTTTAGAATTAAATAAGTACTGTCTACACTGTAGGTAATAATATTAAATCTCCATTATCTCATTGCAGTTGTTAAAACTTTCTGGTAATCTAGAATGGCATATTTATCATTATTTTCTTAAAACAGAATGTTTTTCTCTTAAGTTTCGACATAGTTAATTTGTAAGTGTGAGGTTCTTCAGCTAATCGAAACTAATTCATTATCACAAGAATTTATAATGTACCCGAAGAAGAAAAACCTTTATCAACAGATTGTACCTAAAAAATATACCATTAATTAAGAACAGAATGATATGTTTCGTTATTAGAACATCGTCAGATTGGAAAATTCTAAATTCCCATGGAAGGAATTAGATATTTCTCACCAATAGAGCATGTCATAAATGTCAAAAACATATCAGATGTAAGGCTTTTCAGGCGTTTGCTCTATTAACCAGCGTTTCGTCTTAGGTCTGACACTAGGCTCATCAGATTGGGATGTATCAGACCCTACCCACTGACGCTGGGGTATATGCAGGTGAACTTATCAGAAGCCCTTATAAGAGGCACAGTCTGATAACTGCATATGGGAGATAAATCTCCACAATGGAATTATTGCCGCCTAGCAATTCCGCATGGAAAATTCTAAACTCCCATGGAGGGAATTAGATATTTTTCACCAATAGAGCTTGTCATAAATGTCAAAAACATATCAGATGTAAGGCTTTTCAGGCGTTTGAGTCTAGTGTCAGACCTAAGACGAAACGCTGGTTAATAGAGCAAACGCCTGAAAAAGCCTTACATCTGATGTTTTTGGCACATCGTCAGATCCTATCAAATTACGCTTTGATTGTTTTCGATATATATTATGAATTTATGGATATTACTATGAAATGTGAAAACTTTTATGTTTAAATTCTGTTTGTACCCTGCAATAGTTGAATGCTAGAACTTATCAAGTGCTCAAGCTGTGCTTCCTCTCTCTTTGCTAGTCCAGCAAAGAGTACAAGGTGGTGCAGTGCTTTGTCGTTGGCACTATAACAGCACATTATTATTGTGTTGGGGACTTCAATGTTATTTTGTATTGATTCTACAATGTATCCTTCAGCCACAGTAGTGGATTTCCTACCTCCATGACGTTTTAGTGTCGTAGTATCACAACCAACATTCACTAAAATTGTCGCCGAACTCCTGCGAAAGAAATGCTCTGTGTACAAATTGGAGTAGGAGAGATTAAGATACATTGCTATTCCTTTTCCGATATTCCGCACTTTATTTATGCCAACATTTTTGACAGTGTACTTTCCATGCTGGTAATTTATAAAGAAGTATGGAGTGGAAACTTCTGGACGTAGATTCATAAATTTCTTGCATATTTCATAGTATTGTCCTGTTACTGTAAAGGTTTGTCCTGATTTTGTCTTTGTGTTTGGGATTGCAACTACAGTGGCTATTCGGATATCTTTCACACTGTAAACTTTCAAATCATGTAATTCATGTCTCCGCATGCTCCCATAATTTCGAAAGTTGTAGTTACCTGTAACAATATCAATAACGTTATATTTGGCCTCAACTGTTTCTGCAATTATACCAGTTGTAAAACTGCTGAAATTAAACAAAAATATACTTACTTTTATCTTGAGGTATTCAATGTCTGGTGCGTCATTTAAGAATGCCTTCAATTCTCCAGGTGAAAATGTTTTGGACTTTTCCGCTCTCTATCCCTCCGATTTACGTTTTAGTAGGACATTTAATTTTGAGTACTTTCATGTGTCAATTAGGTTCGTAATATTTAGCGTTGACTTCATAATCGAGTAGTGGCTCCACAAGGTTGATGATTTCATCTTTAGTGACAGTTCCTCGAAGTAGAACATCAGCACATTTTCTGAAAAAGATTATATATTATTTATTCTTCTTCAGAGCCTCCGTGGCTCAGACGGCAGCGCGTCGGCCTCTCACCGCTGGATACCGTGCTTCAAATTCTGGTCACTCCATGTGAGATTTGTGTTGGACAAAGCGGAGGCGTGACAGGTTTTTCTCCGGGTGCTCCGGTTTTCCCTGTCATCTTTCATTCCAGCAACACTCTCCATTCTCATTTCATAGCATCTATCAGTCATTAATCACTTTGGGAGTGGCGACCCCATGGTACTAACAGCCTATATATGCTTCATTCATTACATCCCTGACCCGGTCAATGACTGGAAAACAGATTGTAGGTTTTCATTTTCAATTTCTTCTCCAATCCATGAACTGCCCATAATTTGTCGTAAATTTCAGTAACTTTTGAAGAAATAATCTTTTAGTCACATTCAGAGCTTTTGCGGAAATTTCCGGTGGTTTAAGTCCAATGTTGTCACTTGTGTTCGACATGTTTGATTTTGGAAACAAGTGCGAAGCAAGTGCGTTGAGTGAAGGTGTGATGCTATCCTTACCTAATTGGTCAAACAGTTGTATCACAATGAAAATCTGAACTCTGATTAGTGGAGAACCTGTATCATAATGAAAATCTGAACTCTGATTACTGGAGAACCTATATCATATTGTCGCTTCACCGGTAAAAGGTTGTAATCCACAAAGCTCTTCCTATCGATTATTCTCCTTAAGACTGGTCACGCCTCCCAGCCACACATGGTTATGCTGTCCATACGATATTGAAACTTGAACTATAATGAGGCTCATTAAGATTTCGTTTTCTGGCATATAATATTCATATTTTGGCATCATCGAACATAAATGATATTATACTCCTCATTATTCGCTAAAATGCGTAATATATACGCTATTCAACTATCTCTTGTTTCAGGGCAAAGGTTATATTATGAAAACCATGGATTTAAAAGTAACATTTATGGCAATCAGCTGGCAGAGAATCGCCAACAGTACTATAGACGTGGATGATAATATATTAACCACGTTATTGGTTTCCGGAGACTTTAACGTGCAGCAATTTGGTCCCGCAGGCGTTATTTTACGTGCCAGTAAATCTACCGACACAACGCTGACATACTTGAGCACCTTCAAATAACAACGGCCCGAGCCGAATCGAATTCGCTAACGTGAGCAGAGAAGGCCAGCGCTCTACCGTGCGAGTTATTACTTAGGACTCTCAAAGTAGACTGGCCGCTCGGAACGGAACTATCTAGAAGCCCATCGATTCCTATTTCTCATCTTGATTTTCCATATTTTTGAAAACCGTTCTTAATGGCAAACGCGTAAACTTGCGATCGAATGCAAAGTGGGGGTCAGAAGGCCAACGCCTCAACCATCTCAGCCACTCAGCCCGGCCGCGATGGACGGAAACACCTTTGAACGGGTGTCACTTTTCAAGTGCCTTGAATGCTGGCTAACACAAGAATGGAATCTGGATGTGGAAATCAAAACCATAAAAGGCACTGTAAGAAGTATGTTTCTGAAATTAAGACCGTGACCTCCTATTTGAAACTCTTAAGGGTGTCGCAAAGGGTAATGTGTTACGAGTGCTGTTTAACGTTGTCGGAAGATGGGCACAAAGGGCTTCGTCAATGAACCGACTGCAAAGCTTTGAAGTGTGGATGTGTTGCAGAATGTTCAAGATCCCTTGGGTAGACCATGCCACCAACGAGGATGTACTATGTCGTGCTAGGAAGTCATGGGATTTTTCAACCCTTGTAGAAAGCTTGGAAATTATTTCGGTCACATATCAAGAAATAACAAATACGGCCTGATAAAACTGACTATAGAACGTAGGATGCATGGAAAACGAGGACATGGACGAGGAAGATTATTCCGAAAATGGAACCTTCGACAATGGTTCGACATCCATGGCTGCGCAACTCTGATGCCGAAAACGCTAACTTTCTGTGAGGAGACACCAGAAGAAAAACATTATTATATTGTAACTTTCAGTCCAAACAGCCTTCGGTCTGAGGACTAAACATACATACATGATGCAAAGGACATGAGCAACAATTTACCTAATTTTAACAATCTTTCTAGTCCTAGAATTGACAAGGGAGAGGTAGTTGATAGAATGTGCATATTTTCCGTCTGCTGAGGAAATGGACTGTATAGTTTTTATGGCATTATACACGACTTTCAAATTGTTTAGATTCTCCTCAAAGTAGAGGATTTTCATTGGCGAGTTCGAAAGAAAATACACTAGGGGTGTTAACTGTTTCAAGTTTTCTAAAGAGTTGTTGTTAGTACGCTCGCTCACAATTACGCCGACAATTTTCCCTTGTGAAGTCTGTGGTGGAACAGGACGCCCACGAACATTTCTCTCAAGCCTATCCCACACATGCTCGATGGGTTTAAGGTTGAGACTCGCTGCTGGCCATTCCAGTTCTCGCAAGACAGCTCTGGTGATGCGCGTTACATGAGCCCCGGCATTGTCCTGCTTGAGTACGAATTCAGGGCCAACACCGTATGTAGCAACCAACACATGCTGTAGCAGTATCTGCTCAATGTACCCCACAGCAGTAAGGTTACCACGGACGTGGACAAGATCCGTACGGCCATCAATTCTGATGCCACCCCACACCATCACAGAACCTTGTACGAATCGGTTGCCTTCCTGGACAATATTTGGCATGTACTGCTCACCACGGCGTCTCTATACATGTTGACGTACATCACGCTGTGTCGGGGGAAATCTAGACTCGTCTGCGAACAACAGTGGTCTCCATTGGCGAAGTTGCCAGTTGACGTGGGTACGCGGCACTCGGACACGACGTCTGCGTCGTAAGAGCACTTCTTCTAACCTGTTCCTTACTAAGTGGTCACACAACGCGACTCCAGTGACCCTCCTGAGGTCTTGTTGCAGATCTCTGGCAGTTATTGAACGACGCCGCAACGCACAGATGGTCAGATATCGGTCATACAGTGGGGTTGTCATTCGTCCACGACTTTGTCCAACCCTCGTTGTGCACTGGCCTGTCTCATTGTAGCGATTCCACAAGCGGTCAATAACTGACGGAGAGACATTGAGATCCACAGCAGCACGACGAAAAGTCCATCCTTCCTGGATGAAAGTAACGGCCTTTGCGACTTGAACCTCGTTAATATGTCTCATGGGATGTGCTGGTTTACCTACAACGTGCTCAAATGACCGCAGTAGTCTGTGTACCTCACCACGACACACGGACTCACCGCTATTCACTTTGTTTCAAGGGACCACGTGACAGTTTAATGCCTGGCTACTTCTGCAGATGGAGTATAACTTCGATTTGACGTACGCTGTGTAGGTAAGGTCCCAATGTATGCTGCACGGCCATTGGAACTCCATCTACCAAATTAACGTTCATATACCAGACGTTAAAAAACATGTTCCCCTAATTTTTATGAACTGTGTGTAACACTAAATATTTTATTATTTCCTTCATTTCCACTAGACCAATACTTGGCCCAAAAAACAGTGGTTCCAAACATGGTGGGGGACGTGAGTGATTTCCAAGTGGGGTACAGACAACATAATCGGAAAAGAAAAGAATCATATTACCCGATGAATGGAGAAATTAACGTACCCTTGATACGGTAATGAACTGAGTGAAAGATTCCCTTCCCAGGGACACATAATACAGGGTTTGTTTCGGTATTCCCTTGTGGGTAGGTTTGGTAGAATAACACCGATGGTAACCCCTGCCTGTTACATGAGGCGATTTGTGCACCAGGCTTCTAACTTTATTCTATCCTATCCGACCTCCATTGGTGATCAGCTCTTGTTCTTTTCCAATTACGGTGGTATTTGATCATTCCAGCCCCAGGGAAACTTTCTTTATCACGCCTTTCGTAGCCCTTGTCATTCTTTAGCCGATACATTCACTTTACGAAGTCTCGGATCCCTTCTATTTTCCCCTCCGATTAGCGTTAATAGCGAATTGTTTCTTAGTTGTACTTCCTCTTAAAACAATAATTACCACCACCACCATCACCCCCACCGCCAAGACCACCATTTCTTTTGGTAGCCTCCTATCTGTTTTAATAGTTTTGTTTCTGAGCGGCTACATATTAAAGTGCAGGTCCATTTCTTAAGGTATGTATGTATATCAACCCCTTAATTCCATTACCTGATACGGGGTCTGAGATGAGGTTAGATGAATTTATATGGCATTGTTTTCTGCAGCCGGATGCCCTTCCTGGCGACAACCTCAGTTGAAGACCTAAAATGAAATGAATAATGGTGAATGTCATATGGTAAGCAGGTAGAAGGAATCGACTGTGGCCTATGAATAGGAACTGTCCCGGCACTTGCCTGGAAGTGAAAATGGGAAACCACAGAAAGCCATTCTTAGGACAGCCGACAGTGGATTTCGAACCTAGGCGTCTCTCGAATGCAGAGCTTGTCTCCATAGTCGTAGCGCATTAACAAGCGCTGCCACTCCACTTGGTAGTTCATTTCTTGAAGACAATTTTTTCTAAATCAGGTAAAATAATGTGAGTGGAAGTAATTACTGTAAAGTAGTTACATATCAATTTAAACTTCACCTCAGGCCAACTATTTGGAATTGAAGTGGCAGCTTGCTACTGGCATTTTTTTTTTTTACTTTGAACCATTACCATAACAATCTCCAGTTGCACGATTATTCTTCCACTAACGTGTCTCAATCATGTCCTTTCTGCAGTACACCCTTCTCCAATAAATAAATCCACTTTATTCTCGATCTTCCCACAGGTCGACTTCCATCCACCTCCCTTTCATATTCCCTCCTTGCAGTTCTGTTATCTGGTATCCTATTAATATTTCCAAAATTCTCCGGTTTCGATTCCTGGATTTTGCTGAGGTGAGAATCCCCTATTGCACTTGTATCTAATACTGTCATTTCTGATCTTGTACTTCTTGGTCTTTAGTATTACGGTGCGAAGGACTTTCAATCAGCTGTCTGGAGTTTAGGAATTTCCCTATTATCCATTGTGGTGGTTTCAAAGCGAACATTAAAAAATCGGTGTACAATAAGTCTTTTAGAGCTTCATCTTTGTTTTCATGGATTACCGGTTCATTCCACAGTAGCCATATTACTGATGGAAGAATTGTGCCACCTTCTTGATTTGGTTATTCACCTCATGTTTTTCCAGGTTGTCTTTTGAGAAAATGTTGCCCAAATACTTGCTATCTGAGACGATTTTTAGCTTTGCTTCATTGAACTTGACAACTGATTCATCTCCTTCCTTCAGCACCGCCATCACCCCTGTTCTTGTCTTGCCTATGTTTATACGTCGTGGCTCTTAAACTCATTACCCTACTTTTGCAGTCTCTCCTCCAATTTCTCCACTGATTCATTCTAGGTGGCCAGGTCATATTCGAATATGAAAGCTTGCAGGTCATCATATCCTTTTCTTTTAAGTGTGTTCATTATGACACCATGACCTGCTGCACTCCACTCTTCGTTTCTAAGCAGTCAGAAAAATCATCACCTCCTCGAACACAGGTTCTGATTCCTCTTTACAACATGTTCCCTCCTTGTACTATTATTCTTCCACTAACGTGTCTCAATCATGTCCTTTCTGCAGTACACCCTTCTCCACTAAATAAATCCACTTTATTCTCGATCTTCCCACAGGTCGACTTCCATCCACCTCCCTTTCACATTCCCACCTTGCAGTTCTGTTATCTGGCATCCTTTTAATATATCCAAAATTCTCCGGTTTCGATTCCTGGATTTTGCTGAGGTGAGAATCTCCTATTGCACTTGTATCTAATACTCTCATTTCTGATCTTGTACTTCTTGGTCTTTAGTATTATGGTGGGAAGGACTTTCAATTAGCTGTCTGGGGATGTCTCGCACCTGCAGTTCTTTCATGGACTCCCTAATTCTTTTCCCTATACTCTGTAATAGGCTTTCTCAATGTCCACAAGTATTAAAAACAGAAGCTTGCCCTCCACGCAGCAGTTGCCCATCAGCATCCTAACGGCAAATATGAGACCTGTAGTTGCCCTTCTTGGCCTAAAATAAAACTCTTATTCTTCCAGAAATGGTTCGACAATATCTCTGGATCTTTCTGTTGCGTTTTAACAGTAATTACAGACCATGATTTCTAGATTTCCCAAAGCAAACATTTCCTCCCTTTTAGCAAAAAATTCTCTGAAACTCAAATTTTGTGCAACATTAACTGTACAATACGACATTTGTGGTTTGTGAGGCACACAACAAGTAAAGAAAGGGCTACAGTGATGATCGGAGTTGATATGACGGAAATCGAAACACTAAAACTTCTAGTGATCGGAAAATCGGTGAAGTCTCGCTGTTTCTCGGGTGTGAATTAATTACCGACCAGGGCACGAAAGCAACCCGCGAAGTCGCGGATGTCAAGCTCCATTTACGAATCTCGGCTGCGTGGTATTGACGAGAAGTTTCAACGTGAAGGGAGGATAGGTTTGCAGTAACAAACAGAAGAGACAAACGATTTTTTCCAAAGGTGTTTGCGGAGGTATGTTTCTTGCTTCTCTACTCTATCCTGTCTTATAAAAAGTGACTATAATAAGGGTTATAATTAATGTGATGCCCTAATATAGAGATTGTTTACATATTTTTAAATACGGATAAAGTATAATATATTCAGTATAAGCCTATAGATAAATTTGATTCAGTTACGTGCTATATGAAGATGATGATGATGCATTTTGTATAAAGCGGCCTAACATCTAGGTCATCGGCTCATAATATTAAGAAATATAAATAAATTTAAAAGTTCAAAATCATCCACTGACCAGAATAAAAATTTACGATGAAGGATGAATGGATGGATATGAATATAAAACAATCAGTGGATCCGACCCAGAAACTATCATAAACAATAGTATTACTGACCAAGAGACTGCTTCTAAAGCACGATCCCGAATCGAGTATGCTTTTGTCTAAAGGGGTCCAAAATCCAGGTCAGTCGCCCTTCATGATGGTACTTATCGCTAGTAAAGTAGAACCATTGTATTTGTCATGTTGCGATACTAATCAAAATTTGCGTAGACTCATGGTGTTCCACACATTATGGTACTACTCACAAGTATTGTACGTGGCATAGGTAACGTAGACCTATGGTGTTTCTCACATAATGGCGCCATTCATAGGCAACGCAAATGCATGGTGTTCCTCACCTAGGTGTACTAATCACGGGCGCCGGTATTCCCGTGGTGTTCCTCATGTAGTGGGTACTAATCACAGGCAACGCAAACCCACGGTGTCACTCATATAGTGGTACTAATCACAGGCAACGCCAGACCCGTGGTATTTCTCACAATGGTACTAATCACAGGTACTGGAAACCCACAGTGAACCACACTATGCTGTTTCTAATCACAAACCTATTGTGTACCTAATACTCGTATAGTTGTACTACTTTCAAGTAATGGCGACCCATCGTGTTCCCCGCGTGATGGTACTAATCACAAGTAGTTTCATGGTTCTAATACAATCATCCCTTGGTCACCCGTTTTAGTCGCCTCTTACGACAGGCAGGGGATACCGTGGGTGTATTCTTCGTCTGCGCCCATCACCCACAGGGGTTTTACGTGCTATACATCCTCAAAAACAATATTCTCTCTATCTCAAAATTTCGATAAGTCGAAATAAAATTTGGCTCCCGAGGTGATTCGAAATATCGAGGTTCTGCTGTACTCGTATTTCAAATTACATTCTTGCTACAGCCGCACAACCAAGTTTTCCTTAGAATTAATTACTGTACTATTAGTTAGTTTGAATTATTGCACATTATTCTCAATTTAAAGTTTTCGCACAGTCTACTATATACAGTCACGAAGCTCTGATGATATTTTTCATCCGATGCGACTACAGCTCTCCAAGCGGCGAGGTAGAGGCAACTTGCTAGCAGACAACAGGGAACAAATTACCACTACAATCTAAAATGGTCATAACTTCTGAACCATTCATACAAATAATGTCCTGACAAGGTTATTGTAATCCTTATGAAATAGTGAAGGAGGTCAAACATTTTATTTCGATGAGGAGTTCGAGGATAATATCGAAATATTTATTTAATCTATAGGAATTATTTTTCTTTACCGCGGACTATAATATAAAATCGCTTCTAGAGGGCAACCGGTTCGAAATAGGTATATACCATCCCGGACTTTTTTGTAGAGGTTTCTATGCTCTACAATTCGTGCACTTACACTTGGGGTGTATCGTTGACGGTTCACGCAGCGTAAGCCAAGAAAGCAAGCGACCGACCGACATCGAACCTGCCAAGTTGGGCTAAGAAGGCCAGCGCAGCGCTCTACCATGGTAGTCACTTGCTTTCTCGGCGTACGCTGCGTGAACCGTCAACGATAGACCCCAAGTGTAAGCGTAAGAAATGTAGAGCATAGAAACCTCTACAAAAAAGCCCGCGATGGTATATAACTATTTCGAACCGGTTGCCCTCTAGAAGCGATTTTATGTTATAGTCCGCGGTAAAAAAAAAACATAACTCCTTAAGATTAAATATATATTTCTATATTATCCTCGAACTCCTCATCGAAATAAATTATTTGACCTCCTCCACTATTTCATAAGGATTACAATAACCTTGTCAGGACATTATTTGTATGAATGGTTCAGAAATTATGACCATTTTTGACTGTAGTGGTAATTTGTTCCCTGTTGTCTGCTAGCAAGTTGCCTCTACCTCGCCGCTAGAGGTGCTAGTGTCACTCCAGCTGTCAAGTGGATGAACCTTCCTCTTATTAGAGCTTCGCGACTGTATATATTAGACTGTGGTTTTCGTAAGAAAAATTATTTGTAATAACTGTGTGGTGGGAAGGGAGGTGGGAGACATGAGATTTGTAGAACTTCTCCGAAAGGGGTCGTCAGCTGGAAATGTTTAAGAACACTGCTTTAAGAAACAACAACCATCATCATCATACGGATAAGAGTAGGCCAAATAATGATAGCTGTTCAACCCACTCAGTAGCCAAGAAACCCTTTGCCAGCCCTGCAAGGAGAATGAAGTTATTTCTTTTGTTCTTGGATTATCCTTCGAAGGGGAACCTATTAAGAAATAACAGACACCACAAAGTCAAGAGCAGTTCTGTCGACCTTTTCAAGTAGTCTGGGAATATGAAGTTCATGAAGAAGTGTACTGGGTCTCAGCAGATGGATTCCATATCCGTGCCGACATCGTAGCGTTCGACTCTGTATCACGCAGTCAAGCCGTGATTATCTAATTATTTTTCCTCTAATAAAATATGCAGTTCTTTATTCGTTGGAGACTTTTATGGTGTGGGTGGATCTTCAGATATTATTTATATCTAGTTACGTGTCTCAGTGGATTCCGTGTAATAGGAGCCACAAAAAGGTATGAGAGAACAAATGACTGCATTTAACTCGTTGCCTAAGCATTTTAATTGTACAATAGCTTGTCGCATTACTATAATAATTGCAAAAGTTGCAGCCTGTCTAGGAAAGGAGGAAGTGCATGCTTTTAAATAAGCTGGTTACACTTCTCAAACTTTGTAATTACTCGTTTTATGATTTAACGATTCCAAATCACCGTTCTTTTTCCTTGCATGTTTGCATGTTTTGGCCTATTCATGAGAAAATTCATGTATAATGCATATTTTGAATTTTGGATTTGATAGCGAATATCTGGACGTTTATATTGCATAATACTTCTCTTTTGACTTTGGCGCATGTATAATGTTTACTTGAATTATAGTGCCTTTTATGAATGTTAGTTAGCAGAATTTTGGACCGTTTTTCCACGGTATACAGTACACTGTGTCTATTATTGAGAGACAGAGAGAAATATAATGTATTCCTGTCATCTACCTGACAACTAAAGTTAGTACATACGCAAGAGGTCTTATCATCCATTTAGCCAAGCACTTCCTTATCTGTTACTTGAATAAAGATTCACAAAAAACCGGAAGGCCCCATGTCGATCATTGTGGTTCTCAGCAATAACGTGTCCCACGTATTAATCGCTGAACCGTAAATTTTGCATTATTAAATGACAACTCATTTTCTCATCTATGTTCGACGAACAAAATTAAACTTGTATCGCAAATCTGTGACACCGTGTTACTGAGATAGCAGCTTAGAAACCTTGGTTTTGTACTGAACCCTCTTCCGTTGTTATCCTGCAATTTCCTATCCGGAACTCTCACTCGTCACACGTCTTTGTTATCACAGCAGACAATCAATCGTTAACAGTTATTGAAGACATTCATATGTGCTCGCAATAGTTGCACAGAGAAGTATCTGCGGCAGCTAGAGGTAAGCTGAACAAATGGATCCGTTCAAATTCTGATTTTGAATTCTTCAATTCAATTACGGGGATAATGCAAAAGACTAAGAATTGACCTCACATTGTCCCAAATGTCTTCATTTAAGTATGCACCTGTCATTCTTTTGTCGCAGAAAGATAATTTTCTGTGCTTAAGAATGTGCTGACAGGTAAACCGATGAGTTTAAATGAGGACAATTTGGAGAAACTAGTTGTTGTACAGTATTTCAAAAGGGAATGAAAATGTAGCCATGTTGAACTGAATTCTGATAGAGCATATTTTAGAGTTTATTGTGCATGTTTTGACGTCTACCTAAATGCATGCATATTTTGAGATTTGATAGTGGATGGAAATTCTGGCTCTGGTAATCAGAAATACAAAGGAATAGGATTGCGAACAAGAGCTCAATTTAGTTGACACTTTCTTTTCTTAAGAAAATTTTGCTAAAGGAATGAATAGCACAAAGCATCATGGTTTATTTCTGTATTTACTGCAAGTAGCTAGAACTGCAAAAGAGTAAGAATTACAACCTCGCACTCAGTCGACGACAAAAAGACAAGGAGAATAAGTACTGCTAGTCCCCAAGCCGCTCGCTGCAGTTAAGAGTCAGTGATGCCGGGTAGAGAAGAGCGCTTGCATTTGTAGTTTCAGGGAAGAAGTAAGAAACGAGATAGAGCAAGGGGGAAATGAGAGACAGAGATATTCTGGAACATTTTCTTTATTATTTAAATCATATCCATCAAACGGTTGGTAGTTTTGTGAATTTTAATCAAACTTCAATTTGAAGGGAATACATAAGCAAAGTTTGGACTTCCTAGGTCATCGGTAATATGATATAAAAACTAGGACAGACTCACAGACTGTATCATAAAGTCCTATATTAACTCTCATTGATTCTGTTTGTAGTTCAGTAACTTCAGCTACTAGTACTGAAATTGCGTGCTACCTTTAAAGAGGAACCTTAATAGCCAATTTTATCGATATCATATATGATTGGTATTTATATATTCCGAACTTATATTTTCCCTTGTGTTACTTAATTAAATCTTATATCGTGTTGAAACCTGATTTAATCGTCTTAAATACTTCTAAATTGCCTTAAAATATTGAATATTGTAAATCCCTTATGTCATCGAAAGATATTTATTATTAAAAATTGTTAGATTTCTAAGAAATGTGTAAGTATTTCATAAATTTGCTTAGAGCTCATTCCTTTTATTCGGACTTCGTTTTTTTTTTTTTTAATAACGTTCAGAAAATCAGGGATCCATCCTCATTCTTGGAATATCCATAGAGTTTCTTCTTTCGTTTTACCCTCTTTGTGGTACGTTGAATCAATCATTTCTCTGTGCGATTTTCTTTTCTTAGTGCCCAGTATTTCTCCATTATTTCTCATCATCGTTTCTTTTTCTGTGGCTAGATAATAGGTTTGGCTTTTAATGTAGATTTCTCTTGGAATGTTATGTTTTCTTCTTTAGATATTTCTTTAGCTGTTTGATGGAATTGTGAATTTTCTGTCATTTTTAATACTACTACCACTTTTATTCAGCTTCTTTAAAGCAGTTTCTTTTACGGTTAGGGAAGAAATCAAATGTTTGTTTGGTTAATCTATTAAGAGTTCAATCTGAGAAGATGGCCTAAATATTTATCCTTCTTTTTCGTATAGTATATGAGAGTTTTTCAATCTTCTTGTCGAGTTTTTCATTCTTGATGTATATTTATTATTATTATCCTGAAAGTTTGGTCCTACGATCTTTCTTAAATTTTTCCTTTCATTTAGCTCGAGTTCCTCCTTCTGGCCTTTGAAATTCATGTTTAGTGTTTGTGCTGCGTACAGTGCTTCTGGTTTAATCTCTGTTCTATAACATTTAATTTTGGACCTACAATAAAGGGATTTCTTGTTGTATTTTTTGCTAGTTGGAAGGCCACTTCAAGTTTATTTTTCCTGGATTCCATTGCTTTGCATTCCACAACATTCCAACTAACCCATTATCCAAGATATTTGAATTCTTTCATAATTTCATTCTTTTGTTTTTGGACTTTGATATATTTATGTGGGTGTTTGTTGTTTGCCATGATTTTGGATTTTACACACATTGCTAATAATTTTATTATGCAAGTGAGGACTTGTGACGTGTTAACAAATTATTTTCGGTGTTATTGGTATTTTATCTGCGTTGGTAAATTTTTCGATTTTGATTTCCGTGTTTGTTTCTTGTTGACTTTTCACTCTGCGACTGTAGCCCTTCCATTAGTCATTTTCACTAATTATTGATTTTTGCATCCCTATTATTGTGTGTTAGCCGGCCCCGTAGTGTAGGGGTAGCGTGCCTGCCTCTTACCCGGAGGCCCCGGGTTCGATTCCCGGCCAAGTCAAGGATTTTTACCTGGACCTGAGGGCTGGTTCGAGGTCCACTCAGCATACGTGATTAGAATTGAGGAGCTATCTGACGGTGAGATGACGGGCCCGGTCTAGGAAGCCAAGAATAACGGCCGAGAGGATTCGTCGTGCTGACCACACGACACCTCGTAATCTGAAGGCCTTCGGGATGAGCAGCGGTCGCTTGGTAGGCCAAGGCCCTTCAAGGGCTGTAGTGCCATGGGGTTTGGTTTGGTTTTATTATTGTGTGTTGTTGCTTAAGGATATGTTCGGTTAGGAGTCGCAAGAGCACGATCTAATACGCTCGAGTGCTACGTTTCATTATAGTCACTGACTTCGTTTGTATGTACGGGGTTAGGGTTCAAGAACACCAGACTCTTACCTGTCAATAACAGTCAAAGCAATGCACGCTGGAATAGGGGTAAAACGGTCGCCGGAATGGAGAGACACATACAGGGCGAAGAAGAGTGAGTACTGCGCTAAGAATAAAGCCCATTAGAGTTCATAGGCGGTCTAAACGAGCAATCCTGATCCCCTCTCTTGCCTGTTGCAAATAAAAAAGGAATAAATCACCTTGACCAATTTTGAATTAAGGAATTAATTTTTTTCTTTCACATTCTCATTGCTATAATTACGGTTCGGATTTGTACGACCTATAGTCCCTGGATATATCCAGGTATTTACAGTACGCTCAAGAAATATGAAGTACAGACTTGAAAACATGGAGCAAAGCGTGTTAAATATAATCCACAGTTTGTTTCGAAGACAAGCAGCAAACTGCTACCAATCCTAAAATTCTTTCGTCCTGTTTATTTTCACAGCTTATTGCTCCGGAAACATATTCACTTCACGCTTCATTTAACCACAAATCTTAGAGTTTATCCCATTAATTGGTATTACTCAAGACTATCAGTTTGTCCACAATAATATGTCCATAATAACCAAATACGAACAAAATCGCTTGGCGTTATTGTCACAAAGCTTTAGTATGATACTTGGAGAATGTTTAAAAACATAACTTTGTGCCTTTTTTGTAGGTCGAATACACCTTACTGATATGGAATACTAAAATATGCATTTTATAACCGAACTGAGGTAAACCTAATTTTAACAGGGCGGAGTTTCTCGACATAGTGGGATTTCAAAGGGATACCTATGGATAGAAGTATAAAATTTCTATAATTTAAATGACATGTTGTAAGCTGCCTCAGTATACAAGTTAGTCAATATACAAATCAAAACTCGTACAATTACTCACGCTGAACTCCATACATCGAAGGGGAGCAGTATGCCTTGATTATGATATTCAGGAAGCAAGGTGGTAGAACAAGGAAAGATGAGATAAACTGAGTATTCACTTTCAGTATTAAAAAAAAAAGGTAAAGTAGAATTATACTGAACAAATAAAAGGGTAACATAATTCATATAACCTTGCAATATATTCGAAAATTTAAGCATCTATAAAGCTTCATCTGGAAAGGAAACATATTTTACGTCAATAGAGATACTCAGAGTAGAAGATAAAGTTCACAACAGATAAAGACACTCTTGGGAATGATGATTAAGAATTCAAAATATTAAAATTGCAAGTGGGAAGGCGCAATACAAAGAAGGGACTATAAGTGAATATAACAAATAAACTTTACAGTTTTAGGAATCGTCTTACGTTTAAAAATGGACTCACCAAAAATATGTAGAAAGGGTAGAATTATGAACGATACTAGACACAAATCAGAAATAAGAAATATGATAGATTACAAATATTTTAAAGGACAATGGTTCTGTGAGCCCACAGTTTCAGAATAAACGGTAAACTTGCATAGTTTCCAGTTCGTAGGGCAAGTCATGAAAAATCTAAGATACACAAGGTCGTTTTAGTTAAAACACACGAAACTTCGAAGTGACACCATACATGACACAAATTAGCTCCAGAAATGCTAGCATTAACACACTCGAATCTTAAAATCAAAGCCAATCTACGAGGAGTAACTTAGTTACGTCCAAGCGAAGCTGTACAAGCCTTGAAAGGTTTGGCATGTAGCATAAGCAGGTCGGAAAGAAACTGTCCACAACGTTGCACAAATGTTGAGAAGTGAGTACAATTTTAAATAGGTTGATTGTTTGAAAATAATTTAGAGGTAATACCATCCTCCAGCGGATCATAAAATATGTAGATTCATCAGTTTATGACACGTAATACTCGAGATCGATGCACAAATTTCGCTCCATAAAAATTTGATGTCGAGTTAGACATCAGCCGGCGGATGAAGAGTGGGTCTCGGCCCTCAAGTGGCCTCGGCTGATCTGTGGTCCGACAGCTCTGCACTCTGACCGGCCAACCGAGCAGAGGAGGCCTCTGTATCCGATCCGCAGTGGGGATGGTCTTCACTGTGGGCTGCCCTGAGAATGGTTTACCGTGGTTTTCCATTCTCCTACACTAAGGAGAAGGCCTGGAGAGTTCATAGTATAGGCCACGGCCGCCGACCTTCTCCTCTTCTCTGAACATCTTGTACATCGTATCAGATCTGCCTAGCCTAAGAGACGGCGTTACCGTCTAGGAGGCCCGCTGTCCCCTTCAGGGACGAAATGAAAACGTTTTAGTGGTTAGAAATCTCTCGCTTAAGGGGGGACTGGTGGCCTACTCTCCTTAATGGAAAGAATGAAATAAACTTTTGACTGATTGACTAGACTTCGCTGGCCAGAGAGAGGGCACTATCCTTTAGATGTCTAGCGGAAAATAAAAACTGCCATAGAAGTGGTAGTTGATATTTAAAAGACACACCCGCTTACGGGACCCATACACGATCTTTTTTGTTATTGGCTTTACGTCGCACCGACACAGATCGGTCTTATGGCGACGATGGGACAGGAAAGGCCTAGGAATTGGAAGGAAGCTATTGCTATATTTTGGCTTTACGTCGCACTGACACAGATAGGTCTTATGGCGACGATAGGATAGGAAAGGCCTAGGAATGGGAAGTAAGCGGCCGTCGCCTTAATGAAGGTACAGCCCCAGCATTTGCCTGGTGTGAAAATGGCAAACCACCGAAAACCATCTTCAGGGCTGCCGACAGTGGGGATCGAACCCACAATCTCCCGGATGGGAGTTAACATCTGCGCGCTCCTAACCGCACGGCCAACTCGCCCGGTACACGATTTTTTAAAAACGATCCCATAACGTGAAAGATTCTCCTACATCAGCCGCTCATCCACAGTCCCAGTGCAAGATTAACAGGCACTCACTCGGTAAATAAATCCTAGTTGGAGAAGGAAACAAAACCCAACTCAATCTACATCCCCCTAACATTGCCATCATCACCGAAACTAGTATACTTTTCAACATAACCCATCCATCATGATTTAAAGGATTGAATGAGGTAGAATTAAACTCGCCAGTTATTGAATAATAGACCAACAGCAATGAAGAGCATACTGTTAAACTCGTAGAAAAATATAAAAAATGTATTAATATAAGACAGCCCTACAATTTCCAAAATCAAATCCTTAGAATAAAACACATTCAAAATTAGCACCCCACACAATACAAGATTAGAGATATTAAAACAATCAGCTGTCAAAGGCATTTGTGTACAAATATTCCCCATAAGTCGAATGTCTGGGAATCCTTCATATTATTAATCCAAGAACCAGCACATATAGGCCTAAACAAGAATGCCATAAAGCATGAGAGAGTAAATGGAAAAATGCTAACATGGGGTATACTATAGCTAAAATTCTTATTATTATTATTCCTAATTGACTCATCATCATCATTCCGTGTCCGGTCAGCATTTCCAAAATGTAGCAACTCCGATGGTCTTGTTGTTCGCCTCGATCAGGTCCTGTGTAGTGCAGGGATGTTCTAGTAGGGGACAGATGAGCAGGTGGTTCGGATCTTGTGTTACACCACACTCGCAGGATGCGTCTCCATCAGCTGGAAGTATGGCCCATTTTTGCATGTTGGTCTTGCAAAGAGGTACGCCCACCCTAAGACGATTAGGTGATCTCCAAATAGGGTAGGGCAGGTCATTTCCTGGAGCTAGCTCTTCCTTTGCAGGAGTATCAGGCGGCAGCATGCTCTTCCACCTGGTGATGCGGTTAGACTCAGGTGTTCCTACCAGTGGTTGAGTCCTGGTGATGAAGCTCTTTCTCGACTTCAGTCGACAGACTACAGCCTGGTGAACATGCAGTGGGTGGCGAGAATCATTAGTCTGCTTTGTCCTCTCTGCATCAGCAGCAACAGCCCTTCTGATAGTGGGGGGAGCTTTTCCAACAATCGGGTAGAGTTTGTCAACTGGGGTTGGCTTCAGACATCCCGACAAGATACGTACGGTCTCGTTGATTGCAATGTCAACCTCCTTGGTGTGAGTGGATGCACTCCACACAGGTGAAGCGTACTCTGCAGCGGACACACACAAAGCAAGAGCAGAGGTTCTCAGGACGTGAGGGCTTGCTCCCCAGGTGGTGGCTGTGAGATTTCTCAAAAGATTGTTCCGTGAACTAACTAACTAACTAATTGATTGATAGTAGACAAAGAAATAGTATTTTTAAATCAAACTCAAAGTTAGCCCCAGACCAGCCATAAACATACAGTCGAGCAGAGAGGGCGTGAGGTCTTATATACGTTAGGTGACATGACAAGAACTTGGGCGGGCATTCGCAGCGGAGAGAGGATGTTGCATGACGGCAAAGAGCTTCAAGTTGTTGTGAAGATTATCAAAGACAGTAATGGCTTGTTGTTACAGTTTTTATGAACAATGAAAACCATTGTAATCGTGTACACAGAAGCTAGAAATGTGAATTTAACTTCGCCGTTGTGACATATTTAGTCTTGTGACTAGTTCGTCCCTATGTTAAATCTTCTGCAACTGCCTCGGTCTTCAGGTCTTCATAGCTTCGAAGTTAGGCGTTTTAAGAGGATATCTACACAAAGATCAAAACTCGCGTTTTAAAAGGATATCTACACGAAGATCTAAACTCGCGTTTTAAAAGAATATCTACATGAAGATCAAAACTCGTACAATTACCCACGCTGAACTGCATGAATCGAAGGTGAGCAGTATGCCTTGATTATGATATTCAGGAAGCAAGGTGGTAGAACAAGGAAAGATGAGATAAACTGAGTATTCACTTTCAGTATTAAAAGAAAAGTTTAACTAGAATTATACTGAACAAATAAAAGAGTAACATAATTCATATAACCTTGCAATATAATAGAAAATTTGAGCATCTATAAAGCTTCATCTGGAAAGGAAACACATCCTACGTCAATAGAGATACTCAGAGTAGAAGATAAAGTTCACAACAGATAAGGACACTCTTGGGAATGATGATTAAGAATTCCAAATAATAAAATTGCTAGTGGGAAGGCTCAATACAAAGAAGTGACTAGTGGGTATTTGCTTGGTATTTTTCCGCCAGTCACTTCAGTCATCAAATTTTCATGCCGAATCCATCTGAGCTATTGCTTTCAAATGTAAGTAGTAGCAGCTGTCTACTCTCTTGTTCATTTTCCGACACCTCAGAATTAAATCTATAAACATAACAGGAGAAAAATGTGACTTATCATAGCCTTACACAGAATTGAGAATTTCGATGCCACTCTCTCTTAAACGAAACATAATTGATTTTAAAAATTATGTAACGTCTGCGCAGAGTGATATTATTATTATTATTATTATTATTATTATTATTATTATTATTATTATTATTATTATTATTATTATTATTAGACTTATTTTCCACAAATTGTAGATACAATTCAGGGATGTGAATGGGGAAAGAACATAGCCCCCATACACGAATGTGCCTCCATCCCAATTAAAACAATATTAAAATATTACAATTATAGTCTACAGAATGTGCTTACAGTACATATAGCTACCGTATTTTCATAGAGGTATGTTTTACATAATATTCACAAGACCTGTTCAACATTCAAGTAAATCTACACACACACACACACACACACACACACACACACACACACACACACACACACACACACACACACACACACACACACACACACTTGAATCCCCTCAGCTAGACCGACTCATTCATACCCATATACGGTCTCACACACTCTACTGCTACTACTAAAACATTTTCATTCCTCCCCTGAAGAGGGGAGGCAGGCATTTAAGACGGTAACGCCGTCTCACAGGCCACGAGATTTTTTACGGTGAAAGAGATGCTCGGAGGAGGTGAGGGGGATGGCGGCCGTGGCCTGTACAAGGAGCTGTCCCGGGATTCGCCTTAGTGCAGGAGAATGGAAAACCACGGAAATCCATTCTCAGGACAGCCAACGATTTAGGCCAGCCGTGAAGTCCAGCACTTTTTTTTTTTTTTTTTTGCTATTTGTTTTACGTCGCACCGACACAGATATGTCTTATGGCGACGATGGGATAGGAAAGGCCTAGGAAGTGGAAGAATTCAGCCGTGGCCTTAATTAAGGTACAGCCCCGGCATTTGCCTGGTATGAAAATGGGAAACCACGGAAAACCATCTTCAGGGCTGTCGTCAGAGGGGCTCGAACCCACCATCTCCCGATTACTGGATACTGGCTGCACTTAAGCGACTGCAGCTATCGAGCTCGGTGGTCCAGCACTTTCCCGACTCTCGAATGCAGAGACTAGAGCCACGGTAGAGCCGTGGTCACCCCTCCTCTGTCCTGTTGGCCGGTCGCAGTGCAGAGCTATTGAACCACGGCACGGACCAACCGTGGCCACTCGTGGGCCGAGACTCACTCTGCACCCACCGACCTCACACACTCAGGATCACGTAAACTTTCATCCGTCCCCTCACGCTTTAAAAAATTGTTCAGTATGTACGAAGGTTGGAACTTAAATAGTGGCAACTATTTATTTACAACAGGTACAAAAGAGTTACATGTTAGCAACCTTTAATGTCCTTCAGTGTAGTCACCAGCGTTGTGTAAAACCCGTTGCCAGCGATGTGGAAGTCGTAGTATAACTTTAGCAGAGTCTGTTCTGTTGATGGTGCGAATGGAGCGGTCTACTGCCTGTCGAATCTCTGCAACAGTTCTGAAGCGAATGCTCACGAATCGTTTGGTTTCGATCACTGTCCAGTAACGCGGCAAGAGCATGTACTTTTTCTTTACTCGTAGGACGACCTGCACAATGAATATCTGCCACAGATTGCTGACCTTCGTTGAGGCTTTTACCCAACGTGCCACTCTTCTGGAAGACAATGCAGATTCCCCGCAAGCCTCTTGAAGACCTCGATGACACCGTCGTGCTGTACGACCTCTGGCACATTCAATATTGATCCAACTCCGTTGTTCCTGTTTGGAAAAAAAAATGACAACGTTACGTTAGACCGATAGCTCACACGTGATTGTGTTTTTCTCGCTTGTGCGCACGCAGGTGATGTGGGAATGGCGAGTCCATTTGCTCTGAGGTAAGGTAGGTATGTAACCAACATGTGCTATCAGCGACAATATTAGATTCCGTTGTATAGCTTCTCCACAGCAGTGTTGCCACTGTTTAAGTTCCAACCCTCGTAATTATTTTGTCTGTGGTGAGAGTTAATTCCATAGCCGAGCAGAACGAATAAGGAAGCCACTTTGTTATGGTTCTGTTCTTGCAAGTGGAGGGATAATGGACACACTTCGACCTCTATGAGCAGTATCACCAATTCCCACAGCAATGAGGGACTACCGGCCTACTTACCAATGCCAAGTCTTTTCTTCACACAACGACATTAAGTGAACATTACCGCCAACTCCCACAGCAATGAAGGCCCACCACCTTTACCGATACCAAGTCTATTTTTAAATTTACTGCACCTGACTGCCCTATCTTCTTACGAATCTAATTGTGTTTGGAGAGGAAGGATAGCATTTTCCTCCATATACGCGAAGCTGCTTTTAGAAGTAATAGGTATAAGATCTCTTCTCTGTTAAGTGTTCTATTTGTCTGCAGATACGTGTTCTGAGAGCCGAATTGCTTGATTTTTTAAAGTTCTATTTACCGTGGCGTGCAATAAAACTGTCCACATGGCAATACGAATAGGTGGAGGTGGGAAAAAGAATCTTCATAAAGAGCATTCTCTCACGCATTTCCTTCCGAGGAAGTGTTTAACATCATGTGTTCCATTTCACGCTTTCTCTTTCGTATTAAGGTCACATGAGTTCTTCTCTCCCGTGGAGTTCTCTTTAAGGTGCTACTATGACTTCAAATACAGCCATTAGAATATTCTGGTTATGATATCTGCCTAGAAAATGGATCGTAAGTACTCTTGTTCTTTTATTTACTAACCCTTTTCTTCTTCTTATCCTTCTTGTTCTTCCTCTTCTTCGCATTATTATTATTATTATTATTATTATTATTATTATTATTATTATTATTATTATTATTATTATTATTATTATTATTATTATTATTATTATTATAACGTTTTGTTCGACAATGCAGTGACCTCACAGTTGCGATCAACGTTATTCTCTACGAAAGAAATCAGCAGCCGCACGAAACTATTTTTAGATTTGTTTGTTTTATGGATCGCCTTTACTGTACGGGAATGAAATCTTGGCGGATTAATTACATATTATTCATACATTGGAAGGAACAGGTTACCTTCGAGAATGAATGAAGGACATTCTGAGATTTGATTATCTTGTAAGTGATATTGAACTCTACAAGGCCACAGAACTATCTGCAAATACAGAATAATTGAGGAGCATAATTAATTCACTCAAGGTTGCAGACTGAACGCTAAAAGTTATAACGGTCTATAATGTTGTTAATATTCTATGAATGTTTTGTTACAGTGTTATATATTTGCATATTTCGCAAAGACAAGTAGGCGTGCAATACATTATGGCGTATAGTGTAAAACTGTGAATTTCTCTCCATTAATGAAGATGGCGAGCCTATTTGCATTCTTGTTTCGGTCGGGAACTGTTATAAACTTGTGTCATTGTGTTCAATATCTTCTTCTAGAACTGTTCCCCATGCAGCAGAATAACATGTGTTTTACGGTGAGGGAAGTAAATTTTCATGACCATATTATACTTTGCCCTGATCGAAGGTCACTGGAAGTCCTTCATCCTAAACAGGTGAAGATGCCTTGGTGATGGATATGGTGCAGGCCATGCCATTTTAATCATGAGAATGTGACTGAAACCCAGAGTCACAGCAAAGATAAGGGAAATGAAAATAGATATTACAGATCTCCGTAACTTTGGTGAGGCTATTCGCCCCAAACTTTCAGACATTAAGGGTAAGTCCCACTGATTCTGCAGACTTTGTACGGAGCAACAAGAAGGGCCCTGTGAGCAGTTGTCTTCCTCGTCGTCGACAGTTACTCGTTTCCGAGTTTAGAGATTTCCTGACTAACAGCTTACTTCAATTCACAGCAGTTTATTTTTGAACTTCTAGTGTCTGTGCAGTCCAATTCTTGCGTGGAACATACGGCCACACAACACACAGCGGAGGGACGGGGCAGATCTTGGCTGGGTTTGGCGAAGTTTGCGTTCCTGTCGCTTTATATCTTCATATCTGCGGCATTATTGTTCGAAGTGTTGAACTGTGGCACAGACACTTTGCCGCCAAAGTAAACGGTCCTTGGCAAGCGTTTCCCAGCTTTGTGGGTTTATTTCTGCCATCTTTAGGGTTTGTTTCAGTTGATCTCTGAAACGTCTCAGGGGGCACCCCGTGGTCTTGAAACGGAGCTAAGTTCACCATAGAAAATCTGGCGCGGTAGTCTGCTGTCATTCGTACGGCGGACATGTCCTGCCCATCTGAGGCGATGGCCAACGATCAATGCTTCTACACTCTTAGCACATGCTTTCTCGACAATTTTAACATTAGAGACGTAGTTTTCCCCTTTGATGTTCATGATGGAACGTAGTTTATGCTGGTGAAAGCGCTCCAGATTTTTGATGTCACGGAGCCATAAAGTCCACGTTTCACAGTCATAGAGAAATGTATAGATGACTACAGCCCGGTGCACCATTAGTTTCGTGCGAATTGTAATTTTTTAATCCTAAACACTGTTTGATAGTAGGCCAGAGGCTACATGGGCAGCTCGAAGTCTGTTTTCCACATCCCGTTCTGAAGTACAGCTCTTTGACAAGATATTCCCAAGGTAAGTGAAGTGGTCTACTTGTTCTAGTTGGGTGTTTGAGATGGTAATGTTAAATTCTGGAATATTAGTCCTGATGCAGGCTGGCTTTTTTGGTATTGATGGTGAGGCCAAAGAGGTCATATGCATCTTTGAAACTGTTGACTGACTGTTGCAGCTCCCCAGGTGTAACAGCCGGTGATACGGTATCATCAGCATACTGCATTTCAGTTACTCTATCAACACTGGTGTTTCTTCGCGAGTGAAGTCTGGCCAAGTTGAAGAGACCACCATCAAAGCGGTATTTAATCTCTACGCCGGGATTGTCTGTTGTTTCATAAAGCATGGCCGCCGGATACAAGACAAAAAGAGTTGGAGCAAGTACACAACCCTGCTTCAATCCGTGTGTGGTTGGGAATGGTTCGGATAATTTGTTTTGATGAAGAATCTATAGAGTCATACCATCATGAAGTGTTTGCACCAGACCCACAAAATGCTCAGGACAGCCAAAGCGTCTTAGAACTGCCCACAACGCGAGTCTTGGAACGCTATCGAAGGCCTTTTCTAGATCATAAAAAGCAAAATCGAGAGACTTTTGTACTTCTCTGCATTTTTCTTGCAATTGCCTTGCACAAAAGATCATGTCAATAGTACCTCTGGAGACACCAAACCACACTGAGACTCTGGTAGAGTCCTTTCGGAGACCACTTGCAGACGGCTAAGCATGATCCTTGCGATAAGTCAGCAGTGCAACTAAGGAAATACACAGAAAAACTTCGTTATCTAGGAAGCCATGGTTAAGTGCCGAAACTTAGGGATAATAGAAGAAAGGGAACAGCTAAAAATAAACAGACAGAGAACTGATGAATATCACTCTCTCGGCAGATTTGATGTAGACTTGATAAAGCGAAACCAGATTCATGAAATCTGTGAAGAAATTGAGGCCGGCCCCATGGTGTAGGGGTAGCGTGCCTGCCCCTTACTCGGAGGCCTCGGGTTCTATTCCCGGCCAGGTTAGGGAATTTTACCTGGACCTGAGGGCTGATTGGAGGTCCACTCAGCCTACGTGATTAGAATTGAGGAGCTATCTGACGGTGAGATAGCGGCCCCGGTCTAGAAAGCCAAGAATAACGGCCGAGAGGATTCGTGATGATACTGACCACACGACACCTCGTAATCTGCAGGCCTTAGGGGTGAGCAGCGGTCGCTTGGTAGGCCAAGGCCCTTCAAGGGCTGTAGTGCCATGGGGTTTGGTTTGGTGAAGAAATTGAACAGTCGATCTCATGTTCTCTTCGTGAAGATCAAGAAAATTACCCATGAATTCAAACACCAAACATGGATTGTGGAATATGAAGATGGAACCCTCATTGGAGAGAAACAACTGGCCACTAAAAATGGAAAAAGTGCTGTAAAAATACATGTGCTAAAATACATCCCTAATCAGACTGACTCAGGACACAGAGCCTTATATACTGAGGAGAGGAGTAGAAGCAGCAATTAAACACTTCAAAAACCATAAAGCACCAGGAACTGATAGCATCATTCTCTGATGAAATGGTTAAGGCAATGGGAGAAGAAAGAATACGTTTAATCCTCTCAATCTGCAGCAAAGTATGGGACAGTTGGAAATGGCCACGAGACTGGCTCACTTCCATCTTCATACCACTTACAAAAAAGGGATCAAAACGGAATTGTGGGAATTACAGAACAATCTCACTAATATCACATGCAAGTTAAATCTTGCTGCATATCGTAAAGGAACGTCTGAAGCCTTACATTAAAAAAAATGATATTTGTTCGTGGCGTCGACCTCTGTAGATCGTTTGTCACTACTTTCACCATTTGAGAGGAGGCTTGAGTTTAGGTGTAATTGCGGAAGTGTGCAGTGTTAAATGTGAGGAAAGGAACATTAAGGACGACACAAACACAAACACCCGGGCCAGGGATATTAATCATTACAATTTAAAACCCCTGACCAGGCCGGGAATCGAAATCGGGGCCGCCGAGTGACAGGCGGACGCGTTGCCCCCTACAACGCGCGGCCGGACAAACATTATATTACAGTAGATATCAGCTTCCGTCAGAACAGGATGGCTTTTTCTAGAGGAAAAAGGGACTAGGGAATAGGTTATAAAAATTTGTCAGCTGGTTGAGAAGGTACCAGAATTCAACATTTCCTTGTTTCTGTGTTTCATTGACTGTGTTTGTGGACGAAGTTGTGGGGTGTTCTATGGGAATTAGGAATCCCATTTCATCTCACTTCATTTATAAAAGGCTCGTACAGTAACAACTTGGCTGAAGTAAGAGTGGTTGGTGGATTATCATCAAAGTTCAAAGACTTTTAACGTGTGAGACAAGGATTCATTTAATTAATCTGATGCTTAACGTCTACGGTGAATATATCCACCACACTTGTAGCCAACAGTGTAGATGAGCTTGCCAAATTAATGAATGGATCGTATACAACAAAAAATCGCAATCTTGTTAAGGAGATTAATTGTATCAGAAAAAAATCTAGTGATCGTCAACAAAGGTGCAGAGATTCAGCTACCACAGTACCTAAACTAACTCCAAAGCATATGCCAGTTTACTTATATGGGTTCAATAGTTGAGGATATACGTAGCTGTGATAAAAGGAAATAAGGCATCGAAACTTACTCGGACGTACATCTATGGTAATATTAGAGATATCTGGTAAAATAATGCAATTAAATTGAATACAAAGAAAAGGCCAGTCCACTCAGTTGTCTTCTCGATCTTCCTGTATGGATGTGAAATTTGCACAATAAAAGCTAAAGATAGAAATCGAATCTACGCCTTCGTAATGTGGCGCTGGAGAAGGATGTTACGGATACCATGGACAACCAGGTGAACAAATATTTCTGTTATCCAGGAAGTTGGGATACAAGACAGTCTATGCCAAGTTGTGTTCCAGCGAGTCTTGCAATTTATTAGTCACGTTGTTAGGAGAAAGGATGCCAAACTGGTAAAGCTAATTGTACAATGAAATGTTTCTGACAAGATATCACAAGTACGAGTCGCAAAACGATGGACTTATCAAATAAAAGAGGTCACAACTTGCCATGGAGAACTACTGTACGGAAGACGAAAGATCGTAAAGCGTGGCATCAACTTATGAAAGAAGCAACAAAGTCCTTCGGTCACGATACTAAGACATGAATAGTGATACATATAGCCAAAACCATTTATAATTCAAATTGTTTGTTCTTAATTTTCCCTGAGTAAAATCGTAACATTCATGTATACGAGTGAGCGCTGTATCTTAATATCGTCTGTCTTCGTTTGTGTCAATAAACTCAAGGATATTTGAAAATAGTACCTAGGGGAAGAGTTTAGAAAATTCGTCTGGGACTCACGAGGGACGTGCATGACCTTGTCAGAAACAGACGGTGATGAATTTGGACAGGTGGAGCCAGGGAGGGATAGAGAAGACACTGATGCAGTCTTCCCGCCCGAGTCAAAGAGGACTAGGTGTGAGCGAAGCAGTTAGTACATTTCTTCTTTCTTGTCTATAGATGACGAAAATCGATCCGAAAGCAGTTCCCTTTCTCCTGGTAAAATACTTTCCTGAAGAATAAAATTGAGGAATATGAGGTAGTTCAGAGGATTCGAGATCTGCTAATTACAGAAAACTATTAGATGAAGAGATTGTACTGGACGTCGTGGATTTTTTGATCCAAGAAGAGTATAAGTCCAATACGTTTGGCGATGCGCCTATTGAAGAAAACATTCGTAGTGAAGGAACAAGCTTGTAATCAGAATACGCGCCATCACCACCGACGAAATCAAAACAGTGTTTTGATGAGGATTATTTTCAGAGGGCATACGAGTATTGGAAGTTTACAAAATTGGTGGAAACCAATTGAGGAAATTTTCCGACACCGGATAAAAACTGCAAAGATCATGCGGAGCATTCTTGAAAACACCTACCGGAAGCAGATGGCAACCATCAGCAAAGAGAGCTTCGAGGTTTCCTTGCAGAATGCTTGCAGCAGAGAGGGTAATTCGAGAAAGAACTATCAGAATGGTAGTGCTCTGGCATAAGAGGGAAGTTGCACCTACCATCAATTTCACGGTTTTCAGACGATGGTGCAATTATTTAAACAGAGAAACAGAATTGTGTTTCATGCTATTACGCATCGTATGCATTTGAATATGGAACACATCTTTGGAAGGCACACCGGTCTCATTCAACCATTGGACGTGTACTTCTGTCCTAAAACAAATTTCACTTAACATCACACTCTCTGCATTAGCTATTGTACGTAGCGAGTTGGCCGTGCGGTTTCAAAAGCGGGAACTAAAGATGAACATGTGCATTAGCGTCATGGTGTGCGTATCCGGATGTGAGTAAAAGTGCTCTGAAAACCATGTGACAAAACACCAAAATCCTTTGAACAGCGCCTGTCGCAGTTCCATGCTCGCTTAGAGGAAGCTATGACCACTACAATAACTTACTAAGAAAGACCACCGATAAAATAAAACCATTTTCAAGTGCTGTGACATGAGTGTATTACGTCTTGAACCAACTAATCATGTTCGTACTGCCTCAACTATAACCTCAGACACTTTGTTAGTCCGTGGTTCTCCATGTGTGCTGAAAGTACATCGTCCTGTGTAGAGATTTCCTACATCAAAAATATTTGGTAGTGATTTATGGATTCATCAAATATCTCGATAGTTAGAACGCAAAAACGAGAGCTTCGGAATCATCTAGAGAGATTCTACGTAGAGCTCGAATCGTACTTATTTTGACTATTTGGCATTTAACAACATAATAAGATAAGTAATGTAAATAAGTCTGCTTAAATATGAAACAAATCAAATACGCAGGTATTCGTTGCTACATAGAGAAGAACATTTTTTCGGCACAAAAATACACAATTTTATTTTTTTACTCAAACCCTTTGGGCTGCACTCTTTCAGTATGCCGTCTGTTGGCTTCATCATAATAATACAGTCGTTCCTTTTGATTGTGTGGCCTGTGATCAAGAAAATGTCTTCGTGTGTATTATAATGAATTTATAAGGGGTACTCAGAAGAAAACTGAACACTTGTCATAACACATATTCCGCGCGAAATGGGACAACGCTGTTCTTATGCATCGATACTGTCATCGCTGTGGTAGGTGAACTGCATAGTGACAACTCACAGGTGCAAGCAGTTGTTGGGTTATGTCTTTGTTGGTACGTGACTGGTCTAGGGTGTTCGTCCAGCTTTAGAAATGGAGGTAAGCAAGGAAAAACAGAGAAGTGTGGTTCGTTTTCTGGTGACGCAGCGCTATGAAGACACTTAGCAGAAACTGCGATGCGCCATAAAGTCTAAACGCTCGTGAATGCTGTCGGACGGAGTCATCCTGTTGCATGATAATGTTCGCCCCACACTTCCAATCCGTCGAAGGCTACGCTTCAGCGATTTGGTTAGGAAACTCTTCAACATCCTCTCTACTGCCCGAATCTTTCACCTTGTGATTTTCACATTTTCGGTGACCTGAAGGTAGACACTCGTGAACGTCGGTTTCATTCGGACGTGGAAGTGTAAGAAGGGGTTCGGTTTTGGATCCGTCAGCGACCTACCTCTTTTTAAAAAGTGGAATTTATCGTCTCGTCTCCCAGTGGGATTAACGTATTAACGCTTTAGGTAATTACTTCTGAATTAAGCAATTCCATGTTCCGTTGTAATGGGTGTGCTTTTTTCATTTGACTGCCCCTTATACATGGAAACAAATGCACGTGGGTGTGATAATAAGCAATAGCATGAAATGATGACATCGTGGTATTAAACAGCTGCTTGAAGTTCATGATATTCTTAAATCAGATTGATCACTGGTGTCATGAACTACACTTGTGTTTCTAAATAAGGATAATTGGAGTTTTTAGTGGCATGCGACGCAGCAATGCACAAAACTAATTTTCAAAGCTTAGACACATGTTGAAATAAAAAAAACTCATCCTTTTACCTAGTTTATTGCAGAAAACGTGCAAACAAAAGCACATATGTTGTGATACAACGCCAGGGAGATGGTACGTTGCTGTCCCACACTTTTGAAAGCATTTACGTAGGTTGTAATATGGTGTGTGATTACTGATTATCCTGTACATTGGCACAGCCAGTACAATGGATTGGCCTACTCTGAATCAGGTTAACGAGCAGCTATTAGGGGTATGCCCTTCTTGCATCAGGGACCACCGGAGCCACTAAAGCATCATATGAGGTGTAAGACGGGCATAGACACGTCGACCGAGAACATTCCAAGCGCAGCGGATGAGGTTTACGTCGAGAGAATAGGCAAGCCAATTCTTTCGCTTGATGTTTAATAGTAGGCTACTCCAAAATACAAGCTTGGTGAGGCCGTGCGTTATCATCCATCATTTGAAAGGTAGGACACTCTGTTCCCCTGAAAAGGCGGATATAGTTTTGCAGTATGATATTCCGTTACACCAAATCTGTTACTGTTTCTCTGTAGAAGAGAAGCAGGGGTATACCTCAACCTACGATATTGTCGCCGCACACCATAACACCACTGCCTCCATATTGGTATTTTTAATGTGTTCTAAGTTCACGCCAGGTGCTGACTCGACGACGAATATTGTTGAGAGCATGCACTACTTGGACTCGTCAGTGAAGAGATCCTGGGATCAACGTTACATTTCATATCTAATGAGTTGTCTAAACCAGAAGCTACGGACACCTCTGTAGACAATGGTAAGCGGAATGCATATTACAGGTCTCCGGGCGAATACATCTTGCCTGATGAGTCGCCTGTACACAATGTGTTTGGTAAAACATGTTCCAGTGCTGGAGTCAAGATCACGTGCATGGTTCCCTGCAGTACTCCATCGGTTTTTCAGTCTCTAATGGTAAGATATTTTCCTTGTCGTGCTGTTAAACGCTGTAGACGTCTGGTGACATAGCGCTGGGACACGTTTCATATTTAGTGAAATCATTGACATAATCGTGAAATGACACTTTGTGGCATTCCGAGCTCCCGTGATACACCCTGTTGTGTTTGGTCAGTCTCTAGTTGCCCTGCTATCCTGCCACTCATTACATCATCAATATGTGTTCGCTGAGCCATTACCACGTCTGAAAACAGCAACTTGGCTCCTTTCGACGTAGAAATGTTGATACCAGATTCGCACCTGTGAGTCATTGGTCTGCTTGCAGTGCCATCAAAGTCCGGCTCCATAGCTAAATGGTTAGCGTGCTGGCCTTTCGTCACAGGGTCCCGGGTTCGATTCCCGGCAGGGTCGGGAATTTCAACCATCATTGGTGAATTTCGCTGGCACTGGGGCTGGGTGTATATGTCGTCTTCATCATTTCATCCTCATCATGACGCGCAGGTCGCCTACGGGAGTCAAATCAAAAGACCTGCACATGGCGAGCCGAATATGTCCTCGGACACTCCCGGCACTGAAAGCCATACCCCATTTCATTTCAGTGCCATCACATACCTGACTACGGTCACAGTCATCACAAGTTGTTTGGTACAGTACCATGAGCTGATTTCAAGCCGCAACATGCACACCAATTTCTTTATGCACTCGGATCTACATTATCCTTAATTTATGAGAATGAGTATAAGTAGTTGTTAGCAAATATCTTTCCTAATTGACCTTAAATCCTAGAGTTCTAACACAGCCACTCTAAGCTCCATAATTATTCGAAAGTCTAGGTGAGATGAAATTAAAAAGTACAATTCTGTTATATTTTCAGTTTTGCATTTTGAAACACAATAGGTATTCGAAATTCGAACCGCAGCACATACTGTACATTAAACTTGGGAAATATTTAAAATGATGATACCAGACACATAACTGCAGAACGTAAAATAACTCGGATATAAAGCGTTACAATGAAGTTACATAAAATATTGCAGATGTTGGATTATCTTTTTATACTGGTACTGGGCTATCGGACGAAAATATCTTTACGACAGTTTGCTTCCAGAACGACTTTGCTGTACGGGAAAGGAATGTGGGTATAATAAGAATATCTTATTTATAAGTTGAAGTAACGGGCATGAAAGTAACAAAAATTATTGCTGATACAAACGGGAGGGATGAATCACAAGAATGTACTGGATATGAGGAGATAAAGACTAAGTTAGAAATTAACTCGGTGGATAAAGCTGTGCGTATTAATCGTATTAGGTGGTGGAATCATGTGAGGTGAATGGAGGAAGATAGTTTACCTAGGAGAATCAAGGACTGGGCCTAGGGGAATAAGGGAAGTAACGGGAGATCAAGGTGACGATAGACTTTACCTGCTGAAACAAAAATTAAAATCTGAAAAGTACAGTAGTTTTTATGAAATAGCACTTCAAATTAAGGCAACATTTATGCTAAATATGTGACGGCACAAGCATACTCTGTTATACGATGGCGCTGTGTTGACTCGTACGCTCAGTTGGAGGCTAGCTGGCACTTCTCCTGTCACAGACCCATACTACGCAGAGTTACTACGCACATTCCAAGTGTAGTACGTTCTATTGAATCACCGGGCGAGTTAGCCGTGCGTTTAGGGGTGCGGAACTGTGAGCTTGCATCCGTAAGATAGTGGGTTCGAATCTCACTGTCGGCAGTCGTGAAGATGGTTTTACGTGGTTTACCATTTTTACACCTGGCAAATGCTGGGGATGTACCTTAAATAAGACCACGGCCACTTCCTTCCAACTCATAGTCTTCCCTCTCCCATCGTCGCCGTGAGACCTATCTGTGTCGGTGCGACGTAAAGCCACTAGCAAAAAAGAAAACTATTGAATCAAATTTATTATCCACATAATATTTGTCCTTTACAGAATTTCTAATAAGTAAGTCTATGAAGCCGTAAAACAAGTGACAGCGTACTGCCAATTTTTAAATTATGGAATTATAAGATATGTGATGCCAATTCCATGGATAAAGAAATTCAGTATGTTTGTTCGACGTAGATGAATATATGAGTCTAGCTGCCAAGCATGTTGAAAGTGTGTTACAAAATAACGAGAATGAGAAGAGAGAGATACGAGAGAGAAATGAAGAAGGAGAAGTGGAGGGATAAGCTTTGTTAACTGAAGTGGGAGGCTTTTGGTGGGAGGATGGATGCGAGTGAAAGTCATTTACGGAATTAGGAAGGAGGGATTGAGAAGGAATAACAAGGTGCAGACGGGAAGCCGGCTCAAGATGAAGGTAATCAGACTGTGAGGCAGTAAAACTGTGTCCATGTTCAGAGCAGAGATGGCAAGAGTCATTAGGTGGGGACTGCGAGGTCAATCAGGCTTCTAGAAGAAGAAGTCAGAAGTTGATCGAGGTGCCAAGTAACAGAACTACAGCTGAAACCAGTCTGTTCAAGCTGATAACCAAGGAAAATCCCGGAAGAATGTAATCTGAGAATTACTGGTGGGAATATAAAAACATCATTCGATCGTATTTAATGGAGCAGTCCTCTAATTATTTACTATACAATTTATTAGACTGTGTTTCATGAAACTGCCAGATTAAATTGCGGTGGATGCGAAGATATTAGTTTTCTTACCTTGGCTTTTCCCAATTAGATGGGGTCCTCATCCCTGCCGGGAATCGAACTCGAGTCCCTTTGAAGCAAAGACCAGTACTCTGACTGTTCAGTCAAGTAGCCAGCCAACTTTCTTCCCCTTATCCCAAGTACACTCATTTTCAGAAAAAGAATTGCGTTCCATGAAGAAGTTGTCATTTTGCTGCCAAAATCGACGTGCAGTTACATATTAAGCAGATGGACTAACGATTAGTGCCCTGTCTTGATTTAGCTGAATGGTCTTCGGGTATGACGGACATAATTCATCAACTAAATACAGATAATTCAAATAGTTAAATCATTAATTTCTGGGCAGCAATGAACCAAAATATAATTTTTGAGTTTTTGAAAGCTCTGACCTCTGCGAAATTTTGAAATTGGCTGATGATATTTGTTGTGAAAATGACATGGATGTTTTCACCAAAGTAGGGTGTGTTTTCCTTAGTTATCCCCCGTGGCTCAGGTGCCAGCGCACCGGTCTCTCACCGCTGGGTTCCGTGTTTCAAATCCCGGTCGCTCCATGTGAGATTTGCGCTGGACAATGCGGAGGCGGGATAGAGTCTTCTCTGGGTATTCTGATTTTCCCTGTCATCTTTCATTCCAGTAACACTCTCCAATATCATTTTATTTCATCTGTCTGTCATTAATCATTGCCTGAGAGGAGTGCGACAGGCGTTGGCAGCCGCCACAATTCCTATCCTCGCCACTAGATGGGGCTTCTTACATTCCATTCCTGACCCGGTAGAACGACAGGAAACAGGCTGTGGGTTTTCATTTGTGTTGTACCATCGTATCTAAAACTACGCTCCGTGGCTAAATGGTTAGCGTGCTGGGGTCCCCTGTTCGATTCCAGGCAGGGTCGGTAATTTGAATCATAATTGTTAATTCCGCTGGCACGGGGGATGGGTGTATGTGTCCTCTTCATTATAATTTCATCCTCATCACAGCGCGCAGGTCGCTCGCGGGTGTCAAATGAAAGGACCTGCATCTGGCGAGCCAAACTTTTCCTCGGTCACTCACGGCACTAAAAGCCATACGCCATTTTATTTCATCCAAAACTACATTTGTTTTAGATTTGGCTTGAAATTACACCGTCACAGAGGGGTCTTATGTGATCAACAGAAGAGTGATAATTCGCCGAACAACACCGTCTCCATTTCGATACTACTACTATCAAAATAAAATATTTCCCAAAAATTGGGGATATGTAAAACTTCCCTGGTTCCTTCAAATACACAAATTACTGGATCTTTTCTACGTGTTTATGATAAGATGGGCAACAACACAGTTAAAGGATACGAAGGCAATGAGTGATAAAAGGTAAGGTAAGGGTGTTTTCTGCTCGAAGGCAGGTCCGAACCTCCGCAGAGATGTTCCTGAGCCGGAGTTTACGTGCGGTAGGGTGGCCAGTTCCTTTCCGCTCCTCCATTCCCTTACCCCCACCAACAGCGCGTGGCAACCCATCCAACTCCTAACCACGCCCAATGTTGCTTAACTTCGGAGATCTCACGGGATGCGGTGTTTCAACACTGCTACGGCCGTTGGCATGAGTGCTGTATAGCCACTAATTCATTGATACTTTCTACTGCTCGTACAGCACGGTGTATCGGATTATTAATATTCGACTCCTATGTAACTTATCTAACGGGCTGCCTGGCCGAGGCGGTAAAGGCGTGCTCGGTTCGCCCGGAAGGACGTTGGTTCGAATCCCCGTCAGGAAGACGTAAAATTTAAGAAACGAAATTTCCACTTCTAGAGGTGCATATGGCCCTGAGGTTCGCTCATCCTACACCAAAACTGAGTACCAGGTTAATTCCTGGTTCAAAAGTGGCCGGGCGTAGAGCTAACCACTCTACCCCATCACGTGCCGCGGTTAACAATGGTAGAAGCCTTTACCTTCCACTCGTCCAAGGGCCTTCATGGCCTGTACGAAGGTGACTTTGTTTATTTAACACATCTAACGATGCATCTGCACTATGAACATGAAAATTAGTAATGCAGATATAACAGAAACATAATTATGAAATCATGGCAAGATTGCGTGATGGAGAGTACATTATAACTGTACATTTCGAACAATTTGTTTTTTACAGTCATCGAACCACAACTTCATAACGTTCCTTCCTCAGAAAGTGATCAGCTCAGGCTTTTTAAAAACAAATTTAGTTTCCTTCATGGAAGTGCGAATGAATAACTTCATTTTATATCAGGCAACTTGCATGATTGTTTTAGTTGGGTAAAAGTTCATGCTGGAACTATTAGAAATGAGAGGGCGGACATGTTAGTAAATATCCTCAGCTCGATGTGATACAGGTTTCAGCTCCTCCACGTGTTCTGTATCTTCTGTGAACAAGATATTAAGAAGTGAAATGGAAGAGAGTTGGAACTCTGTGTGGACAAAAAGTATGAAGAGTCATGTCTAACCGTTCATCAATGTTTAACTTCAAAATTCTTCGAACCCACTTGTATACTTACACAATTTATTACTGGACATGGTAAATTTAGAAGTTATTTTCAACGGTTTAATATACAATCACAAGAAGGATACCTTTGTACGTGCCAATCAGAACAAACAGTGGCTCATTTAACTTTCTATTGTCCACTACATGAATTAAATTAAACTTTGGCCTACCACTTTCTGATATATTCGTGAAAAGGTGTTGCTCTTCAGCTTTTAACTGTTTTAATGTTTTTAATTAATTGTAATATTCTTTTCGGCATTTTGTTCTACTAGGTATTGCATTAATAACATTTAACATTGCATTCGAATAAATTATAGCCCTAACATACGTTTAGGTGGAATGGGGCTACATTCCTTAGATGATAATAATAATAATAATAATAATAATAATAATAATAATAATAATAATAATAATAATAATATGCCAAGAATATTGCTGATTCAGTAAGACTGCGTAGAAGGTAATTTACTTTAGCTGTATATCTACCCATATTATCTGAGTTAATTACATTCAATCAACCTCCTATTAATCACACTCAAACTCCGAATGAGGGGCTATTGTTTTTTAATAGTTTAACACTCAAATCTAAAAGGATAAGGTGTGAATGACAATCACGACGTAGTGGTATAACTCTGACAGTTTCTGTTTACCTGTTTTAGGTTACTTTCTTTCGTATCTCTTGACGACCTCCCTCTTTTCTCTTCTGATTTGATGCTAAATGGTTTTCGAAAGCTAGCTTTTCAACGCGTTTTCTGTTTACCGAATTGCTTCTTGATTGGTTGAGAGGGCGAGTAATTTCCTCTTCTGTATAAAATAATGGAGTTTGTTACTTTGGAATTAGGATTTTAAAACTCAAACATCAATTCGTTAACGTGCTTGACTTTTCACTTCCTTGCCAAAGTGTATATCTACAAATTAATATTTAATCGACATCAGAAACGTCTATGTGGTAATCTTTTACTAAAGTGGTAACGGCACTGAACTCTTAATTGCACAGTAATTAATGGCAATTAATTACCCTAAATTTCTATGCCCATTCCTTAAGTGAACAAGAATTTGGTGTGAACATTGGAAAGTGGTTGATTATTAAATTTCATTTTATAAAGACTCGTAATTAGTGTTATTTTGTGTTAATACAACTCCTTTTACCCTCGCATAACTCAGATTTTCAGTTGTCCTTAAACAACGTACGATAGAAGAATAATAATCATCGTGGGAATCTGTTGTCTGTTCACTACGGCTCGTTGTGCTTCGGTTGGTGAGCATCGAAAACACTATTTCTGATGTTACCTTCAGTCATTTCAACATCTGCCAATTTTTATATGCCTATCATACTTTCCCTTTGATGGTACTGAAGAAGAGCTTTTACTTTGCCCTTTCCCTTTCTATGAAAAATGTATTCAGTATTCTTCCTTTTGATGGGTTGTTCACATTATTGTGAGGATCTCATTGTTTCCTACTCTGTCCATCAAATGGAGTTTCAGCATCACAGCTTTCTAGATTCTTCATGGCATCTTGGAACGAGGTACATACTTCAACTCATTATAACACCACACAGTGGACCATCATTGTAAGTAGTTACAGACTGAGATCTCGGTTAGTCACGGGATATTTTCACTTCAGTGTTAATAAAAATCAAATACAAAGTACATTTCTCGTATGTAAAGACTGTACTTATTTCTGAAAATTCACATACCGGTACCTCGCACTAAACTAATATGACTGCTTCCAGACTTGAAAAATACGGTATGTTAAACTCGCACCGCTATAAAGCTTGAAAGTCCTATGGCGGGAAGAGAAGAGATATTATTGTAACTTTCAAACCTGGAAGAATGAATATATCAGGTGAAGATGAAAGAAACAGTGTGAATGTGTCTTAAACTGAACATTCTTTTGGGCTTACGAACCTTACGTAAATGGAAGTGAAGGCTTCAAATAAATCTTAAAAGTCAATATTCCTTTAGTTTTATAATCCCCGGGTGATTTTATGTGCAAGCTTAGAATATATCTAAAACTGAAAATTCCCTTTGTATAACAAACCGCTGGAAAAGGTAAGTAAAGGCTTCGAATACACTGTATCTTGGCCTGGCTAGCCTAATTATTTCAGGTCATTTAATGGAACAAATGTTGGCCCAGAGAAGTCAGACAGACAAGATAACAGGATGTGGTGGTGGTGATTATTGTTTTAAGAGGAAGTACAACTAGGCAACCATCCTCCATATAACACTAATCAGAGGGATCAGTAGAAGGGATCCGACACTTCGAAAAATGAAGATATCGGCCAAAGGAAGACAAGGGCCTCGTAGCGCGTGACAATGAAAGACTTCCTAGCCCTCGCAAACCTAATAGCATCGGGGTCGGAAAAGAACAATGGCCAGGGAAGGTCGGATAGGTTGGATGAAAATGAGGAGCCTTGCACAAGTATGTCGAAGCAATGCCAGGACTCAGCTAAGGGACCCGCGGCCGCCAACCCACGCTGCAATGTTCAGGGCCCCTGCGGCTCCTTTTAGTCACCTTTTACGACAGGCAGGGGATACCGTGGTTGTTATTCTACCTCCGCCACCCACAGGGGGAAATATAATAGGATAAACTAATCAAAACTGATCACAAACGGAATGAATGTGACCAACTCAGATTCCGACATAGTCATACGCGTCTGACATGTATGAGCAGCCACCTAATATTGGTAATAATAATAATAATAATAATAATAATAATAATAATAATAATAATAATAATAATAATAATAATAATAATAATAATAATAATAATAATAGAATACAATAGGATACAAAATAGATACAAAAAACGAACGATATCCTACAGAGCAAGGGTCACACACTAAAACACGGTTATCAAGCCAGAGGGCCTTTACGGTGCAGAATGTATGATACTGAATAAGAAAGGGGAAATTGATGAGCTAGAGAAGAAAGAAAGAGATATATTGAGAAAGATTTCAGGACCCGAAAGAAAAAGGAATGGCACATTGAGGAAGAGAAGTAATGATGATCTACACAGACAGACAGACAGACAGACAGACAGACAGACAGACAGACAGACAGACAGACAGACAGACAGACAGACAGACAGACAGACAGACAGACAGACAGACAGACAGACAGACATACAGACAGACAGACAGACAGACAGACAGACAGACAGACAGACAGACACCATACGTAATATTAGACTGAAGTTTTATGGGCAGCTCGCAAGAATGAACGAGAGTCGACTAACATAGAAAATCTTTAACTATATCATCAAATTAAAAGAAACTACTAAATGGGTAGAAGAAACAAGAAAAACATGGTGGAAGTTAGCATCAATCCAAAATAATATGCTTCGATATGTTTCGAGCTAAAATTGATAAATTCGAGGGCTTCCAGAAAAAAATGAAAAATCCAAGAACATGTAATCAGAGGAGAAGAAGAGGAACCACAGCGAAATGATGAAGAAGTTCTGAGAGAAGAAAAAAGGACTAACCAGCAAGTCAATTGTTTACCGTGGTCCAAAGTTGGCCAAAATCGAAGAAAGAATAATCAGGTGTCCTCATCACCGTAAGAAAACATTTTGATTGGACACCATTCAGCCTGCTTGGATGTGAATTTTCCCGCTTTATTTTACTCTACCAGGCGGTGAAACGAGAACTCTGTTTGGTGACCAATCACTGAATGTTAATTAATTTTGCCGAGGAACAGCAAATGTGTCACCGGAGATCTTTAACGTGGAAATCCGGGTGGTTTAATTTACATCATTCAAAATACGATCTGCTAGGTTTGAACTCGTGATCTCGGGATACAGAGACCGACACTCTGCCACTGATCCACAAAGAGATCTGCCTAACACAGGTAACAGAGGTTACATTTATTCAATACGAATCATCATGAACCTACAGTAGATTATGTAATAATTGGATTATCTTCCTTATAGGTAATCTACAAATATTGATGATTCTCTTTCGTCCCCACCTCCTCCCACCTTCTTTCTTCTTTGAAACGATCGGCTGTGTTGTGTGGTTTGATGTACACTCGCCTTTCGCGTGCACAATATTGTGAGATTCTGGATTGGCATTGAGAAGTGATCAATTGGACAGTCTCGTATGTATATTTCCTAGCTTGTTAGTTAATCCTCCTCGTTTTAAATCATGATTCTGGTAACCTGATGTTCTTAAACATTAATAGAAGCTGATACGACGAGAAACGGAGAACATCATTACATAGACGACGATAAATCCAATTAGTGTCCACGTGCTATAATTCATCACTTTGGATGACTCTGGAATGGCTGTTTGAAGCGAACAGAACCTCATATAACTCTTGGTGGAATCACTGGGTGTGAATACTAAAAGATTCAGCAGATTAACAACTAGAATCAAAATATTTCTTTATTCTTTGTGATAAGAATTTCGCAGTCTTTTCATGTACTACGAAGCACAGTTTAATCACGAACGTTTAATTTATTACATATTCCAGTAAACATTCCAAACCGAGCGTATCTTGCTACTGTTTCTTACCACAGCCCCTTACTCAACATAACACCAATCGCACACTGACAAGAAATCACCAGGCAAGTGTTTTGGCTGTCCTTTGGATAAAGCCACGCCTTTCCTATCCTCGCCCTTTTCTCATCCGTGTGCCATATAAAGACTGCTATATATGTATATGTCATAAATCCACTAAAAAAGAAACTTATGATACAATTAAATGGATATTCAGCCCCTGTACAACACATAAATTTCATTAAAATAATATTTATATCCAGAAAGAAATATATTGTAACACAAGTAGAGTCAAGTATCTATAAAGTCGCCTTTGAGCAACTTTGTACTATGACGTAAATGCTGTTTGCACTACGCACTGTCGTTACTAGCATTAATCTCCCCAGATTATTATCGTTTATAGATCCACATCCGCATAATGATTGGGTATATAGCACCGAAGTACTTTCGCTATTTTCAAGGCCGATTTCTAATTAGATTTAATCTCCCGAGATAACTACGGTTACTGGATCCGCATTTCCATCCTCTTTCCAGCTTAATCGCTGTGAATACCGCCAAAAATATTTTGTGCTCGACGATGCCGAAATATAATTATTACTGTATATGCCAGAAAACTGAATCTTTATGAGCCTCATTATAGTCCAAGTTTAATTATGATACAGATTCTCCACCAATCAGACTTCAGATTTTCATTATGATGCAGGTTTTTCGCCAATCGAAGTTCAGATTTTCATTATGATACAACTGTTTGATCAATTAGGTAAGGACAGCAAAATCAAACATATCGGACACACATATTAACATCAATGCACATTATACTTACAATATTCCACAACCAAACGACACATTCCCGTAAATTCACTTCGCTAACTGTACAATAAAAAATTAGTATTTGAAATAAAGATAACCGTATGTCAAAGCTTGAAAACATATGACATTGTGAAGGTCTCTGATCCAGGTACCAAGCGCATGTGCTCTGCGCCTGTTCAGTAAACTCAACTGCCAAGCGACATCTCGGCAGATATGTATGAATATTTAAAAAATAGAGTTATAATTATCGTCGAGAAGAAACAGTCGTATGCAACTCGCCTATAATGTAATTAAGACAGTCGTATGGAAATTATAAAAATCGCTTCACTCGTTCTATAAACATACTCGTGTCTTAATTATTGCCATTATAGGATTCTTGCATAATGTACTATTAAAACTCATAGACAGCGTTAATATGCCCAGATACTTTTATGATTACTGGAACCACATTTCTTAACTTTTTCACGAAAAGATTGTGAATATCACTATTCGCTATTTACAAGATATTCTCTTTAAATATTTTAAACTCATAGACAGCGTTAATCTACCGAGATAATTATGATTACTGGATCTACATATCCATATTCTTATCAGCATAATTATTGTCAATAGCAACAAAGTGTTCCTTTCGCTATTTACAAGTCCAAGAAAGAGAAGTAATAACCTAAATATTAATCTGGTCTTAGCCTAGGCCTTGGCTTTCATCATATAAATTCAGTTAGCATGTTATATCAAACATCATCACAGTCAAAGAAACTTCAGTAAAAATTGATCAATTCCTTCTGTAGAAGTAATGCCCATTAATGTATACTGAATATTGGAGCTTTATTGCGTGTTTTCGCAGTTCATTATCTTCACTGAAGAAGCCTGCAGTGAAATCTGAAGTGAAATCTACGTTCATGTACTTTGCGCGTCAAGTTGAGACACCTGTACAAGGCGAGCCGAGCCTGTCCTCGGACACACCAGGCACTAAAATCCATTCGCTAAGTGTATTTTGACCGAGCTCGATAGCTGCAGTCGCTTAAGTGCGGCCAGTATCCAGTAAACGGGAGATAGTGGGTTCGAACCCCACTGTCGGCAGCCCTGAAAATGGTTTTCCGTGGTTTCCCATTTTCACACCAGGCAGATGCTGGGGCTGTACCTTACTTAAGGCCACGGCCGCTTCCTTCCCGCTCCTAGCCCTTCCCTGTCCCATCGTCGCCATAAGACCTATCTGTGTCGGTGCGACGTAAAGCAACTAGCAAGAAAAAAAAAGTATTTTGGTATAAAAAGTCAAGAAAGAGCTCTCAAGATGTAATTTATTTTCATGCAACGTAGTAAATATCACATTTTACAAAAATGATATTATTTTAAATTCACCAGACAATGGAAATGTACAATTACTATTATTATTAATGTTGTTTTTCTTCTCCTTCGTCTACTTCTTTTCCCACAGATTTCGGGGTGCGGGTGTGAACTGTGTTGCGCATGCGGATTTGCCATTGTTTTAAGGCCGGATGCCCTTCCTGACGCCAAACTTATTTAGAGAGATGTAATCAGTGTAATCACCGTTGTGTGTTTCTGTGGCGGTTTGTAGCGTAGTGGGGTTGTGCGAATATGAAGAGGAGAGTGTTAGGACAACCACAAAACCCCAGTCCCCGAGCCAGAAGAATTAACCAGATATGATTAAAATCCCAGAACTGACCCAGTTGGAAATCGAATTCGGGACACTCAGAACCACTCTATGGACATTCAGTCAAGGATTCAGAATAACTGTAGGACTATAAACGTAAACATTTATAAATATACTATGAATTTTTCTTGTTAGACTTCTCAAAATGATTCGTAGTTGATGTCTTATGTCTTATGCCATATGAGTTCATTATTGTTTCCACACAAACTCTGCAGAGACAACGTGATTATGTTAAATATTCTTTCATATAAAGACATTCTTCACCTCCCCTCTCTGAAACTATTGCCATTAGCTGCTGAGAATTTGCATACAGCTTGTAATTTAATGCTCTTCTTGTCCACCAACTCTCATCTCGATGTCGGGAGGGAGGGAGGTCGATAGGATAGGATCCCTTGGAAGAAAATAAACAATATGGAATGATAGAATTCAGACACAAAGCCATCTCCATGTAGGCGATGAAGACCTCTAGAAGAGTGGAAAGTGAGTTCCACTATTTGCAACCTCGGTACAAATCAGGGACCTGTTTGGTTTGGAGCAAGCACATTTCAGTGAAACATCGATGAAATATGAACTTATACATCCTAAACATAATGGTTTCCGTAAAACGAACGGTAGTGTTATAAGTTAGTTAATTGAGCTGAGGAGCACTTACGTGACTATGACGTAGAATGTTCTTATGACCGAGCTCGATAGCTGCAGTCGCCTAAGTGCGGAAAGTATCCAGTAAACGGGAGATAGTGGGTTCGAACCCCACTGTCGGCAGCCCTGAAGATGGTTTCCCGCGGTTTCCCATTATCACACCAGGCAAATGCTGGGGCTGTACCTTAATTAAGACCACGGCCGCTTCTTTCCCATTCCTAGGCCTTTCCAATCCCATCGTCGCCATAAGACATGTCTGTGTCGGTGAGACGTAAAGCAAATAGCAAAAAAAAAAAAAAAAAAAAAAAAAATTCTTATGCACTGTAGAAATATACTGACAGCTTGGTTTTAAAATTACATTAGACACTTGATACTGAAAATCATATTGTGACAAAACAAACATATTTTCAATCTCTACAAACCTATATTACCGACACCTCTAGTATACTATAATAGGACTCTAATACTTATCGTTTCTAATAGAAGCTAAAATAATATCTTTTACTAAAACTTGGTCATCTCTCAATAAATGCCTTTGCTCTGATTAGCACAGAAGAGGAAACTGCTTGATTCCTGTTCAGAATCACTCCTTCTGTCATGTTTTTGACGTCTTCTCTAACAAAGGCAGACGTGCAGCTAATTTTGAAAATCAATTAATTATTACCGATCTGCATTTAGGGCAGTCGCCCAGGTGAAAGATTTCCTATCTGTTTTACCAAGCCTTTTCGTAAATGATTGCAAAGAAATTGGAAATTCAATGAACGTCTCCCTTGGTAAGTTATTGCAATCCCTTACTCCCCTTCCTATATACTAATATTTGCCCCATTTTGTCCTCCTGAATTCCAGGTTTATATTCATACTGTGAACGTCCCTACTTTTCAATACACCACTCAAACTTATTCGTCTACTAATGTCATTCCACACCATCTCTTCACTGACAGCTCGGAACATACCACTTAGTCGAGCAGCTCGACTCCTTTCTCCCAAATCTTCCCAGCCCAAACTTTACAACGTTTTTGTAATGCCACGCTTTTGTCGAAAATCACCCAGAACAAACTGAGCTGCTTTTCTTAGGATGTTTTCCAGTTCTTGAAACAAGTAATCCTGATGTGGGTCCTATACACTGGAAACATACTCTAGCTGAGTTCTTACAACAGACTTATATGCCCTCTCCTTTACATCCTCACTACACCCCCTAAATACCCTCATAACCATGTGCAGAGATCTGTACCCTTTATGTATTATCTCATTTATGTGATTACCCCAATGAAGATATTTCATTATATAAACACCTAGGTATTTACAATGGTCCCCAAAAGAAACTTTCATCCCACCCACCCAGTAATTAGAACTGAGGAGATTTTTCCTATTTGTGAAACTCACAATCTGACTTCTAACCCTATTTCTCTTCATGCCATTGCGTACTGTCCATCTCACAACATGTCCGGCTCCATGGCTAAATGGTTAGCGTGCTGGCCTTTGGCCCAGAGGGTCCCGGGTTCTATTCCCGACCGGGTCTGGGATTTTAATCTTCATTGGTTAATTCCAATGTCTCGGGAGCTAGGTGTGTGTGCCGTCTTCGGCATCAGAATCCATTACAGGTAGAGCTCCATTCTCACAGACGCGCAGGTCGCCTATGCGGCGTTAACTCAAAAGACCTGCACTTTGCCTCTTCGGAGGCCACACGCCATTATATCTCACAACATTATCGAGATCATTTTTCGGTTGCTCACTACCTTGTAACTCATTTATTACTCTATACAGAACAACATCATTCGCAAAAAGCCTTATCTCTGATACCACTTCTTTATTCATATCATTTACGTAAACAAGAAAAAGTAAAGGTCCAATAATACTGCCTTGAGGACTTCCCCTCTCAATTATTACAGTCTAACACTAGTTCTCCTAATGTTCCATTGCTATCTATGCCTTCGATACACCACTTTCCGTTTAAAACTGGAGCAATATATAACTATCTCTTAAATAACCTAATATTATTTTACGCCAGAGTATTATTATTTATTTTGTGACGTTTTAATGTATCAATGTGTCAAGTTCGATTGCAAATATACCTGGTCCAACCCGAACAGTCCTCCTGTAATTGGAATAGACTACCGGATCGACTTTGTTCCCAGAAATTAACTTATTACTTGTCATGATTGTATCTCTTTGGAAGTGGAAATTTCTTTTGCAAATGTTTGAGTTCTTGAAGGGGAATATAACCCACGACCTTTTGGGTGAAGCGATCACGCCTTTATCATAGTTAGTCTCTATTCAGACACAAAAATCTGTGTTTAACAAGCAAATATTATGATTTTATTGAACAATATGCATTTTGGTTTATACATATTTATTTTTATGTGATCAATTGCCAGTTTCCTTTACTTTCTTATTCCGATATCTTTCAAGCGATGCTAATTATTCACAGATATAAAATACTTTTTTATCCCTTTATTTTCAAAATAATTTATTCCTTCCCTTTTATGGTTGTTGCTTTCTCCCGTTCCATCTCCATCTCTCTTCCTCGCACGTGCCCACGTCTCCCCTGCCCTCCGCAAACCCCGCCCAACCGACTTCCAGCATCAGAGAACATTCATTAAAAGAAGTCAAGAGTAGCTACACCAGCAGTAGCAAGTGTTAACATCATAAAATTTAATTCATTCTCTAGCTCATACAGCCTTAACGACGTTCCCTTACTGCAGACGCGTGCACTCTTACAGAAAACTAAAGCAATTTTCTCCAAAACTACCCACAGGGTTACTTCTAAATTTTAGGTATAGATAGGACTCTTTGGTTACTCAGTTCGCAGTACACAATAAATAATGTCTCTATTTATATGTAGGCCAGCCTCATGATGGAGGGGTAGCTAGAGGTAGTGGTACTTGGATATCCTTGGATCGTCAAGGGACTTGAATTAAAGGTCAAAAAAGGTTTACCCCGCTACATGAGTTCACTTGAAGGTATTAGATACAGCGAACTTAGCCAAGTATTGATTCTGTGGCATTACCGCTCTTATCACGTGATATTAAAAATTCTGCAGTCGTTTTGAAAGTCGGCTTGGAGCGATGTGGATATAAATAAAGATATAGAAATGAAGAAATTCTTGAATTAAAGAGGCACTTCCGGGCATCTTAGAAACTTTAAACTTGGTATCACAGAAGCTGATGTCCTCGGGATCCCTAAAAAATCGAAAATTCTCAGGCCTCCTTTAGAGTGCCACAAGGGAGGGTTTCAAATTTACGGCTCAGCATAAAAACAAGGTAGGGTATATTCATCCAAACCGATAACCTGTAAGCTTCATGGGCTTAAAAGTTTCCTGGAAGTCCTAATTTTTACACCCCTCACCCAAATCAAGGTTGCCGCAAAATCTGCCAGACGAGCTAGAAAATTGACATTTGGCAACATCATAGTTTTTACCATATAACCGATGAAAAATCTAAGATTTTCAAATTTTTCACCTTTTACCCCCGAAAAATATCGAAACATGGAGGCAATTTTAATGACGGTGCAGCCCTTCGTTTTGTGGTGTTTGGTGGCTAAACGTTCAGCCGTATCACAAACTAGAACTTTGGTCCTATGACTTTGCTTCGCTCTATCCGTTATACGTTACATTTGGCTGTATTTCCCGATTGCACGAAACTTTTGTACTTTTTACACGTATATTTCATGGTATGACTCACTCATAATAAGAATAGAATCATCAAATTTGGCACGAACGTTGGCCCACCTAGTGGCCAAGTTATGTGTTTCTATCTGTCACATAAGAATCCGAAACCTAAGGCGGGGTGTGTTAACTGTACCCAAATGTCGACCGATCTAACCAATAAATAGAGGAGATCCGAGAAAATATCATAGGATCGGCCATGTAGATCTCTAAAAGTAGCGTCTTATGGTGCAATCCTTTGGGCGCTATGCCTTACTGTTTCGCACCAGTTAGTATGTAAATGAAGGTCTGCAATAGGGTAAAGGTGCATATCTTTTCGTATATCGGTCTATATATAACTTGATTTGTAGCGATCGAGAAAGAGGATGTCTGTCATTATTATTACTCTTTTACAAATAGATAGTGATTGTCAGCAGAGGGGGCGTCTTTAACCCGTTCTCAGTACTCCGCACACTGACTCTGACTGGCAATAGGAATGTGTGACTTCTCCAACTCCTGTGCAACTGGTATTAGTAAGGAGGGCCTCTCATTGTAATGAATTTGACTGTTAGAAGACAAGGGAGCATGCGATTTTTTTCAAAATTCCCCTACTCGATTGTGTTCTGGCAGTAGGCAAGCGTGCTTGCCATTATAAACAAATTTACCCATCTAAAATTTGACTGGCGTTAGGCAAAGTGGCCTGATATTATAATAGAAACACACCAACTCGAGTGCGAATGACAGGAAGCTGACTGACATTAGGAAGTGGGGCCTGTAATTATAATGATAAGAGCACAACTCAATTTTGACTGGGAGGAGGGAAGGTGCCTGCTTTTCTGCTGAAAACTCCCCAAATCGATTGTGACCGGCAGTGGCAAGTTAGCCAATCGTTGCCATCACAACCGCAACTCACAATTTCTCGTACACTGGAAACAACAAGGTATGGTGACCTCCCCATGCAGTTTCTCGGATAACGCTAGGAGACATGCAATTAAATAATATGTGCACTGCGTGTACAGTAATTTACTTCAATATCCATATACAGTGTAAATTACTGTAGCGAAGCACAGTTTCATTTACTAGTACACATATATACACTGCCTGACAAAAATGTTAAGCATCTAGAAGTAGTAGTCCAATAGTATCCGATTTCGGTATGCATGCATACCATTAATGTGTGAGTACATTTTTAGATTTACAAGGATATGTATTGTGTAGAACGCCCACTAGAGTGCATTCGTTATGGCACCGTCCTGTCGTTGGTAAGTTGATACCAGTCAACTTCTGTGAGTCAGACTGTTAAGCAAGAAGTGCAGAGAGGACTACGTACAGTACGAAGCAACCGCGATGCCTCGCAGACGCATTAGACAGCCTATCCACCAACTGACAGCATTTGACAAAAGCCGTATTGTGGGACTACGTGTGGCTGGTTGGTCGCATCGTGCAATTGCCAGGCATGTGGGCCATTCAGATCTAACAGTGGCCCGATGCTGGACTCAGCGTGTACATGAGGGCACCCAATCACGTCGTGATGGTTCGGGTCGACTAAGAAACACCACTCCGAGGGAGGACTGTCGTATGGTGCGCCAAGCATTGCAGGGATCCCATAACTTTGGCATCCGTCATTCGCCATCGGCGAACATGTACTAGAGACTGTGCAATAACCTGTGAGTTCCTTCACAGTGTCTCGACGACTCGCATCCGCCGGATTGGGCATGTTCAGTGATGAGTCCCGCTTTTCCATAACCTCCGAAGACCACCGTGTGCGGCTTTGGCGGCGTCGAGGGCAGTGGGCATAACCTGCCCATATTATGGAATGACACACAGACGTAATCCCTGGCATCTTGGTGCGGGGAACCATAGGATATGCAAGCAGGTCACCTCTAATAATACTTCGACAGACTTTTAGGGTTCAGCGATACGTCACAGATATTTTGCGTCCACTCGTCCTTCCCCTTAAGCACAGCACCCTGGGGCAGTGTTCCAACAGGATAGCAAGTGTGTCCATGCACTGCCTAGAGCGTGTTGAGGTCCTGCCGTGGCCAGCAAGATTCCCGGACGTTTTCATCATAGAACACGTGTGGGATGACATTGGATAGGGACTCCGTCCCAGTACCAACCTGTGGGATCTGGAGGGACAGTTGGAACAACTGTGGAGGAACTTGCCTCAGAAGAGGATCCAAAAGCTATTTGACACCCTTACGAACAGCATAAGGGCATGAATTGCGGCCAGGGGTGGTGAGGAGGGGGTGGGGGTAAGGGGTGCGACACCCTACTGACCTGGCACTAGCATTTCACCTGTAACTGCCAAAGACCTCTTCTCTTTCATCCCATAATGTAATCAGTTCAATTAAGGCATGTGTAGTTTCATTCACTTTCAACCACTCCTTCTCGGAGCTTATATTTTTTCCAGGCAATGTAATATATCGTCGTTGCCGGGACAAAACCTCCTATATGATAATATTTTTGGAGATATACTGACCCGCAGCACATACATCGTGAAGAGCGAGAATGCCTTGACAACATTCACACAATTTTGGGCCTTAGATGACAGAACCTTACCGGCCAAAGTTCTAAAAATTTTTACTACTGAAAGGACTAAAGTCGGTAACCTTTCTTAAGAATATGTAGAACTGAAATCGTTGGCTATGTGAATTTATGAAACTCAGAATACCTCAAAATGAGTGTAGACGTAGTAATTCTTGTATGAGCTCTGTTATTACAGTTTATAGCAATCATTTCGATTAAAATTATTTTAAGGTAACCTCTTACTGTTTAATAGTCAATAAATAAATAAATAAATAAATAAATAAATAAATAAATAAATAAATAAATAAATAAATAATAATAATAATAATAATAATAATAATAATAATAATAATAATAGAATGGAAATCCGCTATTCCTCCAGTAAATTCTAATTTGGGGAAGCTCCATTCGCTTCTTTATTTGAGCATTTCCTTCATGACCAAATAATTGTTATTTGTAGTAGCTTTTTGTTTGCCCTGCTTCCTTAACTCAAAGGCTGCCTGATAGAAAAAACACATCAAAAACAATATTTTGACGTGTTACATAAATTAACAAGTAAACGACATTGATCATGTTGATATAATGGATATTCGAAAAATAAATACATAAGGAAACAGGTTCGGAGAAACAACGGGACAACAAATTAGTTATCAATCCTGAGAACTATGCAAATGACGGCAGAGAAGGCGAAGGACCTTCCTCCCCCCTCCAATCATTGATCTTTCTATATCTTTGAACGTAGTTTTAGTAGTAATGAGAGAAAACAATATTGTACGGCAATCAATATTAAGAATGTCTTGTAGTGACAAGTTGGCTTAAATTATTCTCTACTCCTTCATTTTGTATTCATCGGAGTGGTTACGTTACACTGTAGAATCATACTTCTCAGCATTTCTCTTATCATATAGCTCCTGAGTAATAAATCATATTACCTACCAATGAGAACAGCCGTGCTGATACGTCAGTCTATCGACACAAGTGGCAGATACCATCTAACGTATTAACCTTAGGTATCCGCCCGGATATAGGTTATCTCCTGCTAATAGACCGGGCTCTATTCAAGCACTCTGGTCAGTGAGATACTCAAGTTCAAAGCAGAGAACTAACGACAAACAATAAGGCACATCCAAAGACAGGCGAACATTTATGAGAGCCTCTTTCTACTCTCAACTTGTTGATTAATAAAGTATTACTTTTTACAAAAATAGTGTAGAGATAAATTCCTACATTTTTCTCAATCCCTGGCGAGGTCGCGAGTACAGGCTGCGTTACACATGTGGATTTGGCCTTTTCTTAGAGCCAGTCAACCGTATGTGGACAGAACTATGTTTGTGTGGTGGGTGGTAGAGTGATTCATTGGTGAAAATGAAGAGGAGTGAGAATAACAAAACACCTAGCCCACAACTCAGAGGAATTAACCTTACGCAGTTAAAATCCATTCCTCGGCCAGGAATCGGAAGTCGGAACCCTTGAAACTTACCATTCAGCAAAGGAGCCAAGTGTTTCTTTAATTTCTCATGAAAATAATATAAGTCATCCTCAGGAATGTTCATTTTCATCCGAATAGTACAGTATATTGTTCAACCCGTATATAGAGAAAGGCGTCGAGGAATGTAAAGAGGATATGGGAGGGATGAAGGGCAATTGGCTGAAAGTGAAAACGATAAAATTTGCTGATGACATAGTTGTCATTGAAGGGAACGAAGAGAAATTACAAAAAGTGTAACCAAGAATGCACAAGATAGAGACTCGTATAATATGAAAATTAATACCAAAAGACTAAACTTGGAGGCTCCAATGCAAGATGAGAGTAAATCCATATCCCATGTGTTAGGAGATAAGAAACATGTTTACACACCCTACAACTTTTTTTTTATTTTTGCAGTAAAATTGTCGTAATGTCATATTAACAAAACGGCAAGTCAGGTAGAATATAGACAGCACATAAAAATGGAACTGTTTATTTTAAATATATGAATTTGGACTTATTTTATTTTTATTGTTAGGTCAGGATAGTTATTAATTTTAAGAGACTGTTTTCAAAAGTGCAATCAAGCAATAGTAGGCTACTGAATATATTTGAGACCTGTATCTGAAGTCTTTATTTGCTCGTATTCATCATAATCCTCTTCAGAGTTTAATGTTGCAGGTGGAATAGTTCTATAAAAAATTAAGTGATCCTGAGAAACGAATTGTAGCAGGTAATCGATGTCCTTAAGCTTTCCGTCTTTAATCGCGATATTTCTGCTTAGGATAGCCTTTGGTGAAATTTTTGCTTACTCTTCCCTTATCTAAGTAGATATCGGTTTCTTCAGGAACCACATGTTCAAGATAAGCAATGATTGGCGACTGATTCCTGGTACAGATGATTTCAGCAATGGAGTGTACAGTTCTAGGAGGGTAGTATTAAGGACAGAGAGCATGACTATAATATGTTAAATAATTTGACTTCGGATAACTGATGTGCACGTTCAAAGGCTGTAACGCACTGTTTTAACGCTGAGCGACTGCATTATTGGACTTAACGAATTGAATCTACTGGACGTAATTACATTTTTATTGGTCAATATGACTTGTTTACTTCTCATTTTGAATACTAGCAATTACCCGCGGCTTCGCTTCGTGGATTGATCAAAGTAATCGTTCCTCGGCATTGTACTAAGATATTATCTGAAAATTCCTAGAGTAGAAACTCACCCAAAAACTGAGTTTCATTTACCCCAGAAATTCTTCGTAAACCATGTTTGTGGTATTACCTTTAGTGGCTAAGACGTCCATGCGATATAGAACTGTACATGTGAGAAACTGTCTTTTCTCAAGTCGAAAAAATAAATTAATGTTTCTTTATTTTAAAGATAACTCCAAATATATATTACCACATCTGTAACATTTCCTGTTTTTGAGATATACATATGTATCCCCATAAAAAGAATTCAACTTCCTGATTAGTCCTTCCTCCACCCCCACCACATCTAAGTGTATTTTCCGAAAACAAAAGTTCGTGTTTCTTTACTTTTAGGAGATTCCAAATACCATTATTCACGTCTGTAAAATTTTCAGTTTTTAAGGTATAAGTATTCTCAAAAAAAAGAATTCAACTATATTTCGCTCCTTTTCACCCCCATCCCCCCGTTAATTGCCTCCTCCGAAAACAAAAAGGTACATGCTCCTGTATTTTTAAAGGACTTTCCAAATACCAATTTTCTTGTCTCTAACATGTTAAGTTTTTGACAAATAGATATACCGGTAATCATTTAAAAAATTCACCCGCTTTTCCAATTCTTTTCAGCCAATTAATTAGACTTTTCGAACACAAAAAAATACGTGTCTCATAATTTTTAAGGAGATTCCAGATACCAGTTTTCATATCTGTACGCCTGAAACACCTTCAGTTTTTGAGATAAATATATACTCATAAAAATAATTAAACTTCCTCTTCTTCACTTCTTTCCACCCCTCTCCCGCCTTAAGTGGACTTTCCGATAATAAAAACACGTGTTTCTTTATTTTGAAACGAAATTCAAAATACCAACTTTCACCTCTGTAACAGCTTCAGTTTTTAAAATAAAGTATACTCATGAACATACAGTATTTCAACTCATGTACTTATTTTCAACCCCACACCCCTACCGTCGACTTTTCGAAAGAAACAAATGCTTGTTTCTTTATTTTTAAAGGAGATTTCAAATACTAATTTTCACGTCTGTAACATCTTCATTTTTGAGATATAAGTATCCACATAAAAGTAATTATTGAAGTCCTATTTCACCCCTGCCTGTTAAGTTGATTCCCCCTCCCTCCAGAAATTCCTGTTTCTTTATTTTTAAAGGAGATTCCAAATACAAATTTTAACGTCATTAACATCTTTCGTTTTTGAGATATAAGTATCCTCATACAAAGAATTCAACTCATTCTTCAATTCATTCACCCCTCTTAAGTGGATTTTCCGAAGACGAAATAACACGTGTTTCTTCGCTTGGAAAGAATATACCAAATTCAACTGTTCATGTCTCTAACACTTCAGTTTTTTGTATATAAGTGTCCTCATAAAATAAATTCGACTCCTTTTTCACCAAGGCCCGTTAAGTTGAATCCACCCCTCCTTATGACCTTTGCGACAACCAATTGATGTCGTTGATAATTATATTTTATTCCTCTTCCCACGGCTGGGCAGACTGATTCAAATCGTCGGCAATTTTTTCATAAGACTCTCAAGTTGTTCGAGTTTTGCTGAATTTAACAACTGTGGAAACTTCAGCACGGAGTTATTTATCTAAAGTTGATGTAGGGTGGAAATAGACCTCTTCAACTTTATATTCATGTACAGTGCCTGTATGAATGCGAAATGCCACTCACTCCCTTATCAAGACAACTCCGAAACTATCAAGCTGACGAGAATCGCATTTGACATATACGTACGTTTCCCTTAGGACATGATTAAGAACTAAGAAACATTTTGAAAAATCAATAATAGGGTAAGGAAAGGCTGTTTTAGAAGTCAATTTTTTATGCAGCTTGATAACGTTCACATCTCTGTCCGACTACTTGGCTAACTTGTTACCGTGCTGGCCTTCCAGTCAGGAGGCCCTGAGTTTGATTCCCGGCCGGGCAGAGGATTTTATCTTTGTATTGTTAATTCTCCTGATACGGGGACTGTTTTCTTATCAAATACACACAACACATCACACTATCAACCAGCACAGAAGATAAAATACCCCTCAACCTGGTGTTGGATTCAGAAAGGGCATCCGACCGCAAAACTGAGCCAAATCCATATCAAGTGCCGATCCCATTAAAGTGTGATAAAGGCCATAAAGGAGAAGAAAATAGCGTTCACATTTTTCACTTAAGAAGAGAAAATAATCCAGGCCTCCTCCTTGCGATGTTTCTCTTGACATCCTAAAAAAATTCATTTCTCTAATATGGGAAAGGAAAAGAAAATACTTTTCAACAAAAATACATCCGAATAACAGATAATTCTGCTTGTATTTTAATGACCCAATATTTGCCTGGAATGAGATTTAACTCCCTTCCCTCCACACACACACACACACACACACACACACACACACACACACACACACACACACACACACACACACACACACACACACACACACACACACACATTGGATATCCGCTATCAGCGCCCAGATTCGAGCATTGGATCTCGTAATGGTGTAAATTCCTAACCATGTCTAGAAGGTGGTACGGAAATTAAACATGCAACCACATGAAAAATAGTGAACTTGGCCAACCCCACTCTGAGGTGGTGGTCAAATTGACGTAGAATATGAGAACATTTTCCAGTGGTTGATGACAGCCTGACAGCCATAGATACTTATTTACTGAGGCTGAGGGTTGTGTTCCCTGTGTATTTTTACTTTACTCTTGGCAGTAGTAAATTGCTTGTGCTTCTTCCGCGTTTATCACCCCAGGAGAACCCTAACCCTCAATTACTTGTGTCACAAGAGACAGGCTTTTGTGAAGGTTTGGATAATGTAGCTGGATCACAGCACTGCATAACCAGGGAGAAGTACACGTCTGCGAGCAAGTACATTACCTTCTCTTCCCCCACCCAGGAATTCTGTACTTAAAGCAAACATTTCCGTAATGATCCATCACAAATCTCGTATCTTTTGCTTCTAAAATATCCATTTCACGTCGGGCGAGGGGAAACGTTTCTTTTCACTTCTGCTCTCCCTGTCCCAGCTCATATATTGCAACAAAGCAACACCATTTTCAAAAAGAGAGTGATGAAGATTCATATTCATAAATTGTAGGCGACGCAGGAAAGGAAGATTTTTGTCGACGGGGGATCCCAGAATTTCACAGGTGCATATATCAAGACAGGAGAGGGACGGCCATGTTGGATGGACCTTGATATATCGACAAGTTCTCAATTCTTGACACATCTGGTCTTTGCTCTAACGTTTCCGGGGAAAGTACAGTCCGTTCAGGCATACGCCGTGTAATTCAAAGCTTGAAAGGAGCAGCAATAATAATACATTTGCGGCTGCGAATAATCTGTCCACGGAATAAAAAAACAGATATTTTCAGAGTGGAATGAAAGAGAAAATAAATCAAGAGAATTATGGCAGATGTGCAATCGTACTCCGTTACTAGCTCAAACGAGTATAATAATAATAATAATAATAATAATAATAATAATAATAATAATAATAATAATAATAATAATAATAATAATAATAATAATAATAATGATGATGATAATAATAATAATAATAATAATAATAATAATGAAATGAAATGGCGTTTGGCTTTTAATGCCGGGAGTGTCCGAGGACATGTTCGGCTTGCCAGGTGCAGGTCTTTTAATGTGACTCCTGTTGGCGACCTGCGCGTCGTGATGAGGATGAAATTATGCTGAAGATGACACATACACCCACCCCCTGTGGCAGCGAAATTAACCAATGACGGTTAAAATTCCCGACCCTGCCGGGAATCGAACCCGGGACCCCTCTGACCAAAGGCCAGCACGCTAACCATTTAGCCAAGGAGCCGGACATAATAATAATAATAATAATAATAATAATAATAATAATAATAATAATAATAATAATAATAATAATAATAATAATAATAATAACAGTCAAGCTCATGGGGAGGAGGAAAATGATGTTGGTGAAATTATGCTTGAGGAAGTGGAAAGGATAGTAAATAAACTCCATTGTCATAAGGCAGCAGGAATAGATGACATTAGACCTGAAATGGTGAAGTATAGTGGGAAGGCAGGGATGAAATGGCTTCATAGAGTAGTCAAATTAGCGTGGAGTGTTGGTAAGGTACCTTCAGATTGGACAAAAGCAGTAATTGCACCTATCTATAAGCAAGGGAACAGGAAGGATTGCAACAACTATCGAGGTATCTCATTGATTAGTATACCAGGCAAAGTATTCACTGGCATCTTGGAAGGGAGGGTACGATCAGTCGTTGAGAGGAAGTTGGATGAAAACCAGTGTGGTTTCAGACCACAGAGAGGCTGTCAGGATCAGATTTTCAGTATGCGCCAGGTAATTGAAAAATGCTACGAGAGGAATAGGCAGTTGTGTTTATGTTTCGTAGATCTAGAGAAAGCATATGACAGGTTACCGAGGGAAAAGGTGTTCGCTATACTGGGGGACTATGGAATTAAAGGTAGATTATTAAAATCAATCAAAGGCATTTATGTTGACAATTGGGCTTCAGTGAGAATTGATGGTAGAATGAGTTCTTGGTTCAGGGTACTTACAGGAGTTAGACAAGGCTGTAATCTTTCACCTTTGCTGTTTGTAGTTTACATGGATCATATGCTGAAAGGTATAAAATGGCACGGAGCGATTCAGTTAGGTGGAAATGTAGTAAGCAGCCTGGCCTATGCTGACGACTTGGTTTTAATGGCAGACTGTGCCGAAAGCCTGCAGTCTAACATCTTGGAACTTGAAAATAGGTGCAATGAGTATGGTATGAAAATTAGCCTCTCTAAGACTAAATTGATGTCAGTAGGTAAGAAATCCAACAGAATTGAATGTCAGATTGGTGATACAAAGCTAGAACAGGTCGATAATTTCAAGTATTTAGGTTGTGTGTTCTCCCAGGATGGTAATATAGTAAGTGAGATTGAATCAAGGTGTAGTAAAGCTAATGCAGTGAGCTCGCAGTTGCGATCAGCAGTATTCTGTAAGAAGGAAGTGAGCTCCCAGACGAAACTATCTTTACATCGGTCTGTTTTCAGACCAACTTTGCTTTATGGGAGCGAAAGCTGGGTGGACTCAGGATATCTTATTCATAAGTTAGAAGTAACAGACATGAAAGTAGCAAGAATGATTGCTGGTACAAACAGGTGGGAACAATGGCAGGAGGGAACTCGGAATGAGGATATAAAGGCTAATTTAGGAATGAACTCGATGGATGAAGCTGTACGCATAAACCGGCTTCGGTGGTGGGGTCATGTGAGGCGAATGGAGGAGGATAGGTTACCTAGGAGAATAATGGACTCTGTTATGGAGGGTAAGAGAAGTAGAGGGAGACCAAGACGACGATGGTTAGACTCTGTTTCTAACGATTTAAAGATAAGAGGTATAGAACTAAATGAAGCCACAACACTAATTGCAAATCGAGGATTGTGGCGACGTTTAGTAAATTCTCAGAGGCTTGCAGACTGAACGCTGAAAGGCATAACAGTCTATAATGATAATGTATGTAATGTATGTAATAATAATAATAATAATAATAATAATAATAATAATAATAATAATAAGAATAATAATAATAATAATACAGTCATCAAACCAGAGGGACTTTATGCATCTGAAATACTGATCATTGGCGGCAGGCCGCAAATGAAAAGCATTGAGAAACAAGCGAGGAAAATTCTCATAAAAATCCTAGGACCAAAGTTCGAAAATGGAATTTGGATGAAAAAGAAACCACACGAAATTTTTCAGTTCACAGAAAAAATCACAGATACCACCAGAAAGAGACGACTAAAATTCTACGGAAACCTACACAGAATGGATAACAACAGGCTGACAAAGAAAATTCTAAATCTAGCTCTAACCCTGAAAATCCGCAACAATTGGTTAGCAGGAATTCATGAAGATCTACAAGAAATCGGTGTTGAGGACGAAACCATTCAAGATAGAATGAAGTTTAGAAGCTTAGTAAACAAACATAAATTTGCAGAGAAACCAACAAGAAAAAATACAGGCTGGACAGAAACACGCAGAAAGGAACACAGTGAAAAAATGAATAGATATTGGGAAGAAATGAAGAAGAAACATTGTGCAAAATGAGTTCGAACGCGCTCCACCGTTGGGCACAACTAATAATAGTAATAATAGGCTAATAATTTGAAAGGGGTGAAAACCGAGATGTATAATAAATGGCTACACACAAAGGTTTCCTCGGATCGATTTCCGACCAATGCATGAAGGGCTACTGAAATGAAAAGTGCGTCCCTGTTGTTCAGTGTCCAAGAACATTGGATGCCCTTTGACTATGATCACGATGACAACAATCACGCAAAATTACAATATTGCTTAGTATTTGAATAATAATTATAAAATCATATGATTATCACACAGATTCACGGTACAATGCATTCCACAAGGTTAAATTGGCATAATTGTTAAATGAATCCATTAATTAATAAAAATGTTAGAGAAAATTGCATTAATACATATGTCTGGAGGTAAACGGTACACGGTGGTGAAATTTGTGCCGTATTTCTCCAAAACAGTCTTTGTTCTTGGATGCGAGTGTTGCGTGGTCAATGATTGTACTGTCGTTGATGGACTCAAGAATATTTCCGTACACAAATTCCACGATATCACCCTGACCAATCAACTGAGAAGGGACATGAGAGTGGTCTTCTCTGTGGTCAAGCAGACTGCCTCGCCATTTCAGGTGTAGACTCTGGCAGAGTCATCAGCAGCGGAGTTGATTGAGATGTGTTACAGTGACAGCTGTTACTTGCGCTAAGGACTGTGATCAACGACGCATTTCAGACACTTTGTCACACGTTAAGTTTTCCCGTGATTTCCTTGGAACTCCCATGTCCACGACCACGTGGCTGGATCATGATGAGAATTAAGAAGTTGTATATTATTTAGCTGATGAGAGGTGACCAAAACTACAACATCACAAGAAAGTTCCAAGCGATTTTAACGAATTAAAATTGTAGTATTGCAAAATATTGCAGAGTTTGGTGATTAAAACGACTGCACAATACATATAACAGCGGATTACTCCAGTGTTAATTCAATTTAAGGTACATAATCCCACGAGACAATATCTGACGAGAAGAAAATACATCCAGTCAAAACACGTCCACCACGCACTTTCCATCCCCAACGTCATGGAGTCTGCCGTAATTTGCTATGAGTTGCGTGGTCATTTGTAGTTCCGACAGACCCCTTCCTGAGATCGGATACAGAAGAAAATTGTTCGCATTTCGCGTGAGCGTATTGAATGACTTCGTGAATTTTGGTGAATAAGCGTAATTCCTCTGGGGTTTTAGTCAAGTTACGAGGTCCAGAAGGTCAAGTTAAACCTGCAAAGGTATGGGTTTGTTGTATAATATTACAAGACTACTGAGGGAGCTGTCTTACCGATGAAAATGAACTCATCTCGAAGGAATAACGTTCAATTACCTTCCAGGAGGTTCTATCTGAGTACAAAGCAAGATTGCGAATGTTTTCCCAGAATTGTAGGGTTTATCCTCCGTTGTGTCTCAGCATGCTTCCTTTACCTTTTACATATAAGGAGAATAAAATAAATATATTCGTTTGGATGTCCAAATAAACATCACAAGAAGGATTTTTTTTCTTTTGCAAGTTGCTTTACGTCGCAATGCCAAAGAGAGGTCTAATGGCGACGATGTGATGGGAAGGGGCTAGGAGTGGGAAGGAAGCGTCCGTGGCCTTAATTAAGGTACAGCCCTAGCTAGCATTTACCCGGTGTGAAAATGGGAAACCACGGAAAACCATCTTCAGGGCTACCGACAGTGGGATTCGAACCCACTATCTCCCGATTACTGGATTCTGGCCGCTTAAGCGACTGCAGCTAACGAGCTCGGTACACACAAGAAGGAGGCCTGAATTATTTTCTCTTTTGGAGTTTTCTCCTTCTTCACATTCTTCAACAGTCTTCTTTTTTCCTACGGCATTTATCCCAATTTATTTGGATCGGCATTTGACATAGATTTGACTCAGTTGTACGGTCGGAATCCCTTTCTGACTGCAACCAAAGGTGGAGGGATGTTTCAACTGTGGTGGTTGGTAGTGTGACGTATGGTGTTTATTTGAAGGGAAGCCCAGTCCCCGTACTGGAGGAAGTAACCATACACAGATGAAATCCTCTTCCCGCGAGGAATCAAACCTAATGCCCTCTGAACCGAAGGACATATGCTGACCATCGAGGCAAGTAGTCGGACAGAGATGTGAACGCAAATATGCTTATCCGCGGTTCAATTTTCTTACTCTTCTCATTTATACATAAAGAAAACTAAAATATCCAATATCACTGCATTATGACCCACCCCACTTAATCGTTACAAGATCAGATAACACTTCACCCATTCTGGTTTCTTGAGTTCTGTTCTTTAGAAATCATTTTTGACTGATGTCAAGGTTCAACTCGGAGCTGCCTGGCCGGCGTACTTGGTTTCAACTTCCGAAGGCGCACATGGCCCTGAGGTCCACTCATGCTACACCTAAAATGAGTACCAGGTTAATTCCTGGGTGCATAAGTGGCCGGACGTAGAGCTAAGCACTCTACCCCGCCAAGTGCCGAGGTTACGGATAATGGAAGCCATTACCTACCACCACTCCAAGGGCCTCCATGGCCTGTACTGAGATGACTTTGCCGTTTTCTGTTTTGCCGAGGTTCTTCTGGAATTACACGGATTCATTGCCCAGTCATGAAGTCTTCAGCCGTGAGTGGCTCAGACGGTTGAGGCACTAGCCTTCTGGCCCCAACTTGGCAGGTTCCATCCTGGTTCAGCCCGGTGGTATTTGATGGTACTCTAATACATCAGCTTGTGTTGATAGATTTCCTGGAACGTAAAAACTGCGGGACAAAATTCCGGCATCTCGGTGCCTCAGAAAGCCGAAAAAGTAGTTAGTGGTAGGTAGAAACAATAGCATTATTATTATTATTATTATTATTATTATTATTATTATTATTATTATTATTATTATTATTATTATTATTATTATTATTATAGACTTCAGTGTATTATGAAGGCTACTTTATGGAGACGGTCAAGTTTCAGTTCCCTAATCGAAACTGAATATCCTCACTTCTGGAATAGCGCTTAGCCTGAGGGTTCAGTTAGCTTGAAAAAGAAGTACGTACCATGTTAATATCTGGAGGCAAAGGCTGCCGAGCATGGAGCTAACCACTCAGTCCCATTTAATGCCCAAGTTAGAGATAAAGGAAGCATTTACCTTCCACTCCTCACAGCGTCTCTATAGCTTGCAATGGTAATGGATTTGCTAATTAGTGTTGATAATGAATTTGAAATTACTTTTTAATACTTTCAATCTCTGTTTACCGACTGGCCTATTTCAACTTGTTAAGGCACAGTGATCGAACCTTCTGTAGACAAGACACACGCAAATTCGAAATCATCCCTCACCCCTCACAACCTTCTGCAACAGCAATAAAAATCACCTTGAAATGATTTTCCATGGTTTTTATAAACCGAAAAATGTTTGGTATAACAAAGATGCACGCATCATAGAGGCATACAATATGGAAATATAAACTTTTACAAATTTGCATATTTTCCCTCCATTTTCTAACTCACAAACCGTAATAATGGAAAGGTTACAATCATTGTGTGTATGTTTTCTTAGTGAAGATTGTCTCTTCTTTACTCTATCTTAGTTCTGTGCCATTTTTCAGGTATCTGACTCGCTGTGACATGCTTGCGATCAGTACATTGACGTATGCTTGACGAAGAAGGTCCCATTCCTTCTAGGTCACTCTAATGGCGGTTGCAGTGTCTTTAGAGACTATGGACGTTAAAAAACCGCCGTTTTCAACCTGTCCCACGAATATTCAATGAAGTTCATGCCCGATATATTAGCTGACCAATTCATATGTTTGGTACTCACCTCTTCTGAAGTTCCCTACAGACGTGCATCAATGAAGGTGAGCATTGTCGCCGACGAAAACGAATTCAGTGCCATATTCATCCCTAATGGTTTGTACAAACAGTCGAATAATTTCATCTATGTGCCGAAGGGCAGTTAATGTCCGTCGAACTGCTATCAAAGATGTGTGTAGAAAAAAATTACACCACCTCCAAATGCATGCACTTCTTGAATACGCTGGTACTTTCCACGTATTGTCGTCACGTATCTGGCCTAAATAATATACCTGATTCATCTGAAAAAATAACATTAGGCCATTCATCCATCACCCAATTAGAATAATGGATGTCCCATCTTCTCTCAAAACGATGATGTTTCTCTAGAGGAACGCTCGAATCGGTCGAATTTACCTTAATTGGCATTATGCGGCCGATTGCGTAGGATAGAGTTTGTGCAGATACACGGATCGCGGTTGACCTCAAGAAATCATCTCATGATTGTTGAGCAGTCGAAGCTGGTCTCCTCATCGTAGTCATACGGATATACCGATCCTGACGTGGCGTTGTCATCCTCGATCTTTTAGTAGCATCATTGGCCTCACTCTAAATTTTCTACGTATTTGACATTGTACTTTTGGTAACCCTTGAGATGCGTGTTACTGCTGCTTATGTATGTCACCCTAACAATGGCGTGTGACCTCTGGAGTGGCCTTTTGCAGATCTTTCGAGTTGACTCCTTATAAGTGACCCGCGCGTCTGTGAGGATTGGACTGAGCCATCGGAATTATCCAATGAAGGTAAAACATTTCTGAGTCGGTTGGGAACCGAGCTCGCTACACGTTGGACCAAATGCTAGCATGCTAACCATTTAGTTATGGGGCCAGACTTTCCCACCCTGAATGAATGCCACAATTCTTGCTCTGTAAAAAAAATACGCACTGAACACGAAACGCAAACAATATAAATAGCTGGAGCTCAAATTACACCGTGTACATTACCACAAATTTTTACCTCAAATAGCATAGTTCGTCCATGGCTTAACACAGACCGTAGGCAGCGACATCTGCTATACGGTAAACAAGCAATTCAGTGACTTGAGCATATACTACAATGCTCTCTACCACTTACACCAAGGCTACACGCCCTATTTCATAATGTGCCTAATCCCACAAAAACCGAACTTTCTCCGTTGTAAATTTTCAAGTTCGTCCGCCTCTGTGGAGTAGTAGTTAATGTGATTAGCTGCCACCCCCGGAAGCCCGGGTTCGATTCTCAGCTCTGCCACTAAATTTGAAAAGTGGTACGATGACTGGAACTGCGTTCAGTTCCCGGGAGGTCAACTGAGTAGAGGGGTTCGGTTCCCACCTCGACCATCCTTGAAGTGGTTTACCGTGCTTTCCCACTTATTATCCAGGCATATGACGGGATAGTACCTAACTTAAGGCCACGGCCGCTTTGTTTCCTGTTCCTTGTCTATCCCTTGCAATCTTTCCATCCCCCACAAAGCCCCTGTTCAGCATAGCAGGTGAGGCCGCCTAGGAGAGGTAGTGGACCTCATCGCGATTTATATCCTCACGACCCAAAGTCTCAAGCTTCAGGACAATGCACTTGAGGCGGTAGACGTGGAATTCCCCACTAAGTCCAGGAAAAAACTAACCCTGGATGTTAAATCAATGATGAAATGAAATGAAATGAAAATATTTTCAAGTCCAGTGTATTCTGGAACATTCTATTTTTGGAACGTTATGGCTGGTTCTTAAGTAATACCTTATCCCAATTACCCTCAACTCTAACATAAAAAGTATCCCGTTCTCGATCACTCAGTGAACTTGAAACGTCGTTTCATTATATTTTTGTAAGGTTGTAATTTCCTTTTATTTTTGCACATCGGTATGTGTATCTTCCTTACCCGTTTACAATCCTCTGACTCAACTTTGTTCTTCACTATTGCTTTGGTGAATGATGTTCCTGTACGCAAAACGGAAAGTCTCCGATTTCGATTCCGAGAACCTCATGCATATTCTTGTGGGTGCTGCCCAGGCTGATGGTGATCAGAGGCGTGAAAACAGTTAGACTCGGTGTAAATGTTCATGCTTTCCATAACTTCTCACTTTCTGTGAAAAAAGAAAGAAAATGCTGCCATGTGACTTAAGCTCAAGTCCATGATTCTTGGCGGCCAAAATAATACAATATTGATAGCAAACCGACTTATCGTCAAGGAATCCGTGTCCTGACAGATGGAAGTTGGGCTTCGTCACTTCGAAGGTCCAAGTTTTGCTGGCATGTCTTCGTTTGTGGGAAAATTGTTTACCTCTGCAGAATGAATATTCATTAATTTATTAAATTGACTTATCTTGCAAATGTCAGAATTTGAATCTACGTTTAATATACGGTTAATGTGTGTAGAATTTATGTAGCCTACGCTCGTTCTGTTTTTGTATATATCAATAATTTGTTTATTATAATTGCATGTAAATTAACAATTTACGGTGCCTTATTAGTGATATTGGTGAAGGAAAGCTGTCATTTAGAGGTAGCGCACGTTGTTCGTAATGAAGGAAGGAATAATATGCACTCCTAACGCATCTCCTTCGAATTACGCTACTCAAGTCAGCGTGTGCCAGCGGAAACTGCACGACGCTGGCGTGCGCTTGACCTTACATGCCTACTATAGAATACCCTGAACTTACGACGTCTTCTTGCATAAGCAATCTCTAAATATTTGTCAGAGCGTACTGTTTGACTAGCTGCATGCCATAGCATCTTACGGGTACTGCATATCACAACCTTGAGTAACCGTGTAACCTAGCAGTTTAAAACCCTACTTTAGCCTACTTTGACAAGGGTGGGGAGGGGGGAGTTAGGTTGGGAGTACCTGGCCTGCTAGCTTGGTGAAGCCCTGGACAGATTTTGCAGCTTTATTCCAGTCATCAGTTGGCGAGGACGTATTTGGTGCTGTCAATATGCTAGAAAAAATGTGTATAGAGTACAGTGTTACAAATAACATGCCAAAGACAAATAACGCAAGTAATTCCCTTCGAAAAGAATTTGTAAGTATCCCAAATGAGGTATAAGGGATAGTAAAGCCGATTTTAAAATACGAACTTTGTAACTGTTCCACCTCGTCATAACACTTGGGGAGATGAAAGTTATAATCTTGGGACACATGAATATTAAATAAACTATTTGTGGCTTGCCCGCAAATTGCCACGCAAATAGGAACAATTAACATTCCATGGTTCCCCATTTCTCTATGTAATGTTTGGGCGCCATGGTTACAGTTTTAAATAAAACTGTAAACCAAAATTTATATTTATTAGCATAGAGACTTATCCTTAAATCACAGGGGTAGGATTTTAAATAATTAACCATTAAGTATCGCTTAAGAAAGAAAATTAACGCAATATAAAATACAAATGAATTTATCATACAAAAAAAAATGAGATAAATCGGAAAAGTTTCCTTAAAGCGTGGAGGAATTTATAATTTACTGAATTTACTATTGCTTGCTTTATCTAATTGAAGCTCACCAATTGCAGCTTCGGTTGACGTCATCTGGTTTCCGTGGTTACTCGTTCTCTTCTTCTCGATGTAGACTTTGCTCCATGGACATCCTTCCTTCCTTCTCTGATATGGTACGGGCTATCTGGACTAACACTCCCTACTTGCCTAGTCTTTAAATTAGAAATTGTCCCTATACTTGTAATAACTGATCAGCGTTGATCGTATGAGGAGAAAATTCAGAGACATGAATTTTTCCATATTACTAGAAATCTCAATCCAACTGAGCTATACTATTTATACGGTATCGACTTGTACCAAATTCCATAGACTTGAACTAAACATAGTTCTTCGTCCACAATATTTACTGAATATCACACAAGCCATAAGCTTGTTTCGTTTCTCGTAGATCCGATAACATTACCGCAGCTGAGTACTGTATCGAAGCGATAACACATTGTACAAAAATAACTATGTCGCGGAGCGACCACACACTGTTTCAAAATCAAATCACGTCGTTCAAAGTAGATGTTCACAGTAGAAGTACTAGTGATGGAGTATCTCGTTAGGGTGTTAGCTTCACAGCAGAAGTTGTACTTAGTTAGGTGCCGTTCTCGTTTTGAGAATCAGTATATATCCGGGCTCACCCCCACTCTTGGTAACAGTTCAATCTCAAAACTCATATACAACGAAGTATCTGATTCGATAGATCGAAGCATCAACTCCCTTTCTCTTCCTCGACAAGTCCAGAAGGCGTGGCGATGATATTGCTGACTAGCTTGCAAGCCTCGCGCACGGGTCGCTGTTTACTAGCCTTGGTCATAAAATAAACCCATGACTAACGCAAAATCCCAAGCTTCAAGAATAACCCTCCGTATACACAAACATGAGATGAAATGAAAACAACTATGTCTCAACATATTGACCGTATTTACAACATAATGAATTCCTATCCTACATAATATAATACTTTAAATAATAAAACGATGTTATTATATATACAATATGATTCCAAAAAGCCTTGATTACAAATGATTGACGTTGAATAAATATGTTATTACAAATAATCGCCGATGGCGGATACACTTGATATCAAATGATATCGCGTAAAATGATCTTATATTAAATTAGTAGGGCTGGAGAAGCCTGGACGGTTACATACGCCCTCCTGTTATTTACAGATATAACATATATGAAAATAACACACTACACCAAAACAGCTGATATATACATCATTACATCTGACATACACTTAATAAAAAACATACATAATCAAATCTTGTATCTCACTGTAGAGTGTCTGTTTCAACGATACCAGATAACATTAGTAATAACTCCTGCCGATTTTCTTGCGAAAGTTTGTCAGCGACACTCATAATATTTACAACAACAGGTAAATAACTCTATCTTTGCACTTCACCATCAATGTGTTCGGCAGTTCCAGGTTACAATAATATATACACCACACACACACGTAATCACACGTGGATTACCTCTCATAGATGGCCGCAAGCAATTTCTTGTTTTCATTGCAAAAATTATTACTACTTAGAAAATCATTGCATTAATTTTCTTCTGCAATTTCAAAAGAAAATCCCAAGTTACTCATGGCTTCTACAATGGCGTTAGGTCTAGGTTCACAACCTATACATGAATTCACGTTTTCCAACTCAAGTACATTTAGTGTTATCAAAACAACACCGGGGAGACATTACACTTAATTCGCAGAAATATATCGTCCCAGAGAGCGAATATTATAAGTGCCCAACATGACACGATTACCATTTTTCAATCTGTATGCACAAGGACCAACCCGACAATGAATCTGGAATGGACCCTGATACAACAAAAAGAATTTCTTCGTCACCTTCTCTTCACTGGACGAGAGCATGGGAACACGTAACAGAACAGAATCTCCTACCTGAAATTCGTCTAACACCTGACGTTTCTGCTGTCTGCTACGCTTCTCAGCCGCTTTAATCAAATTCTCTCTCGCTAATCTGACATATATCTGAGAGTCCCGCTGAGATTCCTGTGTAATACCTAGTACTTTTGTCAGCTCATTCCTTGGATTGCTGCCAAAATGAACCTCTAATGGGGTGAATTTCGTACTACCATGCTGAACCACGTTAATCCATTTTTCAATCAACGGTAAAGAACCAACCCACGCAGTGTGCTTGTCATGAACTAAAGATCGAAACATCCTACCTAATTCCTTCATCGTGCGTTCACACATATTCCCTTGCGGATTCCTAATTGAGGAAAAAACATGTGTGATACCTAACTCTGTCATCACAGCCTTCCACTTCTTCGATGTAAATTGAGATCCGCTATCAGATAATAACCTACTAGGCGTACCTAATTCCTGAATATACTTGTCACTAATAATCTTACTGCAACTAAGACCTGTCGCTTTTCTCAATAAAAGATTGACACACTGACTACTCGAAACTTCAATAATACCATCCTCTAACATAGCTTCAATTTGATTGTCTACCGCTTTAGCATACTTATGTGGTATCGGATATTTCGGTCCAGCGAATATACTTTTATCCAGCACTAAAAATGAGTGTTCATACACATGTGTTTTGCCAGGTTTCGATGAAAATACTTCCTTGTGTTCTCTCAACACATACAACAATCGGTCCCTCTGACCTTCTTCCAAATTGCTACTATCTACCGCTTCTCTCAAAGCATCATCGTGGTTCTCCTCTAACCACACTTCACACAACTTAAAATCCGCTCTCTCTTCTTCATCTTTTGAAACCTCATTAACACACCACATGTTACAAACCTCCACTTTCGTCTGAACTTCGGCATCCCACGTGACTTTAACATCCTCATTATCCCACCTTAAATATACTATCGCATCATTGTAATCTAGCCGAGCTGAGTATAAACTTAGCCAGTCAGATCCCAAGATAACATCAAATATAAGATTCGGAATAACAAGACATATCAGAATTTTCGACTTCCCGTTAATACAAATAGGTATGGCAACTTGTTTACATATTTGCTTGGATGTTTTACCTACAGCAGTGACAATATATGTGGATTTCACAGGCATTTCTTCAATCTCAATATTCTCCTTCCTTCTGTCCTCATACCACTTCAAAGTTACACATAATCTTTGACTGCCTGAATCCAATAAAGCCTGATACTGCGCCCTCCATATAACGATTGTAACAACGGGGTTCTCACTTTTACTATCAACTTCGACTTGATTCACTTCCACCTCCCGTAATAACTCATCTCTAACATCGAGATCATAATCCATGTGCGTCATTACACAATTTCTCGCAACATGTTCTGAAGGCTGATAATCTGATCTCTCATTACCGTCTACTATCAGTTTAAATTACTTTGTCTCCTTGTATCCTGATTTCGGCTTGTACCTTCCTCTACATTGCGTTCCCTCTGAACATTCCTATTTTGCTGGTGTGACTGATTACCTACAGGTTGTTGTCTCGGTTGAAACTGACCACGGTGATTGTGTTCTTGTCTTCTGGGTGGTGTCTGAAAGTTTGTGTGCTCACGTGTACTATTACTACTTCCTAACGCATCGAAACTTGCTAGCAATCTTTCCATTCCCTGAATAGACTCTATCTGTTGCATACAGCTAGCTTCGCGGATTTTGTTCGGAAAATGTCTGAGTAATAACTTAACAATATCTCTCTCCGCTGACATCCCATCTACGTTTTTACAAATCATAACGTGGGCTAAAAAATATTCGGTCATAGAAACTCCTTCGTGTAGCCTAAATTTCCCAAAGACAATGCGTTCCCTTTCCCTGCTTTGCATAGCTTCATTCCAAAATGTTTCTGTGAAATATTTCTGGAATTCTACCATATTGGTCATGCTGCTCTTATACACCGCAAACCATGATTTCGTTTCCCCAATAAAAGCTCTACCAATTATTTCTAACGCTTTTTCCCATTCAATGATTCCTTCTTCGATTCGCTTTTCAAACCGTTTCTTAACAGTGTTTAAAAAATTTAAAGGGTTTGTCTGCCTCCCATTAAATTTAGGTAAATCAGTTTCATATATGAAATTTGTACCATGGCACTGACTTCCTATATTTCCTTGCTTTTCTCTGATTTCTTTACGTATTAGTGCCTCCGACCTCTCAATACGTTCATTCATTCTTTTCTCTCTAGTTTCTACATCATTTGCAATGTGTTCCTGTCTTTCCTTGGTGGCTTTAATTTCAATAGCATTTTCCTCTGCTTTCTTAAACTTTTCATTACATATTTTAGCATTAGTATCTACCTTACCACACAGATCATTGTATTGTTGTTGTACTCTTTCTCTAACTTTACTATATTCTTTCTCTACCAACTCTATGACTTCGGTTTTATGTTCAGTTAACTTTATTTCTACCACTTTCTCATGTTGGCTGCGTCTCATCTCCTGTTCCGCTAACTGATTCTCAAAACGTTTCTGCTGCTCTAGTGCTTCATCTAATCTATGATCTAAAGCATCCATCCTAGCATTCACTTCTCTGCTAATTTCTGTTTTCGTCTGTTCTAACTCCTTGCTAATTTCGGTTTTCGTCTGTTCTATCTCCTTTCTATTTTCTTTAATCTCTGTCTGTGTTTTCTCTACTTCTTTCTTTATTTCATTCGTTTGTTCAAATATCCCTTGCATCATCACAAACAGTTGTTCCATATTCTTATCACTATTCGTATTACTTTTCTCGCCCTCCATCCTAGCTACATCAGATTCTGTACTATTTTCCATGTTCCCACCACTTTCTACCGATTTATCTACTTCAATGTTTTCATCTACAACTTTCGTAGAATTCAGCGTCTCGCCTCCCTTTACTAAGTTTCGGCTACGTAATTTCATGTCCTTTTCACCTTGTGCAGCCATGATTCCCCCAAAATCACACATACAAATTATATGGACACTCACTTAGCCCCCACAAACACAGACTCTACTTTACTGCTTTCCTTCCACGAATACTTAATGGTTTTCGAGCTCAACGTTGGTGCGACAAATGTAACTGTTCCACCTCGTCATAACACTTGGGGAGATGAAAGTTATAATCTTGGGACACATGATATTAAATAAACTATTTGTGACTTGCCCGCAAATTGCCACGCAAATAGAAACAATTAACATTCCATGGTTCCCCATTTCTCTATGTAATGTTTGGGCGCCATGGTTACAGTTTTAAATAAAACTGTAAACCAAAATTTATATTTATTAGCATAGAGACTTATCCTTAAATCACAGGGGTAGGATTTTAAATAATTAACCATTAAGTATCGCTTAAGAAAGAAAATTAACGCAATATAAAATACAAATGAATTTATTATACAAAAAAATGAGATGAATCGGAAAAGTTTCCTTAAAGCGGGGAGGAATTTATAATTTACTGAATTTACTATTGCTTGCTTTATCTAATTGAAGCTCACCAATTGCAGCTTCGGTTGACGTCATCTGGTTTCCGTGGTTACTCGTTCTCTTCTTCTCGATGTAGACTTTGCTCCATGGACATCCTTCCTTCCTTCTCTGATATGGTACGGGCTATCTGGACTAACACTCCCTACTTGCCTAGTCTTTAAATTAGAAATTGTCCCTATACTTGTAATAACTGATCAGCGTTGATCGTATGAGGAGAAAATTCAGAGATATGAATTTTTCCATATTACTAGAAATCTCAATCCAACTGAGCTATACTATTTATACGGTATCGACTTGTACCAAATTCCATAGACTTGAACTAAACATAGTTCTTCGTCCACAATATTTACTGAATATCACACAAGCCATAAGCTTGTTTCGTTTCTCGTAGATCCGATAACATTACCGCAGCTGAGTACTGTATCGAAGCGATAACACATTGTACAAAAATAACTATGTCGCGGAGCGATCACACACTGTTTCAAAATCAAATCACGTCGTTCAAAGTAGATGTTCACAGTAGAAGTACTAGTGATGGAGTATTTCGTTAGGATGTTAGCTTCACAGCAGAAGTTGTACTTAGTTAGGTGCCGTTCTCGTTTTGAGAATCAGTATATATCCGGGCTCACCCCCACTCTTGGTAACAGTTCAATCTCAAAACTCATATACAACGAAGTATCTGATTCGATAGATCGAAGCATCAACTCCCTTTCTCTTCCTCGACAAGTCCAGAAGGCGTGGCGATGATATTGCTGACTAGCTTGCAAGCCTCGCGCACGGGTCGCTGTTTACTAGCCTTGGTCATGAAATAAACCCATGACTAACGCAAAACCCCAAGCTTCAAGAATAACCCTCCGTATACACAAACATGAGATGAAATGAAAACAACTATGTCTCAACATATTGACCGTATTTACAACATAATGAATTCCTATCCTACATAATATAATACTTTAAATAATAAAACGATGTTATTATATATACAATATGATTCCAAAAAGCCTTGATTACAAATGATTGACGTTGAATAAATATGTTATTACAAATAATTGCCGATGGCGGATAAACTTGATATCAAATGATATCGCGTAAAATGATCTTATATTAAATTAGTAGGGCTGGAGAAGCCTGGACGGTTACAACTTGTAGAAAAAATAGAATGGTATTGGTGGAGCCGAAGTAATAAGCACGTTATTTTGTACCTCGATTATTTCATAACTCGAAGTCTTTTCTGCCTCGACAAGCACATCGAGATATCGACGTTCGAAGTTTCACGCCACTTGATCTACGAAGGGTTAATTAAGGCCACGGCCACATCCTTCCAATTCCTAGCCCTTCCCAACCCCATCGTAACCGGATACAGTACTTATCTAATAATAATAATAATAATAATAATAATAATAATAATAATAATAATAATAATAATAATAATAATCGTATGGTTTCCGCTACCATGTCGAGATATTTTATTCGGACGCCATCTAGGATGCCTGAGCGTCAATTTCGACGTTCCATTTTATTCTAACAGTTAGCAGAGTAAACTGGATCTCTCTTGGCTCACGTATGCGTGAGTTTTAATTAATTTGGGCGCATAAACACCAAATCTGTCACCAGAGATTATTCACATGCCAACATCGTACGACTCAGTGCCGAATGGACCAAAATATGGGTACCTCTGCTGGGCTTGAACCCGCGATCATGGGGACCGGAAGGCGATACCTACAACTGATTCATAGATGGTGCGGTAAAGTTCTCTGAAGTAGTGCGACTTTAAACCATTTGAAAAATACTGCTCATCATAGCAGAAATTTTGATACATAGAAAGGTGAAAATATTGGCGAAAGAAAGCCAGTCTACGAAGGATGTGCAAATGATATATTTCGCAGGAGTCAGAAGAGAATGAAAGTTGACTAAGCTTGAATGTGAAAGGGAAAAGCGAGGAGAATAACACAAGTAGGCGTCCAATTCTATGCTCAGTTACAAGGTTCGTGCTCACCACACCAAGTTATCAGTCCCTGGAGTATACAAATAAGACAGTGTATAGGAAATGACACAATTCGCACACTGTAGGCAATTGCAATGCTTTAATGCAATGCTAATTGCCTTATGCCGTGATTATAAATCAATCATGAATCTAGTGACTTCTCCATTAAATACTAAACATCCACTGTTCTAGCCATTCAAGCTATGAACTGAATGTTGAAAATATCCTAGGGATATGAACTACGCATTTTAGGTAAATGAAATATAATAAAGTATGAGAATATATTATATATTCCTAAAAGTTACAGTGCTTTTTTAATCATCGTTATTCGTTCGATTAGATTAGCAGTTTGCTTTTTTCTACCTTTCTCTACCACTACGAGCGCTAATGTGCGTCAGTAAATTGTTTCAGTTAAGCACCAGTACGAGCGCTAATGTGCATCAATGCATTGTTTCAGTTAAGCACCAGTACGAGCGCTAATGTGCGTCAGTGCATTCTTTCAGTTAAGCACCAGTACGAGCGCTAATGTGCGTCAATGCATTGTTTCAGTTAAGCACCACTACGAGCCCTAATGTGCGTCAATGCATTGTTTCAGTTAAGCACCAGTACGAGCGCTAATGTGCGTCAGTGCATTCTTTCAGTTAAGCACCAGTACGAGCGCTAATGTGCGTCAATGCATTGTTTCAGTTAAGCACCACTACGAGCGCTAATATGCGTCAATGCATTGTTTCAGTTAAGCACCACTACGAGCGCTAATGTGCGTCAATGCATTGTTTCAGTTAAGCCCCAGTACGAGCGCTAATGAGCGTCAATGCATTGTTTCAGTTAAGCACCACTACGAGCGCTAATGTGCGTCAATGCATTGTTACAGTTAAGCACCAGTACGAGCGCTAATGAGCGTTATTGCATTGTTTCAGTTAAGCACCAGTACGAGCGCTAATGTGCGTCAATGCATTGTTTCAGTTAAGCACCAGTACGAGCGCTAATGAGCGTTATTGCATTGTTTCAGTTAAGCACCAGTACGAGCGCTAATGTGCGTCAATGCATTCTTTCAGTTAAGCACCAGTACGAGCGCTAATGTGCGTCAATGCATTGTTTCAGTTAAGCACCAGTACGAGCGCTAATGTGCGTCAATGCATTGTTTCAGTTAAGCACCAGTACGAGCGCTAATGTGCGTCAATGCATTGTTTCAGTTAAGCACCAGTACGAGCGCTAATGTGCGTCAATGCATTGTTTCAGTTAAGCACCAGTACGAGCGCTAATGTGCGTCAATGCATTGTTTCAGTTAAGCACCACTACGAGCGCTAATATGCGTCAATGCATTGTTTCAGTTAAGCACCACTACGAGCGCTAATATGCGTCAATGCATTGTTTCAGTTAAGCACCAGTACGAGCGCTAATGTGCGTCAATGCGTTGTTTCAGTTAAGCACCAGTACGAGCGCTAATATGCGTCAATGCATTGTTTCAGTTAAGCCCCAGTACGAGCGCTAATATGCGTCAATGCATTGTTTCAGTTAAGCACCACTACGAGCGCTAATATGCGTCAATGCATTGTTTCAGTTAAGCACCAGTACGAGCGCTAATGTGCGTCAATGCATTGTTTCAGTTAAGCACCAGTACGAGCGCTAATGTGCGTCAATGCATTCTTTCAGTTAAGCACCAGTACGAGCGCTAATATGCGTCAATGCATTGTTTCAGTTAAGCACCAGTACGAGCGCTAATGTGCGTCAATGCATTGTTTCAGTTAAGCACCACTACGAGCGCTAATGTGCGTCAATGCATTGTTTCAGTTAAGCACCAGTACGAGTGCTAATGCGCGTCAATGCATTGTTTCAGTTAAGCACCAGTACGAGCGCTAATATGCGTCAATGCATTGTTTAAGTTAAGCACCAGTACGAGCGCTAATATGCGTCAATGCATTGTTTCAGTTAAGCACCAGTACGAGCGCTAATGTGCGTCAATGCATTGTTTCAGTTAAGCACCAGTACGAGCGCTAATATGCGTCAATGCATTGTTTAAGTTAAGCACCAGTACGAGCGCTAATATGCGTCAATGCATTGTTTCAGTTAAGCACCACTACGAGCGCTAATGTGAATCGATGCAGCTCTTATAACTAATTTCGGTGTGGACATTTTTACAAAAAAAAATAAATGCTTGAGGGTACTGAAACAAGGAACACATTAGAGATATTTTTTTTAAATAAGTTACTTTGGCTAGGATTTGCATCAAAAAGAAAATGAATAAAGAAACAGGCGATTTCAAGCTTTTTACCGAAACTGCATTTAGGGCTGAAGTAATTTTCTAAATTATTCTTAATTTTTATAGAGCTATCGAAGACGCACAATTGAGGAAAATGCTTAAATTTAAATTTTGTGTAGTATGGGAACCTCTACTTTATCTGCTAAGAAATCTTTTCAACATAAAAATTAAGTTTACGCAGTTTAAGTCAAGAAAGAAAGTAACTGTTCATTCATTTCATTCTGTATGTTTCTAAGTATCATAATTATGATACAATTAACGGAAATTTTTGATCAAATAAGTACAGGGTGTGTCTCACAAGGTTTAACGCCCTTCCTGCATGGCGTGTCACCACCACACTGTTCCCATGTGCCCTTCAACTTCGATGAATGGGTAATAGATAAATATATAAATGAAACTTACCCTATTATAGCAAGTGTTGGAAATGCTCTCGCTCTATCTGCAGACAAACGTGGAGTATGACGATATTGCGGTTCACTCCCTGCGATTCAGCCTCATTTATCTTCAAAATTTCGGTGCGAAATGCATTTCAATAACAGTTTCTTTTGGCTGGATCACCTTGATTTAAAAATTGCACTTTTCTGACTTTCCAATCTTTAAATTTCAATTTTCTTGTCGCCCGCCATGCAGAAGGATGTTAAACTTCACATTGCTGGGTCAGTTTCCTTAATGATTTTAAGGGGCATCATTCAAGTTTTTCCACAAATATCTTCAATGTTACCATCAGTTAGGACTTGGGTTGTTTAACTCTTTTTTCTGTTTAGCACAAAACCCACAGTTTTGAAATTATTCACAGTTTTCTTAATCAGGTAACGCGTTGACAATCGCGCTCCAAGAAATTGTCTGCGGAATTATCTTCCCACTCTCTCAGGAGATTTGGACTTTAAAAATCTACAGATCACCAAAAAACGCTATTCAAAACAATTTAGAGCATGAAAAGCAATAAATGGATCAATTACTGCTGTATAAGGAGCAATCACTTTGTGCACTGTACGGGCGCTTATCTCAGACTGACTGAGACCATTACAGCATTGGGCGAGCTGTATGGGACAGGCCGTTTATGAATTTTCCGTTCGCACAGGGAAGTATTTGACTGAGGCAATGTACTAGCGATATCTCCCTTTTCCAATTTGGTAACAGAGTGTCAGCCCAATTATTCGAATATCGTGGGATCAAACCAGGCAAAGGTAGTAGGATTTTTAATGACGACAGGATGTACATGGGGCATGCCATCTTGTACGATGTCGAATTGTACAAGATTTCTGGGGTCACATTTGGTGTTTTCTGGATAAAATCCGTTCCTCTGCCATCTGAGAGTAAAACAAGAACGCAATATTGACACACAGACAGTCCAAAATTGCGTCAAATTAAAATACCTGCTCAATTATTATTACTATTATTATTATTATTATTATTATTATTATTATTATTATTATTATTATTATTATTATTATTATTATTATTATTATTATTGTTGTTGTTGTTGTTGTTATTCTTATTACTGAACTACTGGTGATATTGTCCGACTCGTTGGCTGAACTCTCAGCTTACTCAGCTTAGGTTTAGAGGGTCCCGGGTTCGATTCTCGGCCAGGTCAGGGATTTTAACCTTAATTGGTTAATTCCAATTGCACGGGGGCTGGGTGTATGTGTTGTCTTCATCATCATTTCATCCTCATCACGACGCGCAGGTCGTCTACGGGTGTCAAATAGAAAGATCTGTACCTGGCGAGCCGAACCCGTCCTGGGATATCCGTACACTAAAAGCCATACGACATTTCATTTCACTGGTGATATTACTGGTAATATGACCATGTTTTTCGTTTAACACAAAACAATATTCGGCGACCTTTGAACCGATAAAGCTTAGAGCGGGAAACCAAAACCCGAGGCCCTTCTCTTCTCGTGGACTGAGCGATGAGCCCACGTTGTATCCAAATATCTGCGGATTCAACAGTTGTTTGGGCTCTTCTCTTCCTTTCACAGTGTTGTGAACTAACATAGATTCTTAGAGATCAAGTGTTAAAATTGGGTTCCAGACAACCGCTTACAGTGTTGTGTCCTTTTGGTGAAAACAGCATTCACCCGAGACAAACCTCTTTCTAAACACCAAAGACTAGCTATAGCCCTGCTTTTTCCAACAATAAGGTTTTAACTTACCGACTCCTGAATGCAACCTTATAGCAACCTGACCTGTACACAACTTGTTCGGTATGTGGTGGTCTAAAGATATCAGAGGTATTTATATGATTGCAAAGACAATTGTCTTGTTTTCTTTTTAAGTTTGGTAGAATTGAAATAGATGAAAATCCCAACATTTTACATGAGTGCTAAGAGAGAATGAAATAATCACAAGCCAAGGCATGGTTGTCAGATTTTAGAAATTTCCAAGGAAGGATGGTTTTCCAGAATATCTGTGGCTTAGGTTTGTTCTTAAAGTATAGTGATATAAACAAGGTTGACATTAAAAATAATTATGAATATCAAAATCTATCGTCATAATAACCAACATAGTTTACAGTTCTCAATGAATTAAAAGTAATATGCATCCGCTGTACTGCCTATTTAAGACATAGCTTATAAATATTTATCACTCGATTTTATTCTCAACATTGGCTCAGTGTACCCCGGGTTCGATTCCCGGTCAGGTCGGGGATTTTAACCTTCATTTGTTTATTACAACGGTTCGGAGGGTAGGTGTGAGTGTGTGCCGTATTCAGCATTAGAATTCATCACGACAAGACGCGTGGGTCGCTTATACAGTGTCAAGTTCAAGGACCTGCACCAGGCCCCCTCGGAGTCCACACGCTATTATTATTATTATTGTTATTATTATTATTATTATTATTATTATTATTATTATTATTATTATTATTATTATTATTATTATTATTACTATTACTATTACTATTACTATTACTATTACTATTACTATTAATCTCAGAATTTATAACTTGGGTGAACTCTTGCCAATACACACTTTATTGATTTAACCTATTTCTTCCTTTTTTTCGAAAACACGTTCATCAGATTGATAACTCCTCCTGAAGAGGCATTAGAATGGGTTATGGGAAACACAAAGGGAACAAATTTTTCGAATTGAGGAGCTTTATGTTTAGATAAAACTGCAACCAATGTTTGTTAATTTCCTCTTTACAAATATTTTCATATTCATTTTTTCAATGAAATTTGTTTTAATGCTAGGTATTCATCAAATGTTTCCACCAAGAATTTGAAAAGCACATTTTTTTACAGAGTATCCACAGATAATAGACTTATGCATATTATGACCATTCGATGATAAATATGTCAACTGACTTAGTCTATTGGAGCCAATCTTAAATCATATTTCGAAAAATGTTGGAAAATTTCAGGAGATGATAGAGATGTTAAAGCGATGTTAGCTTTCTAAATGTAGAACGCTTCGCATCCTGCTTAGATTCGAAGAATAACGCGGCAATTGTCAACCAAGACACAAAATAACGGGTCATATTCCACTAGTGGATCACAGAAAGGATATACTGCTTTGTCTATTGCACACAATATTCTGATCAATGAATTACTTTTCCAATGAGTCAAGATTGCACGTTATTTTATATATGTTAACAAAAGTAGATTCAAATTTGAACATATGGTAGCTAATTAGGAGGAAAAATGTTGTTACCTAGTGTAAATAATAATTGAATTTCTCATGACTAGGAGACCGTCCACCATGGGATTTTAATCTCATAAGCTCAAAACATTTCTATGTATGTCTTCTGTGAAAACGTAAGCCGTTAAATCGGAGATAGATTTTGAAGGATAAGACATGATACTGAGATAATATTTCCTTAATATTTCCCTGCGTTGTATTCCATTGGATGGTCTTCGTTAAGACTCGAACCCATCTCTCTTCAGAGCCAATCGATCTCAACACGTAATCTTTAAGTGCTTCCTTTTATGGTAGCACACTCCCCTTTTTTCACCTCATCTAACAAAAAGCAGGTTATTAAAGTTGGCTTATTGATAGCCATTGTCTCGCGGGCCGTGTTATATGATTAATGATCACAGCACTTTGCTTGAGTCTAGAAGGTCAAGAGGTCAATTTCTTTTCATCCCTCACCATCCATTACGTTTTTACTGTTATAAACCTCTGAAGTGCAGGCACCAAACAATACTCTCAATAAACTGGTGCCTCCCTTGTCGTTGGTTATACACTGGCCAAAGCAAAATATAGCCAAAATCATGAATGGCAAAGACGGTATGTTCTGAATCACTGAATGAAAAGGCTCAAGTTGTTGACCCCAATTCCTGAAGTTAATATTAGTATCATTTGTTTAATAACCACAAAGATAAGGGTCAAATCACGTGTTTAAAAATTCACATCTATTCGACCTAACGTTTATTATGTTCAAAGATTGTTTACCAAGTACACAAATCACTTGATTCGATCTCACGTGAAAGAGAGTATCACCTTTGGTGACTTCTTTGGACTCAAAACTCCTTTCTAATAAATATGTTCTCTCTTTCATATGGATGGTTCCATCACAAAGGTGACCAGATGTCCCGCTGGAACACTACCACTTTAGCCGGCGGATTTTATGGGAGACACCTAAATGTCCTGCCTTGTTTCCTCAAAAACGTATCTCGCCGTTCCTGTTGCAGGTGTCGCCTGATTCACTGGCAATTTGCTAGGCTGAAGAGCAAATCATCATAATAGTTGAACTAAATTTAGTTCTGGCTAATTTCCACTTTAGCCGGCGGATTTTATGGGAGACACCTAAATGTCCTGCCTTGTTTCCTCAAAAACGTATCTCGCCGTTCCTGTTGCAGGTGTCGCCTGATTCACTGGCAATTTGCTAGGCTGAAGAGCAAATCATCATAATAGTTGAACTAAATTTAGTTCTGGCTAATTTAAGTGAAAAATACGAGGAACACAGGTAACATAGTTTTCTGGTTATGTCTGCTCTGGTCTGTTTCTAGACGTATTATGACAAAAAACTGGTTTGAATATTGTAGTTAGTTTTTATTTGGTATGTAATTTACCTTAAGCTGTAGCCTTGCCATTTAAGGAGGTGTTCGCCCATTTGTGTAAAAATGTTATATTTTTTGGGTGTTGTGTGTCCATTATAATCCCGCTTATGTATCCAAAGCAAACATTTTTGTCCAACGAACCCCATAGTAGTTTAAATAGAGGTTTAAATAGCAAGCTGCATTAGATGCCACGCCCAACTTTCTCTCTCGCTCTTCAGTTATCTTTTATAATTCGGAAATTTTTCGCACTTTAGAATTGAGGGACAACTTATTGACGGAGTAATTCAATACAGGCATGAACGTTCACTTCCTGTGGCGGTTGGAGATATCATAAAACCAGTCTACAGCGCTCTGGCAGATCCAAATTTGCTAAAGAAATGTTTGGAAGGCAGGACACAAAGACCTAAAGTGTCCTGCAACAATGTTGTGTGGAGTAGAATCCCTAAGACAGTGTTTGTTGGCTTTGAAACTCTGTGGATTGGTGTAGTTTATGCTGTCCTGACCTTCAATGATAGGAATTTTGGAACGGTATGTGTTTTGAACGTTGAACCTAGCGACAAAATGTGGGACCATTTAAATAAAATTGATATTTTGAGAGTTAAGAGAGTTGATAACGATGTTGAAGAACTTAATAAGTAAGCTAGGAAGGATAAGAGGAAAAGTAGGAAAACTGAGATTGATGACAATGAAGATGATAAAAAACCGGAGTACGCTGCAGGGATGCACTGACGTATGTTGCAACTTTAATTTGATTCTCCCGATTCTTTTCGTAAAAGTGACCCGTTTTTTGAGAAACTGCTCATCATAGACTAATTTTTCTCCAGTACATATTATCACTAATGATAAATCTACTGAACTACTACTAACACACTTATTGCAATTTTGTGGATGTTACAGATAAATGTTTGATAAGAAAAAGGAATAACAATTATGTATTACAGAAAAAATACACTCATGACCATAAAAAACAGAACTTGGAAGTTCATACTCCCAGGATATGTTCATTAGTATGTCCTGCAGAAATGATTAGCATTTCAGTCACCTGGGTTCAGCATGCGTCCTGTTGCCTAGTAGGCACTTGGTCATCCATAGGCACTGCTAACTTGTTACATGCGTGATGGCATCGGCGAGTATAAGGTGCGAATGGCATACTATTCTATATCCATCCATGTTGCATTCATCTAGTTCCACAGTTCATGTTTGGTGGTTGGCATTGGGTCACAGCGCCGCACCCGTCCTTTCACCATATGTCACACATTTTTGATTGGCGACAAGTCCGGTGATCGGGCGGGCCAGGGTAACAGTCTGACGACCTGTGACAACAAGAAGGCACGTGTTCGTGCAGCTATATGTAATCGCGCATTGTTCTGCTGAATTACGGCGTCTGGGGTGTCGTGCAGGAAGGGTATGGCCGCGTGCCGCAGGATATCATTGACGTAGGTCAAACTGGTCACAGTGCCATGAACACGCACCATCTGTGATTTGTGGTTGTACCCAGTAGCACCCAACACCGTAAGGCCTTGAATTGGCGCTGTATGTCTTGTGCGAATGCAGTCAATGCCTCTCCCCCTGTCTGCGGCGAACCAAAATGCGGCCATCATTTCCAAACAAACAGAATCTGGATTCGTCAGGAAACACTGTCTGCTGCCATTTCTGGTCCCCCTCCCCCCCCGTTGACGTAGTTCCATACACCATTGCAGACTAGCATGCTACTGCACATTAGTCAAAGGTAGTCGGAGAAGGTTACGACGCGCCTGTAACCAGACCGTAATAAGCGGCGACGGACTATCACTCCTGATAGTGTTCGATGTGATATACTGAAGCACTGTTGCGCAGAGCCGAGGAGGACGCAGATTTGTCCTGCAATGCCATTCGCATGAGGTGTCGATCTTCTCGGGAGGTAATCTGAGTGGTGCGACCAGACCCATCTCGTCGTGTTCTACGGCCTTCTGTGAACCATTCTGTACACACCCGTTGCACTGCCGACACACTTCGTCCCACATGAACAGCAATTTTCCGGATGGATGCATCACGTTCTCTCATGCCAATAATGCGTCGTCGGTCAAACTCACTCATTTGACGGTACGGTTCTCGCATATGTCTGCGAGGCATCCTGAACGTCTGCTCAAGTCACACTGATCCATTACCTTCGGTTTATAGCGCTAACAAGAGACGTAGGCACATTTTACCAGCCGGTGGTGGCACGCCGGGACAGTGATATGGATCTTGAACCTGAGGGTCGACAAGGTTCAAATGTTATTCAGTTCTTCACATGCCTGTGATTACGAATTTCCTATCTGTAGTCTTTCAAGGTGTTTCGGTTTTTATGAATATGAGTGTATTTGAAAATGTCATACTTGATTAACACTTCACGATACAAACTCAGTGTTTATACAAGGTATCACTATAAACGCATACCAAATCTGGTATATGGCGAGCTAAGAGTCCCTGAGAAAACGGGTCACAAACTAACGTAAGTTAACATTGGTAGAATAGGGGTTAACACTTCCCGTTAAGGTATCTGGATAAATTGTCTTTGCTGACATCAACTGAAATTCCATGATGAGAACATGCAATGCCTGTCATTTAAGTTTCTTTTACAGCTAATTTAGCACTGTTACAATTTGTTGACAATAGACTTCTTAACGAGATGAACTACCTAAAAAGTGTATGAATGAATTGCTGAAGATAAAAGTGACTTCAAAACTGTTGATCAACGAATACTGGAATTGTTCGGTTATTTTGAAAGAAATACGTTCTTGAGCTTAGCCTGAAACTTCTTCCTAAATTAATTTCTCTTTCTTTATGGAATGTATACGTCTTGTGAACAAGTATTCGCCTTGATAAATAACTTTTGGGTTTCAGAAAAGTTTTAACAAACTACTGAAATGATGAAAATAATGACAACTGAAATGTCACATAGGCCTAATCTACAAAAGGTGATTTATATGTAACAGAAGTACACATGAGTGATGTTAAATAAAACTGTACTAAACACTTCCTTGCAGAGTTCATATGTGATTTATACTATGCACTCTGGCCTTTTGACTCCAAATTGGCAGGTTCGAAACTGGCTCAGCTCGGTTGTATTTGAGGATGCTCAAATACGCCAGTCTAAAGTCGTAAGATTTACCCGCACGTAAAATAACTCCTGCGGGACAAATTTCCTGCAACCCGGTGACTCCAAAACGCCGTAAATGTGGTTGCTGGTACTTAAAACCAACAATATTGATATAACTGTGTTTGTATTTTAGTGTAATTGTAGGCTACAAAGTAATTCGAGGAACGACCGTAAGTTCCTGCTTAGAATACTTACCGCGCCGCGTGATAGGTATTGTATAACATATCTAGTCAGTATGGGTTTCAAATTTTATTCTTGAAGTTTAATTTGTGATTCTAAACAAACGTATACGTCTTCAAACAAAAGTAGATAGTGTACCTTCTCCGGTCCTTGCTTGGCGTAGCTCAGCGGAGACGCTGCGTAGTGCGTCCAAATAGAATAAAGTGTGGGTCTAATGGCCTAGCTAAATTACTGTAACTTAAAATCATAGGACAGGTTCTAGAGTACACATTCTTAAATGAGAACTCGAAGAAATAAATGGGTGGAAAAGTTCATTAGCCAATAAAACATGAGGTTTGAGTAGTAATGTTCCCAAAATAAATCGACAGAATTACATTATAAATTGCCGTCACTGGTTAAAATATATTCACGGGTCTCCAATTCAAATATATAGTCATTGTGTGGAATACGGTGGGGTTATTGAGCTTTGACGAAGTTTCAAATACGTTATACCGCGCATGGCACGTAGCCTCGAACTGAATCGTCCCTTAACATGAAATTATAATTATAGATTCGCACATCTCGGCATGACTAAAGAAATCAGAACTAGTCGGTATATAAATACAATAAAAATTTGCTTGAGACTGGCATTTACCCTCCAAAAAGATACTGAGTTTACAACACGAGTTCGCACCCGGAATAAATTAAAGAGGAACAGAACCTCACAATCCAAAATCAGCACGTGCCGTGATCCCCTTAATCAACGACACAAACAACAACAACAACAACAACAACAGACAATAAAACACATAGGGCAAATACGCACAAGGTAAAGTAAACACAGCCTGAAGGCGAAAACAAATATTGTATGTACACTTGGATGTCATCGGCCTGGGTCTGGTCTCGAACCCAAGACCTCTAAGCCTCTGGACGTCAATTGCTGTATATACCCACAGCGGAGTGTTGCAAGTTAAAGTTAGCAACTCCTGGTCAGATGTGGAGAGAAAGTCAATAACAACATATTTTACACGCGAACAGACCAATATTCCGTAGCCGGGATAACGGTTCTCGTGTGTACAACAAGTTCATTCATTTGAGGCTCAGCCACCACTCGCAAAGAGGTGCGTAAATACGTCACTGGGTCAACAGCCTAGTCATATTTGAGGCTTTAAGAAACAAGTCTCGCCTTTCAAACACATGGTCAGGCAGGAAGCTCACTGACACAAAACCTCACATGAGTCTTGTTACGGCAGATCAAATTGTGCCTCACATTATTCCGAAACTAGGCTATTCATCGGCCTGTTCTCAAATATATATCTCATATCTCATGAGGACAGCATACCCCCTTTAAGGCTCTTCGCGGCCTCGCATCTAAAATATCCAGGTTCGCATCCAGGCTCTCACTTGGCCTATTCTCTCATGTAAGACTCCTCGGTCGATTTTCACAATTATCTCACTGCGATAATACACATTCATTGCGGTCCTTCACGGCCTTACATAATAACCTATCCTTGTTCGCATCCCACATACTACTACGTCTTTGTCTGTCGCGATGTTATATAAAACACCCTCTCTGAGTTACAACGCTCTAAATGTCCCTCTGTTCTCTCTGCGACCTGAAATATATTCCCCACGCGTAATCATGCACTAACTGGTAGATTCCTTTGGACTCCGGTACATGCCCGCGCTCACGGTATATCGTCTTTGTGGGCCTAAGACATGGAATTCGGGCTCTGCTTGGTGCATCACCCAAATATTCCTATAACGCAAAATGATGATATATGGGAAATCTATATATATAAAAGCAAGTCGGGCAAGAGCGATGTATATATAAATATTTAAAAATGAAAAAAGACGTGAATTAATGAGGCACTTCCAGAAATCTCAGAAATTTGAAACTTGGTACGGGAGAAACTGATGACCCCAGGATCCCTAGAAAAATCGGAAATTCTCAAAATTCCCTGAAGGGGGCACGCCAGGGGGGCTCAAATTTTGGGCTCAGCATAAGAACACAGTCGTATAGCATATCCAAAACGATAACCTATAGGTTTCGTGGGCTTAAAAATTTTCGGGAATTTCCTCATTTTTATCCCCCATCCCCCCAAATCAAGATGGCGGCACAACCTGTCAGACGAGGTCGACAATTGAAATTTGGTGAAATTTTAGCTTTTGGTCCCTAACCGACGGGAAAATTCCAAGATGTTCAAATTTTTCACTTTTAACCCCCAAAGATATCGAAATATGGAGGCAATTGTATTGACTGTGCAGACATTACTTTGAGCTATTTTGTGGCTAAACGGTAAGTCGTATCACAAAACGGATGGCACAACGTCGCTTCAATTCGGAGTGATCTACAACTTTGGTCCTGTGACATTTTGTCGTATCTCTCTCCCTTATACGTTAAATTTGGCCGTATTTCTGGATTGTTCGTAAATTTGGTGATTTTTACACGTATATTTCACTGTTTGACACACTTATAAGAATGATAGGATCATCACGTTGGGTGCACACATTGGCACGATTAAGGGACATATGTGTACCAAATTTCATGATTCTAGCTTATACATACGTAGGCAAAAAGTAATGTAAAATGTTAAAAATGCACTCAAATTTCACCCTATTCAAAGTTTGAACTCAATTTACCCCCTTAATATGGGAGATACGAGGATACGGTTTAGAAACAAACATTTAGAGCGATAAATGAGGCGTCTGATGGCGCAAACCGTTTCTTAATATCATAAACCGTTTAGGAGGTATGAATCTCGAAGTGGAAGTCTGCACTTTTCAACGTACTCATGCTTATCCGTCATCTATATATATAAAAGCAAGTCGGGCTAGAGCGATGTATATATAAATATTTAAAAATGAAAAAAGACGTGAATTAATGAGGCACTTCAAGAAATCTCAGAAATTTGAAACTTGGTACGGGAGAAACTGATGACCCCAGGATCCCTAGAAAAATCGGAAATTCTCAAAATTCCCTGAAGGGGGCACGCCAGGGGGGCTCAAATTTTGGGCTCAGCATAAGAACACAGTCGTATAGCATATCCAAAACGATAACCTATAGGTTTCGTGGGCTTAAAAATTTTCGGGAATTTCCTCATTTTTATCCCCCATCCCCCCAAATCAAGATGGCGGCACAACCTGTCAGACGAGGTCGACAATTGAAATTTGGTGAAATTATAGCTTTTGGTCCCTAACCGACGGGAAAATTCCAAGATGTTCAAATTTTTCACTTTTAACCCCCAAAGATATCGAAATATGGAGGCAATTTTATTGACTGTGCAGACATTACTTTTGAGCTATTTTGTGGCTAAACGGTAAGTCGTATCACAAAACGGATGGCACAATGTCTCTTCAATTCGGAGTGATCTACAACTTTGGTCCTGTGACATTTTGTCGCATCTCTCTCCCTTATACGTTAAATTTGGCCGTATTTCTGATTTGTTCGTAAATTTGGTGATTTTTACACGTATATTTCACTGTTTGACACACTTATAAGAATGATAGGATCATCATGTTGGGTGCACACATTGGCACGATTAAGGGACATATGTGTACCAAATTTCATGATTCTAGCTTATACATAAGTATTCTAAAAGTAATGTAAAATGTTAAAAATGCACTCAAATTTCACCCTATTCAAAGTTTGAACTCAATTTACCCCCTTAATATGGGAGATACGAGGATATGGTTTAAAAATAAACATGTAGAGCAATAAATGGGGCGTCTGATGGCGCAAACCGTTCCTTAATATCATAAACCGTTTAGGAGATATGAATCTGGAAGTGGAAGTCTGCACTTTTCAACGTGCTCATGCTTATCCGTCATCTATATATATAAAAGCAAGTCGGGCTAGAGCGATGTATATATAAATATTTAAAAATGAAAAAAGACGTGAATTAATGAGGCACTTCCAGAAATCTCAGAAATTTGAAACTTGGTACGGGAGAAACTGATGACTCCAGGATCCCTAGAAAAATCGGAAATTCTCAAAATTCCCTGAAGGGGGCACGCCAGGGGGGCTCAAATTTTGGGCTCAGCATAAGAACACAGTCGTATAGTATATCCAAAACGATAACCTATAGGTTTCGTGGGCTTAAAAATTTTCGGGAATTTCCTCATTTTTATCCCCCATCCCCCCAAATCAAGATGGCGGCACAACCTGTCAGACGAGGTCGACAATTGAAATTTGGTGAAATTATAGCTTTTGGTCCCTAACCGACGGGAAAATTCCAAGATGTTCAAATTTTTCACTTTTAACCCCCAAAGATATCGAAATATGGAGGCAATTTTATTGACTGTGCAGACATTACTTTTGAGCTATTTTGTGGCTAAACGGTAAGTCGTATCACAAAACGGATGGCACAATGTCTCTTCAATTCGGAGTGATCTACAACTTTGGTCCTGTGACATTTTGTCGCATCTCTCTCCCTTATACGTTAAATTTGGCCGTATTTCTGGATTGTTCGTAAATTTGGTGATTTTTACACGTATATTTCACTGTTTGACACACTTATAAGAATGATAGAATCATCATGTTGGGTGCACACATTGGCACGATTAAGGGACATATGTGTACCAAATTTCATGATTCTAGCTTATACATAAGTATTCAAAAAGTAATGTAAAATGTTAAAAATGCACTCAAATTTCACCCTATTCAAAGTTTGAACTCAATTTACCCCCTTAATATGGGAGATACGAGGATATGGTTTAGAAATAAACATGTAGAGCAATAAATGGGGCGTCTGATGGCGCAAACCGTTTCTTAATATCATAAACCGTTTAGGAGATATGAATCTCGAAGTGGAAGTCTGCACTTTTCAACGTGCTCATGCTTATCCGTCATCTATATATATAAAAGCAAGTCGGGCTAGAGCGATGTATATATAAATATTTAAAAATGAAAAAAGACGTGAATTAATGAGGCACTTCCAGAAATCTCAGAAATTTGAAACTTGGTACGGGAGAAACTGATGACCCCAAGATCCCTAGAAAAATCGGAAATTCTCAAAAGTCCCTGAAGGGGGCACGCCAGGGGGGCTCAAATTTTGGGCTCAGCATAAGAACACAGTCGTATAGCATATCCAAAACGATAACCTATAGGTTTCGTGGGCTTAAACATTTTCGGGAATTTCCTCATTTTTATCCCCCATCCCCCCAAATCAAGATGGCGGCACAACCTGTCAGACGAGGTCGACAATTGAAATTTGGTGAAATTATAGCTTTTGGTCCCTAACCGACGGGAAAATTCCAAGATGTTCAAATTTTTCACTTTTAACCCCCAAAGATATCGAAATATGGAGGCAATTGTATTGACTGTGCAGACATTACTTTTGAGCTATTTTGTGGCTAAACGGTAAGTCGTATCACAAAACGGATGGCACAATGTCGCTTCAATTCGGAGTGATCTACAACTTTGGTCCTGTGACATTTTGTCGTATCTCTCTCCCTTATACGTTAAATTTGGCCGTATTTCTGGATTGTTCGTAAATTTGGTGATTTTTACACGTATATTTCACTGTTTGACACACTTATAAGAATGATAGGATCATCACGTTGGGTGCACACATTGGCACGATTAAGGGACATATGTGTACCAAATTTCATGATTCTAGCTTATACATACGTAGGCAAAAAGTAATGTAAAATGTTAAAAATGCACTCAAATTTCACCCTATTCAAAGTTTGAACTCAATTTACCCCCTTAATATGGGAGATACGAGGATACGGTTTAGAAACAAACATTTAGAGCGATAAATGAGGCGTCTGATGGCGCAAACCGTTTCTTAATATCATAAATCGTTTAGGAGGTATGAATCTCGAAGTGGAAGTCTGCACTTTTACAACGTGCTCATGCTTATCCGTCATCTATATATATAAAAGCAAGTCGGGCTAGAGCGATGTATATATAAATATTTAAAAATGAAAAAAGACGTGAATTAATGAGGCACTTCCAGAAATCTCAGAAATTTGAAACTTGGTACGGGAGAAACTGATGACCCCAGGATCCCTAGAAAAATCGGAAATTCTCAAAATTCCCTGAAGGGGGCACGCCAGGGGGGCTCAAATTTTGGGCTCAGCATAAGAACACAGTCGTATAGCATATCCAAAACGATAACCTATAGGTTTCGTGGGCTTAAAAATTTTCGGGAATTTCCTCATTTTTATCCCCCATCCCCCCAAATCAAGATGGCGGCACAACCTGTCAGACGAGGTCGACAATTGAAATTTGGTGAAATTTTAGCTTTTGGTCCCTAACCGACGGGAAAATTCCAAGATGTTCAAATTTTTCACTTTTAACCCCCAAAGATATCGAAATATGGAGGGAATTGTATTGACTGTGCAGACATTACTTTTGAGCTATTTTGTGGCTAAACGGTAAGTCTTATCACAAAACGGATGGCACAATGTCGCTTCAATTGGGAGTGATCTACAACTTTGCTCCTGTGACATTTTGTCGCATCTCTCTCCCTTATACGTTAAATTTGGCCGTATTTCTGATTTGTTCGTAAATTTGGTGATTTTTACACGTATATTTCACTGTTTGACACACTTATAAGAATGATAGGATCATCACGTTGGGTGCACACATTGGCACGATTAAGGGACATATGTGTACCAAATTTCATGATTCTAGCTTATACATACGTAGGCAAAAAGTAATGTAAAATGTTAAAAATGCACTCAAATTTCACCCTATTCAAAGTTTGAACTCAATTTACCCCCTTAATATGGGAGATACGAGGATACGGTTTAGAAACAAACATTTAGAGCGATAAATGAGGCGTCTGATGGCGCAAACCGTTTCTTAATATCATAAATCGTTTAGGAGGTATGAATCTCGAAGTGGAAGTCTGCACTTTTACAACGTGCTCATGCTTATCCGTCATCTATATATATAAAAGCAAGTCGGGCTAGAGCGATGTATATATAAATATTTAAAAATGAAAAAAGACGTGAATTAATGAGGCACTTCCAGAAATCTCAGAAATTTGAAACTTGGTACGGGAGAAACTGATGACCCCAGGATCCCTAGAAAAATCGGAAATTCTCAAAATTCCCTGAAGGGGGCACGCCAGGGGGGCTCAAATTTTGGGCTCAGCATAAGAACACAGTCGTATAGCATATCCAAAACGATAACCTATAGGTTTCGTGGGCTTAAAAATTTTCGGGAATTTCCTCATTTTTATCCCCCATCCCCCCAAATCAAGATGGCGGCACAACCTGTCAGACGAGGTCGACAATTGAAATTTGGTGAAATTTTAGCTTTTGGTCCCTAACCGACGGGAAAATTCCAAGATGTTCAAATTTTTCACTTTTAACCCCCAAAGATATCGAAATATGGAGGGAATTGTATTGACTGTGCAGACATTACTTTTGAGCTATTTTGTGGCTAAACGGTAAGTCTTATCACAAAACGGATGGCACAATGTCTCTTCAATTCGGAGTGATCTACAACTTTGGTCCTGTGACATTTTGTCGCATCTCTCTCCCTTATACGTTAAATTTGGCCGTATTTCTGATTTGTTCGTAAATTTGGTGATTTTTACACGTATATTTCACTGTTTGACACACTTATAAGGATGATAGGATCATCATGTTGGGTGCACGCATTGGCACGATTAAGGGACATATGTGTACCAAATTTCATGATTCTAGCTTATACATAAGTATTCAAAAAGTAATGTAAAATGTTAAAAATGCACTCAAATTTCACCCTATTCAAAGTTTGAACTCAATTTACCCCCTTAATATGGGAGATACGAGGATACGGTTTAAAAAAAAACATTTAGAGCGCTAAATGAGGCGTCTGATGGCGCAAACCGTTTCTTAATATCATAAATCGTTTAGGAGGTATGAATCTCGAAGTGGAAGTCTGCACTTTTCAACGTGCTCATGCTTATCCGTCATCTATATATATAAAAGCAAGTCGGGCTAGAGCGATGTATATATAAATATTTAAAAATGAAAAAAGACGTGAATTAATGAGGCACTTCCAGAAATCTCAGAAATTTGAAACTTGGTACGGTAGAAACTGGTGACCCCAGGATCCCTAGAAAAATCGGAAATTCTCAAAATTCCCTGAAGGGTGCACGCCAGGGGGGCTCAAATTTTGGGCTCAGCATAAGAACACAGTCGTATAGTATATCCAAAACGATAACCTATAGGTTTCGTGGGCTTAAAAATTTTCGGGAATTTCCTCATTTTTATCCCCCATCCCCCCAAATCAAGATGGCGGCACAACCTGTCAGACGAAGTAGACAATTGAAATTTGGTGAAATAATAGCTTTTGGTCCCTAACCGACAGGAAAATTCCAAGATGTTCAAATTTTTCACTTTTAACCCCCAAAGATATCGAAATATGGAGGCAATTTTATTGACTGTGCAGACATTACTTTTGAGCTATTTTGTGGCTAAACGGTAAGTCGTATCACAAAACGGATGGCACAATGTCTCTTCAATTCGGAGTGATCTACAACTTTGGTCCTGTGCCATTTTGTCGCATCTCTCTCCCTTATACGTTAAATTTGGCCGTATTTCTGGATTGTTCGTAAATTTGGTGATTTTTACACGTATATTTCACTGTTTGACACACTTATAAGAATGATAGAATCATCATGTTGGGTGCACACATTGGCACGATTAAGGGACATATGTGTGCCAAATTTCATGATTCTAGCTTATACATAAGTAGGCAAAAAGTAATGTAAAATGTTAAAAATGCACCCAAATTTCACCCTATTCAAAATTTGAACTCAATATACCCCCTTAATATGGGAGATACGAGGATATGGTTTAGAAACAAACATGTAGAGCAATGAATGAGGCGTCTGATGGCGCAAACCGTTTCTTAATATCATAAACCGTTTAGGAGATATGAATCTCGAAGTGGAAGTCTGCACTTTTCAACGTGCTCATGCTTATCCGTCATCTATATATATAAAAGTAAGTCGGGCTAGAGCGATGTATATATAAATATTTTAAAATGAAAAAAGACGTGAATTAATGAGGCACTTCCAGAAATCTCGGAAATGTGAAACTTGGTACGGGTAAGCTGATGACCCCAAGATGGCCAGAAAGTTCGTCTTATCGTACAATCTGTTTTTCGATTTGATGTACCGTTTAGCAGCAGTTATTCTGTAAATGATGGTTAACATCCTTATACTTCCGTATGACGACTATATTCTTTCATTGACGTCGATTTGTAGCAATCGAGAAAGTGTTTGTCTGCCATTGGTATTAAATACATTGCATATCGATAGTGACTCTCAGAACGAGAGTCCTCCCCACATCGACTTTGACAGGCAATAAGAATGGGGTCGTCCTCCATCTCTTGTGCACTATTTTAATGCATAAATCCCTTCTCGATTCGACTAGCAGAACTCTAGGGAGCGTGTCTTCCATTTTAAATAAATTGACCCGTCTAAAATGTGACTGACGATAGGCATAGTGGCCTGCTAATTATAATGGAATCTCACCCACTCGGTGTGACTGGCAGGAAGCTGACTGGCATTAGAAAATGCGTCTGCCATTATAAGGATAAGAACGCAACTCACTTTTGACTGGCAGTAAGGAAGGTCCTTGCAAATAAAATAAAAGTTCGTCAACTGTAATCTATCTGAAAGTAGGAATTGGGGTCTGCCATTGTAATGAAACCTCCCCAAATCGATTTTAGCCGCGCACTATGCAATGGGGTCTGCCGTTAAATGAAAATTACTTTCTTCGTTGTGAATTGCAGTAAACAAGTGGACTTGCCGTTATCATCGCAATTCCGCAAATCACACTTTCATTGGAAACAACGTCTGTGGTTTTCACAATACTGATTCTCGGATAAAGCCAAGACAAACCCAATTTAAAAATCTTATTCACTTAATGTGCACTAATTTACTTCGATATCCGTATACAATGTAGAGTACCGTAGCGAAGCACGGGTACATTTGCTAGTATTCGATATATAGAAAGATGTCAACGTCAGTATTACGGGTGAAAATTAAATCTATATTTGAACCACGCAGAGTCGGACAATCCTCGTCATTTGTCAGGGTGATTATTATCTACATCGAGGAGTTTCAAATCATTTTCCACCAACGGAGCAGTAGATCTAGCTGCCTGATGCTCCAGCAGCTCGGAACGCTCTTCACGACTTTCGGCAACCTTAACTTTGAGACGACCCTCCTAAGCATTTTGACGCTCAGAAATGGTGCCTTTGAAGTTTCGTAAAACTGAAAATCCGCTTAATCCTCTAGGATGTGTTCTCGATAGTTTTGAAGTTGCTTATTGTCTATATGTCATGACAATATGGAAAAGAGGTACATTTTTCGCATTCTTTACACCATAATTTTAAGACTTTTTTGCTGCATACTTAAATAAGTCACTAAGGCAAATTAGACGACACCCCATAAATGCAGAGTCCAAAGCAACACTAATTAATAGCTGTGCCACACGGTGATTTCAGTGCCTTATGATGGCGAGGCTGTTGGATCAGTCGATGATGATACACGAGGTCCGACTCTTGTTGATGGTTACCTCTGTCCTGCTGTTTACAATGAAATATTGAACACTGCCCTCACATAAATCATTACCATTTAAAACTTTTAAGTTTTTGTGATGCTCACTGGCCTAAGAACTGTTCCGAAACTATAGACGTATCCTATAACAAAATATATTTAGTACTTAATTTAGCACTCAACCAAAAGAAAGTATTAGTGTCCAACTTTGACCTATCAGATATCTGTTCACCTTACATATCATCTCTATTACGGTTTCCACCACAATAAAGTAATATTTTAAATTGGCCTAAATGGAGATGTATTTGGCCTTCTAAGGACCACGTTACAATTTCAATTGTTCTTCCGTAGTTGTTCTTTCATTTTCTTCCAGTATTCTTTCATTGTTTCACTGTGTTTCTTTTTCCAGTCTTCAGTCCACTTTGTGCCTGTTTTCCTTTCCTTCCTCCCTTGAAATCCTTCCATTTGTAAGACTTTCTTCCTAAATTATTATTATTATTATTATTATTATTATTATTATTATTATTATTATTATTATTATTATTATTATTATTATTATTATTCGTTCAACGAATACTTTCCATTTGAGAGGTATCCCGGTGGCAATATCTTCTTACGATAGTAAAGCGGAAAAGGAAAGCAAAGTCATCTCCATACGGGCTTTCTCCATTTGTAACCTCGGCACTTGGTAGAGTAGAGTAGTTAGCTCTACGTCCGGCAGCCGTTGCCCCCAGGAATTAACCTGGTACTAGGCTGCGTGGATCTCAGTACTATATGCACGTCTGGAAGAGGACATCTCATTTCTAAAATGTTTCTACTTATTGACTAGGAATCGAACCCACGTCCTTCCGGGTGAAATTAGCATCCCTTTACAGCCTCGGCAAGACAGCCCTTCTCCTTACGATAGTATAGTAGCGAAATTAAAGGAAAGCATAAATTACCATTGCATAACAACAAACTATTACATGTAATAGTTTGTTGTTATGCAACGATTTCCTTTAATTTGGTTTGATTGTAATTACCATGTTAGATAATTTCAAATTTTCAAATTGGTTCGTTTTCTTTCGTTATCATGAAGGTTCTATTTTGGAAAAAAATTCCTCTATTACATGAAATCGAGATATTAGGGGAAATTATATCGTCGCTGGAACGGTAAAAGGTTGTATTCCACAATACTCTTCCTATCCATTATTCTCCTTAAGACTGGTCACGCCTCCCAGCCACATATGGATACGCAGTCCATCAGAACAATGTCCGTTGTGTTCGTTTTCCTATGTCGACGATTAAACGAAAATGAACCTTACATGCATTGTACACTAGGAGTGCGTAAATACGTAATGCAAACGTGCATTCCTACAGTACGGTACTGTAAGGTTCATTTTCCTTTACACATGGGCATAGGAAAATGAACACAACAAAATTTGTTCTGATGGACTGCATATCCATACGTGGCTGGGAGGCGTGGCCAGTCTTAAGGAGAATAATTGATAGGAAGAGCTTTGTGGAATACAACCTTTTACCGTTCCAGCGACGATATCAAAACTAGACTTTTCATGAAAACGAAAAAAGTTAATTTAAAAGCAGCAACAAGTACTACGTGACAATTTGAAATGATCTAACATGGTAATTTCAATCAAACGCATACCGAGCGCGTCAGCTGCATGGTCGAGTCCTGTAGGTCTGAGCTTGCATTCGGGAGGTTATTACGGAGTATGGCGTCCGGTGAGGTCCGGTACAGGTCTTTCGAGTTGACACCCAAGGGTGACCTCCTGAGTGCTTCACTCCCGTGCAGCAAAGGCGGTTTGAACACCCACCGATGTAAGGATAGTTTCGTCCGAAAGTTTGGAAGCTGCTAGTTTGCTATACGCCTAGGTCTATAAGTTATATGGAAAGACAAGCCAAAATCTGTAACATTTCTATGAAACGTTAACCACTTTAAATAGTGATTATTTTCAATCTTAGAAGTATGTGCGTGACATTAATTATTTTCCAAATTTACCCAAGTGTAATTTACTACGACTTGAATTTCAGTTTCCTCTTGCGTTATTTTTAATAGCCGGTTGAGTGGCTCAGACGGTTGAGGCGCTGGCCTTCTGACCTCACTCATTCTGAAAGGTTCGATCCTGGCTTAGTCCGGTGGTATTTGAAGTTGCTCAAATACGTCAGCTTCGTATGGGTAGATTTACTGGCAATTAAAAGAACCCCTGGGGGACTAAATTCTGGCACCTCCTCGTCTGCGAAAACCGAAAAATTAATTAGAGGGACGTTAAGGAAGAACCATTATTATTATTACGTTTTAAAATAATGAACTAAAATATTGTAAATTTTAATTTCACGTCTCCTGGACTTTTGAGTAGTTTTGGATATGTTAGCGCACTTGAAGTTGCCCTGTTGGAAATATGAGGCCAATCAGGAAATATACTGCAATCTACTGAGGAGTATTATTGGTACAGGAATTTTATTTTGCTAGTGGCTTTACGTCGCGCCGAACGAGATAGGTTTTATGGCGACGATGGGATAGGAAAGGCCTAGGAGTTGCAAGGAAATAGCCGTGGCCTTAATTAAGGTACAGCCCCAGCATTTGCCTGGTGTGAAAATGGGAAACCACCGAAAACCATTTTCAGGGCTGTCGACAGTGGGATTCGACCCCACTGTCTCCCGGATGCAAGCTCACAGCCGCGCACCTCTGACCGCTCTGACTGGCCCATTTGTAGGAAATCTCTACTCTGGATGACGTACTTTCACCACCCTTGGTAAACCACAGACCATCAATATATCGACTGTCGCTTTCATATCAATAAATTTAATTCACTGCTATTCTCACATAACTATAGTACCTGGTCTGAAAGTAGACTTCCGGTCTAGGAAGCCAAGAATAACTGCCTAGAGGATTCCTCGCGGTGACCATACGAATCCTAATAACTTGCAGGCCTACGGGCTGAGCAGCGGTCGCTTGGTAGGCCATGGCCCTTCGGGGCTGTTTGGTTTGTTTGGTTCTGAGAGTAGACTATTACGCAACTTTTTCGCACACAGTTTCACGAATTATTTTCAGTTCTATATTTTGAAATAAAACATAGTCGTGTGGCACATCCCTCTAAGAAAGTCTGTGGTAAATTAAGGCTACATTAAATTCCCACCCCACCCCCACCCCCCAGTTTGTTTAGACGTGATGCCGTTTCTCAAGGAAGAGGGAGGTCATTTGATTCTTGTATAGAGAGATAATAATTGGAAGTATTGCTGCGCCTCCGTTAGTGCTATTAGCTGTTGTCCTCAGAGGCCTGGGTTTGATTCCCTGTACTGTCAGAGATTTATGAATGGCAGGAGGGCTGGTGTTTGGTTAAAATGGTACAAACAGCTCACCTCTCCTTCACCACTTCGGTATGGGAACACGAGTCTACTGAAGTATTCCATTATAACAGTGTAACATGACATTACATCGCATTTGGATATACATTGTTATTTCCTATACCTCAACACGTACGATTTAGCCTACACGATAATGGTATATAGACAAAGTATCTCGATCTTATTAGGGTAGTAAACTAATGTATATGTCTATTTCTTAGTCCCGTTCCTTGATAAGGGGTTGGGGATAAGGTGAGATTAATTTAGGGCATGTTTTTAGGCCCGGATATCCTTCCTGACTCAACCTCAGTTGATTAGGTAATGTCATATGGCTTTTAGTGCCGGGATATCCCAGGACGGGTTCAGCTCGGCAGGTGCAGGTCTTTCTATTTGACACCCGTAGGCGACCTGCGCGTCGTGATGAGGATGAAATGATGATGAAGACAACACATACACCCATCCCCCGTGTCACTGGAATTAACCAATTAAGGTTAAAATGCCCGACCCGGCCGGGAATCGAACCCGGTACCCTCTGAACCGAAGGCCAGGACGCTGACCGTTCAGCCAACGAGTCGGACGATTAGCTAATGAAGATGAATGATAGTGAATGAAACTGGGTAAGGATGTCAATGAAATCGGCAGTGGCTGATGTCTAGGAATTGTCCCGACAGTTACCTGGAAATGAAAATGGGAAACCACAGGAAACTATTCTCAGGACTACCAACGGTGGGGTTCGAACCCTCGCGTTTCCCGAATACGGAGGTTGGCCCTCCGCTCGGATGGGTAGTAAACTAATTTCATTTGGAAAACTGGAATATATGCTTAAATCCGCCATGGTAAACGTATTTTCAGTTACCAATAAATAACGCAAAGCATTAGGCTGTACGCAGAACATTTCTCCTGCTGAAACGTCGATCATCGGAAAGAAACAATTACATTAATTTCGAAGTTGTGATTAAGTTCCCCTAAAGACAAGGGTACAAATTTGAAGTCCATATCCGTAGGGCACCATGCAGGGAATTGTAATCAGTTGTGCGCGCCACGTGTAGCTACACATCTTGTGGCGCCATGGGGGGTAAGACGAGGAAGATGTTCGCGAGGGTTGAGGAGAGCTAGGCGTGTACACAATAACACGGGATATGTGGACATGACGTCACACACAAGCACGCTGGTTTCCTTAGAAGTAATTACACGTAACGTACTAACTGAAATATGTTAGCTTGTTCACGAATACCGCCTTACAAGAAATTAACATGAACGTTACCCGAGACTAAAATTTCAAATTTAGGAACTCTGTATTCTATCAGTATGATATTTTTATCACAAATTATTATAAAATTCATGTGAAGTCTTTCAAAATTTCAGACACTATATCGTTACACAAATTTTCGGATGACACCCAACTCTAAGGCGCATTTATGCCAAAAGATGAAAATGGAAAGTACCACAGAGAGCTAGGAAGCGAGTAGCTTACGTCACAAGCTACTGATAGTCACATGTCCAGTTACGTGCCTCAGAATCGCATGAGCAACTTCAGGGGTCAATAAAAGAGCAACCACGAACATGACGAATAATTCTCACGACAACAACGGATACAACTGCTAGTATATTGAAAAATTATTAGCTACACCGTCCGTGGCTAAATGGATAGCATGCTGTCATTTGGTCTACTGGGTTCCGGTTTCGATTCCTGGTCTGATCGGGGATTTTAAGCTTAATTGGTTAATTCCGATGCCACGGGGGCTGGGAGTGTGTTTTGTCTGAAGCATTAGAAATAATCCTAGTTAGGGCCCCATCCTCTCAGACGGGCAGATTTCCTATACGGCGTCAAATCAGAAGACCTGCTCCAGGCCTCTCCAGAGGCCACACGCCATTTATTATTATTATTATTTTTATTATTATTATTAGCTACACTACAAAGAATGTCCTTGAACATTAATTATTAATTTGATTTTACAACGATATGTTTACGCTGTGTAGAGGTAGCCTGCGTGCCTTACCAGGAGGCCCAGGGTTCGATTCCCAGCCAGATCAGGGATTCTTACCTGGATCTGAGGACTGGTTCGAGGTCCACTCAGCCCATGTGATTACAATTTAGGAGCTTTATGGCGGCCCCATTCTATATAGCCAAGAATAACGGCGATGAGTATTCGTCGTACTGACCACACGACACCTCGTAATCTCCAGGCCTTCGAGCTGAGCGGCTGTCGTTTGTTAGGCCATGGCCCTTCAGAGCTGTTGCGTCATGGGGTTTGGTTTGGTTTAGCTTATTTATATTTTCCCAAACTTCAAAGTTCCTCTCATTCTACAGTACAATTATTTATTATAATACTTAATTTTGGAAATATGTCGCGTAATGCTTATAATACACTGAAGCGTTTCAGTGTTAAAATTGGCACACGGGAAACATAAATATCTTCAAATGGTTTTATCAAAGTTGAGTTTTATCAAAGTTGACGGCTATATGCGGAGTAGAACATGTCCTACCCTCCATAGTTAACTCATCAATTTCTTTCTCCTTGACTCTGCAGACACTAGAATGAACTACATTTCTAACAGAGTCTCTCTTATCTTGAGTCTGAGTTACTATGGAGTGACAGTTTTCAATAAAATATTTGCCATTGCTCTGAGGATGATTCTGGTCGCAGTTTTAAAACGCTTCAGTATATTATAAGCAATACACGGCCTAATGTCCCCAAAATTAAGTATTATAATGTAATTAATGGATCCATGTATGAATAGAAATGGCTCTAGCTTTCTGAAAATGAGGAATCTACTGCATGACAGAAGCCTCAGCTTGGAGAAACGTCACAACTTCATCAAACGCTATGTATATTCAGTGCTTCTGTACGGCGCAGAAACATGGACTCTGAAATGTAACACCATTAAAAGAATAAATATATAGAATTTGTTGCAGCCAATAGCCATATGTTACAATAAATATAGAATAAATAACTAGTCGCATAATTCTTTCAAGGACTTCCTCTCTGGGCACTTATCGAAATGGTAGGTGAATGAAACTTGGTTGTACGGTAGACTTTATGGTGAAAACCATGTACCGTAAATCTAGTTACAAGATGACGTAACTCTTAGTTGGAAACTGACCATTCTTTGCCGATCATAGCGTCAGTAGAATAAAAAGCACTCCAAATCTCTGCTTTCTTCCGATAATGTTCTTGCAGTAGTTCCTGATAAGTTGTCGTAGTTGGTAGTGACACGCTGAATCTCAAGTCTTCCAAAAACATTGGTTCTCGACATAGTCCATAGACCAGTTTGGATGGTGTCCACTTAGAAACACAAAGCACCCTTTTCAGAAAAGTAACCTTAAGTTTCTCGAGATGTGAGTGTTCCGAAGGATATAATGGATCCCGTGGAATGAACACGTCTCCAATGCTACCGTATTCAAATGCATGAGGAGGGAACGAATATGGATGTGTACAGTGAAGAAGAGAAAGTCAGCCTACCTTGGGCGAATTATGAGGAATGACAAGTACATCCTACTTAAATTGATCATGTGAGGTAAAATTGACGGACGTAGGGGTCACGGTCGAAATGGCTGAGGAACTTTCCAGATTGGACAGGGCTAGATTCCAGTAGACTGACGAGGACAGCCGGACATCGTACAGACTTCGCTGTGATTGCGGCCAACTTGCAGTAATGGAGAAGACACTAGAAGATAAGAATAATAAAAAGAAGAAGAATATCATTTATGGTTGTGGAAGTCTACGTTTTAGATTCTATAAATTATATTTGGCTTTTAGGTGCAATGTGTACTGTTGAAAGTTTTGGTTGAAAGTCTGCAGTGTAATCTACTTTTTTCACTCATGATAGTAACATATTACGCAATTTAAACCTAGATACATAACAACTTCTGTTCTCTGTTTATTACTGAACAACTGTTAACATATTTCAAACTCATAACACGATGACTGTGAATTAAGGAAGTTTCCAGAAGATGAAAAACGTAAATGAGTTCAGTTATGAGAAATAACCAGATTTATATTTTCATGCAGCATGCCTCATCTAAAATTGCTATACCTATATGTGGATCCTTGTACCAATTTTTTATTTATTAGTTGTCCTTTAGTTTGTACCAGCTCTGGAATTAGCAGAGTATCCCTGCTTCTAAAAAAATCCAGTTCACTATAACTCTAATCTAAAATACTAGGGCAAAATAAAAATGGAACAATTAGTAAGCAATATAATTCATTGCACGTGCTACCCACAAAAAGTATATTTCGTCGAATTTCAGTCATGGCTCTCGTTAGTTCTGAAAATCATTTGAAGCTATATATGTTGACTGTGTGTCAATTTTGACATTCCATTTCTCTCTACCAGAGAAAAATTGAACTCTGTTGGATGACCTATGATTAATTTGTAATTAAATTTGTCTCATAAACCCCATGTGTGTCACCAGAGATGTTTGATGAGCTGGACTTGTATGATGTGAAGTGCTGAATGGCCTTACTTCTCTCGGCGGCAATTGTTCCCGTCATGTGTTTTTTGTTTGGTATGAGAAAAATTTATTCCTTTTTATTCCAATTGAGGGATATAGGTTACATATCAAAACTCACGATTATCAAAACTCACGGGCTAAAAATAGTGGAAAATAGTATCAAATCTCACGACTAAAACTAATACATTCTAATGAGTCTCAAAATTCACCACTCCACACAGAAGGTGCCTTCGATGATCACAGGAGGATGCGGTGCGCGGTGACCCATGCTGACCTTCAATCCATATTTGTCCACCCACTTTTAGAATGGGGTATTCCAAGTATTATTAACAGGAATTACCATCCTAAAACAGAGAGATCTTACAAAATTATTCTATTTGGTGTTATAAAACAGTGCACATTACTTCGTAATTTAATATGCAACGTTTATAGGTTTTATAAGCAGAAAGAAAACAATTCGTGTGAAGCAGTATGGTTTTAATATAAAAGAATGTCATCCGCGTGTGCCGGTCAAGTTGTACTGTAATTGCAAGTGATAATAGCGTTTTAAGTGAAACAGTCCACCAGTGTGTACCTGATATCCGTGGGTTTCCCAACCTCCTGTCACGTATAATTTATGTGAGGCTACACCACAGGCCCATCTCTTGATGAGAGAGGTGCCAATTACAAGAGGGCACGCAGTTTCGGCTGGCGCTAACAATGGACCTTTACGCACAAATCCAATTATGTTTTTAAATATCTACAGTCGTTATGTGGGTATGGTGGGCACTTGTCAATTCAGAGAAGAACTGGCCCTGCTCGTGAGTTTTCAGGCTAACCCAGCTAAGAAACTTAATCTTACTTATCCTCTTCTTGGAATTTGTGAATTTTAACACTCGTGAGTATTAAGACTCGTGAGTTCTGAGACGACACGAGGATATCATCACTAATATTTTTTCTCCTTTACGTGCCATGTACGATTTCCAGTACAGCGGAAACTTTATTGGAAGTGTTTCTATTGTTCGGCGGGTGTAATTGACAGCAGAGATTTGCGTTATAGGCCAGGTTGTCCGAGATTAGGCCTATATATCCCAGAAATTTAGCAGAACTATTTCTATCAACAAGTAGCAGTGAAACATTTTGGCGTGGCTGGACGCTGAAAGCTATGAGTTTTGTGTTCACGGAGTTGACGACAATACCTGCTTTAATTCTTGTAAGACTGATTTGTTTGAGTGAGAACAATAGGTCGTGAAGATTGGCATTTATTTGTACGGTGTATCTTCGTATATTCAGGAATTAATTACAGTTCTGTTAATTAAAGTGTTAAGAAAGAGGCCAGTATCCAGTATTCGGGAGAGTGGGTTGAAACCCCACTATCGGCAGCCCTGAAGATGGTTTTCCGTGGTTTCCCATTATCACATCAGGAAATGTTGGGGCTGTACCTTGATTAAGGACACGGCCGCTTCCTTCCCAGTCCTAGCCGTTTCCTGTCCCATCGTCGCGTTAAGACCTACCTGTGTCGGTGCGACGTAAAGCCACTAGCAAAAAAAAAAAAAAAAAAAAAAGAAAGAAAAAGAAAGAGGCCATCCTTTCCAGTGTCGACTCAGTAAATGTAAAAGCTTTTCAATCTGTCGAACACACAGGTCAAATATTACACTAACTTATAACATACCGGTACATGAAAAGAAAACATATCATTAAACAAGTGTATTTTTATTCCTTTTTAATGTGTTTTTTACAGGTCAACTTGCGTGCTCGACAGATTGGGCTTTTAAGTTACAGTTAATTAATTTTCTAGAACCTGTTTACTATGTCTGAATTAGAGGGAGGACAATGTGAAACCTTAGTGGACACTCTTAGACCTAGTAAGTTTAGTACCACTAGTTACGACTTTTCGGCCGGCCCCGTGGTGTAGGGGTAGAGTGTCTGCCTTTTACCCGGAGGCCCCGGGTTCAATTCTCGGCCAGGTCAGAGATTCTTACCTGGACCTGAGGGCTGGTTCGAGGTCCACTCAGCCTACGTGATTAGAATTGAGGAGCTAACTGACGGTGAGATAGCGGCACCGGTCTAGAAATCCAAGAATAACCGCTGAGAGGATTCATTGTGCTGACCACGTCGACACCTCGTAATCTGCAGGTCTTCGGGCTGAGAAGCGGTCGTTTGGTAGGCCAAGGCCCTTCAAGGGCTGTAGTGCCATGGGATTTGGTTTGGTTAGTTGCGACTTTTCGACTTGGAAGTTCAGGTATTACTATCGAACACACATTTCTTTCTGTTCATATGTCATTGCTATTTAAATTAACGAGGAAGGATCAAGGATAAGGCATTTTGGTATATGGAGAAGTGATGTTCATGGAACAAATTTTATAGATTAGAAAAAAAAAAGCTTTTCTGATTTAGGATAAGGGATTTTGGTAGGCCTATATGTAGAAGTGATGTTCATGGAACAAATTTTATAGATTAGAAAAAATAGGCATTTCTGATTTAATCCATTGATTCCGTTGTTCAGGACGTAGTTCCAGACACTCACCTGAACCGTTATTTGGTACTTACGTCGTTCATTGAAATACGACTTTTAAACACTCTTTTATTTGAGATAACGTCTAAAAAGTGATTTGGCTTGCAAAAAGAGATCAAAATGACTATTTACAATAAGTAATACCTATCACATTGTATGTATTTTTCACAATTACTCGTTGATTCATGTGAGATGTGTGCTGGACAAAGCGGAGGTGGGACAGGTTTTTCTCCGGGTACTCCGGTTTTCCCTGTCATCTTTCCTTCCAGCAACACTCTCCATTCTCATTTCATAGCATCTATCACTTATTAATAAATCACTTTGGGAGTGGCAACCCCATCGTACTAACAGCCTATATCTGCTTCATTCATTCCATCCCTGACCCGGTCATTGACTGGAAAACAGGCTGTAGGTTTTCATTTTCACTCGCTGAGTCACATTGGAAACATTAGAGATATTCCTATTTTGTCAAGGAATTTACGAAATAGTAAGAGACTTGGGGACATCTGCATTAGTTCCACATATTATCCAGCACTGGAGATCTCAGTACTTGGATTTCAAATTCCATGCAGTTGTGCTTGTGAGATATGTAAATCATTATGTGGGAGTAAGTAAAGGAATTTGAGTTATTGTTATCCAATTTTACATTACTCCTGCGGATATGATGGGAGGTAAATAATTATCATTTTATCGAGGATATAATTTTCCTTTTTTCATTTAAAAGCTAAACATCACGACAAAACCTCACATGTTGATATGACAGCGACACATACACTCACAGAGTTCTGTATTTGAGACTGATTATCGGTACTTGGATTGCAAATTTACATTAATTAGTTCATATCAATTACTTAAATCTAGTCATGTTTGCATAGCAAGCTCCGTTTTTAATTCTTTTGTAAACTTCGTTTTTCAAATGATATATTTGGTAACAAATGGGTAATTACTCACCTGGTTTTTTGAATGTTAACGATAAAACGGATTTGGTTACTACTGCGTCATTGAGTCGTTCTGATCTGGCAGCCTCGTAATTATTTCAATAATAGTAATTTATAAACGGTATGCAGCAGATTTTCATTAATATTTTCGATGTATTATCAGATATTGTGAGAGAATTATGGTCGACGTTACATTTAACGTGTAGAACGCGGAGGGGTATAAACAGTTCGATATGCATAATATGTCACAACTTTCCTGCATAAAATGCATTTACATGGTCTGTGAACATTATAGCATGATTTTATTGAGTCATCAAAGAGCTTTTGATTAGGTTTGGCTGTGGGTTCGATGAATTAATCCGCTCAGGACCCTGTGTATACAAATTACAATCAAAATGCATCAAGTTAGTTGGGGAAACTGTGTGAGTAGGGCGGGGGGGGGGGGGGAGGCGAGGGGTGAAGGGTGATGGGAGAAGGGGTTAGTATGGCGCATTGGTATGACAGGGATGGAGCAGAGATGAAAATGCATCGTTGTAGTTGACCTGCATTGTTTCAGCTCGGCTTATAAGATACGGTAGTCAATTCATGTGATAAAAGGATTCAAACTCCTGTCCTGTCCCTAACACTAATCCGGCCTAGGTAATGGGTACAACACTGAGCGTCATAAATGATTCGTGACCGGATGTTAACAGCCACAGATGAAGCAGACTAATATACACCCCACTCTTATAACTTTTGTCATATAGGCCACGCCTGTTAGTTGGGGTATATAGAAGTTATTGTATGTACATGTGTGGATATGTTTGTTCCACATCTCCTCCTAAACCACAGGACTGATTTCAACAAAACTTGGACTAATTATTACCTAGGAACTGAGGAAAAATACTGATGGTGTTAGATATCTATACCCCACGCTGCTGGAGAAGTCTGCACCAGAATGTACCAGGGTTTACCAACAGCGCAAGGAAATGGAGGTGTTCAAACATGGAGACGAACAGCCCAGCGCTTTCAACGCGCCTGTGGAGCCTGTGGACTGGAAATCGGCTGTAGATTACAAAGCAGTCGCTAGAGAGGTCTTTCAGACCATCTCTAACCACCATTTGCTCGTAGAGGATGACCGGGCACGAATGGAGGAAGCCGAGTTTGACAGAATTTGGCAAGCTGCCACGAAGCACACTCTGTGCTGTTGTGGTCGAGTACTGTTCTTACATCTAATGCGTTCAACGTCATTTCTTTATGACGTACATAAAGCATGGGGCCATGCAATACTTGAACCATGCAAAAACCAATTACGTCCATTGGTCAATGGCGCATTACAGTGGTGTTTATTAAGCATTAGATTATACACCCGGCGTTTCGCGAGGTTATAATTTCTTCATAGACCAATCTATTTTTAAATATAAATTGTCACTAACTTTCCACAACAAACAACCTCAACCTCCGCCTCCACCTCCACCTCGTTCTCGGTATCTGACACTACTTCAATCTCAACCTCCACCCAAGCCTCCGTAACCTTTAGCACTTTAGAGCCCTTTAGACCTTTAGTGCCACTTAGCCTTTACCTCTTACGCCACCTCCCTAGTCCCTTGAGAGCAATGCAATATAACGATCTTGTTTAAAAGTAGTTGCTCAGCTCCGTGTCCTCTAAAATACGAATAAGGTATAGCAGCCATCTTGCGCAATAGCCACTTCGTTTGTTCCCAAAAGTTAGACCGTTAAACCTAATAGGTCCTAGAGTTACAAGTTGTGAGGCCCTGAGATAGCTCTTTAAAGTTAGGCCCATAAGATTTGACTTTTTGGATTTTTCAATTTTGCCTTTTTCCCTTTGCCATAGTCTTCGGCTAGGAAGTAGTTGGTTGTGTCTCATGTACTCGTGGGGCCACGAGAATTGTTACTAGAGATATTTTACCTATTGACATCGTACAACATTAAAAGCCGAAATAACATGTGACTAGAAGATCGAGATTGCATCACTGATTCACAGATTGAGAGCTATTAAGTTATCTCAATATTTACCGGATGTGAAAGTGATAGACCACGGAAATACAGCATTAGAGGTGATGATAATAATAATTTCGTGTGGCTATTTCTAGCCGAGTGCAGCCCTTGTAAGGCAGACCCTCCGATGAGGGTGGGCGGCATCTGCCATGTGTAGATAACTGCGTGTTATTGTGGTGGAGGATAGTGTTATGTGTGGTGTGTGAGTTGCAGGAATGTTGGGGACAGCACAAACACCCAGCCCGCGAGCCATTGGAATTAACCAATGAAGGTTAAAATCCCCGACCCGGCCGGGAATCGAACCCGGGGCCCTCTGAACCGAAGGCCAGTACGCTGACCATTCAGGGAACGAGTCGGACAGAGGTGATGATGAAATGCTCGAATCTACAATCTTCCTATTGCAAGCTTATAGCTACGCTCGTAGGTTCTGTGTAATCATCTCTATCCGTACTCGAAATAAACTTTCAACGTAGCCTATTAGGTTGTGTTTTGTACATATCGATGAGTGGTTAAGGACAGAACAAAATTTTCCAAACGGACACCAGTGGGATCGGAACCCAGAACCGTCCCTACGTTACGTTTGGTTTATAGAATTAAAACGAGGTAGACTCGGGATCAGGTATCGTAACAGAGAAAAGAAGGGAGTTAACACCCTACTCACGGCCATCCCAGAAAACGATCCCGTGATTGATTATTGCCTTTTGGCCTTTTACAAATAACCTACGTACACAATCAATCAATCAATCAATCAATCAATCAATCAATCAATCAATCAATCAATCAATCAATCAATCAATCAATCAATCAATCAATCAATCAATCAATCAAAACTGATCTGCATTAAGGGCTGTGGCCTTTCTTAAATGATTTCAGACAATTTGGAAATTTATCGAACATTTCTCTCGATAAATTATTCCATTCTCTAATTCCTTTTCTTATAAATGAATATTTGTCCAAATTTGTCCTCTTGAATTCCAACTTAACCTTCATATTGTAATTCTTCTTACCTTTAAATGCTCCACTCATGCTTATTCTGTTACTAATGTTATTCGACGCCATTTCTCCACTGACAGCTTGGGACATACCATTAAGTCGGGAAGCTCGTCTTCTTACTCCGAAGTCTGCCCAGCCCAATGTTTACAACATTGTTGTAACACTACTCTTTTGTCTGAAATCATCCAGAACAAATCGTGCTACTTTCCTTTCCAGATTTTGGAGCTCTCGTATGAAGTAATCTTCACGTCGGTTCCATCCACTGGGACCATACTCTAATTGGGCCCTTACCAGAGACTTACATGCTCTGTCGCTCACATCTTTAGGGATTCCGCCTCTCTCCGTATATATTTAATGCGTTCATTGAGGAAACTATTCAAATAATGAAGGAGAAAATAAAGGGAATAAAAAGTCATTGATGAAAGGGTACATTCTGACAGTTTGCTGATGGCATCGTGCTAGTTGCAGACTTAAAAAAAAAATAGAAACCTGCAAGTGATATGAAACTTTCTTTAAAAATGAATAAAAGTCAACAAGAACAAAACAAAAATAATGGTAGTAGGATAGAATGCTGAAGAAATCGAGGCCAATATAAAAACTGAAGATGTCATAATTGATCTGTTGAAACAATTCTGTTATCCTTGTAGCATCAACACAGAGGACAACATGTCTTTGGTTGAAGAGGAGGATAACACTGGCAAGGCAGGCATTTATGAACATTGTAACCAGCAAACATATTAATACACATGACAGAAAATCCTTTCCAACGTCATTTTTATGGAGTACATTAATATACGGAAGAGAAAGTGAGATCCTGAATAAACTGGAAAGGAAACGCCTTGAAGCTGCAGAAGTGTCGATATGGCGAAAAATTACAACAAGGAGCTGGATTAAAAGAAATATCAACCTGGAATTTTTAAAGGAAGTATATGAACGGAGGATATTATTAAAGGAAATGGAAAGGAGGAAGGCTAAATTTTTTGGTCTTATAATCAGACACACTACTTTCATCATAAACATTCTTGAAGGGAAAGTGTTGGGCAGAAAATAAGAGGACAACCTAAGAGTTCTTATTGAAATATACGTCGGTGAAATATTTCACACTTGATGATAGAATTATTGATTGGTATGTAAAGCTCTTCAAGCGTTGGAATCCAATATGTCTCATGTAGTCAATTTAATATGAAATTTATGACACTTACAGTCACTTGATATGTGATATGAGAACAAGCATTTATTGTGAGTGATGGTGAAACGTAGCTTTCTTAATTGTTTCATGTGTGGCCTGAAACAATCAGATTTTTCATTCTAATCGTTTGTTATAACTTGTTTTAGTGCGTTAAATCGGCTGATACTTAGCAATGTCTACTTATCTCTTAGGTTAAATCCTCGAATAGGACAACTAAGGATAAAGTCCGATGGACGCGTCACAATGAGGATTAATTACGATGGAGGTAGTTTGCCATTGTTTTCCTCAATGGACCATAAATTGTCATTGCAGTGCGACTGACCTAATTATCAACAACTTCATTGACACTTTGGTGCATTAGCCGTGCTCTGAAAGCCATCACGGTGCACGTTTGTTAGTGTCACAGCCATAAATGAGACTGGGACTTCAGTGGAAACTACATTTTGCTATGACTTATGCAAAGAGACAGAAGAAAATAACACAGCATCTATCAAGAAATGGCATCAGGTGGCAATGAGTACTTAAAACAACCAAATTAAATGAGCTACCTAAGTTACGTGCTATAGTCCTACTGCTGCGGGGTCTGGTGCTACAACGGAAGGATGCCAGAAGACGTCAGACTTACTAATATATTCTTCGATGTTTATCGAAATTCATATGTTCACGCAATCTGCTTTATGTCGCACCGACACAGATAGGTCTCATGACGACTATGAGATAGGAAAGGGCTAGAAGTGGGAAGAAAGCGACCGTGGCCTTAATTACGGTACAACCCCTGCGTTTGCCTGGTGCGATAATGGGAAAAAATCCCGCTCCGTAAAAATACTTATTATACTGTTGTACAGCAACATACTGCAATTACTAGCTGAAAAGTAACCTTAAAAATTGTTCATAATGAAGTGTAGCCCAATTTTAAATATTAATACTAGACTTCTACAATAAACATTGTTTTCAAGTTGCTTTACGTCGCACCGACACAGATAGTTCTTATGGCGGCGATGGATTAGGAAGGGTCTAGTGGGAAGAAAGCGGCCGCGGCCTTAATTAAGGTACAGCCCCAGCATTCGCCTGGTCTAAAAGTTGGAAACCACGGAAAACCATCTTCAGGGCTGCCGACAGTGCGGTTTAAACCCACTATCTCCCGAATGTAAGCTCACACATGTGCGCCCCTAACCATACGGCCAACTCGCTCCGTGTACAATAAACACTTCATAAATTTCAAACCAGTAAAATACTGTTTTTGCCATACTTAGTGTACGTTTGACTGACATAGGCCTATGTCAAACCAATGTCCTAGCAGAAGACAAGTCTTCAGGACCATTATGGAGAGAAAAAAATGGAAGAAAGTGTCAAACTTCGATTAATCATACATCAACAACAGATGGCAGAGATAAACATGTACCAAGAAATCATCACTTATGATAAGCCTGAAGAAAGGGAGCATTATCAATCAATAAATGCTACTCTCTCACAGTTTCATTATCTGTCGTCGTTCGTCAACTAAGAGATAAGTAACCTTTCCCCACGTATTACAAATTTATGATACCGTGATCTCATAACATCAAATCCAAATAACATGTTTTCCTCATGTGACTGCTAGCACCTGACAAGAAATACGGAATAGCTCGGAGTCAGACTGGAGTACAAATTAAAAAAATGTAAAATGGATAAAACACTAAATTCCGCTATAATAAATCTAGAATTCCGCCAAAAAATCTGCTGTCCGCTAAATGATATATTTCTCTGCCGACAGTCTTCTAATTCCGCCAAATTTAGCGGAAAATCCTCTAAATTGGCAACACTGGGCGAGAATCTAACTTGTCACTTCTTATATCTCATGATGTTCAATCGCTACGCACAATCTCCATGTCACCCCATCGTATGTTCTCGCGCCAGCTCGCTTTGTTTTGACAACTCGAAACATGGCTGCCATTTATGAATTTGCCTCCGCAAGAGGCGCTGATGTCAGGCATAGTGCCTCGATAGCTCGTTGCTTGTTAAAGATGGAGAATGATCGCCGACTGCCGTCCTATCTTTGAGGTTACGGTCACCGTCCGAACTGCGAAGTGAGTGTCGTGAAAAATGCAGAATAACGACCCTGTGATATTGTCATTTGTTGGTGTTTAACAGTCCATTGGATATGTATTTTGAAGAAAATAAGTAGCCATAATACCTGCTGTAGTTTAATGAACAGCGTGGCTTTTTCACTCAAACGTGGGGTACGTATCAACGTATGAACTTCATTCGATATTACAACGGTTCTTTCTCATAAGTTGTATATTAACACGAATAAGCCAAAACAACTTGCAGACCAATTCTTACCATAAATGTAGGACGAGGGATTCAATAACACATTTTCGTTGCTGGTCTTATCCTATATCTCCCGAATGTAAGCTCATGGCTACGTGACTCAAACCGCGTAGCCGCTTGCTCAGTGTTATTGAAATACCCACTCCGGCTCCTTAAAGAATGGGCAGCATTGATGCCTTCAATAAGCGGGTCACTGGTTCGATTCCCGGCTGGGTGCAGGTTTTCAACCGCGTCTGGTAAATTGGTCTGGCTCGGGGACTGGATACAAGTGTTAGTTTTAATACATCTTCATTCACTCCCTACATCCCACACAACCAACCACCGCAGAATCACGCAAAAGTGAGTACATCCGTACGCAATCAGGAGGGTTTTCTCTAAGGAATGACATCCGGTATGTCACACCCACGACTTCCCCCCAAAGTAGCGAGAGCAACATACATAAATAAAGATAAAATACCCATTGTTGAGATCAAAAATCCCAAATATTATATTCATGTTCCACGGGTCTTGTCTAAGGTTTTTACAAATGTAAATATTTTTACCTCTTCCACATTTCCAACACATACGATAAATTACATGCAAAATTGTTTCTTAAAATACCCTGGTACTTTCCTTCAAATAACAGTAGGGATGCGGGATTTTCTCCTGTGACTTGTCATTATTTTACCACAGGCTAATAATATTTCTGGCTGCCAGTGAAATAATCGAGATATTTTCGATTAATAGGAAAAAGGAAGTATAGTTCACTTACATTTGCATCGATTTCATGAAAGTATCTCACTCTGAAGCAATTCCTTCTTCTTCCTCTTCTTCTTCTTAATCTGTTTACCCTCCATGGTCGGTTTTTCCCTCGGACTCAACGAGGGATCCCACCTCTACGGCCTCAAGGGCAGTGTCATGGAGCTTCAGACTCTGGGTCTTGGATACAACTGGGGAGAATGACCGGTACCTCGCCCAGGCGGCCTCATCTGCTATGCTGAACGGGGGCCTTGTGGGGCGGGGGTGGGAAGATGGGAAGGGATAGACAAGGAAAAGGTAAGGTAGCGGCCGTGGCCTTAAGTGAGGTACCATCCCGGCATTTGCCTGGAGGAGAAGTGGAAAAACACGAAAAACCACTTCCAGGATGGCTGAGGTGGGAATCGAACCAACATCTACTCAGTTGATCTCCCGAGGCTGAGTGGACCCCGTTCCAGCCCTCGTACCACTTTTCAAATTTTCGTGGCAGAGCCGGGAATCGAACCCGGGACTCAGGGGGGTGGCAGCTAATCACACTAACCACTACACCACAAAGGCGCACTGAAGCAATTCCTTGACAAAGATTATTCTCATTGATGACTGGTATGATCGTTAGTGCTGTATATAATTATTATACAGAAACATAAGCCGCTACCTTTGAGAGGTCGTTGATTAATTTTATACGTGAGGTATTCCAGAGTTGGCAGTGAAGAGCTGAAGGTGATTCTTTATACTTTCAAGACTGAACCCATCTTGATTGAGTGCTGACATCCTCAAGAAGAGGGGGAAAACTGCTGTGTTCCATAGCTTCATGTGTGAGGAGGGGAGGATGTGGAAGAAATGCTGAGATAAGGTTAGGGTGCGACAGATTACACCACAACCACACCCCTCAGATTACGCAGACATCATTAGGACGCAACCAGCATTTGTTCTAATCCAAGATACCACCATACTCTGATTGGCAACTTGAGGTAACACATCTGTAATGATACCGTCTTACTTCTTCTCTACACCCTTCAGCTATCCCTTCCAGCACCCTACCGAGACAGGCAATGTAGGGCATATCCTGAACGGGAAACAAATTGCTGATGAATACGATATTCAATTTACTACAATAGAATTACTACTCCTATAATAAATTAACCATTTAATAACGTTTCAAGATTAACTAAGACGTTAATATTTCCGATAGCTGGATTCATTTGCATCACTGATAACAGAGCAAAATAGGTGTGCACCTTCACAATGGATGATGAGGAAACATATTATAATGATTACAGTATATTATTATTATTATTATTATTATTATTATTATTATTATTATTATTATTATTATTATTATTATTATTATTATTATTGTCCGGCTCCGTGGCTAAATGGTCAGCATGCTGGCCTTTAGACACAGGGGTCCCGGGTTCGATTCCTCACTCTTCGTTTGATCTAGTAAGATTTCATTGGCTCGCTGTGTCGAGCACGGAGTTCATCCGAGCACTTTGCACCAGTTGTCCACTTGCCATCCCGGAAAATTCATAAAATTCACATTGCTTGTTCTGAAAAGATCTCGTTTGTACGCGACATCTGGTCGCATGCCCATTTCTTCGAGGCCTTTCATGACGTTAAGTACCAGGAAATTGTTGTTTTTGATTTTGAATCAAAATTATTAAAAATACGTGTTGTCCGTCGACAGTTGTCCATCCATTGTCGTTGACGCTAGAAATAAGTCCTGCCTTTGTGCCTTGTGTCCGTGATCTTCTCTATGTTAGGGTAGAATTCTTGTCTGGATTTTCTTCTTTACGTACAGTTTTCGTAATTTGGGCCACGAATGTTGTGGAGAATATATATATTTTTTTGCTCTAACTTAGCCAGCGTAGATTTCCGAGAAAGGATATGGCATTCTGATGCATAGAGATATACCGGTTTGACTACATCATACTGAATTTAGGCATTTATAAGAAAAGCACTTTTTGTTATATTTGTTTCGGGTGGTTTGAAAAGCTCCCTCCATTTTTTCTTTGCTCTGACCGCTATGGCCTGTGTATCTAGTCCGTTTGATCGGATCCACTCACAAAGGTATTTAAACTTAGGCACACAGTTTACTGTTCCATGTTTGGTATTCCGTTGGGTCTGTTGTCTTCGATGTTTGACATTATTTCCCTCCTTTCAAAGGATATCTGCAAGCCTGTTTGTTCTTCTACCTCTTTCAGCACATTAACATATACTGTTTATTATTATTATTATTATTATTATTATTATTATTATTATTATTATTATTATTATTATTAGTTTATCCTCTTCAGTCCCGACAACAGATAACGTGCAGAAAAAAGTATTTCTTTATGAATATTGTATATTTTAGACACAATGTGACAGAATATAGTGAATTTTACATTTCAAAATATCGAGTTTTTGAAAAACGCATGGTACACATATGTGGACTTTGGGTCTGAGCTGAAATTTTTTGACAGTCTGGAGTGTATTTTTTGCTTTAGTTCTTATGGTCCTTCAGAAAACATTTGTTTTTTTAAAACACAAAGGTATACATTACAAGATATACAACTCTTGATCGAGATTTGCAACTTTGAAGGCGACATTTCGAGGCATTTTTATCTTCTTTGTAAACCGGAAAATGCCCCATTTTATCGTAACGAACCTCAGGAATTGGTTGTGCTATGGTCTTCCTCTGTTTCATAGCAGGGCCTCTAGACTCGTCTTCTTTATCACTTGCTGACTGTAGCAATTTAGTGGAAGTACGAGGCCTCCCACGGGGCGTCCCTGCATTTATGGCGCCACCTTCAAATTTCATCAGGGCTTCTCCAATATGTTTCCGAAAAATTAAGTGTCCAGGAATGTCCTTCTTTGGCACTGAATTCTCTTGCATCAGCCAGCAGTTAACAATGACGAGGTCAACAAAGTGATTGAAGGCACGTACTGGTCACTTACAGGTTCTGATATCACAACTGTAGTATGATATGTACCGGTCATACAGATCAGTTCCTCCCATGTAAGCGTTGTACCTGTTTACGAGTGCCAGCTGGTTAACGTTTACCTTTTTTCCATTTCACTAAGCATATCTCACCATCTCGGACTAGTTCATCCCACTCACCTCTTTGAAGCACTTTATCTCCTTTTAGTTTCTTCACAGCATTGCCTACTCTGTTTTTCATTACAGTGCCTGTCTGATATATCTCATGCCCGAGAAGACTTTCACCACATTTGACACTTGTGAAGAAGCGGTCTATGTAAATGACACGATTGCCACTATTAGATACAGATTTTACTAGTAATCTCACAATACTAGCTCCTAGCCCAAACATTCTCAAATCCTCCTCAGGAGCAGTCTCTTTTCCGTGATATATTTGTTAGTCCAACACTAGGCCATCTCTTGCGTTAATAACAAAACTTTTCAATCCAAGAGGGTTAGGTTTGGATGGAACAAATTGCCGGAAGGCACAGCGTATAGAGAATGGAATCACTTGCTCGTCAATGGCCATATGATTCGACCGTTGTAGGGACTGACACTTCACCTGAATTTCATTGAGAAACAGACACACTTTCCACAATTTATCAGTTTCCTCACTTCGATCCTGCAGGTTGTCAGCAAAATGCGAGAAATTTCGCAGTTCGAAAAATCGATCACGTGGCATGGCGTTAGCAATTAATGGCACTGCAAGATCCTGAGACCAGTATTGACGGACCTGGGGAAAATTAAGTGTCCCCATTAACACATGCATGCCTGTAAATGTCATTATTTCAATGTAGTTTGTGTTGACGGAACGATGCCGGGTTTGCACTGAATATAGGTTAGTTTCGTATGCAACCTTCTACCGAAATAAATGCTGAGATATTCAAGAAATGATTCCAGCACTCCTTTCGGTTCACTGTGGTCAGCTACTAATATTTCTAGTACTTTAGCGTGCCACTACTTCAGACAGATTTTTAGGTGAAAATAGGGAGAGGAAAGGGCTATGATTGCGAAGGACGTGGCCGTGACCTTATTTATAGTATGTCTACAGCAACAGTATTTGACTGGTACGAAAATATAAAATAATGGATCGCCATCTTTAGGACTGTTGATAGTGGGGTTCGAACCCACCGTCTCCTAAATGCAAGCTGACAGCTATTGCGCATCCACCTCCATCGGTACCAAATATTTCTGCAAACGTAAGGTTCAGGGGCTACTTAAATGCAAAATTGTAAATTCTTAGGTCTTCTTATATTTGGTCATTTCTTTCGTTATGCGAACTCCCTCCCCTCCTAGGGCAGAAAATTCTTCTTTCAAACTATCAAGAAGTTTTATATTACAGGCAGTCATTAAGTACACAATATTAACTGTTCAAGTGGAAAGTACATCTTTTGCAATTTTAGATTTATTTGGAAAACTTCGTTACTTTGAACCCCTTGGGAATTTCTGCTCACGAAGCATTCCTGTACCCTCTCGGGTTAGGGGCTACTTGAAAGCATAAATGTAGAATCAGAGGTTTCCTAAGTTTTGACATATTTTTCCTGAACATAGGACGGAGGAATTTACCTTTACATGAAGAGATGAAATCATGATGGTGATGATGCTGATGATGTGTGTCTATCCCTTATGGGCAGAGTGTGAGCCTATACCCTCTATTATTTTCTTCGTCTGGTTTTTCCGCGCGCTTTCTCGAAGGCGAAACGAGAATATTCTTTTTCTGACCACTAATAATAATGTTATTTGCTTTACGTCCCACTAACCACTTTTTATGGTCTTCGGAGACGCCGAGGTGCCGGAATTTAGTCCCACAGGAGTTCTTTTACGTGATAGTAAATCTACCGACACGGGGCTGTCGTATTTGAGCATCTTCAAATACCACCGGACTGAGCCAGGATCGAACCTGCCAAGTTGGGTTTAGAAGGCCAGCGCCTTAACCGTCTGAGCCACTCAGCCCGGCTTTTCTGACCACAACTCGAAGATTCCAGTACCTTGTCATCAGGATATAAAAGCTGGCCTACTGCGAGCAGAGAGAGTCGGTAGATGCAGAGAGGGTCTCTGCCCATAAGTGGCCACGGCTGGTCCGTGGTCCAACAGTTCTGCACTCTGACCGGCCAACTGAGGAGGCCACGGCTCTACAGTGGCTCTACGTCTCTGCATTCGGGAGACGAGACAGGACTGGACCTCATGGCTGTCCTGAGAATGGTTTTCCGCATTCTCCTGCACTAAGGCAAATGCCGGGACAGATAGGCCACGGCCGCCAACCCCCTCACCTTCTCCGAGCATCTTCTTCACCGTAACAAATCTCCCGGACTGAGAAACGGCCTCACCGTCTAAGAAACATTTTAGTAGTAGTAGTAGTAGTAGTAGTAGTAGTAGTAGTAGTAGTAGTAGTAGTAGTAGTAGTAGTAGAACAGGGAGAGAATGCAGTCGTGCTGGACAGCAGTATAACTGGCTGACGTTATTGTGTTGGATTGTGTGGTGGGTTTTTACGCTAGAATCGGTGCCAGAGTGCTAGACTGTTGAGAATTGTTGTCGCTGTGTTGACTGTGTGGGCCATCGGACTTTATCTTGAGTCGAGCATAAGAGCAGTCTTCGTGCGACGGGAATGCTAACAGACACTGTGTTCGTTTCTGTGTGAGTGAAGCTGCTGAATGGAGTGACTGAGCGTGGAGAGCGAAGCGAAAGATGAGCTGTCAATCAACGTGCTGAGTGAGTATTAGAGACTTGTAAATACACAGCAATTATAATTATTATTTTTGTTAGCGTTTTAACGTCACACTAGCCCATTGAAGACTTTCGGCGACGCAAGGATAGAAAAAAGGCTAGGATTAGGAAAGAAGCCTGGTGTGAAAATAGGAAACCACGGAAATCCATCTTCAAGGCTGCCGACGGTGCGATTCGAACCCACTATCTCCCGAATGCAAGCTCACAGCTGCGCGACGCTAACCGAACAGTCAACTCGCTCGGCAGACAGGAATTTGGAACTGTTGACAAACAGTCATTCAGTGTTATAGCGAGTGAACGCGTCGACCGACTTAAATTATTCTCGTCTCGTTCTGTTTCCAAACAATAAAATAGGTGAGATAGTAGCGAATGCATGACTGTAAACACTGAACATTTACAATACAATATTTGAGAAATCAGAAAAATCTTTTAAATACGGTATCATTTCCAAACCCTCATATGGGATGTCATTATAAAGATATCTCTCCATCTGAGGGGTCAAGATCACAACAAAGGGACGAAGTTATGCGGGGTCGAAAACATGAAAATTCTTCTTCTTTTTCTCAATTTGCTTACCCTCCAGGGTTGACTTTTCCCTCGGACTCAGCGAGGGATCCCTCCTCTGCCGCCTCAAGGGCAGTGTCCTGGAGCTTCAGACTCTGGGTCGGGGGATACAACTGGGAGGATGACCAGTACTTCGCCCAAGCGGCCTCACCTGCTATTGCTGAACAAGGGCCTTGCAGGGGATGAGAAGGGATAGACAAGGAAGAGGGAAGGAAGCGGCCGTGGCCTTAAGTTGGATACCATCCCGGAATTTGGCTGGAGGAGAAGTGGGAAACCACGGAAAACCACTTCCAGGATGGCTGATGTGGGAATCGAACGCACCTCTACTCAGTTGACCTCCAGAGGCTGAGTGGATCCCGTTCCAGCCCTCGTATCACAAATTTAGTGGCAGAGCCGAGAATCGAACCCGGGCCTCCGCGAGTGGCAGCTAATCACACTAACCACTACACCACATAGGTGGTCATGAGAATTCATAATTTGCTTAATATCGACTTCTGAATGTAAAATCCGATCAATGATGTGTGTATCATTGGATAGAAAATTTGACACTGGCCATAGTGGTACCAGTGCTATAGACTTGAGACCGTTAGGGAAGAATATCAATAGTATCGCGATCCTAAATGAAAATTACCGAATGTACTGGAAACTATTCTTGGGCTTTACAGGGTGTATCATAATTAATAGCGCAAATTGAAACAGCTTTAAGTACCAGATACTAGAAGCAAAAATGTCTTAGTGACCAAGCCGCTTGCGAGTAATTTAGAATATGTGGTTACCGGCCACCACTGACTTGACTGTGTGTAAACGTCATCCTCGTTAGGACAAGGTACAAATACAACATAAAGAAAATTTATTAGATAATTCGGCAGAAGTGCAGTTGTTTTTAATGAACAAGAAAACAGTCTTACTTTAACTACGAGTAATTTCACTTTACAGTACAGTCATTGTAACTTGTAACCGTAACATACTTAGTAAGACTATTATCTGGTTCATTAAAAACACTGCACTTCTAGCGAAGTATCTGATAAATTTTCTTAATATTGTTGTGGTTCCTTTTACTATGTAGGATGACGTTTACATACAATCAAGAACCGGGCGACTTGGCCTTGCGGTTAGAGGCGCGCGGCTTTGAGCTTTCATCCGGGAGATAAACGGTTCGAATCTCACTGTCGGCAACCCTGGAGTTGGTTTCCGTGGTTTCCCGTTTTCACACCAGGCAAATGTTGGGGCTGTACCTCAATTAAGGGCACGGCCGCTTCCTTCCAACTCCCAGACGTTATCTATCCCATCGTCGCCATAAGACCTATCTGTGTCGGTGCGACGTAAAGGCACTAGCAAAAAAGAAAAAAAAAAGTAGAGAAAAACAACAATCAAGTCAGTGATGGTTTATGACCACAAACTGTGTCTCGCAAGCAGCTGTTTCAATTTGTGCTATTTATTATGATACACCTTGTATAATTCGCCATTCGTGATGCTAGACGACCAGATGGATTAGTTAGTTCGCAGTAAATAATATCAATAACATAACAAGCAATAAAGATAAAAATAGTCAGTCGGATCTTATTTCTTTGATTTTATGTTTCCGGCTTCCCGGCTGCTGACCTTCGGCCAAAGCGGTAACAGCTTGTATTTCTGGTTGCATCGGGGATTTTAACTTTCATTAATTAATATCTCTGGCTGGGTATTTTTTTCCTTCAGCATTAGAATTCAGCTTAAGTACGATCCTCAGAGACGCGGAGGTCGCCTGTATGGCGTCATCCTGGCCTCTCCGGAGACTACATGCCATCAATTATTACATTTATTTGTATATTCACGTGACAATTGTCCAGTACCGTACCATGCGTCTCTTACGGTAGTTATCATTGGCCACTTATAATTTTTTTCACTTGATTATCATTTCTTTATAAGTCAGAATTTCACCGTGCGACGTTGTCACAAAAACCTAGCTGGACAGATCCTCATCTGTCCCCTCCCGTATTTCTTCCTCAACACGGTCACTCTCTGCATAAAACACTGTATTTCATACTCTCTATTATCTATACAATTTTGTCTTCTTGATTACCGTCCCCTGTCTACAATTGTAAGACGTGGGGAATTAATGCTGTTGATTTATCTAATTGTACCTTGTTATACGGTAGCACAATGCTGGTTCAAGTTTGGAGTGGAAGTCAACGAGCCGGGCTGGATTTAGCGCTTGGTTACATCTCGTCATTGACCATCATTATGCCTCTCACCCTGTTCCCCAGCTTGCTGCCAGTCTTCTTGAGACGTCATCCCTGCTTCCTAATGAGGTGACATTTCATTACGTCAGCAAGGGACTTCCCCTTCCTTCTTGACCGCAGCCCCTCATGATGATACAATTACACAAGTTAGCACTGGGGGGAAGAGAGGGTTACTTTCTTCAGACTTGTGATGCCTTAGACACGGATGTTAAACTAGACATTCTGACCGGGACGCAGATACAATTTTTACGTTACACTGGTTAACAATCCGTCTTGATTTGCAGAGAATGTGACTAGCATGGAATGACTTTCAGTTTGGCGTCTGGTAGGGCGTAGTATGCTTTTATATTCCGGTCTTCAATATTCATACTTTTCAAAGAGAGAGATAACGACACAATAATTTGATGAATAAAATTTCATGTACCTCAGCTATACTGTAACATGTTTCTGAGTCGCTGACTAACTTTACAAACATATTTAAAACTGAATTTTAACTTGAAAAATCTGAATATCTGCATTTAAAATGGAAAATAAGAAAATTAACATTCATTAAATAAAATACACACTCGTCGGACCTTGTACTCACACTTACTTGTTACCTGGTTACTTACACATACGTTATTTGAAGGGCGCCAGCTGTCACTCAGTACAGCAATAATAGAATGAGACTCTTGACCATCTCTAGGGTGTGAGGTAATAAGCTTACTTTTGACAACATACCATATAAGTTCTGGGAAAAGGATATTGGCGTTCGGTTTCCCCATTAATTTTGAGGTTAAGATATTTTACTGTCAATGAAATGAAACTATGAATTCGTTTGATAGAACAATATATATTCTTTAAAAAAATATATCAAAAATAGTGAGTCTTGTTGCGATAAAACAGATGAGAATATGAAATTATGACATTGCAACTAAAAGAAACTAGGCATGAATTTGAATTCTTCTTGACCGGACATTTAACAATTTATACGAAATATTTCCCTCACTGATTCACTTGACTGTACCTTTAACACTTTGAGTGTAATTACGACGTAATCCATTGCTCTGGTGTTTACTGTAGATGTGTCACGCCTAACGTGGTGATACATCCTTGAGACTGCTTCTTCTCCATATCATCTGACTTCTTTGTAAGTCAATATGGTATGACCTCTTGGCAGGTCCAGGGTTGCCCTCTCTGACTCCTTGGTAAGCCTTGCGTCCGCGTCTTCCACTAAGTGACGGACCAACCATTTGGTCTCACTCTCTCAATGACCAAGAATTAATGGCTCACTGAGTCTTCGCCATCTCTCGTTCACACTCGTTGGCTGACCACCTAAGGCCTCTTGATCTAGTAGACTACTTCACTGTACTGCATCCGTATAAGTAATGACTGACGCTACAATATGGAGCTACCTTATATAGACGTTGGTTGACACAGCTACGTAATCTCCAAGAATAACAATGACATACTCCCACCTACGCGACAGATATTACATACAGTGGTGAAATAGCCCTCCGGCGGCTAACTCTCTGAGCGCATATTCTAAATAAATACGATGACATAGCCAAGGCGCGGCGATGACTTGGCAGAATCGCCAACAATATTGCAATATAACAACGTCACTTCTAATCTCTGATATATACAACAATTCTCACTGTACAGGTATTGAGTGTTATACTACACATACGTATATATGTATACATCTAAGTGCAATCTTGCAAGCAACAGGCAATTGCAAAATTGAATAAAACGGATAATTACAATAATAGTACAATATCACAGATAACATAATAATAATACTGGCATAATAATAATAATAATAATAATAATAATAATAATAATAAAATACAGATAAAATCATACAATAATAAAAATACAGATATCATCTTGTAACGGGATTTGAACCGTTACAATTCGCCTCCCTCATAAATAAATCGAAGAACAAAGAATCGATTGATTTATGAACAAAATAATATATATAACACTGACACAGATAAACACTTTAAATGAGTATACAACAATAATTTTCTTTTTCAACATCCATACATTTTATAATACATCACATATGAGAATTCTTCTCGCACACTGCCATCGTAGATAACTGTTCAGTGTCCCATTCTCTTTTTCTCTCATACAAATCACAAGAGTACAGCACTCAATTTAACACATACAAATAATTTTAAATGATTACACTACATTCTTCTTTTTTTTTAACATATGAAAACTTTTTGTGAAATATCACTTATATGAGAACTGTTCTCGCATATTGTTATCGCAGATAACTGTCCAATGTCCTGTTCTCCGTTTTCATGTCACACAGTACATGACAATGTAGCACTTATTCTTCCAATACACCAATACGACACTTGGTTCACACGCAAATCGCAGATGTTAGTTTTATTTTGCCAGTTTCTTACAAAAATTAATCATCTTATTATTATCTCAACAAATCTCACGTGAAGTACTCCTTTACACATATATAATACTATGGATACCGACAATATCCCCTTCCTGATCTATTAAAGAATATGCACACTTCCCGATACGGTTCACAATAGTGAAATACCCCTGAAAAAATAACTTCAACATATTTCCCGCCTCTGCAGATGATGAAATGGAACTCTGAGTAGCACTCTGTCACTCAAACTGAATCAATTTTGCCCTTATTAACTTACGTATCTCAATAAATCACATCCTTCTTGGCAACAATAATTAAAGAATCAATACTATGGCTACAAGATGGTTCAATTATTCCGTAATCCAGCATAATGTTTATCTGTTCTTAGACGTCACTAGCATTTTTAAGTTGAATGGGGTACTTACCTCCCACAAATGATGAATGGTCATGTACTACAAATTTATGTTCAAATACGTGTTCTTCCTCACTTACCACTAAATACATCTCGATGCTTACCTAACATCGAACAAAATTACTCCTCCGGTAATTCACTCAAATTACCTCACGTCACTGCCTCATACCGACTATCCCTCGGATACTGGTCGTACAGGCACGTAACACACCCAACAAAACATTTCCTCTCACTTGGAACAACTTCACTTACCTCTCATATATTTCAAAGAACACACGTCACCAACACACTTACCTCAGACCATCATAATTAACACGTACTTCTTTGCCAGTTTCCTCATAGAACAAACACACACTACCTAAATTAAAGTCTATTCTACTTCCATGATTTGCAACCAAGTCAGCTCCTAAAACAACTGAATACACACGTTTTGGTACCACAAGGCATGGCTGAAACTTACAATTATCTTCAATTGACTGGTACCTCTATCAACTTATTTACTCACTTTGACTTACCCAACGGCTGTTATAAGATCTGATAGTACCTTCTTCATATCACAATTTCCATCATCGACTACCTCACTGCTTACAGTATATTCTCAGCATTACAAGTACTTACATCACTTACCAGAACACTTCTTACGTCTAACTTACTGCTACCATTAATTACTTCATTATCTACGACTACGTCATTACTTAAATATCTCACTTAACATTACTTAAATCTACTTTCACTACATAACTACTTATAATAAATACCAGTTCATCTTCTACCTTCGGACTGTTCGCTTAATTTACCCGATTCCCTGTGAATCTGAGATACTCTGGCTCGATAACGACACCTTGATAACATTCATATTCAGACTATCATAGAGTCTCTGATAACTCAAATCCGTACGCCTCCCATCTTCCGAGTCTCTCTGATTACTCTTCTGACCTTCTCTCTCATAACTCAAATACATACGCCTCCCATCTTCCGATTCTCTCTGATTACTCTTCCGACCACTATCACCTTCAACACAACTATTAATCCTCTGCGGATCCTGATTACTCCTTCTCTGATACACGGCTAACATTTTCCCCCTTCTCTCTACTATACTAGTTTCTCCAGACATCATGCGCTCTCTCTCGCGCGCGCGTAAACATTCTTCCCAAAGCCTGTCAATGAGCACTTTAATCTCTCCTAAATTAGACATATTATTCCAGTATACTCGAAACCAGGTTTTACTTTCACCGATGAAGGAATTAGACAAGACCTCTAACACGTATTCCCATTCGATAATATTATCCCTCAACTTATTTGCAAATCTTTTCTCAACTAATGTTAGAAATTCCATAGGATTAAATTGTTTTCCAGTAAACTTAGGCAAATCTTGGTCCCTATTGTATAAACCACTCGTTACTACTATTTCTCTTGTAATCTGACCTTCTCTCATTTCTTGCCGTAGTACCCTCTGGCAATTCAAAACTTTTTCTTCCGCCACTTTCTCCGCATTCCCTTTCATTATTCTCAATTCTTCCTGTAATTTTTCCTCTTTCTCTGTAACCTTCTGCGACAAAGTTTCTTGTTTATTCTTTAGTTCTCTGACCTGCCCAAGCTCTTTTTCAAACGTTTCTACCTTACTGACACATTCCCTCATATCTTGCCCCATTGCATTATGGATCTTGTCTAGTCTTTTATCTATGATCTCGTGAATTTCTTCCTGATTACTAGAAATCTTATTACTTAACTCTTTGATATTCTCTGTACAAGTTCCTTTGACATGTTCAATTTGAGTATGAAGATCGCTCCGATTCAACTCCATTTCACCTCTAAGGTCAACACACTCTTTATTTACCTTATTTTCTAACTTAGATATTTGACTAGTTACCTCTACTATCTTAGTATCTATTTTATAATTTAGTGATTCACTTAAAGCATCTATTTTCTCATTGGTCACATTAAAATTTTCTTTATTACTGCCAATTAATTCTTCCATTCGTTTCTTATTATTTTCATTACTAATACCAATCATTTGTTCCATTTTATTACTTAGAGAGTTAATCTGTTTATTACAATTTTCATTATTAGTACTAATTAATTCTTTTATCTCTTTATTATTTTCACTCATCTTTTCCATTCGTTTATTACTATTTTCACTACTTGTATTTATTTGTTCCTTGAGCCCGGTCATTTCGGCCTTAAAAAAATTAAAAAAATCTCGGTTCATTCCCCCCGCGATTTCCTTTTGAGTTTCAGTGTGCTTCTCAATTTCTGCACTTTCCTGAATTATCTCAGAAGCTTCCATCGTATTCACCTGCTCCCTACTCTGAATATCACCTTGGAAGTCCGCAGAAGCAATGACCTCGTCGTCACATGACTTGTTATTGTCTTCCTTGTCCATCTTTGGTTCACTAGTGATAGTACGCGATCTCAAATTAATTTCCCTCTTCAAATCCCTTGACATATCCCCAAAATACAAATATATATCACAAAATTACACTCTTGACATTTACCGGTAATAAATTCCGTTGGCTTAAATGCGCACACTCCTCCCAAAATGAACCTATGATATGCTGTCATTCAGAACAAATTCTGAATTTATTCGAGTCCCACGTTGCGTCGACACATTGAGAACATGTTTCTGAGTCGCTGACTAACTTTACAAACATATTTAAAACTGAATTTTAACTTAAAAAATCTGAATATCTGCATTTAAAATGGAAAATAAGAAAATTAACATTCATTAAATAAAATACACACTCGTCGGACCTTGTACTCACACTTACTTGTTACCTGGTTACTTACACATACGTTATTTGAAGGGCGCCAGCTGTCACTCAGTACAGCAATAATAGAATGAGACTCTTGACCATCTCTAGGGTGTGGGGTAATAAGCTTACTTTTGACAACATACCATATAAGTTCTGGGAAAAGGATATTGGCGTTCGGTTTCCCCATTAATTTTGAGGTTAAGATATTTTACTGTCAATGAAATGAAACTATGAATTCGTTTGATAGAACAATATATATTCTTTAAAAAAATATATCAAAAATAGTGAGTCTTGTTGCGATAAAACAGATGAGAATATGAAATTATGACATTGCAACTAAAAGAAACTAGGCATGAATTTGAATTCTTCTTGACCGGACATTTAACAATTTATACGAAATATTTCCCTCACTGATTCACTTGACTGTACCTTTAACACTTTGAGTGTAATTACGACGTAATCCATTGCTCTGGTGTTTACTGTAGATGTGTCACGCCTAACGTGGTGATACATCCTTGAGACTGCTTCTTCTCCATATCATCTGACTTCTTTGTAAGTCAATATGGTATGACCTCTTGGCAGGTCCAGGGTTGCCCTCTCTGACTCCTTGGTAAGCCTTGCGTCCGCGTCTTCCACTAAGTGACGGACCAACCATTTGGTCTCACTCTCTCAATGACCAAGAATTAATGGCTCACTGAGTCTTCGCCATCTCTCGTTCACACTCGTTGGCTGACCACCTAAGGCCTCTTGATCTAGTAGACTACTTCACTGTACTGCATCCGTATAAGTAATGACTGACGCTACAATATGGAGCTACCTTATATAGACGTTGGTTGACACAGCTACGTAATCTCCAAGAATAACAATGACATACTCCCACCTACGCGACAGATATTACATACAGTGGTGAAATAGCCCTCCGGCGGCTAACTCTCTGAGCGCATATTCTAAATAAATACGATGACATAGCCAAGGCGCGGCGATGACTTGGCAGAATCGCCAACAATATTGCAATATAACAACGTCACTTCTAATCTCTGATATATACAACAATTCTCACTGTACAGGTATTGAGTGTTATACTACACATACGTATATATGTATACATCTAAGTGCAATCTTGCAAGCAACAGGCAATTGCAAAATTGAATAAAACGGATAATTACAATAATAGTACAATATCACAGATAACATAATAATAATACTGACATAATAATAATAATAATAATAATAATAATAATAATAATAATAATAATAATAATAATAATAATAATAATAATAATAATAAAATACAGATAAAATCATACAATAATAAAAATACAGATATCATCTTGTAACGGGATTTGAACCGTTACAATACATACAGTAGATCTTACATAAATAATTACATTAGTTAACAACTAACATTCCTTCAAGGGTTATCGATGTCAAGCGATCCTAAGATGCCTAAATTTTGCCCTGTAAAAGAGTTCGTTCAATCGTCAGTAAATCTACTCTGTTGGGTCTCTTAGGCGATGGATGAATAACTGAAAGTTTTTAACTACCGTAGCTATCCCAGCGATATTTTCGTTTCCATGTTTTTAAATTTCTCTACATTGTATCAGCGTACTACAGTTATTTTTATATAAATTCATCAGTATAGCGCACTGAAACATATTCAGTAAAACATTTGACCACAGACTGTGCAATCAACAGGACATAACAGTGTTACTCTGATGACGCCGACAGTTTTGCAGACTGTAACATACGAGTTAAAATACAATAATAAAAAACATTAGGCATAATTAATGGTTGTAACAAACGCGTTGTGGTATTCAATCATTATGTCAAGTTTTAAAAGTACTGTATATTTACAAGTAATTACTCCAATTAAAGGATTTTAATTTCGAATTGTTATTCCTGAACAATAATAATAATAATAATAATAATAATAATAATAATAATAATAATAATAATAATAATAATAATAATAATAATAATAATAATACGCAAAAGAAGGGCACTATTTTATGGTCACCTCAAACGAGTGGACAGCAACATGTAGACCCAACAGATATTTAACCTTTTTGACTCAAAACCTAAAACCACGCTGCCCTTGGCTTAGAAACACCAAAGAAGACCTTCAAGGGCTAGAGATCAAACCGGAAGGTGCCTTCGACAGAGGTCTTTTCCGAAAGAACATAGTGACGAATGGGCTAAACCGAGACGAACAACCGAAAGAAGAGACGGTGTCCCTTAGACAGAGGAATGCAAGCAGGTCCACTCAGAAAGAATGAGGGAATTCTGGGCTAAAAGAAAGCAAAGTTCACTGCCAAATGTAACAAGATATAACGTGGTCCTCGATGACCCCAGCGAAAAAATAATAATAATAATAATAATAATAATAATAATAATAAAATTAATTAATGTTATTTGCTTTACGTCCCACTAACTACTTTTTAAGGTCTTCGGAGACGCCGAGGTGCCGGAATTTAGTCCCGCAGGAGTTCTTTTACGTGCCAGTAAATCTACCGACACGGGGCTGTCGTATTTGAGCACCTTCAAATACCACCGGACTGAGCCAGGATCGAACCTGCCAAGTTGGGGTTAGAAGGCCAGCGCCTTAACCGTCTGAGCCACTCAGCCCGGCAATAATAATAATAATAATAATAATAATAATAATAATAATAATAATAATAATAATAATAATAATAATTGTTCCGGGGTATCTGTGGAACGCAGAGAGAGGTGAAAGAAGGTGCTGGGTGGAATGAGTCTAACTACGAAAAAAAAATAATTAAAATTTTAACATAGGTTATATTTCTTTTAGAATTTCAAACATAACAAACTTTTCACTTCGTGAAATAATAAAGTAACAGGCACAAATAGTAATATTGAAACAAAAATTGGAAAACCCAAGATTAGGGAATTTTACAGATTTGGGGCTTCAAGCCCTTAGTTTACAAATAATGAGATACCGGATCCAGTTTACAAAACTTTGCAAAATCTCAATTTTAAGACAAGAACCGGAATATTCCAATTTAAGAGCACTTTGCTCCAACAACTTTACAGCCTTCCAGAGGCGCACCTCAATATTGCAGTTGAATTCAGAACACACAGGAAAGAGCTACATGCTCTCCAACTTTAACAAATTTCTTACAGCCTACTCAAGGCAACATTACGTCAAAATCTTACAATCTCTGGCCTCCCTAGGCACAATTTCCACTTAACAAAAGTTCGTGCACAGGAGTATCTAGTAGCAACCTACTGGGCCTTTGTCGAAAAAGAACAGATTAAATTAATGACCCGGAACACAAATTGAATGGAGGCGTATACTTGCGCTCCTAGAAACTTTAATATAAATCAATATTTGGCTCTCGGCCCGATGATACAGAGTCTAATCTCAAGCTACTGAGGTGACTAGAGTGAAGGTTAATTTTAACACTTTACCTAAAGAAAAAAGTTACAAAATCATAGTCACGTCAAATTAAATTAAAGGGGAACTCGAGAGGGTAACGCACTCTCTATCCCCGATTTATAGTTTTAAGAATTTAGGAAATTTTACATTAGCCGAAATAAGGTTTACATTTTGGAAAACAGGAGGTTACATAATTAGAAATCTAAACCTTCCCCTCGTGTAGGTACGCGAACCTTTCTTTGAGCCCTGAGCTCCATAGTGCTGAATGGGAAATAGGGCTCAAGAAAAGGTTTGCGTACTGTAAGTTTGCGGAGGTAGCTACAGAAAAATAAGCCTGCTCGACATTACCTTGGCTGATGGACTGCCTGGCGAAGAATGAGGCGCCCCACCTCCTTTATCACACACTCAGAAAGATGACGATCAATGAGACAAGGTAGCCGGAAAAGCCGCAGCTTATATACACGAGGGGACGGTTCTAGAGGGTTTTTGACTAATCCGGATACACCCTCTCAATTATATTGGTCGAATCAAAAGTTACACCCAAAGTACATACATGAAGCTGTGATAGGCTGAAAAATAATTACAGAAAATTCCAATTTGCCAGATTCAAAACTGGCGGAACGAGAAAGAAGTGTTACCAACCTTGGAATATATAAAAAATTAATGAAAGTTAATTTACTTGAGAAAAACCCATACACACAAAATTGCTTTCAATAACAACTTCTTTTACCTTGCACCAGAGTGCATGACCACAGTTTTTGGTAATGACATCTATGGAGAAATGTCCGAACTTCTTGATGTACACCGAAACAAAACAAAACAAATCCAATCAGTTTGGGAAACTTAGAAATGACAAACTTCTCAATTTTTCAGTAGTGACATCTTCTGATTAATGTCCCAACTTTATGTAGTAGCAGTTTCACGTTTTGTTGGATAGATAGAGTTCATTAAGGCGCGAAGTTGAGGTGTGCCTCCCGGTACAATAATAATAATAATAATAATAATAATAATAATAATAATAATAATAATAATAATAATAATAATAATAATAATAATAATAATAATAATAATAATAATAATAATAATAATAATAATAATTGTACCGGGCGGTACACCTCCACGCCGCTAATTTAAAATTTGCGCCAGTTGAAACTCCTCTGCTGGAGGAAGTCTGAACTTTATATACGCTATTAATTCGCTACCTTCTCAGAAGATGTCACCACGTGGAAAATTTTGAGTTTTTGAACTGTGTCATTTTTGATGTGTTTTTGTTTTGCTTGAAGTAAGAAGTGTGAACTTTCTCTTCTAGAGGACACTACTGAAGATCAACAATAGTGCACCCTAGTGCGGAGTCAAAGAACTATTTTGTTGGAGAAATTTTTATTTCAAATGTTCGTTCTTTGCTAAATTTCTTTCAGTCATTGGTTAAGTTGGAAATATTAACCCCTTCTTTCCCCTTGTTTTAAATCTAGCCTATCCCGAATTTCTTAAATTAATTTTCCACCAATTATGTGTTTCTTCTTAGTATTGTGTAGGGGGTTTATGGATGAACCAATAAAATCCTCGTGGGAGGGTGTTCTCATTCCCCTAACGCCTAGAAACTTCCGCGAGAGTATATAAACTGCTGATTTTAGGGTCTCCGGGCCACTTCTGTTCCATCTTTCAGTGTATAAAGTACATAGCAGGAGGCGGGAAGCGCCTCTTTCCTCGGCAGCGGTCAACAACAAGGTAATGGCCAATTAATAACTTCTTTCTTTGCTAGCTCAGCAGTTTAACTCTCGGGGCGGGTTCGAAGCGTTCCACCATGTAACCTTTTCCTAATGTAACTACTCTTTTCATATATCTCTTTTAAAGCTACATACTGGGATAGAGAGTGCTAACCCTCTCGAGTTCCCACTCATATTGTTTTGAGGTGAACTTATTTTTCTCAACCTTTTCTTCGTTAAAGTAAAACAAATTGTTCTCTTCTTTAGTCACCTCTTTAGTATGGGATTAGCCTTTGTATTAACGGCCTAGTGCCAAGTAGGTCTTAATCAAAGTGTATTAGGAGTGCAAGTTCGCCTCCTCGCAAATTGTTATTTTAGAGGTCATTTAATTAACCTTCTTTTCATTTAATAGACCTCAGTAGATTGGGTATTTTACCCCTGTGTTTAGGTCCGTTGAGGACAACTTGAAGGTGGAGTTTGGTGTGGCCTGGGAGAGGCTTAAATTTGAGAGCAAGTGGCTCTTTTGAAAATTGAGTGTTGTACGCCTCGTGGAGGCTTTTCTGTGTAATTTGGAGCAAGGGCTCCTAGGCATGAATGGGGTTTTCTGCCCCTCTGTTGAAACTTGTGTTTGGGGTAAAATTGGGCTGATTGCCCTAGCATTGTGTAGTCAGGGCGCGAAGCCCAACTCCTGTAAATATTGTAACTACCCTTTGGACTTGCTACTTTGTACCTGCCATGCTTGTTATTTCTTTGTTTTTGAAAAGAAAATATAACCTTGTTAAATTTTAAATTAATTTTACTTTAGTAGCTTGAGACCTGTTCACCACCCCGCACCTTCTTTCACGCATAACTACCACAAAAACTCGGTAACAATAATAATAATAATAATAATAATAATAATAATAATAATAATAATAATAATAATAATAATAATAATAATAATAATAATAATAATGTTATAGGCTTTACGTCCAACTAACTACTTTTACGGGTTTCGGAGTCGCCGAAGTGCCGGAATTTAGTCCCGCAGGAGTTCCTTTACCAATATATTATGTATATTATGTTTATGAATATTCCTTGCTGTCAGTTTTATTCTCCTTACCGACCCTCTGTGGGTGGGGGTGGTAGAATAACACCCACAGTATCCCCTGCCTGTCGTGAGAAGCTACTAAATGGGGCCCCAGAAGCTCTCAACTTCGGAGCGTGGGTTGGCGACCATGGGGCTCTAAGCTGACTCCTGGCATTGTTTCCACTTACTTGTGCCAGGCTCCTCGCTTACATCTATACTGGCTTACCTCTGTTGGTCAACTCTTGTTCATATCCGACCCCGACGGTATTAGAGGACTCGAGGCCTAAGGAGTCTTTCATTTTCACGCCCTTCGTAGCCTTTGTCTTCCTTTGGCCGATACGTTAATTTTTCGTAATGTCGGATCCCTTCCATTTTTTCCTCTCTGATTAGTGTTATATAGAGGATGGTTACCTAGTTACTTCCTCTTAACAATAATCACCACCACCACAATCCCCGTACCGAAAAAGTGGCTGTGGAGTTTGACTCACGTAACTGTCAGTTTGCATTTTGGAGACAGTGAGTTTGAAACCCACTGTTGGCAGTCCTGAAGATGGTTTTTCGTGGTTTCCCAGTTTCACACCACGTAAATGCTGGGCCTGTACCTTGATTAAAGCCAAGGTCTTTCCTATCCCATAACCACCGTAAGACCTATCTATGTCCCAGTGACGTAAAGCAAACCTGTAAAATAAATTCTTCGTATATTGTAGGTTGCCGGCCCAGTTGTGTAGGTGTACGTGCCTGCCTCTTACCCGAAGGCTCCGGGTTCGATTCCCGGCCAGTTCAGGGTTTTCACCTGGATCTGAAGGCTGGGATTAGAACTGAGTAGCTATCTGACGGTGAGATAGAAAGCCAAGAAGAACGGCCGAGACGACTCGTTATGCTGATCACACGACACCTCCTAATCTGCAGGCCCTCGGGCTGAGCAGCGGTCGTTTGGTGGGCCAAGGCCCTTCAGGGCTGTAGTGCCATGGGGTTATATTTAGGTTATATTGTAGGTTATGAATAACGATAATTTTGACTTGTATTGTAATAGTATTTATGGATTTCGTTTAACATTCCTTACTTAATTTTGTAGTTATTAAAATAAATAAAACTCAGCTTCATATTCTCTCTAGCAACCTGGAGATGTCGTTATATGACTACAAAATGTTTTATACCTGGTTTATGACATTAGAACCATAATTAGCTGGAAACTTTCTTTATATTTTAATGACATGTATTTTAAAACTTATTGTTCTTAATGCCGCTTTGTGGGACTCCATTTACCAGCATAATAGACATATCAAACGAAGCTTCCATACAGTTTAAGGAGGATATCCAGGTTCATAAAAAGTCTGTGAACACTATGAAAATTTTTAAATTTATAAAAACAAGAAACAATAAGAGGACAAAAGAAAAAGAGTAATGTGGAAGATCAAAAAAGAGGAGGGAGAATACAGTTATTGAAGATATTCAACCTTCTTTCGTTATAAACTTGGCACACGCAGGCAGACCTAATTGCTCCACGCAACAATATCAAATCAACTAAGAAGTGTCTGTTCAAAAGGTCCTATTCCCACCTTTTGTGGGAAAAACGCAAGAAACATACTGTGCAATAGAAGGCACATGGAATGTAGATGGGGTTTGGTAGATATTTTAAGGAATTACATTTTTCTGGTCCGGATTGCTCTTGGCAATCGATAATATTCAATTACTGTACTTCATTTGCACGAAATATTGATCTACTGTATTTCTTGGAACTAGAATTAGCACCTTTTAAACAGACATTCCTCAATTATTCCGAACACAGTAGACTTATTTTACCTTCTCGAACACTCCACCGAATCTCGCCGTCCTGAACTACCTAACTTACAATATAATCGTAATGAAATGAAGATGTCCACCTCTGTGGTGTAGTCGTTAGTGTGACTAGCTGCCATCCCTGCAGGCCCTGGTTCGATTCCCGCCCCTGACACGAAATTTGAAAAGTGGTACGTGGGCTGGAACTTGTCCCATTCAGCCTCGGGAGGACATCTGAATAGAGGTGGCTTCGATTCTCACCTCAGCCATCCTGGAAGTGGTTTTCCTTGGTTTCCCCTTCTCCTCCAGGAAAATGCCGGATTGTACCCCTAACTTAAGGCCACGGCCGCTTCCTTCCCACTTTATTATAGATCCCTTCCAATCTTCCCAACACCCACAAGGACCCTGTTCAGCATAGCAGGTAAGGCCGTTTGGGCGAGGTACTGGTCACCCTCCCCAGTTGTATCCCACGACCCAGAGTCTGAAACTCCAGGATACTGCCCTTGAAGCGATAGAAGTGGGATCTCTCCTGAGTCCCAGGGAAAAACCGACCCTGGAGGATAAACAGATTAAGTAAGTAACATTAACGAAATTAGTTGAAATGGTAAACATTTCGAGTCAAATAGCCCAGTCAAATTAGGTTACGTCTGCAGAAAATGTCTTTCAAGGGACCGCCGGTTCTATTCCCGGTCGGGTCGGAGATTTTAACCTTAATTTATTTATTCCGATGGCTGTTATCAGCATTAGAATAGCTGCCTTTGTGGATCAGTTGTAGAGTGTTATCCCCCGGTTCACAAGATAGCGTGTTCGAACACGGCAGTGGTAGTCGGGTTTTTGAAACACGGAATTAAAGTCCATTCGACACTCCATGTCGGCATGTAGAAGATCTCTGGTGTTTAGCCGACAAAATTAATTAAAACTCAGCCATAGACGCCAAAGAGAGTTTCTGTTTACTCTGCCGTCTAGTAAGCCTAGAATAAAACGAAACGTCTAAATTGACGAGCAGAGAGCCAGTTGGCGTCAGATTGAAAACGTTTGCACACGGTACCTGAGGTCATGCGATTATTATTATTAACATCACAGACGCGTAGGTTGCCTCTAGACGCCAACGTGAAGAAAATGCAACATGCCTCTCTGGAAGCCACACTCTATTTTTATTATTATTATTATTATTATTATTATTATTATTATTATTATTATTATTATTATTATTACTCCAGGTTTGGTTATTCCCTAGGACACAGTGAAGAATCCCTTGAGCGCGGGACTTTGGGTCGTAGGTTACAATTGGGAAGGGTGACCAGTACCTCACCCAGGCGGCCTCATCTGCTATGCTAATAATAATAATAATCGTATGGCCTCAGCTACCGTGTGCAGACATTTCAATTTGACGCCATCTGGCTGTCTGCTCGTCAATTTCGACGTTCCGTTTTACTCTAGGCCCCCACTAGATGGCAGACCGAGTAAACCGAAACTCTCTTGGGCGTCTATGGCTGAGATTTAATGAATTTTGTCAGGTAAACACCAAATGTGTCACCAGAGATCTTTTACATGCCGACATTGTACGACATGGAGTGTCGAATGGACTTTTTTCCGCCCTTCAAAAATCCGACTGCCTCTGCCGGGTTTGAACCCGCTATCTTGGGATCCGGAGGCCGACACTCTACCGCTGATCCACAGAGGCTATGCTGAACAGGGGTTACGTGGGGAGATGGAAAGATTAGAAGGGATGGACAAAGAAGAGGGAAGGAAGCGGCCGTGGCCTTAACTTAGGTACCATCCCGGCATTTGCATGGAGGAGAAGTGGGAAACCACGGAAAATCACTTCGAGGATGGCTGAGGAGGGAATCGAACCCCCCCTTTACTCAGTTGACCTCCCTACGCTGAGCGGACCCCGTTCCAGCCCTCGTACCACTTTTCAGTGTTTGTCTCAGAACCGAGAATCGAACTCAGGCCTCCGGGGGTGGCAGCTAATCACACTAACCACTACACCACAGAGGCGGACATATTATTATTATTATTATTATTATTATTATTAAGAGGTATAGAACTAAATGAGGCCACAACACTAGTTGCAAATCGAGGATTGTGGCGACGTTTAGTAAATTCTCAGAGGCTTGCAGACTGAACGCTGAAAGGCATAACAGTCTATAATGATAATGTATGTATGTATGTATGTATGTATGTATGTATTATTATTATTATTATTATTATTATTAGTAGTAGTAGTAGTAGTAGTAGTAGTAGTAGTAGTAGGAGTAGGAGTAGTAGTAGTAGTAGTAGTAGTAGTAAAAATAATATTATTTCTTTCCTTCTTCCTTTCTTTCTTTCTTTCTTAATCTGTTTACGTTCCGCGGTTGGACTTTCCCTCGGACTTGGTGAGGGATCGCACCTTTACCGCCTCAAGGTCAGTGTCCTGGAGCGTGAGACGTTGGGCCGGGGATTAAACTGGGGAGAAGGACCAGTACCTCGCCCAGGGGGCCTCACCTGCTATGCTGAACAGGGGCTTTATGGGAGGTGGGAAGAATGGAAGGGATATACAAGGAAGAGGGAAGGAAGTAGCTGTGGCCTTAAGTTAGGTACCATCCCGGCATTTGCGTGTAGCAGAAGTAGGAAACCACGGAAAACCACTTCCCGGATGGCTGAGGTGGTAATCGACCCCCCCCCCCTCCCCCCGTTCTCATTTGACCTCCCGAGGCTGAGTGGACGCCGTTCCAGCCCTCGTACCACTTTCAAATTTCGCGGCAGAACCGGGAATCGAACCCGGGTCCCGGGTATGACATATAATCACACTAACCGGTACACTACAGAGGCGGACTATTATTATTTTCTAGTTAGCCGAATAACGCTATTGTGTTTCGTTGTGTTAATGTTCAAAACTGAACAAATATATGTAAATATGTAAATGTCTTGCTTTCTATTCGTTTTTCGTCAATTGAAGTTACTTTAAAAATCGCTGCAAGATAATGTATGCGTATTATTTTCTTAGGACTAATAGTGTTCCATAAATAGCACTGAGAATATCTAACTATGTATTCGTACATAGGATAACGATGTATAAACTGTGAAGCGAGAAAATAATTATGTAATAAAACTATTACATTGTAAATTGAAAGTATATTAATTATAAAAGTAATCAAACTACAAAATAATACATTCGTTTACAAACCTCCTTCCAGGTATCATTTTTTTTACAACTTGTTTTACGTCGCACCGACATAGAAAGGGCTTATGGCGGCAATGGAATAGGAAAGGCCTGGGAGTGAGAAGGAAGCAGCCATGGCCTTGGTTAAAGTTCAACCCCAGAATTTGCTTGATGTGAAAATGGGAAACCACGGAAAACCATCATGAGGGCTGCCGGCAGTGGAGTTCGAACCCAGTATCCCCCGGATGCAAGCTCACAGCTGCGCGCCTCTAATTGCGCGGTAAACTCGCCCGGTCTTCCTTGTATCACGCAACCACGGTTTCCTTTTACATGTTCACCAGTAGGCCTAATCCATGCTGTACCGTCGTCATTGTTTATCATGTTGAAAATCTACAACTGAAGAGATCAAAAATGTTGAGTAAATGTCACTGCATCCTCCTAGTGAATGGCACCAGAAGCTTCTCGGCCCATCCGTGAATACCAGCAACAGCAATGTTCTTAGAACTATTTATTGTTGTCTTCAATCTTGGCCTTCAACTTCAATCTCTGGGTCATTAGCGATTAGCTTTACACCCAGAATTTCTTGTTTCTCATTCTAAACATTTTCGAAGCTTACAAAATTCATCTTTAACTACTATGAATATCGTCCGGCTCCATGGCTAAATGGTTAGCGTGCTGGCCTTTGGTCATGGGGGTCCCGGGTTCGATTACCGGAAGGGTCGAGAATTTTAACCTTAATTGGTTAATTTCGTTGGCCCGGGGGCTGGGTGTATGTGTCGTCTTCATCATCATTTCATCCTCATCATGACGCGCAGGTCGCCTACGGGGGTCAAATCAAAAGACCTGCATCTGGTGAGCCGAACTTGTGCTCGGACACTCCCGGCACTAAAAGCCATACGCCATTTAATTTTTTTTACTATGAATATCGTTCCATTTCTGTCTCTACAATAAACACTCCAGTTCCATGAGAAAATATCCGCATCCATAATATCACTTCCCCGCCATGATTCAACTCCATTTACAATGTTTCATAAATATGTATCTATTAAAATACTTAATTCTACTAAAAGATCCTTTTAGTACTTCTACTATTTTACACTAACAATTTTATGCCATCCCTCCTTGCCTTCCAGCACACTATACTCTCATCATCGTTCCCTAATCCAGCCCGTTTCCATGAATGTACCTCCGTATAACTCTTTTAAACAAACTCCTAACTTACACGTATTACTGTGGTTCAAGTGCAGGTCACCTGAGCGTAGATCGCAATCTTCTACCTACACAGATCCCTGTCTCCTACGCACCCATTTATCATTTCTGTGTTGCTACCTTGACGAGACATCTCCATCCAGAGTCGCCTTCAGCTTTTCTCAATGTAATAATAATAATAATAATAATAATAATAATAATAATAATAATAATAATAATAATAATAATAATAATAATAATAATAATACAGGTAAAATTCTGATGAGATAGCAAACTTTCCCGTTCGCATATTGTATTTTAGTGTTTCGAAATATTTTCATTTAATTTCTATAAATGTATTTATTCCTCGTCTGACTATCCGAGGCAAATTTGAGCATTGAAGTTCCCTGCTCCGATTTTTAACCAGATCCATTGCCTACTCGATTCTCAGAATTATAATTTAATTTAACACGGATTCATTACTATTTACTCATCCTAAGCCATAATACAGGTTATCATACAGCATTTTAATAAACAGTCATCATTCACTTCAAGGGAAGATAGCTTTCTTAGTTAAGTACGGGTGAACGTTGAAAGTTGGAAGCACGAATCCTTTAACTGCGATAATATTCTTGGAATGAACTGAATGTGCCTTGTATAGAATTTGGTAGGTTTCAAGTTCGTGTCAGGTGAAAGCACGGATGTTATAAATCTTTGAAATGAATTATTGCTGGTGGTGATGGATTTTTGCTGGCCTTATAAACAGTTCAACGGTTCGTATTTCCGTATCTAAAATACTAAATAAGCTTTCTTGATTGGGGTGGCTTCTACGCTATTAGTTTGTGTACTACGGTAAAACCTTAGATTGCGATATTAGTCAGTTCTGTAGATGTACTTGTAATCCAAAGCTGTCGTATATCACAGCGAATTTTCCTATAAGAAATAATTACAACTCAGATGATTCGTTCCACAACACAAAAATATGTATTGATATATAATGACATTCTCATGACTCCTTCTTCTGAATCCAGAGCCTCTCATTCCTCTTTAATATTGTTCAAGTAGTTAATGTGTAAATTCTCGTGATATCACGCATATCTTGTTCATACTTCTAGATGATTTCATTCATAACTTTCACCGTAATCATCTCCTTTTTCTTACTGCCTTCATCTTCAGCGTTTTTATTCACGGGACTCATCGCTGTAGTATGAAATGGCGAATGGCTTTTTATTGCCGGGAGTGTCCGAAGACATGTTCGGCTCGCCAGGTGCAGGTCTTTTTATTTGACGTCTGTAGGCGACCTGAGCGTCGTGATGAGGATGAAATGATGATAAAGACGACACATACACCCAGCCCCCGTGTCAGAGAAATTAGCCAATGATGGTTAAAATTCCCGACCCATGATTGGTTAATTCGGATGGCACGGGAGCTTTGTTCATGTGACGTCTTCATCATCATTTCATCCTCATCACGACGCGCTGGTCGCCTACTGGTGTCAATTCAAAAGACCTGCACCTGGCGAGCCGAACTTGTCTTCGGACACTCCCGGCAATAAAAGCCATACGCCATTTTATTTCATTTCATTTCATTATCTTCTTAAAAGATTAGGGATGTTGAATTTAGACAGATGCCATTACACCTAGTCAATATTTAGGACAAGACTCAATAATGAAGGAACTGGATAAAAATATGCAACTGTTAAAGGATAAAAAAAGTTTCTGTGATACACTGATATAATTCTCGAGTGGGAAGAAATACCCTTAGGATCCTTAATCTCTAATTAATGGATTTTTGGCGCTTCGGATTGAGAGTTGTGAGCTCAGTAAAACCATTTACAGTACGTTCTGTCTCTTTCATCGCGCTCAGATAGACGTAGGCTTGGCCAGGGACTTGGCAAGATCAGTGGGCCCAAAGGGGATTCCCCGGGAATTAGCAGGAGATGGACTCGATCAGGAGGGCGCCAGTTGATGAAACACATGCCAGGGCCAATCGTCAGGGGATGGATGGGTTGGAGACCAGAATAAGATGGAAGAGAAGAGTAGTAGCTGTATTGCATTCACCTAGCAGGGAAATACACGTGTGTTGAAGAGCGGAGATTCTTTGAGTCAATACATTGAATGTTACATAACGGTTTTAATAATTAATTCTAAGTGGGCACAACAGTGCCTTATGATTGATTTACATTAAATGATTCATCTGTTTCTCGCAGTATTTCTTTTGGTACAGTATGTTTACATATTTCCAGGAGTATAGGTAAGAGTAGAATTTATATTTCAATATCATTTTCAATTATATTCACTGAGGAACGGGGATAGTAGACTACGGCACCCCTAAACCATACTATCCCTACTGATATAATATATATGAAAATGTGTTTGAATATTTTTGGAGCTATCATATATGAACGACTTTATCCATCTGGATTAAGTTTCACACACACACACACACACACCCACACACGCGCGCGCGCGCGCGCGCGCGCACTCAGAATGTAACGTAGGAATTCATAATAACCTATACAGTATGTTACAACGCTCTCCCGTAAGCAGATATTTCTGTGAAAGAGTATGTGACGTGAGTCGGAGAAAAATGTACATCTCAGACCCTTAAAAGTGAATACGCTGCCCAAATGTTCAGGCCCATTCAGAAATAGAGCCTACTAAGTGCACGTATACAAAAATGTTCTTGTGCATTTTCTTTAGAACTCTGTTTGCCAGGAAAATATGTGTTTATGCTTTTCGATACATGTTTTAATTAATTAATTTAATTTTATTGGCTTTACGTCTCACTAACTACTTTTGCAGTTTTCAGAGACGCCAAGGTGCTGGAATTTAGTCCCGCAGGGGTTCTTTTACGTGCCAGTAAATCTACCGACACTAGATTGACGTATTTGAGCACCTTCAAATACCACCGGGCTGAGCCAGGATCGATCCTGCCATGTTGGGGTCAGAAGGCCAGCGCCTCAACCATCTGAGCCACTCAGCCCGGCTGGTACATGTTTTACCAGAATAAACATAGGGTATTATCAGGAAAGGAGAATACGTTCAGTATTGAGAAACTTTTTTTGCTAGTGGCTTTACGTCACACCGACACAGATAGGTCTTATTGGCGACGATGGGATAGGAAAGGCCTAGGAGTTGGAAGTGGTCGTCACCTTAATTACGGTACAGCCCCAGCATTTTCTGGTGTGAAAATGGGAAACCATGGAGAAGCGTCTCCAGAGCTGCCGACAGTGGATTGGAACCCACTATCTCCCGGATGCAAGCTCACAGCCGCGCGCCCCTAACCGCACGGCCAACCCGCCCGGTTGCGAATATCTGTTCCTAAAAAGTGCTCATATGCATTTTTTTTCAGATTTAACCGAATTCAATTCTGGGGACGATGGCCTAGAAGTCAGGCCGCTTTAAATAACAATCATCATCATCATCATCATCAATTGAGTCTATAGTTCTGATAAATCAATACAAATTATAATCCCTGCTATCCCTTCTAATATATTTATATATTTTTCCATTTTTTCATTCTTAATTCGTTTACCCTTTGGGGTTGGTTTTTCCCTAGGACTCGGCGAGGGATCCCACATCTACCGCCTTAAGGGCAGTGTCCTTGAACGTAGGACTTTGGGTCGGGTGATACAGCTGGTGCGTAAGATCAGTACCTCGCCCAAGCCTCACCTGCTGTGCGGAACTGGAGCCTTGTGGGGGTATGGGAAGATCGGATGGGATAGATATGGAAGATTGTATGAGACCTGCTCTGTGTTGTGAACCAGTGTTGTGATGAACAGATGAATTGTTATTTTCCATTTCTTAGTCATCATGTGGTCTATAATTTACTTTACGATTTCATTTTCGTTGTAATTCACTACTGATTAGATTGTTTATTTGACTGAACAATTGTAATGTAATGTTTATGCACACAAACACACACGAAAAAAGGAAAGCAGAAGGCTTATAGAGGATATCCAGCTTGTTGTGTTCCATCGGCAATATATAGCCTCAGCTTTCCGATGCTGTTCTTCAAATTGCATTGGACATGACTCGGAATGTAAATTTTCGAAAAGGCAATATCACGCGAAAAACTTACATAGGCTTATAATTTGTTTTGTTTTACACAACCTGTAAACCACTGTTTAATGTGTTTTGTAAACGCGTTAAACCACAAAATTTACTCAAAATTTTACACTAAAATGCGAAATCGAGTATCTTTTTGAATGAAAGTTTATTTATGATTTTTCTTTTCCTTAAAACATAAGTGAGGAGTTTATGGAATCTTGGACTGCCTGTAAATGCTGTCGGTTGTTAAGATTATATACCCAGAGTTTCCCAAGAAATTATGCAATGCATTTGAGGTCCCAAGAATATTGTAGCTGATGAAGGATACTTGATGAAATTAATTTAATTGTAAGTGGTAGGAGGTTACGGATGACAGAAAGAAATTCTATGATTTCCTACAATAGAGTAAGTGATTCATTTATATGATATTAATATATTTTGAATATAATTATTTTATTCTTATTTTCCATCAGTAGGCCTATACCTTTGCTCCTTTTCTGTTATGGTACAGTCTGTATCAATTTAATATAAACGTAAAATTCCATTATTTTTATGAATTTTTATCTTACACTTACCTATATTTACAGCATTTGGGCCTTTGGCGTACCAACAAAACAAGGTGAAATTCTTTACGCTTCGCAGAGAGCTTTACTCCAGGTAAAGCTGTATTATTAGGTCTATAATTAGAAGCTGCGATGGAATCGGTCTAAATAATAAAATACTGTTTTTATTTCTCAATAAAGTTACGGTATTTGTCAGAATTAACTCAAATTTTATGAATATTCAAAATATCATACAACGCTTTGAAAATGGAAGAACGCTACACAGTGCAAATGTACAAATCAAAAGACTATTTTTTCTAATTTCAGAGCTCTAAAACGCATCACGGCTAGATAGAACTGATAGAGGCCTGATGATGGGCTGCTAAGGAGTAAACAAAATACTTTAAATAAATAATACCATAATACTGGATGACGCCTTGAAAGATCTACCAATTTATATTGGTTGCGATCAAGAACGTATGCAATGAGTTTGGATTCAACTTGGATTGCCGAAATACAGAGTGTCCGGAAACTTTCGTGCAAATATATTAACCTCTGAGCTAACACAGCACACACCAGCATTTCACCTCCTACAGTATTAAGAGCATCACGCTTCCGATGCTTTTGTGAGATGCTCGAATTAACAGCCAATTATTACGCCGTGGAACAATTGGCAATATTTTTTACCGAGATAAACTGATTTTGAAAACTCTGCGAATTCACATACTGGTCTTCATCTATGGGAGTTGCCGGATGTTATGTATGAAAGCATGTTCAAATGCAAGCAGGAAATTGATAATACTGTACTTTAATAACTTTAGATAAAATCATAATTCAAAACAGTGCTATAATTCAGATATTTTACTGACGAGAAATAAAAATGTGGTTTACAAGAGATTCATTTCAAGAGCTCAAATATTTTGTTTCAACTGCATTCTCCGATCGGAAACTACTGCAATCGCCTTGATCCTTCTTATCGGTGTTGTTCGACGTGTCAAAAGCTAGACTCTGAAATCGGTCTCATTGTGGCGGTGAGAATGTGGAGAATGTTCAGAATCTTACGGATGAACGACGTCACCGATAATGAGTTATTTGAGAGCTAGTACAGTTCTCATCCCTGCCAGTAAGGGAAGGATCGAAGGGAGGCATGGTCCAAGGTATAAAATAAGAAAATGATTGTGTTTTATGTAGATTCAAGGCCGAGTTATGTCTATACAATTCAGAGTACTTTAAGTAACTTCCAGAAACAAAATGTCTAAAAATATTTACTTTTGAAGTTAACAGATTTCCATTTCAGACGCCTTCTATGTAATATATATGGTGAGTCAAAATTAAACTCATACACTAGAGGAAAACTTGTTTATTTGGATTAAACAAAAATATAACTACAGTATTACTTAATTTTAGTCTTGGTTCTGGTTTAACAAATACACATTTCTCTACTAAGGTAAAAAGTAAATCATATCCTATTTCTTATACTTACAAAAGTCAATACATTATTCTTAAACATGTATGAAATATGTCAAAGTAAAAGACAAAAACCTTCATGTAGTTCCCAAACGATCTCTAATAACATAATGTTTTTAACAATCAATATTTAGCAGGATACTCTTTAGCAATTTTCACGCAATAGGATTGATCCATTTCTTCCATTCTTCATATAAAGCCATTTTAAGATCAACTTTAATCGAAATCTGGTTATTTCTTATCGATGCTTCCAAGTAATACCACAGATTTTCTATCCCATTTAAGTCTGTTGTCTGTGGAGGTGTCTCGAGTACTTTTGGGCAATTATACCGCAGCCACATCCGTACTTTATGGGCTTTGTGCTTCAAGTCGTTATCTTGGTAATACTTAAATTGATCAAGTATTCCAAGTTTTTGAGCAGTGGGTCGTAAATATTCTTTCAGCATATTTAAATACACTGACTGACAGTGACAATGCAACACCAAGGAGGAGTGGTTCGAAAGGGATGAAAGTTGGGGAAAAAATAGAGACGGCACGGACGAATAATTGATATTTATTTCAAATGCAGGTTACACAATGCGCACGGCATCGACTCAGTAGGATGTAGGACCACCGCGAGCGGCGATGCACGCAGAAACACGTCGAGGTACAGAATCAATTAGAGTGCGGATGGTGTCCTGAGGTATGGTTCTCCATTCTCTGTCAACCATTTGCCACAGTTGGTCGTCCGTACGAGGCTGGGACAGAGTTTGCAAACGGCGTCCAATGAGATCCCACACGTGTTCGATTGGTGAGAGATCCGGAGAGTACGCTGGCCACGGAAGCATCTGTACACCTCGTAGAGCCTGTTGGGAGATGCGAGCAGTGTGTGGGCGGGCATTATCCTGCTGAAACAGAGCATTGGGCAGCCCCTGAGGGTACGGGAGTGCCACCGGCCGCAGCACATGCTGCACGTAGCGGTGGGCATTTAACGTGCCTTGAATACGCACTAGAGGTGACGTGGAATCATACGCAATAGCGCCCCAAACCATGATGCCGCGTTGTCTAGCGGTAGGGCGCTCCACAGTTACTGCCGGATTTGACCTTTCTCCACGTCGACGCCACACTCGTCTGCGGTGACTATCACTGACAGAACAGAAGCGTGACTCATCGGAGAACACGACGTTCAGCCATTCCCTCATCCAAGTCGCTCTAGCCCGGCACCATGCCAGGCGTGCACGTCTATGCTGTGGAGTCAATGGTAGTCTTCTGAGCGGACGCCGGGAGTGCAGGCCTCCTTCAACCAATCGACGGGAAAATGTTCTGGTCGATATTGGAACAGCCAGGGTGTCTTGCACATGCTGAAGAATGGCGGTTGACGTGGCGTGCGGGGCTGCCACCGCTTGGCGGCGGATGCGCCAATCCTCGCGTGCTGACGTCACTCGGGCTGCGCCTGGACCCCTCGCACGTGCCACATGTCCCTGCGCCAACCATCTTCGCCACAGGCGCTGCACCGTGGACACATCCCTATGGGTATCGGCTGCGATTTGACGAAGCGACCAACCTGCCCTTCTCAGCCCGATCACCATACCCCTCGTAAAGTCGTCTGTCTGCTGGAAATGCCTCCGTTGACGGCCGCCTGGCATTCTTAGCTATACACGTGTCCTGTGGCACACGACAACACGTTCTACAATGACTGTCGTCTGAGAAATCACGGTACGAAGTGGGCCATTCGCCAACGCCATGTCCCATTTATCGTTCGCTACGTGCGCAGCACAGCGGCGCATTTCACATCATGAGCATACCTCAGTGACGTCAGTCTACCCTGCAAGTGGCATAAAGTTCTGACCACTCCTTCTTGGTGTTGCATTTGCTCTGTCAGTCAGTGTACACATGTTAATCCATGGTCCCATCAATAAGACTCAACTCTCCTGGTCCATTAGCTGACATGCACCCCCAGACAGTTACACTACCTTCACCATATTTGACTTTTGGACGTAGATTGCTAGGTTTCTACTCCTCATTTGGTTCCTCCGGACATTAACATTTACATCTGATCCGAAGGAATTGTATTTACTTTCATCTGTATCCTCCTCATCGAAGCGCAACCTTTTCTTCATATTAATCTTGCTAATAAATGTTTTTTTCCATGCCTGTTACTTTTCCATAGGATAAGTCGAATAGTTTCTGCATGTGCTCAATTTCTGATATGTTCCTCAGCTATCGCAGCCATTTTCGGAGCACTAATCGCTGGATTTTTCTTTACTTGTGTTACTATCCAACGATCCACCCTGAGGTTGAAAATTTTCTCCCACTCACTTTGCCTTTATTTTCAATGCTGCGTATACTTTTATACCTCTTTATAACGCACTGTACAGTTTCATGACTCCTTTTTACAAGCTTACCAATTTCTCGGAGTGATTTTCCTCTCTTATGGTGAAGAATCATCAGTTCTCTTTCTTCTTTCGAAGGTTGTCCTCTTTGACGCCCCCCATGATAGCAACGGAATTTTTTTGTACTTCACAACTCTCCACAACTAACTGAATATGGTGTTGAAACACATGCATACAGCATTTGTACTGCCCTCTTATCTGCCCATGCAGGACTGTATCAGTTTCATTTTGACGTGCCCCAGCAACATATATACAAATAATCTATTATATCTTGCTAAGTTAAGGGATACGCTAACTAGCCTGTGGTGACTTAATAATTCAAGACATACCTTTATCGTTCCACACATAAAATGGGAACATAAATTATTGTCCATTATTGTCCACATTTCCATTCATAAACACATACTAGTTGCAGGGGTGTATGAATTTCACTTTGACTCACTGTATTTGAACTGCAATTCATAATAGGTCACGGAAGATAGACGGATGTGGTAATCATTCCTACGTATTTAGTATACATGACTAATGTTTGAAGTGAATACATAATGATTGTTTTCAGAAATACGCTTCTGTCTTGACCCTATATATATCTACATTATATTCTCTTTGTTATCGTGATTAGAGATTATTGCACTACGGAAGATATAGGCTTCTGCATTCTTAAAGATTGTATGGTAGGTCAATGCAAGACTGAGTTTAGTTCTTGCTATTACTACCCAGTATTTTTCTACCTAAAGAAACTGTAGGGTTTATCGAATGTGCTTCCTAATCAAGTCCTGCTTATTGAAGCTAGTCCTGACAGAGCTATTATATGGTTGCGTTCTATTACGTTATAACATTTCGTGCTCCAATTGTCCTGATAATTGTCTTATACAAGGTGACCCAGTAACTGTAATGTGATCTAAATAGCCAGTAAAATTGACAATTTATACGGAATGTCGTTGTTGAATAATCATAAATCAATAATGAAAACGACCGTATTTCCGTACTTAACAGCGGCCGACAATTTTATATCCTGTGCATTTTCAGCACTGATAAATACAATATTTCTATTATGGGCACTGTTAAACAGGGTGATTGGAAGATAAGCCAAACTGTTTGATGCATTGGTGGGTATTCCGCAGATATAATTCACGCAACGTGTTTTGGAAGTAAGTTTTGCATGTAAGAAATTTAATTAATTGTGAGTTAAAGGCTTGTACGGATATGACTTTGATTTTGACTTGTTTTTGCTTTGTTTCCGAGAAAACGTTCCTTTGCGCATTCCTTTCACCGCATTCCAATGTATAACACACGAAAACCTCCCTCGGAAGATCCTCTCGGCAATAGTGAAGACCTCATTAAATATATATTTAGCAATTCTAGAGTTATAATTGAACGCCAATTTATGCATACTCGTGGACGGACGGACAGACAGACAGACAGACAGACAGGCAGACAGACAGACAGACAGACGGACAGACAGACAGACAGACAGACAGACAGACAAATTAATTTATGTAGGGATGTACTTTCATTAAAGTTTATGGTATCTTTATATTTCTACACTTTGAAATAAATTGTAGTTTACTGTACAGCGCATAGTTTAACAAATTAAAGGTTGATTTTATAATTGACAAAAACAACAAAACTGTACAGTGAATTACAAAACTAGAATTGATGCTGAAAAAAATGTGTGCTGAAGTCGTTGTGTTTAAAACATTTGATTTACTTAATGTCGCACTGACACAGACACTTCTAGTGAAAACGATGCAATAAAAAATTACTGGGACTGAGAATTAAGTGACCGTAGTCTGGTGTGAAAATGGAAAAGAAAGTAAAACCACATTCAGGACTGCCGACAGTGGGGTTTGAACTCACCACCTCCTGAATGCAAGCGGACAACTGCGTCACCCAAACTGCAAAGCCAACTGGTTAGGTAATTTTGAAGTGAAATCGTCCTGTGTACAACCATGTCTTAAGACTGAAGTGTCGTGAAGTGAATTTTTTCTTTTGCAATTCACTTTACGTCGCACAGACACAGCCATGTCTTATGGCGACGATGGGACAGGATTGGGAAGAAAGCGGCCATGGCCTTAATTAAGATATAGACTCAGTATTTGCTTGGGGTGAAAATGGGAAAACACGGGAAACCTTCTTCAGGGCTGCCCACAGTGGGATTCGAATTCACTATCTCCCGAATTCAAGCTCGCAGCTGTGCACCCCTAACCACACGGCTAACTCGCTCGGTATATTTATTATTAGTATAATAACAATCTTCTTGGCTATTCTGTCGTGGTCCACTCCTCTCATTCCTTCCAGACATTTCGACTACTGCTGCGGTAGTCATCTTCTGTGGCGACGTCTCAGTACTCTCTCCTGTATCCCGCTGGCAGTCGCTAGTTGACTACCGTAGCAGTAGTCGAAACGTCCGGAAGGAATGAGAGGAATGGATCACGGCAGAATAGCCCGGAAGCGTTTTTTATTATATTGACTCCTGCCGTGAAAGCCTTCATACTTTAGTATTAGTGTTATTAACATCGTATTGTCGTTGTTGTTGATGCTATAACTCTTTAATTTTATTGCGATATCCCATGTATTCTGCTATAAACTAATGACTCCATGCTTGCAGTGCATCAAGGGAAGAGCTCCAGCTACACTTACAGGCACGCGCCGGTCGCCTCTAGTAGTTCCGGCTTACCGTTGCCATGTCCGACTCGTTGGCTGGAGGGTCAGCGTACTGACCTTCGGTTCAGAGGGTCTCGGGTTCGATTCCCGGCTGGGTCGGGCATTTTAACCTTCATTGGTTAATTCCAGTAGCGCGGGGGCTGGGTGTTTGTGCTATCCCCAACATCCCTGCAACTCACACACTACACATAACACTATCCTCCACCACAATAACACGCAGTTACCTACACATGGCAGATGCCGCCCACCCTCATCGGAGGGTCTGCCTTACAAGGGCTGCACTCGGCTAGAAATAGCCACACGAAATTAAATTAATTACCGTTGCCATAACGGAGTACTTGTAAATAAGTCCAGCTGATGGTTCAATCCAAGATAAATTGGGTAGACATGCAGAAAGCAAACTTGTTTAGTTATCTGGGATCATACCTACAAGGCAGGATTGGTTTTGGCGGTGAAGTTAGTACCGAAGTTAAAGTGATGTGCTTGAAGTGGAGGGAATTACAGGTGATTCTTGCGACCGCGGACTGCAAATCCACCTGGAGTCAAGGATCTATCGTACCGTTGCACATCTAGTGGCATTATATAAAACGAAATGCTACCACAAGACCAAAAATATCAAAAGTGAACTTAATGCAATGGGAATGCGCATGGTTTGTGGAGCGATGGGTGTCTCCCTCCAGAAACACATCCGCAATGACATACTCAGATATCAGTTTGGTATCACACACTTTCAATGTAAAAATGCAAGAAGGTCGACTGGCCACATCTTACGGGTAGCGCCTTGAACCGATACCAGTGCACCTCTCCTAACATCTTTCCATCGACGATGACGACCAGGTGATAAAACCAAGCAGCGATGGAAGAACTGTCAACAAGGACATGTGAATCTGCGGCATCCGTGCAACTGATGCCCAGTACTCAGCCACGTGGCGATCAGAGATTCTAAGAGTGGACCTTGCGCCAGTGGTACAACACTAAGGTGATAATCAGGAGGATAAAATACTCCAATTGATTTTTTGTTTGATTCAATTTATAATATATGTATAAGGGTTTTGTCTGTACCTTGCTCAGAATTAAGAAATAATGGCATTTCTGTATCGATCGTTCCTGCAGTAACAAGGAAATGCACTTTTTAATTTTCCGTCTTGTCTGTCTGTCTATCTGTCTGTCTGTCTGTCTGTCTGTCTGTCTGTCTGTCTGTCTGTCTGTCTGTCTGTCTGTCTGTTTGTCTGTCTGTCTGTCTGTATATATGTACGTGCATCACAAAATAAATTGCTGAAGAGAATTGAATAAAAATTCACTTTTCAAAGATATGTGTTATTAGTGGTCCTATCGATAACTAAATTAATGTAGAATTAAATTTCCTCTCATTTATGTCGCACACAATTTTACTGTACCAGCTACGATAACAGAGATAGTAACGAAGTTCGAATTTTGTTGGTAAGTCCACATCAATGGGTGGACAGAATTTAATGAAAATCTGTATGTGAAGTCGGGCAATGAAGAACTGCAGTCTAGACTATAAACAACTTTATTCATGATTGATAGAATTGCAGTTTATGGAAAGGCACTTAAAAATTTTTAAAATATCTATGTTCATAAGCAATTTAATAACATCTTATTCACAAAGTGTACAGGACTTCATCTAAAATTCTCTACACATTGTAGAATTCCGTAGCGAAGCGCAGGTACACTAGCCAGTTGTAGAATAGAGAGTTTCGGATACTCGATATTTGACTGTGGTCAAAAGTATACAACGAAGCATATTTTCAAAAAATGAAAAAGAATATCCTTCCATAACATAGTAGGCTTAATGTTATTGGTTTTACGTCCGAAGAACTACTTTTATTTATTTATTTATTTATTTATTTATTTATTTATTTATTTATTTATTTATTTATTTATTTATTGATTGTATGCCTTTGTATGTGGCGAAGTTAGGGCTCATGCCCCTCTCTTACACTTAACCCCACCATACAGTAAATAGTCACATGAATTAGATAAATAACATTGTTAACAGTCTCTAGAAACTACCTAAATTAATGGAGTAATTTTAGCCTATAACTTATTATAATTGTTATTTTAATGATTAATATTATCTATCTACATCACCTAGCGCTAAATCATACTTGCACTCATACACACTAATATTCATACAAGCTGATCACGTATTTATGAGGAAATCTCGACAAGACCATTTAAATGAGACTATTGACTTTTACGGTTTTTAGAGTCACCGAGTTACCCGAATGTTATCCCGCAGGAATTCTCTTACGCCCCACTAAATCTAATGACGTGAAGCTGACTCTTTAGAGCACCATTAGACACCACGGGAGTGAACCGAGTTTAATCCTGCCGTCTTGGGCTCAAATGGCTAACACTCTAATGCATGATTAACTTGGTTTTCCCGCAAACAGAGTCATGAATGTGATTATTTTACCAATTTACTAGGGATGTTAAGCCTGCTATTAGTAACAGGCAATTGCTCCATTTCGAATGAAAAAAAAAATATGTATTTAAGTTCGTAAATATTCTGCTACGCACGAATAAACTTTTGTAACAGTATGTGAATTAAATAAGTATTCTTTGTCGCAGAATACATTTCAGTTGAAATGACCATACAAAACCATCCCCCGAGTATAATGGCCTTCACGTGTAAGAGATTACAGACTTTCAGTCTATCCCTTTAAAATTGCTCCATTCGTATCAGCTTCTATCTCGACTACTCTCTTCCACTGAAGAAGTTGAGAAAATACCCGTACGAAGCCCATTATGTCGTGTGCACTTTCAGTGAAATAGTGACTATGGAAAATCTCACGTCTCTTGAAATCCCTTTCTGTGTTAAAGTGGCCCTAAATTGCTTTGAATTCTATCCACGCACTCGAGAAGCTTCTGTCTTGCTGTAATGTCCCATTGAGGCCAGTCATGGTGCATTTGCAGTACTTGCCTTCTGAACAATACGTTCACACTTTCTAAGAAGTACTTTGGCAAATCGCTGTTTCTAGCTACCATTTAGGAGTTTACTTTAATCAATATCTCTAAGAATATACTTCTCTAAATCATAAATACTTACACCCTTGAGGAATTCCCAGTGATATTGTAACTGTTAATTTTGTTTCTTGCTGATAGGTTTCATATAGTGTGGTCAACAGTCCTGTAGACAATGTGCACGTGCAAAGAAGTACAATAAGATAATCGGGTTGTATTGGTTTATTTATTTGTTTATTTATTTATTTATTTTATATGGTAGAAATTAGCTCCAGTGAGGAAAGAAAGCCTATTATTCTTATTATATATACGCATATTTTTAATGTTGAGTACGTTTCTAAGCACACAAAGTAGGGGTTCACATGCTACCAAAAACGTAAAATTATACAATTGACTCAATTGTGCAGAAATATTGGGATAAAGATCCAGGAAAAGTTTCAATTGTGAGTCTTGGATAGCTCTATAAAAGTAAAAAAACATTTTGAAAATCACATCTGGACTAAATGCATTTTCGGTAAAAGAGCCTAAAATCGCTTGTGTCTTTACGAGTTTATTTTTTATTCAAATTCAAACCAAATTAACTTATTTACATAATTATTTCTGTAATGCGTTCCTTTTTTCAATACCCTCAGGCGATTTTTCATTTTTTTAAATATCCATACCGAATGTAGTTATAAGGGCTTTAGTGAAACTCTGTATTGACTCACATTAGCGCTCGTAGTGGTGCTTAAGTGAAACAGTGCATTGACTCACATTAGCGCTCGTAGTGGTAGAAAAAGGCAAACTGCTAATCTAATCGACCTTATAACGATGCTTAGGAAAAAAGATTGTAAGGAATAAATAAAGAATTCTCATACTTTATTATACCTTATTTACCGGTACCTAAAATTCGTAGGATGTTTCCAACATTGAGTTGCTTGCCTGAATGGCTAGAACTGTGGATTTATTCTGTTCGTTTAAAGTCGCGCGGTTTCGGGTAGGTCGTATGACGACGATGAGATTGGACAGGGATAAGAAAGGGAAGGAATTAACCCTGGTTTTAACTACGGTACAGTCTGGTCTGAAAATGAGAAATAATGGTAAATTACCTTCAAGGCTGCCGAGAATGTGGTTCGAATCCAGCAACTCCTAAATTCGCAGCCTGGAAAACACAGCTAAATTAATATTTTTATTGTCACGACAGATGTCTGTGGAACGACCTATAAATCTTACAGTAAGTACAAAAAGATCTATCACAAGTGAACTATTTTTTCTCGATATGTACCTTCGACTGCAGTCCGAAACGTCATCATTCAAAGTTCCTTTCCAGATATGGAAATTTAAAGCGCTACTTTGAAAGTTTTAATATTAATCTGCAGGCGACCATCTATATTTCGTGTATCTTCTCGAAGATTTCTCTTTATCACTTTTGAAAACGCATTAAAATTGTAGTATGGACCTCGTCTTCAGAAAATCTTGCCACTACAAACAGGGCCTTAGATTTATTCACCACATACCCAGTATTTAGTTTCCTCCTTTCTGTGGCACGGACCAATGACAGTTTCCGTGCTGTTAAACAATAATCCTGCAGAGCAACTGGTCGCATGGTTTACGCCACGTAGCTATCAGGTTGTATTCGGGAGATAGTGGTTTCGAAAGCCACTGTCGGCAGCTCTGAAAAAGGTTTTACGTAGGTTCCGACTTTAACACCATGCAAATGCTGGGGCTGTACCTTAATTAAGGCCACAGTCGGTTCCTTCCCACTCCTAGCCCTTTCCTACCCCATCGTCGCCATAAGACCTATCTGTGTCAGTGCGACGTAAAGCAAATTTTAAAAAGGAAAAATCCTGACGTAATATTGTGAAATAAAGTAACAACTGTTTACGATATTCAACAAACAGAAACAGTGCAACTATTAGTGCCGGTAGTATAAGTATCTATAAATTATATTCATAAAATTAAAATAAAAGTTCTACAAATTACTTTTAAGGAAACAATGTGAAATATCTCACGTGTTTTCATAATTCAAGGAGCTATACGTAAGTATAATTATTTTTAAATACCTACTATATGTATCAGCTTGCATATCGATTTTATAGGTCAAAATATTCCAATCTACAAAAGTATATGTGTTTACGTGGAAGTATAATACGCACAGATTCACAGCTCTATTATAATTATCCGCTTAGCTACTGCTCAACATTTCTTCATGAAATATTTCGAAGTTGCATACTCAAATGAAAGTGAATTGAACCCCGGAAGAGGTCTTCATATGCCGAGAAGATGTCTCATCTCGCAAAGTAATCTGGTTATCACGTTCAATTTCGTAAAATTCAAATTTTTCTTAGGCGAGTAGTTGATTCTACCTCTGAAAGTCATTGGCACGGAAAAGAACAAGGGAATTTATCAAGACCAAGAAGAGAAGATAGGGTGAGGGAGAATATTATTAAGGGTAGAATTCAAGAAGCTCCATCTACCTGCAAGCCTGCCGTTACGTACACTCTTCCAACACTTGTAAGCTTACATTTGGACGAATGCCTTCCCTTACATTTCTCTGGCTACATTTTCTCCCAAGATCTCATCTGCGACTACGGTTGCCTTTTTTTCTCTTTCCTTGTTCATCCCGCCCCTTCTCCTTGGTTTATGACTTCCCTCGACGTCAGCACGAGCGACGCTCCTGCTGGAAGTAACACGGAGAAATAAAACTTCAAAACAGAGCCTTTTGCTTTTAAACAGCATGGATCACAATGCGATCATCCTCCAGTCTCGGGCACAATTATCTCTTGCACTTGTGTCATCACGCTTGTTCGAAAAAATTGAAATCCTTCACTTTATGCTAGATATATTTTAATAGATTTAATAATCGACATGGATCTAAAGTACTTGGCACATTCGAAAATATGAGATGAATTCCTTCGTGAAATCTAAAGCCATAGTATAAACAATTGGGAAATAATTTTCTTTAAAAGAACAGAAGATTATATTCAGGAATCAGAATTTTGTAGTCATGTAAGTTTAAAATTCTCTGCTATAATCAGGAATATCAGAGTACTACCGTCGAGGCACACGATACAATTAATTTTATATACGTTCTGAATGGTATGGAGGGAGTCTTGGGTAAGGAGTTCAAGATGAAAATAAATAAGTCCAAAACAAAAGTAATGGAGTGCAGTCGAATGAAGGCAGGTGATGGAGGAAATATTAGATTAGGAAATGAAGTCTTAAAGGAAGTAGATGAATATTGTTACTTGGGTAGTAAAATAACTAACGATGGTAAAGGTAAGGAGGACATAAAATGCAGACTAGCACAAGCAAGGAAGAGCTTTCTGAAGAAAAGAAATTTGCTCACTTCAAACATTGATATCGGAATTAGAAAGATGTTTTTGAAGACTTTCGTGTGGAGCGTGGCATTGTATGGAAGTGAAACATGGACGATAACTAGCTCAGAAAGAAAGAGAATAGAAGCTTTTGAAATGTGGTGTTACAGAAGAATGCTGAAGGTGAGATGGATAGATCGAATCACGAATTAAGAGATACTGAAGCGATTTGGTGAGAGGAGATCGATTTGACTAAATTTGACGGGAAGAAGAGCTAGAATGATAGCACACATCTTAAGACACCCAGGACTTGTTCAGTTGGTTTTTGAAGGAAGTGTAGGTTTTAAGAACGGTAGGGGTAGACCAAGGTATGAATATGACAAGCAGTTTAGAGCAGATGTAGGATTCAATATTACGTAGAAATGAAAAGGTTAGCACAGGATAGGGTGGCGTGGAGTGCTGCATCAAACCAGTCTATGGACTGATGACTGAAGCACACACGTTCTATACATCGTCAGGCTTTGCATTAAACTTTTGTTAATATAATTAATCTTAATTTCTCTCCATAAGAAACTCGTGATTCGTAAATGAACACGTCCATAAAGTATTATGAAATATTTCTTCGAATAATTTCCTAAATTTTTCTATCTATAGTCACTCTGTCACACATCGAACACAACGTAAAATTTGGAAGAAATAATCAATATTACGTTTCAAGAATAATAGATATTTCGGTAGGCATTATCATCTCATTTTGATTTCACAGACTACAATGACTTTTCGAAAACCTATAAATGTTTACTCATAGAGTTTTAAACAGGCACATTGATAACAGAACTTTTAACCCGCGAAGGTTCACGTGCCGAGTGTAACGTCAGGAGTCAATAAAACACCAAACGCTTACTTAGTACGCTATTTATTGTTATAATAATATATGATAATACTATTTAAACACAGACAAGCCCTTTTTAACATAATTATAATAATGAGATTGCTTTTGGCTGATGAAATGGAAAATAAAAAATCAAGTTCTGTTTATGGAAAATACTTTTAAAATTACGTTTAATTTCATTAAACACACATCTAGATAATGCTCCCTCTCCCTCCACTCAACAATGAATGATAACAGTGCATTTTCCGCATTAAGTCTACGCCATGAGTCACTTATGGTTGAATAGAACGGAGACGGGTAACGTGAGGAATCGCGTGCGAACGAAACGACCGGATAGCCAGCTTGTCACTCACTGAAGGAGTGGAGAGGGATGAAAGTAGTCTGATAGAAGTGTGGACGGGTCCATTCAAAGGTACTGAGGTGTAGGAAATAAAATAAACAGTGTTTGCGGAAGGATTGATCATAATAAACAGAAATGGATGAAACGACCGGACGCGACCCCTCGCGGGTTAAAGTCCTGAATAGTAGTTTAATCATTTTCCTTCTTGATTAGGTATATTTTTTGATCTAATGTGATATTTGAGATCGAAATTTCACGATGGAGTCACTGGTTTTTAAGCCTTACTTTCCTGGGAGTAAAACCAGCATTCAAACCAAGGTGCTAATCGTACTGTACCTTCACAAAAACGTTGACTCCATAGTGTACATGGGATGTGTGCCACGTGTCTCACCAGTGCCGTACTATCCGCTGAATGGAATGTCCAACAAATGATTTTCGCAGGGGTATTACCGCCTGCAGGTTAGTTACGTCAGAATACGAAGAGATAAAAACCGGACTGCCGCTCGCAGCATATTCCTCAGTGCTACCCGTCTAATGCGCCCTCTTGCATCAGTAAGTCTCTTTTTCGAACGCCCAGTAGTAGTGGTATTTGGCACAGTAGCACTACAGTTTCTGTCAACATATCGACAATGGTTGGTGTGTACAGCTTCAAGCAGACCAGCTGTCCAGAGTTTGGTGCCGAGAGGAAGTGTGCAGTGGTTTCAACGTGCTAGTAGTAAATGCGTGTTGAAAATGGCCCAATAAACACTACTGATGATTAAATAAGAGGTAAAATAATGCGTAAACGAGGGGCTGGCCAAACACAGCAAAGCGCGCTACGTGAGCTTAATGTGACACAAAGTGTCATCTCACTATTATGGCAACGTTTCAACCAGACATGAACCTGTACCGGTGCTGTAGCAGCTAACGTCCACAGTGCACAATACCTCGAGAAGACAGCTGGCTGACCAAAAGACACAGATGGAGGACTGCAGGGGCCTTGCTCGGGATATGCCGCTGCCACTGGAATAGTTGTTTCCAGACGCACTGTATACAGACGGCTTAATTTACTCATCCCAGTAACAACCATTTGCATTCCAATTGAAGTGACCAATGCCCACAGAAAAGTGCAGTGAACACAGTACGAGGACAATGTCATAGTGACACCAGGTTCTCTTCACTGACGAGTCAACGTATGATCTGAGCAGTGATTTTTGTCGTGTAGTTATTTTGCCCGCTAACGTCCTTGGAAAGGTCAAACAGTAGTGGTGTCAGGGTATGGGGCGGCATTATTATGGGTTCACGTACATCTCTGCAAGTCTTCGACAGAGGAAGTCAAACGGTTAACTGTACCGGCATGCCACTTTCTCTCTTCAGGGGTGCAGTGGATCCAACGTTCCTACTGATCGATGACAATGCACGCTCGTACCGAGCTGCTAATTTGCAAAAGTACCGTGAACCAGAAGAAATTAGGCGAATCGAGTGGCCTCTCATACCACCGACATAAACCCCACCTACCACGCCTCTGATGTTCTAAGTCGAATTGTCGGTGCAGGTCTTCCATCTCCCAGGACACTTGAGGAGCTTCGACTGGCACTGGTGTATGAATGGGAGGCCGTACCCCAACAGTTCGTCGACAGTCTGATCCAAAATAAGCCAACGCTTTGAAAAACATATGTCCATGTGCACGGTCATCACGTACTATATTAAAACGTGTGTAAGTACTCCAAGCAGTAGGACAGCAACTAACAATCTCCCCGGTGTTGTATCTTTTGCTAGGGGCTTTACGTCGCACCGACACAGATAGATCTTATGGCGACGATGGGACAGGAAAGGTCTGGGAGTTGGAAGGAAGCGGCCGTGGCCTTAATTAAGGTACAGCCCCAGCATTTGTCTTGTGTGAAAATGGGAAACCACGGAAAACCATCTTCAGGGCTGCCGACAGTGGAATTCGAACCCGCTATCTCCCGGATGCAAGCCCACAGCCGCCCACCTCTACGCGCACGGCCAACTCGCTCGGTGGGCGTAACTAATCTGCAAACAGTAATACCCCTGTGAAAATCATTTGTTGGACATCCCATTCAGTGGATAGTACGGCACTGATGAGACACGTGGCACACATCCCCGGTACACTATGGAGTCAACTATTTTGTGAAGGTACAGTACGATTAGCACCGTGATTTGAATGCGTAAACGAGGGGCTGGCCAAACACAGCAAAGCGCGCTACATGAGCAAGTGTGCATTTTGTTTATTCGCAAGTGTCCCTTTTCTAATAATCGCGGCTTGTGAATGTGGTTCTGGTGTGTTCAACATATTTATTTGCTATCAGCAGTAATTTGGTGCAGTGCCTCGTTGTTTGTCCCAGAAGCTCCAATTATCCTTAATGTATCAACACGAGTATATATCCTAGTATTAGGAATTGTGTTAAATCTACCTTAAATTTGCTTTACGTCGCACCAACACAGATAGGGATAGGAAAGGGCTAGGAGAGGGAAGGTAGCGACTGTGGCCTTAAGATATATTAAAAGCCTCTATTAGGCATATGCCTCATTATCCTATATACTCCTGCTATATTATATATGATTTTATGCGGAAATCTTATAAATGATGTTTTAATCACAAGAAAACATTGTTCGCGGTATGTGGTTTATTGTCTTTTGTGAAAATGGTAAACCATAGAAAACTATCTTCAGTACGGCCGACAGTATGGGATCGAACCCACTATCTCCCGAAAGCAAGCGCACAGTTGCACGCCTCAAGTCGCTCGGTGAGATAAAAGATGTGAGATTTGTACTAGGCACAGCGGAGGCGGGACGGCTTTTTCTCCGGGTACTTCGATTTTTTCCCGTCATCTTTCATTCCAGCAATACCCTCCAATATCATTTCATTTCTTCTGTAAGTCATTAATTATTCATTGCCTCGGAGGACTGCGACAGACTTCGGCAGCCGGCAGAATTTCTGATTTCCTAAATGCTTGTAAATGCACAGAATAAGAGGAAGAAGAAGAAAAGGTTTTGATTTCTGAATTTCGAACAGTTTGATCCGGTGAGAAAATGTAAACATTTTACGGACCTGTTGTCAAAACCCGTAGCTTAATCTGAATAATATTAATTTTGCCGGGCTAAATAGCTCAGAAGTTAGAGTGCTGGCCTGCCGAAGCCAACTTGGTTGGATCGGTGTGTTCGTGATTGCATTTGTAGTGGTGGTGGTGATTGATATTAGAGGAAGTAGAAATGGGCAAATGTTTTATCTTAACACTAATCAGAAGAAAAACGTTACAGGTCTGACCATTTGAAGAATGAAGGCACCGACAAAGGAAAGAGAAAGGCCGCGAAAATGAAAATGAAAGATGCCCTGAGCCTTGCTCTCCTGATGCCGTCGAGATTGGAGAGGAGAACAATTTACCTCGGGGGTCGGGTAGGAGAGATTCAAGCGAAGTGACTGGCACAAGTGAAAGTAGTGCGAATCTCAGCTAGGCGATCCGTGGTTACCAACCCACGCTCGTAAGCTGAGAGCCCCTGGACCCCACTTTTAGTCACCTTTTACGACAGGCCGAAGATACAACACTGACTGACAGAGCAAATGCAACACCAAGAAGGAGTGGTCAGAACTTTATGCCAATTGAAGGGTAGACTGACGTCACTGAGGTATGCTCATGATGTGAAATGCGCCGCTGTGCTGCGCACGTAGCGAACGATAAATGGGACACGGCGTTGGCGAATGGCCCACTTCGTACCGTGATTTCTCAGCCGACAGTCATTGTAGAACGTGTTGTCGTGTGCCATAGGACACGTGTATAGCTAAGAATGCCAGGCCGCCGTCAACGGAGGCATTTCCAGCAGACAGACGACTTTACGAGGGGTATGGTGATCGGGCTGAGAAGGGCAGGTTGGTCGCTTCGTCAAATCGCAGCCGATACCTACCCATGGGGATGTGTCCACGGTGCAGCGCCTGTGGCGAAGATGGTTGGCGCAGGGACATGTGGCACGTGCGAGGGGTCCAGGCGCAGCCCGAGTGACGTCAGCACGCGAGGATCGGCGCATCCGCCGCCAAGCGGTGGCAGCCCCGCACGCCACGTCAACCGCCATTCTTCAGCATGTGCAAGACACCCTGGCTGTTCCAATATCGACCAGAACAATTTCCCGTCGATTGATTGAAGGAGGCCTGCACTCCCGGCGTCCGCTCAGAAGACTACCATTGACTCCACAGCATAGACGTGCACGCCTGGCATGGTGCCAGGCTAGAGCGACTTGGATGAGGGAATGGCGGAACGTCGTGTTCTCCGATGAGTCACGCTTCTGTTCTGTCAGTGATAGTCACCGCAGACGAGTATGTCGTCGGCGTGGAGAAAGGTCAAATCCGGCAGTAACTGTTGAGCGCCCTACCGCTAGACAACGCGGCATCATGGTTTGGGGCGCTATTGCGTATGATTCCACGTCACCTCTAGTGCGTATTCAAGGCACGTTAAATGCCCACCGCTACGTGCAGCATGTGCTGTGGCCGGTGGCACTCCTGTACCTTCAGGGGCTGCCCAATGATCTGTTTCAGCAGGATAATGCCCGCCCACACACTGCTCGCATCTCCCAACAGGCTCTACGAGGTGTACAGATGATTCCGTGGCCAGCGTACTCTCCGGATCTCTCACCAATCGAACACGTGTGGGATCTCATTGGACGCCGTTTGCAAACTCTGCCCCAGCCTCGTACGGACGACCAACTGTGGCACATGGTTGACAGAGAATGGAGAACCATCCCTCAGGACACCATCCGCACTCTTATTGACTCTGTACCTCGACGTGTTTCTGCGTGCATCGCTGCTCGCGGTGGTCCTACATCCTACTGAGTCGATGCCGTGCGCATTGTGTAACCTGCATATCGGTTTGAAATAAACATCAATTATTCGTCCGTGCCGTCTCTGTTTTTTCCCCAACTTTCATCCCTTTCGAACCACTCCTTCTTGGTGTTGCACTTGCTCTGTCAGTCAGTGTATATAGAAGTATATTCTACTGCCCCAACCATAGGGGATCCCCATGTCACCTCTCACATTATAATCAGTAAGATCTCGCCGAAATTGTTTGTTTTCAAGTGAAGTGTAGTCTTTGAACAAGAAAAGACTCTAAGAGAATATGCACAAATTAAAAAGTCTAGCTATGAATAAACTGAACACTGTAATATAAAATCTCAAAAAATCGTACGTACAACACATTGAAATGGTCTAATTGACAAAATTTACGAGAAATTAAACATGACAGAATGTTGCAATCTATTAGTAAAAACGTGGAAGAGAAGGTGGGGGGGGGGGGGGCGATCACTGTGATAGTGGAAGTGAAGTGTAATAGTGGTTTATTGTCATTAAATATTATCTTACACAGTAGACCTATGTACTATTGATGGAGTATATTTGACCGTTCGGATGTAGCTTGTTTTCCATGCCAGAGTGAATAAGTGAGTGACTCTGTCCATTAATGGAGCCAACCGATGCAGTAATATTTGCACGTGACAGTGTCATTATTTCTTTGGAAAATTACTGCACGTGTATAAAACATAACATTGAAGAAGCCTTTTATTTTTCGTTAGAAAATCAAGAAATTCATGGCAAGAAACTGGGAATTAAGCAGTGGCGGGCGGCCCTTAATGTCACAGGGTTGGATGTCCTCCCAATAAACAGCAATATTTCTGTACCTGAGAGCTAAAATAGTAATTAGCCATTTTAAGTATAAATTATATTAATGAATGTGTACAGCGATCATTATTACACAAAATATATCATGAAGAATGATGGACATTTCTTGTCTAAGTCCTAATGCAGCAAAAAATCTCTGCAACGAACGTTCTTCCTCTCTCCTGTAAAATGAAAAAATGTGACTTTCGTTGGTTTAGCTCCCAGGTATATAATATACAGATCCGCCGATAGTGGGGTCTGAACTCGTCTACCGAATGCAAGCCGACAGCTACGTGAGTCAAAATTTATTATTATTATTATTATTATTATTATTATTATTATTATTATTATTATTATTATTATTATTATTATTATTATTATTATTATTATTTCGTTATGCCCGTTTACAGAGCGCGTTGGAGCTTGTTAGCTTGATGATGGTTTTCCTTTCTTCTCCTCCCAAAATCTCTTTATGAACTCGCTATGCTGTTTCTTGCGTTCTTCCGTCCATTGCTTCCCTGTGGTTCTTTTAGCCTTGTCCGTGAACGTGTGCTTTGCAACCAGATTCCCAAAAGCCTTGCGATCCCTGATGATATCTTCTGTGATATTCATTTCTTTTAATTCCTGCTTTATTCCCTATAATCAGCTTATTTTGACCTTCTTTGATGTAATTATACCAAGCAGATTTTTTTTTTTTGCATATCTAGTGTCGTCCATTCTACAGATGTGGCCATAGAATTTCAATCGACTCCTGCGTACGGTATCAGTGAACTTGTCGATTGCTTTATACAAATTTGAAGTTTTCCTTTTGATCCATATACGATTTACATGAACGGGGCCATGTATTTTCCTAAGAATTTTTCGTTCTCGTTTTTCAATTTCATCAATTTTAGAGTGGCCTCCTAGGGATGTGGTTTCTGAGGCATACAAGGCTTCTGGAAGAACAACAGTCTTGTAATGCCGAAGTTTTGCATCTCGTGACATCACTGCTTTATTGTAGAGAAGGATTGGAGCTTCTCAAAATCTCTTCGCCCCTAAAAAAGGAACTTCCTTGGTACTATTAACATCAACACACTGCTGAAAACTGGAAAGCATAAACAACTGACTGACGCCCTGGGGCCTAGAGCAGTTGCATTGGTAGCGTGTGTTCCATCATGCTAGGGTTACAAGTTGAAAATACAACTGCTGGTGATCTTTTGGGAAAGACCAGCAAAATACAACTCGATTGTTGAGATTGAGAGGTGCCTCGAGATGTTCGTCGCTGTGGGTAGGCATTTCCTCCTAACCCAAAAGGTTATGGTTTTCCAGCCAATACTCGGGTGGCTGCTAACCCACTGGGTGATGGGGTTGCCACAACCCTACGCCAATTATTATTATTATTATTATTATTATTATTATTATTATTATTATTATTATTATTATTATTATTATTATTATTATTATTATCCCGATCTAGAAAGACAAGAATAATGGCCTAGAGGATTCGTCGTGCTGACCACACGACACCTCGTAATCTGCACGCCTTTGGACTAAGCAGCGGTCGCTTGGTAGATCAAGGCCCTTCAAGGGGTGTAGTGCTGTGGGGTTTGGTTTGGTTTGGCTTGTTTTTATTATTATTGTTATTATTATTATTATTATTATTATTATTATTATTATTATTATTATTATTATTATTATTATTATTATTATTATTATTATTATTATTATTATTCATTGATATTAAAGAAGAGAGAAACTAAACACATGTAAAGATCCGTACCTGAGTCACATTTTATTCATTTTACAGGGGAGAGGAAAAACTTAGGGAATAAATGTTCATCACTGTGCTAAATATATTTTGTGTAATTTTGATCACTGAACATATTCTCTAATATAAATTACACTTAACATTTTTAATTATTTTATCGCCGTAAAAATAAAACGGCAGTGGACTTAAGTTTATATGGCTCTAAGTTTCATAAAATGGAACTTACGTTGGTTTAGCTCTCAAGTGCAGATTTCAATTTTTACTTCACAATACGTCATAAACAGCACAGGGATTTTGCGTTCATAATGGAGAAACGGTCTGTTGTAATGGGAAGGGCTCGGTCACAAGCAAACTGTGGCCGAGAAGGGTGGCAAGAAGTGCTCTGGAAGAAACGAAAGCTACACAGTTCAGTGACTTGTATTTCCGGATGCGCTATATTTGAAAATAATGCAGTAGATTAAATAAAGACATCCCTGAGAAGTGCAATGGCAACTGAGAGGTAAAATGATGATCGATATATTTGCTGCAGCTAAGGAAAAAAGTGTGGATCTGATTAAGTAGGTCTAGGCGTTGCCATTGATGCTTTCACGGCCCTTACTTGTAGATATGATACTGTATAGGTCTAGTAGTGTTTTGACAGTCTTTTAACGTTTTTGTTTGTAGGTGCAAATACACATTTGTATATCTTAGATTTATATTATCCATGTCTGTATTTAAATAATAGCTCGATCCTCCTACACGAAACCGCCACTGGAATATAGATTAATTCTTCACTTTCATGCTTAAATATATATTGAGAGATTTCGATTTCATTTTTTAATACTGGAAAAGTATTCAAAAAATTCTTCCGCCGCTCTGCAATCTCTGCAATGTTATACATCACCTCAGTTCGTTCTTTTGTACCCCTACAAGGCTGGATTATTATTATTATTCTACCGACGCTTTTCATCGCGCAGAATCACGACTTTACGACCATGATTTCTTAATGTGAAGTGTAATTCATTCATGAAACTGAACATGGATACAGTATCAACTCATTGAGAGTAAAATGGGTAAAAAAACATTACTATTGCGGGAGGATCATTTCAATCACTGAACTAATTTTCAGCTCGGTCGGATTTAGCTGCATTGCAATAGAATCAATTCTACTGCAAGCGTTAGTAGTCACGGTATGGAAGCTATATTATTGTATTTTCCTGGACCGATTTCACGGTCAGATTGCGGTAGCGAGGGTAAAAAACAGCATACAAAACACCCTCTGCACACTGTTTTACATTCAAATAGGAAGTCACCCTGATAAACCATTCTGATTGATTTGGTATATAATTGGTTGTTTGGATAACAGTTGGTAATATAAATAATAATGCCACACAAGTTAAATAGCAATTTCAACATTACGCCCACCTAGAAAAACTCGAATGCGTGGAAATTAAATGACGATTCGCATGAGGAGTTGTTCAGTTTATTAGAAATCGATTTTTAAGTGTGATTACTTTCAAATTAGATTTTTGTTTCATAAATCAAGCGTCCACTTCGAAAATTGTAAGAAAAGTTTAGTTAAGTTACTAAATGAAGCCCAGCATGTGTACATTAAATAAAGTTTTCTTCAGAAAAGTTGAGAAATAATTTCTCTGTAACTCATTTTCCAGTAATTTCCCATTTCGTTTGTAAAACACGCCTGACAAGGCCTTTAGAACTATTCTACCTATATAAAAATGTAATGGTGCGTGTCTGTCTGACATTAGAAAGAACATGATGCGTGACCCACTGGACAGAATTTCATAAAATTTTACACAATCATCCTCAGATGGAACTGTCACACGTTCAACTACAACCTGTGACAATAAAGTTCAGAGAATGAAGTCAGAAGGGTCGTTCTCGCAACACTGACGACACACAACGCTGCACCTGCGTAGCAGCAGGTTTTGATAACCTGCTCGCAACGTTGTTCAGTTGAGCATAGTGATGGGCAAAACTCTCGTTCGAGATACTCGAGACCGACGTCACTACTCTCGATGCATCTCGATGAGCACGTAAGGCATGCGTCAAACTCTCGTTTGAGATACTCGAGACTAACGTCACTACTCTCGATGCATCTCGAGGCACGCTCCAATTGGTACTCAGCCAGGACGAAAAGAATAATGACTAATATGACTTCTTCTTCCTCTCGTCCGTAATTGCTTGGCCTCCACATTAGAATCAGAACATATATTTTGCAATTGGGGTATTTTCCCCGGTAGAAAAATCATAAAATGCACATATACATATATTTACACATACATCTATATATGAAATAAGAGTTTTGTCTGCACATTGCTTAGACTTAAAAAAAAAAGTGGTATTTCTGTATTGTTCGTGTCCACAGTAAGAAGGATATGCACCTTTTAATTTTCCGTCATCTCTGTATGTATGTGTGTATGTATGTATGTATGTATGTATGTATGTATGTATGTATGTATGTATGTATGTATGCATGCATGTATATATGTGCGCGCATCACGAGAAAATGTCTGAAGAGAATGTAATGAAAATCGGTGCGCAAAGTCGAGGCATAAGGCACTACAATCTAGGCTATACAAATTTTTATTCACGCTGAGTGAAATGACAGTTTAGGGGAAGGCCTTACATTCAACGAACAAAAATCTATATTATTACTAGTTGCTTTGACAAATATTACATAATTAAAGTTATATGGAATTGAATTTCCGATAATTTACGTGTTCTACATCTTACCGTACGGGCTATGATAACAGAGATATTAATGAATTTCGAATTTCGTTCTAGGTCCACATTAATGCCTGCCACGAGAAAATGGGTGAACAGAACTTGATGAAAATAGGTATGTAAATTCGGGGAATGAAGCACTACAGTCTAAGATATAAATAACTTCATTCGCGTGTAATGAAATTGTAGTTTAGGAGAAGGCGCCTAAATTTTAGTTTTTAAATGCCTACGTTCTTATGCAATTGAATAAAATCGTATTCACAAGGTGTACACGATTTCATCTAGAATTCTGAATTCAGTATAGAATTCCGTATAAAAGCACGGGTACCGGTAAACCACTTAGTAATTGTCATAACACTGTCTCCTGCTGAATACCTACTCCCTCCTGTCTTGACCGTTTCTACATTTGAATAAATGTACATCATTTGGAAACGGTTTGAATATGTCCTTTGGTAAGCTGTTCCATTCTCCTTCCCCCTTCCCACAAATGAATATTTCCACCAGTTATTGTGCCACTGGCTTAACTTTATCTGAAACTCATGAGCAAACCTATCTCTAAAAACACCTTCGGTCCTTAATCTCTTTCGTATATCCTCCCAAGCTCTTTCCCCTGTATGTGTCAGGTACATACGCCCCAATCTTACTCGCCAACTTCTTTTTGTTAAACTTTCTTACCGGAGTTTCCATAGCATGATATTAGCACAGTTAGTCGTTCTGTGGTCCCCTATTACATACCTAACCACTTTCCTCTGTACCTGCTCCAATTCTGGTACCAAAAATTATTGATATTGATCCCATACACCAGGTCTTACAAGTGTTAGATATGCCACCTCTTTTATCCCCCGCTTGCTCTTTTGAATATACGTACCATATGCAGTGATTTAAATGCTTTCATGAGGACATATCGTATACGATTTCTCTAGTGAAATTTACCACCTCCTAATGTAACACATAAGTTTCTATAATTATCTTATAATGTATCTTTTTCCCGCCTCGTTTGTAACTGCTCACTATCCTGAATGTTTTGTTTCCTGAACTAACTGCTCGACTCTTTTCAACATTTTCATCCCATTTTTCTGAGTCCGAATATGTATTTTATCTAGATCCTCCTGCAATATTGATAATTACCTAAACTGGTCACTTTTCTATATACAACTAACTCATCTGCAAATAATCTTATTTGTGAGTTTAAACCTACCGTTATGTTGTTCAACAAAATTAAAAAGGTAAGGGTGTCCAGTTTATTGCCCTGTGGTTCACCCCTGCCCAGTTTGTGAGGTTCTGATAAGCGCTACGTCCAGTCACTGGTTTGATAGTAGTATTGACTAAAGATAGTGGAAGTTAGCTTACCTACGTTATTCGTATTTAGAATACATAAGAAAGTGTAGATAACAGCTAATTGGACAGTTCACAACCTTTTGTCATTGTGAACATGTAGTAGTGGGAAACGTATTTAACGCGAGAACACAAGGTACTAAGACTGCATCTTCACGATAGTGTGATTTACCACGGCACCTCACGACACACACATACATGACCAGATCTCATATAAGGTTGATGGATGACAATTAACGTACTATATTTTAATATTACAATCGTGAAAAGAATTTGTCAGGGCGTTTACTATTTGAATTGTCGGTCGATATACTAGACAGGAAATATTTCGTGGTAGGTAATTGAAAATCGAAAGATGTTAATATTCAATGGAAATTCTTTTATCGTTCTAAATTTGTATTGCATTTAAATAGAATATGGTTTAAAGTGCTAGTATATTTTCCGCAGATACAAAAATTGCTCTCCTGAGTGTGTAACCGATACAATTGTTCCGGATTACAGATATTATTTAGTCGTCATCTGATTATGGTAGTTATATGACGTCTTATGTATGAACCCAGTGCAAACCATGGTTTTGTTAGTGGTGTATTTTAGATATTGAAGAGATGCTTACCTTTATATTTTCCCAGTAGCTATTTGTTAGCGGGAAACAGCGAGACATACCAGGGGTGTTCGGTAAGGATTGACCATAATATGAAAATCAGACGAGTCTCAGGGAAGAATTAAGTTTTCGGGGAATAAAAGGCGTAGTGAAATGTAAAAGTAACATCATAATTTATTCACAATATGGTCATCCTGAAGAAATGTGGTTACGGAAACTTAATGAAACTTAACTCTTGATCTTGAGATGACATGGAAACAAGGGGTGGTACATGCAAAATATAGCATACCGCTTCTAGCAACAGTGTTTAAACAGCATTAGATTTCGTTTCTGAATTGTATTTCCGGCATATTCAGGAATACTCGTAGGCAGATATTAAATAACCGCGTACAAATGTGGAAAAATGGAATGTTTGGAGAATTAATTTTGCCATAAACATCAGCTTGAAAAGCTTCATAGCAAATGGAATGAAAATTTCTTGTAACATGAAGGCCCGATAGTAGAAACGGTGTTTAGGCGGCGTCTACGGTTAAACTATGTGTAAGTATGGCAGTCGCATCGCAAAGACCTTATTTATGACTCAGACACTGTAAAAACAGATATTCAGCCGGCCATATTCAAACACTGCCGAGAACACTCTTTAGCCTCAAATGTGAGAGAGTGAAATACAATCAGAGATTATGTTCCATGAAACATACAATTTGTATTATAATGTTGAGACGATTCCGGGAAGAAAGGTTAGTCCGACGGCCTCTCTGTGGGTCGTTTTCTGCGAAATTGCAGAAAAACATTTGAAATGTACAGGGAAGTATAGTTTATAATACGATTTCGCTTTTCAAGAGACTTGTTTCTTGAGTCTGATTCAAGGTAACTGCCAACGTGACTACAATACTTGGCAACCGATATATTTTATTATACATGGGATACCTTCCATGGAATTATACGTCACTTCGACTACATCCATATCAGAATTACTTGTCCCGATCGTGAGAGGGCTGTCACGTAAATCAACTGGGAAGGATTCACTTATATTCTATTTAATGCCAAGTAAGCACACATACTTGTGACAACTTGAAGGTAGGCCTAGGTTGTGTGTGTTTTTAAATAATCGTCGCGCTAATTCTGATATGTTTTCCACAACAATGAGGAAGGGAAAGGCAAGGACTGTAAAGAAGAGCCGTAACCATAACAGCCTTAGTATTTGCCTGGTGTGAAAATGGGAGAACTACATAAAACAATCGTTGATCTCCAGAATGCCGGCTACATCTCTATGACTCATACAACTCATTCGGTAACACAGTGGTATTGTTTCATCTACCATTTGCCGAAGCTATTTACATTACACTCACTGTAACAACACTATAATCAAAGCTAAACTTCCTCGTACGGTGGCGTGTTCCTTTAGTGTCGATAATATCATGAGATTTAATTTCCACCGACGGAGATATTCTTATCTATGGGCAAGTCATGCTCATGCTTAGCCATATTTGAGTAATATGTCGGAAGACGAAAACGGACTAACGTTTGCCGCGCGCACCGATGAATTTCATTGGTTGCGACAAACAAAGGTTTGCATGAAGGATACTCCTATTTCCATTTTCGAACCAATATTTACACTTGAAACGACGGCTGAACATTGTTTATACAATGGCAGATCGTGCGCAACCAAGACGTTGTTTAGGTGGAGTTTGTCTAAGGCTTAAAACTACCGTAGTCATCTTTTCCGCCGTCGGCCCTAATTGTGTTTCTGCTTTAAATTAGCTCAAAGTAAATCATAAATAATTAATCTGTTACTTTACGTCATGTAGTGAACTGAATGCAAAATGGCCATACCCGGCTATTTCTAAACGACTACATTAAATGAACAACGCTGAAAGTTAGCGAACAACGTAGGTAATTCCAAGAAATGGGACATAAATGCATACATCAGACATGTGACTCACAAAAACCATGTCCCTCTCCAAACAAATCTACGTTCTATATAGTCATGAAAACATCCGTAGAAGCATGATACCAAATATATTTGCACAGCGTGGAATCACGCACAATCCATCACAGTAAAAAATGAAGAAAAATCCACGTACTCTCATAGTGATGTAATGTGATCAACACGTTGTTTGGGATTTATGAGATGATAGAATATTGTAGTCACGTACAGGGAACTAACTTATTGAATTAATTCTTTAATCTGAACAATTTTGCATAGTGAAATGTATAATCCACATAAATATTGTAATATGAAGAAACCTGGCAACATATTTTATACACACGAGAAGATCAAGATTTGCGTTGTGAAATCATTCCATATGTGCAAAAGGGCTTATCGAATACCTATCAAATTACTTCGGAAAGGTCACCTCGTTATATGCAGGTGCGAAGACACAATAATCTATTTTTAAATATTTATTATCAATGACTCTAGCGTCAACATTGCCTACCGCAATAATTCTCAAAACACGGACCAGGGATGCCTATTTCACGAATACTGATCCCAACACTAATAACACACCATGAATGTAAATAATGAATCATCCAACGATAACTATTGCACATCTCAAAATATTATACAACACATGGCATGAAACACGAAGTTTAATTCGCACACATATAAACCCTATTTCACTGTATTCAGTAATGAAGATTCTATCTGATGCACAGATATTAATTATTATAATAATTTCATTCCATAAAGTCTTCGCCTATCAGGCATATGATATTTAATTTTACGACGAGCGTCAAATTCAAACACCACAAGGCAACCAGGTTTTATGAATTACACTTACCGTAAATATTGTTTGAAGAACGAGATATTTCTCCAGAGAACCTGCACAGGACTTGGTTGCAAAAGTAATTACCCACTACGTGAGGTGCCTATTCTAATTCCAAAGAAAAGAAGTTATTTTCTTATGGAGTTACTAACTGTAAAATATTTCCTACGTGTCACAGTTTACCTTCAAAGCAAGGAACACTACAATAATATTAATTTGAATCAAACACAGATCGCACGTAAACACAAACATCGGCCAGTAAACAGCATGCACAATCTTGAAACACCACAATAGTGGATACACAGTTTAAAATGTATTTCTTATCAATTATTTATTTCTCATATGGCAAGTATACAAAAGAAAATACAGTATACAATATACACAAAGACAAGAATGGTGTGCTAAACAACACGTTCAGATTTCTGGCTCCGTCGTCAAGTGGTGAAATGATAACATGTAATTGTTGCACTACTTGATAGTTGTGGAGACGTGTTACTGAGTTATGTGTTAATGGGAATACATTCCTTTCGATGTGCAATTGGCACATACGAAGTTCTAAGTGTGGATGGAAGGTGGTGGGAGAAAAAGCACTTTCCAGGTCTCAAAACCATTCCTGCACCAGTTAGGCATTTGCACCATTCTATGGTGTCTTGGAAAATGGTGTGCGCACATCCCGGAAAGTTGGAAACAACGGTTGGTCTGACGTGTCAGTGGTGTTTAGCAAGCAGCCTCACGACGGGAGTGATTCCCATGGGGCGGTATTTCTTGTCAGCCAGTGGAGGACGTAGTTGTCTGCAGTTGATTGTCACATAGACTGAGCAACATCGAAATATAATCATTTCATCACCTGACGAGAGATATTAGGCAATGAAATGCCCTGTGGAATACGACGTTTAATACAAAATGCGACTGCTAACAGTTTCAACTATCCATAAAGAACATATATGTGTTCCGTATGGACAGGGAACATTACGAGAAAATGTATTTTCAAGTTAATTGGTTGGTATACATCACGAACATGATGTAGATTTTATAATTATTACTGAATACATTGTATTTTGTTTTGGAAAAGAAAGTTAAAAAGTGGAACTTGATCATTTATTATATTCTACCATTATTCAGGATTAAATTCAACAGTTCAATAACATTAAAATCTCTTCAGTTTTGTTATATATACTGCTCTAAGTGGACAAATCCTTTTTATTCGATTTGCAAAATGCAATTTTCCTGCATAATTCATCAACTGTTGTAATTCAACCATCCTAAGAACGATTCAATCAGGCAAATAGCACCAAAGGGCATTCTGAATTGTCTACCTACCTGCCTACAGTGCCGTATTATAAGAAGAAATACGAGCTGGACGATGTAAAATTGACGGGTCTCACGATCCGTGCGAGAGGGACAGTCCCTAAGAAGACGATAGAGCTGATGAAGACCTTCAACATCAGGTCCAAGGATTTCATCGACTGGGGACTAAACGCGCTCAGGGGTTCTCTTTTGATACTCAGGCACCACTTGTATTCGCCAGACTGAGGCATAAATTATTTGAATTGTTTTATTTGTGAATGAAATGTATTTGGTGTATTTTTTGTCTTAGGCAGCCTCCGAGTGAGGAACATTATGAAAGTAAACTTGCTCAAAGTTTGACGATACATTTGCATATGGCTTGTCAAATAGGATGGCTGTATAATTTATTCATACATTCTAATCGACCGTTATCGAGAGTAATACTAACAGTTACATAATAACAAAGAACGTCCAATAATTTGTACATGTTACTTCAGATTGACCACTTCGTTATTTCATGACTTGTGAAACATGAGCTTCATATGTTTTATCGTTTTTGAAACCACGTTTAAAAACCTCAATGAACGCCAGTAGATTGCTTATTTCCAAATTATTCTTATCTACAGCTGAAGTTGGTCACATAGACCGACAAATGAACTACATTTACATGACTCATCCTTCCTAATTACAGTTAAATCAGTATTGTAATGTATTCAATTTTAATTTCTTTGTCGTTATTCTATTATTGTGGTTAGGCAGGAAATGATAGATCACTTATTTTATGTTGTCTAATATATCACATACTTCCTGTAAAGTAAGAGAGCACAATAAACTAGTAATTAGTTTTGGCTACTGTTAGTACGTAATTTATGTTAATAATGTGATCGCAGGTTAAGTGTAAAAGTGGGACACGTGTCCCTAACATTGCCAGTTAAAATAAAGTATCTATCTACAGTTGATTCTAACTATTCATATAGTTATATGAGTGACTCTACTGAATAGTTTACAATCTTATAGCAATTCTTGGTTATAGATGCGAACATTAAATTGCACTATTCATAATACCTGGGCGTGATAAAGAAACAAAGGAATTTCTTACAATATATACATTACAAAATCAGAGGAAAATATCCGTCTTAATACCGTTTTAAAGGTACAAACGATATGTACATAGGAATGCATTACATAAAAATGACTATTCTAAATCTTCTCGACAAATTCTTCTCCGCATCTGACAGCGTTGGCAGAGATATTTCAGCAGGTAAATTAGAAAAGATGATTTCCCAGTAATGTATTATGCTGGGTACGTTCTTATATCAGCGGGCGTCAAATGTCTGTGTCCGTGGGAGATAACATGTCTAGATAGTGAAACACTCATATAACATTCGTAAGACATAAACCGTCAACATCTCCTTCATACTGAACAAAAGATTTTAATTGACACTTCAAGGCAACGAAATTTGCTGAAGGAATCAGAAAAATGGTCTCCCACAGGATAGCGCTCATGCACCAATTCTCTTCAACATGTACACTAATGATCAACGCATTGGAAGGAATGCGAGGAATTTCCTACTTGCTGACGATCTTGGTGTTGCAATATCATTTTGGGAAGTAGAATACAGGCTGCAGAACTTCCTTGTATTACAGCTACCTTAATTCGACTTCTAGAAAAAATAGAGGTTTCACTCTTCTTTCTTGTAGTCGTGCTACTATTCACAAACTTGATATCACTTGAGAAGGAAGGCAGCTTGACTTCACTCCTGTTGTCAAATACCTTGGCATTCAGTTCGATCGCTCTCTACTTTTAGAGCACATCGTCATCATATCGGCATGCAGGGCAGAGCCAGGAATAACCTACTGCTGATGTTAACGGGGTCAAAATGGGAGCAAATTCAGAACGTGTACAAACTACGGCTCTGACACTTTCTTTCTCTACAGATGAGTATGCTTGTGCTGTGAGGGTCACGTCTGTACAATCCAAGCTAGTGGATGTTGCTTTCAACGACTCATGCCGTGCAGTACCTGGCTGTTTGAGACCAACAAACGTCGAAAAGCTACACCACGCTGGTAGCATAGCTCCACCTTCAATCCAACGGCAAGTATCGTCTGAAAGGAAGGAATTCAAACAAGAGATGGACAACCGTCATCCTCTCCATGATCATGAAGTAGTGAAACAATGTATGAGATCACGGAGAGTTTCATTAACAACACGAGGCCACCACCATCCACAACAAATGTTCGTAGGAGTCAATACTGGTAGCAACAGTCGGCACTATCCCAATGGAATCAGTCAACAGAAGTAACTGTAGCACGTACGTCGCAATGTCGGCTTGTCTGCACGACTCTGAATAGGATAAGAAGTGGAATGCCTGCTACGAAGGCTACACCCAAAATATGGGATTATTCACAGAATACCGACTTCGACTGTGTTCCAGTTCAAGATCTTTAGCATCTATTTCACTGTCCAGAATGCTCTGTGGAACCCCACAGTGAAAACTTAATCACAGCGAGTGTTTAAGCTATTGTGGCTGGTTTACACTGGAGCTCTTTCACCATTTGAGGATACTTGGATACGATCATAATCATCATTTCCTTAACAAGGGCATGTCTGGTTGATGTGTGTTATCTACACGGGGAAAATGTCCTCCTGTATAAAGTAAGCAAAATCATTTAGGTACAATTAAACTGTTAAGCCTGCTTTTGATATAAACTCATAGCAACCATGAAGTCAATGAACCCTATTGTCTCCAGTATTAAATCTATCTGTTTTCACTATGGTTCTTATTCAGGAACACTATTTTATTTACTATGTCCCCCTGCAATCTGCTCCGCTTTTTAGTGATCAATTGCCCTGTTTTGGAAAAAATTCGTTCAGATGGAACGGATGTTGCCGGAACGCAAAGGTACTTCCTGGCGAGGTGAGCTAATGTAGGATACCTACTCTCATTGCTCTTCCAGTAATCCATAGGATCCTTGGAGCGTTCTACGAAGGCTTCACCAAGGTATCTCTGAACTTCCACTATGGCATCTGCCTTTGCATTGTGCCGTTCGTTTGCAGAACGGACTTCTCGATCGAAGGACTCCCAAATATCTCCTTCTTCGAGCGGGGAGACGCTGGTGGATGGCATACTGTGGCAGTGTGTGGAAGTTTGCTCCAGAACGTGCGTACATTCTGCTGTCAGCTGGTTTTCGGCGGTTTTTGCGTTGCTGCTGTTTATGAATGCCAGTCGTTTAAATCGGGGGTCCAGAAGTGCTGCAACGGTGAACTGACGGTTGGTTTCTGCCATTCCTAATCTTTTACGGAGATTTTCAATAAGGTCCTGTTGCAGTTTCTGTACTGACTCTGTTTGCCACGTGCCTTGTGAAAGCAGGCGTTGCAACTGTCTATTTATAACAAGCACTTTAGAAACCGTTGTATGCTTCTCGGACGACAAATCAGTGGTGATAGCTTCAAAGGGTTTTAGCAGTGCGATTGTTTCTTCAACGACAGCCCATTCATCTTGTGTCAACTGGTCCATTGCCACACCCAAAGCACTAAGGCTTGCTGCGACACAGGCCTTTTGTTTCTGTAGTCTTAGTAGCATGTGGAAGGTACTGTTCCATCTTGTTTCTACCTCTTGGATAAGCTTTTCTTCCGGTTTTTTGAGGAGTCGCTGTGTTTCAGCAAGCTTTTCCTTCGCAGTCGAGCTTGTTTTGAAGTAGCCCACAATTCTCCTTGCTTTCTCACGAACTGTGGGCATTATGAGGTTTGACTCCAGTGATTTCTTAACAACCAGGTTGAGTGTATGGGCAAGGCAAGGCAAGTGACTCACACCTGCACCTCCATTGCTAATTAATGGGATGGCAGCGGTCATGTTAGCTGCATTGTCAGTTACAATGGATTTAACCTTCCCCTGAAGTCCCCATTCGTTAATGGCGTTGTCCAGCGCTTCACTTATATTTTGCGCTGTGTGAGCCTGAGGAAAGCGAAATGTTTGCAGCGACGTTGTCTGTAAGGTCCAGGCATTAGTGACGTAATGGCAGGTTATCGCCATGTACGATTCGCAATTCAGTGACGTCCACATATCTGAAGTAAGTGATACATGTTTACTTTGTGACAATTCCTCTCGTATACGTACTGTTTCCTGCTGGTACTTCTCATGAATCAATTCCCTCAATTTCTTCCTGCTCGGGATAGAGTACTTGGGATCAAGCAATGATACAAAGGCTCTGAACCCTGGATCCTCCACTATGGATAGCGGTTGATAATCGGTGGTGACCATTGTGACCAGGGCTGCATTGAGGTCAATCTGGCGTCGGTTGTTTTCTGAAAAAAGTGTACAAGAGAAACAATTAGAGTATGTACTACGTTGGCAAAGGGAATACAAATAAAAGAAATACCGTATTCTTTGTAATGTGCAAAGTGATCTGTTGTTGTCATCTAATGTTAACGTCAAGTATGAATTTTTAAGAAGCGTTTCAATGCAAAATTCCATTAATCAAGTGGATGTCATCATCATCATCAGGCAACGGATTCTCGGCATGGTCGCCCACATGATAGTTTGTAGGGGAGGGGCTAGACCTGGGTGTTTGTAGTATTTTTACTATTTTGGAAGATGAATGGCGACTTGTATTCCACGGTAGAATATCACACACGGTGTCCCCTACCACTTCTACATAACACCGAGTTTTAAATCATTTTCTTGAAAGAAAACCACCTGATTAAATTAGAATTTTTCCTTTTCCTGAGAGCTAGCGGGGTGGGGTTGCGTCCCCACCTTACCCCCGGGCATGGGCGCCCATGACTCTCGGTGATTACAGGATAGGTAATGGCTCATCTGAAGTAATCAGACAAGTTCTACTAAAGTGATAGCACATACCTGGATATTTTATGTCGTCCTGCATGACAATCACAGGTTCCGTTATGTTGGAACTACTCCCCGCAGATGAGGTAGAAGAGTCGACATCATGTGATTTTAAATGACGAATCATGCCTGTTGTATTCTTTGTCGTAAATGCTATACATTTGTCGCAAATAATGCATCGTACTTTATTTGGTGGTTCTTCACAGAAATATTCCCAAGTCCACGATCGCCTGGAAGTCATCTGGAAATGTGCATAGTTTAGTGCTAACATAAATGTATATTCCTCAAGCACAAATTACGTGTGCGTGTATGAAAAGGGACGATTATGTTATTACACCAATGAAGATCTTTCCTTATATTAATACCTAGGTATTTTCAATGATCCCCAAAGGGAACTTTCACCCAATCAACGCAGTAATTAAGACTGAGAGGACTTTTACGATTTGTGAAACTCACAACCTGACTTTTAACCCCATTTATCATCATACCATTGCCTGCTGTCCATCTCACAACATTTTCAAGGTCACGTTGCAGTTGCTCACAATCTTGTAACTTATTTATTACTCTGAACAGAATAACATCATCCGCAAAAAGCCTTATTCTGATTCCACTTCTTTACACATATCATTGATAAATATAAGAAAACATAAAGGTCCAATAACACTGCCTTGAGGAATTCCCCTCTTAATTATTACAGATTATTACAGATAAAGCTTCGCCTACCGTAATTCTCTGAGTTCTATTTTCTAGAACCAGAGCCACCTATTCAGTCACTGCTTTGTCACGTCCTATTGCACTCAGTTTTGCCAGTAGTCTCCCATGATCCACCCTATCAAATGCTTTAGACATGTCAGTCGCGATACAGTCCATTTGACCGCCTGAATCCAAGATATCTGCTATATCTTGCTGGAATCCTACAAGTTGAGCTTCAGTGGAATAACCTTTCCTAAAACCGAACTGCCTTCTATCGAACCAGTTATTAATTTCACAAACATGTCTAATATAATCAGACAGAATACCTTCCCAAAGCTTACATACAATGCATGTCAAACTTAAGGCCGGTCTCCACTGATTAACATTTAACACCAACATGTTAAATTTTACATGTTACAATTGACATGTATATTGTGATTGTGTCTTCCAATTGATTTTGCATGTTAACTCAGAATGTTGAGGTTAACACTTTTAACACGTTGGCGTGTTTTCCGCTCCAAGTGGAAAACATGTCAAGTCAATTCGTTGTTCGTGAGATGTTGGCACAGCTTCGGCAACTTCCTTTCCGTTTCCATATCAACAGATAGCCAAACGATGCAAACGACGTGCTTCTCGTGAGGTAGGATTATAGTTACAACACTCCGCAACACTCATTCTCTTTGTTATAAGGTACAAATACAGTACTGGTACCGAAACGCGCACGTGTGTCGTTCTCTGTGCTCTAAAGACCGGTCTCCACTGATTAACATTTAACAACAACATGTTAAATGTTAAAAGTGTTAAATGTTAACTGGTGACACCATCAACATGTTAAATGTTAAATGTTGAATACTGTTTCATTTAACATTGTGTCCACACTTAATAAACATGTTAAACTTGACTTTCTTTGTTTACATATAGGTAGTTCATCATATCAATTTGTGGTAATACATTTAGGTGGTGTCTGGTATTTTCAGACAAGGACAATGGACTCAGATGAAGAGGATTTTGCCTTTGTTATTGCCACTGTTGCTTCTTGTTATGATTTAGAAATGCAGTTCTATTAGACCCATTTCTTCCCGTCATCCTGCTCATTGCTTCAAAAGCAAACCATTTTGAAGTATAAATTTTGTCCGCTCCCGCCCCGACTTTTCTGATTTATTTTTTATTTTTTGCAATACTCGGCTGTACTGGTAGCGGAGGAACGCTAGGTTTTTTCGATGCACTCGCGGGAACAATTATAGATAATTTAGAATTCCTGGAAAATGTCGGCTTACTTCGCTTTATCACTGGATTCCTATGATGAGACATCCCACAAACAAGGCCTTTCTATTATATCATTAATTAAGTCCAAAGTAATCTTTCTCTACTCCATTTCTGACTATAAATTTTAGTATAGTGCAGAGAGAACGACACACGTGCGCGTATCGGTACCAGTACTGTATTTGTAGCTTATAACAAAGAGAATGAGTGTTGCGGAGTGTTGTAACTATAATCCTACTTCACGAGAAGCACGTCGTTTGCATCGTTTGGCTATCTGTTGACATGGAAACGGAAAGGAAGTTGCCGAAGCTGTGCCAGCATCTCCCGAACAACGAATTGACTTGACATGTTTTCCACTTGGAGCGGAAAACACGCCAACATGTTAAAAGTGTTAACCTCAACATTCTGAGTTAACATGCAAAGTCAATTGGAAGACACAATCACAATATACATGTAAATTGTAACATGTTAAATTTAACATGTTGGTGTTAAATGCTAATCAGTGGAGACCGGCCTTAAGTTCTACTAAAATGTATAGTCAGAAATGGAGTGGAGCAAGCTTACTTTGGGCTTAATTAATGATATAATAGAAAGGCCTTATTTATGGGATGTCTCATAAAAGGAATGCAGGGATAAAGCGAAGAAAGCCGACATTTTACAGGAATTCTAAATTATCCTTAATTGTTCCCGCGAGTGCATTGATAAAAAACCCAGCGTCCCTCCGCTCCCAGTACAGTCGAGTATTGGAACAAAAAATCATAAGTTGGGTGCGGGAGCGGACGAAGTTTATACTTCAAACTGGTTTGCTTTTGAAGCAATGAGAAGGATGAGGGGAGGAAATGTGTCTAATAAAACTGCATTTCTAAGTCATAACAAGAAGCAACAAGGGCGAAATCCTCTTTATCTGAGTCCATTGTCCTTATTTGAAAATACTAGACACCACCTAAATGTATAACCACAAATTGTTATGATGAACTATTTAGGGCCTATATATAAACAAAGAAAGTCAACTTTAACATGTTTATTAAGTGTGGACACAATGTTAAATGAAACAGTATTCAACATTTAACATTTCTCATGTTGATGGTGGCACCAGTTAACATTTAACACTCTTAACATTAAACATGTTGTTGTTAAATGTTAATCAGTGGAGACCGGCCTTTACTGGCCTGTAATTTTCAGCTTTATGTCCATCATCCTTTCCTTTATACACAGGGGCTACTATAGCAACTCTCCATTCATCTGGTATAGCTCCTTCATGCAAATAATAATCAAATAAGTACTTCAGATATGGTACTACATCCCAACCCATTGTCTTTATTATATCCCCAGACATCTTATCAATTCCAGCTGCTTTTCTAGTTTTCAACTTTTGTATCTTATTGTAAATGTCATTGTTAACATATGCAAATTTCAATCCTTCTTTAGCCTTAGTCTCCTCCTCTATGTGGACATTATCCTTGTAACCAACAATCTTTACATACTGCTGACTGAATACTTCTGCCTTTTGAAGATACTCACATACACACTCCCCTTGTTCGTTAATTATTCCTGGAATGCCCTTCTTGGAACCGGTTTCTGCCTTAAAATACCTATACATACCCTTCCATTTTTCACTATAATTTGTATGACTGCCAATTATGCTTGCCATGGTGTTATCCTTAACTGCCTTCTTCGCTAGAATCAATTTTCCAGTAAGATCCTTCCATTTTTCCTTACTCCCACAGCCATTTCTAACTCTATTTCTTTCCAGTCTGCACCTCCTTCTTAATCTCTTTATTTCTCTATTATAATAAGGTGGGCATTTACCATTTCTTACCACCCTTAAAGGTACAAACCTCTTTTTGCCATGAGACGCATCTCGCCTATGGGCATCAAATAGACCTGCACTAGGCGAGCCGAATATGTCCTCGGGCACTCCCGTCACAAGAAGCCATACGACAGATAACATTTGATTAGAGTCGGTACAGCCCTCCTACTACCGAAGCACCAGGAAATACTCAAAATATTTTAGAAGTACATTCTAAATCACCTACCATGTAATCAGGTATATCATGTTCGCGGCAGAAATAACCAAATCGCTAATAGAATGAACTGTAACTTTATTGAACATACGAAAATACCAAGCGATAATAAAATCTCCTCTGCCTGAACACATACAATATAAACCAATCATACTGTAAACAAAACTCGAGTTACCTCGTGGCCATTTTACCGGATATCGATACATACCTTGTCATGGAAAAGATCTGTCCGTTACCATACCTATTTATATAAAAGTATCGAGTCCAGTAGGGGAGTTAGTTAACCCGAGAACTCGTCCCTTTCCAGATACATGCACACATATATCAGTATCGTTATGACATTAGATTTTCCATTATGTTCAGATGATTCCATGTGTCGTAAAAGAAATACCATACATTAAGTCTAAAAATTACGTCACACTGGACAGTACTACTTCAGAGCAGGGTTTGAATACTGTCTTCCGTATGAAATCATTGAGGGATTATTAAAATGAAGCATTGATATATTACACATTAACACTGTTGGACGGGCTATTTGTATTAGTGATGGGCCTATCGAATGAAAACCACCGAATTATTCGATAGTCGTCAGCTAGCCTTGCAAACAACCTGCTTGTTTCCGTTTGCATTCGGTCAAGGATTATTCGTATCTCAAATTCCAATTGTTTATACTTGGCGCTGAAATCGTCATCCTCTTTCGCATTGGAGTAGTCAGAGTTGATAGTAGACTCTATACTAGTATTCGGGAGATAGTAGGTTCGAACCCCACTGTCGGCAGCCCTGAAAATGGTTTTCCGTGGTTTTGCATTTTCACACCAGGCAAATGCTGGGGCTGTGCCTTAATTAAGGCCACGGCCGCTTCCTTCCAACTCCTAGCCCTTTCCTGTCCCATCGTCGCCATAAGACCTATCTGTGTCGGTGCGACGTAAAGCAACTAGCAAAAAAAAAAAAAGACTCTATACTCTTTGACATGAAGCCCTTGACTGGCGCGAACTGTGATGTAAACAGAAACCATGACGAATTCGTCATGCATAAACTAATAAAGCGAATACTATGTTGGGATTTATGGTATTTCCCCCTACCAGACTCTGACTCAAATTTGTACAATGTTCAATTAAATTGCATTACTGTGCACTTTATGAGCAGATGTTATATTGTTTTTACAAATACTTGTCCTGCACTAACCACTGAACCTCTACGGATAATGATTGCACATTAATCTTAATTGAATGGAATGATTCGTAAATATTAATATATGCAGTATTACTTGGTCGTAGGAAAATATGTTATCTTTCCATTCAGGTCACTTTGCTGTATTCACATTACTTTAACATGGTGTGTAATTTCAATACGGTGTATACCTAACTTTTCTTATCTTATGAACAGACGATCCTGCACTCATTAACTTGTGGTTAGGAACACAAAAATGCATTTCGTTTCACTTGAAACACAAGGACGACGATTACTTCAATGGGGAATTTTTATCGCATTTCATAGACCAACGTATTTCAGTTTCCAATTTCACTCAAACATTGTGTAACGATTGTTACTAGTCTCTATATTTCCGCTTATGTCACTCCCAACAAAACACACATGCTATACAAATCGGTAGTGTAATACAACAATCCACATTTTCATATTCGATCTGTGTAGTTACTTGCAAATGACTTATTACTAGTTTACTAACAGTCGAGCACCGCAGTTCAAAACGTATTTTACTACTTTCTAACCAATTTCAAACCGAATGTTTCATTTTGTAGTCACGCTTCACAATCGGCCGTTTTCCGATAGTTTAAAACATTCGATATTCCCATCACTAGGGCCTAATTCGTATTGGACAACAATGTGATTGATCATTGTCATGTGGCCCTTCAGAAGACACTTGCTGTTATATGAAAAAAATGAACAATAACCTTTGGGATTGCACAGAACGCAGTCACTTCAAACCACAAGTAAAATGCACGAAGTATGTACGTTGACTGCACATAGATTATCAACAAGTGGGCGTAACGTTGATGTCATTATAGTTGATCAACAGACAAACCATACCGCATGCGCATGACGATCCCGAATCAAAGCTCGAGATAGGTTTACGAGGCATGGATTGCATCGGTTTGCTCGAAGTGCATCGAGAGCTCTCGATACGCTTCCCAGCACTGCCTCGAGACAAGGATCTCATGCGCGTGACGTCACGTTACTACATCGAGACAGCATTATGAGGCACGTACCGCATTGGTTGCTCACAATGCTTCGAGAGCTTTGCATCACGCAACCCATCACTAGTTGAGCATCGTGTGTGTGCCGTGGAAGACCAGTTTGACACAGTGCGTGTTTAGTGCGTTGGTTCTGAACTGCGAACAGGAACATGGACAACCAAAAGATCAATGTACAGTTCTGTTTTAAGCTTGGCAAGACACCGCAAGAAACGCATGCGATGCTGGTACGTGTTCATGAAGATCAAGAACTGTCCTTGAAGTGTGTATACGAGTAGTTCGCCCGTTTTCGAGGAGGCCGGGAAAGCGTTTCTGACAACCCCCGCAGTGGAAGACCTGCGACCGCCGTCAGTGACGAAAACATTGGGAAGGTGAAGACATTAATCACGAACGATCGGCTATTAACTGTGCGCATGATAGCGGATGAACTTTAGATTAACCGTGAATCCGTACGACAAATCGTTACCCAGAATTTAGTGAAGAGGAAAACGTGTTATCGTCTTGTGCCACATCACTTGATTGACGATCAGAAGCACCCTATATAATATGATTCCTTGTTTACAAATGATTGACGTAGAATAAATATGTTATTACGAATAATTGCCGATGGCGGATAAACTTGATATCAAATGATATCGCGTAAAATGATAGTATATTAAATTAGTCTGACTGGAGAAGCCTGGACGGTTACAGTATCAACACCAACTTTTGTGTTGTTATAGTGGGCTATAATGTATTATTTTCCGTTTCCATTTCGCCTTCGCTGTCATCAAAAGATACGAAAAATAAATAAACACAATGGACGCAAAAAAAGATACCCAGCCCGTCACCGACTTAGACATTCACAGTGGTGCAGTCGCCTGGACGTTGCCTTAACAATACTAGAGGCAACACAGCACCTCCCACACTGACTACCATGGTGACCGGCAGTAGACTGAGAACGAGGAAGCTACTGAGATGTCCAGATCTCCATGGCCATGGCTGACGACGGGACAGGAGGGTGCTAGGAGTGGGAAGGAAGCAGTACAGCCCCGGCATTGGCCTGGTATGAAAATGGAGAACCACGGAGAACCATCTTCAGGCCTGTTGACGGTGGGGTGATAGTGTTCTTAAAATTAGGGTTGTGAAAAATAGTGTGGTCTCTGCGACCCCTACGACTGTAGTTAAGGGCTAGTCCAACAGGGTATTCCATGGATATGTGCCGATTTTCACTTTAGAGACCTGCTCGAGAGCACGAGTAAATTAATGATGATAAGAAGAAGAGTATAGTCTCATCTGTCGCGTGAAGGACTTTTTGTTTTATTCCATATAGGGTATCTGCAAGCAAGCTGGAGTCAGACGGCCACTACCTCAAACGTCTGAGAAAGTCATCCCGGCAAGTGACGTATTTTATTATTATGTATGGGTTTGAAATCTTGTTGTTGGCGTTTTATTCCTTAATTGCAAAACAAATTTACATGGCTTCGACACCACGAATTCCCAATAATTTTTCCCCTCTGGAGCAGCAATTGTGCTCTGCTGAGGCTCCAGCTACATGAAACTAACTCGCGAGGCTCGGCAACCTTAAGACTGTGAATATGCTGAGCATGGGATTTATGAAATTTCGACAAGCCGCTTTTATCTCTTGAATGCGTTTTTGATCATTTTGAAGCCATTTATTGTCCATATCGATGGCTTTCTTTTAAGACTGGTCATGCCACCGAGCCACATATTTACAGTATACGCAGTCTATCAGAATAATTTTCGTTGTGTCAATTTTCTTGTGCTAAAATACGAACGAAAATGTCCGACTCATTGGCTGAATTGCCACCATTGAGGCCTTCAGTTCAGAGTGTCCCGGGTTCGATTCCCGGCCGGGTCGGGGATTTTAATCACATCTGATTAATTCATCTGGCTCGGGGACTGGGCGTTTGTGTTTGTCGTAACACTTTCCTCTTCATATTCAGGCAACGCACTGCATTACCAACCACAACTGAAACGCGCAATAGCGATTACATCCCTTCGAACAGGGTTGGCGTCATGAAGGGCATCTGGTCGTAAAACAGGGCCAAATCCACGAATGTGTGAAAAGCGGTAGAAGAAGAAGAAGAAGAAAAAGAAGAAGAAGAAGAAGGAGAAAGTGTAAAGGAAAATTAACCTTAAATACGTTTTTCATTCGCCAAGCAAACAACATCCCTACATCCATCATTTTCCTTTTTCATATTATCATAGGAAAATGAACACAACGAAAATTATTCTGTTGAACTACATATAAATACGCGGCTGGAAGTCGTGACCAGTCTTAAGGAATATCATTGATAGGAAGAGCTTTGGGGCTTACGAGGTTTTAAAAGAAAGCCATCGGTATGTCGTGATATTTGATAAAAGGAAGACACTTTCGCTTGTCGTCGCACAGAAATTTTCTGAAATGTTCATTATTTGAGTTTGTTTTTGTCATAAAATGTTATACGAGTATAACCCACTAAGATGAATCAAACGATATCTCACACGACTACTATTACACCAAAGTCTAGAGCTACACTAATTGTGACTGGTGGTGATCACTGTTTTATGAGGACGTACAACTCAGAAACCATCCCCTTTTTCCTCTTCTTCTGCGCGAATGGGTCACTTAGGACGACAAGAATCAACATTTGTTGAGCTTTCCTCGTTCCCCAATAGTTCTTCATTTTCATAAATTGTTATAATTTCTGTTCCTCCGACCAAGTACGTCGTGTTGGTTTCTTCTCGTTTTCCTCAAATCACATTATTTGACTATTTTCCTTATTACATTTCTATTCTGCAAATTTGGTGATCCTGACTTAGTAAGGACTTCCACTACTTGCTTATACCATTTTGATCTCGTACGTTTGATTTGCAAATACCTGTGTATTTGATAAGTAAGTCTATTGTTATTCTTTATTTCCAAATGACTAATAAATTGAATTCGTTGCAGTATCAATTTATCAGTAGGTTTAGATATTTTTAAGTATATTTCTGAGTTGAGTTTGGAGTAATGTATTCCATTTTGCATTCTTGGCCGTAAGATTTTTCTCATCATTTTCCTTTCTTTAACCTCTAATTGTTCTTTTACATTTCTATGACGTAAATTGAAGTTTTCTAGAGCATAAACAGCTTCAGGTTTGATCACTGTTAAACAATAACGAATTTTACGGTTCCAGGACAAACATTTTATGTTATAAACAATCCTCTATTAACACTAATCAGAGTGAAAAATGGAAGAGGTCAGACACTTCAAAAAATGAGAGTATCGGCAAATGAAAGGAAAGACCCACGAAGGCTGTGAAAATGAAACATTCCCTAGGTTTCGAAAATCTTCTTCGGGGTCGGAAAATAAACAAGAGTTAATCAAGGGAGGTCCAATATGAAAGATGATGGTGAGGAGTCTGGCACAAGTAGGTAGAAACAATTTCAAGCTCAGTTAACGGAGCCGTGCTCACCAACCCATTCTCCTAAGGTGACAGACCATGGCCCCCTTTTAATCTCCTCTTACGACAGGCAGTGAATACCGCGGATTGTATTCCACACCTCCCGTCCACAGCTCTACGTGGCACAGCGTACCTCAAGATAGCACCAGTTATCTCGCCTGATGACATCATACTGAGTTCGGACTCTTATTACCAAAAACATTGGCCTTTACTCCTTAATGTGAGATACTGATCGCTGTCGTCGTACCTGCTATCTAGAATTTACTTCGATTTTAATACTTCCATGTTCTTGTAACGCTCTCTTGTCGAAGTACGGGTCAGGAACTATACACATATTCTACGTAACAAATATTTCTATGACACTGTTACTGAAAAATCAATTACTTCCCACAGAGCGAGTTGGCCGAGCGTCTGTGAACTTGAATTCGGGAGATGGTGGGATCAAATTCCACCATCGGTAGCCCTGAAGATCGTTTTCCATGGTTTCCAATTTTCAGACAAGGAAAATGCTGGGGCTGTACCTTAATTAACGCCATGGCCGCTCCATTCCCAATCCAAACCCTTTCCCATCTTTCCGTCGTCGAAAATCTTCGATGTGTTGGTGCGACGTCAAACGAGTAGCAAGAAAAAAAAAGGAAAGTAACAAAATAAGTTCCGGTACTTCAACAATTTTCACAATCTTCTCTATCATCAAATCATGATTACTTAAATTATTGAGAGATCCGAGATATTTTTTTAATATTCCTTGAAATTAAGTGGGAAATATGTCGTACTATCTGGAATAGAATAGACCCGCGAATTTCACAATATATTCCTCAAAATTTACAAAATCGGAATGAGAACATTTGAAATCATACTCGTCAGTTTTATATTGGATTCTTGTATTGTTTTGTACATACAATAATTCAATCGGTCAGTTAACCCTCTAATACTCATAATTACAATATATTATAGGCCTAAAATATTTGCCGTATTACTTTTTGGTCATTTTATTGTTTTTACATTTTCCAAACCATTCTATTTCAATGTGATGTATTTTTAATAATAAGAATAAGTGACACTAGGATTAACTCACTTAAAGGTAACATTCAATTATGACTTCCTAGCCAGCAAAATTAAAATTACCTTTAAGGTAATTAATTTGAATATTGAATATATGATACTTTCCTTCGTTGAGGTAGAACAAAGAAATTTAAAGTAATATAATGAAAGGAGCTTGAAATATAGACCAGGTGAGGAAATGTTATCTTAGAGGCTTAATCACGGAAGACGATAGAAATACACATGAATCAGAGGAAATAACTTGTAAAGGAAGTCTGCAACCACAAATATAACATACTAAAATGAAGAGGTTTTCAAATCGAAACTAGATTTTAAAACGTTTGTTAGGTGTACGTTGTTACACGTCAGCGGGAGTTGAGTAAAAGGCAAAAGGGGAAACGGGGCAGCTGGGACTCCAGAAATGTGGATATGGAGGAAAATGACCAAAACCTGTTGACAGAGAAGAAAACCGATATGCAAGTTTTAACGAAGTGAAGGAAAGGGTAGGTATCTCGGAAGAAATAGAGAAGATAACATTTAAATTCATGAGTCACATATTAATAAACATCAAATTTTGGAAGAGATAACAGAAGGAGTGAATCCGAGGTTGAAAGGAAAAGAAGACGAAGAAGGATGAAGTAAACACAAAGATGGGTTTCGTGGGGGAAAATTGAAGGGACCGAATAGGTTATAAGGAAAAAGTGGTTGCTACAGCAAGGCATAGCTTGAAATGGTTGTTGCTTTCTGTTGATGATGATGATGATGATGATGATGATGATGATGATGATGATGATAATGAAGGTGATGAAAATTATGAAACTAATAGAAACTTAGAACATGAATATAAGTAGTAAAGTTTTACAGTTCAATTATCCGTATTGAATCTTTATAATTATATTAAAATTTAAGAAATAATTTGTTTGTGGTCTATAGATGTAGGCTACATAACATTTTACAGGAAATATTGATTGATGTCAGTAAAATTGTTAGATTTATCCAAGGGTGAAGTTAGAAATTAATTTGCACACGAGGATGTTTAAAATATTGTGGCAGATAGTTCTTAATTTGGTCTTCTGAAAAGTTCTGATAATTTGTGTATAAAATACATATTACAGGGCATTTTCGGTTAATATGTTCCAATTTATTCAGCTTAACATTAACAAGTAATTTTCTCGAGAAATCTCCCCATTCAATTAGAATTTAAAACTTGCATTAGTGAACGCGGTTTATTTATTTAACAAGCTAAAGGCGGAAGTATCAGAAGCAGTGCGTTTGAGATGTAGCAGACATCTCAAGTACCATGACGAAGAGTTGCCATTAGCTCCCAGGAAGGCTAAAAGCAAACGCGGTAAGAATTGATGTCAGCGAACATTTTGGCAGACATTTCAGAATCCACTTCCTGCGATACAACCGTTCAGTTATTGATGCCTTTCCATTTGAAGCACTCCATCCACAAGTATGGTCTGTAAAACATTAGTTATACACATGGAATACTTGTATGTCATAAATGAAGCAGTCAAAATGTACATGGAATGGCATAAGAAGTTATATTACTAAGCGAAAATCTTTCTGTACTTATCGATCTGTCACAATTGAAGGAACACGTAACAAAATATTAATGTACTACACATCCGTCATTATAAAATTAAAATCCTGGCTTTTGTCATACTGTTTCATTAAATGACTTCTTATACTTCCATGACTTAATATAAACCCACTTCCTTCGTTCATATTGTCGAAAGGGCCAATTTACCAGCTCCATTAAATGCCAGAAATATCTAAGAAAAACTGTGATTTAAATTTATTTTCGCACTCGGTAAACACTGTGAGATAAAGCAGAATTTATTCCTGGATAATATTAAGTTGAAGAAATTAGAACACCTTAACCTCCAATGCCATGTAATATGTATTTTACACACAAATTATCAGAAATTTCCACAAGAGCAAATCAGGAGATACCTGACACAATATTTTAAGCAGCCTCGTGTGGAAATTAATTTCTAAAACCACTCTTAGATAAACCTAACAATTTTATTGTCATCATCTAATATTTCATGTAAAACGTTACTGCAATGGAACACAAACAACTTATTCCGGAAAATTTAAAATTATTATAAAGATTCAATGCAGATAATTGAACTATAAAACTGTGCTACTTATATTCATGTTCTACGTTTTAATTAGTTTATCGTTATCATCATCATCATAATAATAAACAACAACAACAACTTAAATCTATGCTTTGTTGCAGCAACCATTTTTTTCCTTATTATCCATCCGCTTTCTTCAGTTCTCACTCACAAAGTATTACTGTAAGCTATTTGTTGAGCGAAAACGAAATCAGTACACAGACAGGAACAATCTAATGGCACAACAGCTCTGGAGAACTTCGTACTGTCAAAACGACTGCTGTCCATCCAGAAAGCTATGACCACATCCTGAGCTGTATTCATTGGCTTTTTTGATAATGTCCGCTGTGTCTCGTATCAGTCAAATCCCCCGTCGATCTTGCGAATTAAAATCTCAGGAATGATAGTGAATCGAAACAACTTTGTAAGAGAAGGGCATGCTTCCCCTGCGTCACGGGGCTGGTATTCTAGAGCAATAATCAAACTTTTCTCTATGTGTGCCCCCTTAGCCTCCAATATTTGTGAAATACCCATATAACAATTCTGGACGTCAGACGTAAACTATCGTGACATTTCACTAACTTTACAGGGGAGCAGAAACAAGCTGATGAGGCACATTCGTCAGTTCTGAACATGGTAAACTATCGAAAGAGCCAAGACGACAATAACTGAAGAGGGCAGCATAAGGCTGAACAGTTATATGATAGATAGGTAGATACATAGATAGATAGATAGATAGATAGATAGATAGATAGATAGATAGATAGATAGATAGATAGATTTATTTTAGCTGGCAGAGTTAGGGTCACGTGCCCCTGTCTTACACATAACCATTGAATACATAAATAACATAAAATACAAATAATAAAACATAAAAAAGACTGAAACACTGAATTCCTGTGCTACTATGATATCTTACTGTGCATACAATATCTATAATAATTTATGCAAAAATAGTAAATTGAAGTGTCTGTTTATAATGACAAAATAGCAGCATTTTAGTAAGTGCATATGAGAGTATATGCGGTACTTATAACTAACAACCAATTTTTACAATATTTTTACTGTCTGTGCGCCTGTCTGTTTGTTTGTTCCGGCCAATCTCCAAAACGGTTGGACCGATTTTGATGTGACTTTAATTGGCAGATAGCTAATGGTATAAGGAGTAAGGCTACTTTTAAATTTTCAACACAATTAGAGGGGTGAGGGCGACAGGGGAAGAGGTAAAAATAATAGGAGAAGTTTCGGATTTGGCGTACAGAGACAAAAAAGTTCATTTTAAACCCTGGATGCAAAGAACAAAACTCGGTAAGCCCTACGGGCCAAAACCCATGTTTTAAGGGCCTAAAACGAACCGTTAAGGAGATATTATCACCATACTACCCCTGCTATAGGAATCCGATAAAGAAACGACCTGCCCTGCCCATGGCAACGTCAGCTCAAGGATTCTACAGCAGCGAGATTTGCCACCCAAAATTGGTACACGTATTAATTACTGTCTCTAAATATTTTGCTATAAACGCTTCTCGGCCTCTTGGCTAAGATCAAAGTGTAGACTCACTGTAAGAGATAAATTGTAGTGGAGTTTCGCTATCTTAACATAGTTTCTCGTGTGCTTTGTGGAGTTAGTGGGTATCAGGGAGTATTTGTGCATTTATTTCGTGTGGTAATTGTGTGAACGTGTTATCTTAAGAGTCTACAGCTTATTTTAATTGATTTGAGGACATATTTTGGTTTAATTGCATTGTCCTAAGTTCCTCCATATTGTATTTTGCTACAATTCCTCCGTAGATAACTTACAAAGAGTGTATTTTGGTTTCTAACCTTACCCTAACAACCACCCACTCGCTAAAATTTCTTGGTCTCCATAGATACTGCTAACTAGATATATAACTCCACTCTTCCTTATGGCGTTCTAAGGCAACAGATCTTGCCATACTGCTGGGAGTCATCTTGGTGGTCTGCGAAAATATAATAATAAACTAAAGAAGCAGTGTCCAGTAATGCCGAGCGTTCCCCTTCGCCGCATCGAAGGGTGCCTCCCACCGCTTTCACCTTCTACGACTTTATATCAAAAAGGATGGCTGTCGCGCGGGCTCAGTACGCACGAGCGGGGTGTTTCGGATAGTTGAGTCTCGACGTGTGCCGTATTTGTGTTTGTTCGTATCGAGTAGTTTAGTTATTAGTCATGTCTACAAGAAAATCTAATCTCTCACTAAAAGCACGAGAAAGGCTAAAAGTCAAAAATTGCAACGTGAAAATGAATCTCAACAGGATAGAAAACGTCGTCTTACAATTAGTCGATTGAGGCAATGCATGCCTAGGTCGAATTAAAGTAGTTGTGAGAGGAACGAACGATTACATTTAGATAGAACCCGCCATTCATGGTTAAGTACTCAAGAATCACAGAAGTCTACAAAACAGCGTATAGAAAACGATAGTATTCGACACGCTGTCTCGCGAAGCCTAGAATCAGACGATTCTAGAAAGCAGCGATTAGAGGATGAACGTATTCGACACTATCCGTTGCGAAATCTAGAATCGGACGATTCCAGATAGCAGCGAACAGAAAATGACCATATTCGACACGCTGTCTAACGAAATCTAGAATCGGACGGTTATAGATAACAGCTATTAGAAGATGACCGTATTCGACACTTTGTGTTTCTAGAGAGCAGCGATTGGAAAGTGATCGTCGTCATCACCAAAATCAACGTGAATTTGAAAGCGAAGAACAACATGACATCCGTGTTACTGAACAACGTGATCGATATCATTAGTCACTAGAACAGAGAATCGAGCGCTTAGCACAGCTCCGTAAAAGTGTGAGTACCATTCGTCAGTCAGAAACAAAGTTTGACCGAGAAAGGCGTCTAGTTACTGCCAGACAAAACGACAAGAGCTGTACGGGATATTGAAAGTGAAAAGAAACGGCGACAACGACAGAATAATGACCAAATGCATGACAAGGAAAGCACAAGAGTGAGTTCAATTATGATGCCCATATAAATTATTCTGCAGCATCAGAGATAATTCCTATGAATTTTTGTTGCATTTGCTATGAAGATTTAATGTTGAAAGATGGGTCAAATGGACTTTGTTGTTCTTCTGGGAAAGTGTTCTTGGACTCTATTCAGCAGTCACCTGAGCCACTTTCGTCTTTGTTATGCGGCAAACATGATTAATCTCAACATTTCGTGAATAATATTAGACGTTATAATTCGGCTTTTCAATTGACTTTTTTTGGAGCAAAGGAAGTTCATGAAGGGATTTATATACCCATGTTTAAAATACAGGGGAAGGTGTATAACTTAATAGGTTTCCTTCTTTCAGTACATAATGCGAATCATTTTTTACAAATATATTTCATTAGCCTTTATGTATCAGAAGGGGACGCAAGATTATAATGTTTTCCAAATCTAAACACTTCATTAGTAGAAAGTTTGCAAAGTATGCTTATTGAAATAAACAGTTACATTCGTGATTTCAAAACTGCTCTTGAACCTTTAACACCAAATTCAAACGAAAATGGCTATAAAATAGTTATAAATGCTGATCGGTGAACCTCAGCGGAGCACAGAGGTCGCTAAAACGAATCGACAACAAATGTGTTACTGGTAAAGCAAGATTGTGATAAACGGGATATAGTACTTCGCAGATATGACAATAGATTGAAGAGAATCGCCCAAAACTCACAGATCTCATGATGCCTTACTGTATCCTATAATGTTTGTTTGCGGGGAAGACGGATATAACTTTTCGGTCTGTCAAGTCGACCCAAACGCAGGCCAGCCAAATGTTCAAAAAACGTTTCCGCACTACAATACTATTATTACTGATTAATGATTAGAAAGAATGATTACAATCATTTACATTATTACAAACAATTATTTAATCAATACTTAGTTTACATATACGCTAAAATAAAAACAAAGAGACTCATTTTTATAGGAACTAATAAAAGAAGTTCCGAATTGACAATTATATTCACCTTGAAGACGCAATCAATCATAATGAGAATGTAGAGGACTTTGGCCAGTTAGTTATTCTACCTGCATCGTTTGGGGGAGGACCTGGATATATGCACCAACGCACCCAAGGTGCTTTTTTGTTATGTTAGAAAATACGAAAGTCCCGATATTTTCATAACATTCACGACCAATCCTAAATGGGATGATAATACAGACGAACTTTTTACTGGGCAGTTGGCTTCTGATCAGTATAATCAATATCAATCAATCAATACTGATCTGCATTTAGGGCAGTCGCCCAGGTGGCAGATTCCCTATCTGTTGTTTTTCTAGCCTTTTCCTAAATGATTTCAAAGAAATTGGAAATTTATTGAACGTCTCCCTTGGCGAGTTATTCCAATCCCTAACTCCTCTTCCTATAATGAATATTTGCCCCAGTTTGTCCTCTTGAATTCCAACTTTATTTTCATATTGTGATCTTTCCTACTTTTATAAACGCCACTCAAACTTATTCGTCTACTAATGTCATTCCACGCCATCTCTCCGCTGACAGCTCGGAACATACCACTTAGTCGAGCAGCTCTTCTTCATTCTCTCAATTCTTCTTAACCCAAACTTTGCAACAGTTTTGTTACGCTACTCTTTTGTCGGAAATCACCCAATTCTTTCCAATTCTTGAATCAGGTAATCCTGGTGAGGGTCCCATACACTGGAACCATACTCTAGTTGCGGTCTTACCAGAGACTGATATGCCCTCTCCTTTACATCCTTACTACAACCACTAAGCACCCTCATGTTGTAGCAAGAGTTTTTAAACTTCAAATGAAAAAAAAAGGAGGATAGATCTCCAGTGGAAAGGAAAAATTTACGGTTCCGTCCGCTGTTTTATGTATAGTGTAGAATGGCAGAACCGTGGTTTGCGCCATGCCCACATTTTGATATGGTTAGAATCGAAAATAATACCATAGCAAATTGATTATGTTATTCGAGCGGAATTACCAGACCGACAAGTTGATCCAGAACTATTTGATGTTGTAAAAACCCACATGGTACATGGTCCATGTAGCCCTTACAATCCTCAATCTCCGTGTATGAAGAACGGTATTTGTAGTAAAAGATGTCCTAAATATTTCAGTACAGAAACTGTTAGAGGTGAGGATGGTTATCCATTTTACAGACGTCGTTCACCTAAAAACCGTGGTATAGAACGACAAATCGATCAAAAACTAACACTATTGATATCGATAATCGCTGTATTGCTCCATTTGCCCCGGTACTGTATCACACTTTTAGAGCACACATCAACGTTGAACTTTGTAACAGTGTGAAATCAATAAAATACATTTGCAAGTATGTCAACAAAGGTTCAGACTAGGCAGTATTTGGAGTACAAAATGCTAACGATGAAATGACGTCATATCCAAATGCAAGATATATTAGTACTTCCGAAGCAATCTGGCGCATATTGTCATTTTCAATTCACGAAAGTTTCCCACCAGTAACACATCTGGACATCCTTTTAAAATATCGTCAGATAATTTATTTTAATCCAAACAATGTCCGTGGAGTGGTAGAGAATCTGAGGAATACCACATTAATGACGTTTTTAGATTTGTTCCATACCGACGAAATCGCAGCCTGTTTATTGTATGAAGAAGTAGCAACTTGTTACACATTGAACAAAGGAAATGGCACATTCCAACGGCGACGCCGAGTTACTCCTGTGGAGAGTCATCCCGGCATATCTCACGCATACTCTTGGTAGAATTTATACAACTCATCCTAATAATCGGGATGTTATCATATAAGAATGTTGTCAAGGGACAAACTTCTTTCAATTGTCTCAAAAGCGTGAATGTTATTTTACATGTTGTATATCAAGCAGCATGCTTTATACTTGGTTTACTAGAAGGCGATAACCACTGGTACGACTCGTTAACCGATGCCAGTATAAGCAGCAGCACATCTCAATTGCGAGAGATATTTGCCGTTGTATTGGTATTCTGCAATGTTTATAATCCCTCAGAATTATGCGACAAGTTTAAGGATCATTTCATGGAAGATTATATAAGATACCTCCAAAGATATTACACAGATGAAGACATAAATGCTCATTTACACAACTTTACTAATCGTGCTCTGTTTGCGTTACAAGACATTCTTCTTTCCGTAGTCAGCAATACTCTCCCTCATTGTGGTTTAACATCTCCACAAGTGACCGATGGAATTGTTGATAATTTGAACAGAGAATACACACAAATTTTGATCCAGTTGAACTTCAATATACGATAAATCAGAATGAACTAAGATTAAACAATGAACAAAATCAAGTTTACCGACTCCTCGTTGACAGTGTGAATGCCACTAACGCTGGTGGTGTATATTTTTAGACGCTCCAGGTGGTACTGGCAAGACATTATTGATAAATCTTCTACTGGCCAAAATACGTTCAGGAAAATAAAGATGGCCAAAGCAGTAGCATCTTTGGGAATAGCTGAAACTTTACTTCCTGGGGAAAACAGCTCATTCCATGTTTAAAATACCAATAGAAGCAGAGCGTACGGAAAATTCAGTCTGCAGTTTATCGAAAAAGTTGGTGGAGTAAGATATTTATTCGCTGGAGATTTTAGACAAATATTACCAATTGTCACTACAGGTACGCGAGCGGATGAAATTAACGCCCCTTTAAAAAGTTTTGTACTTTGGAGACATTGTAGAAGCTTTCTTTAAAAGAAATCATGAAAACAAATTCAGCTGATTCAACATTTAGCAAAATTCTCCTTGATGTTGGAGAGGGGAAGTGTCCGGAAGTGAATAATACTCATGATATAGAAATACTTATCGGTGGCGGAAAACGAAACTTCAAAAAATAGTATTTATGATGATGTTCCCAATCTCAATATAAAGGAAGATTCGTGGGTGTGTGAAAGATTAATTTTAGCACCAATGAACGACCATTTAGTGCGCTTAATCAGCGCATTTTAGATAAGCTTCCTGGTGAATCACAAACGCACCTTTCCATCAATACAGTTTGAAATGAGGATGAAGCTGTTAATTATCCAAGATTATCTAAGATAAGGGTTTCCAGTCACCTCCGATGTCCCGCAAGGCAGTACTCTTGGCCCCTTGCTGTTCTCTTTGTTTATGGACGATCTGCCGTCCGAACTCAACGAAACAGCGAATACCCTACTCTTTGCTGACGACTGCAAGATATTTAGGGAGATCAGGAATCCAGAAGATGCAGCTCTGCTACAGTCCTCACTTAATGCCCTCTCGAACTGGTGCCGTACTTGGAAACTTATCCCCAATCCACAAAAATGCAGCCACATGACCATAACACTACGTAAATCTCCTCTACCGACATCATATTACCTACTCGACAAGCCCATCACCGCAGTTACGCAACAGCGTGACCTAGGTGTAATATTCGATACAAAATTACAATTTAAGACCCACATAGAAACATATACAACCAAGGCTATGAAATTACTAGGAATTCTCTATCGCTTCACAGAAATTTCTGACCCCATTGCTTTTCGTCACTTCTTCCTCACGATCGTTCAACCTCTCTTAAACTACTGCTCTCCGATTTGGACAACAGCTTCCCCCTCCAATACTAAGAAGTCAGACAGAGCAGTGTCCTTCTTTGCTGCAATTGTAAGGAACAGAAACCCCAAGCTCAGAAATCTGTCTACGCAGCAGGTATTAATGGCAATTGATCTGTCACCGCTGCACATCAGGCGACAGGTAGCTGACCTTAGTTTCCTCCACGGGATCATAAATGGACATTACCGCTCGGAACATCTTGTCTCACTCTTCTCTCTCCGTGTTCCTTCCCGCTCCACCAGAACCAAAGATCTTCTCCACATTCCCCACACTCAGCACTCAATACTTCAACGATCTTTCCTAATCCGTCTCCCAACACACTTTAACAATATTAACAGGAGACAAGAGCTTGATATGGAATCAAATTAAAGCATATTAGAGAGGGGTGTAAATAGTCTCTTAAAGACAAGTTGATGTGAAGGGATTATACCGTCATCTTGAGCCACGACGACTTGGCTATGAACATGGACATTCTCATGGTTTTCGATTTGGACAGTTATTATTAGTAGACTGTGTACCTGATCTTGTTATATTTTCTTATGTTTGTTATATTTTATTATGAAAGTTTACGTTTGTTAAATAGTCTGTTGACAGTGCAAGTGAAATTTGCTCAGTGTAGCTGTATCTTGTGCTTCGTGAATAAATAAATAAATAAATAAATAAATAAATAAATAAATAAATAAATAAATAAATAAATAAATAAATAAATAAATAAATAAATAAATAAATAAATAAATAAATAAATAAATAAATAAATAAATAAATAAATAAACAGTATGCTAGTGCCTCGTCTACCCCCCTCACATCACACTAGTCCGTAATTTAAACCCACCGAAACTTTGCAATGGTACTAGATTGCGAGTAGTGTCATTTCAAAAAACGTTATAGGACATATAATATCCCGATGTGGAATAGGTGAGACGGATTCCCATCTTACCATCGAATTTTCCCTTTGATTTCAAAAGACTGCAGTTTCTTAACAATATCGGCAAACGTTGAGCAAAGCTGGCATAAATTTAACTAAGGGTTGGTACCCATGGGCAACTATACGTCGCATGTTATCGAGCGAGTGATGTCACTAGCGTTGTAGTTTTAACCCAAAGAAATCGTACACCAAACATTGTATATAAAGAGAGTTTTCAATGAGATTAATACTTAAAGCCAAAAATAAAATCAAAATACTTAAAAAGTTGACAAGGGAGATTTGTAACTCAAAAAGAAAATTCAAAGCGTTCAAATTCGCGGGCAAAGCCGTTAAAAATAAAAGTACTGTATTTCATACAATTTACCTATGTAAAACGATGTGTGTTTAACATATAGTGTTATCTTATTCTTTTAAATAGATAGTTTAAAACCACTAATGGATGAATTAATAAACGCGGGTGAAGCCGCGGGTACATGCTAGCACACAATAGAAATAAACATTGTGCTTCCTAAGTACAATAATACAATACCTACGAAGAAATAAAAATACAATGAATTACAATAATAATAATAGTCCAAGAACCTACTACGCTGTCATAGCAGGAGGGGGGGGGGGGGGTGGTGATACTCCAACGTGGCCCGTCCCAGATGGCGGATAGGGTGGTCCAAACCGGCTTTCCGGCGGACTTGAGCTAAATAAAATAGCTCTCGCGGATCAAACACATATAAGTGGCGGATGACAATCAAAAGACTTAGAACAGCCAGAAATATATTGAGGTAAACTCTAAGGCTCATAACCTTAGTTGTAACATCGAGATCGACAATTCGCGGTCTTCCAATTACTTTCACCTTTTCAGGATGATGGAAATTTCAGCTGACAAGGAAACTGCCCCAGGTCCTAGTGATTGCACTAGATTTTCTCGGTCATCAGATTCTGGGGGACTGAGAACATCATACAGGAATGTATCGGCGCTTCCCAAATCTCTTCGTCAAAAATGCAAGTATTTTCTTGGCACCATCAACATCAATACACTTCTCAAAACTGTCATATTGACGCAATTAAGTAGCTAATTTCCATAAATTACTAAACTGGCAATATATGACTAATACATTAGTTATTTTTGAAAATGTGTCCATAACGTCACCAGTTTATAATAATTGACTACTTTACGCAAAGTAGACAATATTGTACATATATGCACTTGCTTTTAAGTGATTTGAGGATGTTCCTGTAGAACGAAACATGTCATTCTTTGTTTAATAGTTTGTATTATTTTACAAATATATTATAGTGTTATATATTATATTTTAACTGGTGTGTTTGACGGAATAAAAAAACTTTTAAATTACATCACTAACCACGCTGTCAAAGTTGATGCAAGGAATAATGTCCGTTCCAAAATCCATGGTACTCCCTAGGTAATCTCTGACGTTTGTTTGCTTGCGTTTAAATGGTATCAGTCTTGCCTGTTCTGCTTCAGAATATTTTGTTCCTCTGTGATTGGAGTGTGCAAGGTTGAATGTGCTGTATCATTGCTACCGTGAAGTCGAATCCATACCACTGGTAACCTATACTCAGCCATATCCCTCACCATCACACCTAAAGAGGAAGCAAGAACAGCTACGGGAAGCAAAGAATATCTGGACAACACCCCCTCTTCACCTTCACCAGGAACGTTGTCACTCGCCACATCAGGGGCTTATATCCCGGAGACCAGTCTGTATCACTGCTGGCAGACTCTTGGAGGAGCGCCTTGGTATTGCTGAATCCCGAAAGGAAGAGTGATCAAAATTTCTTTTTAAGAATGCTGGGGATTGATGGACTCTGTAATATACGCTTGAGATGAGGAACAGTATATTAGTGAGCATATTATTTAGCGAAGCCCTCTGTATTGCCGTTCTGGAAGCACTAATACAATTAGAACTTTACTCCTGATGATGTAAACTGGCTTCAAAAATTAAAAGTTAATTTTTAGCCTTATTTTTTTCTGTATTCACTCTCTATTATTGTAATTTTACTATACTATTAAATAAATAAATTATCTGCAGACTTTTCGCAACATTCTCTTGACGTGGGTGAGAGCATAATATTGCTTCCACTGAAGACTCTGGTGAAGACTCTATGGAAGCTGCCCAGGAATGTGTACTGCTGAGTAATAACATTTAGGATAAAACCAGTTCTTCTGGACGCTGTGGAAAGCGTTATTCATTAAGGCCGATCGTACTGTAATAGCAACTTCTGGTTCAATGAATAGTGTTTATCCTTTGTGGACATTATTTGAGGATCTAGCTATCGTCTGGGATGATGATATTACGGTGAGAAATTATGTTTGTGGGTTTATATGTAACAGGGCTATTCAAAAGCGCGTACACAAATTGAAATTGTCCAATGAAATGTCGAAATACAACTTTTGAAGAGATACGTACAGTGTAGGACGAAATGATGAGTAAGGGCAGCCGTGGAAATGTCAGGAACGATGTAATGTACAATTTATTTTACGTAATTTCTTTCCAGAAATGCTTTACATTCCGAAACAGTTCAGTAATAACAAAGAATAAAGTGGTAGTCGTTGTTGCAGATAGTGACGTTAACCACTGGTCACTCAATATTGTTAGCAAAAACTGATCGAACTGCCACTCACCACATTCAGTGAAGGCATCAGCGTCTAAATTCACTGTGTGACTGTCACGTCACTCATCACAAATTCTGCATTGTTAAATTGTTTATCATTTTGGAAAATTAACTAAACTAGATGGTCAATTATGACGTTTCTCACATTAGCGGGCTTTCCCTTGATGAACGGTTTCACCACAGACTGTAAGTTGTACTTTGATCTCCCTGTGGATTACTTCAATTTGTGGAAAAACTTTTGTATTATCGGGTAGATTTATACTCTTCACGACAAAAATATGATTAATCTCAAATCCTGGAGTCTCTCAGCTTATCGCTACTTGGCATTCAAGCTCTTTTTCCCTAAACAATATTAATATTTAATTTTGGAATATAAAAATTGTTTCTACGAGGGCGAATTGGGAGACCCATGTGTAGCGTCGGCCCTTTCCAACAAGATATGAGTGAGAGTTCAGATTTTGCTTGTCTATTGCCCTTCAATGGATGAAAGTAAATTGAATTTTTTGCATGTAATTCTGCATTCTCTAAGAATAACAAAGGGCAAGGTAATGATCTTATTTCCAGTGATGTATGTGAGCTCTCTTTCAGTTCAAACCGAGTGTCTCGTATTGTGAGAGCTTGTCTTTTGATCACTGAAGGCAAGCGCTATGAGTATAAAGAATAATAGACATACCTCGACAGCACCTTCGCCACTTTCTGCTGAGAAAATTCCATCTCTGGCGTAATTTTCCTGTCTCTCTTTGTGTTCTCTGTCAGTATGGCTTCTTGCTCGAGGGCTGCAAAGATTGAGAATGTGCCGTTGTGACCTTTGATAATAATCCCTCCTTCATTTTGCTCCCACACGCTCAATAGTGGCATTTGTCTCGAAACGCCAGGCAGTGATTTTTAAGCCACACAGTCCCAGTAAAGAGGAAAGGATATCCATTAGGTAAGATAGACAACTGAAAGTAGCTTTGAAGCTTTCCTAGAATTCCAGCATATTCTTTACCTTCGCAAGAATGCAGCACAAAAGAAATAGTTTACGAACAAATTCTCTACCTGAGGACCTGGGAGTAAAGCTTGCTCTATTGTCCTTACTTCTGCAGGGACTTACGAGAATGACTTTGTTCCACGGAATTTCGTCTTCATAACAGGTTTAAATGAATAGACGTGCAGACAAGTAATTAAGGTATTAAGAAGTACTTCACGTTTCTATGGACATTCAATGGAATTAAACTTTTAGGAATTATATTTACGAAAGAGTAAAATGTACGTTATTTTAGTGCCTTGGCTGTTTGGAGTTTTTCGTTGTTAAGGCTAAGAAATAATAGTTACAATTTACTGTACATTGAGAACTTAACAATTTAGGGATGGATTCTCTTGTTCGTACAATTTAACCCAATAACAGTCATGGTCGCAATTTGAGAATTCATTCTGAGGCATAAAATAATTATGAAGTAAACCTGAGACTGTCAGCGTCAATTTGTAATTTTGTTTTCAGTTCAGAACTTGTTCTAACATATGCATGAATAATTTTTTGTTTAACACTCATTAGTTTTGAAGACTTATTGCCAATAAGAACAGAGTGCTTCCTAGGTGTCTCCCTCTCCGTACTATTATTTTTTGAAAAACTGTAAGTCACATTATTACATTGTAAAGTCTAGCTCCGTAGTGGCAAACTAAGGCTTTCACTATCCGTAACATTGCACTAAGCGGGATAGAGTAGCAGCCCTATCCCTGGCTATAATCTCCCCAGAAATTAACCACGTTGTCGCTTTTGGTGTAGACTGAACCTAAAGGCAATGTGTCTCTTCAGCAGTGGAAATTTCGCTTCTAAATGTTTCATCTTCTTAATTGGAAATCGAACCCAGTGTACAGAGCATATTTTATCACCATCGCTAGACAGACCCTGTAGCATTACATAGGCAATATGTAATTCTAGGATATCAGTGCAATCCTTATGTTCTATATATGAGGGTCATTCAAAAAGAAATGAGCTGGAGGCTATAAAATGAAAACCGCTGAAAGGATCGTAATGCAATTATCTGTAGCATAAGTGCGGTTCCTTTAAGAGCACCGACGTCCTAAACTAGCCGCTGGAGGGACATGGGTGTACACCACGTGATGACAGAGGGAGCACGCGAACGCGTTGATCGTCCACCGCACCCAGTCGTGCTGAAAACAGTGAAATAGAGGCTTCAAAAGAACAGAAAGCGCCTGCAGAGCTTTTACTGACAGCAGAAGGAGTGAGAGGTACGAAAATTCATCGAAGAATGGCACAAACGTACGTTTGCAAGGGTCAAGGCATGGCACAGGCGAATCAAGGAAGAACGCATGTCGTTGACCAATGATGCACGGTCTAGAACGGCACACCGCATTACCGATGATATTGTCCAGCAGGTGGATGCCCTCATTATGTAAGACGGGCAAGTTACGGTAGCAGCCGTTGCCGCAGAGGTCGGAGTGAGCGTCAGAAGTGCTCACGCTATCATTAACGACAGATCGAAATTTCGCTTATGTGCGCCCAATCGAGTATTCAACCATCACAGGAAGCATGTCGAATGGACCACTATCTTGAATATCTGCTGCGATGTGCCAAGGAGGGGAATGAGTTCCTGTCACGAGTGATCCTTGGAGACGAGACATGGTGTCACCACTTCGAACCCGAATCAAACCGACAAAATCCCCAGTGGAAGCATGCAGGGTCGTCACTACCCAAACATTCAATGTGAGCTAAGGACGGTACTGAGAGGCAAACAATATACCTCGGACATCGACATCAAGCAGTACGTTCGGAACTGGTTCAAGACGCAAACCCAGGAATTTTTACGAGACAGCCATCCACCGCCTTGTGTCGCAGTGGGACAAGTGCCTCAACAGTGCTTTACAATACTTTTGTAATAACGGTACAGATTTAATTTTATATCTTCCGGGCCGTTTCTTTTTAATGACCCTTGTTATATCTAATAGAAATATGTTTCCATACTTGATTTTCTGTGGCTGGTTAACAGTACTTTTATATTGATCTCTGTTTGCTAGATGATAGGTATCCAAAATATATCTAGTGTTATTCTGCCTAGTAATATTTGCTTTAATCAGATGTAGAAAGCGATGTAAGTTACCAGAAAATTAATGTGGCGCTTAATAAGATTCATAACTTAGAAGAGAATTAAGGTTTGATAGACAATCTGAATACCTACTTGACTTTCCACAATGAGTTGAGTTCTGTACGATATGTACACGGCTGGCTTAAATCAAACCTAAGTCAATTTCTCATATTACTCTTTTTTTCTCTTCTGTCGCAATTCATACATTTTCTAGCTCGCTCTAGCTCGTTCTTCTTCCGAGAATACACTGTTATCCTTGACTCTTCTTATTACTTATTCCTTACATTTGCAATTATACTTTTGAATATGTCTCTGTTTACAATGTCTTCCACCTCGGTCCCACAGTTTTATGGATCCTGACGGACATTTTGCACCCATGGAGATTGTGTTTCCCTGTTCTCTTGGAAGGCCAAGATCTCTTTTGTTATCCTTTCCGCTTGCATTATTTTGACGTTTCCAATGGAAACCATTATCCTCTTCTCTGTAAGTTCATATCGTTTCAAAATATTAATATACCTTTTAGTTTGGCCTAATAAGAGATCTAAATTCACTGGCAATATATATATATATATATATATATATATATATATATATATACTGTATATTTGGGTACAGAATATTTCTTAGAAGGTCCTTCCTTCCTTTTCTATTTCTGATAGCTATTTCCTGGCAATTTTCACTGCACCGTACAGACACTCCGGTTTGACTACTGTATTTCATTGTCTAAATGTGGCGTAAGAAGAAAGGAATTTTGATTTTTATGTCTTTTTTGGGATCCTGAATACTAGTTCGATCTTTCTTTCCTTCCTTCAATTCGTACCTTTTCGCTGATTTTTGGGGTCAGAATCTTACTTAAGTACTGGGATATCTGATAACACTATTCTTTGATGTCCATTGCCACGTTCCATCCTTTGCATTTACGTTAATATACGGTGTATTTTTAAATGGAATTTGCAATCCTACATTTTCTGTTGTTCCCTTCAGTACTTCTGTCTGGTTGAAAATTCTAGATCCTCCGCACAGAATACAATAACCCCTCCACAGATGAGTCATTAAAATGTAAGCTGAGTCTGTTGATTACGCAATTGGGTTCCGTTCGAAAAGTTGTGCTGAGTAATTTAATACGTTTAACTAAAACGTATTATTAATATTACTTTTCATTCATGCATATCTATTTTGGACCACGCCATTTCAACTGGCTACTTATGGCTTTGATGTCTGCCCAGTACTTCCTCATGCGTTCTCGTTGTCGTTGTTTCCTCTCTTGAGTCCATGCCATTCATGATTTTAATTTTGATTTGTCTCGGAAACCCAAGAACGCTTGAAATTTCTGCTTAGTTGTGACACGCTCCTGGATGTCATTATGTGTAATTCGCACTTGTTCAAGTTCTCTACCGACCTCAATGAACCTCAATTAACCGTATGAAAGAAGATAATGATGTGGTTTGTCAGTCTTGTTTGGTGCATTCGTGTCACATGCCCATAAAATGTAATTCCTCTTTCCCGGATGGTATCGATAATCTTCTCTACGTCGGTGTATAGTTCGTCCTTGTACCAACTTCTGTACTCCCCATTGCCTTTGACGGGACCTAAGATCTTCCCCAAAATCTTCCTTTCTTTGGAATACAGGTTCTATTCCTAATACCAAGACGAATATAAGACCAAGTGTGAGGACTCAGCCATTATAGCATAGTAGTTTGTGGTCCCTAGATTGCAGACACTGCATGTGATTATATCCAACACGTGCACCAGTAGTTCCGGCAAGGCGGGTATAGAAAAATGCGGGAAACGTTACTCTGTGAGATATTTCAGTGAATAAGTTGAATTTTCTTTGCTTTCAGTTCCTAAGCTCAGTTCATTGTGTGTCGTATTCTTCCAACATGTATCTTATGTAGCTTGATTAATTTAATAGTTCAGCATGCCGTACTATTTTTTGCCTGACTGTAAGTCAGGCTATGGTAGAGTAGTTGATATGCGATAATTTCACCACCGAAAAAATTGGCCAGAGCTATTCCACGGAAGGATACTGAGTAAACGCGTATTAACAGAAATTATCGTAAACGCGTATTAACAGAAATTATCATGTCCATTTCTCTGATGATTTTGTAGTATAGTCAGATAATTTTATAGTGAATGGGGAAAAAGTCGATATCTCACGTGTGAGATGGAATTTACGTCCAGGAGCCGTGCTTCACATTTTCCCTAATTTGCCGAAATACCGTTCAAGTCAGATTAAGTCCCGTGAAACTCCCAACAGCAAAAAGGACCTAGTCACCATAAGGAAAAGAAAAGTGAGGGTTCAAGATTAGAGTGCAACAGCGAATGGGGGGTGTTAGCTCGGAATGTAGAAATGCATAACAAGAGAGTGAAATAATCGGTGGAAAATTCCATTAAGCCAAAATGCAGTAAATATTGAGGACTGGGAAAGCTCTGCACCTGAATTTGATAATACACTTTGAAACTCTTCGATTGGGAAGTGTTTAGTGTACCATTTCGCTGGGTTCGTTGTTAGTGGCTCATCTAAATCGATGAAGTGCTCAACCTGCACCCATTCTCTGCGTGAGCATAATCAAAGTAAATGTTCAGTTCTTACCGAATTAAAATACTTTTAACACGTCCTTCGAGAAGTGTATGTGAAATTCCTTTCCAGGCCGAGAAACTAATTAATGGAAAACTGAATTCAGAATCGATGTGGGGGTGAAATAATTTTTTATTATATCGATTTCATAGAAAACATTCAATTGATCCTTCGGGAGCTGGTTTTTGCCTTCATCATGTTATGTGGATAATCCCCAGACTTGTTTATAATTACCTGAAGTGCCTATTTTTCTTCAGAACGAAGGAAATCCTGCGAGATATACAATCTCCAACAGCCACCAAATCTTAATGCAAGCTTTCGAAAGTCCAGAAAGCGACAAATTAAGTTGGTAAGTAGAGTATGACTTTTAAATAGCTCATGGGTGTTTGTTTTAATATGCTGGGAGTTATGTGCTATTTATCTGTATGTGTACACTCCCGTAACCTATGCTTTGCTTTCCTCAACATGTGCTGAAGGCCGTAGCTCTTATTTGCATGCATGATTTCTTTCCATTGTACCCTGCCGTATTGTTTCAATTGTAACCTTTCATTGTTTTTTAAGAGTCAGTGTTTAAGCTTATCAGTTACGAAGCAATACGTTTCCTCGGGCATCATTCCTAAGATCAGCTGATCGGTACTGTGAATCTTGCCCACTCTAGCGCTGCGTGGCGGATCGCGCTTGAACTCGAGGCGTCCTCACACTTGTTCTTATATTCGTCGTGCTGTTATTATTATTATTATTATTATTATTATTATTATTATTATTATTATTATTAGTTGTTTGTCGTGAATTCGCTTCTATATTGATAACTGAATTGAAGGGAAAGGAAAGAATGTGTCTCCCCTCCAGGATTTCTCTTTGTGTTCTTTCGGTTTCGTGCTTCAATTGAATGCGCCCATACAATAACAGATTAGTATTACAGTTGGGTCCTTGGGGCATATTTGGGAGAGGCGATGTTAGAGAGTTCTTTCACTCATTTCCTGTAAGATAGGGGATATTGGTAATGAGCGGACTTGCATAAGGGTGAAGGGAAAATAAGGAACGTACATAAAATTGTAAGCGAGTTGGGGGGGGGATCTACAATAACTGCTCGTTATGGAGCCTGTAGGTGCACCACAACTCGAATTCATTTCTTCAATAAAGGAATGTCGTACCAGTGTAACTAATTAGCGAAGCACTCCATTCAGTGCAACAGATGACAAGTTTGTAATTAAGCATTATGTACAAGAAGCCTTGCTTACTTCAATCACAGAACAATATAAAAGTTTTCTGAATCCGTATCGTACTGTTCACATACACCAAGGTCTTTCTTACTGTTCACTAAGTATGTTATATTTTTAAAGTTTAATCTATAAATACTGTATCACTGCAGGTGAAGCTCTTAGATACTGAAAGCCACATTTTAAGAAATAGGTGTAAAACATACTCCAAATATTCTTTCAGGACCCAAAAGCTATATAAAGGAAATCTGAGGAATTTTTAAAAGAAATTTGGTAAGAATGTAACGAAAACCTGACGTAGGTAAATATTGTCTTAAACTGAAACATAAACATATATTCAGTAATTTTTGCAGATTTTCGAATATTTAACTTTTGTAGGCATGCCAGCCTCAGGAGGTAAAAAGATGGCGTATGGCCTGCGAAGAGGTGTGGTGCAGGTAGACGACTTATAGACGACCTGAATGTGTGTGAGGATGGGGCCCGATATAAGATGATTTCTAATGATGAAGACATCACAGACACCCAGCCCCCCAGCCAGACGTATTAACCAATTAATTTTAAAATCCACGACGTGGTCAGGAATCGAATCCGGGAGCCCTTGGGATAAAAGGAAGCATGCTAACCATTTAGCCATGGAGCTGGATGATAAGGTTTAAATTATTATAATACATTAATGAGTCCTCCATTTTGACTAAAATATGGCTACATGAAAATTTTAACACAACAATATCGAACAACCTCCGCAATTTGGATGATCTCCAGTGTAATGACCAGTTGAATTATTTTCGTCCAAGATTGCAAACGAAAAATAACTAACCATTTCTGGTTATATCTTCTGCCTTTGCTGGCGGGACCTAGTGTTTACAGTGCACTATGTCTTCTGGTATAGGCTAGAGAAATTTTGTTACTTTCATTAACCTGACAATATGAAAATGACTGAGGTATGAGCAACGCTAGTAATGCCATCCCTTATGCACCCACACCCTGCTATGAATTGTGTGAAAATGTTGTTCATAGGGTCGGATGATGCATTCATTTCAGTGGGATTGGCAGACTGATATGTAATAGCAACTTTTGGCTCAGTGAGGAAAGCAACGGGAAACTACCTCACCCCTCATTTCCCTAGTACGCCTCTTCAGTGATGCCTTGGCCATCTATGCCAGCTCATGGCGGACCTGTTGAGGATCCAACCAGCCTTAGGGACGAGGACCGAACGTGCTCGGTGCCACATGCGGCGAGGCAAACATTTTCTTGGAGAAGAGGATCTCAATGTGATTTCGGCGAATTTTTCTGATGAGTGTTCCACACGGTTTGCATTCGTAGCTTGTAGACCCTAGCCCGTTTACTCCAACCTTCTATTGAAGATGAAATTCTATCTTTGCATTATTCTTACTGAAAGTTTCTGGCCCAGAGTGCACTCTGATAAAATTCTCGGGATCGAGAAAGAGGTACACAACCGTCTACATTTACGGTAATGATTCCGGCATTAAGAGCGTCTTCAGTATTGAATGGCATGGCATTAGGCCCCTTCTCGTTGACCTGTCGACGCTCCAACGTCTCCCTTAAGCGACGTTCAGTAAAGCTGATCATTCTCTTTCGCGATGTGTGTTAAAACAAATAGTTGATATTTTGCAATATTTCAGCAAGTCCTCCCTTTTACCGAAATATGGCTGCGTGACAAATATAACTCGGCAAACCATAATACGTATCCTGATCCTATATAAAATATTTATATATTTATTACTGTTTAAATATAAGTATTTTTAAATTTCCCCTGCTACTTTCGCAGCATTTGAGTTCCGAAGTCTAGCCACAAGTAGGTTTTTAGTTTCCTACCTTGCAGATTTTTTTCTCAAACGATGCAAATAGGTTGTCCACGTTCGTCCGGCAGCAAAGTGCTCAGCTGTGCAAAGTGATTTCCAAACTCAGGGCTATCAATTTTCTGACCGACACATACCAGTGTGCTGGTGGTGATGAAGTATAACTGAGCAGCAATCATCTATTAACACTGATCAGAAGAAAAGTGAAAGAGATCAGGTTCATTGAAGAATGAAGGTATCAGTAAAAGGAAGGAAAGGGCCACGACGGAAAGAAAATGGAAGACTCCATAGGCCTCGGAGACCTATTACCGTCGAGATCGGAGGAGAACATAAGTCGATGAAGTTGGGAGGGAAGGGAAAGATCAAAGTTAGGGGACTGGCACAAGTAAACAGTACCGGAGCGAGCTAGAGCTCGGTGGTTGCCACCCACGCTCACATGTTCAGAGCCTTTAAGGTCCCTTTTAGTTACTTCTTACGAGAGGCAAATGATATCAATGGTGTACTCTACCTGCCCACGCACAAGGGGCGTGAATATTATTAGCATCTAAGTCAGTGTGATATAAAGAACAGTATTGGTCTAATTCAACAACTGTAATTATATTTTTCACACGCACCGTTAATACCATGTAACCAAAGGCGTGAAACAGGGGTGTAATTTTGTATTTCAACCTTCCTTTTTTTAAACGAATACATTGGGAAATGAAGATAGATGAGTAAGCCACACTATTTTCTAACCTATATGTATTCCTTATATTGTTTTCATATTTGAGCTCCAGAAAAACGAAGGATTTAAGTACATACATCAATCATGAGACATTTTTCATTGTTTTTCAAACCCATTCATGTTACAAACCGTGTAAGAACAACTATTTTTCTCGACAGCAATCAATTTATGGCGTTGGATACTTGATTGAAAATTCGTATCGAACACACACCCACTGCAGGCCTTTGAAATATTGATGTGTTGCAGAATGTTCGAGATCTCAAGCATAGTCAACGTCACCAGTAAGGAGTTACTCCGTGGTGCTGGGATATCACATTAAGTCTTAACCCTCGTTAAACACAGAAAAGGCGCACTGCTGTGAGCTTGCATCCGGGAGATAGTGGGTTGGAACCCCACTGTCGGCGGCCAAGAAGATGGTTTTCCGTGGTTTCCCACTTTCACATCAGGTAAATTCTGGGGCCGCATCATAACGAAGGCACGGCCGCTTCCTTTCTACTCCTATGCCATTCCTGTCCTATCCAAGCCAAGGAACTTATTTCAGTCACATCATCTGTAACAACAAATACACCCTGATTATAAGGCTTTTTCAGGTTATCCTGGAGGTGGAACTTCCTACAGAAGCTCGACATTAACGTTACTGCAATTCTGACAGGAAAAGCACAAAAAATAACAAAAATAGAAATGCTCTATTATGGTCGCCAACCTTATGCGAAGAGATGGCATTAGGAAAAAGGAAGAAGAATGTGATGTTGATGACTGAAATATAGTGTACCGTACCCAGGGGTAAATACCCTCTACGACGATGCCTCCATTCCTGTATGAAGATCCGACTAACTCAGGGTTGGGCAGAAAGTGGGTTGGTTGCCGATTGGGTCAGGATAAAAGTCGAAGTTCTACACAAAAATATAAGTAAATGACAGGATAATGGAGGTATAACACGAATGAGAAACAATCATATAGGGTAAGATGGATTTATTTATAAATATCCCCAAATCATTCTACTATAAAGTTAAATAAATTAAAGCAAAATATCGAAATGGCATCATAAAGTTCAAAATAAAAGAAATCTGGACATTATAACATCAAATATATAAGAAACAAAATGGAAATAAAGTATCAAGCACAACATGAATACTTGTATACTTTCAAACTGATCATCTTCTTATTAGTCCATGGTTCAAGAGCTATGTGATCATACGTGTACGCATACACTGATATGTAGTTAATTCAATACAATTCGCTTCGCATGGAGTTACACACTTACGCATCACAACGATACGGTTATGAAGTTAATTAATTCGAGAGTCGCCAAACTACTACTGTTAAAAAAAGTTACAATAAAAGAAAAGTTACGATGAAAAGAAAAACTAAGACGCTATGGGACCTTATATGCGTTATGCAAAACACCAGGGGCATTTCCTACGCTATATGTACAACAAATCAAACAAGCAACACTAAACACTTCTATTTGCATTGGATAATGAGAAAAAGTCTTACGTGCTACACAGATTCTACGTGCATCGCGGTTCACCACAAAGGATCTAGACAGAACTAGACTGATCATCAATAAAATTTAGCACTCGGGCTGTTCCCCATTACAACAACGAGACAAGGTATTCAAACCACATATAACAATATACAACATCATCCTGAAAGGGAAAAACATATAAATAGTCATCAATATCTTGTAGAAAACAATGGGCAACATTGCCTCCTGCTGCTGCATTTAAGCGCTCAACAGCGCGGTCATCAGTCATGTATTTCCGGGTAGGCTGCAAGCTGAAAGGAAATGTTGAACTCAACACTGCTCTAAAGTTTGGATTCTGTCTCCCAAGACTGTCATAAGGAAATAACATCTCACTCGCACGGTCAAATAAAAACACGGCCAAATTATCAGCTTGCAGTGAGATAACGTCTGTCACCGTCTTTACGGAAAGTCACGTATAATCCTTCCTTCCTAGCATGCTTTTACCATTTAACACACATCAGACTCATTAGTCTGGAATTAATTCCGTAAATTCTGATATCAATATACACTCAGAAGACAATTGGCAGGTACATCTCCACTGCACAATATTCTCTCGCAGATCAGGCATACAATCGGCCTACACTATAATTCAGCATGCAATCTCATATCACTTATGAATCACATTGGCCTTCTACACTATGAGACCCGGTTCATTTCCCGTGCAAGTCATTGGGAAACAGTTTCCAACTTAGTTTTAAAGATCCTATTCTTACAACGCTGTTATGCAGCTACTTCGGACAGCTCCTGTAATACATGCGTCATGCAATTAGCTATATCTGTGTCTCTAAATAACCGAAATAAAATGACAAAGTAAGTATTTAACTCTGAATTTAGATGAATTCATCAATCTAATTCCCCTAGCATATGTTCATAAAGAAAAATCGGAATATCCTACACTAAATTAAGCATGCCTGAATAAACAACAACTAATCCTAACAAATCCCTCATTATCTCCACTATCTAGTCGTAAATCAGAATGAAGATGAAAAGTACATGCATTATTCTCATATCCTTATTTACAACACCATTAAATTGAATCAAGCACATGCCGTCAGGCTTACTTTAATAAAAATCCTATCTAAACTGCCCTAGTGTCTTATCATAATTCATATAACATGCCATAATAAATAAATGCGTCTTAACTTATTCTGGCAACTCTCGGGATACATGGTAGCAGTTTACATCCCTGCTGTATGAAGAAATTACACCATGACGATCACAGTTTCAACACGTGGAGATGCACTTCCTTCTTCCATATGCGAAGCCATCTTCTTCCTGAAAAGTTATCTGCACTGGAACACAAAACCTTGGGATGAAAATCTCTGCACCGCTCAATGCAATACGTGCCGATCAACCCTTATTGACCAAATCAGCCAAACACACTGACTCCTCAATAATTATAACTCCAATTTAAAGGGTATACACAGTTTGATTGCGGCACGCGGTACGCTACGATAGTTCCTCACGAACACGACCGACACGAATGTGTGATACAATAACACGTGTCTCCTGCACTTGTTACACTGCGGCTAATGATCACCGTCTATGTTGAAATGACACTGTGCAATAATCTAATTTGCAGTTTTCTCTGGAACAATTATATCTTCCAGCTATACAACCGAAACACTTGTTTGAAATAATATACTATTACTGATATAACACTCCTGCACTGTCTAAGCATTCCGATCAAAATAAACTTCCACACTTCTCCAAATAATCCTATCAGAGTCACGTCTACAGTCTCCAGGTTATTCTAACAGAGTGATGACGTCTACAGTCTCCAATTGATTCTAACAGAGTGACGCTCTTCGGAGCTTGGGTTACTGAGGAAGCTTCGATAACGCCGTTGCAATTCTGGGGTTCCCGGTTGTATAATCCAACCACCAATCAGAAAACTTGCTATGTCTGATGACACAATATAAGTTACAATACATTTGTGAAACACAGCTCAAATAATCGCAAATCTTTTCCTCTAATTATAATATCATATTTCTGAATTTATATCACTTCTAGATCTATGGAAAACCAACGAATGACAGAAATTAACATGAGCTACTGTACACGTTTGCCAGCCTGGAACTGAGACTTGGCGCGATGTCGACTCCATGGTTGCCGATTCCTTACATTATTATTGGCTGAAAATAATGCTTATTCAGCATCTAGTGCACGTGCCGAATCTTGCCCACGCTTGGTTACGCCAACCTATTCTCACTGTCAGAAGGACGTGTTAAGCAACGTCCAACGACATGATATCTCCATAGACATCCGGTCTCAGCTATCTGGAATTCAACACTTTACCATTTATGACTGTAACTTGTATGAATAAGATTTATATATTGTGGCCGTTCGCATCTCGTAGACCATTTACAAAATGGCGGCGTAGGAAGGTATGGCCCATGCGATCTATTAAGGCAATGAACTTCTCATTAATACGGTATATAGGAGACCATGCACGTCACGGAACGGACTGATTTGGAAGACACTGCAGGACAGTAGAGGCTCAGTTGGATTGTTTTTATAAAAAAAATATAGCAGCGGACTAATTGTTAAAAAATATACTCTAAAAAATTTCAACGGCAGAAGAAAGACGCAAGTACAAGCTAAGCTTTACATCTGAAGATTATCCTAAACTTCTGACGAAGATATTGACTATTTTACGATCGACGATAAAATCTGACAAAATAATTCACCAGCGTACATTATAAAAGAGACGAGATATTTTAAAAATTAGTAAATCGCGGTGAGATACATCTGACTTGGATCCGGTAAGCAACCACTCTGCGATTGGCGAAGAAGGACTCACTATATCCGAGGACCGATAATTTCGTATGGGAAGAAAGTTACCCCTGTTGTTATAAATTAATATATATATATACGGAGAATTTATCCCAACTGAAGAAAATTTCGTCATTAAGAATAAGCAGTAGAACAATGGAATACATCATGACTGATTGCTCCGCAAAAGGAATTTTCTACGCTATCTTCAGATTTGGAATGATGACTGCTTGCTAAATCTACATGATGGACTGAACTAGGGATAGGCACCGGCCAGCCAGATGACCAGCCGATGAGGAATGGACCGGCCAGCCAGATGACCAGCCGATGAGGATTGGACCGGCCAGCCAGATGACCAGCCGATGAGGAATGGACCAGCCAGCCGGATGACCAGTCGATGACCGGGAAGACGTTGTCCAACCTGAGATCCAGATCCTAACAGGGTCTAACCACAACCAAGGAATGGAGCGACAACCAGACCAAACATAACATCTGACGAGCTAAGTCTTTACATTTTTTAGTAGAGTAGTTTCTTGCAATCAACACCCTCACTCTAACTTCGGCATGTGTTGATTAATTGGTGATATTTATGAATTAATTAAGAACGTGTGTGAATCATAAGGTGAAGTGTGAGATATTTAAGGCTATAAGATGGCAGTGTAGAATTATAATTCTATTATATCATATACATGCTACCGCACTTGCATACATACAGTAGAAACTAGCATGTGTAAATGAAAGAAGTGTTACTTGTGAAGATCTAATAGCAATGAGTCTATACAACTAGTGAAACTTCGATTAATCTCGTATTACTTGTACAATGATTACGTCACGAATTTACCTGCGCGACACAGATGAATATAGTTAAGTTACGTATTACTTTCTTTATAGCAAGAGGGCATTGAACTCCAACTGCTGTTAAAAGATAAGAGGTTATTAAAATGCGTTTATAATAAGGCAATTCTAAAATGTTTGGCATATAGCTGTAAGAGTAATCGGCGATATGCGTACGGCAATAAGTATGCCAGTGGAATGATAATGTATATTGGAATGGTGTTAAAATATGGTTATTTCTCGGAGTATATTAAGGAATATTTGAAATGAAGATGTTTGTTTATGTGCTGCGGTATGAGAAAGAATTGCAATTCGTCGAGGAAACGTTGCGTTAGATTAACATGAGGTGAGTTTCTGTGTCATATGGAAAGAGTATATCAAAAGAGTGAACATCGCGCAGATGACCCATTTTAAGGTAAGATTGACATGTATTATGGTAGAATTGTGAATCGTGACAGTGTTTGTCTGACATTGGTAAAAGGGTATGTAGCGAATACAAGAGAGTTCTTTAACATACGGTTTAACTAGGCTCATGACTAAGTACATATGTGATATTCTTTGGTGCGGTGACATTTCAATATAATACGTATTAATTTCATTCTGTACTGACCATACGAGTTGAGTAGCTCGTACACATGAGAGATATTGAGTAATAGGAGATAGCTAAGGCACATTGAGCCGTTGGTGGAGGAGTGTGTGGATCGGAAACTACCTAAACAGTTAGATAGATGTCCATTTCTTTTCACGCAGATATGATTTGAGTTGAAGTGTTTAAAATATAAAGAATAGTAAAATGGTTAGTTAGGAGCCATGTGTCGTAGGCTCTAGGGAGGTATTGTCTTAGCCCGTAAGTTGTTATTTATGCGTATTCAAGATGAAGGACCAAATAATCAGAGTTCAGATTTATGAATGGAAAATTTGGAGAGTAGTTTTACGATTTCATACTCACGCAAGAGTTTGTTTGGGAGATACATACGCAAAGATATGATCAGATTTACATTCGCAATCTGACTTTATCCCATTTAATTTTTATTACGTTTCAATTTAGCAAACCATCCATTTTTATCACAGTGAATTGACTTAAATGTGGTGAGAATAATTAATATAATTATCGTGACAGTATTCACATCGAGTATTTATATGGAGACCGTGATTGCTCAGTGATCTCTTAAATATAATTAGAGGAAATCAAATACACTTCGGAACATGGCTACGAATATAGAAGTAAATAACCAATATGAACTTGAACATTGAATGATAATGAGTGTAAATAATTTAAAATCTTAATTATTTTACTTTATTTGAGCCAGCGCTGACTGTAATCCTTTATACATAAATGTTATTAAGATAATACTACCCAGAATTCACATTTAACTTTACATTGAACATGATTTATTCCAATAAATTTTCTTATACTATTCTTTTAGGAAGTGTCTGTGTTATGAATTCCTTTTGGGTAACAGCTAGTTTGTAAGTTAGCTAATAAGTTTAGTAGATATAAGTAATTGATGAATTTGACAAAAGAGAGAGATTCTTTTTGAGGTTTTCGGCCGCAGGTCCTTACTTGAGTGAATAGGTTCCCCCATGATGCGTGTCTCAGCAGACCGAGTCTCTGCCGAAACCACGTTAAAAACAAACACACATAAAATCTCAGATTTTATGAGCGATAAATAGAATACCCAGAGAAGAAACCGAGTTACCGGGAGAACATTGTGCTGACCGTTTGACGGTAGGGTGCAATATATTTTGTCAAATAATACTCTAAATATTTCATATGGGCCGACAGGATACGGCTAAATAGTAAGGATGAATTCCACTTTTAGTTTAGGAAAACATCTTATTCATTCTATTTTAAGTATTTACGTATAACACAGACTCAAAACATTTGACTCATTGTTGGTTGTTCATTCTTACGTCACATCATTCACCATTATGACTAGAGTTATTTTGTAAGGGGCATTTATTTGGTAGGGTGTGAATTTTGATGAGTGTAATTACAGTAAGCAAAATCAGAATAGTAAACGTTGCTGGTGCCTCAGTGAAATTTCTGCTTGGAATAGAATGAAGGGATTATATGTCATAACTCAGGGAAGATTGAACGCCAGCTTCATTTTGTCCGTAGGTTCTATTCAGTCTGAATGAATGCACGCAATGCATGATCACTAGACCTGGGATTTTAGGCTCTATAGAAATTAGTTTTAGGCGCCCAAAATAGGCTTTTAAAACAAGTAAGTAGGCTTTTAAAAGAGAAAATAGGCACTTAAAGTATATTTTAAGAATGTGTGGATTGGCAGGAAATAGACTTTAAAATATTACAATATACACTTAAACTGTAACATGATCCTTTTTTACTTTAACAAACGTGGTATCCCTATTCTTAACCGAAATAACTGCAAAATTAAGACAGAATAAAAAAGACATTTATCAAAAACAATATTAAAAAATCATGTAAAAAATGTTATGGATTATATGATATATCATTATCAATACTGATCTAAAATCTTAATACTAAAATCACTGTACACAATTACAGCACTGTAGGCATCCGATAACGGTGTAAACGCGAATGGAGTATGTGTTTATTATTTGTAAGGAACATGCCTACAGTACTTTCATTCGTAGTTTGCTTTAGAGTATATAACAATAATCTTCTCCAAATTTTCCACAGTCAGGCTGTGTCTTTTGTCTGTTAAAATCATTCTGAAAGCAGAAAAGGAGTGCTCCACACTCACAGATGTTAGAGGGGCACAGGAAAATTTACCTACATGTTTCAATTCAATTTCACTTAGTAAGTCTACCTTTTCCCCATCCATTACCTGATGTACCCTTTTCAGCACTGAATAACCTGGGTTCTTCTGCAGTACACTAGACTACTTGTCTCTTATTTTATCCCCTACTTTGCCCCTAGCACTTTGTATGTTATTCTCAGCTTCCCCAATATCAGAAAATTGCTGTTTGAGACTGTTTCCTTTTTCCTCCATTTTTGTAATGATGACTGGAAGAAATGAAACATTTGCCTGAATATACGCAATGTCTCTCTGAACATTGGAACAATCATTTAACAGTTCTTTGACAGACAACACACATGCAGATGTTGTACGTTAAAGGCAAATTGTCTATCACAGTCATGATTTCCTCAAGATGTTCTGCATAATACAGGGCATTTTCCATCCAGGAACCCCAACAGGTGATGATTAGCTGTGATGGAAGGGGAATAGAGGGGAGTTTCTCTTGAAAGATGGCTATTCTTGATGGAGCCTTACAGAACACTTTCTTCATTGTTGAAATGAGAGTATTTACTGCAGGAAACTCGGCCCTAACTGTTTCTGCGAGTCTATGCAAGGCATGGGCCATGTAAGTAACATGAATTAAAGAAGGATATAAAGTTTTGAGGAGAGGTGCAGTGGCAATCATGTAGGAAGCAGCATCGGAGACAAGGAGCAGGACTTTAGAATCATCAACACTCCCAGGATACAACAACTGCAACCCCTTGTTAAAGAAGTATGCAATGCTTTGAGTATTGACTTTCTCAAGCTGTTTAGAGCAAAGAAGGTGAGCGGTAGATGCCAGATTGGGTTCCAGTTTTCCTATTATAAGGTTAGCAATGTACCTGACCACAGAGTCGGTGGTTTCGTCCACACACAACAATATGCAAGACTCTCCAATATCCTCCCTGACTGACAAAATGACCTCATTGTAACACATATCTAAGTAGTTTTTCTTTAATGTAGATGCTGATGGGATGTGCTGCTTGGTGTATTTCTGTAAAAAAAATCTCTGAAAAAACTGGATTATACACAGCATTCCAGGGGATATTTGCTGCAACTAGGGCTCTACACATATCAGTATAGAAACCATTATGGTTTGTAGGAGATATAGTTTGTGTGAGCAGAGTCTGTCTAATGTTACTTTTCATGGCTGCTTTCGCTTTGTGACTGGCAGTATCTGTATGCTGCTGAAGGTGACGTTTTTTCTCATGTGAAATCTAAAACACAATAAAGCAATGTCAATTAGAGACTAAGAGGAGGAATAAAAAAGGTGAGCTATTGAATTCAATTTGTAATTTTGAACTATTTAAATTAAGCCATTATTGCTCTAAAGTTAATTAAGAACACTACAGTCCCCGTAGGGCCTTGGTTTCAATAACGGTTGCTGCCCAGCTAATGGCCTGCAGATATTGGGTGGCGTGTGGTCAGCACGATATATCCCTCAGCCGTATTGCCTTGCCTTCGTGACTCCTGCCCACTGTAGCTCCTCAATTGTTTTCACGATGCTGGGTCAACAGCGTTCCAGACCTCATAGACTTCTAATTTACTGCCGGTACTGGAAATCGAAACCAGGTCGCTTGGACTAGGTCCCTACAATTAATTAGAGGAGCCAATATCAAAACCTTAGTTTTAGATTAATATGAAATTTAAGATATATCCACATACCTGTTTATTGCAGTACTGGCGGAAAATAATCTTGCCATCAAAAGTCATCCCTGGAAATTGTACAAGCCATTGTTGTATAAGCGCACTCTTAGATGATTTCGTTTTAGGCATGATGAACTATATTCACTTAAACGGATGTTCTTTCACTGGCGACTTGACACAGTATGTCCCTTCTTACTACCTGCTCCTTGTTCTTCCTAGATAATCCTCCCCCTCACCCTGTCACTCGACACAGTACATCCTTTACTACCTGCTCGTTGTTCTTCTGAGCTAATCCTCCCCCTCCACCCTTCACTCAGCATTCCTTTGGTGACAGTTGTCTGGGAAGAGCACATTTCTGTTAAAAACCCACCCTCTGCTGTTCTCCTCGTTCCAGGGATGTCCAGTGTGTGATTGTAAAAATTAAAGAAGTTGAATTTTATTTTAAATGTAGAAAATATGCATTTTATGCACAAAAATAGTAAAATGGGCTCTAAAGGTCCAAATAGGCATTTTAGGGAACTATAAAGCTCTATTAATGTAAGGGATTTATCATGACACGTCAACATATTTTTAAAAAATCATGTTATTTCGTAAGGAACGAAATAGGCATTTGCCTTAAAATCCTAGGTCTAATGATCACACTACTTTCATGTGGAGAAGGGTGAAAATACCATCCAATGACAAACGAAGAACGGGAACTTATAGGAGAATACATACACTGGTGTATTTTCTGTGAAACTTGAATATTTGATTCATGAATATTTTAATGTACTCTTTTTATTCAGCAGCCGGCCCCGCGGTGTACCGGTGGCCTGCCTCCCTCTTACCTGAAGCCACCGGTTTCGATTCTTGGTCAGGCCAGGGATTTTTACCTGGATTTGAGGGCTGGTTCGATGTCCACTCAGTCTACGCGATTACATTTGAGGAGCTATCTGACAGTGATATAAAGGCCCAGGTATAGAAAGGCACGAATAACGGCCGAGAGTATTCGTCTTGCCGACCACACGACACCTCGTAATATTCAGACCTTCGGGCTGAGCAGTGGTTGCTGTTAATTTTTCAGCACAAATGCTGATTGGTTCCCCAGTACCTTCACCTGTAACAGTCATATACCGGGGGTTCACAAGCCCCTAATTTTTTCGGAGGTAGGTAACCCAACTAACGCGTATATCATAGTAATCTAAAAAAAAAACAAAAAAACGTTAGTGCCTGCTTCTGTATAACCTTAGTATAACTATACTGTTTATATATTACTCGCGAATGTGGTAGAAATCATTAGCGGCAGTGCTATTTCTATTATTTAAATTATAGTTAATTTTTAAAACGATCGTGGCTACGAATAACACTATCTTACAGGAAGTGTTTTAAAGGATTACAACGTGCTAGCTGTACACCACGGCTCGCGATTGCTAAGGCGAGTCAATCACGCATCACTGCTGTTGCATCAGCGAAACTGTCATGTAGTAGGTTCGATTCATAGGCTGGTACCCATCGTTTTCGATTAACGCCGCATATCATCCTGTTCCAAAGTGTGAATTTTAATTTGATCGCAAGAAGGACCGTTTTATCCGATGTTACGTAGTCAGGTTTTTTTTTTTTGTTTTTTTTTACAATTTGCTTTACGTCGCACTGGCACAGATAGGTCTTACGGCGACGATGGCAGAAGAAAGAGCTAGGAGTGGGAAGGAAGCGGCCGTGGCCTTAATTAAGGTACAGCCCCAGCATTTGCCTGGTATGAGAATGGAAAACAACTGAAAACCATCTTTAAGGCTGCCGACAGTGGGGCTCGAACCCACCATTTCCCGGATGCAAGCTCACAGCTGCGTAACAAGGATCTTTAGGCTCCCGTGCATACAGTACCTGCTTTAAGTGACCTCACAAGAAGAATTCAACTGGCGTTAAATCGGGTGATCTGGTGGTCCAGTGAACGGATCCTACACTTCCTATCCATTTATTTGGATATGAAACATGAAGATGGTTCTGGACGAATACTGATCCGTAGGTAGGGCTCCGTCCTGTTGAAACCACAGTCATCCGTAATCGCCCGTACAGTGGCACATTCTCTAGAATCTGTTGGAGTTCATTTTGAAGAAAATGCTCCCACTAGATGTCCGCTTTAGAAATGTGGTCCGATGAGGGAGTCACCCAAGATCCCGCACCAGACATTTACTCCCCACTGCACTTGAAATGGGCTCTGTTTTAGCCAATGGGAATTCTCCGCGGTGCAGTAGTGCATATTGTGCCGATTCACGACGCTATTGTTGTGAAATCGTGATTCTTCTGAAAAGAGACCTCTTGACAAAAAGGCTGCATTATTGCTCATCCTGCGCAATGCCCATTCTCGAAATATTATTCTAGCGACGAAATATTATCCATTGAGCTGCTGATGTAATTGCAAATGGTACGGGTGAAATTTATTGCAATGCAGTATATGCATGGCTGAGGACCGGCTGGTGTTAACCTGTTGTGCAAGTATGCGTGTACTAATATAGTGGTTTTTCTGGACAGCATCCTAAACAGACTCTTCATTTGGACCAGACGTTATAGAAGCATCTCTAACGAATGTACCCTTCCAAGTATCCCGGTTGAACGCAATCTTCGATCAAGATTTCGGAAGGTATTGGTAGTCGGTGGTCTTTTGTCAGGAAAACGCTCGCGATAGAGAAGTTGCGACTGGACTGTGTTCTGCCTTGGTTCCCCATTTTTTTGCTATTTGATTTACGTCGCACCGACACAGATAGGTCTTATGGCGATGATGGGATAGGAAAGGGCCTAGGAATGGGAAGAAAGTGGTCGTGGCCTTAATTAAGGTACAGGCCCGGCATTTGCCTGATGTGAAAATGGAAAACCACGGAAAACCATATTCAGGGCTGCCGACAGTGGGGTTCGAACACACTAGCTCCCGGATGCGAGCTCACAGCTGCGCGCACCTAACCGCTCGGCCAACTCACCCGGTGGTTCCCCATAAATGAGCAATAAATCAACGTACTCGTCACTGGAATACATGGTGAGTGAATGAATACGTGCTAAAATGTGACCAGTTAAGCGTGGATACAAACTGTGCTTTCATTAAAATGGGGCACGGTCTCTCGTTCAAAAGAAACATGCATAAGGTAAAAATCGAACAGCTACATTATCTGTATTCAGACACCTTGCGCCATCGGTCCTTAACCTACTCAGCCACAAACACAACACACAAAATGCCCGCTAGAGGATAACTAGTTAAGTATGGCTGTTCCTTATCGAAAGTTAATACCCGTGTCAAATTATTCAATAATGCTTTACAGTGTTTATTTAACGTATTATCATAACGGAACACATCCACATTAATTCTATCGTACTTTCTCCATAAATTGGTAATAATTCAACGTATTCATAGGAACACATCGAGAGGAAATTAATAAGTGCTGTAATGTGACCTGGAATGTGTGGATTATTTTTTGTGTGCGTTGGACTCGGGAGGATGTTTATTCGAATCCCATGCTGGCCGTCCTGAAAATGGTCTTCCTCGGTTTCCCATTTCCACCACCAGGCAAATGCCAGGACGGTACCTCAATATATGACCAAGACCGATTTCATTCCCAATCCTTCCCCGGAGAATAACGCCTAATCAGAGTGCACAGATTAAACAATAGCAAAAATGTATTGATTATTGTTGTATCCTCGGGAAAATGGAGCACCTAACTCATAAAAAAAATTATCTCATTCTGGATTCGAAGCAGTATGCCACAAATACTCACACATCTCGTGCTTCAGGCTTTAACCGATTCAGCCTCGAAGTCAACGTAGTTGATCCTTACTAGAGGTTTAGTATTTAAGTATGGCCGTTCCACCTCGAAAGTTAATATTTGTGTCAAAGTTTTCACTGATTGTTTACAGTGTTCATTTAACTTCTTTATATAAAAGAGCACGTAGCATAACCTACTAATTCGATCGCATTACGTTTACCTGCGTTATTTCTTCTTCTTCTTCTTCTACTTCTTAATCTGTTTACCCTCCAGGGTTGGCTTATCCCTCGGACTCAGCGAGGGATCCGACCTCTACCGTCTCAAGGGCAGTGTCCTGGAGCGTGAGCCATTGGGTCGGGGGATACAACTGGGGAGAATGACCAGTAACTCGCCCAAGCGGCCTCACATGCTATGGTGAAGAGGGGCCTTTCCGGAGGATGCGAAGATTGGAAGGGATATAAAAGGAGGAGGGAAGGATGCGGCCGTGGCCTTAAGTTAGGTACAATCCCGGCATTTGCCTGGAGAAGAAGTGGGAAACCACGGATGGCTGAGATGGGAATCGAACCCACCTCTACTCAGTTGACATCCCGAGGCTGAGTGGGCCCCGTTGCAGCCCTCGTACCACTTTTTCAAATTTCGTGGCAGAGCCGGGAATCGAACCCGGGCCTCCGGGGTTGGCAGCTAATCACACTAACCATTACACCACAGAGGCGGACCCTGTGTCATTTCAAGGCCCAATTAACCATTTTCGTGTAGAATTATACTTAGTATTCCTTCTCGCCCCACCAGGACCAAAGATTGTCTCCACATTCCCCACACTCAACACTCAATACTTCAACGATCTTTCCTAATCCGCCTCCCAACACCCCTTAACAATATTAATAGGAGACATGAGATTGCTATACCATCAAATAAAAGCATATTCGAGAGGGGTGTAAATAGTCTCTTAAAAATTAGTTGATGTGAATGGATTATACCGTCATCTTGACCCACAACGACTTGACTATGAACATGGACATTCTCATGGATTTCGATTTGGACAGTTGTTATTAGTAGGCTGTGTACCTGATCTTGTTATATTTTGATATGTTTGTTGTATTTTATTATTAAAGTTTACGTTTGTTAAATAGTCTGTTGACAGTGCAAGTGAAATTTGCTCAGTGTAGCTGTATCTCATGCTTCGTGAATAAATAAATAAATAAATAAATAAATAAATAAATAAATAAATAAATAAAAAGAAAGAATTTGGCGCGGAAATGTGCATAGTAGTTTTTCCTTTGCTACGTCTATAGATCAAATTTTAGTGTTGACACGCAGGTAAGGGAGAGCCTTATCGACCATAAGGAAAAATTTCGAGTTATTTCAATTTCATAAAACTAAACTATAAGGATCTTTAAGTTATACGCCTTATTTGGATTGCCTATCTCGGAAAAATAGGGGGCTGATGTACCACCCGTGTATAGCTTCTGCTTAATAGGGATGAAGACGTTTGAAATAGTTTCCAGTTTCTTTCCCCTCTGAACCAGAGCGAGCTATTACACAACAGTCTAATAAGCCCATTAAAATGCGACCCTTATAAACTACACATGACCACCATTAGAAACTGGGGTAGGCTGCATAAAGAATGGTGTACTAGCATTCGCTCATACCTCAGTCACTTGAAAATTATGAAAGCCAAAGTTGGGACTGAGACACGTCACTGAAAGTAACCAATTTGATTTAGCCCATACCAGGAGATATCTCTTGAACTACAACGAGTATTATATCGCCATTCACCATATTCATATCACCATTTACCTCGGTGGGGAGTGACCTATAACATGCAGCGGTGCAGCATCGTAGTCTTGTCGCGAAACATGAACTGAAACACTTCTTTTAGAAAGTTCATTACTGCAAATAATAATGATAATAATAATAATAATAATAATAATAATAATAATAATAATAATAATAATAATAATAATAATAATCTATACAAATAAAATTGTAGGGGGTCCGCTGTCTGTACTTTCTTTTGTTTTGCCAATTTTTCAGATATTTATCCGTTTTAGGTCAACTCAAGACCGAATCGGTGGTTTTTACGTTTCGTGTCTGTTTGTTTGTCTGTTTGTCTGTCTGTCTGTTTGTCTGTTTGTCTGTTCCACCATCACGTCGAAACGGCTGGATAGATCTCAACCAAACTTCATATTTAGAGTATACTCATCCTGGGGAAGGTTTCGATAAGCATATCATTTTAAAATCTTTGAATACTCGGGGGGTTTATAGGAAAACCAGAATGGTTTATCCACCATCACGTCGAAACGGCTGGATAGATCACAACCAAATTTCATATTTAGAGTATACTCATCCCGGGGAAGGTTTCGATATGCATGTCATTTTAAAATCTTTGAATAGACGGGGGGTTTATAGGAAAACCTGAATGGTTTTTCCACCATCACGTCGAAACAGCTGGATAGATCTCAACCAAACTTCATAGTTAGAGTATACTCATCCCGAGGAAGGTTTCGATATGCATATTATTTTAAAATCTTTGAACAGAGAGGGGGTTTATAGGAAAACTAGAATGGTTTTTCCACCATCACTTCGAAACGGCTGGATAGATCTCAACCAAACTTTATATTTAGAGTATACTCATCCCGGGGAAGGTTCCGATATGCATATCATTTTAAAATCTTTGAACAGACGGGGGGTTTATAGGAAAACCAGAATGGTTTTCCTCCATTTTCTCTTATACTATTGATTTTCTGTAAACTTCGTTTACCGTACGTGAAACGTCTCTTCATTATAAACAACTTTTGTTATGTTCATAATTTACCTTACTCTTCACATGACGGAGAAATTTACAATTTTCCGCTGGTATCATGCTCTGCATTGAGTGACCGATAGACCGACAACGAACCTACAGGTTACCATGGCAACGTCTCTGACTGCATGCCAGCAGGGAAGTAACGTATTGCCATTTTCCTCATCATGCTTTTAAATTCGTGGTTGTTCCTTGGGTAGAAGGCAAAAGAGGCGTCTGCGGGATATTGGCGGAATATCGTTGGATGTTATAACTGCCCTCGAATAGATTAAGTAATAACACCATTAGTCATCTTCTTATTATTTGTTTACCTAAGAATCACTGGACCTAAATTTCTCCTCTGTTACCGCTTTATTATATCCATAACTCACACTAGCATAATTTATTGAGGGGCATTTGATTTTCCAATACATTCACTTGGCATTTACATATTTGTCGTTATCCGGCTGTCCTCAGTTATAATCCATTTTCTATTACTTTCAACTTTCTTAACTGTATTATTTTCTTCCTTAATTACGCCGTATGTACGCGAGTGCTACAAACTACTGGATGTATTTCCACCAAGACTCATATTCTCATATTTTTTTTTTTGCTATGGGCTTTACGTCGCACCGACACAGACAGGTTTTATGGCGACGATGGGATAGGGAAGGCCTAGGAGTTGGAAGGAAGCGGCCGTGGCCTTAATTAATGCACAGCCCCAGCATTTGCCTGGTGTGAAAATGGGAGACTCATATTTAGAATACACCTGTCCTTGATAGGTTTCAGGGCAAATATTGTTTCTAAATCCCTGAACTGACTGAGGGTTTATACGAAACCGAAACAGTGATTTTGCACTTCCACAAAATATACACAACCAAACATAATGGAAATCTACCTACCTTGGTAGAAATTAATTTCTAAACCTTTTTTCTCATGTGCATCATTTCGATACGAGGATTAATAAGGGAGATATCCTTAACGGACCGTTTTTCTGTATAAGTCCCATCGGACTTGACTCACGAGCGGGTGCGTGTAAAGCGTATTCCTTACAACTTGAAAACTACTGAAGACATTCGAACCAAAATTTATATTTAGCATCCACCTGTCCAAAGGTAGGTTTTAAAGGTCAATAACATATCATGTTCCGGAATGGACTGGCGGTTTATAGGGAACACAAATGGTGATTTTACTCTTCCACAATATATACAGAACAAGACCAACCTGACTGGAAATCGACCAAACGTGATGGAATTCCACCTCTAAACCTTTTTTTTCAGGTGCATTTTTTCGTCAGGAGGATTAATAAGGGAGAAATTATGAATGGTCACTTTTGCAGGTTAAGTCCAGCGGACATAGCCCAATAGGTGTTTTACATGGAGCACATTCCTTATCTATATAAATCAAATCGTAACGACTGTGTGCCTCTACACTGACTATTTTGGCGAAATTTTCGTACAGCTTTCCCTTTAAGGGGTAATAATGACCATCCCCATAATATTTGGTTTAGTTTCCTGAATGTCCTAATTTTTACCCGCCTCGCCCAAAATCCAGATTGCGGCATAATCTGCCAGAAGAAAAAGAAGATGATTGAAATTTGACCAAATTATACGTTTTAGCCTGTAACGAACAGAAAACATCCTAGATCATTAAATTTTTCACTTTTTATCCCCGAAGAATATCGAAATATGCAGGCAATTTTAATGATGGTGCAGACCTTCGGAAATTCCTATCACATAACGGATTGCACAATCTCCGTTCAATTTGGAATGATATACAACCTTGGTCTTATGACTTTTTGCCGTATTTGTATCCCTTTTACTTTTGATTTTTCTCTATTAATGGATGTTAAGTCAATTTAGAATTTTCACATGCATAATTCATACTTTCAATTACTTATATGAAATACAGAATCGTCATACTCTTCACGAAAATTGGCCCACCCAGTAGGCATATGTGAGCCAAATGCTATGTATGTAGCTGTCACATAATTATCCGAAAAGTAATGTAATGTGAGATAATCTTACAAAACCTTTACCCTGTTCCACGTTTCTAACTCAATCTGACCCAAGAATAGATGACATATCATAGGACCAGCCATTTAGGCCACTAAATCCGGCGTGTCTTATGGTATAATCCTTTGTCGATATGACGTACGTTTAGTAGCAGTTAATCTGTAAATGAAGGTCTTCAATATTGTAAACACGCATATACTTTCGTATGCCGATCTATATATATTCACTGATGTCGATTTTTAGCGATCGAGAAAGGGTGTGTCTGCTATTGTCATCAGTACTCCCCACAACGACTTTGACTGGCAGTAGGAAAGGGTTCCTTCTCCAACTCCTGTGTAACTGTCATTAGTAAGGAAGGCCGACAATTGTAATGAATAGTTCCCTTCTCCATTTGACTTGCAGAAGGCAAGTGAGCATGCAGTTTTGTTTAAAACTCCCCTACCCGATTGTGTTTGGCAGTAGGCAAGGGTGCCCGCCATTATAAAGAAATGTCCTCATCTAAACTGTGACTGGCATTAGGCATAGTGGCCTGCTATTTTGATGGAAACACACCAACTTGGTGTGACTGGCAGTAAGCTGGCTGGCGGTAGGAAAATGGGCCTGGCATTATAATGATAACTGCACAACTCAATTTCGAGTGATAGTAGGGTAATTGCCTACCATTATAATATAAACTCCTCAACTGTAATCTGTCTGGAAGTAGGAAAGGGGGCTGCCATATTAACGAAAACTCCCCAAATCGATTCTGTCCGCGTAGTAGGCAATGGGGCCTGCAATTATAATGTAAAGTTCTGAACTCGATTGTGAATGGCAGTAGGCAAGTGAGCCTGCCGTTATATCACAAATCCGTAACAAACACTTTACATTGGTAACAACGTACGGGGACCTCCCCATGCTCTTTCTCGGATAACGCTAAGAGACATGCAATTTTAAAACAATCTTATTTACTGCATGTACACTATTTACTTCGATATTCGAATACAATGTAGAATACCGTAGCGAAGCACGGGTACAATCGCTAGTAATAATAATAATAATTGTACCGGGAGGTACGCCTCAATCCCGTGCATTTAAATGAAGCGCTTTGAAGAACGCTTTCTATCACATAAAAATTGAAACAACTAGTGCAAGAAGTTGGAACGTTGATCAAGAGATGTCAGTACTAAAGTGATAGAGTAATGTGTTATTTTAAGGTTTCCTAAACTGACTGGATATCTTTTTTTTGGGGGGGCGGGGTGTATCACAGTTTGCAACAACTATTTGAAGAAGTTTGAACTTTTCTCCATAGATCTCTCCATTAAAGAACTGATGTCAGGCACTCTGGTGCAAAGGGGAACAACTAGAAATTGAAAGAAATTTATGTCTTTATAGGTTTTCTGAACTGAATTGACTTTCCTTTTTTTGATACTTCAAGGTTTGCAACACTTCTTACTCATCCCACTAGCTTTGGAGTCTGGCCGATCAGAAATTTAGTGTACCGGTAGTTATTTTTCAGCCAATCAAACGCTTCTTGTATCTATTTCATCTGCCAATTAAGTGAGAGGGTGTGTCTGGTTTTAGTCCACAGCCTTCTGGAACCTTCCTCCCGGGTATAAAAGCTGACGCCTTTTCGAGCTAACATGTCTTATTAATCGTCGCGTTAATGAATGTGTATGTTAAGAGAGGAGGTGAGGGCCTCATTCTTCGGCAGGAAGAACATCAGCTAAGGTAATGGTCACCATTTTTCTATCTCAGTAGTTATCCACAAGCTGACTCGACGGGAAGTTTCCAATATTTAACTATGTAACAGTCAATTTCCTAAAATGTAAACTTTCTTCCTTCTCATGTAAAATTTCAAGTAGGTCATAAGTACTTAAGCTCAAAAACCGGGGATAGAGAGTGCGTTACCATCTCGAATTCCCCTTCAATTAATCTTGAGGTGACTATGATTTTGTAACCGTATTCGCTTATAAATTGTAACTTAACTTGTCCGTCTAGTCACCTCAGTAGTTTGGTATTAGCCTCTATCGTCGGGCCACAAGCCTAAATAGCGTTTTAACATTTTGATTTCAAGGAGCGCAAGTGCACGCCTCTATACTTGTTTGAGTTTTGGGTGAGTAATTTAACCTGTATTTTTTCACGAAGGCCCGATAAAATGGGTACTCGATACCCCTGTGTAAACTTAAAAAGCAATTGGTATGGTCTTGTAAATTGTAGGCTGTGCCTAGAGAGGCCTGAAAGTGTAATTTTATTGAGCAAAGACGCTCTAATCTCTAGTGTAACAGCTAAAAGTTGCCCTGAGTAGGCGGTTAGGGTTTGGGAGCGCAGTCTCCTTGGTTGAATTATAGAGCATAGAGGCTCTTTTGTAATGTAATAGATATTTGTGTGATACTGAATGGTGCCTTTGGAAGGCCATATCTTGTAACCTCTGGAGCAAAGTGCACTTCAAAATTGTGATTTAGAATTTTCTGTGAAAGAAATTGGGAGATCCGTCTCCATGACTATCTGCCTAACCGCAACATTAGTAATATTGTTAAAATATAATAAATAAATAAAACAAATTGATCTTTGATTATTGTAGATAGACCCATTCAACCCAGTACCTTCTTTCACCTCTATGTGATCCACGAAAAGTCGGTAACAATATAATAATAATAATAATAATAATAATAATAATAATAATAATAATAATAATTGTACCGGTTGGTACACCTATACGCCACACATTTGAATTTTCCGCCTTAAATTACTCCTCTACAGCTGAAACTCTGAACTTTAAAACTGAATTAATTCAACC